>NC_140579.1:376409308-377649751 GCF_964204655.1 Triturus cristatus | reverse complement strand
CCTGGTCCATGGCCGCCCGTGCCATCCCCCGACCAGAAGAACCAGAATGGCCAGCACCTCCTCCCCCGATCGCTCCAGTAGAGGACACCGACCATACCGACCTCCCAGAGCAAACCCCCGAAGGGCTCGCTCAGCCCCAGGACCTTCCCAACCTGGCTCAGTGGCATCAAGAAGGGGGGCCCACCCAGGAACAGTTCCGTCAAGAATAGAAGACCTGTCCCTCCCTCGAGGGACTCCGCCAGCAAGCCCTCGCCCAGAGCGCAGGGGACACCACCGGAGCCCATTGGATCTATTGGGACAACGACCTATTGTACAGTGAGCAGAGAATCGCGGAGTTAGGGGCCAGTCGAGTGCTGGTGGTGCCCCTCTGTTTTAGAGACTTCCTGTTAAATTTGGCCCACGATGTCCCTCTGGCTGGACACCTGGGCCAGGACAAAACCTACAGTCACCTGGTGACCCACTTTTTCTGGCCGAAGATGAGAAACGACGTCCTCAACCACTGCCGGTCCTGCCCCACGTGCCAGGCCAGCGGGAAGAGCGGCCGCAAACTCAAAGCACCTCTGCAACCCTTCCCAGTTGTCACCACCCCGTTCGAGAGGGTGGGAATAGACATTGTGGGGCCCCTGGACCCCCGTACAGCACAAGGACATCGGTTCATCCTGGTACTGGTGGACCACGCCACCCGCTACCCCGAGGCTGTGCCCCTGCGAACTGTAACAGCCCCGGTGGTCGGCCGGGCCTTAATGGGGATCTTCTCCCGGGTGGGCTTCCCCCGAGAAGTCGTCAGCGACAGAGGCACAAACTTTATTTCGAAGTATATGAAGTCCCTCTGGCAACAGTGCGGGGTCACCTACCGGTTCACGACCCCCTATCACCCTCAAGGAAACGGACTAGTCGAGCGGTTCAACCGCACGCTCAAGGGAATGATTGGGGGATTGGAAGAGCCCCTCCGTCGCCAGTGGGATGTACTACTTCCGTGCCTCCTCTTCGCCTATCGAGAAGTTCCCCAGAAGTCCCTCGGCTTTAGCCCTTTCGAACTCTTGTACGGGCACCCTGTGCGAGGGCCCCTCAGCCTAGTCAAAGAAGGTTGGGAGATGGCCCCCATAAAGACCCCTCCAGACGTCTTCAAGTACCTCCTGACCCTACGCAATCAGACCAGGCGATTCAGAGAAATGGCGAAAGCGAACCTTGAGGCCAGTCAGGGGAACATGAAAAAATGGTACGATCAAAATGCCTCCTCCATCGAATTCGAACCTGGCCAACAAGTGTGGGTGATGTCCCCCACCGAACCATGTGCCTTGCAGGACAAGTGGACGGGGCCCTTCAAAGTGGTCGAACGCAAGAGCCCCGTCACCTATCTCATCGATATGGAATCTCCCCGGAACCCCCTCCGGGTCCTCCACACCAACAGACTCAAACCCCACTTTGTGCGCTCGGAGCTCAGCCTCCTGATGGCTACAGACAGTGGAGCGGAAGAAGACTCCGAGCCTCTCCCTGATCTCCTGAAGACTCGTGAGAAAGATGGTTCCGTGGACGGGGTCCGGCTCTCCGATGCCCTCACCCTGGAACAGCGCCAAGTGCCGGGACCTCCTGCTGCAGTTTGCTACCTTGTTTTCCCTCACCCCAGGGGTCACCCCCTGGTGCTTGCACGACGTGGACACTGGGGACAGTCCCCCTATCAGACACCGGGCGTACCGCGTACCAGATCGGGTACGGGCCTGCATCCAAGAGGAGGTATCAAAGATGCTCACGCTCGGGGTCATCGAGCCCTCGGACAGCCCCTGGGCCAGCCCGGTCGTGCTGGTCCCCAAAGCTGCTGCCCCCGGCACCACTCCTGAGCTCCGATTCTGCGTCAACTATCGGGGCTTGAATGCTGTCACCAGAACCGACGCTCATCCCATCCCCCGAGCGGATGAACTGATCGACCGCATGGGGGCTGCCCGCTACCTCAGCATCTTCGACCTGACAGCGGGCTACTGGCAGATCGGTCTCACACCCCGGGCCCAAGAACGATCCGCCTTTTCTACCCCCGATGGCCACTACCACTTCAAAGTCATGCCCTTCGGCATGAAGAATGCCCCAGCTACCTTTCAGCGACTGGTGAACCAGGTCTTGGCGGGGCTCGAGGAGTTCAGCGCCGCCTACCTGGACAATATCGCTGTGTACAGCCGCCACTGGTCCGACCACCTCCACCACCTCCGAGAGGTCCTGCAGGCCCTCCAACGGGCCGGCCTCACAATCAAGGCCAGCAAGTGCCAAATTGGTCAGGGGTCCGTGACCTATCTCGGACACCAGGTGGGAAGCGGACTGGTGGCCCCTCTGCAACTCAAAATCGCTGCCATCCAGTCCTGGCAGCCTCCAGTCACGCAGACCGAGGTCCGAGCCTTCTTGGGGCTCACCAGCTACTACCGGCGGTTCGTGAGGGACTATGGCAGCATTGTGGGGCCCCTCACGGGACTCGCATCCAAAAACCACCCGAAGAAGGTCAACTGGACCCCAGACTGTCAAGCGGCCTTCGAGAAGCTGAAAGCCGCCATGTGCACTGCCCCTGTGCTCCAGGCCCCCGACTACAGTCGGGAATTCATCGTACAAACAGATGCCTCCGACCACGGCATCGGGGCGGTCCTCTCCCAGCTGAACTCCGAGGGACTTGACCAACCGGTGGCCTTCATCAGCAGACGCCTCCTGGCCCGAGAACAGCGCTGGAGCACCATCGAGAGGGAGGCCTTCGCAGTGGTGTGGGCCCTCAAAAAGCTCCGGCCCTATCTCTTCGGTACCCACTTCCGGGTGCAAACAGATCCTCGACCCCTGCAGTGGCTAATGCAGATGCGGGGGGAAAACCCCAAACTATTGCGTTGGTCCATCTCCCTGCAGGGGATGGACTTCACTGTGGAACATCGACCGGGCCAAGACCACGCCAACGCAGATGGCCTGTCACGCTTTTTCCGCCTCGACGAGGAGAGTCTCCAAGAGGATGGGTGACTCTCCCCGCCTTCAGCTGGGGGGGACGCATGTTGGACAGGCCACATGAAGGGCTTGCTCCCTCCCCGCATGACAGGGCCCGAGCCCCGGCCCTCCAGGTGTTACCCACAGAAACAACCCACACCCCGTCTCCAGACGGGACTCCTGCCCCCGGACATCTCTGTATCATGGGGCCGAACCACTACCGGCTCCCTCGCCCGGCCCGGCCGCCATCTTGGACACTGCACCACGAGGCCGTGTGGCCTCAGCTCGACCCTAACCCTGGGCCTGGCCAGGCCCCGACATCCCGGCACCACCATCCACCCAGGAGGTGAACAGACCACTTGGCAGGTCGATGGGAGAAAGAAGTGTCGATGGCTCTCCCCCGCCAGGTGCCGATCGCCCCCCAGCTCCCCCGGGCGCTGGCTCCACCCCCCTGCTGGGTGTCTGGACTCCCTCATCCCGGACCTCCCGACCTCCAAGTGCGAGGGTCCGGACATCAAAGGGCGCCAGACCTATAACTGGGGCAGCTCCAGAGCAGGAAGGCAGTTGTATCCTGGAGTCGAGAGACACCGAGAAGAACTCATCCTTGACGGACTACCGGCGCTGCCGTAGCCCTGCCTTGTGAACTATCATCCTGCCTGCTGGCGCTGCCGCGGCCTTCTGCATCCTCCATCCTCGTCGGGACCTGCTGGCGCTGCCGCGGACCGTTGTAACTACCACCTTCATTGGGACCTGCTGGCGCTGCCGCGGACCGTTGTAACTACCACCTTCGTTGGGACCTGCTGGCGCTGCCGCGGACCGTTGTAACCACCACCTTCATCGGGACCTGCTGGCGCTGCCGCGGACCGTGTAACGACCACCTTCACCGGGACCTGCTGGCGCTGCCACGGCCCGTCCAGCTAGAACACCGAGCTCGAGGATTGTGAGCTATCCATCATATCATCGCATCTACCAGATTGGTAACAAGACTGTCCCGCTACCCCCTTTCCCAACCAAGAGACTAGAATCGAGGGGACCCCTGAGTCCTGACCTCCTTGTACCATTCTATCGTACCTAAAGATTGCTTATAAAGAACGTTAAACCTTATCTTTGTGTGGTGTACATCTGTGGGGGGGAAGTTACTCGTCTGTACGATCGCTGGAGACGGCTCTCCCCGGAGACCTCTCCCCTTGTCCTCGGCCGACCCTCCCGGTCCGTCTAACAGCATCATTATGCGTTATTGCTCATAATTTTCCTAAAATTCCATGTAATTACACAAAAGCAAATTTCACATACCCCTCGCATTTTTCTCATTTGGCAGGATCTTTGCCCAGTGCATGCTGCCAATTATAATTCTAGGCCTTCTCTGATTGTTCCTCGTTTTGGAGTACATGAACACAGAACGCCATTGCGCCCCTGATTAGGCTAGAACCATGTTGCTTACAATAGATATGTCGTATTCCTAACAACATTATAATTTGTGTGCCTATTTCTCACAGCTCGTGCTCCATCCATAGGCCCTGCTCCCCAAAACAAAATAAAAGCACCTCTGGTAACTCACGCATGATAAAACATTTCCCACATAGGGTGATAAATGAAACACTCTGTGAGCTACGCACTCACTGATGGTGTATCATGCTACCAATCCAAAAATGTGCTTTTGCACCCCACGTAGGAGTATGAAGCGCTGTGTAACTGCTATAGTACAATACAATGCAATGATAGCAGCAACCCAGTCCTTACTACTGGGAGCAGGCTGCTGTTGGCTCTTAACCCAGCCTATGCCTGATACCACTGAACTGCTGTGCTTGTGCTCTGCTTGGCTAGAATTTGGCTGAAGTGATCTCTTCTTCTCCTTTAGTCTGGTGCCACTGTACCTGCTGCACTAATAATAGCTGTGACCCTGTGCTCTAACCTGGGAGCAGTTTGCACTGTGATCCTCAGCCATCTGGGCCATAGGAGTATGTTGTACTGGGCTCCTTACATTATTATCCCTGGATTGACTCTACCTGCTGCACTAATGTTAGTTGCATTCCTGTGCTGGAAACATATTGCAGAGGGCTCCACAAACATCTAAGCCCCAGCGCCACTGCACCTGCTCAGTCCCCATCTCTGGGTTTTCCTATCAGTTCTCTCAGAAAAACAAACTTTAATAAAAGTGATGATTGGTTATCTCATTTACATCAGCCAATCGTATAGATCCCTATTGAATGCTTTCATGGAAATTCCTTAGGTAGCTCCACTAGGAAGCTTGGCTGTGTAGAGCGGAGTGGTATAGAGTGGCCTAGAGTGTCTAAGAGTGGGGTGGCATAGAGTGGTGTGGATTAGAGTGTCATAGAGTGGTGTGGAGTAGAGTGGAGTGGAATAGAGTGGAGAATCATAGAGTGGGGTAGATTGAAGTGGCATAGTGAAGAGCAGAGTGTTGTAGAGTGAAGTGGCGTAGAGTGTTGTAGAGTGTCATAGATTCGAGTAGACCAGTGTGGCGAGGCATGGAGTGGAGAGGCATGGAGTGGAGAGGCATGGAGTGGAGAGGCATAGAGTGCAGTAGATTGACATGTGGTAGAGTGGAGTGCCTTACAGTGGAGTAGAGTGCCCTGTAGTGAAGCGGCACAGAATGTCGTAGAGCGGAGTGGCGTGGAGCGACCTAGAGTGTTGTAGAGTAGAGTGTCTTAGAGTGGCGTACAATGGAGTGATGTAGAGTGGCGATTTCCTTTTCTGTGCAAACTGTAATGTAGATAAAAGACTAATTTTAAACATTTTCATTTAAAAATCTTTAGGTTTCGATTGTAGAAATGCCACTTGACCAGCCACACATGGATTTTATTCTAATCATATGGGAAATACGCATTTTTAGCAGTTTGGGAAATGGTAAACATTTTATTTGCCTGGCAGAACAAATCAAGATAATTAGTTTGTACAATCCAGCTGGACTTAACATACATATTCTTTATATCAATCAAGTGGATGTGATGAAATCATTTTGTTTAACAGGATTTCGTGTAAGTTAGTTTGACTGTATTATGAAAATGCTGTTTTGATTAAATGCAATATCTGTTAATGGGGATGTACCAAAACAGTATATCACAATTTGTTCCCAAAGAAAACAGCACTCCTGAACTTGCCATATATATTTAATCAACACACTACAACAAAACATCTAAGCTGACCTATCAGCAGCTAAACCCCTGGTTCCAAATTCAAAGCTTTTAAAAATCCCTCATCTACACTGTAGCGTGCAAAAAAATGTAAGAGATGCCCATGTGGCAGCTTGGCAAATGTCCTGAAGAAAAGCTGCTCACACCTCTGTCACCGAATGCTGTGCTTAATTTGTAATATAATAAGTGCTGGTGCCCAACGTTTTGTCCCCAGCTGGCCCCATCAAAGGTTGGGGAGCCGAATACCAAGGCATAGCTCTGCCTTTCATTACTTTGTGTCAGTTGAGCCTTACGTTGGATGACGACTCATGAGTTTTTAGAAAGGAACTGAAAACGTATCTGTTCCCCTAATCACCTGTAATTACCCTCACTCCAGTCAGCACTGATAGCGCTGGGAAGCCTGTTGTCGGGTAGCAATGCGCTTAATAAAACTGGTG
Source organism: Triturus cristatus (assembly GCF_964204655.1). NCBI lineage: Eukaryota > Metazoa > Chordata > Amphibia > Caudata > Salamandridae > Triturus > Triturus cristatus. The sequence goes on along the minus strand of NC_140579.1, from coordinate 377,643,216 downwards.
AGCAGAATAGAACATGGGTGGCACTTAGACATTCCCATGAATCCACCCATGTATTTTGCCGAAAACCTAGATTAATAAGGACTTGTAAACCTGGGTTTGCACCAAATTGGTGTATTTACCTGAAAGAGACGTGAAGAGCAGAAATATCTTAATTGCTCCTTGTTACTTTCTCTATCCATGTGTGGTGCATTCTGCAGCGCACATAGAAAGAGGAATATGTCCCTAAGGACTGTTTTTGTAAAGGGAGGTGTCCCTTGCTTCACAAAAACAATCCTGCCCGTAATGCAGGCACCATTACATCATGTTGCAAAGGAGCCTGTATTGGCGATAGGTCTTGGAGCCTTGACATGTACTTCATGCTACTGGTTAAGTATATTCTAAGGGGGCCCCATATATGTTTTGTGTATGTTTACTTGGTTGCATGAATGACATTAGGTGAGTTGAGTTGGCAAGTCTATTTCTCACACAGAAGGCACTGGCCCAAGCTGATTCTGTTATTAATGTAGTACAAAAAGTGAAATTAGAAGCGGTGAAAGAGTCCATTCAGAAAACAAATGTGGTCACAATAGCTGGGCTCTGAGGCCAATTGTAGTAATACCTAGATGGCTAAAAATTACCGAGTTATATTAAGTTAATTCCTGGCTTTCAGTACCAGAAGTACCATCCAGCTGGAAACATTTCCCTTCTCAAAGCAGAAGCCCAACAGTGTTGTGCCAAGCCCAACCTGCACTTAGCCCTATGCCTATCTCATAGCCCTAGGATTGTGCCCTTCTCATATGCATGCACTGAGGAACTAAGCATCACTTGCAAACATATTAAGAACTATGTGATGGATTCTTGGATCTGTGGGCAGTAAGTATTAGTCACATATGCATCTCATGATACAGAGCAGGATCCGGACTGGATTGGCTACGTCAGCCTGGTATGGGGCCACTTGAGACCTTAATGAAGAGGTTGTTAAAACTGGCTTAAACCCTGATTAATGGTGTCCATTTTTCCAAATGCCAGCTTGGAGTTGCCATGCATATTGAAATTCCAAGTCAAGGCATAATTAATCAACCTAGGGGGTGCGTTAATTTTTAGAGCTGCTAAGGACCACAACACTCAGCAACCACAGATGAAGTGACTCCCTTACTGCCAGCCATTCAATGTGATGGACTAATAAAAAAGCCATATACTGTCTTCATACTTAGAACCACAACACCAAGAAACCCTGTATGACGCTAACCACTTCCCAAATATCAGGTACTGCAAAGGACTACTAAAGAAGTGCTAAACCCAAGCTACAAAACTTTAAGTCCAAGAAACCCAACATCAAGTGATCACTTCCCGCCAGTCAGTCAGCTTGAAGTACTACTTATAGAAGCCCAATCCCAATCGCAGAATATAAACCACAAGTCTCAACCACACTCAATCATGCGACACGCTTTTTTCCAACTAGGTAATGCGAATTACTATAAAATAAACCATAGCTGGCTCTAAAGCTTAAGACTAAAACAACCAGCAACCTTGCATCCCGTGACCCGTCTCTTGCCAGTTTAGACATAATAATGGACTGAAAAAGAAGTGCCAGCCCTCTGTTTAGGTTCAGATGCGCAACTCTCAGTAACCCTGCATCCTGTTGCCGGCTTCCTACAAATCGGACAGAGTGAAACTTTAGTTCAGAACACTCCCCAAGCTGTCCTCAGCGAGGTATCCTAGTAGGACAGGGGGCCAGAACCACTGATCTCATCTCGACAAAACAAGCACCTCCAAAGTAATACTAGATCATGTGTCTTGCACAACACCTTAGATTACACAGACCATGATAACACAGACACTCAACACCCTCACATCACACAGTTCCAGCTTCATACACATCCAACTAACTACCAGACATCTATAAACTACCAAACATGCGTCAACTCATGCTCATTAAAGCATGTGCTGTAATCCACACTCCAGACAGCACATTTGTAATTATAAGCAATAATCACGATGCACTTTTCATCACAGAATCCTGTCTCACCCCCAACCTCGCATATCCTAGACATTCCTTTACCCATTGGGCATATCAGTCAGCATTCAGACCAAACACATAAGAAAGTTTTGTAGCCTTGCTTTTTTCACGAATCATGCCTGACCTTGCATGTGAGGCGAAGAAGCGATAATCAAGTCTGTGGAGCTTCTGACATGCCTCTACCACTCACTGCAACCCAATCTTCAACCTTTCAACACCTCATTTACATGTTTTCTCGAAAGGACGTAAAATTCATAAACAAGTTCTATGATCTTCTCACCACCTCATCCATCCCTCACACCAACAATATCTTCTTGGGAGAATTTAAACTCAATCATAGTAAACAACACAGACAGCATGTTCAACCTCATCAACATTGTCCAGATGGTACAACTTGTCCCTAAACCAAGTCATTCCAATGTCCACATCCTCAAATTTGTCAACTCCGCATCACCAACCACTCAAAACAAAACCACCGGTACCCTTGGACTGGACCATCCATTTTCTCATCTCCATCAGCTTGATTGACAGCCAACTTATAGATTGAGGTGAGGGGAGCAAAAAACCTTTAGATCTTTCAAGGACATTGCCATTGACAATCTATAACGCAAACATATTCCTGTCCCTCAACACCCCTCACCTCCAGCTTCATACATTGATACTCTTCTCAATAACTTCAACATATTACTTGAAAACGAGGCAAACATTCAAGCAATTATGAAAACGCACAGGTGTATTCCCAAACCATAGGCATCCTAGTATTCCTTAGGACACACTAACAACAAGCCATTGATGAGAAAAAATAAAATGAAAGAAAAACAGATCCACCAACGATTCTAAAGTGCTATACACCATGCTATAGTCCATTTGTGCTACACCAATACAATCTATGAGGCAGCCAACAAAAGCAAAATGCCTTTTAGGGCAATTTTACCAGACCAATCAATCCCACACTGACTCAATAAATGCAATGCTATCAGCCACTTCTTTGCTGGAAAAAATAAAACAGATCTGACAGCGCATCAATTACAATTCCCCTTTCTCTCTATGAACCCAGATCTCCACCCTATGATCCTATAAACAATCTATGAGTATAATATTTGCCTTCGCCCTTGTACTTTGCTCTAATCGCTGTAGCTTGGTTTGTGCCTATTTAAATACTAGGAGTGACGTAGCTCGTGTAATACCCTGCAGCATAATTACCTAAGAATTCTACAAGATTATGATTGAATTATGGGAGAAGAATGATTGAGATTGAGCTTCAGTGAGTATGAGTGAATCCGAGTGAGTAAGACTAAGAGTGAATGTAAGTGAGAGTGTGGATGACTGGGAATGAATAAGCATGTGCATGAAGGATGTTGGAAGGCGGACCCCGAGGAGTCGGCGAGACCACCAAGGGGGGGCCCTCACACTGTACGAAGTAGCCGAGCGCTGCCGAGAAGTCTCCTGAGAGATCCTTCTCCTATCACGTACTAGCACAGTAACACCACCACCCAGGACTCAAGGAGGTTGTCTCAAGACAAGCAATTCTTTATCAGCAATAAAAAGGTTACGAGGTCAATATTTACACGAAGGGATCGAGGGATCCACCAAAAGTCTCAGTGTCTCTTTGGAAGGGTAGGGGTAGCGGGACAGTCCTTGGCAGGAGTGCGGTACGAGGGTACCTGGGGCCCAGTTCTTATCCTCAAGCTGGAGGACCTCCGGATCTCGGAGGGGTCGAGCCGCGACGGCGTCAGCAGGGCTCTGGCGGACAGTTCGTGGAGAGCCGCGATCCAATCAGCAGGGCTCTCAAGATGGTTTCTGCTCAGCTCGAGCCGCGACGTCGTCAGCAGGGCTCCGAGGGAGGTTTCAGCGAGGTTGGGCCGCGACAGCGTCAGCAGGGCTCCGATGTTCCAGGTGGCTTCAAAGTGTTCACAAGAAGGAGCCGCGACGCAGTCAGCAGGGCTCGTGATGGTTCCGACAAGAGTTCTTCTCCGTAGGGTCAGCCGCGATTCAATCAGCAGGGCTCTCGACTCCGGGATACAACTGCCGATCTGTGGCGGGGTCGCCCCAGATATAGGTCTGGAGCCCTTTGATGTCCGGACCCAGGCGCCCGGTGGGGGCGGAGAGGCCGGGTGGAGGTGGCCAGACGCCCAGCAGGAGAGGCGCCAGGCCCAAGGGAGTTGCAGGGCGATCACACCTCGAGAGGGGAGGACAGTTGGGGGTCCCATCGATACTGTCCTCCGCCGGGGGCGATGAATGGTTCCTGCGGCACCCCCTGGCCAGTTCGTGGTGCCTCGATGTCGGGGCTTCGCTGGGGTCGAGGCCGGGTTGAGCGGGGTCGCGCTGGCTGGTGCACAGAGTCACGTGGGTGCCAACAAGATGGCGGAGCCACGAGGGGTATGCGACCTCGTGCCGCTCAGGAGGAAGGGCCTCGGTGTAGTTCAGAAGGGTGGCCCGTGAAGGCCGGGGCGGGGAACGGGCACAATCCACGGGGGTAAGGACCATGCCACGAGGCCGGGTCCAACAAAGGAGTATTAGAGAGTGTGTGTAAGAATGAGTGTGAGTGACAATAAGGTAAAGTGAATGACTGTGTGAGCATATCTGTGAGTAAGTGAAAGAGTGAGAATGAGTAAGAGTGTGGGTGAGTGAGTGTGAATAAATTAGTGAGTCGGAGTGAAAGGGGGTTTGACAATAGGAGTATGTTTAATTAAGTGTGAGTGCCAGAGTATGAGCGAGTCAGTATATGAATAAGAGTGATTGATTAAAAATGAGCCAGAGTAAAAGTTGGAGCCAGAGTGATTGAGAATGAATGATTGCTAGTGAGTGAAAATGTAAAAGTGACAGTGAGTGAGAATGAGTGTGTATGAATAAATGTAAGGTGGTGTGTGAATGTATTGTTCTGCTTGCAAGTCTACAACTGGCCCTGAAATACCAAAGGTAATTATTGGCTTATAAATGCCCCCCCAGGCAAAATACTAGCTGGCATACTGGAGGCAATTCTTACCATAGCAGGTGGCAGGCATCTGTGAAACAATATAGGTACCGGGAAAGTATAGGCAATTATTGGATTAATGAGATCCATCATAAAATACTGGCACCCATGGAAAATGCAGGACCTGGCACAGTTGAGGAACTGTTTGACTTGAAGGCAACCATTTCAAAAGGCTGACACTAGCTAGCTGGAGGTAGTTCTTCACCTAAGGGAGGACAACTGTGGCATAAAGGCATGACAATCATGAACAAAAATGCTGTCACTGACACACTAGAGGTATTATTTCAAAACAGATGTTCCCCTCCCACTTCCCCCTGCCATGGTTCATGGATGGCCTTAATGGCAAAACTTTGTCACTGCCATATTGTATGTAATTATTGGCATGCCGGCATCCATGGCATGTAGTGGGTAGCCATCCACACTTTGAAAAAAACAGGGAGCATCAAGATTCATTGATTAGGAACACTATAAAGGATTTTAATATTTAATGAGTGTCCCTATAGTGCCTATGGCTTTTGAGCAAATTCATGTGAAAATTGTGCTTCAAATGCAGCATTTGATCCCATTTTATTTAAAATGTTCTCAAGGGGAGACACCATAAACCAGACCTGAAGCCCTATATAAGAGGTCTGACTCACTTACTTCGCTCGCTACAATTGAGGGCAAATATTACTCCCCATCACTTTCAAAGATCACGCCAGCATCCTAATATTGGGCATTTCTGTGTAGTATTGTCATAGTAATCATGCAGCTATTTGGGAATTTCAGCGCTGTCAAATACTGTCATGCCATTATGATATAGTTATGTGGCCTCACTTACTGGGAAGATTCATGGCATGGTCTCTTCTTGTGATGCCATTAAGGTAAAAGGGTGTGTCATGCATACATGCCAATAGACCCGATTCAGGCGGGAGACTACTGATTTTTCAAGTAAAAAATTGCTTTATTTTAGCTGTCTCCCGCCTGAAATTGCATTTTCTAAAATAGAAGTGTGAGAAAGTGCCATCTTTCTTGCATAGTATGCCCCCACTTTTTGCTGAATTCCTGATGTACTTTGACTGAGTGTGCCCTGGGCTCCTGCCAATCAAGTGCCCAGGGCCTGTGTTCCTTCCCTAAAACTGCTTTGACGTCTAAACCCAATTGGCATCTCTGGCCACATGTCAGCCCCTGGTAAATGGTACCATAGGTACCCAGGGCACTGTGAACAGAGAAGGCCCCTAAGGGCTGCAGCACTTATTGTGCCACCCTTAGAGACCCTGTACCCTGACACACACACACACACACTTCCTTTGCAGGCTGAGTGTCTTGGTGCAGAACAAAACAAAGAGTCGCCATGGCACACATCCCTGTGTGCCATGCCCACATACACACTGCCCTGGTATACTTCAGTCACCCCTCTAGCTGGGTGCACTATGCCAGTGGTGTGGGTACAGGTGCATGAGCCCTGTACCCCTAAAGTACCCAGGGCCGTTCCTGGGAATTGTAAGTGCAGTGCTGCCATTAAGAGTATATGGTGCTGGGAGGTCGTCATCATGAACTCCACAGCACCATGATGGCTTCAGTGAAGACTGAGAAGTTTGGTATCAAACTTCTCAGCACATTAAACCCACACTGATGCCAGTGTGGGATTTAATGTAAGCTGCACGACAGAGGGCATCTTAGAGATGCCCCCTGAACCTAACCAACAACCAGTGTCCTGCCTGAGAGGCTGCCTAGGCTGCCACCCAGCAGACATGTTACTGGACCCCTGGGTAGAGAGCTATCCGCTCTCATGGGTCTGCAACAATGCACATCCTGGGCGAGGTGCTAGGTCTCCACCCCCAGGATGGGCAGGGGAAGCTTCAAAGGCCGCCTTTGTGAGCTTCTTCAGGCCACTTGCTGTACAGAGCAACTGGCCCCCACCGGTTCTGACCCCCACTCTGGTGGGAAGATCGGCGGGAATACCTAAGTGAGGAAAGGGGGTGTGCCAGCCTCTGCCAACCCCACCCCTCAGGTGGGGGAGGCGAGGTGAAGCACAACTCCGGGCTCTTGCCATCTTGAGGATGGGGAGCCCTACCCAATCAGGACTAGGCTCCTGCCCCCCTCCCACTGGAGAGTGGCAGGCTAGGGGTGTACCCACCCCAGGGAAGGGACCCATTTAGTATTTAGGGGCACCCTGAACCTTCCTTCCTCAGATCCCGAATCCAAAACAAGCAAGAAGAACAAGAAGAAAGACCTGCCGTGCAGCTGCTAACAAGAGGACAACACCAACTGACTTGGACCCAGCCCTACAGGCCTGTCGACCCTCAAACCTGCTCCTGCTAAAACCCGGCGTCTCCAGTGGTCAGCAACCTCGAAAACCCCAGAGGACCTGGCTGCCTTGTGACTCTAAAAGACTGGGACTCCCACAAGCAGTGTTTCTGCTCAAAGCAAGTAACAAACCCCTGGTGCCAGCCAGGAACCGCGACTACTGCACACTCTGCACCCGCCAAGCCCGGCCTGTTCCTGAGTGAACAAAGACCCCGAGGACATCCCCCCGGCGACTGTGACCAAGAATCCAGCACCGAAGGACCCTCCTTGATGCTCCAGACGATGCCTGCAGCCTCAGAACCAGGGACCTCTCCAACCGCGACCAGCAGACGGTAAGATTTCCCGACGCCAAAAGGCACCCCTGCACCCGGCGCCCTGCGGCCCCCTGTGCCCAACTCCTGGGTTCCTACCTAACCTACAGCTTCCCAACTTACCTCTCGAAGTGGTGGTCTCACCTGAAGAATCTCCGTCCCCGAGCTTGCAGCCTTTGTTCCTCTGCTAACTTCTCCATTGCAATACATTGAGCGCCCGACGGCTCAAAAGCACCCTGCACCCAGCCGCCCGAGTGCCCCTGGAAGTGCAACACCTATCCTATCTTACTTCCCCACTTGCCCTGTGTAAGTGACCAGGAGCCCAGCTCCCACAGCCGCGTGGCCTGCCTGCTAGCAGCCACCAACCAAAGGCCCCCTGCCCGCCATAGGCTAACATTGGGCCTAACTCCCTCTGCACCCGGCTGCCCCTGTGCCACTGAGGGTGTAACAACTGTACCTACCTGACCCTGGGAGATCCGTGAGTCTATGCCCAGAACCTTAACTCTGCCAGTCGAGTACTTACCTGAAAGCCGATAACCTACTTTTTCTCCATAGGGTAACATTGACTGGTTTCATTAGGAAATTCTTCTAAGTGTCGCATTTTGAAACTTTAAAATATTCACTAAAAATCAGCCGATCAACAAAAACCAAAATACTCACCTGTTATCAGGAGAGATCCTAGTGCTGGATCTTGGTGCCCAGCACTGACCCTGAAAAGTAATTACAACCGTACTTACCGATAACTTGATTTTCCTCCATGGGATAACATTGCCTGGTTTTTGCCAGAAATTCTTCTAAGTGTCAATTTTTGAAACATACAAATATTCCTTAAAAATTGCGTGTAACAAAAATGATTTCTTTCAACTGTTTACAGGAAATGCACCAGGGTTGAATCCAGGATCCAACCCTGAGTAAGAAAATCATACGCAAAGTAATTGAAATTGCATTTACTTAAAAACTGCCATTGAGCTCAATGTTATAATTGTGTTTGAATTGTGTTGCCTATTGCAACAACTGCAACTATTGCATTTAAAAGTCTATTGCTTATTGAAAGTATACAACTACAGCATTTTATTCTGAGAAGTATTTTGATACCTATTGTTGGTTCTAAAATAAAACTACCATATATTTTTATATACAAAACCATTGGGCTAAAGTTCAGTCTTGAGTGTGTGAGACCATTTGCTGACTGAGTGTGTACAACAGATGCTTTACACTGTCCTCTGATACTGCCTTACTGCTCGACCAAGCTACCACTTTAGAGAGTAAGGTTAAATCTAACTTTAGCCTCTGCCAAACCTCTGGGGACTGCGGATTCTGTGCACACTGTACCTTACTTTGGTGCAGTATATACAGAGCCACTTTCTTACAAGAAGTCAATGAGGAATTTTAATTCTCCCGATTATTTTATTTTAAATCTCCCACGTCCCTGTCCTTAAATGTTGGCATGTAGGGTCATGTCACTTTCACTACCCCTGGCATTTTGGTGAGTCAACGTCCATGTGAAGTCTTTGTCGCAAGTGTAATAAGTGCATGTTTAATGCTGAAGCCACATTGTAATTACATTATTGCACACATAATGTACAGTAAACACATGCTGGACATATGCAGATATGCAGGAGCCACATGCCTGGGATGGCAGCTTTGCAAACAATGCACAGGCAGCACACTATGGTGTGTGTTGCTATGAACATGGCACTCCATGGAACTTGTGTTATGGAGGGATGTGCACTCAGTACCGAAGCTGAGCATGAGGAACAGGTGCCACTGAAACTATGTATGAGGCACATCTTTACACGCTGTCTGGGAATGTTAGACGCTGCAGATGAGGTTAGCAACTAACATTTCAAGGCAATCTTTGACAAAGGTATAATGAAGATAATAGTAAAACAGAAAATGAAAACAAATAATGGTGTACAGAATGTGTGTCTATAAAACGGGTGACTCAGTGAGTAAGAAAGTATTAGTATTGAAAAAGAAATAGTACAATATTAAAACTAGAACAGAAAACGGGGGATGGCGATTGGTAAATTATGCACAGGTCACTGTACCCCCAAGCCATCGTGTGACTGAATGGAAATGAAATTTGGATATTGCCAAACAGTAACAGAAAAATGTTCGATGGATGCACGTGCACTGGAGATGCTTTCGCAGATTCCTGACTTTACCTACTTTTCCGGCTGTAGGTAATGTAGGATTGTGGATGAGAATTTGACGGTAACATTGCCACAACCTTTCTTCCTCTGAAGATAAGAAACCCTTCAGTGCCCAGTTATTTGAGGCAACCCTCCCCCATACTCCTGTTGAGCTGTGGGTGAGAGTCTCTTTTGTCAGTCTCTGCTGTCAGACTGTGGCAGAGAATCAGGTGTGAATGTGCTCGATTCAGAGTTCAGCATAACAAAGGGTCGTGCGCTTGACGCTCCCAGCTCCATTCAGACCTGTTCCACTCCCTGGCACCAGCGCCCACAGAGCAGCAAGCAACCGAGGAGAAACCCGGCCGCACAGGGCTGCATCCGCTCAGGCTGTATGTATTGATGTCTGCTCCCCTTAACGAAGCCATATGCAGACGAGATTAGCAATTTAAATTCCGGGTTATATTAAACTGTAACTTGAAGGAGATATTTCGTACTAGTTTCCAACATGTTCTCAAGTGGAAAAAAAACATTTTCAGAACCGCATTTATTTAATTCTTTCACCCATTTACCATGCAATACGACTAAGCCTACTTTAGAGACAGGTGTCCAACAAAAGAATGGCAAGAGCACCTAATCATGTAACTCAATTTAAAGACTATTTTCTGTTTTACGACAACATATATTTGTCATATCAGGCCCTCTTTCGCCATATATACAATGCTGTGATGCTGCAAGTTGCTAGTTATCTACATTTTACTGCTACACTAATTTGTTTACAATTCTAAAATGTTTAGGGCTCAGGTAATGGGCACAGCAGCAATCTGAATTTGAGAAATCTAGGATGAATATTCACACGAATAGCATAATTAATGGCTGAGCATAAAGCCAGGTTAATTGTAGTTCCATGTCTGTTAAATGCCTGTATACAAATAACCATCCAAAGTCTGTAATGTAGATTGTGAACTGTGAATAATGAATCTTGACAGGATAATGTAAATTGCTAGATTTTGCACCTTGTCATCTGGGTTGCAACTGAGTGTTCTGTACTAGACAAAAAACATTTTGCAGATTGTGCACGTCGCTTTATCTGCTCTCTTCACTATTACTCTCCAAGTTCCTATCACATCCTGGTTTCTGCATTACAGTCACCACGGATGCTGCACATACTTTTCTGAGTAAAGCGCCCCCTTTTTGAGAAGCTCCTGCTACAATGAAAGTGTTTTCAGTACAATGTCTAGCTATTCCTGGAAATTACAGGTCTGAGCTTCCTTGAACAGATAATTTGCTGATGGGTTGCAGTCAGCCACTGTGGATTGAGGCAAGAGGAATTATGGGCAGAGGTAGACAATGACAACGAGAAGGGGGAGGCTGACGTACGCATACATAAACAGAGTGGTTAATGGAGAACACATGGACACAGGAGACACAGGGAAAATTAGACAATAAAACATGGATCAGATAGACACAAGGGCATCCATTAAAACAGGGAGACATAGATGCGAAAACAGACACAGGAAGTCAAAAGAACATTGAGCTGCATAGACAGTGATATGGTGAGATGGACATGGACAAATATTAACATAGGGAGACATGGACATAGAAAGACGTGCATGTGGGAGGCATGGGGTCAGCAGGAAAACACTTTTGGACAGAGAGAGACAATTGCAATGAGACAGGGTTGCATTGATTCCAGTGCATTGAGACACAAACATTGGGACATGAAGAAATGTGCACTGGAGAAGAGATACTGGAACAGGGAGTCACAAATTCCAAGACATGTCCTTAGACCAGGGCAATGGTAGAGAGACGGTACAGATAGCAAGGCAAACATATATCACACTGGAACATTGTAACTTTGACACTAGTTTAGGGAATCAAAAACCTTTAAGATAGCAAGAGAGAAACACTAGGAAGATATATAAGGGCCTGATTCACAAAGATAACTTTCACTTTTGAAAAAATGTAGAATTTTGAGAAAGTCTACTTTTTGGCTAATCACAAAATTCGAGTGTAATTTACGCTTTTGAGAACATTTACACTTAGATTTTCTGAATAGTCAAAAATCATTAAACTGATTCAGAAGTGTAAATGACTCAAAAGTATAACTTACTCAAAAGAGTACAGGCCCCAGCCCCTTCGGCTTGGAGGAGATATGTATTGGGAATTGCCAGAAAGTAGTAAACATACTCAAATGTTTAATCACTCAAAATTGTGAACAGCCAAAAAGTAGTACACTTACTCAAATGCTTTATTACTCAAAATTATAAGTTACTTTTGTAAATCAGGCTGATACACTTGGGAGCAGAGACATGGGAATTAGGACCAGGGGCCACATGTATGACCATTTTTAATGGTCACAAACGGAGATGCGGGGCATCTGCTAAAAAGGGTTGTTGCATGTATCAACCCTATTTTGCAAGTTGGTAGTCTGTCACTGACAAGCAAAATAGGATTTGCGAGTTGGTATTAGGAAGGGGTGTGCCAAGGGCATCCCTTCCTAAAGGCAAGTCGCAAGGGCATGTACGATTGTATTGTGACCCGAATGCAGTTGCAAAACAATCGCAGTTTACTGCCTACTTTGAGTAGGTGGTAAGCCGCTCGCAAACTGGAAGTGGTCCCCAAGGGACCCCTTCCCAATTGGGACTGGCAACAAAAATGTGTTTTTTAGAGCAGGCAGTGGTCCCATAGACCACTGCCTACTCTTAAAAAAGTGAATCTGAAACATTTCATTTTTGTTTTTGAAACGCATCACATTTTCCAGGCTGCATTTAAAAAAAAGTTGCTCTATTTTAAAATCAAACAAAGACATGGGGGTCTGCTGTCCCTAGCAGGCTACCATGCCTGTGTTATTGCCCGTTCCCAATGGGTCACAAATTGCAACCTGCCTCATAAATATTGATGAGGTAGGTCAGTTGCGACCCCTTTGGGAATTGCAAAATGCGTTTGAGACACATTACTACATTTTCTTTTACGACTCACTAATTGAAAGTGATTAAAATTTACAAATTGCGAGTCGCAAATGAAAATGGTCGTACATGTGCCCGAAAGTGGCATAAAAAGCACTTTTGATCACACTGCAGCATAACCCAAACAACCTTCAGGTTTCAACAGTATTGAACAATGTAAGTGCAGCAGCCTTGCTGATAAGTGTTGGTGATGTACAATACAAGTGCAGCAGTCCTCCACTGATGTGTTAGAAATGCGCAATGAAAGTACTGCACTACTTGCAAGTCTTGGCACACACTGCTGAGAAGTGTTGGTGGTATCCACTAAACATATGGGAGCCTCACTGAAAAAGGTGTCCCTGGCAGTTCTGAACTGGAAAAAATACATTAAACTGTCCACTCAAAATAGGTTGGATTGTCTGATGCACCGAATCCAAAGTATCCAACTCAGTCGGGCTGATCGTATAGCGTTTCCACTGGTACATCCTGCGCAAACACTGCTATCGGAAACATAATGGCCGTCCTGACTATAAATAAAGCATCAGTTTGGCAGGCAGGGTACTATGCCACTTTTGGGTCAGGGTGCCCTCTCTGCCAAAATCAAAATCAGTCTATGGTCTTCCAGCTAACCTGCAGACTTGCACATTTCTGCTACTCCCATTCAATGCTGTCACGCTAACTGCAAAATACTTTAGTTGCAGCTCATTTGTTGGGACACTCCTAGTTTCACATCTTCCTTAAAATCATTACAGCTAGGAATCATGATGTAATATGTGCTTTAACAAATGTAGTCAGTGACAGGATGTGTAGTACTAAATTCCTAAAAGGTAGCTCAAATGTTTGTCAGTCTCAGAAATATGTTTTTAATCGATCTATCACAGGTATCAAATGAATAAGACAGCTTGTGAGGTTAATGTGTCTGCTGTAATTGTGCATAACATACCTGCTGTTGATATACAAGAAAGGATTTGATTAAATATCATACCACTCAGTAGTAGGATTTTTCAGGGTGGGTCTGCCTTTTTGGGAGGCAAGTGATTTTTTAGGGTTTAGGGTGGGTGTGGGTTTTTGAGTGGTGAGAGATTTTTTAAGGTTTATGGTGGGTATTTTGTTTGGGTGGCAAGGGACATTTTAATGTTTAGGGTGGGTGTGGATTTTTGGGGGCAAGGGATGTTAGGGTTTTGGGTGGGTATGGGTTTTTGGGTGATAAGGTAATTTTTAGGGTTTAGCCTGGGTATGGATTTTTGTGTGGTGAGGGATTTTTTAGGGTTTAGGCTGGTTATGGATTTTTGGGTGGTAATGAATCATTTAGGTGTAGTGTTTGTATGGGTTTTTGGGTGGCAAGGGAATATTCAGGATGGGTATGGGTTTTTGGGAGGCGAGTTAATTTTTAGGGTTTAGGGTGGGTGTAGTTTTTTGAGTCGTTAGGGATTTTTCAGCATTTGGGATGGGTGTGGGTTTTTAAGTGGCGAAGGAGTTTTTAAGGTTTATAGTGGGTGTGGATTTTTGGGGGTCAAGGAAAATGTATGGTTTTGGGTGGGTATGGGTTCTTGGATGATAAGTGAATTTTTAGAGATTAGAGGGATGTGTGTTTTTCGGTTGTAAGGTACTTTTTCGGGTTTAGGTTGGGTATAGTTTTTTGGGTGGCCAGTAAATTTTTATGGGGTTAGGGTGGGTAAGGGTTTTTGAGAGGCGAGGAATTAAAGGTTTGGGTAGGTATGGGTTTTTGGCTAGTAAGGGATTTTTGGGGGTTAGGGTCACAAGGAATTTTTAGGGTTTAGCGTGAGAATCGTTTTTTTAGTTGGTAAGGGAATGTTTAGGGCTGAGGGTAGGTATGGGTTTTTGGGTGGCAAGGGATTTGTTAAGGTTTAGTGTGGCAAAGGAATTTGTATTTCTAGGGTGGATATGGGTTTCTGATTGGCAAGGGATTTTTTAGGGTTTAGGGTGTGTATGCTTTTTTGGTAGCGAGGGAATTTTTAAGGTTTAGGGTGGGTGTGAATTTTTGGGGGCAAGGGATATGTTAGGGTTTTGGGTCGGTATGGAATTTTTTAGGGTTTATGCTAGGTATGGGTTTTTGAGTGGTAATGAATCGTTTAGGTATAGTGTTTGTATGGGTTTTTGGGTGGCAAGGGATTTTTCAGGGTGAGTATGGGTTTTAGGGAGGCGAGTGAATTTAAAGGATTTAGGGTGGGTGTAGGTTTTTGAGTGGTAAGAGATTTTTTAGGGTTTAGGGTGGGTATTTTTTTGGGTGGCAAGGGAAATTTTAAGGTTTAGGTTGGGTGTGGATTTTTGGGGGCAAGGGATATGTTAGGGTTTTGGGCGGGTATGGGTTTTTGGGTGATAAGGTCATTTTTAGGATTTAGGGTGGGTATGACTTTTTGGGTGGTGAGGGATTTTATAGGGTTTAGGCAGGGTATGGGTTTTTGGGTGGTCGTGTGTGTGTGTGGTTGTATGTGGTTGTGTGTGTGGTTGTGTGTGTGGTTGTGTGTGTGGTTCTGTGTGTGTGGTTGAGTGTGTGTGCGGTTGTGTGAGTTGTGGTTGTATGTGTGTGTGGTTGTGTGTGGTTTTGTGTGTGGTTGTGTTTGTGTGTGTGGTTGTGGTTTTGTGGTTGTGTGTGTGTGGTTGGAGTTGTGTGTGTTGTGTGTGGTTGTGTGTGTGGTTGTGTGTGTGCAGTTGTGTGTGGTTGTGTGTGTAGTTGTGTGTATGGTTGTGGTTGTTTGTGGTTGTGATTGTGTGTGTGGTTGTGTGTGTGGTTGTGGTTGTGTGTGTTGTTGTGGTTGTGTGTGGGTGCAGTTGTGTGTGGTTGTGGTTGTGTGTGGGTGCAGTTATGGGTGTGGTTATGCATGTGTGTGTGGATATGTGGTTGTGTATGGTTGTGTGTGTGGCTATGTGTGTGGTTGTGTGTGTGTAGTTGTGTGTGTGGTTGTGTGTGTGGTTGTATGTGTGTGTGTAATTGTGTGTGGTTGTGTGTGTTGCATGTGTGGATGTGGTTGTGTGTGAGGTTGTGTGCGTGTGGTTGTGTGTGTGGTTGTATGTGTGTGGTTGTGTGTGTGTGTGGTTGTGTGTGTGTGGTTGTGGTTATGTGTGTGTGGTTGTGGGTGTGGTTGGGTGTGGTTGTGCTTGTGTGTGTGGTTGTGGTTCATTGTGGTTGTACTTGTGTGTGTGGTTATGAGTGTGGTTGTGTGTGTGTGTAGTTGTGTGTGTGGTTGTGTGTCTGCTTGTGTGTGTGGCTGTGTGTAGTTGTGGTTGTGTGTGGTTGTGTGTGTGGTTGTGGTTGTGTGTGTGGTTGTGGTTGTGTGTGGTTGTGTGTGTGTGGTTGTATGTGTGGTTGTATATGTGGTTGTGTGTGTGGTTGTGGTTGTGAGTGAGGTTGTGTGTGGTTGTGGCTGTGTGTGTGGTTCTGTGTGTGGTTGTATGTGGATGTGCTTGTGGTTGTGTGTGTGGTTGTGTTTGTGGTTGTGGGTGGTTGTATGTGTGATTGTGTGTGTGGTTGTATGTGTGGTTGTGTGTGGTTGTGTATGTGGTTGTGTGTGTGGTTGTGTGGTTGTTTGTGTGGTTGTTTGTGTGGTTCTGTGTGTGTGGTTGTGTGCATGTGGTTGTGTGAGTGGTTGAATGTGTGTGTGGTTGTGGTTGTGTGTGTGTGGTTGTGTGTGTGTGGTTGTGTGTGGTTGTGGGTGGTTGTGTGTGTGGTTGTGGCTGTGGGTGTGGTTGAGTGTGTGTGGTTGTGTGTGTGGTTGTGTGTGTGTGTGGTAGTGTGTGTGGTTGTGTGTGTGTGTGTTTGTGTGTGTGCTTGTGTGTGTATATGGTTGTGTGTGTTGTGTGTGTGGTTATGAGTGTGGTTGTGTGTGTGTGTAGTTGTGTGTGTGGTTGTGTGTCTGCTTGTGTGTGTGGCTGTGTGTAGTTGTGGTTGTGTGTGGTTGTGTGTGTGGTTGTGGTTGTGTGTGTGGTTGTGGTTGTGTGTGTGGTTGTGGTTGTGTGTGGTTGTGTGTGTGTGGTTGTGTGTGTGGTTGTGTGTGTGTGTGTGGTTGTGCGTGTGTGTATGTGGTTGTGTGTGTGGTTGTGTGTGTGTGGGTATGGGTGCAGTTGTGGATGCGGGTGCGGTCATGGGTGTGTGGGTGAATGTGTGGTTGGGTGTGGTTCTGTGTGTGGTTCTGTGCATGTGGCTGTGTGTGTGTGGTTGTGTGTGTGTGTGGTTATGTGTGTGTGTGGTTGTTTGTGTGGTTGTGTGTGTGGTTGTGGTTGTGTGTGGGTACGGTTGTGGGTGCAGGTGTGGTTGTGAGTGTGTGTGGTTATGTGTGTGATTGAGTGTGTGGTTGTGTGTGTGTGGTTGTGTGTGTGGATGTATGTGTGGTTGTATATGTGGTTGTGTGTGTGGTTGTGGTTGTGAGTGAGGTGGTGTGGGGTTGTGGCTGTGTGTGTGGTTCTGTGTGTGGTTGTGTGTGGATGTGCTTGTGGTTGTGTGTGTGGTTGTGTTTGTGGTTGTGGGTGGTTGTATGTGTGATTGTGTGTGTGGTTGTATGTGTGGTTGTGTGTGGTTGTGTATGTGGTTGTGTGTGTGGTTGTGTGGTTGTTTGTGTGGTTGTTTGTGTGGTTCTGTGTGTGTGGTTGTGTGCGTTTGCTTGTGTGAGTGGTTGTATATGTGTGTGGTTGTGGGTGTGTGTGTGTGCTTGTAGTTGTGTGTGTGTGGTTGTGTGTGTGTGGTTGTGTGTGGTTGTGGGTGGTTGTGTGTGTGGTTGTGGCTGTGGGTATGGTTGAGTGTGTGTGGTTGTGTGTGTGGTTGTGTGTATGTGTGGTAGTGTGTGTGTGGTTGTGTGTGTGTGTTTGTGTGTGTGTATATGGTTGTGTGTGTTGTGTGTGTGGTTATGAGTGTGGTTGTGTGTGTGTGTAGTTGTGTGTGTGGTTGTGTGTCTGCTTGTGTGTGTGGCTGTGTGTAGTTGTGGTTGTGTGTGGTTGTGTGTGTGGTTGTGGTTGTGTGTGTGGTTGTGGTTGTGTGTGTGGTTGTGGTTGTGTGTGGTTGTGTGTGTGTGGTTGTGTGTGTGGTTGTGTGTGTGTGTGTGTGGTTGTGCGTGTGTGTATGTGGTTGTGTGTGTGTGGGTATGGGTGCAGTTGTGGATGCGGGTGCGGTCATGGGTGTGTGGGTGAATGTGTGGTTGGGTGTGGTTCTGTGTGTGGTTCTGTGCATGTGGCTGTGTGTGTGTGGTTGTGTGTGTGTGTGGTTATGTGTGTGTGGTTGTTTGTGTGGTTGTGTGTGTGGTTGTGGTTGTGTGTGGGTACGGTTGTGGGTGCAGGTGTGGTTGTGAGTGTGTGTGGTTATGTGTGTGATTGAGTGTGTGGTTGTGTGTGTGGATATATGTGTGGTTGTATATGTGGTTGTGTGTGTGGTTGTGGTTGTGAGTGAGGTTGTGTGTGGTTGTGGCCGTGTGTGTGGTTCTGTGTGTGGTTGTGTGTGGATGTGCTTGTGGTTGTGTGTGTGGTTGTGTTTGTGGTTGTGGGTGGTTGTATGTGTGATTGTGTGTGTGGTTGTATGTGTGGTTGTGTGTGGTTGTGTATGTGGTTGTGTGTGTGGTTGTGTGGTTCTTTGTGTGGTTGTTTGTGTGGTTCTGTGTGTGTGTGGTTGTGTGCGTGTGGTTGTGTGAGTGGTTGTATGTGTGTGTGGTTGTGGTTGTGTGTGTGTGCTTGTAGTTGTGTGTGTGTGGTTGTGTGTGGTTGTGTGTGGTTGTGGGTGGTTGTGTGTGTGTTTGTGGCTGTGGGTGTGGTTGAGTGTGTGTGGTTGTGTGTGTGGTTGTGTGTGTGTGGTAGTGTGTGTGTGGTTGTGTGTGTGTGTGTTTGTGTGTGTGCTTGTGTGTGTGTATATGGTTGTGTGTGTTGTGTGTGTGGTTGTATGTGTTTGTGGTTGTGTGTGGTTTTGTGTTTGTGTGTGTTGTTGTGTGTGTGGTTGTATGTGGTTGTGTGTGGGGTTGTGTGTGTGGTTGTGGTTGTGTGTGCAATTGTGTGTGTGGTTGTGTGTGGTTGTGTGAATGTGTGTGGTTGTGTGTTTGGTTGTGTGTGGGTGTGTGTGGTTGTGTGTGGTTGTGTGTGGTTGTGTGTGGTTGTGTGTGGTTGTGTGTGGTTATGGTTGTGTGTGGCTGTGTGGTTGTGTGTGTGGTTGTGTGTGCTTGTGTGTATGGTTGGGTTTGGTTGTGTGTGTGGTTGTGTGTATGGTGTGTGTGTGTATGGTTGTGTGTGTGTAGTTGTGTGTGGTGTTTGTGTGTGTGTTTGTATGTGTGTGTGTGATTGTGTGTGGTTGTGTGTGTTGTGTGTGTGGATGTGGTTGTGTGTGAGGTTGTGTGGTTGTGTGTGTGGTTGTATGTGTGTGGTTGTGTGTGTGTGGTTGTGTGTTTGTGTGTGGTTGTGGTTCATTGTGGTTGTACTTGTGTGTGTGGTTATGGGTGTGGTTGTGTGTGTGTAGTTGTGTGTGTGGTTGTGTGTCTGCTTGTGTGTGTGGCTGTGTGTAGTTGTGGTTGTGTGTGGTTGTGTGTGTGGTTGTGGTTGTGTGTGTGGTTGTGGTTGTGTGTGTGGTTGTGGTTGTGTGTGGTTGTGTGTGTGTGGTTGTGTGTGTGGTTGTGTGTGTGTGTGGTTGTGCGTGTGTGTATGTGGTTGTGTGTGTGGTTGTGTGTGTGTGGGTGCGGTTGTGGATGCGGGTGCGGTCATGGGTGTGTGGGTGGATGTGTGGTTGGGTGTGGTTCTGTGTGTGGTTCTGAGCGTGTGGCTGTGTGTGTGGTTGTGTGTGTGTGTGGTAGTGTGTGTGTGGTTGTGTGTGTGTGTGTTTGTGTGTGTGCTTGTGTGTGTGTATATGATTGTGTGTGTTGTGTGTGTGGTTATGAGTGTGGTTGTGTGTGTGTGTAGTTGTGTGTGTGGTTGTGTGTCTGCTTGTGTGTGTGGCTGTGTGTAGTTGTGGTTGTGTGTGTGGTTGTGGTTGTGTGTGTGGTTGTGGTTGTGTGTGTGGTTGTGGTTGTGTGTGGTTGTGTGTGTGTGTGGTTGTGTGTGTGGTTGTGTGTGTGTGTGTGGTTGTGCGTGTGTGTATGTGGTTGTGTGTGTGGTTGTGTGTATGTGGGTATGGGTGCAGTTGTGGATGCGGGTGCGGTCATGGGTGTGTGGGAGAATGTGTGGTTGGGTGTGGTTCTGTGTGTGGTTCTGTGCATGTGGCTGTGTGTGTGTGGTTGTGTGTGTGTGTGGTTATGTGTGTGTGTGGTTGTTTGTGTGGTTGTGTGTGTGGTTGTGGTTGTGTGTGGGTACGGTTGTGGGTGCAGGTGTGGTTGTGAATGTGTGTGGTTATGTGTGTGATTGAGTGTGTGGTTGTGTGTGTGTGGTTGTGTGTGTGGATGTATGTGTGGTTGTATATGTGGTTGTGTGTGTGGTTGTGGTTGTGAGTGAGGTTGTGTGTGGTTGTGGCTGTGTGTGTGGTTCTGTGTGTGGTTGTGTGTGGATGTGCTTGTGGTTGTGTGTGTGGTTGTGTTTGTGGTTGTGGGTGGTTGTATGTGTGATTGTGTGTGTGGTTGTATGTGTGGTTGTGTGTGGTTGTGTATGTGGTTGTGTGTGTGGTTGTGTGGTTGTTTGTGTGGTTGGAATGGACAAGTATATCACATTAAGGGGGTGAAAAGTCTCTTGTTTAGAAGTGAATTTTTTTTGGCATAATATGTTGTCTATGATCATATTGGTCAGCAGTTGGGAGCAGAGATTGTGGGATTCGCTTAACTGCAGACTATAAAGAGTGTTTATAACATTTGGAGGCCTACCTTTAGCAAGGAATCTACCATACTTATATTGGAATTGAAGCATGAATGTTGCTGTAAATATACTGTCATTTAAGGAGGGCAGCACGTTTTAATATTTTGGGTAACCCTAGAAAATTAATGGTATACATCTAAGAAGAAAGAGCCATAGCATGGATATGGGTGCGGGCAGAAAACAGTAGATGTGTGTCTGTTTTGGAATGTAATTGCACTACATTACCTACAGCTCATACCCTTGCATGGAAATAGTCTAAGTTAGTGGCTAAGCTGTAGATAGTATATTATATAAATACAACCATGATTTATTCACATTTTGATCATGTACTCATGTGGCATTGAGAGGGATTCAATCAACTTTGCCACATAAAATGATTTTTGTGTCAAACGTTGACGTGAGTGCAGCACCAAATTCTCTGCTCTGTGGTGCACAAACCCACTATCAGGGTGGGAACAGTTCAAAGACAACTGGAATACGCACAAAGCCAGATCTACTCAACTAATGTGTCCTGCCTTTGCATGAAGTTATACCACCAAATGAAACCAGGAGCAAACAATGGGTATACGGAAAAGCCTAGGATATTTCCTGACACACATGTAATTTCTGCAAAAATATCCACTTGACACAGCTTACTTGACATTGTGTTAAAATTTGTACTGGAGAGCTTCATTATATATAAATTTCACAAAAGGCACTACTAGCTTTCCTTATCACTGTCATGCAATGCTTAGAATCACACAAAACAGACATCATTGGCATGCGACTCTTTGAAAATATGGTGCTGTACTATTTTTACTGTTTGTCCAAGGGAGTGCAATGGAAGATTACAAATTATTATATAGCACTGTCCCATGTTTAGTTTATCTAGATCACTGGGTGGCACCACAGCTCCATGTTTCTGAACTAGAGAGTAGCCAGAAAATGAATATACTTCCCGATTTTGAACTAAAGCTTTGATGGCATCAAGTAAGTGAGCCCAACCCGCCCTAGCTGAGCTCCCTTGTTACCTCCATCCAAGCATCCTTTCACCCTACCACCTTTTGATATCCACTATTTCACCTTTACAATGTGTCAGTCATTCATTCTTTCATCCATCATTCATTCTTTCCCATTACATCCATCAAGCCATACATCTATCCAGTCTGCCATCCATCTATCCACTTTGCTATTCATCCACTCTGCCATGCATCCATCCATCCACCCACTCTGTCATCCCTCTCTCCATTCTGCCATCCATTCCTTCATCCACTCTGCCATCCATCCATTATCCACTCTACCGTCCATCCATTCACTCTTCCATGTATCCTCTCTGCCATCCACCCATCCACTCTACCATCTATATACTCACTCAGCCATCCATCTAGCCATTCATCATCATCCATCCATCCACTGTGCCATTCATCTACCCACTCAACCATTCATCATCCATCCATCCATCTATCTATCCACTCTGTCATCCATCCACTCTGTCATCCATTCAGCCACCCATCTACTCTGTCATCCATTCACTCATTCATCCACTCTGCCTTACATTAACTAAATTCATCCACTCAGCGATCGATCTATCCATCCATCACTTTAATCTGTCATCCTTTCACCTGCCCATCTACCTATTCATTCATCCATCCAGCAATACCTTTACTTTGCCATCATTTCACCTGTCCATTCACCTATCCATTGCTTTATGCTGCCATCCATCCATGGCTTACCTCTGCCATCCTTTCAGATGTTCATCCACCTATCCATTCACTCTCTCATCCATCCAGCTATTTACTCTGCCGTTCTTTCACCTATCCTTCCATTTATCTATCCATCCATCACTTTGCCATCCATCCATGTCTTACCTCTGCCATCCTTTCACATGTTCATCCACCTATTAATGTGCTCTCTCATCCATCCAGCCATTTACTCTGCGATCCTTTCACCTGTCCATCCAACTATCCATTCATTTCATGCATCCTTTCACCCACTCATCCATCAACCCACTCATTCATCCACCTACTCATACACCCATCTTCCTTCCTTTCACCCATCCTTCCTTTAAATATTCCTTCTTTCTTTCCTTTTCCTTTTTACTCATCCTTTGTTCTTACTTTCTCCTGTTTGCTTTTCTGTTGAGGCAGAATTCCTTTATTGCATTAATTACGACATTTAGTCTGCTCAGGACAGAATAGGAGCAAAATAACTACAGCTCCCGCTGTAGCTGCTGAAGCAACACAACACCCCTGTTTCTGAGCTGTGCTAGCTCCAGCTTATTCACTAACTTGTACTTATCAAGTTATTGCATGCCCACATAGACATTCTGGGTTAATTCAAAACAGGCACACTGCTCCCTTCAGCATGATATGCTTTCTGGACTCTTTAAGCATGTATTTTGAGTAAGAAGAGTCTTAGACTGTCCACTGAACTGTGATCATTCACAACAGGTGTGTTTGTGGATTTGCAGCCAGTCAGGGAAGACTTCTCAAGAGTGGCTGAACTGCCCAATAACTACACCTTATCTCTGTGGGGACTTGAACATGTTATTAACTACACATTATTTATGGGGAGATTTGAACATTATATTCACACACTTTCTTTGTGGGGACTTGAATAAGACACAATCTGTGTGAGCTCTTGAACCGTCCTATAATCACACACTATTTGTGTGGGCACTTAAACATCATAATCTTCACACACAATGGTTGAGGTGACTTGAACATGATTACCTTCACACACAATCTCTTTGAGATCTTAAACATTCCTATAATCACACACTATCCTCATTACGATGTCGGTCTGAAGGCGTCTGACCGACAGTCGGATTCCCCTAGAGCGTGTTGGGACCCATCCGTCCAGCTCAGTCAGAAACAATTCTGACGGACCGATTACGATGCCCGCGATCGAAAGGTGACTTCTGAATCTGTTCCGACCAGCATTTGGAGAATCCAAGTCGGTCGGAACTGATTCTTACTGTTCAACTGTCAGCGTTTCTGCCTGACCAATTACGATGTCAGATTCCAACAGCCTTTCCGACTAGGTCTGTCTGACCCAAAAAGGCTGTTGGAAACTGACTTTGGGGGCCCCTAGCACGCCTCCCTTTATCCTGAGTCCTCCGGTTTGGGCTAGAGGGGATATCCAAGGGAACCCCTGAGAAACCATGCACAGTGTGGCAGGCTCCATGGGGTGCCCGCAACAGGGAGCAAGGTTTTCCACAGACACCCATTTTCCCAATAGGAGCCTGTGTTGTCAGTCGGAACACAGGTTCTCATTGAAGTCAATGGGAGTCCTTCCGAACGGTGTCTGGAAGCATCGTAATTTGTCGGGCAGAACCACCGACCACGAGTTAGTTAGAACCGAATCCGACAAGGAGTCGGGTAGTGTAGTTTCCGACCAACATCATAATGAGGCACTAAGTATGTGCGGGGTTGAACATACCTATAATGCATGTTTGAACATGAACAATTGTACCTTCACATGCTATCTATGTAAGGACATGAGATCATCTTTAAACACTGTCACTGTGGGGACTCGAAGACTACTATTGTTGCACACTATCTCTGTAGGGACTTGAACATAATAATAAACACACACTATCTTTGTGACTGCTTGAACACCCAGTAACCACATACTATCTCTGTGGGGAGATTTGACTATTATATTCACATACTATCTTTGTGGGGACTTGAATATGATTAACTTCACACACAATCTGTGGGATGCCTTGAATATTCCCATAATCACACATGTCCTGATTCACAAAGGTAAACTTACATTTTTGTGTATGTTTATGACATTTTGCAATTCACAAAGCAATTTTACAAGTAGTATCTTTACAACTCCTTATCTTTTTATGTGCAGAGTCCCTGCCACGAGTTTAGAGACTCTACAGCCGTAAAGATACTACTCGTAAAATGACTTTGTGAATTGCAAAAATTTGTAAGCTTAAACAAAAGTTTAATTTGACCTTTATGAATCAGGACCACAGTATCTCAATGACACTAGAACAGCATTTTAGTGGAGACTTGAGCATGATCATCAACCGCTATCTTTGTGGCGACTTGAACATGATTATCTTCACACACAATGGCTGTGAGGTCTTGAACTTTCATGTAATCGCTTAATTTCTTTGGGGACTTAAACATCATTATCTACACAGTATTTACATGCTCTTTCTTTGTGGGAATTTGATCATCATTACCTTCTCACACCGTCTCTTCGAGGTCTTGATCGTACCTATAAGCACACACAATCTTTGGAAAACTTGAACATCCCTATAATCACACACTATGCATATGCAGATTTGAGGTTCACTGATGAAATATCGATGTACAAAATATCGATATACAAAAATATCGATGCAAAAATATAGGGGCCAATTAGGATGGCGGGTGGATCGCCCCCGCTGAGCCCGCCATCTATACCTGAAAGACCCCCCGCCATATTAGACCGGCGGAAAAGGAGCATAACATGGTGGCCGCGTCTGCAAGACACTGCCATCCCTATTACGATGCTGGCAGAAAGCAGCCTTTCCATGGCGGCATTGCCGCCATGGAAAGGCAGGCCGTTCCTGCTGTTGGGGGCCCATTGCGGGCCCCCAGGGTGTTGGGAGGTGCACATGGGGGGTACCTATGGTACTCCCCTACATATGCATGCACAAGGTGGCAGGCACCGGGCGGTGCCGGTCACATTGTGCATGCAAATGCACAACATGCCTTTTTTACATTGCGGCGGGTGGCGCTTACAGCACCGCCCGCCGCAATGTAAAAAATGCGGGATGCGCCCGCCAGTGTGGCGGGCGCATCCTAATTTGAATGGCGGGACCGCCGCAACATCGGCGGTCAGTCCTGTGCCCCGATGCGGTGGCGGGCGGACATAGTCCGTCCATCGTAATAGGCCCCATAGAGCACAAAAATATCGACTCCCTATATTTAAACAGGTAAGTACAAGAATATCAAAGAAAAAATATTGTAGTAAAAAATATAGATGTACAAAATATCGACTTAAATATATATATTACATAAAATAAATATATCAAATATTATTTTTAACAAAATAAATTTAATATACATTTTAACTAAATATAACAAATTTAATTAAAAACATATAAACACACAAACATAAAAATGTCTACATATACATATATTTACTTAAATATAATTTATTAACTATTATCTTTATCTTTTTAACTTTTAAATATAAAAAAAATATACATATATCAATAATTTAAAATAAAAAAATACCCATTTTAAAATGAATTCAAACAGTTAACTAAAAATTACTATTCCCACTCCAGTGAGTGCAACAGTTGGGAAAGTGCTGGATAGCGGATGAGTAAAAATTACTATTCCCACTCCAGTGAGTACAACAGTAGGAAAAGAGCTGGATAGCGGATGAGTAAAATTACTATTCTCAGTCCAGTGAGTGCAACAGTAAGGAAAGTGCTGGATAGCAGAGGGGTAAAAATTACTATTCCCACTCCAGTGAGTGCAACAGTAGGGAAAGTGCTGGATAGCGGATGGGTAAAAATTACTATTCCCACTCCAGTGAGTGCAACAGTAGGGAAAGTGCTGGATGGCGGAGGAATAAAAATTACTATTCCCACTCCATTGAGTGCAACAGTAAGGAAAATACTGGATGGCGGAGCGGTAAAAATGACTATTCCCACTCCAGTTACTGCAACAGTAGGGAAAGAGCTGGCTAGCGGATGAGTGTAAATTACTGGTCCCACTCCAGTGAGTGCAACAGTAGGGAAAGTGCTGGATGGCGGAGGGTTAAAAATTAATACTCCCACTCCAGTGAGTGCAACAGTAGGGAAAGTGCTGGATAGCGGAGGGGTAAAAATTACTATTCCACCCCAGTGAGTGCAACAGTAGGGAAAGAGCTGGATAGCAGATGAGTAAAAATTACTATTACCGTCTCCAGTAAGTGCAACAGTAGGGAAAGTGCTGGATGGCGGAGGAAGAAAAATTACTATTCCCACTCCAGTGAGTGCAACAGTAGGAAAAGAGCTGGATAGCATATGAGTAAAAATTACTTTTCCCACTCCAGTGAGTGCAACAGTAGAGAAAGTGCTGGATGGCGGAGGAGTAAAAATTACTATTCCCACTCCAGTGAGTGCAACAGTAAGGAAAGTGTTGGATAGCAGAGAAACAAATTAATAATATTTAAATATTTTTTTAAATGTAAATATAAAAAATAAACAATATTTAAAAACAGATTAAATATATTTAACATTAACGTTAAATATATTCATTACAGATATCAAAAAGGTAGAACTATTTTCTAAAATAAATACATTTATAAACAATATTTATTTAAAATAAGCAAGCAAAAATAAGCAAATATATTTTTACGTAGACAATCTCTTGTTCATAATCAATGAGACATGGCTGGCCAACCCCCGCTACAACACACAGCCCTGGTTTTTTTGCGTAGGGGATCTTTCATGCGCAATCTATGAGATGTGGTTTGCCTAGCCCGTAGAACGTAAAACCTTTGCTTTGTTCAAAGGTCTTCACAGAGTCCACTCTCTCCAGACACCCAGACCACTATTAGGTGGCAAAGTTCCAAATAGGCCCTGTCTTCACCCTAAAGTGAACCATTTGTAGGTAGACGACCTCAATGAGAAGTAAGTGGTCATGCCTCTACAAAACTGACAAAAAATATACTTTTGTAAGCTGTGGTGCATCACTCACAGAGCAATAAAAAGCAAAGAAATGAATTTCCTCTGAACAAAATACACCAAATATTTCCATCCAGGGAGCTTACATCATAAGCTGGTACTGTGTTTACTAATGCCTGCCCAGAAGAAAAGTGTAGGTGATGCTACCTTCTCCATTCAAGCCACCAAATAATGGAACTCCCTTCATGAAATGATTAGAGCTGCTGAGAATCACATAGACTTCCAAAGAGTGGTTAAGATTGAGGTTTCCCCAACATAATAAATCAGAGAAACTATATGATCTCTTTCACAACGAGTACCCTCATACATTCTGACCACTCTGCCTATAAACAGACGACACTGAAAGACCCTTTAAAATTAAGGGAGAACTAAAGCACAATACCTTTATAAACACCCCCCTTAGTAACATCAGGGGAGAACCAGATCACCCTACAAATATATCAGTCATGTGTCCGTCTCAAAAATACATAAAGAACAATAGTTGCAAATCACAGAGATCATCCCTCCTCCAAATCTCACCTGACCAACCCTCCTCCGAGAGGCGCGGTCCGTGCCTGCCTGCCGGCTGATCGTTTTTGGTGCTAATTGTATTCCCTTGACTGTGTGACCTGTGCTTCTCCTTTCAGTGTAACCGTGCCCGTGTTTTTGTTTATTTTTCTGGTAACTGTGCCCGTGTCTCGCTGTCTCCTCCCTGTCTGCCCGCCTACCTCGCCGATCCTCGCTCACCCTCCCCGCTTCCCGCCACCGCCGCTTAGCCCCGCCCCTTTTTCCTTCTGTATCCCTCCCCGCTTCCCGCCACCGCCGCTTAGCCCCGCCCCTTTTTCCTTCTGTATCCCTCCCCGCTCCCGCCTCCCAGCTGCCCCGCCCACCCGCGCACTTGGCCTTATATGGCGACCGTGCGACGCAGGTGAGTGTGACCCACTTGTGGGACACCCCCGCGCCGCACGGCCACCAGCTGCTGCGTGTGCTCCTCTGCCCTGCCTAGCTGCCTCGCTGCCTGTCGCGCTGCCGCTGACCACGCTCCCTCCTCCGAGAGGCGCGGTCCGTGCCTGCCTGCCGGCTGATCGTTTTTGGTGCTAATTGTATTCCCTTGACTGTGTGACCTGTGCTTCTCCTTTCAGTGTAACCGTGCCCGTGTTTTTGTTTATTTTTCTGGTAACTGTGCCCGTGTCTCGCTGTCTCCTCCCTGTCTGCCCGCCTACCTCGCCGATCCTCGCTCACCCTCCCCGCTTCCCGCCACCGCCGCTTAGCCCCGCCCCTTTTTCCTTCTGTATCCCTCCCCGCTTCCCGCCACCGCCGCTTAGCCCCGCCCCTTTTCCCTTCTGTATCCCTCCCCGCTCCCGCCTCCCAGCTGCCCCGCCCACCCGCGCACTTCGCCTTATATGGCGACCGTGCGACGCAGGTGAGTGTGACCCACTTGTGGGACACCCCCGCGCCGCACGGCCACCAGCTGCTGCGTGTGCTCCTCTGCCCTGCCTAGCTGCCTCGCTGCCTGTCGCGCTGCCGCTGACCACGCCCCCTCCTCCGAGAGGCGCGGTCCGTGCCTGCCTGCCGGCTGATCGTTTTTGGTGCTAATTGTATTCCCTTGACTGTGTGACCTGTGCTTCTCCTTTCAGTGTAACCGTGCCCGTGTTTTTGTTTATTTTTCTGGTAACTGTGCCCGTGTCTCGCTGTCTCCTCCCTGTCTGCCCGCCTACCTCGCCGATCCTCGCTCACCCTCCCCGCTTCCCGCCACCGCCGCTTAGCCCCGCCCCTTTTTCCTTCTGTATCCCTCCCCGCTTCCCGCCACCGCCGCTTAGCCCCGCCCCTTTTTCCTTCTGTATCCCTCCCCGCTCCCGCCTCCCAGCTGCCCCGCCCACCCGCGCACTTGGCCTTATATGGCGACCGTGCGACGCAGGTGAGTGTGACCCACTTGTGGGACACCCCCGCGCCGCACGGCCACCAGCTGCTGCGTGTGCTCCTCTGCCCTGCCTAGCTGCCTCGCTGCCTGTCGCGCTGCCGCTGACCACGCCCCCTCCTCCGAGAGGCGCGGTCCGTGCCTGCCTGCCGGCTGATCGTTTTTGGTGCTAATTGTATTCCCTTGACTGTGTGACCTGTGCTTCTCCTTTCAGTGTAACCGTGCCCGTGTTTTTGTTTATTTTTCTGGTAACTGTGCCCGTGTCTCGCTGTCTCCTCCCTGTCTGCCCGCCTACCTCGCCGATCCTCGCTCACCCTCCCCGCTTCCCGCCACCGCCGCTTAGCCCCGCCCCTTTTTCCTTCTGTATCCCTCCCCGCTTCCCGCCACCGCCGCTTAGCCCCGCCCCTTTTTCCTTCTGTATCCCTCCCCGCTCCCGCCTCCCAGCTGCCCCGCCCACCCGCGCACTTCGCCTTATATGGCGACCGTGCGAACGCGCAGCGGTCACGCGCAGCGGGCGCGCGATTGTGCGCCGAAGGCGCGCCAAAGGTAAGCCCGTCTGCGCCCGTCCGCGACCGGATCGCGACCAGCGCCAGGACCCCTGGCCCACGAAGACCCCGACCTACCCGCCTGACGTACTCCGCCGCCACCCTCATCGCACTCAACACCGGCCGACTCCCAGACTGCCACCAAGCCACACCACGACTCACCCACGGACCTTTCAGCTGCCACGCCTGCAAGTTCTCCTGCATCCGGACCTGCCCCGCACCAGCAGCCGCCAAGCCAAACACCAGCAGCACCCACCTCAAGTGCATCCTGCTCAACACCCGCTCCGTCCACAGATACGCCGTGGAACTCTGGAACCTCCTAGACGCCACAGCCCCTGACGTTGCCTTCCTCACGGAGACCTGGATGAACGCCTCTTCAGCTCCCGACATCGCCATCGCCATCCCGGAGGGCTACAAGATCGTCCGGAGGGACCGCAACGCCAACCAGATGGGAGGAGGCGTCGCCATCATCCACAGGAACACCATCCGTCTCACGACCAGCACCGACAACTCCCTGACCACCGCCGAACACCTGCACTTCCAGATCCACACCGACCCAAACACCACCCTCAGAGGCACCCTGATCTACCGACCCCCGGGACCACGCACACAATTCAGCGAGGACATCGCCGACTTCGTCAGCCCGCATGCCCTCCCCTCCGCCGACTACATCCTCCTGGGGGACCTTAACTTCCACCTGGAGAACAACAACGACTGCAACACCAGCACCCTGCTCGACAACCTCGCCAATCTTGGACTCAAGCAGCTGGTATCCACCCCCACCCACCTCGCCGGACACACACTCGACGCCGTCTTCTCATCCTGCAAAGACATCGTCTTCAGCCACGCCACAGAGCTCCAATGGACGGACCACAGCTGCGTCCACTTCACCTTCAAGAGAACGACGACCCACCACCACCAGCAACAGGCCGCCCGCAGAAGCTGGAACAAGATCACAGCAGACCAGCTCGCCACCTCCCTGAGCCAGCACCCCCCTGCCAGCTCAGCGAACCCCAGCCAGGCCGCCAACAACCTCACACAGTGGATCAGCAACTGCGCGGACGAACTCGCCCCGCTGAGGACCCCGCCCAGCAGACCCGGCAGCAAGAAAGCCCCGTGGTTCACCGACGAACTCAAGAGCTCCAAGAAGAACTGCCGAGCCCTCGAGAAAGTCTGGAGAAGGGATCCCACACCGGACAACAGGACCACCTTCAAGCTGGCCACCCGGAAACACCACCAGCTGATCCGCGCCGCCAAGAAAACTGCTTTCAAGGACCGGCTGGACAACAACGCACACAACTGCAAGGAACTCTTCAACATCGTGAAAGAGCTCTCCAACCCCAGCGCAGAAAACAACGACATCACCCCATCGCAAGACCTCTGCAACTCCCTCGCCTCATACTTCCACAACAAGATCGCGGACATACACAACAGCTTCAGCAACCAACCAACGCACACCAAGACCGTACAACCACCCCTCACCACCACCCTCCAAGCCTGGACTCCGATCAGCACCGAAGACACCATCCGCACGATGAACTCCATCCACTCCGGATCACCGACCGACCCCTGCCCTCATCACGTCTTCAACAAGGCTGACGCTGTCATCGCACCCCACCTGCGAGACATCATCAACACATCCTTCGACACCGCCACCTTCCCTGAGAGCTGGAAGCACGCCGAACTCAGCGCGCTACTCAAGAAACCCACAGCGGACCCCACCGAACTCAAGAACTACCGCCCCATCTCGCTCCTCCCGTTTCCAGCCAAAGTCATCGAGAAGACCGTCAACAAGCAGATGGCCGCCTTCCTCGAAACGAATGGATCCCTCGACCCCTCACAGTCCGGCTTCCGAGCCAATCACAGCACCGAGACCGCCCTCATCGCCGCCACCGATGACATTCGAGCCCTGATGGACAACGGAGAAACAGCGGCCCTCATCCTCCTAGACCTCTCCGCAGCATTCGACACTGTCTGCCACCGCACCCTAGTACAGCGCCTCAGCAACGTCGGAATCCAGGACAAGGCGCTGGAATGGATCATCTCCTTCCTCGACGGAAGAACACAGAAAGTCCGTCTACCACCGTACAAGTCAGAGGCCACCGATGTCATCTGCGGCGTCCCTCAAGGATCCTCGCTGAGCCCCACCCTCTTCAACGTCTACATGAGCCCCCTCGCGGCCATCGCACGGCAACACCACCTCAACATAATCTCCTACGCCGACGACACCCAGCTGATCCTCTCCCTGACCAACGACCCCGCCGCCGCCAGAGCCAACCTACACGAAGGGATGAAGGACGTAGCCGAGTGGATGACGACCAGCCGCCTGAAGCTGAACTCGGACAAGACGGAGGTCCTCATCCTGGGCTCCTCACCCTCCGCCTGGGACGACTCCTGGTGGCCTCCCGCCCTGGGCACCGCACTCAAACCGACAGACCATGCACGCAACCTGGGCTTCATCCTCGACTCCTCCCTCTCCTTGACCAGGCAAGTCAACGCCGTCTCCTCGGCGTGCTTCAACATCCTACGCATGCTACGGAAGATCTTCTGGTGGATCCCCACCGAGACCAGGAGGACCGTCACCCAGGCCCTCGTCACCAGCCGACTGGACTACGGCAACGCCCTCTACGCCGGTACCACCGCCAAGCTCCAGAAGAGACTCCAGCGGATCCAGAACGCCTCAGCCAGACTCATCCTCGACATCCCACGAACCAGCCACATCTCCGGACATCTGAGAGACCTTCACTGGCTCCCCGTCAACAAAATAATCACCTTCCGCCTCCTCACCCACGCACACAAAGCGCTACACGACCAAGGCCCGAGCTACCTCAACAGCCGAGTCAACTTCTACGCTCCCAAACGCCACCTCCGATCAGCCAACCTCGCCCTCGCCGCCGTCCCCCGCATCCGAAGAGCGACCACAGGAGGAAGGTCCTTCTCCTACCTGGCCGCCAAGACCTGGAACTCCCTCCCGACCGACCTGCGCCTGACCCAAGACCACCTCTCCTTCAGGAAGAAGCTGAAGACATGGCTGTTCGAGCAGTAGCGGCACCCCCCCACCCCCAGCGCCTTGAGACCCTACGGGTATGTAGTGCGCTCTATAAATGTCACTGATTGATTGATTAATTGACCAACCCAAGGTATAAAAATTGGGCATAACACAGTACCTCACATTAGAAAAAAGGAAGCATAAAGTTGTAAACAAAGGAAATATTCATTCAGCTTTCCATTAACATGAACTCACATTATTGATCACACCTCCCTCCTAATAACTTAATCTACCACAAAACACTGGAGGAAACGCATGCAAGAGTTTCTTGAGAGCACAACACTAGCCGCACTAATCAAAAATAACTAACAATCCCTAATGACCACCAGACTAACCACAGACCTTGAGTACTGAAATAGTGTGCTACCTGCACAAAACACTTCAATATCTCGTCAGTGGTAGTAAGAGCTATATAAAGCAATTGAAATACAATAAACTGGCTTGAATACTTTTTGGCTGCAAGTTACTAACTCCTTTATGGTGTGCTAAATTCCATACTACAGATTTTGTTGTAATACATCATGTTTGCAAGCAGATTATCTTTTATTTGAAAGAGCAAGATAACGAGAATTTAAGTGGTTTGTGAGACGAGTGATGGTGTGACCATGTATTATAAGCCATAAAGTCCTCTCTGCTGTATGTTAAAAGGATATTGCAAATCACCTTGTAATTTGAATGGCTTACAAAGGAATTTGGATTTTAGCCATATTCTGCTAAACAGGATCATGGAACTCCTTACTGATTTCCAATATCCTCTCCAGCAGCAGTGACTGTAACCCATTTAAAAACATTTTTGGTGTTCCCGCCCGACCAAATAAAATACTATCTCCTTCTATATTTCATTGCTTATCTTATGTATTTCTGTTCTATTTATATTCCAGTTAAATAAAGTCCTTTTTTAACAACATAAAGTACAGACTGGATATTGATGTTATTAAGTGCTGTTCACTGTTACATACTATGGGGCCGATTCCGATCCGGACTGAAAGGGCACCGAACACGATCAGGACGGAAAAACTACGAGCCGTACGCGTGTTTTCCGGCCGACTCGTACAGCTGTACGAGCGAGCAAGTACGATGCGAGCTACATGAAATTCACCGACCGAGTAGTTTCCGGGTCCGAACCACTCCGTACGTCTCGGTCGTAAGCTAACCGTGGCGTGCAATGGATGCGATTCATGACCGAGCCAGTACGATGCACGCGTCGGACAGCCTGTGCGAGCCAGAGTGTCCGGCTCGCAAATTGTCCGGGTGGTTGCCTTTGAGGGGTCCGTGTCGGACACCCTGTCACCCGCAGCCCTATGACTCGCACACAGGGGGAGACCCATGGATCTCCCCAACACAGGCATGTACGGTGCGGATGGCACCGACGCGTACCCACTGTAAGGGACGCACTTGTCCGCGACGTACCCATTCAGTCAATGGGAGCCCATGTACGCGTCGTACGACCGGCTCCCATTGACTTCTATGGGAGTTCGACCGAACCGAGTCCAGCAGCATACGGCCGCATCGTACTCGCTCGGTCGGACTGCAGGACTCCGGTTCGGTAGGAAAACACTCCGGATCCGGCTTAGTCGTAGTGCTTTCTGACCCGGATCAGAATCGGCCCATGAGTCTAAATTATAAAGAATGGAAAGTCCATCTCAAGTGGCAAGACTTAATTCGATTCAGGTGCTTGGCACAAATGAGCCTCTAGATTTACCCTGAGGCAAATTGAGAGAAGGTGCCCTGTGCCCTCTTTTGAATGAAACATATGTGACAGCCCTTCAGGCATTTTTTTTTTATAGCAATATCTATTTAAATCACTCTAGGTGGTGTCCCAATGCCATTTCTGGTATATCAACAGTTCCTACATATCCCTTCCAAAAGGCTTTTCAGTGCTGTCTGCTCTGAGGGTATTGGAGCACTTTACATGAGCACCTGTTACATTATACAAAGTTGTGGGTCCAATACACACTGCATCACTGGAACCAAGCTATACCTGTCTGATGATCCCTTACTAGAGCGAAAACTGGTCCTGGGTTGCTTGTGTTCCCGGGTCACGAAGGGTCTGGGCCTAGCAGTTTGGGATAGACTGTTCCCATTGGAGCAGGGTCAAGGCTGATTTGCATATGGATGTGTCCAAGGTGGCATAGTGTACAAAAAATCCATTGACTGGGATGCGGCCAGAGTAATTACCAGTGGCTGAGATGAATTCAAATATTCCATTCATAATATTTTGGTATACGCTAGTGTGTTGCCCTAAAACTAGTCATAGTATGGAATATGGGAATATTTTCATTTGGCAACTTTCATGCAACAGAGTCTTGGAAAACTCTATACATATCAAGTCAGAAACTGAGCCTTAAGTTACTCAAATAATACCCATTACGGGAAAATATGCATCCTTCCACCACCTCTACCCTCCTCCCACCCAGAGAAATGTAAATTGAATCGTATCTTGTCTTGATAGTTTTCATTTGCTTGTGCTACTTTAAGGGCCTCATGTACAAAAAGTAATTTTGCAGTTCCTATTTAGAAATAGCAAAATGTTATGTACTATGGGTCCAGAGTCTTAAATAAACTTTTATGATTCGTTATTTAAGAATACTTGGGGGTATATTTACTAAGATTTAGAGCTGTGTTTGCATCTCAAAAGTGATGCAAATCAACGCTAAATCTTTCCAGGGCAAATCTTGTTTTGCACTGGAAAATCACTTTAAATTAGTGCAAAGCAGCTTATTTATTGGCAATGGAGCATTCCATTGGTGGTGCATGGGTGTTCCCATGCAACCACCCAAGGTTTCTGACACAAAACCCTATTTACTTAAAAAAGTAGAGAGGGTTTTGCGTCGAAAAATAGTGGCCACTTCAACCAGGTGCTATCACTGAGAAATGCTTTTATTTCTTTTTTTTCCGACTTTGCATGTTTGCTGCACTGTACAGCAAACATACAAGGTGGAAAAAGCTTTAAAGTTAGTCTAAGCATAGTATTTTGTACTAAAAGGGTATCTTTCTAGTACAAAACATATGCTAGACTCACGCAGACACCCTTGCACTATGGTGCAAAGGTGTATGCATTGTGCACAGAAGCATATTTCTGCGCTGGTGCTAGGGAGAGTGCCATATTTCTGTAAATGTGGTGCTCTCCTGCTCGCTCCTGCTCGCGCAATGCAGCATTTGCAACTGCTGCACTGCGCCGCTTGATAATTTATTAAATCTGGTAAAAGGGGTTGCAGTTTGCACATTGAATTTTACCGAATGCATCTGTATTTTGCGAACCAACCAATGTACTAATAGGTCAGTTCACATCATACAGAATCACAGTGGGTTGGAATTTGACCTATCTTATTAGTATGCCTGAGCAAGGTCCCAAATTGCAACCCATTATGATTGGCTACAATCACAGAGATGGTGGCCTGTGCGTTTAAAAATGTTGTATGTAGGCGCCTCTTACCCATTTCACATCATCCCAAATCTATCCATCTGAACTTCCCTACATATTCCTCACGCCATTCCGGTAATTCTCTTCCTTCTCTGAAGTTCCACTAAAGCCTTATACATATTTCTCTAATTTTAGACAGTTCTTCATACTTTCTACATTTTATCCCTCTTCAAAAAGCAATCCCCAAACAGTCCGTGTCCTTCTTACGTCATGCCTCTCCGTGGTCTCCCCTTTATATGTTTTATTTTGCAGCTCTGTCACTTTCTCCTTCCCCACATCTCTCCATTTCAATTAAATGAACAACTCGAGAAAACACAACTCCAAGCGTTTACTTTGTGAAGGGCTCGAGATCTGAGGCCTTTCCTCCTGCACAAAGTCATGGCAGAGATGCAGCTATTTAATTACAAATAAAATAATGTGCACTTTAAAGTTGGTTCTGGCCTTTAAAATAATAAACGCTGCGTGATTGTTACAATTGCAAATTTATTTGGAGATGGAGTTTCTGCTCACAGACAGCCTTTGTCTGCACGCCTCAGCCCCATTCTGTCTGTAATCACCGCCGAAGGCAGGTGTGTTAGGAGCAAACCCATCCCCCAGTCTGGGAAGGTAGCAGACTTCAGGGGTTTTCGGCCGCAGGGGTCTCTTGCGATGCTAATGACCCTTTTGTTATGCACAGAGACGCGCATTTGCAACTCTGCCATTCTGAAGTTGAGTTTCTGTCCAAGGCAGAGAGTATTCCGCTTGATGTCTGGAAGGAAGGCCTTTCTTTTATCCTCTTCAGGATGCAACACAACATGAAACACTTTCATGCCTTTCACTAAAGGCGCGAAAAGCGTGTTCTTTGTCATGAACCTGTTTGGTTTTAAATCGACAAACATTCTCATGTTTGCATTACAAGCATTTTCCTGAAATTAGGGGTATTTCACTGCCACTGTTCTAAACACAGTACTTTTTTCAACAGGTCTCATATTTTAGAATAACCGCAAAAGCTATCTCAGATGTATTCAGCGCCTGAGTGCTACATTGAAACACGTTAATAATAATAATTACATTTTGTACCGATTGTCAGGGCTTTTTTCTGATGGAAGGAGGTGCTTCCAGAGGCCCAATAATGTGAACACTTACGACACCCAAAATTGAAAACACAGTTTAAAACAAAAAACAAGACATTCCGATAAGTACACTTGTGCTTTTGTGCTT
The DNA here is from genome assembly GCF_964204655.1 of Triturus cristatus. NCBI lineage: Eukaryota > Metazoa > Chordata > Amphibia > Caudata > Salamandridae > Triturus > Triturus cristatus. The sequence goes on along the minus strand of NC_140579.1, from coordinate 377,606,014 downwards.
TTATTTTCTTTTTAATTCAACATTTGTTTTACACTAGCTCCTTTAATGGGGAGGATGTGGCCTATGGCCAGAGCTGCTAACGTTGGAACTGGAGATCGTGGTTTGAGTCTCAGCATTAGATCCAGTGATTCTGGGCAAATCACCTAATCTCCCAGTGCTTGAAAAAAAAATGTGCTTGTGTAATGTAAGTGCTGCTCATGTAATGCCCTCCAATACCTTTGGGTCGATTTTGCGCTGTATAAAAGTTGCCAAAATAAATGTAAGATCTTCAATGAACAGCATTCATAAAATGGTGTTCTGGGGCATGCATGCACAAAATACACACTATTATGCTGGTAAATAATTTTATTATCACTTACTGAACTCGTAGTTGCGTTTCTTAAACCACTGCACCTTCTGCAACATTATAATTTGTATCAATGTATGTTAAATGGTAAAAATACTAGAAATAAAGCCTCAGAATCTGATGCAAAATTTCACTTTAGATGCATAGTTCACACATCTTGTACTCATGTGCGCATAATTTGCTTTTTTAATTTCGTGAAGGCGGACATTATTTCACAGGCTGTGAGTATGCCATTTACAATGTATTCGCTTGATTCTGCAAAGTACACACATTCAATACTGATGTGGTATGAGTTACAAGAGGCGTTACACACTCTCATTAAGGGGCACATTGATCAACAAATCATGCGATGCAACGCAGCAAGCCACCTTGCTGCGCTGCACTGCTTGATAGGGAAAGGGCAGGAATGCGCTGTACTTAACATTATACAGGGCATTCCTGTCATTTCCCAGCGCTGGCGCACGATGGACTGCCTAGCACCAGCAAAGGCACCCATGCCCCATCGTGCAAGGGTGCCTGCATTGTAAGCAGGATTGCTTTTGTGCAGGAAGAGGCACCTTCCTGCACAAAAACAATCCTGAGAGTTGTTAGAAAGAAGAAAAAACAAGGAGAAATAAATATATTTCCCCTCATTGCGCCTCACCTGGGGAGAAGTAGAATTTTGACGCATTCCAAGGTTTACCAGTGTTAGTAACTCCTGGAAAGTGCCAAAAGCCATGGGTGAAACCTCTGGAAACAGGTTTCGTTCAATGAACAGACTTGACACATTGAGGCCTCAACTTCCTTCTACACCCACCAATCCTGTCAGGGCTCAAGAAACTTTCTGTGTATATATGCCCAGAAAAGACATAGACCTTACCCACACCCCTCCTCGTTGAGTGTGCATCTCAGGTATCTACATATAGTTATTAGGGACAGACTTCGATTCCTGGAATGTTATGAGATATCCCTCTGCGAAGAGCACATCTATTTTTGCAACATCTATTGGCATGTAAAGTCATTGTTCCTTTTGAATATTCCCAAATTTTGGGTCAGTATGTGTGAAGGGCTGTACAGAACCATAGAATATGTACAATGCCGCAGTCTATTGGTTACAAAAACTGGGGGGGGAGGTCAGGGGGGGGTAGGCCCAAAAGGACCAGAGCCAGGTAGGGCCGTACAAAAAAAGGGGGAACCTGGCTCGGTTTGACCTTCTGCTCTTATTATTTTCGAGCAACAAACAGACCACTATCTTTTCTGCTTGAATGGAATTTTTATTAAACCATTCCTATTCTTTGCAATTATTTGTTTATCAAAAAGATTTTGATTGCATGAGAAGTGACACACATTTTTCAAATTAACATACAAAACATGAAAAATACTTATAACAATTCACAATAGACAACGCATGAAATGCTTATATACAAACACATTTATATACAATAACGGACTTTTGCATCATAACATAAGAGTGATCCTATGGCTATCTTGCTTTTGGAGCCAAACGTGCCAAACACGGGAAAAATTTAGAGTGTGGGCATACGATTTAATGCAAAACCCTCACAAAAAGTTTATTCAAATTCCTCCGTGTTGAAAAAAAAGTGCCGACGCATTTCAAGACCCAGTCCTCTGGTACCGGGACTCTCATCAGGGCTTCATGTTAGTGGTCAGCGATTTCTGATTGCCTGCTTCTCAGATAGAGCTGCTGCTCTTGCTCCTATCTGCGTGATGACCAGGGACGGAAATCACCGCAGTGCGCTTCATAGTTAATGCTGGGGGAATTTCTTTCAAACTTTCACGGGTCCCTCAGAGAAAGGGATATTGCCACCACAACGTAACTTTCAGTGACGTTGTGATGGCGATAGGGATCTGGCCTTATAAATAAGGAACCCTTTCATGCTGTATTTAGCGTGACAGGGGAGGGCAATGGGTGTTACTGTGGGCGTGCTACCACAACACTTAATTGATTTTGATGCTGCCCCCTATTTACAGGGGTAGCGTAAATTTGAGGCAGCATCAAAATTAAGACCAGGGAAAACCTGGTCTTAAACAGGCGAAATGGGGAGAAGTTATTTATTTCTGCTAGTTTTGCTGTTTGTGCAGCACACATAGAAACGGTGAACTGCCTATGATTGTTTATGTGCAGGAAGAGCCCCCTTCCTGCAAGTAAACAATCATTAAAATAAATTGCTGTTTTGCAACTTCTATGTGTTCTGTATTAAGCAGCATGCATAGAAGTTACAAAAAGGCATTTAAAGATTGTTTAAGTGCAGGAACGGGGGCCTTCTTGCACATAAACATCTTCCCCCTCAACACAGGCTCCCTTGCACTATGATGCAAGGGTGCCTGCGTTGGCACTAGGAAGCTAATGTTAGCGCAGTAGGCAAACGCAGGGCTGCACCATATTCTAGTAAATATGGTGCAGCCCTGCGTTTCTAAACTTATGAAGATTGTCATTAGCCTTCTTGACTAATACACTTCGCCACTTTATTGTAAATATGCCCCTGCAAGTCAACAAAATGCAACTAGCATTAAGTAGACCCCGGCTCCTGGCATTTCATTTTTACCTCCATCTAGATTTATTGATTTGGGACTTAACTATTTAGCCTTCTGCCTGCTCTGAGGTTTTTAGGAATTAAACCCAGCAAGTAGCACTGCATCTCAATAAAACATATTTATGTGTGTTGACATCCAGCATGGTTATTTTCCCTTGACGTTTTCCACTATCTCTTTCAACATTTATTCCACAGTTGAGTGTAATTTTACTTAAACTGTGTTTTTTTTAATCACAAATCAAGAAACAGCACTGTCACTTCGTACGTATTGCTGAAGCACAGCCTGCCTAAAGAACATAACAGGTGAATGCAGGTTTCCCACTATTTGAACAAGCTCTCAGCAGGTGCACCTTAGAAGACTATATGGTAAACCTTTGCAAACTGGAAACCTTTGACCAATGGCCCATTCACTACGTGGTCAGTCAACATATCCTGAACATAAAACAAAAGAAATCTTCCACCATGTCAGGGCCATTGATTTTTTGTTTTGCTGAAATAACTCTCATCATTGATCATTTGTTTTAACAAAACAAAAAAACAAATTACTTTCAATTATGCAAGCAAGGAAGTTACCGAAAATTTGGAAAAATTATTCCGACTACGCCGGCGTAATTTTTCCAGGTGGAATTTCAAAATAATTACACAACATCCATGTGACAACATTAATATATTCACACCTTGTCTTTGCTTGGACCTTCATATGAATACACACTATCCCTGTGGGGGTTTCTATATAATCACACACCATCCCTGTGCGGCCCTCTGTATGAACATACACTATAACTGTGAGTGAGTACTTCAATATGATCCCACACCGTCCCTGTGGAGACTTGTATATAATCACACACCAGCTCTGTGGGCACTTCAAGATGATAGCACAGAACCCTGAGAGTGTCTCAGTATAACTGGACACCATGTCTGTGATAGCTTCAATGTGATTACAATTAATCATTGTGGGGGTTTTACGATGACACTTCCGCCCCTGTGCGGACTTCAATACAATAACACACCTTGCCTGTGAGGACTACAATATAATCACACAATATTTCACAGACTTCAATATAGTCACAACTCATCTCTGTTTGGGCCTTAATTTGATCACACACTATCCCTGTGGGAAATGCAAGATGATAACAAAGGGCCCTTCAATATGACCATACTCCATGCATGTGAGTGCTTCTTTATGGTAGCACACCATCTCTGTGAGAACATCATTATGATAACACAAAATCCTCTAAGAGTTCAATATGACCACACACCATGCAATTGAGGACTTCAATACGATCAAATCTCAACCTTGTGAAGATTTTAGCATGAACCCAAAACATTCAAATTAAGGTTTCAATATGATCATACATTATCACTGTGAGGACTTCAATATGATCACACTGTCTCTGTGGTGACTTCAAGATGATAACACAGAACCCAGAGAGGATCTTATTATAATCAGACACTATGCCCATGAGAGCTTCAAAATGATTACACATCATCACTATGCGGTATTCACTACGACACACCACCACTGTACAGACGTCAATACAATAACGCACAATACCTGCGAGGACTTCAATATGATCACACAACATCCAAGTGACAACATCAATAAATTCACACCTCATCTCAGTTTGTGCTCTAATTAGGCCTGGGCGGTAAATTCCGTTCCGCTCGCGGAATTTGCGGATTTTCGGTAATTTCGCGTTCCGCGGAGAACGCGAAATTGCCCAAAATTCTGCTTTCCGCGACTTCGCGACATTTTTTCTTGTTCGCGTTCTCAAAATGCGTGTTCGCCAGATATTTCTCCCCGAGCACGCAAACAGCAACTGTGAACAGGAAAAAAGCATCGCGAACAAGCAATTCCGCGTGTTCGCGGAATTTCTGCATGTTCGGAGATTTTTACTGTTTCGCGGAGATTTGCGTAACGCGATTACGCAAATTTCGCCCACCCCTAGCCCTAATATGATCATACACATACCTCTTGGAATTCCCTGTAGCGTAATCAAGCAGACTTACCAAAATATTATGCAAGATCACATGGAAATACGTGAGAAGAGTCATTTTGCATGTGTCCGTTTTCTCTTGGAGCTAAAATGCCCCCTCACATCCAAAAAGGACATAAGGATCACATTTTGCACTAAGAAATAGCTCTAAATACAACAGAACATGAATAGTGAGCGTGAGCAGCTGCTTGCTAAATGTGCACTTGGGGTCGGCTTTTCCCCCAAATTACTACTGGTATTTAGCACTAGTTTCTTAGCACAAAATAAACCCTCACGTCCAAAATGGAAAAGGATGCATTTTGCGCTAGGAAAATAGCTCTAAAATGCCCTTGGTCATCACCCTTAGCAGGACAATCAGATATCTATCTAGGTGTGGGCACCACCCAGTGACTGTCCTCGGGTGACAACAAGCAGTACACTCTCCATCTATAGTGTAGCCTTCAATGAGGAGCAAAATAGGCATTGAATATAGAAGAGTGGTGAACTGGGTCACAACCATAGAGACACTTACACAAGGCGGGTGGGAGGACGGGTATATACATTTTGTTATCTTTTCCTTGTATTACCTTTTCTCTTTATTGTTGAGTGAAACTTAATTTTAAGAGGTGAATACACTGTACCTTTTGCTGTACTGTTAGTAGACAGGATAACCAAGGGGACCAAAACGTGTGTCACTGGCCCACTATGGACAAATACTAGATCCCTATTAGGCCAAGCACCTGGACTTACCCAGGAGTTGGGCTGTGCGGGAGGGCGGGGACCCCAATGTACATATATCCTGGGGATATGGGACCACAATTGATTGCATAATATCTGACCTTGGTCTCCTAACACAGAGTTAAAATAATGTATGGTAGATGAGTTAACTATGTAAATCACACCAGCATCTTGTAACATGCAGTAGAGATATTTTTTTAAAGAAAGGAAAATAGCTTGAAATGCTACAGAACATATCTAGCAGCGTGAGCAGCTGCTCACGCTTGCTAAATGTGCTCTTGTGGTAGGATTTTCCCCTCAAATTACTCTTAATTGCACAAGCAGGTGTATTTACATTATTATCTGTAATTCCACGTAAAGAGTAATGAGGATTTATCAAAATTACTTTGATTACTGCGGTGTAATTAAAATCATTTCCAGATGTAACTTCTATATGATAACACAACATTCAAATGACAACATCAATATATTCACATATTGTCCTTGCTTGGACCTTGATATGATCACACACCATCCCTATGGAGACTTCTATATGATTACAAACAGTCTCTGTGGGGACTTCAATATGATAACACAGAACTCTGACAGGATCTCTGTATTATCATACAGCATGTCTGTGCTAACTTCAGTATGATTACTGTTAGAAATACTTTGACACATTGTGAGAAGTTGGCCTGGTATATGCTGTTCACTAGTTCTAGTGACCACCTTGTACCATGCCAAGCAACCCTTATGGTGTGGTTGTAAGTCAACCTTTTTGGACTAGCTGCCCTAGTGGTAGCGTAGGCTAAGCAGTCTTTGAGGCTAAACTCGTGAAGCGTGTTAAGCCAGCTGTTTTACCAAATGCAACCCCCTTTTATACCAATGAAAGGACACCACACAGATATATATTCAAAATATATATGTATTTATTTATCAAAGTTACCCCTAGTCTCTTTAGTTTCAAGTTGATTCCAGGATGTCTGAAGTCTTAGGACACAGCTCCTACCTTTATTCGGATTCTAGGGGCCGGACTACCTGCTAGGTCCCTCCCTATGGGTGGGACCAGGAAGGGGGGTGGTTACACCCCCAATCCTTTGTCCAGCTCGCCCCAGGCCCGGGACTGGTGTGCCCCAGGACCGGTTTGAACTGGCATATGCCCCGAGGCTCCTTGTGAGCCACAGGCATGTCTGGTTTCTTTCAAGCCCTACCTGACCAATACACAAAATCCTGTCTGGGGTGGTGCACGCACCTCCCCTGGCAGGAAACCCTTTGTCCACACCTCCCAAGCTGGAAGGACTCCCAGCAGCAGGAGGGCAGACTTGTGTCTGTGGTGGCAGCATCCATTTTGTGGAGCTGAGGCTATGTCTGATTTTACCCGGGTTTCAGGCACTGTACATGTCGTGTCCCTCTAGAAGGGTGGAATGCTAACCCCGTCGCCAGAATTGGCGAGGGGTTAGTATTCCAATTCGTATGACACCTTACTCGACATGTTTTGATAAAGCCAAACCAAAGATAGCATTTAACCGCGAGGTTCATAATGCACTTAAGAGTATATGGTATGACGATATCTGGAAACAGTAGAAGGAAGTTGTTCCGACCACTGCAGACAGGCTCAGCTCATGCCAGAGCACCATCTCACATGGAACCAAGCACTCTGCCTTCAGGATTGTTAAGGCCTGCTATAGGAGTGACTTATAGGTTACCAGGTGTCCCATTTAAGGTTAGGTATAGGTATACTACACCTAAGTAAGAGGTGATTACACCAGCTTACCCCAGCTGAGTGATCAGCCAGTTGTGTCAAATCGTTAGGCCAAGCCTGGGGTGGCATAATACATGCTGCAGCCCTTGGCAGGCCTTGGGTACACCAATGCCCTGGGTACCTAGTGTACACTGGTACAGGGGCTGACAGGGTGATCCACTTCCAATTGGTTATGCACCTAGGGTGCATAGTTTTAATTTAGTAGAGAGAACAGCAGGCTGGGGGTCTGATTGGCAGGCCCACAGCCTCAATATGTCAAAAACCAGTGAAGCAAAAAGCAAAAATTTGGGGTGACCATAGGATAGCAGACCCTACTCTCCTACACAACCCCCCCCCCAAACGCTGGGACATTAAACTAGCCTTGACCAGTCTCGTCTTCATGTCCTAAGTGGAAGTACCTGGAGAGACCATCTGCATTCCCATGGTCAGTACCTGGCCGGTGCTCCACTGTAAAGTCCATCCCCTGTAGGGAAATGGACCACCTAAGCAGTTTGGGGTTTTCACCCTTCATCTGATTTAGCCACAAGAGGGGCTTATGGTCGGTCTGAATCTTGAAGTGAGTGCCAAACAAGTATGGCCTCAGCTTCTTCAGGGCCCACACCACAGCAAAGGCCTCCCTCTCAATAGCTGACCAATTCTTCTCTCTGGGGGTCAACCTTCTGCTAATAAAAGCAATGGGTTGGTCTTGACCATCTACATTAAGTTGTGACAGCACAGCTCCCACACCCAACTCAGAAGCATCTGTTTGGACAATAAACTCTTTGGAGTAGTCAGGACTTTTCAGGATAGGTGCAGAGCACATGGCCTCCTTCAGGTCATCAAATGCCTTTTGACAGCTTACTGTCCACTGAACCTTTTTGGGCATCTTCTTGGATGTCAGATCATTAAGAGGAGTCACAATGGACCCATAGTTCTTAACAAACTTCCTGTAGTACCCAGTCAAGCCCAAGAAAGCTCGAACTTGAGTCTGGGTGGTTGGAGGGGACCAGTCCTTGATGGATTGTATCTTACTCTCCAGTGGTTGAACTTGGCCTCCACCTACAAGGTGGCCCAAATATACAACCTTACTCTGCCCTATCTGGCACTTAGTAGCCTTGATAGTGAGGCCTGCCCTCTGCAGGGCCTCAAGAGCCTTCTTCAGGTGGATCAGGTGATCCTCCCAGGTGGAGCTAAAGACAGCAATGTCATCCAGATATGCTGCACAAAAGTCATCCAACCCAGTAAGGACTTGGTTCACCAGCCTTTGGAAGGTGGCAGGTGCATTCTTCAGACCAAAGGGCATCACCACAAACTGATAATGCCCACCTGGGGTTGAGAATGCTGTTTTGGCCTTAGACTCCTCAGCTAATCTGATTTGCCAATAGCCAGCTGTTAAGTCAAATGTGCTCAAAAACTTTGCAGAAGCTAGTTTGTCTATGAGCTCATCTGCCCTTGGAATAGGGTGTGCATCTGTCCTGGTGACAGCATTGAGTCCTCTGTAATCCACACAGAACCTCATCTCTCTCTTGCCATCTTTGGTGTGAGGTTTGGGGACCAGAACCACTGGGCTAGCCCAGGGGCTCTCTGAGGGTTCAATGACACCTAATTCCAGCATTTTATGTACCTCAGCCTTTATACAGTCCCTGACGTGGTCAGGTTGTCTGTAAAGTTTGTTCTTTACAGGCAGACTGTCACCAGTGTCCACAACATGGGTACACCAGTCAGTTTGACTAGGTATCAAGGAAAACATATGTGAAAATGATTGTAGAACCTGTCTACATTCAGTCTGCTGATGGGCAGTGAGGTTGCCTCCAAGGGTCACTCCTTCAACTGAGCCATCTTCAGGGTTCTGAGACAACAGGTCTGGGAGAGGGTCACTCTCTTCCTCCTGTCCCTCATCTGTAGCCATGAGCAAGCCCATGTCTGCCCTGTCAACATATGCTTTAAGCCTGTTAACATGGAGTACCCTGTGGGGACTCCTGGGAGTTCCTAGGTCCACCAAGTAGGTGACCTCTCCCTTCTTTTCCAGGATTGTATGGGGTCCAGACCATTTGTCTTGGAGTGCTGCTGGGGCCACTGGCTCCAACACCCATACCTTCTGTCCTGGCTGATACTCAACCAAGACAGCCTTTTGGTCATGCCAAGCTTTCTGTAAGGCCTGGCTTGCCTCAAGGTTTTTAGATGCCTTCTCCATATACTCAGCCATCCTGGAGCGGAGACCAAGTACATAGTCCACTATGTCTAGCTTAGGCTTTTTGAGAGGTAACTCCCATCCTTCCTTCACCAAACACAGTGGGCCTCTCACAGGGTGCCCAAACAACAATTCAAAGGGGCTGTAGCCAACTCCTTTTTGTGGGACCTCTCTGTAAGCAAACAGAAGGCAGGGTAGAAGGATATCCCATCTTCGCCTGAGCTTTTCAGGTAATCCTTTGATCATACCCTTTAGGGTCTTGTTGAATCTCTCAACAAGCCCATTGCATTGTGGGTGATAAGGGGTGGTGAACTTGTAGTTGACACCACATTCCTTCCACATAGCTGTCAAGTATCCTGACATAAAGTTGGTACCTCTGTCAGATACTACCTCCTTAGGAAACCCCACTCTGGAGAATACTCCCAGCAGGGCCCTGGCCACAACAGGAGCTGTAGTGGTCCTAAGGGGAATTGCCTCTGGATACCTGGTGGCATGAGCCACTACCACCAGTATAAATCTGTGCCCAGATGCAGTGGGAGGATCCATGGGACCCACTATGTCTATTCCCACTCTTTCAAAGGGGACCCCCACCACAGGTAGTGGTATAAGGGGGGCCTTTGTTGTGCCACCTGATTTGCCACTGGCTTGGCAGGTAACACAGGAGCGACAAAACTCCTTTGTATCTTCATTCATATGAGGCCAGTGAAAGTGAGGGACAAGCCTGTCCCAAGTCTTGTTCTGGCCTAAGTGTCCTGCTAAAGGAATGTCATGGGCCAAGGTAAGAAGGAAGCCCCTAAATTGCAGAGGTATGACCAACCTCCTGGTTGCACCAGGCTTGGGGTCTCTAGCCTCTGAATAAAGGAGCCCTTCATCCCAATACACTTTATGGGTACCTTGAGCATTCCCAGCAGCCTCAGCAGCAGCCAGCTGTCTGAGGGGTTCAAGAGAGGGACAGGATAACTGAGCCTGCCTCAAGTCAGCCCTTGAAGGTCCCCCTGTCCCCAGAAACTCAACCTGATCAGGTTCAAGCTCTTCAGGGACAGTTCCTTCAGGGTCCTCTAGATCAGCTTCCTGGGAAGGCTGATCATCACTCTGAGGCAGGGGGGAAGGCACAGCCTTGACCCTCCTGTTCTTCTTCTTGGTAGGTGCTTGGTCCATTGTTCCAGGATCCAAGACCTGTGGTTCAGTGAGGCACTTTTTGGCCTGTGACCTGGTCACAGCAAGGACATGTGATGATATACCTAACATCTCTGCATGAGTCCTGTACTCCACTTCTGACCATAGAGAACTCTCTAGGTCATTGCCCAACAAACATTCTACTGGGAGGTCTGCACTAACCACAACCCTTTTGAGGCCAGTTACCCCTCCCCATGAGAAGTTAACAACTGCCACACTATGTGAAGTAGTGGCATTGCTGGCATTGGTCACCAGGTAGTTCTCACCTGGTATGTACTGTCCAGGGTCCACAAAGCCTGGTGTCACCATAGTGACACTGGCACATGTGTCCCTGTAAGCTTGAGCCACTTTTCCATTTATTAAAGGAGTCTGTCTGTACTTGCCCAGGTTACTGGGGCTCACAGTCAGGGACAAATCAATGTCCCCATCACAGATCAAGACTGCCTGTGTAAGGGTTCTGTCTAAGTCAGAATCTCCTTCAGTTCCCATAGTGATTCCCACTACACCCTTTGTCTGGGGACCAACACTGCTAACAGTAGTACTGGGAGCAGGTGCCTTAGGGGCAACAGTGTTGGGGGCTCCACCCTTTTTGCAATCACTAGTCCAGTGAGTTGTATTTTTACAATGATTGCACCAGGGTTTCTTTTGACCTTCTTTCTTCTTTTTGGACTGTTGTTGGGACCCACCCTCCTTAGCAGTAGTTTGGGGCCCTGTTGAAGACTTCTGGTCTTTAGATTTCTGATCTCCACCCTTTTGGTCTGTTTTCTTCTGATCACCCCCTTGGCCCTGGTTCTGGTTCTTTTGCTTAACCCTGGTTCTGACCCATTTGTCTGCCTTCTTTCCCAATTCTTGGGGAGAGGTCAGATCAGAGTCAACCAAGTGTTGATGCAGTTGCTGGTTTTGACAGTTATTTAAAATCTGTTCTCTCATCATCAAATTATACAATCCTGTAAAATCAGATACCTTACTTCCCAGCAACCAACCCTCCAAAGCCTTAGTGGCACATTCAATGTATTCAGACCAGTCCTGAGTCTGTGTCTTTTGGGTGTCTCTGAACATTAACCTGTACTGCTCAGTGGTTAAGCCTAACCCATCAACTAGAACACTCTTCAGGACTCTGTAGTTTCTGACATCCTCTTCTCTAACAGTGAGGAGTCTGTCTCTGCCTCTTCCCTCAAAGGAGAGCCAGAGGATTGCTGCCCACTGATCTTCAGGAACCTGCTGTACTTTGCAGGCTCTCTCAAGAGCAGTTATCCACTTGTGGATGTCATCCCCACTTTTGTAGGGGGGCACAACCTTAGACAGGTTTCTATTGTCGAAAACCCTATCTTTGTCCTTAGGGACAATGCTGCCACCAGTGGGTATAGACCCACTCTCTTTATGCTGTCTAGCCTTGCTAAGTTTCTCTTCCATCAGGGCTACTTCTAGCTCCTGCTTCCTGATCCTCAGCTGAGCCTCTTGCATCTTGGCCTCATGTTCCCTCCTCTGAGGGGTGGTCATCCTTCTCCTGGAGTGACCTTGAGAGCCTCTAGAGCCATGGGAAGCATTGGAGTCACCTGAGCGATTCCTTTGCCTTCCCAGCCCTGTGTTAAGTCCACTGGGGAGATCCAGTGGGTTGAACCCACTGTCAGTCCCCAATAGCCTTGGTTTAGCTGGGCCAAGTTTAACACTTGGCACTGGGCTAGTTCTCCCTTCATCCTCACTACTGTCAGTATCCTTTTCACTCTCATCCTCTGTGGTAGGCATCCCATCTAAGGGGTGACTATTGGGAAGGGGTACTTCAGTGGCATCTTCAGAAGGGGGGCCTCCTGTTCCTGTCCCTAAGGGGGCTAACTGGGAAGCTTTCTTGAGTGCTCTCTGATTCTCATCATTCTGTAAGAGCTCTCTGAGCTCAGCAGAGTTTGGGTTCTTGGGCTGTTTAAGGCCTCTAAGAGTTGCCAAATGCCTGAGCTCATTCTGATTAAGGGTAGCAAAGCTGGATGGTGCCCTCTGGGGGTCACTCTCAACAGAGATGGGTACAGTGGACCCCTCTGCCCCGGCCATTGCTCTTAAGTGTGGGTGGATGTGTTGCAATCTACCTACACTTGGGTTTACCTACTAAACCTATCTAGTAGTTGTAGTCAGGGTGTGCTACTCCCTTTGCTCTACAACAACTAAGTTCAGTAGAACTTAAGTATATCTAATCTTGTTTTATATGTACCTACAGGTACCTATGTGATCTTTCAATTGGTAACCAAGAGATTACAATGGTAAAACACAGCAAGCTCAAATCCAACCGCTGCCACCAATGTGAGAAGTTGGCCTGGTATATGCTGTTCACTAGTTCTAGTGACCACCTTGTACCATGCCAAGCAACCCTTATGGTGTGGTTGTAAGTCAACCTTTTTGGACTAGCTGCCCTAGTGGTAGCGTAGGCTAAGCAGTCTTTGAGGCTAAACTCGTGAAGCGTGTTAAGCCAGCTGTTTTACCAAATGCAACCCCCTTTTATACCAATGAAAGGACACCACACAGATATATATTCAAAATATATATGTATTTATTTATCAAAGTTACCCCTAGTCTCTTTAGTTTCAAGTTGATTCCAGGATGTCTGAAGTCTTAGGACACAGCTCCTACCTTTATTCGGATTCTAGGGGCCGGACTACCTGCTAGGTCCCTCCCTATGGGTGGGACCAGGAAGGGGGGTGGTTACACCCCCAATCCTTTGTCCAGCTCGCCCCAGGCCCGGGACTGGTGTGCCCCAGGACCGGTTTGAACTGGCATATGCCCCGAGGCTCCTTGTGAGCCACAGGCATGTCTGGTTTCTTTCAAGCCCTACCTGACCAATACACAAAATCCTGTCTGGGGTGGTGCACGCACCTCCCCTGGCAGGAAACCCTTTGTCCACACCTCCCAAGCTGGAAGGACTCCCAGCAGCAGGAGGGCAGACTTGTGTCTGTGGTGGCAGCATCCATTTTGTGGAGCTGAGGCTATGTCTGATTTTACCCGGGTTTCAGGCACTGTACATGTCGTGTCCCTCTAGAAGGGTGGAATGCTAACCCCGTCGCCAGAATTGGCGAGGGGTTAGTATTCCAATTCGTATGACACCTTACTCGACATGTTTTGATAAAGCCAAACCAAAGATAGCATTTAACCGCGAGGTTCATAATGCACTTAAGAGTATATGGTATGACGATATCTGGAAACAGTAGAAGGAAGTTGTTCCGACCACTGCAGACAGGCTCAGCTCATGCCAGAGCACCATCTCACATGGAACCAAGCACTCTGCCTTCAGGATTGTTAAGGCCTGCTATAGGAGTGACTTATAGGTTACCAGGTGTCCCATTTAAGGTTAGGTATAGGTATACTACACCTAAGTAAGAGGTGATTACACCAGCTTACCCCAGCTGAGTGATCAGCCAGTTGTGTCAAATCGTTAGGCCAAGCCTGGGGTGGCATAATACATGCTGCAGCCCTTGGCAGGCCTTGGGTACACCAATGCCCTGGGTACCTAGTGTACACTGGTACAGGGGCTGACAGGGTGATCCACTTCCAATTGGTTATGCACCTAGGGTGCATAGTTTTAATTTAGTAGAGAGAACAGCAGGCTGGGGGTCTGATTGGCAGGCCCACAGCCTCAATATGTCAAAAACCAGTGAAGCAAAAAGCAAAAATTTGGGGTGACCATAGGATAGCAGACCCTACTCTCCTACACACATGATCACTGTGCAGATTTCAACACAATAATAGCCATGCCGGTGAACACTTCAATATGATTAAACAACATCCAAGTGACAATGTCAATACATTTATATCTCTTCCCTGTTTGGGCCTAAATATGATAGTACACTCTCACTGTGAGAAATTCATAATGATAACATAGAATCATGTAGGCACTTCAACATGAACATGCACATCCCATGCGAGGACATAATTACTGTACCACAAAACCCTCTCAGGACTTCAATATGAGCACACACCATCCTTGTGAGAGCATCAATAGAACCATATCATCCCTGTGCAGGTTTAAAAAAATTCAGCGCTATTATGCAGACTTACGCAAGAAGAGTAATTTTCCAATTGGTGCTATTTTCTTAAAACAAAAATGATTTGATTTGAATACTTATTAAACGTGCGATTGCCCAGAGGCATCTTGGTCCTAATGTTCGATACGCTACGGGTTATGGCTGAGGTGAAATTCTGGCTTAGCAGAGAAAGAGCCAGATTTTTACTGCCTTTCTGAAAGACAGAAGCGAAGGGCTACTTTTTATTGTAATAGGGAGGAGTTTCCATATTTTGGCTGGCCTCAACAGAAAGCTTCTCCCTCCCCACCTAGCCTGCTTGAATTTAGGTACTTGTAGAAGTTTTGCATGCGCAGATCTCAGACTTCTTGCTGGTACATACCATTTCAGGTGTGTTCTCAAGAACTGAGGTCCTGAGCCATGAAGGGCCTTATATGCCAGACACAAAGTCTTGAACATAATCCTTTTTTCCACCGGTAACCAGTGGAGGGCCCTTAGTCTGTAAGAGACTGGTTCGGATCTGGGAATATCCAGCACTAACCTTGCTGCTGCGTTCTGGAGATGCTAAAGTTGTTAGATGTTGGGCTTGAATCCCTGCATTCAGAGCATTGCCGTAGTCCAGTCTGGACAGGGTCAATGCCGTAACAACTGTTTTATGTGAGTCATGGGGAATGAAAGGACAAATTCTTCAGATCATTTTTAATATGTACCAGATGCCCCCTCACTTCCAAAATGGATGTGAGGATGCTATTGCACTAAGAAATAGCACTAATTGCAACAGAATATTAACAGCATGAAAGAGCAGCTGCTTGTTAAATGTGGATTTGGGGTAGGATTTTCCCCCAACTTACTGATGGTATTTATCATGAGTTGGTAAGCACAAAATGAACACTTGCATCCAAAATGGACACAGAAATGCTTTATGTGGTTGAATGCTAAATGCAACACAATATAACCAGCAGTGCAAGCAGCCACTCACACTTGTTAAATGTGCTCTTGTGGTAGTATTTTTCCCCCCAAATAACTCCTCATCATGCTAGCATGCTAGCAGATGTAATCGCATTATTATTGCTAATTCCACATCAAAGTGTAATGCGGATTTACCAAAATCACTCAGATTACTCCAGCATAATTAAAATGACTTAGAGACCTAACTTCAATATTATTGTACAGCATCCTTGTACAGGTTTTAGTGTGATCACACAACATTTCTGTGGGAACTTCAGTATGATCATACACCATCTTTGTGGTGACTTGAAGATGGTAACACAGAACCCTGAAAAGACCTCAGTATAATCAGACACTATGTCCCTGAGAGAGTCAATATGATTGCAAATCATCACTAAGGGGTACTTACTATGACACATCACCACTGAGCAGACTTCAATACAATAAAACACCATGCCTGTGAGGACTTCAATATGATCACACAACATACAAGTTTCAACATCAATCTATTCCCACCATATCTCTGCTAGCTTAATATGATCAGACACTATCCCTGTGGAGGGGCTTCTAAATTGTCTATGTTGGGACGTCAAGATAATAAAACCGAACCCTGCAAAGAACTCAGTATAATTGGACACCATGTCTGTGATAGCTTCAATATGATTACACATCATCTTTATGGGGTATTCACTATGAAACACCACCACTGTGCAGACCTCAATACACTAACACACCATGCCTGCGAAAATGTCAATATGATTACACAATATCCAAGTGACAGCATCAATATATTCTCACCTTGTCCCTGCTTGGACCTTAATATGATCACACACTCTCTGTGTGGGGGCCTCGATATGATCACTCACCATCCCTGTGGGGACGTTTATATGGTCATTCACCATATCTGTGAGGACTTCAGAATGATCACACAGCATCTCTGTGGGGACTTCAAGATGATAACAAAGAACCCTGAGAGGATCTCAGTATACTCGGACACCATGTCTGTGGTAGCTTCAATTTGATTGCACAGCATCACTATGGTGTATTCACTATGATACACCACCTTTGTGTAGACTTCTAAATAATAACACACCATGCCTGTGATGATTTTACTATAATCAAACAACATCCTAGTGACAACATCAATATATTCACACCTTGTCCCTGTTTAGGCCTTAATATGATCACACAGTATCCCTGTGGGGCATTCAAAATGATAACATAGAATCCTGCAGGCACTTCAGTAGGAACATACCCCATCCCTGTGAGGACATTATTACAATAACACAAAACATTCTGAAGATTTCAGTATGATCACACACCAACCCTGGGGGCTTCAATATAACCATGTCATCCCTGGGCAGGTTTCAGTTTGATCACACACCATCCCTGTGGGGGCTTCTATATGATCACACACCATCCCTGTGGGGACTTCTATACGATCACACACCATCCCTGTGGGGACTTCTATACGATCACACACCATCCCTGTGGGGACTTCTATACGATCACACACCATCCCTGTGGGGACTTCTATATGATCACACACCATCCCTGTGGGGACTTCTATATAATCAAATGGCATCTCTGTGGGGACAGTATGATGACAAAGCATCCATGAAAGGCTTCAGTTTGATCACACAGCATCCCTGTGGGGATTTCTCTATAATAAAATTGTTGCACCTGCCAAACTGGCAAGTGTCCCTCATAATGCACTGCCTGAAATTCAAATGGAAACATTTTAATCCATTTTATTTCAAGACATGAGGGGTTGTGCTTTCATTACTTCATGCAATGTAGTTTTCTTCTGTGTGTATCCACAATACAAATGTTTGAGAAACAACAATTGTATGTTTATTTAGCCCCAATTCATTTTGGGCAACATCCTGCCCTTCGTCGGGGGGGTTATTGCTAGAAAAAACTAAATGAATGGTGCAATGAGGCGACAAACGTTTCCTAAAAACCATATATATATAATCATGTCACATTTTCAATTGCTTCTCTGGAGGATCTGGATGGATGGTGCCTGACTTGGAGCATATGTGGAATGTGCGTTTTTCACAGTCTTGGTACGGCGAAGGCCCTATGAACTGCAAAAGGTGACAATATATCCCACTTGCAGAACATGAAGCAGGAATCCACCCAGCTCTCTGTGAGTGATGCTCGACTGCCTTTGGTGCTGTTTGTACAGAACTTCCATCTTCTGCTGGAACTCACTGCCATGCTAACCGTAAATTTTCTTTTGCAGGACCTGTGGCCTCGGATCTGCACTCACTAGTTTCTCCTTTTGTTGACTTTTGGTCTGTGTGATACATTGGGTTGCGAAGGCATCCACCACGGTATATACCACTTACACCTCCTGACCCGGTCCCACCCCCCCACATTCTAGGCTATTCTCCACTTGAGGTACCACCTCTTCAGATTTTGATGGGGTTTCTAATAGATCCACTGATGGAGAACGTCAACATGTTGTGCCCTGTTGACCCAGTGGTTCTGTTTGGGTTTCAGGTCCGCTTAACACATTCTTCTACATGTTCATATGTTGAGAAAATAGTATGTAAAGAGAGGCTTGTGTTGGGGTTGAAAGGGTTAAATTTAAGAAAAAGATAGTACTAGCTGAACCACTGAGGAGCTGTCGATAATGTTGAATTAAAAAAATAGGCAATACAAATTGGCTAAGTAAGTTTTTTTCTCCATTCAGCCATTTGAATTCACAAAGAAAGTTAGAGGATCCGAAAGGATTTGTTTGGCTGCCACAAAATAAAAGAAAATATTGTGGCTACCGTTAGAGGACTCAGGGCAGATGCATCAAAGGGTTTTACCCATTCTATGTCCATGGGAAAATGCTCTAGTACAATCAATCCATACAGTGCGCTCCTTCATTCCCCCTGAAGCAGTAAAAACGCCTTGGCTAAACTGGACTATGGAAATGCACTATACTTAGGCCTTCAGAAACAACATATGATTAAACTTCAGCAATCACAGAACGCTGCCGCCAGATTGCTGCTAGATGTTCCCAAATTCCAAACCATCTCCGAAGGTTTGGAAAAACTCCACTGGCTTCCTGTCTAGAAAAGGATAGACTTTAAAGTACTATGTCTAGCATACAAAGCGGTCCACGGAAATGGGCCAACGTTCATGAAGCAACACTTCACCTGTTACCATCCATCAAGGCACCTACACTCAGCACAGAGCAAACTCCTCCAAACACCAATATTCAAGAAAGTAAGCTGGGGAGGAAGAAGCTTTGTCCTGGGTACTGTGAGGCTGTGGAACTCGCTTCCGTCAAATATCAAAAGCTGCCCAACACTGCTTGGTTTCAGAAAATTGCTAAAGACATGACTTTTTTTAAATGAATGCACTATCTCCGGCAATCTCCTCCGCAAAGTGCCTTGACGCTGCCGGGCAATCGTGCGCTATATAAATTCCAGAATCAAATCCAGAATCAAATCATACATATGGCCCTCAATGACTTGTCCCCAAATCACTGAAAACTTTCAAAAGGCAATTTATAACATGCACACATTTTTAGAATGTGTCTCTACCCCTCAACAAAACTGTAGCACCACTGCCAAGCTAACTTTCTCTGTACTTGCACATTGTGACATTAGCCACAGTCAAGACAATTGGGGCCTCATTACGATGAGTCTCATCGCGAGTTTAACTTTCGACTGCCGCATTAAGATGAAGGCAGTTGAAAGTGAAACTGGACAGTCATTACAGCTGGATTCTGATGGGCTTTAGGAGCCCATCGGCCAGTCGGAGGCCTGAGCGTAATCCCTATGGATTATGTTTCCACCGTAGGTATTGCAATATCAGTTTCTGAGAGGCTTTCCACGTGGGGCTTTCTGACATGGAAAGCAAGCCAGAAAGCAACTTTGGGGGGCCCTAGCAGGACCCCCCATTAACACTGCGGCCTCCGGTTGGGGGCTGAGGTGCCCCCTGTCAATATCTGCACCATGTGGCAGACACCTTATAGCCCCTTCACGACCACGCTGATCACCTCTTTCAATGCGAGTTTCTCTAAAGGCTGCCCTGATTTATACTAAATAATGAAAAGCAAGCTTTCACTGTAAAGTTCTAACTTTTTTGCCGAATATGGTGTAATTCAATTCAGCTGTTTTTTTCTGTATCAATTCCTAAAACATCCTATAGAAATTTACATGTTTTAGGGCACTTCATTTCTTGGCCAAATTTTTGTGATGATTTATCAGCAAACTCCAAAGTTAGTTTCAAAACAGGCAAGCATTAGCAAAGACAATAGGCTGCTAGCCTTTTGGCTATTGCAGTTCTTATGATTTATGATTTGTAAAGCGCACAAATACCCGGAGGCGTCTTGGCGCTAGACAGAACTGTAGGGAGCAAACAAAAGCAAAATGCGCGAGAATCATTTATTAAATAACCAGATTTTAAGGCTTTTCCTTAAAACCATGAGTGAGGGTGCCATTTTCAGAGTGGCAAACAATTCCACTGACGGGCTGTAAGCCTGAAGAAGCTTCTACCCCCCCCCCCCCATGCAGCACGCTTAAAGGAGGCAACCTTGAACAGGTTGGCGGAGCCAGATCGCAGTGTTCTGCCTGGAATATACTGATCAAAATTCTTCGTAAAGAAGGCAGGGGCTTTTCCATGAAGAGTTATATAGGCTAAACAAAGAGCCTTAAAAGTGATCCGATGGCAGACCGGAAGCCAATGAAGTTGTCTAATAGAGGCCCTGGCTGATGTTTAGGGATTCCCAGAAGAAATCGGGCTGCTGCATTCTGAATGGTCTGCAATTTTTTAAGCAGACCTTTTGAGAGGCTAATAGGCTTTAGCAGTAGTCTAGTTGCGATGACCACTTCTTTCAGTAAATCAGGTGGAAAACATTTTCTTTAAAGTTCAGAGACAACAAAAACAAGGTGCGGTGATTTGGTTGATTAGATCTTTGTATTTTAGTTCACTGTCTAAGATGAAACCTGAGGTTTTTAAATTGGCTGGGGTGCAATACCCATAACGGATGGCCACCAGAGGGGAGACCATATGACTGAATCGTTCCCAAATTGGATTACTTCGGTTTTGGAAGAATTAAGCCTCAAGCTATGACAGGCCATCCATTTGCTCACTGCACTCATACAGTTGGTAAATGTGGCACCAGCAGCACATCTTTAGCCAGGGACACTATAATCGGAGTGTCATCGGCATGGGACGCCGATGACAGCCCAAAATATTTTATCAAAATGGCGAGTAGGATGAAGTAAAGATTAAACAAGGTGGGGACCAGGGAAGCTCCCTGAGGGACCCCACATGGCAGGCAAAAAGATCCTGAGTCAGAATCACCAAGTGGCACAACTTGTTGCCATCCTTAAAGGAAGGATTTAAGCAGCGCCAATGCTAGGTCTACCAACCCTAATTCCCTCATATGGTTAATCAGTAATTCATGGTTGACCGTATCAAAGGCTGCAGAAAGATCCAACAGAATCAGAACTGCATTGCCTCCGAGGTCGAGATATGAGCAAATTTCCTCAGTGGCTGTAAGCAGGCCAGATTCAGTGCTATGATTTGCCCCGAAACAAAACTGTGTGTCACCAAGGAGATGATTCTCCTCCAAAGAGGAGGAGAGTTGGCGGTTCAAGACTTTTTCTGCTACTTTTGGTTACAGTTCTTGCTTTGTTCTGTCATGGTTTGTGCTGAACTTTATTATTGGGGAAGCAGCGGGGCTCTCATCAATAATCATCATTGGCTCAAGGCAACAATTTTTGGGGGTTTAAAAAAAACACAAATTACTATAGTAGCCCCTGACACAGAAGGGGACTGCTTTGTGTGTTCATCTGTTCCTCATGAAAGGGCAGCATGCTGTATCTCACAGTAAAGTCAGCCCAGCCAGTAGCTGAAGTGTGCTGGCCAATTGCAACATGATGCATAATTTAACAGTGGATGAAAATGTAAATGACACAACAATAGACTAATGGCTGAAGTCTGGTTGAAACCTCCTATAAGTAGCTATGTTATACATAAACTTTTAGAAACACCAAAAGGTTTTTTGAAACATTCTTCAAATAGAGAGGCTTATAAAGACAGACAGATAAGGATGCTTGCAAAGCCAAATGTATAGACAGGCTTGCAAAGACAGATACATAGGGTTTGATAGATTGATAGAGTTGTATAAATGTGTATTGTTAGATAGAGTTGTATAGAAAGAGCTGTGTGTATATAGATAGGGTTGTATAGAGAGAGAGTTGTATGGACAGGGTGGTATAGATAGAGTTAGATAGATAGATAGATAGATAGATAGATAGATAGATAGATAGATAGATAGATAGATAGATAGATAGATAGATAGATAGATAGATAGATAGATAGATAAATGGAGATGCATAGATAAATAGAGTTAGATAGATAGATGGACAGAGATATCTACATAAAGTTTTATAGCTAGAAAGAGTTATAAGAATATAGAGCCAGATGTACGACCATTTTATTTTGCGCCTCGCAATTCGCGACTAATTACAATTCACAAATTGCGAGGTGCAAAATAAAATGTACAACAGTGTGTTTAACACTATTTGCGATTCCCAATCGGGTCGCAAATTGAGAGGCTCATTAATATTAATGAGCTTCTCGCAATCTGTGAGCCCATTGGGAATGACAGGCCCTCCCATGGTGGTGGCCTGCTGGGCTCAGCAGACCACCGTGTCTGGGACTGCTTTTAAATAAAGCAGTTCTTTTTAAAAATGCCGCCCGTTTTCCTTAAAGGAAAACAGGATGCATTTGAAAAAAAATGAAATGTTTTTGGTTGATTTTTTAAGGGCAGGCAGTGGTCCC
Source organism: Triturus cristatus (assembly GCF_964204655.1). Taxonomy (NCBI): domain Eukaryota; kingdom Metazoa; phylum Chordata; class Amphibia; order Caudata; family Salamandridae; genus Triturus; species Triturus cristatus. The sequence continues at coordinate 377,583,586 of NC_140579.1, read as the reverse complement.
TGGGATTTTTGCATGCATTTGCAAAGGGGTCCCCTTCCCATTTGCGAAATTTACAACCTAATTGAAGTAGGTGGTAATTCCAGTGTTTTGCGACCGCAATTGCGGTAGCAAAACATTAGTACATGGTTTTGAAACTTGCTATTTGGAAGGGAACGCACCTTCCAAATAGCTAGTCGCAAAACCAATTTAGTGAGTCGCAAATAAATTGTGACTCGCTAAATAGGCTTTGTACATGCCCATGATGTTTTTGCATGTGCAAACGGGTTCGCAAACCCATTTGCGCATGCAAAAATGGGTCGTACATCTGGCCCATAGTTGTATAGGTAGATAGGGTTGTATAGATACAAATAGTTGTATAGACCGAAAGAGTTGTATAGATAGATTGAGTTGTATAGATAGATAGGGTTGTATAGATGGATCAATCCATAGATAGATTTGCATAGGTAGTTAGGGTTATATAATTAGATAGGGTTATACAGGTAGATAGATAGGGTTCTACAGATAGTCAAATAGAGCTGTATAGATTTGTATTTAGGTACACAGATAGAGTTGTGATAGTGTTGTATAGCTAGGGTTGTATAGATAGAGTTGTATAGATAGATAGAGTTGTATAGATAGATAGGATTGTATAGATAGATAGGGTTGTATAGATAGAGATAGCTAGATAGATATTCATAGATTTGTATAGATTGAGTTGTGATAGAGTTGTATAGACAGAGTTTGTATATATAGATTGGATTGTATAGATAAATGGATTTGTAAAGATAGAGTTGTGTATATACAGATAGAGTTGTGTAGATAGTTTTATGGATAGAATTGTATAGCTGTATAAAGTTCTATAGATATAGTTGTATAAATAGAGGTGTACAGGTACAGTTATATACAACAATAGAATTGTATATATAGAGTAGTAAAGTTAGAGGTTGATAGATGAATAGAAAGATAGATGGATAGATAGATAGATTTGTATGCAAAGAGTTGTATAGATAGAGAGCGTTGTAAAAATAGGGAATTGGTAGTTAGAGTTGTGTAGATAAAAAGAGTTGTACAGGTAGAAAGCTGTATAGATAGAGTTGTATGTATAGAGTTACATAGATAGATATAAAGAGTTGTATAAATAGATTGAGTTGTACAGACAGATTGCTAGATAGGGCTGTATAGATAGATCAATATATAGGAGGAGTTGTATAGGAAGATAAGATTATATACTTGGATAGGGTTATACAGGTAAATAGATAAGGTTGTGCAGATAGATAGATAGATTTCCAAAGACAGATAGCTAGATAGATTTCCAAAGACAGATAGCTAGATAGATTTCCAAAGACAGACAGACAGATAGATAGATAGATAGATAGATAGATAGATAGATAGATAGATAGATAGATAGATAGATAGATAGATAGATAGATAGATAGATAGATAGATAGATAGATAGATAGATAGCTGAGCAGCCCCCCCCAGGCTGATTTTGGCCCGGGGACCCTATCCCCAGGGCCCGGCCTTTACATTTAAAAATAAAAAAGAATAAGGGGAGGAGAGGCCTCCCGGGGAACGCATCCCCCAGGGCCTAACCTCCAGTGTGAGTGCCCTGGTCCCCTCCACTGTCCCTGCCAGCTACCCGCCTCCTGCGGGGAGCCGGCATTGCTTTTACTGCTAATATGCAACTCCCTCTCTGTAAAAGCAGTTGTGCTCTACTTTGAGCAAGCGACCACTGAAATCCACCTGTTACTGTTTTAGTTATCTCAAGTTACTAAAACTCATGACCTAAAGTAACTATGACGAACCCTCGTCATGCACAGTTTTGTTATCAAGTATGTTATTTCAGATATCATTAGGGATGTTATCAATGCAGTCATTGAAAATGTAATCAGTGATGCAATATGGAAGGGTAGAAGGAGTGTATGAAGGTGTCATGAGTTATAGTTACTTTAGGGTAAAAGTTAGTTAATTTAGATAACTGCAACTAGTGGATTACTGTATCCACTCTAGTTATAGGAAGGGTTACTAGAGACAGGAATTCCTTGGATTTTGAACATTAATAATTGCTCCCATTTGATGAATCTCCATGAAAATATGCAGACCTATTCCTCTTTCTCAATTGGTGGAGTATGAAACGTTTTGCAGAGATTCATCAATAACGTGCGAAGAAAAAAGGAGGGTCTTGAAACGTGCTTGTGCACCAATGCATTTTCCATAGACTCGTGCATATAGTGAAGACAGCTGGACAGATTTGAATTAAATTTGTCAGAATTACACATTATTGTGCACAGATGATTCTTTTGGGGACTACAGGTATTTATGGGAAGTATGTTTTAAGTTGTAAGCTATTTTAACTCAGTGATATCTGTAGTTGTCGTATTTTTGAAAACATTTTGCAGTATTTTGTAGAAGTACTGCGGTATATAACGATGACAAATCATATTATGATTGGCTAATGATTGTCTTTACAAAAGTTAAAAGATGCCATATTGTTTTTAGGTACACTTTGGCTGTCCATCAGATATAGGCAAGTATTAGGTTTGATATTTCCCCTACCTATTACCACTTTATGAAAGTGGCCATAGGTAGGGAAAAATATTTATATATTACAAAAAATATTTACAATGTTACCATAGTACTGTCTCAGGAGTGCAGCAGTACTTAAAATAAATTTACAAAAATAAAAAATACACTGTAATACACTGTATATTACAAATGTAGTGTTTTACAGTGTATTTTATATTGTTAAAATATTAAAATATGTGCAAAAACGTCTACACAGTACTGTGGTAATACCTACAAATTACTGCATTGTAAAAAAAAAGTAAAACAATGTGCAGTGCTCCCTTAACCCTTTGGGCGCGGTCGGAATTCCCCCACTGTGCGGGTGAATTCCACACGTGCGTGGTTCGGCCTTTTATCTTTGGTAAACACAGGCATTAGCCAATGACATACTGACTTCTCATCCGCATGTACCATGGTATGTCTCAAACTTACCTCGGTAAACCGCAAACTTACCACGGTGTACCTTCAGTAAATAAATAACTAATTTTTATAAAACGTATAACTTTAACACTACTTACACTATTCATACATACTACCAAAATGTACCATTTACACCTCACAAAGTGTATTCCACACACATTAAATCTTCATCTGTTTTCACACGTTCATGCTATGTCTGTTTCAGTTACCAAACTCCCCTCTATGCCACTCCACTGTACATCACTCCACCCTACACTCTACGCTAATTCAGTGTACACCACACTACTCCACCCTATGCCACTCCACTCTACACCACTTCACTGTATGCTCTTACACTCTACTCTACACCACTCCATTCTATCACACCCCAGTCTATACCACTCCACTGTATGCCCCTCCACTCTACACTACCCCACTATACTATATTTCACTGTACATATTGCCACTCTACAATACTACAGTCTATGCTGTTGTACTCAATGGCACTTCACTGTGTGCCACTGCACTATACACCACTGTACTGTATGCTATTCCAGTGGACGTCACTCCACTTTATGCCACTCCACTGTCCGCCACTCCACTCTGACAATCCACTGTATGATGTTACATTGTAAACCACTCCATTCTACATCATGCTACTCTATGCCACTCCACTCTATGCCACTCTACTCTACTACACTCTATGCTATTCCACTGTAAGACACAACAATCCACTCTACGCCATTCTACTTATTCACTATATGCCACTCCACTGTCACTACACTGTATGCCAGTAAACTCTAAATTTTTCTACTCTACACCACTCCACTGTACACTACTCCATTGTATGTCACTCCATGTCACTGTTCTCTACATCACTGCACTCTATGCTATTCTATTGTACAACATTCCACTCTACCACACTTCACTCTAAGCCACTCCACATTACGGCATAGCACTGTATGCAACTACAATCTACCCCACTGCACTTTACCTCACTCCACTCAACTGATTTCCACTCTACAACACTCCACTCCGTCACTCATCTATATGGCTGTGCCCAGTGCTAGGAACCCTGGTACAAACACCTCCCGTAGCTACACTGCTGGCAAACTTCACCTTCTCAACCCTGTACGCTGCTACGAATGCTGCTGCCGAGCTGCACCCCAGGCCACAGGGGGCCCCTTTGCCTGCTTGCATCACCACTTCACCTGCCTCCACACACCCGCTATCACCGCCACACACATACTGCACCCCTTACCAAGTCAGAACAAAACAAAGTAAGTTAAGTCCTATTTGGGATGTGGATTGAGAGCAAAGGCATCATAGATGGGAGGAGAGCCCATGCTCTTGATGGTAAAGCAGAAATGCAAAGGTGTGAGCGTGACCTCGAGGGTGTATCGAGCTTCTGAAGTTGTGACCCTATGGGTGGGTGCCTGAGACCCCAACTGGGACCCTGGGGTGGTGAGGGTAAGCACTGGGCCTGTCAGTTAGAGGAGGTTGTCTGCTGTTTGGGATGTAACCCTGGAATGCGACTCCATCTCCTGTAGGGGCATATTTACAAGCCCCTATCGCCACCAGAAAGTCACTTTTAGTGACGTTATGGTGGTGATACGGGCTTCGCCTTATTTACAAGGCAGCATTAAGCCACTTAATGTGGTTTAACGCTGCCTTGTAAATAAGGCACCAGTTCACGCTATGCTTAGCGTGAAAGGAGTGGGCAATGGGTGTTGTGGTGGGCATACCACTGTAACACCCATTAATTTTGACACTGCCCCATATTTACAAGGGTGGCATAAATATGTGGCTGCGCCAAAATTAAGACCAAAAAACCTGGTCTTTGCCTGGCAAAACAAGGAAAACTGCTTTATTTCTCCTTGTTTTTGCTGTTTCCATGTGAGCTGCATTGTGCAGCACACATAGACACAGTAAAATGCCATTGATTGTTTATGTGCAGGAAAGTGTCCCTTCCTGCGCATAAACAATCATAAAAAAACTGACTAGTTGCAACTTCTATGTGTGCTGCCTTAAACAGTATACATAGAAGTTACAAAACACGAATTAAAGATTGTTTATGTGCAGGAAGGGACACCTTCCTACACAGAAATAATCATTGCCCTCAGTATACCATTTCAGTGGGAACTTTAACATTCCTATAATTACATACAACCTGTGTGTGGACTTAAACACCATTTCTTTTAATACTCTCTGTAATGAGATTTAAGCTTTGACTTTACACATTATGACGGTGGGAACTTAAAAACAATCATCTTCACACACTATCTTGGTGGGGACTTGAGCAACACAATAGTAGCACACTGTCTTTGTGGGGATATGATCATCACTATAATAGCATGCCATCTCTGTGGAAACTTGAGGTTTACTGTATTACACACAACATCTGTTTTGACATGAAAATCATTAGCTTCACATTTTTTGTATGGGGATTTAAGCTTTGCCTTTACACAATATTTTAGTGGGGACTAAAACACAATCACTATCTATGTGGGGACCTGAACATCACTATAATAACACACTATATCTGTGGGGACTTGCACATCACAATAATAACTTACTATCTCTGTGAGGACTTGAACACTCCTCTAATTACACACAACCTCTGTGTGTACTTGAACATCATTGGTTTCACACTCTTTATAATGGGATTTAGGCTTTGAATTTACACACTATTTCAGTGGGAACTTAAACACAATCGTCTTCACACACAATCTCTGTGGAGATCTGAATATTACAATAATAACACAGTATCTCTGTGGAGATCCGAACATTACTATAATAACACACTATCTTTGCGGGGACTTGAACAACACTATAATAACACACTATCTGTGCGGGGACTTGAACAACACTATAATAACACACTATCTGTGTGGGGACTTGAACAACACTATAATAACACACTATCTGTGTGGGGACTTGAATATCAATATAATAACACACCATCTCTGTGGGGACTTGAACATCAATATAATAACATACCATCTCTGTGGGGACTTGAGCACTCCTCTAATTACACATAATCTCTGCGTGGACGTGAACATCATCATGTTCACACTCTTTACAATGGGATTTAAGCTTTGAATTTGCACACTATTTCAGTGGGGACTTAAACACAATCATCTTCACACACTATCTTTGTGGGGACTTGAACAACACTATAATAACACACTATCTTTGTGGGGACTTGAACATCATATTCCTTGGTCCCATATGTTAATTTAGTTATGTGTTAGTTCCCTTGTCTCCTAAGATTTTAAGCACTAATAAATGAGTTAAATACAGTCTTAATTGTCTTTGGGTAATCATGATGTGATAAATTCTGACACATTAACATAATCTGTTTTTTGTGTCTACCCCTAGTATACATGCAGAGATTCATATATGAATAGATTATAATGTTGTTTGTGTATTATGTTGATAAATTAAACATTTAGCCATGTGCCATTGACTGTATTCAATCACAAATGGTGGTATGGACTAGGTCTTCACAAGGATGGTAGCACGTGTTCAGGTCCCCACAAGGATGGTTCTGTGCGCGTGATTAAATAACAATATATTTGCAAATTTGAAGCAGGATCCTGTATCATTAATTTTTTCTTGATACTTTTCTGTTATTAGTATGTTTTAAAAACATTGGGAAAGGTTAGTCCAGACAAGGCAGGTATCCACACATAGTCCCCACAAGGATGGTAACACGTGTATGTGTGTGTGTGTGGTTGTGTGTGTGGTTGTGTGTGTGTGTGGTTGTGCGTGTGTGTATGTGGTTGTGTGTGTGGTTGTGTGTGTGTGGGTGTGGGTGCGGTTGTGGATGCGGGTGCGGTCACGGGTGTGTGGGTGGATGTGTGGTTGGGTGTGGTTCTGTGTGTGGTTCTGAGCGTGTGGCTGTGTGTGTGGTTGTGTGTGTGTGGTTATGTGTGTGTGTGGTTGTTTGTGTGGTTGTGTGTGTGGTTGTGGTTGTGTGTGGGTGCGGTTGTGGGTGCAGGTGTGGGTGTGAGTGTGTGTGGTTATGTGTGTGGTTGAGTGTGTGGTTGTGTGGTTGTGTGTGTGGATGTATGTGTGGCTGTATATTTGGTTGTGTGTGTGGTTGTGGTTGTGAGTGAGGTTGTGTGTGTGGTTGTGGCTGTGTGTGTGGTTCTGTGTGTGGTTGTGTATGGATGTGCATGTGGTTGTGTGTGTGGTTGTGTGTGTGGTTGTGGGTGGTTGTATGTGTGATTGTGTGTGTGGCTGTATGTGTGGTTGTGTGTGGTTGTGTATGTGGTTGTGTGTGTGATTCTGTGGTTGTTTGTGTGGTTGTTTGTGTGGTTGTGTGTGTGTGGTTGTGTGTGTGTGGTTGTGTGAGTAGTTGTATGTGTGTGTGTGGTTGTGTATGTGTGGTTGTAGTTGTGTGTGTGTGGTTGTGTGTGTGTGGTTGTGTGTGTGTGGTTGTGGGTGGTTGTGTGTGTGGTTGTGTGGGTGGTTGTGGCTGTGGGTGTGGTTACGTGTGTGTGGTTGTGTGTGTGTGTGTGTGGTAGTGTGTGTGTGGTTGTATGTGTGTGTGTGTGTGTGTTTGTGTGTGTGCTTGTGTGTGTGTATGGTTGTGTGTTTTGTGTGTGTGGTTGTATGTGTTTGTGGTTGTGTGTGGTTGTGTTTGTGTGTTTGTGTGTGTTGTTGTGTGTGTGGTTGTATGTGGTTGTGTGTGGGGTTGTGTGTGTGGTTGTGGTTGTGTGTGCAATTGTGTGTGTGGTTGTGTGTGGTTGTGTGAATGTGTGTGTGTGTGGTTGTGTGTTTGGTTGTGTGTGGTTGTGTGTGGTTGTGTGTGGTAGTGTGTGGTTATGGTTGTGTGTGGCTGAATGGTTGTGCGTGGTTGTGTGTGTGGTTGTGTGTGTGTTTGTGGTTGTGTGTGTGGTTGTGGTTGATTGTGGGTGCGGTTGTGGGTGCGGGAGTGGTTGTGGGTGTGTGGGTAGATGTGTGGTTGGGTGTGGTTGGGTGTGTGCTTGTGTGTGTGGTTATGGTTGTGTGTGTGGTTGTGGTTGTTTGTGTGTGGTTGTGTATATGGTTTTGTGTGTGTGATTGTGTGTTTGTGATTGTGGTTGTGTCTGTGGTTGTGTGTGTGGTTGTGTGTGTGGTTGTGTGTTTAGCTGTGTGTGGTTGTGTATGTGTGGTTGTGGCTGTATGTGTGTGGTTGTGTGTGGTTGTGGGTATGGTTGTGTGTGGTTGTGTGTGTGGTTGTGTGTGTGTGTGGTTGTGTGTATGGTTGTGTGTGGTTGTATGTGTGGTTGTGCGTGGTTGTGGTTGTGTGTGTGGTTGTGTGTGGTTGTGTGTGTGGTTGTGTGTGTGGTTGTGTGTGTGTGGTTGTATGTGTGTTGTTGTGTGTGTCATGTGTGTTGTTGTGTGTTTGGTTGTGTGTGTGGTTGTAGTTGTGTGTGTGGTTGTGTGTTTGTGGTTTTGTGTTTGTGGTTGTGGTTGTGTGTGTGGTTGTGTGTGTGTGGTTGTGTGTGTGTGTGGTTGTGGTTGTGTGTGTGTGGGTATGGGTATGGTTGTGTGTGGTTGTGGTTGTGTGTGTGGTTGTGGTTGTGTGTGTGGTTGTGGGAATGGTTGAGTGTGGTTGTGTGTGTGGTTGTATGTGTGGTTTTGTGTGTGTGTGTGTGTGGTTGTGTGTGTGTTTGTGGTTGTGGTTGTGTGTGTGTGGTTATGTGTGTGTGGTTGTGGTTATGTGTATGTGGTTGTGTGTGTGATTGTGGTTGTGTGTTTGTGGTTGTGGGCATGGTTGTGTGTGGTTGTGTATGTGTGTGGTTGTGGGTGAGGTGGTGTGTGTGTGTGGTTGTGTGTATGGTTGTGGTTGTGTGTGTGGTTGTGTGTGGTTGTGTGTGTGTGATTGTGTGTCTGGTTGTGGTTGTGTGTGGATGTGGCTGTGGGTGCGGATGCGGTTGTGGGTGCGGGTGTAGATGTGTGGTTGGGTTTGGTTGTATGTGTGGTTGTGTGGTTGTATGTGGTTGTGTGTTTTTGTGGTTGTGTGTGTGGTTGTGTGTGTGTGTGGTTGTGTGTGTGGTTGTGTGTATGGTGTGTGTGTATGGTTGTGTGTGTGCAGTTGTGTGTGTGGTTGTGTGTGTGGTTGTATGTGTGTGTGTGATTGTGTGTGGTTGTGTGTGTTGTGTGTGTGGATGTGGTTGTGTGTGAGGTTGTGTGCATGTGGTGTGTGTGTGGTTGTATGTGTGTGGTTGTGTGTGTGTGGTTGTGTGTATGTGTGGTTGTGGTTATGTTTGTGTGTGGTTGTGGGTGTGGTTGGGTGTGGTTGTGCTTGTGTGTGTGGTTGTGGTTGGTTGTGATTGTACTTGTGTGTGTGGTTATGGGTGTGGCTGTGTGTGTGTGTGGTTGTGTGGCTGCTTGTGTGTGTGGCTGTATGTGGTTATGGTTGTGTGTGTGGTTGTGGTTGTGTGTGTGGTTGTGTGTGTGTGGTTGTGTGTGTGTGTGGTTGTGCATGTGTGTATGTGGTTGTGTGTGTGGTTGTAGTTGTGTGTGTGGTTGTGTGTTTGTAGTTGGGTGTGTGGTTGTGTGTGTGTGGTTGTAGTTGTGTGTGTGGTTGTGTGTTTGTGGTTTTGTGTTTGTGGTTGTGTGTGTGGTTGTGTGTGGTTGTGGTTGTGTGTGTGTGGGTATGGGTATGGTTGTGTGTGGTTGTGGTTGTGTGTGTGATTGTGGTTGTGTGTGTGTGGTTGTGGGAATGGTTGTGTGTGTGGTTGTGTGTGTGGTTGTATGTGTGGTTTTGTGTGTGTGTGTGTTTGTGGTTGTGGTTGTGTGTGTGTGGTTATGTGTGTGTGGTTGTGGTTATGTGTGTGTGGTTGTGTGTGTGATTGTGGTTGTGTGTGTGGTTGTGGGCATGGTTGGGTGTGGTTGTGTGTGTGTGTGGTTGTGGGTGAGGTGGTGTGTGTTTTTGGTTGTGTTTATGGTTGTGGTTGTGTGTGTGGTTGTGTGTGGTTGTGTGTGTGTGGTTGTGTGTCTTGTTGTGTGTATGGTTGTGGTTGTGGTTGTGTGTGGATGCGGTTGTGGGTGCGGGTGTGGTTGTGGGTGTGTGTGTGGATGTGTGGTTGGGTTTGGTTGTGTGTGTGGTTGTGTGGTTGTTTTGTTTTTTTGTTGTTGTGTGTGTGGTTGTGTGTGTGTGTGGTTGTGTGTGTGGTTGTGTGTATGGTGTGTGTGTATGGTTGTGTGTGTGTAGTTGTGTGTGTGGTTATGTGTGTGGTTGTATGTGTGATTGTGTGTGGTTGTGTGTGTTGTGTGTGTGAATGTGGTTGTGTGTGAGGTTGTGTGCGTGTGGTTGTGTGTGTGGTTGTATGTGTGTGGTTGTGTGTGTGTGTGGTTGTGTCTGTGTTTGGTTGTGGTTATGTGTGTGTGTGGTTGTGGGTGTGGTTGGGTGGTCCGTTCACCTCCTGGGTGGATGGTGGTGCCGGGATGTCGGGGCCTGGCCAGGCACAGGGTTAGGGTCGAGCTGAGGCCACGCGGCCTCGTGGTGCAGTGTCCAAGATGGCGGCCGGGCTGTGCGAGGGAGCCGGTAGTGGTTCGGCCCCATGATACAGAGAGGTCCGGGGGCAGGAGTCCCGTCTGGGGACGGGGTGTGGGTTGTTTCTGTGGGTAAAACCTGGAGGGCCGGGGCTCGGGCCCTGTCATGCGGGGAGGGAGCAAGCCCTTCATGTGGCCTGTCCAACACTGTGTGTGTGTGGTTGTGTGTGTGTGGTTATGTGTGTTTGTGGTTGTTTGTGTGGTTGTGTGTGTGGTTGTGGTTGTGTGTGGGTGCGGTTGTGGGTGCAGGTGTGGTTGTGAGTGTGTGTGTGGTTCTGTGTGTGGTTGAGTGTGTGGTTGTGTGTGTGTGGTTGTGTGTGTGTATGTGTGGTTGTATATGTGGTTGTGTGTGTGGTTGTGGTTGTGAGTGAGGTTGTGTGTGTGGTTGTGGCTGTGTGTGTGGTTCTCTGTGTGGTTGTGTGTGGATGTGCTTGTGGTTGTGTGTGTGGTTGTGTGTGTGGTTGTGGGTGGTTGTATGTGTGATTGTGTGTGGTTGTATGTGTGGTTGTGTGTGGTTGTGTATGTGGTTGTGTGTGTGGTTGTGTGGTTGTTTGTGTGGTTCTGTGTGTGTGGTTGTGTGTGTGTGGTTGTGTGAGTGGTTGTATGTGTGTGTGGTTGCGGTTGTGTGTGTGTGGTTGTAGTTGTGTGTGTGTGGTTGTGTGTGTGTGGTTGTGGGTGGTTATGTGTGGTTGTGTGTGTTGTTGTGGCTGTGGGTGTGGTTGAGTGTGTGTGGTTGTGTGTGTGGTACTGTGTGTGTGATTGTGTGTGTGTGTGTTTGTGTGTGTGATTGTGTGTGTGGTTGTGTGTGTTGTGTGTGTGGTTGTATGTGTGTGTGGTTGTGTGTGGTTGTGTGGTTGTGTGTTTGTGTGTATTGTTGTGTGTGTGGTTGTGTGTGTGTGGTTGTGTGTGTTGTATGTGTGGTTGTGTGTTGTTTTGTGTGTGGTTGTGTGTGGTTGTGTGTGTGATTGTGTGTGGATGTGTTTTTGGTTGTGTGTGTAGTTGTGTTTGTGGTTGTGGGTGGTTATATGTGTGATTGTGTGTGTTGTTGTGTATGTGGTTGTATGTGGTTGTGTGTGTGGTTGTGTGTGTGGTTGTGTGTGTGGTTCTGTGTGTGTGGTTGTGTGTGTGTGTGTTTGTGTGAGTTGTTGTGGTTGTATGTGTGTGTGGTTGTGTATGGTTTTGTGTGTGGTTGTGTGTGGCTGTGTGGTTGTGTATGTGGTTGTGTGTGCTTGTGTGTATGGTTGTATGTGGTTGTGTGTGTGGTTGTGTGTGTGGTTGTGGTTTTGTGTGTGGTTGTGGTTGAGTGTGGGTGCGGTTGTGGGTGCGGGTGTGGTTGTGGGTGTGTGGGTGGATGTATGGTTGGGTGTGGTTGGGTGTGTGCTTGTGTGTGTGGTTGTGGTTGTGTGTGTGGTTGTGTGTGGTTGTGGTTGTTAGTGTGTGGTTGTGTGTATGGTTTTGTGTGTGTGATTGTGTGTTTGTGTGTTTGGTTGTGTGTGTGTGTGATTGTGGTTGTGTGTGTGTGTATGGTTGTGGGCATGGTTGGGTGTGGTTGTGTGTGTGTGTAGTTGTGGGTGAGGTGGTGTGTGTGTGGTTGTGTGTATGGTTGTGGTTGTGTGTGTAGTTGTGTGTGGTTGTGTGTGTGTGGTTGTGTGTCTGGTTGTGTGTCTGGTTGTTGTTGTGGTTGTGTGAGGATGCGGTTGTGGTTGCGGGTGTGGTTGTGGGTGTGTGTGGATGTGTGGTTGGGTTTGGTTGTGTGTGTGGTTGTGTGATTGTGTGGTTGTATATGGTTGTGTGTGGTTGTGTGTGTGGTTGTGTGTACGGTGTGTGTGTATGGTTGTGTGTGTGTAGTTGTGTGTGTGGTTGTGTGTGTGGATGTGGTTGTGTGTGAGGTTGTGTGCGTGTGGTTGTGTGTGGTTGTATGTGTGTGGTTGTGTATGTGTGGTTGTGGTTATGTGTGTGTGTGGTTGTGGGTGTGGTTGGGTGTGGTTGTGCTTGTGTGTGTGGTTGGGGTTGGTTGTGGTTGTACTTGTGTGTGTGGTTGTGTGTGTGTGTGTGATTGTGGTTGTGTGTGTGTGGTTGTGGGCATGGTTGTGTGTGGTTGTGTGTGTGTGGTTGTGGGTGAGGTGGTGTGTGTGTGGTTATGTGTATGGTTGTGGCTGTGTGTGTGGTTGTGTGTGTGGTTGTGTGTGTGTGGTTGTGTGTCTGGTTGTATGTCTGGTTGTGGTTGTGTATGGATGCGGTTGTGGGTGCGGGTGTGGTTGTGGGTGTGTGTGTGGATGTGTGGTTGGGTTTGGTTGAGTGTGTGGTTGTGTGGTTGTGTGGTTGTATGTGGTTGTGTGTGTTTGTGGTTGTGTGTGTGGTTGTGTGTGTGTGGTTGTGTGTACGGTGTGTGTGTATGGTTGTGTGTGTAGTTGTGTGTGTGGTTGTATGTGTGGTTGTATGTGTGTGTGTGATTGTGTGTGGTTGTGTGTGTGGATGTGGTTGTGTGTGAGGTTGTGTGCGTGTGGTTGTGTGTGGTTGTATGTGTGTGGTTGTGTGTGTGTGGTTGTGTGTTTGTGGTTGTGGTTATATGTGTGTGTGGTTGTGGGTGTGGTTGGGTGTGGTTGTGCTTGTGTGTGTGGTTGTGGTTGGTTGTGGTTGTACTTGTGTGTGTGGTTATGGGTGTGGTTGTGTGTTTGTAGTTGTGTGTGTGGTTGTGTGTCTGCTTGTGTGTGTGGCTGTATGTGGTTGTGGTTGTGTGTGGTTGTGTGTGTGGTTATGGTTGTGTGTGTGGTTGTGGTTGTGTGTGGTTGTGTGTGTGTGGTTGTGTGTGTGGTTGTGTGTATTTGGTTGTGCGTGTGTGTATGTGGTTGTGTGTGTGGTTGTGTGTGTGTGGGTGTGGGTGCGGTTGTGGATGCGGGTGCGGTCATGGGTGTGTGGGTGGATGTATGGTTGGGTGTGGTTCTGTGTGTGGTTCTGTACGTGTGGCTGTGTGTGTGGGGTTGTGTGTGTGTGGTTGTGTGTGTGTGTGGTTGTTTGTGTGGTTGTGTGTGTGGTTGTGGTTGTGTGTGGGTGCGGTTGTGGGTGCAGGTGTGGTTGTGAGTGTGTGTGTGGTTCTGTGTGTGGTTGATTGTGTGGTTGTGTGTGTGTGGTTGTGTGTGTGTGTGTGGTTGTGGGTGAGGTGGTGTGTGTTTGTGGTTGTGTGTATGGTTGTGGTTGTGTGTGGTTGTGTGTGGTTGTGTGTGTGTGGTTGTGTGTCTGGTTGTGTGTATGGTTGTGGTTGTGTGTGGATGCGGTTGTGGGTGCGGGTGTGGTTGTGGGTGTGAGTGTGGATGTGTGGTTGGGTTTGGTTGTGTGTGTGGTTGTGTGGTTATGTGGTTGTATGTGGTTGTGTGTTTTTGTGGTTGTGTGTGTGGTTGTGTGTGTGTGGTTGTGTGTGTGGTTGTGTGTATGGTGTGTGTGTATGGTTGTGTGTGTGTAGTTGTGTGTGTGGTTGTGTGTGTGGTTGTATATGTGTGTGTGATTTTGTGTGGTTGTGTGTGTGGATGTGGTTGTGTGTGAGGTTGTGTGCGTGTGGTTGTGTGTGTGGTTGTATGTGTGTGGTTGTGTGTGTGTGGTTGTGTCTGTGTTTGGTTGTGGTTATGTGTGTGTGTGGTTGTGGGTATGGTTGGGTGTGGTTGTGCTTGTGTGTGTGGTTGTGGTTGGTTGTGGTTGTACTTGTGTGTGTGGTTATGGGTGTGGTTGTGTGTCTGTGTAGTTGTGTGTGTGATTGTGTGTCTGCTTGTGTGTGTGGCTGTATGTGGTTGTGGTTGTGTGTGTGGTTGTGGTTGTGTGTGTTGTTATGTGTGTGTGTTTGTGTGTGTGGTTGTGTGTGTGTGGTTGTGCGTGTGTGTATGTGGTTGTGTGTGTGGTTGTGTGTGTGTGGGTGTGGGTGCAGTTGTGGATGCGGGTGCGGTCATGGGTATGTGGGTGGATGTGTGATTGGGTGTGGTTCTGTGTGTGGTTGTGTGCATGTGGCTGTGTGTGTGTGGTTGTGTGTGTGTGGTTATGTGTGTTTGTGGTTGTTTGTGTGGTTGTGTGTGTGGTTGTGGTTGTGTGTGGGTGCGGTTGTGGATGCAGGTGTGGTTGTGAGTGTGTGTGTGGTTCTGTGTGTGGTTGAGTGTGTGGTTGTGTGTGTGTGGTTGTGTGTGTGTATGTGTGGTTGTATATGTTGTTGTGTGTGTGGTTGTGGTTGTGAGTGAGGTTGTGTGTGTGGTTGTGGCTGTGTGTGTGTGGTTCTCTGTGTGGTTGTGTGTGGATGTGCTTGTGGTTGTGGATGTGGTTGTGTGTGTGGTTGTGGGTGGTTGTATGTGTGATTGTGTGTGGTTGTATGTGTGGTTGTGTGTGGTTGTGTATGTGGTTGTGTGTGTGGTTGTGTGGTTGTTTGTGTGGTTGTGTGTGTGTGGTTGTGTGTGTGTGTGGTTGTGTGAGTGGTTGTATGTGTGTGTGGTTGCGGTTGTGTGTGTGTGGTTGTAGTTGTGTGTGTGTGGTTGCGTGTGTGTGGTTGTGGGTGGTTATGTGTGGTTGTGTGTGTTGTTGTGGCTGTGGGTGTGGTTGAGTGTGTGTGGTTGTGTATGTGGTACTGTGTGTGGTTGTGTGTGTGTATGTTTGTGTGCTTGTGTGTGTGTGTGGTTGTGTGTGTTGTGTGTGTGGTTGTATGTGTTTGTGGTTGTGTGTTTGTGTTTATTGTTGTGTGTGTGGTTGTGTGTGTGTGGTTGTGTGTGTTGTATGTGTGGTTGTGTGTGGTTGTGTGTGTGATTATGTGTGGATGTGTTTGTGGTTGTGTGTGTAGTTGTGTGTGTGGTTGTGGGTGGTTATATGTGTGATTGTGTGTGTGGTTGTGTATGTGGTTGTATGTGGTTGTGTGTGTGGTTGTGTGTGTGGTTGTGTGTGTGGTTCTGTGTGTGTAGTTGTGTGTGTGTGTTTGTGTGAGTTGTTGTGGTTGTATGTGTGTGTGGTTGTGTATGGTTTTGTGTGTGGTTGTTTGTGGCTGTGTGGTTGTGTGTGTGGTTGTGTGTGCTTGTGTGTATGGTTGTGTGTGGTTGTGTGTGTGGTTGTGTGTGTGGTTGTGGTTGTGTGTGTGGTTGTGTGTGGCTGTGGTTGTTAGTGTATGGTTGTGTGTATGGTTTTGTGTGTGTGATTGTGTGTTTGTGTGTGTGGTTGTGTGTGTGTGTGTGATTGTGGTTGTGTGTGTGTGTGGTTGTGGGCATGGTTGGGTGTGGTTGTGTGTGTGTGTGTAGTTGTGGGTGAGGTGGTGTGTGTGGTTGTGTGTATGGTTGTGGTTGTGTGTGTGGTTGTGTGTGGTTGTGTGTGTGTGGTTGTGTGTCTGGTTGTGTGTCTGGTTGTGGTTGTGGTTGTGTGTGGATGCAGTTGTGGTTGCGGGTGTGGTTGTGGGTGTGTCTGTGGATGTGTGGTTGGGTTTGGTTGTGTGTGTGGTTGTGTGATTGTGTGGTTGTATGTGGTTGTGTGTGGATGCGGGTGCGGTCATGGGTGTGTGGGTGGATGTGTGGTTGGGTGTGGTTCTGTGTGTGGTTCTGTGCGTGTGGCTGTGTGTGTGGGGTTGTGTGTGTGTGGTTATGTGTGTGTGTGGTTGTTTGTGTGGTTGTGTGTGTGGTTGTGGTTGTGTGTGGGTGCGGTTATGGGTGCAGGTGTGGTTGTGAGTGTGTGTTTGGTTCTGTGTGTGGTTGTGTGTGTGTGGTTGTGTGTGTATGTGTGGTTGTATATGTGGTTGTGTGTGTGGTTGTGGTTGTGAGTGAGGTTGTGTGTGTGGTTGTGGCTGTGTGTGTGGTTCTCTGTGTGGTTGTGTGTGGATGTGCTTGTGGTTGTGTGTGTGGTTGTGTGTGTGGTTGTGGGTGGTTGTATGTGTGATTGTGTGTGGTTGTATGTGTGGTTGTGTGTGGTTGTGTATGTGGTTGTGTGTGTGGTTGTGTGGTTGTTTGTGTGGTTGTGTGTGTGTGGTTGTGTGTGTGTGGTTGTGTGAGTGGTTGTATGTGTGTGTGATTGCGGATGTGTGTGTGTGGTTGTAGTTGTGTGTGTGTGGTTGTGTGTGTGTGGTTGTGTGTGTGTGGTTGTGGGTGGGTGTGTGTGGTTGTGTGTGTTGTTGTGGCTGTGGGTGTGGTTGAGTGTGTGTGGTTGTGTGTGTGGTACCGTGTGTGTGGTTGTGTGTGTGTGTGTTTGTGTGTGTGCTTGCGTGTGTGTGTGGTTGTGTGTGTTGTGTGTGTGGTTGTATGTGTGTGGTTGTGTGTGGTTGTGTGTTTGTGTGTATTGTTGTGTGTGTAGTTGTGTGTGTGGTTGTGGGTGGTTATATGTGTGATTGTGTGTGTGGTTGTGTATGTGGTTGTATGTGGTTGTGTGTGTGGTTGTGTGTGTGGTTGTGTGTGTGGTTCTGTGTGTGTGGTTGTGTGTGTGTGGTTGTGTGAGTTGTTGTGGTTGTATGTGTGTGTGGTTGTGTATGGTTTTGTGTGTGGTTTTGTGTGGCTGTGTGGTTGTGTGTGTGGTTGTGTGTGCTTGTGTGTATGGCTGTGTGTGGTTGTGTGTGTGGTTGTGTGTGTGGTTGTGGTTGTGTGTGTGGTTGTGGTTGAGTGTGGGTGCGGTTGTGGGTGCAGGTGTGGTTGTGGGTGTGTGGGAGGATGTGTGGTTGGGTGTGTGCTTGTGTGTGTGGTTATGGTTGTGTGTGTGGTTGTGTGTGGTTGTGGTTGTTTGTGTGTGGTTGTGTGTATGGTTTTGTGTGTGTGATTGTGTGTTCGTGTATGTGGTTGTGTGTGTGTGTGTGATTGTGGTTGTGTGTGTGTGTGGTTGTGGGCATGGTTGGGTGTGGTTGTGTGTGTGTGTAGTTGTGGGTGAGGTGGTGGTGTGTGTGGTTGTGTGTATGGTTGTGGTTGTGTGTGTGGTTGTGTGTGGTTGTGTGTGTGTGGTTGTGTGTCTGGTTGTGTGTCTGGTTGTGGTTGTGGTTGTGTGTGGATGCGGTTGTGGTTGCGGGTGTGGTTGTGGGTGTATGTGTGGATGTGTGGTTGGGTTTGGTTGTGTGTGTGGTTGTGTGATTGTGTGTTTGTATGTGGTTGTGTGTGTTTGTGGTTGTGTGTGTGTGGTTGTGTGTGATTGTGTGTGTGGTTGTGTGTACGGTGTGTGTGTATGGTTGTGTGTGTGTAGTTGTGTGTGTGGTTGTGTGTGTGGTTGTATGTGTGTGTGTGATTGTGTGTGGTTGTGTGTGGATGTGGTTGTGTGTGAGGTTGTGTGCGTGTGGTTGTGTGTGGTTGTATGTGTGTGGTTGTGTGTGTGTGGTTGTGTGTGTGTGGTTGTGGTTATGTGTGTGTGTGGTTGTGGGTGTGGTTGGGTGTGGTTGTGCTTGTGTGTGTGGTTGTGGTTGGTTGTGGTTGTACTTGTGTGTGTGGTTATGGGTGTGGTTGTGTGTGTGTGTGATTGTGGTTGTGTGTGTGGTTGTGGGCATGGTTGTGTGTGTGTGGTTGTGGGTGAGGTGGTATGTGTGTGGTTGTGTGTATGGTTGTGCTTGTGTGTGTGGTTGTGTGTGGTTGTGTGTGTGTGGTTGTGTGTCTGGTTGTATGTCTGGTTGTGGTTGTGGTTGTGTATGGATGCGGTTGTGGGTGCGGGTGTGGTTGTGGTTGTGGGTGTGTGTGGATGTGTGGTTGGGTTTGGTTGAGTGTGTGGTTGTGTGGTTGTATGTGGTTGTGTGTGTTTGTGGTTGTGTGTGTGGTTGTGTGTGTGTGGTTGTGTGTGGTTGTGTGTACGGTGTGTGTATATGGTTGTGTGTGTAGTTGTGTGTGTGGTTGTATGTGTGGTTGTATGTGTGTGTGTGATTGTGTATGGTTGTGTGTGTTGTGTGTGTGGATGTGGTTGTGTGTGAGGTTGTGTGCATGTGGTTGTGTGTATGGTTGTATGTGTGTGGTTGTGTGTTTATGGTTGTGTGTGTGTGGTTGTGGTTATGTGTGTGTGTGGTTGTGGGTGTGATTGGGTGTGGTTGTGCTTGTGTGTGTGGTTGTGGTTGGTTGTGGTTGTACTTGTGTGTGGTTATAAGTGTGGTTGTGTGTGTGTGTGTGATTGTGGTTGTGTGTGTGTAGTTGTGGGCATGGTTGTGTGTGGTTGTGTGGGTGTGGTTGTGGGTGAGGTGGTGTGTGTGGTTGTGTGTATGGTTGTGGTTGTGTGTGGTTGTGTGTGGTTGTGTGTGTGTGGTTGTGTGTCTGGTTGTATGTCTGGTTGTGGTTGTGGTTGTGTATGGATGCGGTTTTGGGTGCGGGTGTGGTTGTGGGTGTGTGTGTGGATGTGTGGTTGGGTTTGGTTCAGTGTGTGGTTGTGTGGTTGTGTGGTTGTATGTGGTTGTGTGTGTTTGTGGTTGTGTGTGTGGTTGTGTGTATGTGTGGTTGTGTGTGGTTGTGTGTACAGTGTGTGTGTATGGTTGTGTGTGTAGTTGTGTGTGTGGTTGTATGTGTGGTTGTATGTGTGTGTGTGATTGTGTATGGTTGTGTGTGTTGTGTGTGTGGATGTGGTTGTGTGTGAGGTTGTGTGCATGTGGTTGTGTGTATGGTTGTATGTGTGTGGTTGTGTGTATGTGGTTGTGTGTGTGTGTGGTTGTGGTTATATGTGTGTGTGGTTGTGGGTGTGGTTGTGCTTGTGTGTGTGGTTGTGGTTGGTTGTGGTTGTACTTGTGTGTGTGGTTATGGGTGTGCTTGTGTGTGTGTGTGGTTGTGTGTCTGCTTGTGTGTCTGCTTGTGTGTGTGGCTGTATGTGGTTGTGTGTGTGGTTATGGTTGTGTGTGTGGTTGTGGTTTTGTGTGGTTTTGTGTGTGTGGTTGTGTGTGTGGTTGTGTGTGTGTGGTTGTGCATGTGTGTATGTGGTTGTGTGTGTGGTTGTGTGTGTGTGGGTGTAGGTGCGGTTGTGGATGCGGGTGCGGTCATGGGTATGTGGGTGGATGTGTGGTTGGGTGTGGTTCTGTGTGTGGTTCTGTGCATGTGGCTGTGTGTGTGTGGCTGTGTGTGTGTGGTTAAGTGTGTGTGTGGTTGTTTGTGTGGTTGTGTGTGTGGTTGTGGTTGTGTGTGGGTGCGGTTGTGGGTGCAGGTGTGGTTGTGAGTGTGGGTGTGGTTATGTGTGTGGTTGAGTGTGTGGTTGTGTGTGTGTGGTTGTGTGTGTGGATGTATGTGTAGTTATATATGTGGTTGTGTGTGTGGTTGTAGTTGTGAGTGAGGTTGTGTGTGTGGTTGTGGCTGTGTGTATGGTTCTGCATGTGGTTGTGTGTGGATGTGCTTGTGTGTGTGGTTGTGTGTGTGGTTGTGTGTGTGGTTGTGGGTGGTTGTATGTATGATTGTGTGTGGTTGTATGTGTGGTTGTGTGTGGTTGTGTATGTGGTTGTGTGTGTGGTTGTATGGTTGTTTGTGTGGTTCTGTGTGTGGTTGTGTGTGTGTGGTTGTGTGAGTGGTTGTATGTGTGTATGGTTGTGGTTGTGTGTGTGGTTGTAGTTGTGTGTGTGTGGTTGTGTGTGTGTGGTTGTGGGTGGTTGTGTGTGTGTGGTTGTGTGTGTGGTTGTGGCTGTGGGTGTGGTTGAATGTGTGTGGTTGTGTGTGTGGTTGTGTGTGTGGTACTGTGTGTGTGGTTGTGTGTGTGTTTGTGTGTGTGCTTGTGTGTGTGTGTGGTTGTGTGTGTGTGGTTGTGGTTATGTGTGTGTGTGGTTGTGGTTGGGTGTGGTTGTGCTTGTGTGTGTGGTTGTGGTTGGTTGTGGTTGTACTTGTGTGTGGTTATAAGTGTGGTTGTGTGTGTGTGTGTGATTGTGGTTGTGTGTGTGTAGTTGTGGGCATGGTTGTGTGTGGTTGTGTGGGTGTGGTTGTGGGTGAGGTGGTGTGTGTGGTTGTGTGTATGGTTGTGGTTGTGTGTGGTTGTGTGTGGTTGTGTGTGTGTGGTTGTGTGTCTGGTTGTATGTCTGGTTGTGGTTGTGGTTGTGTATGGATGCGGTTTTGGGTGCGGGTGTGGTTGTGGGTGTGTGGGTGGATGTGTGGTTGGGTTTGGTTGAATGTGTGGTTGTGTGGTTGTGTGGTTGTATGTGGTTGTGTGTGTTTGTGGTTGTGTGTGGTTGTGTGTACAGTGTGTGTGTATGGTTGTGTGTGTAGTTGTGTGTGTGGTTGTATGTGTGTGTGTGATTGTGTATGGTTGTGTGTGTTGTGTGTGTGGATGTGGTTGTGTGTGAGGTTGTGTGCATGTGGTTGTGTGTATGGTTGTATGTGTGTGGTTGTGTGTATGTGGTTGTGTGTGTGTGTGGTTGTGGTTATATGTGTGTGTGGTTGTGGGTGTGGTTGGGTGTGGTTGTGCTTGTGTGTGTGGTTGTGGTTGGTTGTGGTTGTACTTGTGTGTGTGGTTATGGGTGTGCTTGTGTGTGTGTGTAGTTGTGTGTGTGGTTGTGTGTCTGCTTGTGTGTGTGGCTGTATGTGGTTGTGTGTGTGGTTATGGTTGTGTGTGTGGTTGTGGTTTTGTGTGGTTTTGTGTGTGTGGTTGTGTGTGTGGTTGTGTGTGTGTGGTTGTGCATGTGTGTATGTGGTTGTGTGTGTGGTTGTGTGTGTGTGGGTGTAGGTGCGGTTGTGGATGCGGGTGCGGTCATGGGTATGTGGGTGGATGTGTGGTTGGGTGTGGTTCTGTGTGTGGTTCTGTGCATGTGGCTGTGTGTGTGTGGCTGTGTGTGTGTGGTTAAGTGTGTGTGTGGTTGTTTGTGTGGTTGTGTGTGTGGTTGTGGTTGTGTGTGGGTGCGGTTGTGGGTGCAGGTGTGGTTGTGAGTGTGGGTGTGGTTATGTGTGTGGTTGAGTGTGTGGTTGTGTGTGTGTGGTTGTGTGTGTGGATGTATGTGTAGTTATATATGTGGTTGTGTGTGTGGTTGTAGTTGTGAGTGAGGTTGTGTGTGTGGTTGTGGCTGTGTGTATGGTTCTGCATGTGGTTGTGTGTGGATGTGCTTGTGTGTGTGGTTGTGTGTGTGGTTGTGTGTGTGGTTGTGGGTGGTTGTATGTATGATTGTGTGTGGTTGTATGTGTGGTTGTGTGTGGTTGTGTATGTGGTTGTGTGTGTGGTTGTATGGTTGTTTGTGTGGTTCTGTGTGTGGTTGTGTGTGTGTGGTTGTGTGAGTGGTTGTATGTGTGTATGGTTGTGGTTGTGTGTGTGGTTGTAGTTGTGTGTGTGTGGTTGTGTGTGTGTGGTTGTGGGTGGTTGTGTGTGTGTGGTTGTGTGTGTGGTTGTGGCTGTGGGTGTGGTTGAATGTGTGTGGTTGTGTGTGTGGTTGTGTGTGTGGTACTGTGTGTGTGGTTGTGTGTGTGTTTGTGTGTGTGCTTGTGTGTGTGTGTGGTTGTGTGTGTTGTATGTGTGGTTGTATGTGTGTGTGGTTGTGTGTGGTTGTGTTTGTGTGTTTGTATGTGTTGTTGTGTGTGTGGTTATGTGTGTGTGTGGTTGTATGTATTGTATGTGTGGTTGTGTGTTGTTGTGTATGTGGTTGTGTGTGTGATTGTATATGGATGTGTTTGTGGATGTGTGTGTAGTTGTGTGTGTGGTTGTGGGTGGTTGTATGTGTGATTGTGTGTGTGGTTGTGTATGTGGTTGTATGTGGTTGTGTATGTGGTTGTATGTGGTTGTGTGTGTGGTTGTGTGTGTGGTTCTGTGTGTGTGGTTGTGTGTGGTTGTGTGTGTGGTTATGGTTGTGTGTGGCTGTGTGGTTGTGTGTTTGGTTGTGTGTGCTTGTGTGTATGGTTGTGTGTGGTTGTGTGTGTGGTTGTGTGTGTGGTTGTGGTTGTGTGTGTGGTTGTGGTTAAGTGTGGGTGCGGTTGTGGGTGCGGGTGTGGTTGTGGGTGTGTGGGTGGATGTGTGGTTGTGTGTGTGGTTGTGGTTGTTTGTGTGTGGTTGTGTGTATGGTTTTGTGTGTGTGATTGTTTGTTTGTGTTTGTGGTTGTGTGTGTGGTTGTGTGTGTATTTGTGTGTTTGGCTGTGTGTGTGGTTGTGTGTGTGTGGTTGTGGCTGTATGTGTGTGGTTGTGTGTGGTTGTGGGTATGTTTGTGTGTGGTTGTGTGTGTGGTTGTGTGTGTGTGTGGTTGTGTGTGTGGTTGTATGTGTGGTTGTGTGTGTTTGTGGTTGTGTGTATGTGGTTGTGTGTGGTTGTGTGTGTGGTTGTGTGTGTGGTTGTGTGTGTGGTTGTATGTGTGGTTGCGTGTGGTTGTGTGTGTGATTGTGTGTGTGGTTGTGTGTGTGTGTGGTTGTATGTGTGTTGTTGTGTTTGTCATGTGTGTTGTTGTATGTGTGGTTGTGTGTGTGGTTGTAATTGTGTGTGTGGTTGTGTGTTTGTGGCTTTGTGTTTGTGTTTGTGGTTGTGTGTGTGGTTGTGTGTGTGTGTGGTTATGTGTGTGTGGTTGTGGTTGTTTGTTTGTGGGTATGGTTGTGTGTGGTTGTGGTTGTGTGTGTGTGGTTGTGGTTGTGTGGTTGTGGGAATGGTTGTGTGTGTGGTTGTGTGTGTGGTTGTATGTGTGGTGTTGTGTGTGTGTGTGGTTGTGTGTGTGTTTGTGGTTGTGGTTGTGTGTGTGTGGTTATGTGTGTGTGGTTGTGGTTATGTGTATGTGGTTGTTTGTGTGTGTTGTTGTGGTTGTGTGTGTGTATGGTTGTGGACATGGTTGTGTGTGGTTGTGTGTGTGTGTGGTTGTGGGTGAGGTGGTGTGTGTGTGTGGTTGTGTGTATGGTTGTGGTTTTGTGTGTGGTTGTGTGTGGTTGTGTGTATGGTTGTGTGTGTGGTTGTGTGTCTGGTTGTATGTCTGGTTGTGGTTGTGGTTGTGTGTGGGTGCGGGTGTGGTTGTGGGTCTGTGTGTGTGGTTGGGTTTGGTTGTGTGTGTGGTTGTGTGGTTGTATGTGGTTGTGTGTGTTTGTGGTTGTGTGTGGTTGTGTGTGTGTGGTTGTGTGTGTGGTTGTGTATATGGTGTGTGTGTATGGTTGTGTGTGTGTAGTTGTGTGTGTGGATGTGTGTGTGGTTGTATGTGTGTGTGTGTGATTGTGTGGGGTTGTGTGTGTTGTGTGTGGATGTGGTTGTGTGTGAGGTTGTGTGCATGTGGGTGTGGGTGCGGTTGTGGATGCAGGTGTGGTCATGGGTGTGTGGGTGGATGTGTGGTTGGGTGTGGTTCTGTGTGTGGTTCTGTGCGTGTGGCTGTGTGTGTGTGGTTGTGTATGTGTGGTTATGTGTGATTGTGGTTGTTTGTTTGGTTGTGTGTGTGGTTGTGGTTGTGTGTGGGTGCGGTTGTGGGTGCAGGTGTGGTTGTGAGTGTGTGTGTGGTTATGTGTGTGATTGAGTGTGTGGTTGTGTGTGTGTGGTTGTGTGTGTGGATGTATGTGTGGTTGTATATGTGGTTGTGTGTGGTTGTGGTTGTGAGTGAGGTTGTGTGTGTGGTTGTGGCTGTGTGTGTGGTTCTGTGTCTGGTTGTGTGTGGATGTGCTTGTGGTTGTGTGTGTGTGGTTGTGTGTGTGGTTGTGTATATGGTGTGTGTGTGTATGGTTGTGTGTGTGTAGTTGTGTGTGTGGATGTGTGTGTGGTTGTATGTGTGTGTGTGTGATTGTGTGTGGTTGTGTGTGTTGTGTGTGGATGTGGTTGTGTGTGAGGTTGTGTGCATGTGGGTGTGGGTGCGGTTGTGGATGCGGGTGCGGTCATGGGTGTGTGGGTGGATGTGTGGTTGGGTGTGGTTCTGTGTGTGGTTCTGTGCGTGTGGCTGTGTGTGTGTGGTTGTGTATGTGTGGTTATGTGTGATTGTGGTTGTTTGTTTGGTTGTGTGTGTGGTTGTGGTTGTGTGTGGGTGCGGTTGTGGGTGCAGGTGTGGTTGTGAGTGTGTGTGTGGTTATGTGTGTGATTGAGTGTGTGGTTGTGTGTGTGTGGTTGTGTGTGTGGATCTATATGTGGTTGTATATGTGGTTGTGTGTGGTTGTGGTTGTGAGTGAGGTTGTGTGTGTGGTTGTGGCTGTGTGTGTGGTTCTGTGTGTGGTTGTGTGTGGATGTGCTTGTGGTTGTGTGTGTGGTTGTGTGTGTGGTTGTGGGTGGTTGTATGTGTGATTGTGTGTGTGGTTGTATGTGTGTTTGTGTGTGGTTGTGTATGTGGTTGTGTGTGTGGTTGTGTGGTTGTTTGTGTGGTTCTGTGTGTGTGGTTCTGTGTGTGTGGTTGTGTGAGTGGTTGTATGTGTGTGTGGTTGTGGTTGTGTGTGTGGTTGTGTGGATGTATTTGTGGATGTGTGTGTAGTTGTGTGTGTGGTTGTGGGTGGTTGTATGTGTGATTGTGTGTGTGGTTGTATATGTGGTTGTATGTGGTTGTGTGTGTGGTTGTGTGTGTGGTTGCGTGAGTGGTTCTGTGTGTGTGGTTGTGTGTGTGTGTGTTTGTGTGAGTTGTTGTGGTTGTATGTGTGTGTGGTTATGTATGGGTTTGTGTGTGGTTGTGTGTGGCTGTGTGGTTGTGTGTGTGGTTGTGTGTGGTTGTGTGTATGGTTGTGTGTGGTTGTGTGTGTGGTTGTGTGTGTGGTTGTGGTTGTGTGTGTGGTTGTGGTTGAGTGTGGGTACGGTTGTGGGTGCGGGTGTGGTTGTGGGTGTGTGGGTGGATGTGTGGTTGGGTGTGGTTGGGTGTGTGCTTGTGTGTGTGGTTGTGGTTGTGTGTGTGGTTGTGTGTGTAGTTGTGTGTGTGTGGTTGTGGCTGTATGTGTGTGGTTGTGTGTGGTTGTGGGTTTGGTTGTGTGTGGTTGTGTGTGTGGCTGTGTGTTTGTGTGGTTGTGTGTGTGGTTGTGTGTGGTTGTATGTGTGGTTGTGTGTGGTTGTGGTTGTGTGTGTGGTTGTGGTTGTGTTTGTGGTTGTGTGTGTGGTTGTGTGTGTGTGTGGTTGTATGTGTGTTGTTGTGTGTGTCATGTGTGTTGTTGTATGTGTGGTTGTGTGTGTGGTTGTAGTTGTGTGTGTGGTTGTGTGTTTGTGGTTTTGTGTTTGTGGTTGTGGTTGTGTGTTTAGTTGTGTGTGTGTGGTTGAGTGCGTGTGGTTGTGGTTGTGTGTGTGTGGGTATGGGTATGGTTGGGTGTGGTTGTGGTTGTGTGTGTGTGGTTGTGGTTGTGTGGTTGTGGGAATGGTTGTGTGTGTGGCTGTATGTGTGGTTGTATGTGTGGTTTTGTGTGTGTGTGTGGTTGTGTGTGTGTTTGTGGTTGTGGTTGTGTGTGTGTGGTTATGTGTGTGTGGTTGTGGTTATGTGTGTGTGGTTGTGTGTGTGTGTGGTTGTGGTTGTGTGTGTGTGGTTGTGGGCATGGTTGGGTGTGGTTGTGTGTGTGTGGTTGTGGGTGAGGTGGTGTGTGTGTGTGTGTGGTTGTGTGTATGGTTGTGGTTGTGTGTGTGGTTGTGTGTGGTTGTGTGTGTGGTTGTGTGTCTGGTTGTGTGTCTGGTTGTGTGTCTGGTTGTGGTTGTGGTTGTGTGTGGGTGCGGTCGTGGGTGCGGGTGTGGTTGTGGGTCTGTGTGTGGATGTGTGGTTAAGTTTGGTTGTGTGTGTGGTTGTGTGGTTGTAGGTGGTTGTGTGTGTTTGTGGTTGTGTGTGGTTGTGTGTGTGTGTAGTTGTGTGTGTGGTTGTGTGTGTGGTTGTATGTGTGTGTGTGTGTGATTGTGTGTGGTTGTGTGTGTTGAGTGTGGATATGGTTGTGTGTGAGGTTGTGTGCGTGTGGTTATGTGTGTGATTGTATATGTGTGGTTGTGTGTGTGTGTGGTTGTGGTTATGTGTGTGTGTGGTTGTGGGTGTGTTTGGGTGTGGTTGTGCTTGTGTGTGTGGTTGTGGTTGGTTGTGGTTGTACTTGTGTGTGTGGTTATGGGTGTGGTTGTGTGTGTGTGTAGTTGTGTGTGTGGTTGTGTGTCTGCTTGTGTGTGTGGCTGTGTGTGGTTGTGGTTGTGTGTGGTTGTGTGTGTGGTTGTGGTTGTGTGTGTGGTTGTGGTTGCGTGTGGTTGTGTGTGTGTGGTTGTGTGTGTGGTTGTGTGTGTGGTTGTGCGTGTGTGTATGTGGTTGTGTGTGTGGTTGTGTGTGTGTGGGCGTGGGTGCAGTTGTGGATGTGGGTGCGGTCATGGGTGTGTGGGTGGATGTGTGGTTGGGTGTGGTTCTGTGTGTGGTTCTGTGTGTGTGGCTGTGTGTGTGTGGTTGTGTGTGTGTGGTTATGTGTGAGTATGGTTGTTTGTGTGGTTGTGTGTGTGGTTGTGGTTGTGTGTGGGTGCGGTTGTGGGTGCAGGTGTGGTTGTGAGTATGTGTGTGGTTATGTGTGTGGTTGAGTGTGTGGTTGTGTGTGTGTGGTTGTGTGTGTGGATGTATATGTGGTTGTATATGTGGTTGTGTGTGTGGTTGTGAGTGAGGTTGTGTGTGTGGTTGTGGCTGTGTGTGTGGTCTGTGTGTGGTTGTATGTGGATGTGCTTGTGGTTGTGTGTGTGGTTGTGTGTGTGGTTGTGGGTGGTTGTATATGTGATTGTGTGTGTGGTTGTATGTGTGGTTGTGTGTGGTTGTGTGTGTGGTTGTGTGGTTGTTTGTGTGGTTCTGTGTGTGTGGTTGTGTGTGTGTGGTTGTGTGAGTGGTTGTATGTGTGTGTGGTTGTGGTTGTGTGTGGGTGTGGTTGTAGTTGTGTGTGTGTGTGGTTGTGTGTGTGTGGTTGTGTGTGTGTGGTTGTGTGTGTGGTTGTATGTTTGGCTGTGTGTGTGGTTGTGTGTGTGTGGTTGTGGCTGTATGTGTGTGGTTGTGTGTGGTTGTAGGTATGGTTGAGTGTGGTTGTGGTTATGTGTGTGTGTGGTTGTGGGTGTGGTTGGGTGTGGTTGTGCTTGTGTGTGTGGTTGTGGTTGGTTGTGGTTGTACTTGTGTGTGTGGTTGTGTGTGTGTGTAGTTGTGTGTGTGGTTGTGTGTCTGCTTGTGTGTGTGGCTGTATGTGGTTGTGGTTGTGTATGGTTGTGTGTGTGGTTGTGGTTGTGTGTGTGGTTGTGGTTGTGTGTGGTTGTCTGTGTGTGGTTGTGTGTGTGGTTGTGCGTATGTGTATGTGGTTGTGTGTGTGGTTGTGTGTGGGTGTGGGTGCGGTTGTGGATGCAGGTGCGGTCAAGGGTGTGTGGGTGGATGTGTGGTTGGGTGTGGTTCTGTGTGTGGTTCTGTGCAAGTGGTTGTGTGTGTGTGGTTGTGTGTGTGTGGTTATGTGTGTGTGTGGTTGTTTGTGTGGTTGTGTGTGTGGTTGTGGTTGTGTATGGGTGCTGTTGTGGGTGCAGGTGTGGTTGTGAGTGTGTGTGTGTGGTTATGTGTGTGGTTGAGTGTGTGGTTGTGTGTGTGTGGTTGTGTGTGTGTGGATGTATGTGTGGTTGTATATGTGGTTGTGTGTGTGGTTGTGAGTGAGGTTGTGTGTGTGGTTGTGGCTGTGTGTGTGGTTCTCTGTGTGGTTGTGTGTGGATGTGCTTGTGGTTGTGTGTGTGGTTGTGTGTGTGGTTGTGGGTGGTTGTATGTGTGATTGTGTGTGTGGTTGTATGTGTGGTTGTGTATGTGGTTGTGTGTGTGGTTGTGTGGTTGTTTGTGTGGTTCTGTGTGTGTGGTTGTGTGTGTGTGGTTGTGTGGGTGGTTGTATGTGTGTGTGGTTGTGGTTGTGTGTGTGTGTGGTTGTAGTTGTGTGTGTGTGGTTGTGTGTGTGTGGTTGTGGGTGGTTGTGTGTGTGGTTGTGTGTTTGGTTGTGGCTGTGGGTGTGGTTGAGTGGGTGTGGTTGTGTGTGGTTGTGTATGGTTGTGTGTGTGGTACTGTGTGTGTGGTTATGTGTGTGTGTGTTTGTGTGTGTGCTTGTGTGTGTGGTTGTGTGTGTGGCTCTGTGTGTGTGGTTGTTTGTGTGTGTGGTTGTGTGAGTTGTTGTGGTTGTATGTGTGTGTGGTTTTGTGTGTGGTTGTGTGTGTGGTTGTGTGTGTGTGGTTGTGTGTGTGTGTTTGTGGTTGGGGTTGTGTGTGTTGTGTGTGGTTGTGTGTGCTGTTGTGTGTGTGGTTGTGTGTGTGCAGTAGGGTGTGGTTGTGTGTGTGTGTGGTTGTGTGTGTGGTTGTGTGTCTGCTTGTGTATGTGGCTGTGTGTGGTTGTGGTTATGGGTGTGGTTGTGTGTGTGTGTAGTTGTGTGTGTGGTTGTGTGTCTGCTTGTGTATGTGGCTGTGTGTGGTTGTGGTTGTGTGTGGTTGTGTGTGTGGTTGTGGTTGTGTGTGGGTGCAGTTGTGGGTGTGGTTGTGGTTGTATGTGGGCGCGGTTATTGGTGTGGTTATGCATGTGTGTGTGGATATGTGGTTGTGTGGTTGTGTGTGGTTGTGTGTTGTGTGTGTGGTTGTGGTTGTGTGTGAGGTTGTGTGTGTGTGGTTGTGTGTGTGGTTGTGTGTGTGTGGTTGTGTGTGTGGTTGTGTGTATGTGTGGTTGTAGTTGTGTGTGTGTGTGGCTGTGGGTGTGGTTGGGTATGGTTGTGCTTGTGGGTGTGGTTGGGTGTGGTTGGGTGTGGTTGTGCTTGTGTGTGTGGTTATGGGTGTGGTTGTGTGTGTGTGTAGTTGTGTGTGTGGTTGTGTGTCTGCTTGTGTATGTGGCTGTGTGTGGTTGTGGTTGTGTGTGGTTTTGTGTGTGGTTGTGGTTGTGTGTGTGGTTGTGGTTGTGTGTGGTTGTGTGTGTGGTTGTGTGTGGGTGTGGTTGTGGATGCGGGTGCAGTCATGGGTGTGTGGGTGGATGTGTGGTTGGGTGTGGTTCTGTATTTGGTTCTGTGTGTGTGGCTGTGTGTTTGGTTGTGTGTGTGTGTGGATATGTGTGTGTGTGGTTGTTTGTGTGATTGTGTGTGTGGTTGTGATTGTGTGTGGGTACCGTTAAATGTGCAGGTGTGGTTGTGAGTGTGTGTGTGGTTATATGTGTGGTTGTATATGTGGTTGTGTGTGTGGTTGTGGTTGTGAGTGAGGTTGTGTGTGTGGTTGTGGCTGTGTGTGTGGTTGTGTGTGTGGTTGTGTGTGGATGTGCTTGTGGTTGTGTGTGTGGTTGTGTGTATGGTTGTGGGTGGTTGTATGTGTGATTGTGTGTGTGGTTGTATATGTGGTTGTGTATATGGTTGTGTGTGTGGTTGTTTGTGTGGTTCTGTATGTGTGGCTGTGTGTGTGTGTGGTTGTGTGAGTGGTTGTATATGTGTGTGGTTGTGGTTGTGTGTGTGTGGTTGTAGTTGTGTGTGTGTGTGGTTGTGTGTGTGTGGTTGTGGGTGGTTGTGTGTGTGGTTGTGTGTGTGGTTGAGTGTGTGTGGTTGTGTGTGTGTGGTAGTGTGTGTGTGGTTGTGTGTGGATGTGTTTGTGGTTGTGTGTATAGTTGTGTGCAGTTGTGGGTGGGTGGTTGTATGTATGATTGTGTGTGTGGCTGTGTGTGTGGTTATGTGTGTGGTTTTGTGTGTGGTTGTGTGTGTGTGGTTGTGTGTGTATGGTTGTGTGAGTTGTTGTGGTTGTATGTGTGTGTGGTTGTGTGTGGTTTTGTGTGTGGTTGTGGTTGTGTGTGTGGTTGTGTGTGTGGTTGTGGTTGTGTGTGTGGTTGGGGTTGTATGTGTTGTGTGTGGTTGTGTGTGTTGTTGTGTGTGGTTGTGTGTGTGCAGTAGGGTGTGGTTGTGTATGTGTATGGTTGTGTGTATGGTTGTGTGTGGTTGTGTGTGTGGTTGTGTGTGTGGTTGTGGGTGTGTGTGTGGTTGTGGGTGTGTGTGTGGTTGTGGTTGTGTGTGGGTGCAGTTGTGGGTGTGGTTGTGGTTGTGTGTGGGTGTGGTTATGGGTGTGGTTATGCATGTGTGTGTGGATGTGTGGTTGTGTGTGGTTGTGTGTGTGGTTGTGTGTTTGTGGTTGTGTGTGGGGTTGTGTGTGTTTTTGTGTGTACAGTTGTGTGTGTGGTTGTGTGTGTGATTGTGTGAATGTGTGTGTGGTTGTATGTGTGTGTGGTTGTGTGTTGTTATGTGTGTGGTTGTGTGTGTGGTTATGGTTGTGTGTGGCTGTGTGGTTGTGTGTAGTTGTGTGTGTGGTTGTGTGTGCTTGTGTGTATGGTTGTGGTTGTGTGTGGGGTTGTGTGTGTGGTTGTGGTTGTGTGTGTGGTTGTGGTTGTGTATGGGTGCGGCTGGGTGTGGTTGTGGGTATGTGGGTGGATGTGTGGTTGGGTCTGGTAGGGTGTGGTTGGGTGTGTGCTTGTGTGTGTGGTTGTGGTTGTGTGTGTGTGGTTGTGGTTGTTTGTGTGTGGTTGTGTGTGTGGTTTTATGTGTGTGATTGTGTGTGTGTTTGTGGTTGTGTGTGGTTGTGTGTGTGGTTGTGTGTGTGGTTGTGTGTTTGGCTATGTGTGTGGTTGTGTGTGTGGGGTTGTGGCTGTATGTGTGTGGTTGTGGTTGTGTGTGGTTGTGGGTATGGTTGTGTGTGTGGTTGTGTGTGGTTGTATGTGTGGTTGTGTGTGTGGTTGTGGTTGTGTGTGTGGTTGTGTGTGTGGTTGTGTGTGGTTGTGTGGTTGTGTGTGTGGTTGTATCGGTGTTGTTGTGTGTGTTGTGTGTGTTGTTGTGTGTGTGTGGTTGTAGTTGTGTGTGTGGTTGTGTGTTTGTGGTTGTGTGTTTGTGGTTGTGGTTGTGTGTGTGGTTGTGTGTGTGTGTGTGGTTGTGGTTGTGTGTGTGTGTGGGTATGGGTATGGTTGTGTGTGTTTTTGGTTGTGTGTGTGTGTGGTTGTGGTTGTGTGTGTGTGGTTGTGTGTGTTGTGTGTGTGGTTGTATGTGTGGTTTTGTGTGTGAGTGTGTGTGGTTGTGTTTGTGTTTGTGGTTGTGTGTGTAGTTGTGTGTGTGTGGTTGTGGTTGTGTGTGTGTGTGTGTGGTTGTGGTTGTGTGTGTGTGT
This sequence comes from Triturus cristatus, assembly GCF_964204655.1. Taxonomy (NCBI): domain Eukaryota; kingdom Metazoa; phylum Chordata; class Amphibia; order Caudata; family Salamandridae; genus Triturus; species Triturus cristatus. The sequence goes on along the minus strand of NC_140579.1, from coordinate 377,552,214 downwards.
GGTTGTGGGTATGGTTGGGTCAGGTTGTGTGTGTGTGGTTGTGGGTGTGGTTGTGTGTGTGGTTTTGTGTGGGTGTTTATGTGGTTGTGGGTATGGTTGTGGTTGTGTGTGGTTGTGTGTAGTTGTGTGTGGTTGTGTGTGTGTGGTTGTGTGTGGTTGTGTGTGTGGTTGTGTGTTTGGTTGTGTGTGTGTGGTTGTGTGTGTGTGGTTGAGTGTGGTGGCATGTGTGTGGTTGTGTGTGTGTGGTTATATGTGTGTGTGATTGTGTGTGGGGTTGTGTGTGTGGTTGTGTGTGTGGTTGTGTGTGTGTGGTTGTGTGTGTGTGGTTGTGTATGTGTGTGGTTGTCGTTGTGTGTGGTTGTGGGTGTGGTTGGGTAAAGTTGTGCTTGTGGGTGTGGTTAGGTGTGGTTGTGCTTATGTGTGTGGTTATGGGTGTGGTTGTGTGTGTGTAGTTGTGTATGTGGTTGTGTGTCTGCTTGTATATGTGGCTGTGTGTGGTTGTGTGTGGTTGTGTGTGTATGGTTGTGGTTGTGTGTGGTTGTGTGTGGTTGTGTGTGTGGTTGTGTGTGGTTGTGGTTGTGTGTGGGTGCAGTTGTGGGTGTGGTTGTGGTTGTGTGTGGGTGCGGTTATAGGTGTGGTTATGCATGTGTGTGTGGATGTGTGGTTGTGTGTGGTTGTGTGTGTGGCTGTGTATGTGGTTGTGTTTGTGTGTGTGTGGTTGTGTGTGTGGTTCTGTGTGTGTGGTCGTGTATGTGGTTGTGTGTGTGGTTGTGTGTTTGTGTTTGTGGTTGTGTGTGGGGTTGTGTGTGTGGTTGTGTGTGTTGTGTGTGTTGTGTGTGTGGTTGTGTGTGGTTGTGTGTGTGTGTGGTTGTGGTTGTGTGTGTGTTGTTGTGGGTGTGGTTGGGTGTGGTTGTATTTGTGTGTGTGGTTGTGGGTGTGGTTGGGTGTGGTTTTGCTTGTGTGTGTGGTTATGGGTGTGGTTAAATGTGTGTAGTTGTGTGTGTGGTTGTGTGTCTGCTTGTGTGTCTGGTTGTGTGTGGTTGTGTGTGGTTGTGTGTGTGGTTGTGGTTGTGTGTTTGGTTGTGGTTGTGTGTGGGTGCAGTTGTGGGTGCAGGTGTGGTTGTGAATGTGTGTGTGTGGTTGTGTGTGTGGTTGTGTGTGTGTTTGTGTGTGTGGTTGTGTGTGTGTGCTTGTGTGGGTGGTTGTGTGTAGTTGTGTGTGTGGTTGTGTGTCTGGTTGTGGTTGTGTGTGTGGTTGTGGTTGTGTGTGGGTACGGTTGTGGGTATGGGTGTGTGTTGGACCTGGCCCATCTGGCAGGTCCGCCCCTGAAGTTTTTATGCTATATGTAACCTGGGGATGGTGATTCCCCCTCTGAGTGAGTGTGAGGAGAGAGCGACCTCCCCCTCCATAGGAATACATGGGGAATGGATGAGTCCTCAGTAGTTCCCGGTGCGTAGGGTGTGCAGGGTCAAGTCTGGTATGGATGAACTCGGGAGGTTGAATGCTGCGCAACGGTATATGAGGTATGAGTGATATGTGCCTGGCGTATGATTGGCCGGGGCTGGCTGGTGAGCCTGGCTCCCAGGATCTGGGAGGGTCTGCCCGGTGGTGAATGGAGTGTTTAGCATACTGATGTGAGGGGAGGAGTGAGCCTGGGTCTGCTTGTGGATTGACCGTCTGGTTTGAGTGTCATGAATGAGGCTGGGTTTTCCCCAGACACTGCTGGCTCCACCCCCTGGGGTGCGGCTGATGTTCCTAGCCTGGCCAGTGTAAAGAATCCCCCATAACCAGTTCCAGCTGGTTCTCCCCCTGCCTGCCCCTTCAGACCAAGAATGTGTGTATAAAAAGGGTGCTGGGACACCCTGGACTTGTTCTTGTTCTCCAACTTGAATCTACCCGGAGCTGCTGCTGCTGGGGCTCAGGGGTGGCGTGCCTCCCTGGGCCCTGCCCTACTCCTGGACTAAGGATGGCCCCTTCCCCTCTTTGGCGCTGTTGGGCCCCCCTGAGGTCCTGGACTACCGACGGACTTTGGTAGCCTGCATCTAGCGCTGGGGGAGCGCTGTCCCTTCTGCCCAGCGCCTGGAAGCGCTGCTCCCTGCCCCTGCCGCTTTGGGGTCCTTCACTCCTGCACCAGCGCTGGTAGCGCTACATTCAACGAGCCGGTGCCCACCCGGCGTCTACCCCGTGCTCCCAGTGTTCGATACCCCCAGCGAGTGCCTACCTCGCTTTATTCCCTGCCCGTGTGCCTTACGAGGGAGCCCACTCCTCGTCGATTTCTCCCCGAGTTCACCGCCGCCGCCCGGGACCCTAGTGACGTCATCCCCGGGCCGCGCTGGTATTGGCTGCCGGCCCGGGATTCCCCACTGGCGTCATCCCCCAGGCCGCGCCGTGATTGGCTGCCGGCCCGGGAGAAGGAGGAGAGGCCGGCCGAAGGAAAACGACGTAGCAGGAGCGGCGGGAGCTCACTCCGCGCCCCTGCGATACCCCCGTGAAGCTGCTGACCTTCCCCGGGGCTCCCGAGAGAGAGAGAGCCCCGGAGCACAAGGAGAAGGCTGGCGCAGCGAAGGAGACCGGCGCACCAAAACCGGTGAGTGCTGCTGCGAGCCCCAGGGAGGAGGGGCGTCGGGACACGTTGTCGGTGTCCGCCCCCCCTCGAGTGAATCTCCGGTTGTGCCCGAGGCCCAGGAGGCCTCCCACGAAGCCCAGTCCCCCGAGAGGGACTCCGCGTGCCCCCCCAATGGTCTGAGCCCTGCGAGGCTCCACCTGTGGCATTGCCCCCAGAGCCCAAGAGGCTCCACCGTATCATTGCCCCCAGAGCCCGAGTGGCTCCACCCGTTGGCACCCTTTTCCCCAGGGCCGGTAAGGCTCCCACAGGGTCCCTCAGTGGCCCAGCACTTAGTGGGCCACTGCTACGTTTAGCTTTGCCCCGGTCTCCCTGCCATGAACATCGAGACACTTGGGCACCTTGCCCCAGAAAGGCCCGCTGGCCTGTGGATTGCCATGGACCAGGTCTAATGTGATCCCTACACGTATTCTGTGTTGCACCTCTACGGGTGCTCCTGTTGTTGTGTACCTTGTCCTATTTCCCCCCCCCCCCCTGAATACCAGATGTCCCCTGTGCGATTCCTGGCCGTGGTCCCTTGGCCCTGTGCTGTACCTCCTTCCCCGAAGCCCCTACCCGTGCCCCTGGCACCTTGTACGATGTGTGTTCCTATGTGTCCTGCTTAATACAGAATCTATTTTTCATATATATACTTGGTGTGGAGTTCCTTTGTGGGAGGCCCGGGAGGTTGTTGTTGGTGGGTGCGTGCGCAAATGCTTCACATGTCCTCCGAGATAGGCCTGGCTGCCCGCGCCGCGTTACCTAGACGGCGCGCAGGGGTCGACCTTTCATAGGAGTGGTGGTCTCTGACTGGCTGTGGCGCAAGACCTGGCCGGCCGGGGGTCCCATTTCCTACAGTGTGGTTGTGGGTGTGTGTGTGGATGTGTGGTTGGGTTTGGTTGTGTGTGTGGTTGTGTGTGTGGTTGTGTGGTTGTGTGTGTTTGTGGTTGTGTGTGTGGTTATGTGTGTGGTTGTGTGTGTGGTTGTGTGTTTGGTTATGGTTGTGTGTGTGGTTATGTGTGTATGGTTGTGTGTGTGTGGTTGTGGTTGTGTGTGTGGTTGTGGCTATGTGTGCGGTTGTGTGTGTGAGTGATTGTGGTTGTGTGTGTGGTTGTGGGTGTGGTTGGGTGGTTGGGTGTGGTTGTGTGTGCAGATGTGGTTGTGTGTGTGGTTGTGTGTGTGTGGTTGTGTTTGGTTGTGTGTGTGGTTGTGGGTGTGGTTGTGTGTGTGGTTGGGTGTGGTTGTGTGTGGTTGTGTGTGTGTGTGGTTGTGTGTGGTTGTGTGTGTGGTTGTGTGTGTGGTTGTGTGTGTGGTTGTATGTGTGTGATTGTGTGTGTGTGTGTGGTTGTGTATGGTGGTATATGTGTGGTTGTATGTGTGTGTGTGATTGTGTGTGTTGTGTGTGTGGTTGTGGTTGTGTGTGAGGCTGTGTGTGTGTGGTTGTGTGTGGTTGTGTGTGTGTGGTTGTGTGTGTGTGGTTGTGTGTATGCGTGGTTGTGGTTGTGTGTGTGTGGTTGTGGGTGTGGTTGGGTGTGGTTGTGCTTGTGGGTATGGTTGGGTGTGGTTGTGCTTGTGTATGTGGTTATGGGTGTGGTTGTGTGTATGTGTAGTTGTGTGTGTGGCTGTGTGTCTGCTTGTGTGTGTGGCTATGTGTGGCTGTGTGTGGTTGTGGTTGTGTGTGTGGTTGTGGTTGTGTGTGGTTATGTGTTTGGTTGTGTGTGTGGTTGTGTGTGTGGGTGTGGTTGTGGATGCGGGTGCGGTCATGGGTGTGTTGGTAGATGTGTGGTTGGGTGTGGTTCTGTGTATGGTTCTGTGTGTGTGGCTGTGTGTGTGTGGTTGTGTGTGTGTGGTTATGTGTGTGTGTGGTTGTTTGTGTGATTGTGTGTGGTTGTGGTTGTGTGTGGGTACGGTTGTGGGTGCAGGTGTGGTTGTGAGTGTGTGTGTGGTTGTGTGTGTGGTTGAGTGTGTGGTTGTGTGTGTGTGGTTGTGTGTGTGGTTGTGGCTGTGTGTGTGGTTCTGTGTGTGGTTGTGTGTGGATGTGCTTATGGTTGTGTGTGTGGGGGTGACCTGACCTCAGGACACCCCCGCGCCGCACGGCCACCAGCTGTAGCGTGTGCGTCCCCTCGCTACTGTCCTCAGCCTCGCTGAGCCCGCCCCGTCGACCCCGCCCCCCGCCGTCACATTTGGTGTGTGCTTCTTCTTTCTGTGCTGCCTTTATCGTTTTGCCCTTCTGTTCTGTGCCCTGATTGTTTTTCCTTTATTTTCTGTGCCTGCATTGTTTTAGCGCTGCTCTCTGTGCCCCCCCACCCGCTTCACGCTCCCCGCTTCCCGCCGCCTGCGTGCGGCCACGCCCCCTTACCTTCTGTGCCCTCCCCGCTCCCACCTCCCAGCTGCTCCGCCCTCCCTCCCACTTGGCCATAAATGGCGACCGTGCAGCGCAGGTGAGTGTGACCTGACCTCAGGACACCCCCGCGCCGCACGGCCACCAGCTGTAGCGTGTGCGTCCCCTCGCTACTGTCCTCAGCCTCGCTGAGCCCGCCCCGTCGACCCCGCCCCCCGCCGTCACATTTGGTGTGCGCTTCTTCTTTCTGTGCTGCCTGTATCGTTTTGCCCTTCTGTTCTGTGCCCTGATTGTTTTTCCTTTATTTTCTGTGCCTGCATTGTTTTAGCGCCGCTCTCTGTGCCCCCCCACCCGCTTCCCGCTCCCCGCTTCCCGCCGCCTGCGTGCGGCCACGCCCCCTTACCTTCTATGCCCTCCCCGCTCCCACCTCCCAGCTGCTCCGCCCTCCCTCCCACTTCACCATAAATGGCGACCGTGCATACGCGCAGCGTTGATGCGCAGCGGGCGCGCAGATTGTGCGCCGAAGGTGCGCCAAAGGTAAGCCCGTCTGCGCCCGTCCGTGCCTGGCCCGCGCCCAGCGCCAAACCCCTGGCCCCCGAGGACCCCAGCCCACCCGCCAGACGTACAACGCCGCCACCCTCAACGCACTCAACACCGGCCGAACCCCGGGATGCCACCAAGCCACCCCGAGACGCACCCACGGACCCTTCAGCTGCCTCACCTGCAAGTTCACCTGCATCCGGACCTGCCCCACACCAGCACCCGCCAAGCCGAACACCAGCAGCAACCACCTCAAGTGCATCCTGCTCAACACCCGCTCCGTCCACAGACACGCCATCGAACTCTGGAACCTCCTCGACACCACATCTCCAGACGTTGCCTTCCTCACGGAAACCTGGATGAACGACTCCTCAGCGCCCGACATTGCCATCGCCATCCCAGAGGGATACAAGATCACCCGGAGGGATCGCGACAACCAGACTGGAGGAGGCATCGCCATCGTCCACAAGAACACCATCCGCATCACGACCAACACCGACGACACCCTGATTACCGCCGAACACCTACACTTCCAGATCCACACCGACCCCAAGACCACCCTCAGAGGCACCCTGATCTACCGACCCCCGGGACCACGCACACCATTCAGCGAAGACATCGCCGACTTCATCAGCCCACACGCCCTCCCCTCCGCTGACTACATCCTCCTGGGGGACATCAACTTCCACCTGGAGAACAACAACGACCGCAACACCACCACCCTGCTTGACAACCTCGCCAACCTCGGACTCAAGCAGCTGGTGTCCACCCCCACCCACCTCGCCGGACACACACTCGACGCCGTCTTCTCATCCAGCAAAGACATCGCCTTCAGCCACGCCACTGGACTCCACTGGACGGACCACAGTTGCGTCCACTTCACCTTCAGAAGAACCACGATCCACCACCACCAGCAACAGGATGCTCGAAGAAGCTGGAACAAGATCACAGCCGACCAGCTCGCCGCTTCCCTGAGCCAGCACCCTCCAGCCAGCTCAGCGAACCCTAGCCAGGCCGCCGACAACCTCACGAAGTGGATCAGCACCTGCGCGGACGAACTCGCCCCACTGAGGACCCCGCCCAGCAGACCCGGCAGCAAGAAGGCCCCATGGTTCACCGACGAACTCAAGAGCTCCAAGAAGAACTGCCGAGCCCTCGAGAAAGCCTGGAGAAGGGAGCCAACACCGGACAACATGACCACCCTCAAGCTCGCCACCCGGAAGCACCATCAACTAATCCACGCCACCAAGAAAACTGCATTCAAGGACCGGCTGGACAACAACGCACACAACTGCAAGGAACTCTTCAACATCGTGAAAGAGCTCTCCAACCCCAACGCCGGAAACAACGACATCACCCCGTCGCAAGACCTCTGCAACTCCCTCGCCTCCTACTTCCACAACAAGATCGCTGACATACACAACAGCTTCATCCCACAAACAACGCCCCCCACGACCGCACCAACGCCCCCCACCACCACCCTCAGCACCTGGACCCCGATCAACACAGAAGACACCATCCGCACGATGAACTCTATCCACTCCGGATCTCCGACCGACCCCTGCCCTCACCACGTATTCAACAAGGCCGACGCTGTCATCGCACCCCACCTGCGGGACATCATCAACACCTCCTTCGACGCCGCCACCTTCCCTGAGAGCTGGAAGCACGCCGAACTCAGCGCTCTACTAAAGAAACCAACAGCGGACCCCACCGAACTCAAGAATTACCGCCCCATCTCGCTCCTCCCGTTTCCAGCCAAAGTCATTGAGAAGACCGTCAACAAGCAGCTGGCCGCCTTCCTCGAGACGAATGGATCCCTCGACCCCTCACAGTCTGGCTTCCGAGCCAACCACAGCACCGAAACCGCCCTCATCGCTGCCACCGATGACATCCGAGCCCTGCTGGACAACGGAGAAACAGCGGCCCTCATCCTCCTAGACCTCTCCGCGGCATTCGACACTGTCTGCCACCGCACCCTAGTGCAGCGCCTCAGCAACATCGGAATCCAGGAGAAGGCACTGGAATGGATCATCTCCTTCCTCGACGGAAGGACACAGAGAGTCCGCCTACCACCGTACAAGTCAGAGGCCACCAAAGTCATCTGCGGCGTCCCCCAAGGATCATCACTGAGCCCCACCCTCTTCAACGTCTACATGAGCCCCCTTGCGGCCATCGCACGCCAACACAACCTCAACATCATCTCCTACGCAGACGACACCCAGCTGATCCTCTCCCTGACCAACGACCCCGCCGCCGCCAGAGCCAACCTCCACGAAGGGATGAAAGACGTAGCCGAGTGGATGATGACCAGCCGCCTGAAACTGAACTCAGACAAGACGGAAGTCCTCATCCTGGGCTCCTCGCCCTCCGCCTGGGACGACTCCTGGTGGCCCCCCGCCCTGGGCACCGCACCCAAACTGACAGACCACGCACGAAACCTGGGCTTCATCCTGGACTCCTCCCTCTCCATGACCAGACAAGTCAACGCCGTCTCCTCGTCCTGCTTCAACATCCTGCGCATGCTACGGAAGATCTTCCGGTGGATCCCCACCGAGACCAGGAAGACGATCACCCAGGCCCTTGTCACCAGCCGACTGGACTACGGCAACGCCCTCTACGCCGGAACCACCGCCAAGCTCCAGAAGAGACTCCAGCGGATACAGAAAGCCTCAGCCAGACTCATCCTCGACATCCCCCGAAGCAGCCACATCTCCGGACATCTGAGAGACCTGCACTGGCTCCCCGTCAACAAGAGAATCACCTTCCGTCTCCTCACCCACGCACACATAGCCCTACATGACCAAGGCCCGAGCTACCTCAACAACCGCCTCAACTTCTACGCTCCCAAACGCCATCTCCGATCAACCAGCCACGCCCTCGCCGCCATCCCCCGCATGCGAAGAGCGACAACAGGAGGAAGGTCCTTCTCCTACCTGGCCGCCAAGTCCTGGAACTCCCTCCCGACCGACCTGCGCCTGACCCAAGACCACCTCTCCTTCAGGAAGAAGCTCAAGACCTGGCTGTTCGAGCAGTAGCGGCACCCCCCCCCCCCCAAGCGCCTTGAGACCCTCCGGGTGAGTAGTGCGCTCTATAAATGGCTTTGATTGATTGATTGATTGGTTGTGTGTGTGGTTGTGGGTGGTTGTATGTGTGATTGTGTGTGTGGTTGTATGTGTGGTTGTGTATGTGGTTATGTGTGTGGTTGCGTGGTTGTTTGTGTGGTTCTGTATGTGTGGATGTGTGTGTGTGTGGTTGTGTGAGTGGTTGTATGTGTGTGTGGTTGTGTGTGTGTGTGGTTGTAATTGTGTGTGTGTGGTTGTGTTTGTGTGGTTGTGCTTGTGTGTGGTTATGGGTGTGGTTGTGTGTGTGTGGTTGTGTGTCTGCTTGTGTATATGGCTGTGTGTGGTTGTGGTTGTGTGTGTGGTTGTGGTTGTGGTTGTGGTTGTGTGTGTGGTTGTGTGTGTGGTTGTGTGTGTGGTTGTGTGGGTGTGGGTGTGGTTGTGGATGCGGGTGAAGTCATGGGTGTGTGGATGGATGTGTGGTTGGGTGTGGTTCTGTATGTGGTGCTCTGTGTGTGGCTGTGTGTGTGGTTGTATGTGTGTGTGTGGTTATGTGTGTGTGTGGTTGTTTGTGTGATTGTGTGTGTGGTTGTGATTGTGTGTGGGTACGGTTGTGGGTGCAGGTGTGGTTGTGAGTGTGTGTGTGGTTGTGTGTGTGGTTGAGTATGTGGTTGTGTGTGTGTGGTTGTGTGTGTGGTTGTATGTGTGGTTGAATATGTGGTTGTGTGTATGGTTGTGGTTGTGAGTGAGGTTGTGTGTGTGGTTGTGGCTGTGTGTGTGGTTGTGTGTGTGGTTGTGTATGGATGTGCTTGTGGTTGTGTATGTGGTTGTATGTGTGGTTGTGGGTGGTTGTATGTGTGATTGTGTGTGTGGTTGTATGTGTGGTTGTGTATGTGGTTATGTGTGTGGTTGCGTGGTTGTTTGTGTGGTTCTGTATGTGTGGCTGTGTGTGTGTGTGGTTGTGTGAGTGGTTGTATGTGTGTGTGGTTGTGTGTGTGTGGTTGTAGTTGTGTGTGTGTGGTTGTGTTTGTGTGGTTGTGTGTGTGTGGTTGTGGGTGGTTGTGTGTGTGGTTGTGTGTGTGGTTGTGTGTGTGGTTGAGTATGTGTGGTTGTGTGTGTGGTTGTGTGTGTGTGGTAGTGTGTGTGTGGTTATGTGTATATGTGTTTGTGGTTGTGTGTGTAGTTGTGTGTGTGGTTGTGGGTGGTTGTATGTGTGATTGTGTGTGTGGTTGTGTATGTGGTTGTGTGTGGTTGTGTGTGTGGTTGTGTGTGTGGTTGTGTGTGTGGCTCTGTGTGTGTGATTGTGTGTGTGTGTGGTTGTGTGAGTTGTTGTGGTTGTATGTGTGCGTGGTTGTGTGTTGTGTGTGTGGTTGTGGTTGTGTGTATGGTTGCGTGTGTGGTTGTGGTTGCGTGGTTGTATGTGTGTGTGTGGTTGGGGTTGTGTGTGGTTGTGTGTGTTGTTGTGTGTGTGGTTGTGTGTGTGCAGTAGGGTGTGGTTGCGTGTGTGTGTGGTTGTGCGTATGGTTGTGGTTGTGTGTGGTTGTGTGTGTGGTTGTGTGTATAGTTGTGGTTGTGTGTGTGGTTGTGGTTGTGTGTGGGTGCAGTTGTGGGTGTGGTTGTGGTTTTGTGTGGGTACGGTTATGGGTGTGGTTATGCATGTGTGTGTGGATGTGTGATTGTGTGGTTGTGTGTGGTTATGTGTGTGTGGTTGTGTGTGTGTGGTTGTGTGTATTTATTTATTTATTTATTTAGACGGTTTTGTATAGCGCGGACAAGACCCTTGCGGGTATCAGAGCGCTTCACATATCTGACATAGGAAAAGGTGTGTACATAAAAATACAGTGTTACAATGCATACAAGGTACATAATACAGGGAAATGCAGATAGCTATAGTTCATGTAAATTTGGACATGAGAATCGATTTCACTTCTTTTTTGAAAAAAACTGTAGATGGATTGAGTCTCGTTTCTGGGGGTAGGGCATTCCATATCCTGGGGGCCATTCCTGAGAAGGTACGATTGTACGTTTTTTTCTTGGAGAAACGTTGCGGTTTCAGTAGCAGCTTGTTAGAGCTCCTGGTAGATCTGTTACCACCTGATAATACCAGTTTTTCGGCTAGGTACCTAGGGGTTTTGTGGTGTAGTGCCTTATGAGTCATACAGGCGATTTTTAACTGGATCCTGGCCTCAAAAGGTAGCCAGTTTAGGGCATGTAGGTCAGGGGAAATGTGGCAGTTTCTTTTAGTGCCTGTAACGAGTCTGGCGGCTGTATTGATTGATGCTCTGAGAGGGGCGGTCGTTGCCTTGGGGAGACCACAGAGAGCGACGCTCCCATAGTCAACTCTGGGAATTACTAGGGATTGAACCGCCTGTTTGAAGTCCATTGCTGGAATGAAGGGTTTCAATTTTCTCAGCGTGTTGATCTGAAAGTTTGCTCCTTTTGTTGCAGTGCTGATGTGCTTCTGCATATTTAGCTTATTATCCAGGGTTATTCCTAGAGATTTAGCGGAATCAATGACGATAGGTTGACCGTCGAGTGCAGTTAGATGCTTCATCCACTCACGGATGGTCGTTGTTTGGTTGGGGGGAGCAATTAGGAGGAATTCTGTTTTTAGTGTGTTTAGCTTTAGATGATTCTTAGCAAGCCATGTCTGTGTCTTTTGGAGCGAAGAGTTCAGGGACTTGATGTCGTCGAGAGATTGGATCTTAATGTAGAGTTGTGTGTCATCTGCGTACATGTGGTATTGGATATTTTCGTGGCTGAGAAGCTCTGTGAGTGTATGTGTGGTTGTGGTTGTGTGTGTGTGTGGTTGTGGGTGTGGTTGGGTGTGGTTGGGTGTGGTTGTGCTTGTGGGTGTGGTTGGGTGTGGTTGTGCTTGTGTGTGTAGTTGTGTGTGTGGTTGTGTGTCTGCTTGTGTATGTGGCTGTGTGTGGTTGTGGTTGTGTGTGGTTGTGTGTGTGGTTGTGGTTGTGTGTGGGGTTGTGGTTGTGTATGGTTGTGTGTGTGTGGGTGTGGTTGTGTGTGAGGTTGTGTGTGTGTGGTTGTGTGTGTGGTTGTGTGTGTGTGTGGGTGTGTGTGTGTGGTTGTGTGTATGTGTGGTTGTGGTTGTGTGTGTGTGGTTGTGGGTGTGGTTGGGTGTGGTTGTGCTTGTGGGTTTGGTTGGGTGTGGTTGTGTGTGTGGTTGTGGTTGTGTGTGTGGTTGTGTGTGTGGTTGTGTGTGTGTGGGTGTGGTTGTGGATGTGGGTGAAGTCATGGGTGTGTGGATGGATGTGTGGTTGGGTGTGGTTCTGTATGTGGTGCTGTGTGTATGGCTGTGTGTGTGGTTGTATGTGTGTGTGTGGTTATGTGTGTGTGTGGTTGTTTGTGTGATTGTGTGTGTGGTTGTGATTGTGTGTGGGTACGGTTGTGGGTGCAGGTGTGGTTGTGAGTGTGTGTGTGGTTGTGTGTGTGGTTGAGTGTGTGGTTGTGTGTGTGGTTGTATGTGTGGTTGTATGTGTGGTTGTATATGTGGTTGTGTGTATGGTTGTGGTTGTGAGTGAGGTTGTGTGTGTGGTTGTGGCTGTGTGTGTGGTTGTGTGTGTGGTTGTGTGTGGATGTGCTTGTGGTTGTGTATGTGGTTGTGTGTGTGGTTGTGGGTGGTTGTATGTGTGATTGTGTGTGTGGTTGTATGTGTGGTTGTGTATGTGGTTGTGTGTATGGTTGTTTGTGTGGTTCTGTATGTGTGGCTGTGTGTGTGTGTGGTTGTCTGAGTAGTTGTATGTGTGTGTGGTTGTGGTTGTGTGTGTGTGGTTGTAGTTGTGTGTGTGTGGTTGTGTGTGTGTGGTTGTGTGTGTGTGGTTGTGGGTGGTTGTGTGTATGGTTGTGTGTGTGTTTGTGTGTGTGGTTGAGTGTGTGTGTTAGTGTGTGTGGTTGTGTGTGTATGTGGTAGTGTGTGTGTGGTTGTGTGTGGATGTGTTTGGGGTTGTGTGTGTAGTTGTGTGTGTGGTTGTGGGTGGGTGGTTGTGTGTGTGATTGTGTGTGTGGTTGTGTGTGTGGTTGTGTGTGTGGTTGTGTGTGTGGTTCTGTGTGTGTGGTTGTGTGTGTGTGGTTGTGTGAGTTGTTGTGGTTGTATGTCTGTTTGGTTGTGTGTGGTTTTGTGTGTGGTTGTGGTTGTGTGTGTGGTTGTGTGTGTGGTTGTGTATGTGTGTGGTTGTGTGTATGGGTCTGGTTGTATGTGGTTGTGTGTGGTTGTGTGTGTGGTTGTGGTTGTGTGTGGGTGCAGTTGTGGGTGTGGTTGTGGTTGTGTGTGGGTGCGGTTATGGGTGTGGTTATGCATGTGTGTGTAGATGTGTGGTTGTATGTGGTTGTGTGTGTGGCTGTGTGTGTGGTTGTGTGTGTGTGGTTGTGTGTGTGGTTGTGTGTGTGGTTGTGTGTTTGTGGTTGTGTGTGGGGTTGTGTGTGTGGTTGTATGTGCAGTTGTGTGTGTGGTTGTGTGTGTGGTTGTGTGAATGTGTGTGTGTGTGGTTGTGTGTTTGGTTGTGTGTGTGGTTGTGTGTGGTTGTGTGTGTGTGTGGTTGTGTGTGTGGTTGTGTGTGTGGTTATGGTTGTGTGTGGCTGTGTGGTTGTGTGTAGTTGTGTGTGTGCTTGTGTGTGCTTCTGTGTATGGTTGTGTGTGGTTGTGGTTGTGTGTGTGGTTGTGTGTGGTTGTGTGTGTGGTTGTGGTTGTGTGTGGGTTCGGCTGGGTGTGGTTGTGGGTATGTGGGTGGATGTGTGGTTGGGTGTGGTTGGGTGTGTGTGTGGTTGTGGTTGTTTGTGTGTGGTTGTGTGTGTGGTTTTGTGTGTGTGTTGGAGGGAGGACCACCGGGGAGTCGGGGGGACTGCTCCAGCCACCTCCCTTCCGCAAAGTTATAGCCGAGCGCCGCTGAGCAGCCTCCTAGGAGAGGTCCTTCTCCTGAGATCGTACTAGGCCCAGTAACACCACCACACAGGACTCTGTATCAGTTGCTTATCTTGGTTCTTTATCAAAGGTAGCACATTCAATATTTACAGTGGGATCGAGTGATCCAAAAAGAGTCTCAATGTCTTTAGGGGGATAGGGTAGCGGGTCAGTCTCAGTACCAGCCAGGTACGGAGAGGCTCTGCGCCAGACCTTGCGGGCTGGTCTTGAAGTAGCTCGGACGGGGAGAGCCGCGACGGCGTCTGCAGGGCTCGGGTGGTAGTTCTGCTTGGGTCGAGCCGCGACACAGTCAGCAGGGCTCCGGTGGTAGGTCCGCTTTGGTCGAGCCGCGACGAGGTCAGCTGGGCTCTGGTGGCAAGTTCAACAAGGTCGGGCCGCTACAGCGTCAGCAGGGCCCCAAAGGTTCGTGAAGGTCTTTAAGCACGGTGGAGCCGCGACGTCGTCAGCAGGGCTCAGGGTGTAGTTTCAGGATGAGTCTTTCTCCGTAGGGTCAGCCGCGATCCGATCAGCAGGGCTCTTGACTCCGGGATACAACTGTTGTCTTGTTGCCGGGTCGCCCCAGATATAGGACTGGAGCCCTTTGATGTCCGGACCCTTGCGCCCGGGGGGGGGGGCGGAGAGGCCGGGTAGGGAGCGGCCAGATGCCCAGCAGGAGAGGCGCCAGGCCCCAGAGAGCTGTGGGGCGCTCGCACCTAGGTGTGGAAGGACGGTTGGGGGTCCCATCGATACTGCCCTGGAGTGGGAAGGGTTCACGTGGTATCCCCCGGGCCAGGGGTTGGCGCCTCGATGTCAGGCCTCGCTGGGACCGAGTCCGGGTGGAGCGGGGTCACGTCGGTGGTCACGTGGAGTGACATATAATCCAAAATGGAGGAGCCCCGAGGTGCATGGGACCTCGTGCGGCTTAGCGAGGGGGAACAGGACCACGCCACGAGGCCGGCTCCAACACGCGTCCCCGCCAGCTGAAGGCAGGGAGAGTCACCCATCTCCTTGGGGGTTCTCCTCGCCGAGGCGGAAGAATCTGGACAGGCCGTCCGCATTGGCGTGGTCGTTGCCGGGCCGGTGCTCCACGGTGAAGTCCATCCCTTGCAGCGAGATGGACCATCGCAACAGCTTGGGGTTCTCGCCCCGCATTTGCATTAGCCACCGCAAGGGCCGGTGGTCAGTTTGGACTCTGAAGTGGGTGCTGAAAAGGTAGGGCCGGAGCTTCTTGAGAGCCCATACCACAGCGAAGGCTTCCCGCTCGATGGTGCTCCACCTCTGTTCCCGTGGCAGCAGTCGGCGGCTGATAAAGGCCACAGGTCGGTCGAGGCCCTCGGCGTCCATCTGGGAGAGGACCGCCCCGACCCCGTACTCTGATGCATCGATCTGAACCACAAATTCCTTGCTGTAGTCAGGGGCCTGTAGCACAGGGGCAGCACACATGGCCGCCTTGAGGGCTTCAAAAGCGGTCTGACAGCGGAGCGTCCAGTGCACCGCCTTGGGCTGTTTCTTGGAAGTGAGCTCCGTAAGGGGCCCCACAATGCTGCCTTAATCTTTAATGAATCGCCGGTAGTAGCCTGTGAGGCCTAAGAAGGCCCGGACAGCGGTTTGGGTTGCGGGGGGCTCCCACGCCTGGATGGCATCGACCTTTAACTGGAGGGGCGCCACCTGGCCACTCCCCACCTGGTGGCCCAGAAAGGTCACAGATCCTTGACCGATCTGGCATTTGCTGGCCTTAATTGTGAGCCCGGCCCTTTGGAGAGCGGCCAGGACTTCTCTGAGGTGTCCTAGGTGCGCGGCCCACGATGGCTCGATGACTCCGAGGGCGAGCATCTTGGAGACCTCGGTCTGTATGCAGGCTCGGACTCGGTCGGGTACTCTGTAGGCGTGGTGCCGCACCGGGGGGCTGTCCCCGGTGTCCACGTCGTGGACGCACCAGGGGGTCACCCCGGGCGTGAGAGAGAAGAGGGCAGCGAAGGGTTGCAGCAGCTTCCGGCAGTCATGGCGCTGTTCTGGGGTCAGGGTGGCGGAGAGGTGGATGCCCTCCAGGGAGCCGTCTTGGCACGAGGACCCCAGGAGGTCTGGTAGGGGCTCGGAGTCGCTTTCGCCCCAATCGTCGGTAGCCAGCAGCAGGCTTAGTTCAGTTCGGGCAAAGTGGGGCTTGAGCCGGTTGGCGTGTAGGACCCGGAGGGGGTTCCTCGGAAACTCCATGTCGACCAGGTAGGTGACGGGGCTCTTCCTCTCAACCACCTTGAAGGGCCCGGTCCACTTGTCCTGCAGGGCGCAGGGGTCCATGGGCGACATGACCCAGACTTGCTGGCCCGTCTCGAACTCGATGGTCGAGGCATTCTCGTCATACCAGCGTTTCATGTCTTCTTGGCTGGCTTCGAGGTTGGCTTCTGCCAGGGCCCGGAACCTCCGAGTCTGGTTCCGCAGGGTCAGGAGGTACCGGTAGACGTCGGGGGGGGCATCTTGGACGTTCGCCTCCCAGCCCTCCCTGACCAGGCTGAGGGGCCCTCGGACGGGGTGCCCATACAATAGTTCGAAGGGGCTGAAGCCCAGGGATTTCTGTGGTACCTCTCGATAGGCGAACAGGAGGCAGGGCAGCAGGACGTCCCATCTCCTCCTCAGGGGCTCTTCCAGACCCTTGATCATTCCCTTCAGGGTTCTGTTGAACCGCTCGACCAGTCCGTTCCCCAGGGGGTGGTAAGGGGTGGTGAATTTGTAGGTGACCCCACATTGTTGCCAGAGGGATTTCATGTATTTTGAAATAAAGTTCGTACCCCTGTCGCTCACCACTTCTCGGGGGAACCCCACTCTGGAGAAGATGCCCATCAGGGCCCGGCCCACCACTGGAGAGGTCACAGTGCGGAGTGGGATGGCCTCGGGGTATCGGGTGGCGTGGTCGACCAGTACCAGGATGAAGCGGTGTCCCAGGGCGGTCCGGGGGTCGAGGGGCCCCATGATGTCGATCCCTACTCGTTCGAACGGGGTGTGGACGGCTGGAAATGGTTGGAGGGGGGCCTTAACTCGACCCCCAGTCTTTCCGCTAGCCTGGCAGGTCCGGCAGGACCGGCAGTGATGGTCCACGTCTCTCCGCATTCGGGGCCAATAGAAATGGGTCACTAGGCGGCTGTAAGTTTTGTCTCGCCCGAGATGTCCGGCGAGGGGCACGTCATGCGCCAAGTTCAGGAGGAACTCTCGGAATCGGAGGGGAACCACCAA
Source organism: Triturus cristatus (assembly GCF_964204655.1). NCBI lineage: Eukaryota > Metazoa > Chordata > Amphibia > Caudata > Salamandridae > Triturus > Triturus cristatus. Next base: position 377,535,529 of record NC_140579.1, on the reverse strand, counting down.
CACCGGGCCGGCTCCCAGTTCGGCGACTTTCTGCTCGCTATACAATAAGTCATTGTCCCAATAGATACAGTGGGTTCCTGTGGGGTCCCCCGAGGCCTGGGCGGCCGCTTGCTGTCGGGCCCCCTCGAGGGACGGGCAGGCCTTTTGCTCTTGCTGGAATTGTTCGCGGGTGGGGCCCCCGTCGTTGCGCCACTGGGCCAGCTCGGGGATCTCGCTGAGGGAGGCGGCCTCATCGGGAGGAAGTTCGGATGGCCCGGCCTCATCGTCAGGTTCCGCCGTGCCGGAGGAGGGTGGTAGTTCTGGGCCCGTAGGCTCGTCGGGGGCCGTGGCAGCGGCAGGTTGGGCGGTCATGGACCGGGTGGTGGTGCAGGCCCACTCGGGCAGCCCCAGCATCCCCAGATGCTCGCGGCGCTCCACCTGGGCCCATGGGGAGCTCTCTAGGTCATTCCCCAGGAGGCAGTCCACCGGGGCGTCGTCGCGGACAGTTACTTTGAGGGTGCCTGACACTCCTCCCCACTCGAAGGGGATCCTGGCCATCCGGCACATGCTTTCGGTGTTGTCCGCGGTCCGGACAGGGCATAGGACATGCGGCAGGATTTGTTCGGGGGTCACCAGGTGGCAGCGGACAGCGGTCACGCTGGCCCCAGTTTCTCGGAGAGCTTCGGCCCGTTGTCCATTGATGGTGACCCACTGCTGGTACTTCTGGGTGTTGCTTGGGATGGCAGCCCGGGGCACCATTTCTCGGGGGCCCAGGCATACAAGTGACATGGCAGCTGGTTCCCACTCGGGGGACCCGTCCTCGCGGTTTTCCTCCTCTTCCTCCCCTTCCCCCAGGGCTGCGGCGGCTATTTGTCGGGGAGGGTGTCCAGCGGTCCCGCTCCGCCGGTTCACAGGGCAGGCCGGGTCGCTCGCATAGTGGCCGGTCTGTTGGCAGCCGAAGCAGGTCACTGTTGGTCGGGGTCCAGGCCTGGCGATGGGGGTCCCCCTTCGGACCAGGGTCGGGGACGTGTGGTTGGCGGCTTGGCCTCGTGGCGGGCTTCTGGGCGGCCCGGTCGGGAAGTCTCGACTGCGGTGGGACCCCCCTCCTCCGCCCCGCTGGCGAGGAGGTCCCGTGGTACTCCGTTGGTAGTCCCCCACGGGGTTCCGGGGGACCCGGGTGTTGACCCATCGGTCGGCTTCGGCGGCGAGCTTCCGGGGCTCGGTCAGCTTACTGTCCAGGAGGTGTTGCCTTAGTTCCACAAAGCAGTTGTTGGCGAGGTGCTCCCAGACAATGAGGTCAAATAGTTTGTTGTACGAGGTGACCTTGCTCCCTTTTATCCACCCTTCAAAGGCCCGGCTGAAGAAGTCCACGTATTCGACCCATGTGGTGCCGGGGAGCTTCTTACAGTCCCGGAAGCGCTGCCGGTACATCTCGGCTGATAGTCCGTAGCGTGTGAGTAGGGCTTCTTTCATGTGGTCGTATGAGGTCATCACCGCGTCGGGGAGTTGCAGCAGGGTATCCCGGCCCTCGCTGAGGAACCTCCCCCATAGGCCGGCACCCCAATCCTTCCGGGGTACCCGATGGGAGGTCATGGCTACCTCGTAGGCTCGGAACCACTGCTGGATGTCGTCGTTTTTCTAGTATTCCTTGACGACATCCTTGGGGATATGAACCTTCGGCTCGGTAAGTGGCAGAGCGTCCCGGGCCCCGGGGGTGCCGGTCTCCCCCGTTTTGGATTTCAGTTTGAGTGCCTTGAGGCCCCTCTCGTGCTCGAGGGTTAGCCGTTTCTCTTCTAGTTCTCGCTGCCGTTTCTTTTCTTCGATTTCCTCCTGCAGCCGGAGTTGCTCCAAGGCTAGTGTCTTCTCTGCCAGCAGGAGTTCACCATCCAGCCGGAGTCGGGCGAGGTCCATTTCGTGTGTCCGGACCCTCTACCGTTCTTGCATCTCCTCGTGGGACAGGCCGGCTTCCAGGATGCTTCGTCCCCATCTGTCGGGGTTATGGTCGGTGGCAGGTTTCCGCCCCGGGCCGTGGTTCCTTCGGCTCGGGGGGGAGTGGTCTCGGATTCTGCCCAGGTTTTCAGGGCTTTCTGCATTTCTTCCTTGGTGCCCAATCCTGTGGTTGGGATCCCTTTGTCCTTGCAGAATTGTTTCAGTTCTTTGTGGGTGTATTCTTCCAGCTTTTCCAGTTGGAAGGTTGCGGCGCTGGTTGCTTCTTGGTCGTTCATGGTTCCCTTCTTTCCGTCTGGTTAGGTAGTGGTTGCGTTACTTGCTTGTACGATTGCGTCTGGCTCGGATCCCGTCGCTGGCCACCAAATGTTGGAGGGAGGACCACCGGGGAGTCGGGGGGACTGCTCCAGCCACCTCCCTTCCGCAAAGTTATAGCCGAGCGCCGCTGAGAAGCCTCCTAGGAGAGGTCCTTCTCCTGAGATCGTACTAGGCCCAGTAACACCAACACACAGGACTCTGTATCAGTTGCTTATCTTGGTTCTTTATCAAAGGTAGCACATTCAATATTTACAGTGGGATCGAGTGATCCAAAAAGAGTCTCAATGTCTTTAGGGGGATAGGGCAGCGGGTCAGTCTCAGTACCAGCCAGGTACGGAGAGGCTCTGCGCCAGACCTGGCGGGCTGGTCTCGAAGTAGCTCGGACAGGGAGAGCCGCAACGGCGTCTGCAGGGCTCGGGTGGTAGTTCTGCTTGGGTCGAGCCGCGACACAGTCAGCAGGGCTCCGGTGGTAGGTCCGCTTTGGTCGAGCCGCGACGAGGTCAGCTGGGCTCTGGTGGCAAGTTCAACAAGGTCGGGCCGCTACAGCGTCAGCAGGGCCCCAAAGGTTCGTGAAGGTCTTTAAGCACGGTGGAGCCGCGACGTCGTCAGCAGGGCTCAGGGTGTAGTTTCAGGATGAGTCTTTCTCCGTAGGGTCAGCCGCGATCCGATCAGCAGGGCTCTTGACTCCGGGATACAACTGTTGTCTTGTTGCCGGGTCGCCCCAGATATAGGACTGGAGCCCTTTGATGTCCGGACCCTTGCGCCCGGGGGGGGCGGAGAGGCCGGGTAGGGAGCGGCCAGACGCCCAGCAGGAGAGGCGCCAGGCCCCAGAGAGCTGTGGGGCGCTCGCACCTAGGTGTGGAAGGACGGTTGGGGGTCCCATCGATACTGCCCTCCGCCGGGAGTGGGAAGGGTTCACACGGTATCCCCCGGGCCAGGGGTTGGTGCCTCGATGTCGGGCCTCGCTGGGACCGAGGCCGGGTGGAGCGGGTGGTCACGTAGAGTGACGTATAGTCCAAAATGGAGGAGCCCCGAGGTGCATGGGACCTCGTGCAGCTTAGCGAGGGGGAACAGGACCACGCCACGAGGCTGGCTCCAACAGTGTGTAATTGTGTGTGTGTGTTTGTGGTTGTGTGTGGTTGTGTGTGTGGTTGTGTGTGGTTGTGTGTGTGGTTGTGTGTGTGGTTGTGTGTTTGGCTGTGTGTGTGGTTGTGCGTGTGGTTCTGTGTGTGTGGTTGTGTGTGTGTGGTTGTGTGAGTTGTTGTGCTTGTATGTGTGTGTGGTTGTGTGTGGTTTTGTGTGTGGTTGTGTGTGTGTGTGGTTGGGGTTGTGTGTGTTGTGTGTGGTTGTGTGTGTGCAGTAGGGTGTGGTTGTGTATGTGTGTGGTTGTGGTTGTGTGTATGGTTGTGGTTGTGTGTGGTTGTGTGTGTGGTTGTGTGTGTGGTTGTGGTTGTGTGTGTGGTTGTGGTTGTGTGTGGGTGCAGTTGTGGGAGTGGTTGTGGTTGTGTGTGGGTGTGGTTATGGGTGTGGTTATGCATGTGTGTGTGGATGTGTGGTTGTGTGTGGTTGTGTGTGTGGCTGTGTGTATGGTTGTGGTTGTGTGTGTGTGGTTGTGTGTGTGGTTGTGTGTGTGTGGTTGTGTTTGTGGTTGTGTGTGTGGTTTTATGTGTGTGGGTGTGGTTGTGGATGAGGGTGCAGTCATGGGTGTGTTGATAGATGTGTGGTTGGGTGTGGTTCTGTGTGTGGTTCTGTGTGTGTGGCTGTGTGTGTGTGGTTGTGTGTGTGGTTATGTGTGTGTGTGTGGTTGTTTGTGTGATTCTGTGTGGTTGTGGTTGTGTGTGGGTACGGTTGTGGGTGCAGGTGTGGTTGTGAGTGTGTGTGTGGTTGTGTGTGTGGTTGAGTGTGTGGTTGTGTGTGTGTGGTTGTGTGTGTGGTTGTGGCTGTGTGTGTGGTTCTGTGTGTGGTTGTGTGTGGATGTGCTTGTGGTTGTGTGTGTGGTTGTGTGTGTGGTTGTGGGTGGTTGTATGTGTGATTGTGTGTGTGGTTGTATGTGTGGTTGTGTGTGGTTGTGTATGTGGTTATGTGTGTGATTGTGTGGTTGTTTGTGTGGTTCTGTATGTGTGGCTGTGTGTGTGTGTGGTTGTGTGAGTGGTTGTTTGTGTGTGTGGTTGTGTGTGTGTGGTTGTAGTTGTGTGTGTGTGGTTGTGTTTGTGTGGTTGTGTGTGTGTGGTTGTGGGTGGTTGTGTGTGTGGTTGTGTGTGTGGTTGTGTGTGTGGTTGAGTGTGTGTGGTTGTGTGTGTGGTTGTGTGTGTGGTTCTGTGTGTGTGGTTGTGTGTGTGTGTGGTTGTGTGAGTTGTTGTGGTTGTATGTCTGTTTGGTTGTGTGTTGTTTTGTGTGTGGTTGTGTGTGTGGTTGTGTGTGTGGTTGTGTTGTGTGTGGTTGTGTGTGTTTTTGTATGTGTGGTTGTGTGTGTGCAGTAGGGTGTGGTTGTGTATGTGTATGGTTGTGTGTATGGTTCTGGTTGTATGTGGTTGTGTGTGGTTGTGTGTGTGGTTGTGGTTGTGTGTGGGTGCAGTTGTGGGTGTGGTTGTGGTTGTGTGTGGGTGCGGTTATGGGTGTGGTTATGCATGTGTGTGTGGATGTGTGGTTGTATGTGGTTGTGTGTGTGGCTGTGTGTGTGGTTGTGGTTGTGTGTGTGTGGTTGTGTGTGTGGTTGTGTGTGTGTGGTTGTGTGTGTGGTTGTGTGTGTGGTTGTGTGTTTGTGGTTGTGTGTGGGGTTGTGTGTGTGGTTGTGTGTGCAGTTGTGTGTGTGGTTGTGTGTGTGGTTGTGTGAATGTGTGTGTGTGTGGTTGTGTGTTTGGTTGTGTGTGTGGTTGTGTGTGGTTGTGTGTGTGTGTGTGGTTGTGTGTGTGTGGTTGTGTGTGTGTGGTTGTGGGTGGTTGTGTGTATGGTTGTGTGTGTGTTTGTGTGTGTGGTTGAGTGTGTGTGTTAGTGTGTGTGGTTGTGTGTGTATGTGGTAGTGTGTGTGTGGTTGTGTGTGGATGTGTTTGGGGTTGTGTGTGTAGTTGTGTGTGTGGTTGTGGGTGGGTGGTTGTGTGTGTGGTTGTGTGTGTGGTTGTGTGTGTGGTTGTGTGTGTGGTTCTGTGTGTGTGGTTGTGTGTGTGGTTGTGTGAGTTGTTGTGGTAGTATGTCTGTTTGGTTGTGTGTGGTTTTGTGTGTGGTTGTGGTTGTGTGTGTGGTTGTGTGTGTGGTTGTGTATGTGTGTGTTTGTGTGTATGGTTCTGGTTGTATGTGGTTGTGTGTGGTTGTGTGTGTGGTTGTGGTTGTGTGTGGGTGCAGTTGTGGGTGTGGTTGTGTGTGGGTGCGGTTATGGGTGTGGTTATGCATGTGTGTGTGGATGTGTGGTTGTATGTGGTTGTGTGTGTGGCTGTGTGTGTGGTTGTGGTTGTGTGTGTGTGGTTGTGTGTGTGGTTGTGTGTGTGTGGTTGTGTGTGTGGTTGTGTGTGTGGTTGTGTGTTTGTGGTTGTGTGTGGGGTTGTGTGTGTGGTTGTGTGTGCAGTTGTGTGTGTGGTTGTGTGTGTGGTTGTATGAATGTGTGTGTGTGTGGTTGTGTGTTTGGTTGTGTGTGTGGTTGTGTGTGGTTGTGTGTGTGTGTGGTTGTGTGTGTGGTTGTGTGTGTGGTTATGGTTTTGTGTGGCTGTGTGGTTGTGTGTAGTTGTGTGTGTGCTTGTGTGTGCTTGTGTGTATGGTTGTGTGTGGTTGTGGTTGTGTGTGTGGTTGTGTGTGTGGTTGTGTGTGTGGTTGTGGTTTTGTGTGGGTTTGGCTGGGTGTGGTTGTGGGTATGTGGGTGGATGTGTGGTCGGGTGTGGTTGGGTGTGTGTGTGGTTGTGGTTGTTTGTGTGTGGTTGTGTGTGTGGTTTTGTGTGTGTGTTGGAGGGAGGACCACCGGGGAGTCGGGGGGACTGCTCCAGCCACCTCCTTTCCGCAAAGTTATAGCCGAGCGCCGCTGAGAAGCCTCCTAGGAGAGGTCCTTCTCCTGAGATCGTACTAGGCCCAGTAACACCACCACACAGGACTCTGTATCAGTTGCTTATCTTGGTTCTTTATCAAAGGTAGCACATTCAATATTTACAGTGGGATCGAGTGATCCAAAAAGAGTCTCAATGTCTTTAGGGGGATAGGGTAGCGGGTCAGTCTCAGTACCAGCCAGGTACGGAGAGGCTCTGCGCCCACCTTGCGGGCTGGTCTCGAAGTAGCTCGGACGGGGAGAGCCGCAACGGCGTCTGCAGGGCTCGGGTGGTAGTTCTGCTTGGGTCGAGCCGCGACACAGTCAGCAGGGCTCCGGTGGTAGGTCCGCTTTGGTCGAGCCGCGACGAGGTCAGCTGGGCTCTGGTGGCAAGTTCAACAAGGTCGGGCCGCTACAGCGTCAGCAGGGCCCCAAAGGTTCGTGAAGGTCTTTAAGCACGGTGGAGCCGCGACGTCGTCAGCAGGGCTCAGGGTGTAGTTTCAGGATGAGTCTTTCTCCGTAGGGTCAGCCGCGATCCGATCAGCAGGGCTCTTGACTCCGGGATACAACTGTTGTCTTGTTGCCGGGTCGCCCCAGATATAGGACTGGAGCCCTTTGATGTCCGGACCCTTGCGCCCGGGGGGGGGGCGGAGAGGCCGGGTAGGGAGCGGCCAGACGCCCAGCAGGAGAGGCGCCAGGCCCCAGAGAGCTGTGGGGCACTCGCACCTAGGTGTGGAAGGACGGTTGGGGGTCCCATCGATACTGCCCTGGAGTGGGAAGGGTTCACGTGGTATCCCCCGGGCCAGGGGTTGGCGCCTCGATGTCAGGCCTCGCTGGGACCGAGGCCGGGTGGAGCGGGGTCACGTCGGTGGTCACGTGGAGTGACGTATAATCCAAAATGGAGGAGCCCCGAGGTGCATGGGACCTCGTGCGGCTTAGCGAGGGGGAACAGGACCACGCCACAAGGCCGGCTCCAACACGCGTCCCCGCCAGCTGAAGGCAGGGAGAGTCACCCATCTCCTTGGGGGTTCTCCTCGCCGAGGCGGAAGAATCTGGACAGGCCGTCCGCATTGGCGTGGTCGTTGCCGGGCCGGTGCTCCACGGTGAAGTCCATCCCTTGCAGCGAGATGGACCATCGCAACAGCTTGGGGTTCTCGCCCCGCATTTGCATTAGCCACCGCAAGGGCCGGTGGTCAGTTTGGACTCTGAAGTGGGTGCTGAAAAGGTAGGGCCGGAGCTTCTTGAGAGCCCATACCACAGCGAAGGCTTCCCGCTCGATGGTGCTCCACCTCTGTTCCCGTGGCAGCAGTCGGCGGCTGATAAAGGCCACAGGTCGGTCGAGGCCCTCGGCGTCCATCTGGGAGAGGACCGCCCCGACCCCGTACTCTGATGCATCGGTCTGAACCACAAATTCCTTGCTGTAGTCAGGGGCCTGTAGCACAGGGGCAGCACACATGGCCGCCTTGAGGGCTTCAAAAGCGGTCTGACAGCGGAGCGTCCAGTGCACCGCCTTGGGCTGTTTCTTGGAAGTGAGCTCCGTAAGGGGCCCCACAATGCTGCCATAATCTTTAATGAATCGCCGGTAGTAGCCTGTGAGGCCTAAGAAGGCCCGGACAGCGGTTTGGGTTGCGGGGGGCTCCCACGCCTGGATGGCATCGACCTTTAACTGGAGGGGCGCCACCTGGCCACTCCCCACCTGGTGGCCCAGAAAGGTCACAGATCCTTGACCGATCTGGCATTTGCTGGCCTTAATTGTGAGCCCGGCCCTTTGGAGAGCGGCCAGGACTTCTCTGAGGTGTCCTAGGTGCGTGGCCCATGATGGCTCGATGACTCCGAGGGCGAGCATCTTGGAGACCTCGGTCTGTATGCAGGCTCGGACTCGGTCGGTTACTCTGTAGGCGTGGTGCCGCACCGGGGGGCTGTCCCCAGTGTCCACGTCGTGGACGCACCAGGGGGTCACCCCGGGCGTGAGAGAGAAGAGGGCAGCGAAGGGTTGCAGCAGCTTCCGGCAGTCATGGCGCTGTTCTGGGGTCAGGGTGGCGGAGAGGTGGACGCCCTCCAGGGAGCCGTCTTGTAGGGGCTCGGAGTCGCTTTCGCCCCCATCGTCGGTAGCCAGCAGCAGGCTTAGTTCAGTTCGGGCAAAGTGGGGCTTGAGCTGGTTGGCGTGTAGGACCCGGAGGGGGTTCCTCGGAAACTCCATGTCGACCAGGTAGGTGACGGGGCTCTTCCTCTCAACCACCTTGAAGGGCCCGGTCCACTTCTCCTGCAGGGCGCAGGGGTCCATGGGCGACATGACCCAGACTTGCTGGCCCGGCTCGAACTCGATGGTCGAGGCATTCTCGTCATACCAGCGTTTCATGTCTTCTTGGCTGGCTTCGAGGTTGGCTTCTGCCAGGGCCCGGAACCTCCGTGTCTGGTTCCGCAGGGTCAGGAGGTACCGGTAGACGTCGGGGGGAGCATCTTGGACGTTCGCCTCCCAGCCCTCCCTGACCAGGCTGAGGGGCCCTCGGACGGGGTGCCCATACAATAGTTCGAAGGGGCTGAAGCCCAGGGATTTCTGTGGTACCTCTCGATAGGCGAACAGGAGGCAGGGCAGCAGGAGGTCCCATCTCCTCCTCAGGGGCTCTTCCAGACCCTTGATCATTCCCTTTAGGGTTCTGTTGAACCGCTCGACCAGTCCGTTCCCCTGGGGGTGGTAAGTTGGTGGTGAATTTGTAGGTGACCCCACATTGTTGCCAGAGGGATTTCATGTATTTTGAAATAAAGTTCGTACCCCTGTCGCTCACCACTTCTCGGGGGAACCCCACTCTGGAGAAGATGCCCATCAGGGCCCGGCCCACCACTGGAGAGGTCACAGTGCGGAGTGGGATGGCCTCGGCGTATCGGGTGGCGTGGTCAACCAGTACCAGGATGAAGCGGTGTCCCAGGGCGATCCGGGGGTCGAGGGGCCCCACGATGTCGATCCCTACTCCTTCGAACGGGGTGTGGACGGCTGGAAATGGTTGGAGGGGGGCCTTAACTCGACCCCCAGTCTTTCCGCTAGCCTGGCAGGTCTGGCAGGACCGGCAGTGATGGTCCACGTCCCTCCGCATTCGGGGCCAATAGAAATGGGTCACTAGGCGGCTGTAAGTTTTGTCACGCCCGAGGTGTCCGGCGAGGGGCACGTCATGCGCCAAGTTCAGGAGGAACTCTCGGAATCGGAGGGGAACCACCAACACCCGGCCGGCTCCCAGTTCGGCGACTTTCCGCTCGCTATACAATAAGTCATTGTCCCAATAGATCCAGTGGGTTCCTGTGGGGTCCCCCGAGGCCTGGGCGGCCGCTTGCTGTCGGGCCCCCTCGAGGGACGGGCAGGCCTTTTGCTCTTGCTGGAATTGTTCGCGGGTGGGGCCCCCGTCGTTGCGCCACTGGGCCAGCTCGGGGATCTCGCTGAGGGAGGCGGCCTCATTGGGAGGAAGTTCGGATGGCCCGGCCTCATCGTCAGGTTCCTCTGTGCCGGAGGAGGGTGGTAGTTCTGGGCCCGTAGGCTCGTCGGGGGCCGTGGCAGCGGCAGGTTGGGCGGTCATGGACCGGGTGGTGGCGCAGGCCCACTCGGGCAGCCCCAGCATCCCCAGATGCTCGCGGCGCTCCACCTGGGCCCATGGGGAGCTCTCTAGGTCATTCCCCAGGAGGCAGTCCACCGGGGCGTCGTCGCGGACAGTTACTTTGAGGGTGCCTGACACTCCTCCCCACTCGAAGGGGATCCTGGCCATCCGGCACATGCTTTCGGTGTTGTCCGCGGTCCAGACAGGGCATAGGACATGCGGCAGGATTTGTTCGGGGGTCACCAGGTGGCAGCGGACAGCGGTCACGCTGGCCCCAGTTTCCCGGAGAGCTTCGGCCCGTTGTCCATTGATGGTGACCCACTGCTGGTACTTCTGGGTGTTGCTTGGGATGGCAGCCCGGGGCACCATTTCTCGGGGGCCCAGGCATACGAGTGACATGGCAGCTGGTTCCCACTCGGGGGACCCGTCCTCGCGGTTTTCCTCCTCTTCCTCCCCTTCCCCCAGGGCTGCGGCGGCTATTTGTCGGGGAGGGGGCCCAGCGGTCCCGCTCCGCCGGTTCACAGGGCAGGCCGGGTCGCTCGCATAGTGGCCGGTCTGTTGGCAGCCGAAGCAGGTCACTGTTGGTCGGGGTCCAGGCCTGGCGATGGGGGTCCCCCTTCGGACCAGGGTCGGGGACGTGTGTTTGGCGGCTTGGCCTCGTGGCGGGCTTCTGGGCGGCCCGGTCGGGAAGTCTCGACTGCGGTGGGACCCCCCTCCTCCGCCCCGCTGGCGAGGAGGTCCCGTAGTACTCCGTTGGTAGTCCCCCACGGGGTTCCGGGGGACCCGGGTGTTGACCCATCGGTCGGCTTCGGCGGCGAGCTTCCGGGGCTCGGTCAGCTTACTGTCCAGGAGGTGTTGCCTTAGTTCCACAAAGCAGTTGTTGGCGAGGTGCTCCCAGACAATGAGGTCGAATAGTTTGTTGTACGAGGTGACCTTGCTCCCTTTTATCCACCCTTCAAAGGCCCGGCTGAAGAAGTCCACGTATTCGACCCATGTGGTGCCGGGGAGCTTCTTACAGTCCCGGAAGCGCTGCCGGTACATCTCGGCTGATAGTCCGTAGCGTGTGAGTAGGGCTTCTTTCATGTGGTCGTACGAGGTCATCACCGCGTCGGGGAGTTGCAGCAGGGTATCCCGGCCCTCGCTGAGGAACCTCCCCCATAGGCCGGCACCCCAATCCTTCCGGGGTACCCGATGGGAGGTCATGGCTACCTCGTAGGCTCGGAACCACTGCTGGATGTCGTCGTTTTTGTAGTATTCCTTGACGACATCCTTGGGGATATGAACCTTCGGCTCGGTTAGTGGCAGAGCGTCCCGGGCCCCGGGGGTGCCGGTCTCCCCCGTTTTGGATTTCAGTTCGAGTGCCTTGAGGCCCCTCTCGTGCTCGAGGGTTAGCCGTTTCTCTTCTAGTTCTCGCTGCCGTTTCTTTTCTTCGATTTCCTCCTGCAGCCGGAGTTGCTCCAAGTCTAGTTTCTTCTCTGCCAGCAGGAGTTCACCATCCAGCCGGAGTCGGGCGAGGTCCATTTCGTGTGTCCGGACCCTCTACCGTTCTTGCATCTCCTCGTGGGACAGGCCGGCTTCCAGGATGCTTCGTCCCCATCTGTCGGGGTTATGGTCGGTGGCAGGTTTCCGCCCCGGGCCGTGGTTCCTTCGGCTCGGGGGGGGAGTGGTCTCGGATTCTGCCCAGGTTTTCAGGGCTTTCTGCATTTCTTCCTTGGTGCCCAATCCTGTGGTTGGGATCCCTTTGTCCTTGCAGAATTGTTTCAGTTCTTTGTGGGTGTATTCTTCCAGCTTTTCCAGTTGGAAGGTTGCGGCGCTGGTTGCTTCTTGGTCGTTCATGGTTCCCTTCTTTCCGTCTGGTTAGGTAGTGGTTGCGTTACTTGCTTGTACGATTGCGTCTGGCTCGGATCCCGTCGCTGGCCACCAAATGTTGGAGGGAGGACCACCGGGGAGTCGGGGGGACTGCTCCAGCCACCTCCCTTCCGCAAAGTTATAGCCGAGCGCCGCTGAGAAGCCTCCTAGGAGAGGTCCTTCTCCTGAGATCGTACTAGGCCCAGTAACACCACCACACAGGACTCTGTATCAGTTGCTTATCTTGGTTCTTTATCAAAGGTAGCACATTCAATATTTACAGTGGGATCGAGTGATCCAAAAAGAGTCTCAATGTCTTTAGGGGGGATAGGGCAGCGGGTCAGTCTCTGTACCAGCCAGGTACGGAGAGGCTCTGCGCCAGACCTTGCGGGCTGGTCTCGAAGTAACTCGGACGGGGAGAGCCGCAACGGCGTCTGCAGGGCTCGGGTGGTAGTTCCGCTTGGGTCGAGCCGCGACACAGTCAGCAGGGCTCCGGTGGTAGGTCCGCTTTGGTCGAGCCGCGACGAGGTCAGCTGGGCTCTGGTGGCAAGTTCAACAAGGTCGGGCCGCGACAGCGTCAGCAGGGCCCCAAAGGTTCGTGAAGATCTTTAAGCACGGTGGAGCCGCGACGTCGTCAGCAGGGCTCAGGGTGTAGTTTCAGGATGAGTCTTTCTCCGTAGGGTCAGCCGCGATCCGATCAGCAGGGCTCTTGACTCCGGGATACAACTGTTGTCTTGTTGCCGGGTCGCCCCAGATATAGGACTGGAGCCCTTTGATGTCCGGACCCTTGCGCCCGGGGGGGCGGAGAGGCCGGGTAGGGAGCGGCCAGACGCCCAGCAGGAGAGGCGCCAGGCCCCAGAGAGCTGTGGGGCGCTCGCACCTAGGTGTGGAAGGACGGTTGGGGGTCCCATCGATACTGCCCTCCGCCGGGAGTGGGAAGGGTTCACGTGGTATCCCCCGGGCCAGGGGTTGGCGCCTCGATGTCGGGCCTCGCTGGGACCGAGGCCGGGTGGAGCGGGTGGTCACGTATAATCCAAAATGGAGGAGCCCCGAGGTGCATGGGACCTCGTGCAGCTTAGCGAGGGGGAACAGGACCACGCCACGAGGCCGGCTCCAACAGTGTGTAATTGTGTGTGTGTGTTTGTGGTTGTGTGTGGTTGTGTGTGTGGTTGTGTGTGTGGTTGTGTGTTTGGCTGTGTGTGTGGTTGTGTGTGTGGTTCTGTGTGTGTGGTTGTGTGTGTGTGGTTGTGTGAGTTGTTGTGCTTGTATGTGTGTGTGGTTGTGTGTGGTTTTGTGTGTGGTTGTGTGTGTGTGTGGTTGGGGTTGTATGTGTTGTGTGTGGTTGTGCGTGTTGTTGTGTGTGTGGTTGTGTGTGTGCAGTAGGGTGTGGTTGTGTATGTGTGTGGTTGTGTGTATGGTTGTGGTTGTGTGTGGTTGTGTGTGTGGTTGTGTGTGTGGTTGTGGTTGTGTGTGTGGTTGTGGTTGTGTGTGGGTGCAGTTGTGGGAGTGGTTGTGGTTGTGTGTGGGTACGGTTATGGATGTGGTTATGCATGTGTGTGTGGATGTGTGGTTGTGTGTGTGGCTGTGTGTATGGTTGTGGTTGTGTGTGTGTGGTTGTGTGTGTGGTTGTGTGTGTGTGTGGTTGTGTTTGTGGTTGTGTGTGTGGTTTTGTGTGTGTGGGTGTGGTTGTGGATGCGGGTGCAGTCACGGGTGTGTTGATAGATGTGTGGTTGGGTGTGGTTCTGTGTGTGGTTCTGTGTGTGTGGCTGTGTGTGTGTGGTTGTGTGTGTGTATGGTTATGTGTGTGTGTGGTTGTTTGTGTGATTCTGTGTGGTTGTGGTTGTGTGTGGGTACGGTTGTGGGTGCAGGTGTGGTTGTGAGTGTGTGTGTGGTTGTGTGTGTGGTTGAGTGTGTGGTTGTGTGTGTGTGGTTGTGTGTGTGGTTGTGGCTGTGTGTGTGGTTCTGTGTGTGGTTGTGTGTGGCTGTGCTTGTGGTTGTGTGTGTGGTTGTGTGTGTGGTTGTGGGTGGTTGTATGTGTGATTGTGTGTGTGGTTGTATGTGTGGTTGTGTGTGGTTGTGTATGTGGTTATGTGTGTGATTGTGTGGTTGTTTGTGTGGTTCTGTATGTGTGGCTGTGTGTGTGTGTGGTTGTGTGAGTGGTTGTTTGTGTGTGTGGTTGTGTGTGTGTGGTTGTAGTTGTGTTTGTGTGGTTGTGTTTGTGTGGTTGTGTGTGTGTGGTTGTGGGTGGTTGTGTGTGTGGTTGTGTGTGTGGTTGTGTGTGTGGTTGAGTGTGTGTGGTTGTGTGTGTGGTTGTGTGTGTGTGGTAGTGTGTGTGTGGTTGTGTGTGGATGTGTTTGTGGTTGTGTGTGTAGTTGTGTGTGTGGTTGTGGGTGGTTGTATGTGTGATTGTGTGTGTGGTTGTGTGTGTGGTTGTGTGTGGTTTTGTGTGTGGTTGTGTGTGTGGTTGTGTGTGTGGCTCTGTGTGTATGGTTGTGTGTGTGTGTGGTTGTGTGTGTGGTTGTGTGTGCGGTTGTGGTTGTGTGTGTGGTTGTGGTTGTGTGTGGGTGCAGTTGTGGGAGTGGTTGTGGTTGTGTGTGGGTATGGTTATGGATGTGGTTATGCATGTGTGTGTGGATGTGTGGTTGTGTGTGTGGCTGTGTGTATGGTTGTGGTTGTGTGGTTGTGTGTGTGGTTGTGTGTGTGTGTGGTTGTGTCTGTGGTTGTGTGTGTGGTTTTGTGTGTGTGGGTGTGGTTGTGGATGCGGGTGCAGTCATGGGTGTGTTGATAGATGTGTGGTTGGGTGTGGTTCTGTGTGTGGTTCTGTGTGGGTGGCTGTGTGTGTGTGGTTGTGTGTGTGTGTGGTTATGTGTGTGTGTGGTTGTTTGTGTGATTCTGTGTGGTTGTGGTTGTGTGTGGGTACGGTTGTGGGTGCAGGTGTGGTTGTGAGTGTGTGTGTGGTTGTGTGTGTGGTTGAGTGTGTGGTTGTGTGTGTGTGGTTGTGTGTGTGGTTGTGGCTGTGTGTGTGGTTCTGTGTGTGGTTGTGTGTGGATGTGCTTGTGGTTGTGTGTGTGGTTGTGTGTGTGGTTGTGGGTGGTTGTATGTGTGATTGTGTGTGTGGTTGTATGTGTGGTTGTGTGTGGTTGTGTATGTGGTTATGAGTGTGATTGTGTGGTTGTTTGTGTGGTTCTGTATGTGTGGCTGTGTGTGTGTGTGGTTGTGTGAGTGGTTGTTTGTGTGTGTGGTTGTGTGTGTGGTTGTAGTTGTGTTTGTGTGGTTGTGTTTGTGTGGTTGTGTTTGTGTGGTTGTGTGTGTGTGGTTGTGGGTGGTTGTGTGTGTGGTTGTGTGTGTGGTTGTGTGTGTGGTTGAGTGTGTGTGGTTGTGTGTGTGGTTGTGTGTGTGTGGTAGTGTGTGTGTGGTTGTGTGTGGATGTGTTTGTGGTTGTGTGTGTAGTTGTGTGTGTGGTTGTGGGTGGTTGTATGTGTAATTGTGTGTGTGGTTGTGTGTGTGGTTGTGTGTGGTTGTGTGTGTGGTTGTGTGTGTGGCTCTGTGTGTATGGTTGTGTGTGTGTGTGGTTGTGTGAGTTGTTGTGGTTGTATGTGTGTGTGGTTGTGTGTGGTTTGTGTGTGGTTGTGGATGTGTGTGTGGTTGTGTGTGTGGTTGTGGTTGTGTGGTTGTATGTGTGTGTGTGTAGTTGGGGTTGTGTATGTTGTGTGTAGTTGTGTGTGTTGTTGTGTGTGTGGTTGTGTGTGTGCAGTAGGGTGTGGTTGTGTGTGTGTGGTTGTGAGTATGGTTGTGGTTGTGTGTGGTTGTGTGTGGGGTTGTGTGTATAGTTGTGGTTGTGTGTGTGGTTGTGGTTGTGTGTGGGTGCAGTTGTGGGTGTGGTTGTGTGTGGGTGCGGTTATGGGTGTGGTTATTAATGTGTGTGTGGATGTGTGATTGTGTGGTTGTGTGTGGTTGTGTGTGTGTGGTTGTGTGTGTGGTGTGTGTGTGTGTGGTTGTGTGTGTGGTTGTGTGTACGTGTGGTTGTGGTTGTGTGTGTGTGTGGTTGTGGGTGTGGTTGGGTGTGGTTGTGCTTATGGGTGTGGTTGGGTGTGGTTGTGCTTGTGTGTGTGGTTATGGGTGTGGTTATGTGTGTGTGTAGTTGTGTGTGTGGTTGTGTGTCTGCTTGTGTATGTGGCTGTGTGTGGTTGTGGTTGTGTGTGGTTGTGGTTGTGTATGGTTGTGTGTGTGGTTGTGGTTGTGTGTTTGGTTGTGGTTGTGTGTGGTTGTGTGTGTGGGTGTGGTTGTGGTTGTGTGTGAGGTTGTGTGTGTGTGGTTGTGTGTGTGGTTGTGTGTGTGTGTGGTTGTGTGTGTGTGTGGTTGTGTGTATGTGTGGTTGTGGTTGTGTGTGTGTGGTTGTGGGTGTGGTTGGGTATGGTTGTGCTTGTGGGTGTGGTTGGGTGTGGTTGTGCTTGTGTGTGTGGTTATGGGTATGGTTGTGTGTGTGTGGTTGTGTGTCTGCTTGTGTATGTGGCTGTGTGTGGTTGTGGTTGTGTGTGGTTGTGTGTGTGGTTGTGGTTGTGTGTTTGGTTGTGGTTGTGTGTGGTTGTGTGTGTGGTTGTGTTTGTGGTTGTGTGTGTGTGGGTGTGGTTGTAGATGCGGGTGCAGTCATGGGTGTGTGGATGGATGTGTGGTTGGGTGTGGTTCTGTGTATGTGGCTGTGTGTGTGGTTGTGTGTGTGTGTGTGGTTATGTGTGTGTGTGGTTGTGGGTGTGGTTGTATGTGTGGTTGTATATGTGGTTGTGTGTATGGTTGTGGTTGTGAGTGAGGTTGTGTGTGTGGTTGTGGCTGTGTGTGTGGTTGTGTGTGCAGTTGTGTGTGGATGTGCTTGTGTGTGTGGTTGTGTGTGGTTGTATGTGTGATTGTGTGTGTGGTTGTATGTGTGGTTGTGTATGTGGTTGTGTGTGTGGTTGTTTGTGTGGTTCTGTATGTGTGGCTGTGTGTGTGTGTGGTTGTCTGAGTAGTTGTATGTGTGTGTGGTTGTGGTTGTGGTTGTGTGTGTGTGTGGCTGTAGTTGTGTGTGTGTGTGGTTGTGTGTGTGGTTGTGTGTGTGTGGTTGTGGGTGGTTGTGTGTGTATTTGTGTGTGGTTGTGTGTGTGGTTGAGTGTATGTGTTTGTGTGTGGTTGTGTGTGTATGTGGTAGTATGTGTGTGGTTGTGTGTGGATGTGTTTGGGGTTGTGTGTGTAGTTGTGTGTGTGGTTATAGGTGGGTGGTTGTATGTGTGATTGTGTGTGTGGTTGTGTGTGTGGTTGTGTGTGTGGTTGTTTGTGTGGTTCTGTGTGTGTGGTTGTGTATGTGCGTGGTTGTGTGAGTTGTTGTGGTTGTATGTGTGTGTGGTTGTGTGTGGTTTTGTGTGTGGTTGTGGTTGTGTGTGTGGTTGTGAGTGTGGTTGTGTGGTTGTATATGTGTGTGTGGTTGGGGTTGTGTGTGTTGTGTGGTTGTGTGTGTTGTTGTATGTGTGGTTTTGTGAGTGCAATAGGGTGTGGTTGTGTATGTGTGTGGTTGTGTGTATGGTTGTGGTTGTATGTGGTTGTGTGTGTGGTTGTGGTTGTGTGTGGGTGCAGTTGTGGGTGTGGTTGTGGTTGTGTGTGGGTGTGGTTATGGGTGTGGTTATGCATGTGTTTGTGGATGTGTGGTTGTATGTGGTTGTGTGTGTGGCTGTGTGTGGTTGTGGTTGTGTGTGTGTGGTTGTGTGTGTGGTTGTGTGTGTGGTTGTGTGTGTGGTTGTGTGGTTGTGTGTTTGTGGTTGTGTGTGGGGTTGTGTGTGTGGTT
Source organism: Triturus cristatus (assembly GCF_964204655.1). Classification (NCBI taxonomy): domain Eukaryota; kingdom Metazoa; phylum Chordata; class Amphibia; order Caudata; family Salamandridae; genus Triturus; species Triturus cristatus. Next base: position 377,518,035 of record NC_140579.1, on the reverse strand, counting down.
GTGTGTGCAGTTGTGTGTGTGGTTGTGTGTGTGGTTGTGTGAATGTGTGTGTGTGTGGTTGTGTGTTTGGTTGTGTGTGTGGTTGTGTGTGGTTGTGTGTGTGGTTGTGTGTGTGGTTGTGTGTGTGGTTGTGTGTTTGTGGTTGTGTGTGGGGTTGTGTCTGTGGTTGTGTGTGCAGTTGTGTGTGTGGTTGTGTGTGTGGTTGTGTGAATGTGTGTGTGTGGTTGTGTGTTTGGTTGTGTGTGTGGTTGTGTGTGTGTGTGTGGTTGTGTGTGTGGTTATGGTTGTGTGTGGCTGTGTGGTTGTGCGTAGTTGTGTGTGTGGTTGTGTGTGCTTGTGTGTATGGTTGTGTGTGGTTGTGTGTGTGGTTGTGTGTATGGTTGTGTGTGTGGTTGTGGTTGTGTATGGGTTCGGCTGGGTGTGGTTGTGGGTGTCTGGGTAGATATGTGGTTGGGTGTGGTTGGGTGTGTGCTTGTGTGTGTGGTTGTGGTTGTGTATGTGGTTGTGGTTGTTTGTGTATGGTTATGTGTGTGTGATTGTCTGTGTGTGTTTGTGGTTGTGTGTGGTTGTGTGTGTGGTTGTGTGTTTGGCTGTGTGTGTGGTTGTGTGTGTGGTTCTGTGTGTGTGGTTGTGTCTGTGTGTGGTTGTGTGAGTTGTTGTGGTTGTATGTGTGTGTGGTTGTGTGTGGTTTTGTGTGTCGTTGTGGTTGTGTGTGTGGTTGTGGTTGTGTGGTTGTGTGTGTGTGTGTGTGGTTGGGGTTGTGTGTGTTGTGTGTGGTTGTGCGTGTTGTTGTGTGTGGTTGTGTGTGTGTGCAGTAGGGTGTGGTTGTATATGTGTGTGGTTGTGTGTATGGTTGTGTGTGGTTGTGTGTGTGGTTGTGGTTGTGGTTGTGTGTGTGGTTGTGGTTGTGTGTGGGTGCAGTTGTGGGTGTGGTTGTGGTTGTGTGTGGGTGCGGTTAGGGGTGTGGTTATGCATATGTGTGTGGATGTGTGGTTGTGTGTGGTTGTATGTGTGGCTGTGTGTGTGGTTGTGGTTGTGTGTGTGTGGTTGTGTGTGTGGTTGTGTGTGTGTGTATGGTTGTGTGTGTGGTTGTGTGTGTGGTTGTGTGTTTGTGGTTGTGTGTGGGGTTGTGTGTGCATTTGTGTGTGTGGTTGTGAGTGTGGTTGTGTGAATGTGTGTATGTGGTTGTGTGTTTAGTTGTGTGTGTGGTTGTGTGTGGTTGTGTGTGTGTGGTTGTGTGTGGTTGTGTGTGTGGTTGTGTGTGTGGTTATGGTTGTGTGTGGCTGTGTGGTTGTGTGTAGTTGTGTGTGTGGTTGTGTGTATGGTTGTGTGTGGTTGTGTGTGGTTGTGTGTGTGGTTGTGTGTGTGGTTGTGTGTGGGTGCGGCTTGGGGTGGTATGGGTGAATGTGTGGTTGGGTCTGGTTGGGTGTGGTTGGGTGTGTGCTTGTGTGTGTGGTTGTGGTTGTGTGTGTGGTTGTGGTTGTTTGTGTGTGGTTGTGTGTGTGGTTTTGTGTATGTGAATGTGTGTTTGGCTGTGTGTGGTTGTGTGTGTGGGATTGTGGCTGTATGTGTGTGGTTGTGGTTGTGTGTGGTTGTGTGTGTGGTTGTGTGTGTGGTTGTGTATGTGGTTTTGTGTATATGATTGTGTGTGGTTGTGTGTGGTGGTATGTGTGTGGTTGTGTGTGTGGTTGTATGTGTGTGTGTGATTGTGTGTGTTGTGTGTGTGGTTGTGTGTGAGGTTGTGTGTGTGTGGTTGTGTGTGTGGTTGTGTGTGTGTGGTTGTATGTGTGTGTGGTTGTGTATATGCGTGGTTGTGTGTGTGTGGTTGTGGGTGTGGTTGGGTGTGTATTTGTGCTTGTGGGTGTGGTTGGGTGTGGTTGTGCTTGTGTGTGTGGTTATGGGTGTGGTTGTGTGTGTGTGTAGTTGTGTGTGTGGTTGTGTGTCTGCTTGTGTGTGTGGCTGTGTGTGGTTGTGGTTGTGTGTGGCTGTGGTTGTGTGTGTGGTTGTGTGTGGTTGTGTGTGTGGTTGTGTGTGTGGTTGTGTGTGTGATTGTGTGTGGTTGTGTGTGTGTGTTTGTGGCTGTGTGTGTGGCTGTGTGGTTGTGTGTAGTTGTGTGTGTGGTTGTTTGTGTGGTTGTGTGTGTGGTTGTGTGTGTGGTTGTGGTTGTGTGTGGTTGCGGTTGTGCGGGTGTGGTTGTGGGTGTGTGGATGTGTGGTTGGGTGTGGTTGGGTGTGGTTGGGTGTGTTGTTGTGTGTGTGGTTGTGTGTGTGGTTGTGTGTGTGGTTGTGGTTGTGTGTGTGGTTGTGTTTGTGGTTGTGTGTGTGTGTGGTTATGTGTGTGTGTGGTTGTGTGTGTTTGAGTATGTGGTTGTGTGTTTGTGGTTGTGTGTGTGGTTGAGTATGTGGTTGTGTGATTGTGGTTGTGTGTGTGGTTGTGTATGTGGTTGTATGTATGGTTGTGTGTGTGGCTGTGTGTGGTTGTGTGTGTGGTTGTGTATGTGGTTGTGTGTGTGTGGTTGTGTGTGTATGTGGTTGTGTGTGTGGTTGTGTGTATTGTGTGTGTGGTTGTGTGTGTGGTTGTTTGTGTGGTTGTGTGTTTGTGGTTGTGGTTGTGTGTGTGTGTGGTTCTGTGTGTGTGGTTGTGTGTGTGGTTATGTGTATGTGTGGTTGTGGTTGTATGTGTGTGTGGTTATGGGTATGGTTGTGGTTGTGTGTGTGTGGTTGTGTGTGTGGTTGTGTGTGTGTGGTTGTGTGTGTGTGTGGTTGTGTGTGTGGTTGTGTGTGTGTGGTTGTGTGTGTGGTTGTGTATATGTGTGTGGTTGTGTGTTTGGTTGTGTGTGTGGTTGTGTGTGTATGGTTGTGTGTGCGTGGTTGTGTGTGTGTGTGTGGTTGTGTGTGTGTGGTTGAGTGGGTGGTTGTGTGTGTGGTTGTGTGTGTGGTTGTGTGTGTGGTTGTGTGTGTGTGTGGGTGTGGGTGCGGTTGTAGATGCGGGTACAGTCATGGGTCTGTGGGTGGATGTGTGGTTGTGTGTGGTTGTGTGTGGTTGTGTGTGTGGTTGTGTGTGGTTTTGTGTGTGTGGTAATGTGTGTGTTTGGTTGTGTGTGGTTGAGTGTGTTGTTGTGTGTGGTTGTGTGCGTGGTTGTGTGTCTGGTTGTGTGTGTGGCTGTGGTTGTGTGTGTGGTTGTGTGTGTGGTTGTGTGTATATGGTTGTGTGTGTGGTTGTGTGTGTGGTTGTCGTTGTGTGTTTGTGTGGTTGTGTGTGTGTGTGTGGTTATGTGTGTGGTTGTGGTTGTGGGTTTGATTGTGGGTGTGGTTGGGTGTGGTTGTATGTTTGGTTGTGTGGGTTTGGTTGTGTGGGTGTGGTTGTGTGTGTGGTTATGTGTGTGGTTGTGTGTGGTTGTGTGTGTGGTTGTGCGTGTGGTTGTGTGTGGTGGTGTGTGTGGTTGTGTGTGTGGTTGTGTGTGTGGTTGTGGTTGTGTGTGTGGTTGTGTGTGTATGGTTGTGTGTGTGATTGTGTATGGTTGTGTGTGTGTGGTTATGTGTGTGGTTGTGTGTTGTATGTGTGGTTGTGTGTATGTGGTTGTGTGTGTGGTTGTGTGGTTTTGTGTGTGTGTGTGGTTGTGGGTGTGGTTGTGTGTGGTTTTGGGTGTGGTTTTGTGTGTGTGGTTTTGGGTGTGGTTGTGTGTGTGTGTGGTTGTTTGTGTGGTTGTGTGTGTGTGGTTGCAGCTGTGTGTGTGGTTGTGTGTGTTTATGTGTGTGGTTGTGTGTGATTGTGTGTGTGATTCTGTGGTTGTATGTGGTTGTGTGTGTGTGGTTGTGTGTGTGGTTGTGTGTGTAGTTGTGCATGTGGTTGTGTGTTTGGTTGTGGTTGTGTGTGTGGTTGTGGTTGTGTTTGTGTGTGTGGTTGTGTGTGTGGTTGTGTGAGGGGTTGTGTGTAGGGTTGTGTGTGTGTAGTTGTGTGTGTGGTTGTGTGGTTGTATGTGTGTGGTTGTGTGTATGTATGTGTTTGTGTGTATGTCTGATTGTGTGTGTGTGGTTGTGTGTGTGTGTGGTTGTGTGTGTGGTTGTGATTGTGTGGGTGTGGTTGTGTGTGTGGTTGTGTGTGTGGTTGTATGTGGTTGTGGTTGTAAATTGTAAATTGATACTTGTATAGCGCACTACTCACCCTCAAGGGTCTCAAGGCGCTTGTACAAATACCGCTGTGGAACCCATCCTGGCTTTTCCTGTGAGGCGTCCACTCCTGGGCACCCCCAAGGTGGAGGCCAGGCATCCTTAGCGTTGTGGGGGCCGTTGTGGAGATTAAGCAAGCTATGTCCCAGAGTTGCAGAGTGGGACTCCATGATTGGAATGGCGAGAATTATCAGGTCCGTGAATTTTTGAGCCCAAGACCCGCCGAGGTGGGGAATTGAACCCTGGTCCCAGGCTAGACCTCTGCATCAGGGTCTGCCGCTCTAATCATTGAGCCACACTTGTGTGTGGTTGTGTGTGGTTGTGGTTGTGTGTGTGGGTGTGGTTGTGGGTGTGTGTGTGAATGTGTGGTTGGGTGTGGTTGGGTGTGGTTGGGTGTGTGGTTGTGTGTGGTTGTGGTTGTGGGTGTGGTTGTGTGTGTGGTTGTGTGTGTGGTTGTGTGTGTGTGGGCATGGGTGCGATTGTGGATACAGTCATGGTTATGTGGATGGATGTGTGGTTGTGTGTGGTTCTGTGTGGTTCTGTGGGTGTGGTTGTGTGTGTGGTTGTGTGTGTGTGTGGTTATGTGTGTGTGTGGTTGTGTGTTTGTGGTTGTGTGTGTGGCTGTGTGTGTGTGGTTGTGTGTGTGGTTGTGTGTGGTTGTATGTGTGGTTGTGTGTGGTTGTGTGTGGTTGTGTGTGTGGTTGTGTGTGTGGTTGTGTGTGTGTGTGGTTTTGTGTGTGGTTGTGTATGTGTGGTTGTGTGTATTGTGTGTGTGGTTGTGTGTGTAGTTGTGTGTGTGGTTGTTATTGTGTGTGTGGTTGTTATTGTGTGTGTGGTTGTGTGTTTGTGGTTGTGGTTGTGTGTGGTTCTGTGTGTGTGTGGTTGTGGTTGTGTGTGTGTGGTTGTGTGTGTGTGTGGTTGTGGTTGTATGTGTGTGTGGTTATGGGTATGGTTGTGTGTGGTTGTGGTTGTGTGTGTGGTTGTGTGTGTGTGGTTGTGTGTGGTTGTATGTGTGGTTGTGTGTGTGGTTGTGTGTGGTTGTATGTGTGTGGTTGGGTGTGGTTTAGTGTGGTTGTGTGTGGTTGTGTGTGTGGTTCTATGTGGGGTTGTGTGTGTGTGGTTGTGTGTGTGGTGTTGTGTGTGTGGTTGTGTGTGTGTGGTTGTATGTGTGTGGTTATGTGTGTGGTTGTATGTGTGTGTGGTTGTGTGTGGTTATGTGTGTTGTGTGTGTGGTTGTGGTTGTGTGTGTATGGTTGTGTGTGTGGTTGTATGTGTGTGTGTGTGGTTGTGTGTGTGTGTGGTTGTGTGTGTGTGGTTGTGTGTGTGTGGTTGTGGGCTTGGTTTGGTGTGGTTGTGCTTGTGTGTGTGGTTGTGGGTGTGGTTGGGTGTGGTTGTGCTTGTGGGTGTGGTTATGGGTATGGTTGTGTATGTTTGTAGTTGTGTGTGTGGTTGTGTGTCTGCTTGTGTGTGTGGTTGTGGTTGTGTGTGGTTGTGTGTGTGTGGTTGTGGTTGTGTGTGTGGTTGTGGTTGTGTGTGGGTGTGGTTGTGGGTGCAGGTGTGGTTGTGAATGTGTGTGTGGATGTGTGGTTGTGTGTGGTTGTGTTTGCGGTTGTGTGTGTGGTTGTGTGTGTGGTTGTGTGTGTGTGGTTGTGTGTGTGGTTTTGTGTGTGTGTGTGTGGTTGTGTGTGTGTTTGTGGTTGTGTGTGTGGTTGTGTGTGTGGTTGTGTGTGTGTGGGTGTGGGTGCGGTTGTGGATGCGGGTGCGGTCATGGGTGTGTGGGTGGATGTGTGGTTGTGTGTGGTTGTGTGTGTGGTTCTGTGTGTGGTTGTGTGTGTGTGGTTATGTGTGTGTGGTTATGTGTGTGTGTGGTTGTGTGTGTGGTTTAGTATGTGGTTGTGTGTGTGTGTGGTTGTGTGTGTGGTTGTGTGTGTGTGGGTGTGGGTGCGGTTATGGATACGGTCATGGTTATGTGGATGGATGTGTGGTTGTGTGTGGTTCTGTGTGTGGTTCTGTGTGTGTGGTTGTGTGTGTGGTTGTATGTGTGTGTGGTTATGTGTGTGTGTGGTTGTGTGTGTGGTTGAGTGTGTGGTTGTGTGTGTGGTTGTGTGTGTGGTTGTATGTATGGTTGTGTGTGTGGCTGTGGTTGTGTGTGTGGTTGTGTATGTGGTTGTGTGTGTGTATGGTTGTGTGTGTGTTTGTGTGTGTGGTTGTGGTTGTGGTTGTGTGTGTGTGTGGTTGTGGCTGTGTGTGTGGTTGTGTGTGTGTGATTGTGGTTGTGGGTGTGGTTGGGTGGTTGGGTGTGGTTGTGTGTTGGTGTTAGAAGGGCCAGCCTCAGGGAAGGACAGAATATGTACCTGACCACCCTGCGACCCACCTTTCCCGGGAGAGGTAGCCGAGCACTGGCAGGAGACCCCCTCAGGGCTGGGTCCCGTACCTAAGATCGTACACGCTGATTTAGCACCATGCAACACAGAGACACCACACCGTAGATTCTGAAGTACGTATTCTTTATCTAGAAATATCAGGACCTTTATGATCCGTAGAGGCGTCTGTACAAGTAGAGCAAGGGCTCACAAAGTCTCGGTTGGGGTAGGGGTAGCGGGACAGTCTTAGGATCTGGGACAATGCAGGTGCGTATCCGGCGCACGGCTCTCAATCCTCGAGCCGGGGGATACGATACGATCTTTGGGGTCCAGCCGGACCAGAATGTCTCTTGAGTTGCGACCAAGTCTGCAGGGCTCGAGTAAGGGTGTTGGAGGTCGGACAATCTTCAAGGAGCCGCGAGTCGGTCAGCAGGGCTCAGTGTTCTCAAGGATGCACGGGGAGCCGTGACCACGTCAGCAGGGCTCGGATGTTTTAGGCAGAAGTCCGTCTCTGCCAGGTGGAGCCGCGACGCTATCTGCAGGGCTCACCGAGGTTCCAAAAGTTCTGTCGGATTTTGGGAGGATGTTCTTTCAGCCACGACCACGTCAGCAGGGCTCGTTTCGATCCAGGATTCAACTGCCGAGGGTCCCAGAGCGCCCCTTGTTATAGGTCGACTCCTCTTTGATGTCCGGAGTCCTCACGGGCAGGGTCTTAGCGCCTGGGGATCGTTTGTTGGGGGTTCCTGCCACGCGGCCCCTTTGATCCTTTCAAAGCGGGGTCGGGAGGGATCCCAGACAAGCAGCAGGTGTGGAGCCAGCCCTCAGGGTGGCCAGAGGGGAGATCGAAACTATCTCTTGAGAGGAGGCCAGGTGTGAGTGAAACTACTCCTCCCTCTCCTGCTCACCAGGAGCTATTTCTTTTCCCCCCAGCCGGCATGGCGCGACTAGGCCTGGGTTGCACTTGGGTTGAGGGCGGCCATTTGGGGTGCGGGCCGGGTCACTGGAGGCCGCGAGGCCGATGGAGGGGGAAGGGTGCCCGGTGTCGGGAAGATGGAGGAAAGGACGTGGGTAGCCCCGGGTTCTGTGGGGGACCAGGTATGGACTGGGTCGGGTAGGCTACGTTAATCAGGGTCGTGTGGGGTGTAGAGGTCAGTCCGGTGTTGCTACGGGTCTGGATGGGCCACGCCACGAGGCCGGGTCCAACAGTTGGGTTGTGGGTGTGGTTGTGTGTGTGGTTGTGTGTGTGGTTGTGTGTGGTTGTGTGTGTGTGGTTGTATGTGTGGTTGTGTGTGTGGTTGTGTGTGGTTGTGTGTGGTTGTGTGTGGTTGTTTGTGTGGTTGTGTGTGTGGTTGTGGTTGTGTGTGTGGTTGTGGTTGTGTGTGTGGTTGTGTGTGTGGTTGTATGTGGTTGTGTGTGTGTGGTTGTGTGTGTGTGGTTATGTGTGTGGTTGTGTGTTGTGTGTGGTTGTGTGTGTGGTTGTGTGGTTTTGTGTGTGTGTGGTTGTGGGTGTGGTTGTGTGTGGTTGTGTGTGTGTGTGTGGTTTTGGGTGTGGTGGTGTGGTGTGTGTGTGGTTTTGGGTGTGGTTGTGTGTGTGTGTGGTTGTTTGTGTGGTTGTGTGTGTGTGGTTGTGGCTGTGTGTGTGGTTGTGTGTGTTTGTGTGTGTGGTTGTGTGTGATTGTGTGTGTGATTGTGTGGTTGGGTGTGGTTGTGTGTGTGTGTGGTTGTGTGTGTGGTTGTGAGTGTGGTTGTGTGTGTGGTTGTGTGGTTGTGGTTGTGTGTGTGGTTGTGGTTGTGTTTGTGTGTGTGGTTGTGTGTGTGGTTGTGTGAGGGGTTGTATGTGGGGTTGTGTGTGGTTGTGTGTGTGGTTGTATTTGTGGTTGTGTGGTTGTGTGTGTGGTTGTGTGTATGTGTGTGTTTGTGTGTGTGTGTTTGTATGTGTGGTTGTGTGTGTGTGGTTGTGGTTGTGTGTGTGTGGTTGTGTGTGTGGTTGTGTGTGTGTGTGATTGTGTGTGATTTGTGTGTGGTTCTGTGTGTGACAGTAATACTAAAAGCATATCAAAATAAAGGAACACAAACATGGAGTTTGTGGAAAGAGAAAGCACATTGTAAGTCAAACGGGCGCAGCAAATCATTAACACATGTTATTTGATATTTGATGTTCTTTGACCGGTTCTTTGACCGAGAAAATCAAAGGGGCGCAGCGAAAGTGATCACGGGCAAAAGTGAAAGTGAAAGTGATCACGGGCGCCTAATGAGCACGATGAGGTTTGCCATATGGTGCCTCTGCTCCTAAGCACGCGCCCGCGCACATGCACTATAGCTCTAGGCTGGCCATGGTAGCATTTTTTGGGCCCTCACTAAAAGTTTCGCCAGACAGCACATGCGCTGGGTCAGGCGAGACCTAAAACACTCCACAGATTCTCAGAAATGGGAGGGGGAGAAATAGCAGGAGCAGCCTGCTGGAAACTTTCCTCTCACTTTTCTTTCTTATTGGTTCTTGAAACAGCCTCTGACATTTGATCTCGGCCTTTGCATGCACTGCAAATGTGACAAGATAACAAGATTTACAGGCCTGTTTAATGGAGGTAGAGCGATTGAAAACACAGCTGCTCATGTTAAGTGCTTCCAAAGAAAGAAAGAAACAGTTCCGGCAGCATTTGCTAGATCGGGACAAGCGTAAGGTTACAGGTAATGGGGCTGTGCGTTGTGGGAGGAACCAACCCACGAAAACGAGGGATAGATAGGAAAGATTAACCACTTGGAGGGATGGATTTACGATAGACTCTGGGATGGATTTACGATAGACTCTCGAAGTTACCAACCAAAGCATGTGTCAAAGAGACAGCACATGTGCTGCCTAGGCGAGACCTAAAAAAGTGGATGCTACAGGATGTAGATTGAGGACACACAAACCTGACACCATACGCATATTAGCTATCCCCTGCCTGATCTGCAGATGAGAGGCTAAGCTACAAAAGCTTTAATGTTTTTGTGCTCAGGAAGGGCTCTGCTGGATTGAAAATATATTGCAGCAAGAGCCAGAAAGAGGTAAAATGATACATGGTGTCTAAAGTGCAGCCTTATGGGTGACTCCATGGACAGGATACTAAGGATGTCCTTTGCTTGTGCAAGGTAATCAACATTTAGTGCTGCATGCAATGTGCACTCGCAGAAGACACAAGTCAGAGTATGTGAGTCCAAACACACAAGCATGTTAAATGACACACAACAAACTGGATACATGCATGGGAAGTGAAGGGCTTTAGTTATGGGGTGGCTGAGTGGATTTTACCAGGAGACTTCAGTCCCATGCGATTAGGGGTAAAAAGGTTGGTACCTCAAATACTGATTCTCAAGCTGAGTGGCATTCTCCAAATGGGCCAATCTGACCAAGCAGAGGGTACAGACCTGTAAAACTGGAGGAACTCTTTGGGGTGCACCTGGTGGCCGCAAAGCCTTGTAGTTTGCCAGTGAAGCATGTAGAAAAACTTGGAGCACCCCAAGAGTCCTTGCTGGATTGTCATGCACCTTGAAGGAAGTCGCAAAGAGGTAAGAGGATACTGATGCTCTCGCTGTACTGAAACTTTATTTAGCAATCACACCAGTTCAAGAGAAAAATGGGGAAGAAAGAAAAGCCCAGATGGTGGCCTCAGTGCCATCTAGAGGAGAGATCATTCCTTTCTTCGGTGGTAGACCAGGTGGTGAAAGAAGACTGCCCCAATGGACAGTCAACTTCAGAAGACCTTGATTCTGGATCTAAAGTGTCAGAATAAGAGTGTCCCATAAATAATGGCAAAAGTGCACAGTTATGCACACTATGGATGTGAAGTGGATCTGGTGGGATAATGATCCCTTTCTTAATCCAGATAAGATGGAACTAGCACACTCAAATACAGTTTCTCCGGGAAGAAGTGCATGACTATGAGTGTGGAATATCCAAGGCTTGCCATCAAAACTAAGATAAGAGCAAACACCACAGTGGACTCTGTGATGCCTTATTGGACTCTAAATAAGCGATGCACCACAGACAATATTTGGACAGGCCTTGGACAAAACGTGGAATCAAGCTGATAGACCTGTTGGGTCCACAGTCAAACATCTTGAAGACGGTGGGGTTGGCAGGCATTTCATGCAATACTGTTGATGTCAAAATCCTGAGTTTGGGTACAAATGGCAATTGTTAGAGACTATTATAAAATGTACATTGTTTGCACGCTCTGCGCCGCACTGGTGGAACTGAACTCATTCCTTAGCTCTCCAAGCCTTTCCCTTAGCTGGCTGGCCAGACAGTCTTCTATTTTCTCTGGGGTGCTGCAGGTTGCTCATACATATTTTTTATAGCCCGCTTCTACGTCTCCCGTGTGCCTCCACACGGATATCAATGGCTTGAGTGATATTTTGTTCAGTCATCAACGTTAATGCCTCTTTATCCTCTCTCCAACAGGCCTGAACCTGGGGACATGATCATGTGAGATGTAGGATATCAGCGCCCTCCATAGCACATCTGGCGCATCTGTCGTCTGGGCGGAGATTATAGCAATGTCATTTGGGAGGTGTGGAAAAATGCCGAAGTGAGAACTTGTAATGGATGATGTGCAGCCTGCTACTTGATGCTTTTCATCCTGTTTGCTGGCAGCAGTAGGGCCTCAGCAAGGGGGGTTCCCACCTCCAGACCCAGCTCCTACAAGCTCCCTGCCCATGTCCAATCTCACTCTTTGGGCTGTGTGATAGAGGAGAGATACTAAGTGTCTAGGTCCCTCTAATTTCAACAGTGTACGTAACGTGTCAAGGGTGGGGGGGTGTTCTTGTGGAAAGTCAGGAGTTGTGGCCCTTATTTCAAGTTTTAGTATAATATATAAAAAAAAATCCAAAGGTGAGGTCTGTCCAACAGCAAACAGGGTGTAGCGGTCTACGAATAGTCCATCTGTATACAGGTCTCCCTAGGTAGGGGTGCCCGTGCTGAGTAGCATGTTTGTGCACACACATTCCTGAATGACTGGAGCAGATGCCTGGTAGAATAATGGAAGTAACACAGAACATAATAGAGATTTATCATCCTTTTTGACAAGTTTGTCCAATGCTGCATGAGTGTATGCAACGATCGAGTCTGTGGAGACCACCACACATGCTCTAGGTCTTAAATCAGCAATGGCAGGGGTCCGGCTAAGTATCCGTGTTCTATGGCTATGTGTGGCAAGTATGGGGATGTCGTATACCAATTTATTGCATAAAGTGCCTGTGCACATAGAAACTAAAGCTCAATATCCGGGGCTTCAAAACCTTCCCTTTCAAAGGGCAGTGTAAGGATGTCCCATTTTATTCGAGATTGTTTGCCCACCCAGGCCAGTCGTATCAACTGTGTTCTCACCATAGTGAAAAAATGGCATATGGTGAGTAGGGAATATTAAGAAACAAGTATAAAAACTTCAACAGGATAATCATTTTCATAAGGGAGACTCGTCGCGTGAAGGATAGGGTCCGCCAGTGGGTAATACTGCCTGTTACACTAGTCAGGACTTTGCTGTATTCCGCCCGCATGAGCTCATGTTTATGCCTCAACACCTCGATACACAGATATCTCAATGTTGAGTCACACCATTTTAGCGGGTAGTCTGGTTGAAACTCTTGAGTGGCGTCTGTTAGCGTAAAAATATTAGATTTCTCCCAATGTATATGTATTCCTGATAGACCTTCAAAGCGGACAAACTCACGTACTGTGTTCAAACTTTCCTGGGGGTCATGAAGATATATGGTGATGTGATCAGCATATCATTATAATAACAGATGTCTGGTGGGATACCAGAGTGCATATTGGCGATGGTGCTCCCAGAGCTTGGAAGCTAATAGCTCCACTGCTAGCGAGAACAGCAGGGCCGACAATTGACATCCCTGTCTCGTTCCACAAGTGATGAAGAAAGGAGATGAGAATTACCCATTTATCTGCACTTTAACTACTGGTTCAAAATATAAGAGGGCGCCCCATGTTAAAAACGCCATAGGAACACCATCCGCCAAAGCACTGTCATCAGGTAATCCCATGCTAAGGAATCAAAAGTCTTGGTGGCATTGAGGAAGATTGCAACCACAGACAGATCTGGGTCAATATCTTGTACCACTGTGAACAGAGTATGCAAATTATGCGAGGTGGACTGTCTGGGTATGAATCCTGACTGATCTGGTAGGATCATTGGTGTCATGAGGAGGCTAAGACAGTTTGCCAACACTTTGGCCAGAATTTTTGTGTCCCAATTGATAAAGGACAGGGGTTGGTAGGAATCACAGACATCTGCTTTTTCATTGAGTTTGAGTAGGGCAATAATCATGGCCTGTCTCATGGATGTGGGAGTTCTCCATCTTGCTTAACTTCGTAATAAACTTCTTTCAGTATTAGGGTGAGGATGCCAATATAAGTTCTTTAAAAGTCTGCAGGCAACACGTCAGGACCCGGCGCTTTTCCCAATTGTAGCTGCATGATCGCTTTTCGTATTTGATCTTCTCCTACTTCTGCTGCTAAGAATTCTCTTTGCGCTTTTTCCATCCATCCCAACGTGACATCTTTCAGATATGATTCTACATCTACTTTCCCCACTCTTGATGAGGTGAATAGTGCATTATAAAATTAGGCAAATCTATTCAAGATTTCTGGGGTGTCTCATACCATGGTCCCTTTTATTGTTCCTGATCTCAAGAACAGTGTTGGTGAAGCTGAGCTTGGACGTCATGGATGCTAGTGTATGTCTCGGGTGTTCTCCCTCCCCGTATGTCCTCGACTAGATTAGAGGACCGAAGAAATCTCCCTTGGGGTCAAGGAGTGACTCCCCTGCTTGGCAGGCACCCACAAAGCAATTGCCGGTCTGCATCTCCGAGGCTCCCGATGGACTCCGAAGTATCTGCAGCCCAGGAAGAGGATTTCCAGACTTCTCAGAAGCCGACCCGAGTTCCCAGCAAAGTTGAGACCCGTTGCCCTCGTGAGTAACGTGGAACCAGAACTCCTGGTCAGCGTGCACATTTGCAAGTGCATTGACTTCTCAACATCTCTTGAAGTCGTGCTTTGGGTTATGTGTAGCCCAAGCCCCGAGCACCATCTGCACTGAAGATTGTGGGCCTACACTCCACGAATGTTCCATGAGCCTGCTTCTTGCATTTTAGCTCAAGGGTCCTTCGTGATCCCTGGTCTGTCGACTGGTGGGTCCCTGTGAAGGCAACTCTGATTTTCCTTGGGCTTCCGTGGTTGCTCCAGACGTGCCCTGACTCCCCACCGCGTGGTGTGTCCCTCAGACCTTGCTGGTCTGCACCAAAGCATCTTTCTCCTTTCTGCGTGGGTTGCTGTTGCCAAGGCTTGTTGTGTCCAATCCGGGTACCGATGCTGCAGCACTCGACATCCTTCGTGGGACAGCTCGAATCCAGCTCCTGGTCATCCTCGATGCCTCCTGGTCCTTGTGGCTGAAGAGTCAAGCTTCACCTTCTTCACCTGAAATCACCCGACAACGGTGGGTCTTCGTCTATTGTGCCCCTGGTCACAGGCTAGTGACCCAGACTCTGTCCCCTCTGCTTTCAGGTTCTTCTCGACTTCGATCCAGGCTTGGATCTCTTCGGACACTTCGCATCTTCCCAGCAGCAGCACTTCTTTGCCAGCTCCCATTGAAAACGGCGATGCAACCCGACACCATTTGACACCTATGCACCCGGCTTCCCTGGGTGAGGTAACTTGAGTACTCCGGTGCTCCCGTGTGTGTTGACCCTAGAACTTCCTAAGTCCAAAAGGGTTTGGTCCTAGCTCATCACTAAGTATCCCTAATCTTTAAAAATCTAACCACGACTTTCCCCATAGAAGCTAACGGGAGCTCGCGGCTGTGTTCTCACACTGCACACGGCCCCCGTGGGTCCCCTGTTTCACTACCTTGGGTGGTTCCTTGGGGTCCCAGCGATTCTACAGGCTCTAGGCCTTGTGTCTAGTTAAGTTGTGGTTCTTATACCACTATTTAATATATGGTTTGGCTCGCCCCTAGGGTCTGACATGTTTTTGTGTTATTTTACTGTAATATTTTAAGTGTACCTTATGTGTTTGGACCTCTAGCCTCATAAAGAGACTAGTAGGGTGTGTTTAGAAATAAATACATATATTTTATATACATACCTGGTTTGGTTGCCTTTCATTTAGCCGTTCAAAAGATTATAGCCTGGTAAAAAAAGCTGCTTTACATTCCTTCAAGACTTAGACTGAAGGCTGCTCTCCATAGCTACCATAGGATAGCTTTCAATAAAGGTTGTCTTTACTATCATCAATAAGGGGTTGTTTGGACTGGTGCAAGGTGCCCACTATAACTAGTGGACAGCATATACCAGGTCAACTTCTCACAAAAGCTACCACTTAAAGCCCTGGTGACACCAGGACAATGTTGCTGCTCCTGAGTTTCAAAAATAGAAGGGAAATCCAGAGAGAAAATGACTCTCTTTAATTAAAGGATTTCCCTTCCCCTACAACGCTCACCTGGCATGACGTAATGCCTTAACTTCTCCACTAGTGAGAAGTGAGCAGTGAGCGCAGCACACATCAATGTGCCTGCTGTCACTGCAGTCCGGAAAAAAACGTACCGCCTGTGCCAGGGCACAAAACAGAGCCCGATAGAGATCAGTTTCGAGGCCTCCTTCAAAAAACTGCCGTGCTCAGCACCGGTGAGACCCGGCCCACTTAAAGCCCTGTGTATGCCATTCGTATAGAAAAATTTCTGTATCTGTGTTTTCTATATTAAAACTGGAAATAAGGTTACTAAAAAAGAAGGATTCTTAGAGGGGTTGTATATTGTTTTGTACATAAATGTAATTTTGCCGAGTGTTTGTCCGATGGCTGCCTTGTGAGAAAGCTGATTTATGCTCCATAATAGAGTTGCTGATAGAGACGAGCAAAAGGTTATAAGCCTGATTGGTTCATTCGGGGTAGTTATAATCGGTTTACTCCAGGATGGTATGACAATGACAGTAGGCCTGGCTTACATATTGTGAATAGCATTTCCAATAGTCCTTTAAGGGTGGATTGCTACTACTCTGAGTTAGTGCCCATAGATTGGCGTTTTGTTATCTGGAATCTCACAGGTTACTGTAGTAAGCAAGGACGTTGGTGGTGGTTATTTCCTTTGACACACTCTTGGGGTAGAGGATTTCCACTGTGATAATACTTGCAAGACCCTCGAGAGGAGGTCTGGCATTATGTACTTGTCAGCCAGGCTCTTGTAACAAAAGAACATTAAAAAGCGTCTACACTTACATTTACATACACAGAGGGTCTTTGGGTCAGCCATGTTCTGTTTGAGTGTCCTTCACATTCTGCTTCTCCCCAGGAAGGCATACTGCATAGGGCAGTGGGTTAGCCATTTTCTTTCACTGGATCTATTTCCCTGTGAGTTCCGGCATTTTCCCTGATCACATGTGCATAGCTGCATAAAGTCAGTGCATGCCAGTGACTAGGCTGATGGTCAGTCTTTTATTTTTCCAATTTTTTCATTTTATTGGTCCCCTTTCCTTCTCCTTTTTTATTTCTGAGCATCCTGAAGATCCCCAGATAATCTTACAGAGTCACTCACTTTATCTGCAATGTTTTACATCCTGTGTGACCAATACTTCTAAACTGAGCAGCCATCCTGGAATGGTATTGAAAATAGTGGTGCTGTACTGTTGGCGGCCACTATGTTTATAAGCATTATGTTGGCTACCTTGGATCGCCATCGGATGCCGAGCAGAGTACTTGCACCAGTGCATCAGTGCAGTGAGCGGGCGCACAGGGCCACGCTGCCTCAGTCGGAGCCCGCTGCGGCTCAATTGCTGCAACTGCGCCAGTGCCTGCCATTTCTGCCATCACGCCCGCCAACAGAGATCGGCCACAACAACGACTTGCATCCTGCGCTCCACGTCTTGGAAAGAGAAAGACGTCAAGAAGGTGGTGGAAAGGCGAAAAGGCCTTAGGAATGCCAGAATCCAGAGGGGGGCAACAAGCCTGCACAGTCACAATTTACCACCAGCATTGTTTTTTGGCCTACTCAGCCCCCCGGTCTACCCCGATCCACCAAGCCTGATAATAGCAGCAAGCAGTGGGTGGTCGAGGTGAGGCCTATATGAGGGCTGGCAGCAAAATTAGGGCTGCGGCCGCATGGTTGAGCCGGAGGGGGCAGAAATGGTTGGGCCAGGCTCCGATGCAGCTCCTACCCAAGGAGTAAAGGCAAATGCCAGCCCTGCGTACTAGGTATATATGGCTGCCCACAGCGCATGCAGAGGGAGGCCCCCCTAGTGCCGCTTCAGGCACCTTCTCGCCCTTGTTGCTGGGACTCCCTCCTCTGGGAGTCCTCCCTTGGGTCTGGCGCCTCGGGCGTCATTTGCGGTGCACGGTGGACTGGGAACAGGTATTTATACCTTTCCCCACCCACTGGCCACCCTCTTTGTCCCCCCGTTGGACAGGCATTGACACACACTTCACACGAACTTGAGCCTCTTCAAGGATAAATGCTGAAAACAGGGACTGGGGTATGTTTGTCTCAAAAATCCTCTTCTCTAAATTGCAGGGCGCCATGTTGTTGCCAGGGGTCTTTGAGTGACAGGCAAGTGCATTAAGGAAGCTGTATTAAGTAACGTAGGTACTTGCAGGGAGGCAGAGGGGTCCCAGCAGACTCACAAAAGGTGGGCTGTGGCAAAACATGAAATTGGGGATCTTGTATTCTGACATTATCTTTGGATTAATAATACGCAAGTCTCCCTGGCTATGTGGGGTAAAATGTTCCAACATGATTTACAAGGTGACTAGAAGGTAAGCTGAACCCAGCTTTGACTCTGTGGAGGGCAATCAATTCCGGGGAAATCTAAGTGAACTAGGTCGATTGCTGATTTAAGAACCAAGGGTCACAGCTTGTTAGCAAGCAGTGTGCATCTACGATCGGACTGCAGTTAAGCAAGCCTGGTAGGCTGCGTAAGCTGTCACTCCAAGAAAGGGTGCGGTGACTGCAATAGTGGGCACAATACATACATTCCCTCACACCAGATTTGACACCATTAATGTGTTCACCATGGTTTAGCAATCAAAAAGGTCTGTGCAAAGGTCTGGTCAAACTCAGCAAAGTATGTGCACTCTGCATCCGAGGGCATGTTACAGGATGCTTCAATTGAGCAAACTATCCCCTGCCCGAAAGCCATAGTAGCTAGGCTGCTTGTTGAAGCTGTCATCTTACAAGCATGCTGCTGTCCAAAAGTTGGGGAAACAAGGTGGTAAAGCACAAAAAGGCTACGAGGTAGCAAGAATATTTGGCATGTTGATTAAACCAGAGAACAGTAGTTCACATTTTAGTGGAGGCCATTAAACTTGCCTACTACGGAGTAAATAAGCCATGCACAAGCCCAAGCAGGAGGGCTTGATTCAACTTTACTCAAAAGCAAATAAGCGGGCTTGGTAAATAAGGCGTGGCCTCTTGAGTACATACGCCGCAAGGTTCCCCCGATAAGGACGGGGAACACCTGCGGACTGTTAACCTGTCAGAGATGGATAGGAATTGTCTAGCTAGAAGGACTGGTAACCCGTCAGAGTTAGTTTGAAATTGTTCAGCTAGATGGACTGGTACCAACATGTTGCAGGATGTTATGGAGCCTGCCATGGTTTTGCTTTCACGTTTGGGTAAGAAGTCTACCCGACGTGGTACTCCTATACAGGAGGAGGATAGTGGCAGAGATAAGGGTATGGTGTTGGCCACAAAAAATAACCTTTACACTGTTGGCCTGGGAGGCGAACTCCAATTTGTTTTCCAGCATATTCTAAATTAGTGACTGGGCAGTGATGGGAAATGCACGAACCGGCAACACCTAACAAGTAGGCCTGTACTGGCACAGTGCACCATAGGGATTTCACCCTGAACTGTGGTCAAAGTAGACAGCAGTTGTTTCTATTATGGGCAGGCCATCGAACATGCCGATGCATGGGTAAAAAAAGTGGTGGTTAAAACAGAACAGTAGTTCCAAATGTAAGTGGAGACCAGCTAACTGGCCTACGATGGGGGTAAATAAACCATGCGCAAGCCCACCAAGCAGGAGGGCTTGATTCAACTTTAATTCAAAATCAAATAAAATAGAAGGGCTTGGTAATTAAGGCATAGTCTCTTGAGTGTATACGCTACAAGGTTTCCCCGATACGGAACACCTGCAAAGGTAGAGATGGAATTGTCCAGCTAGAAGGACTGGTAACCTGTCAGAGTTAGATGGGAATTGTCCAGCGAAGGACTGGTACAAACATGTTGCAGGAGGTTATGGAGCCTGCCACGGTGGGGTGGGGGGCCCTGGGTATGAGGGTGGCCACATCCAGTTCTGTGGCGGAGTTACAGGGCGATCTGGAGGCTGATTGGTACGAGGGGTACCATTTCAGGAGCACAATAAGGGTGCATTATGCCAAAATCCCAGGAGTCTTTAGAGCAGGACCCTGGTTGAAAGCAACGGCGCCCTGCTAGTCCTTCAGGCGGTTGTAAGCATTATCAACCAGGGGCTTGCCTGGTTACGCTCCGCCCCTAAAAAGGAGTGAGTAAAAGGTATAGACTGTTGGTCCATGATATGTAAAGGGGATAACCCCCACATAAATGGTAGCACAGATTGGATTGGCCACGGTACAGTGTGGCTCATCACGTGGGCAGGGCAGCTTAGGTTGGTCACTGCTGCCTGCCCTTGGATCGCCTGTAAGTTAACCCACCAAGTTGGCATACTCCTTGTATGTAATAACCCTGCAGCAAACTTTCTCCAACAAAATCTGGTGTGGACTGTTTATTTTGCGCAGCGCGACTAATTACTGCTGAGCGCAGGGGTTGCTAATATCGGCACTATGAACCTGTGCCCAGCTCTTGGAAACAGTTTTGTCTGCCTCAAGCCTGCATACAGCCTGCACACAGCCAGCACACAGTACACAGCTGGCACAAACCAAGCAAGTGAACAAGGCCCCTCATTAGTCCTTTCAACTTGCAGCAGGCAGCAACGGGTGGACGGCTCTCAGCCGCCTATGTGCTGTGGAAAGTAGGCAAACCACAGCAACTGGGCACTAATCTCCTTGGAGTACGCAACAGTCAGCCATCGAGGGGAAAGTCTCTCTTGACCCAGTGATCACCCGGAGCACCCAGGGTACAGACCAGGTGCGCCCAGCCCTGAAGCCCCTCTCATGGACTGATCGACAGGCCTCATCATGCAGTATTCCCAGGCCCCACAGGCTCATGGATACTCACCAGACACAAGCTTTTCAAGCAACATAGGCGGCAAAGAGGTGGCACTGCCTAAGACCTGCTCAAGTAAGCCCCTTGCTCTGAAACGCAGGTCCCGATCCTGCCCAAGGTTGCACGGAGCACCAAGGCATACTTATCACAACTCGAGGCAGTCCCCTAACATATTTTCCAACTCCTCAGCCATAGAATCTCAGACCAGAAACACACAACACCCGACAATGTGCTGAACCCTGTAGAGCCACAGAAACACGTCCAAGCAATTACCCCACAAATACACCAAATCAACCTACCTCCCTCTCAGGCCTCATCTCAGGCTGCTCCCCCCCGCCGACCCAACCAGACCAAGTACGATCATGACTGCCACAACTGAATACAACAATGGTCTGGGAGATCTCTCAGCATCTTTCTACCACAATCTGGACTCTAAGGTAGAAAAAACGCTTGCGCTCCCGTCGAAGCTGTTCAGAACTCCAGACACAACAAGACAATCATCTCCCATTACCCAAAACATTAATGGGACGGCAGATCTGCAACTGACCTCCATCAGTGTTGCACAAAACTCCATG
Organism: Triturus cristatus; assembly: GCF_964204655.1. NCBI lineage: Eukaryota > Metazoa > Chordata > Amphibia > Caudata > Salamandridae > Triturus > Triturus cristatus. The sequence goes on along the minus strand of NC_140579.1, from coordinate 377,497,705 downwards.
GCCAGAGCTTTGATATGGCAGTCCACCAAAATGGAGCTACAGATAGACGTCCTACAGTCAATTGCTCAGCGCCTCGCAGACCTGAGCGTCAAGATGGATCTCATTGGAAATACAATCCAAGGCTGTCTAGAAGACAGGCCGTGATCCTGTTCATACGCAGCTATTATTGACAGACTGGCCATTCATTCAGAGATCCAAACCAAACTCATTGCCGCCGTCAGAAGTAAAGAAGACACCCCTGTGTCTTGCAGGTCACCTGCACACCGCAGTCAAAATCCAGCAGCTGAAGACCTAGAAGAGTCTCTCTTCATTCCAACAATAAACCTAACAGACCGCTCTCAGTCAAATCTTGGTACCCTGAGCTTAACCCCGCAAAATCACACACCTATTATCATGGACTGTAGTCTCAGGATCAGCACTAAGCCAACTGGAGGGGACAACAAGGAGGCCCTATGCAGCTCATTACAGCCAAGCACGCTACTCGCTAGGAGGGCTAAGAAAAAATTAAAGAAACAGCACTAAGGGCCACAAAGGGCAAAAGAGTTGTATCCTTGACAACCATCAATAATCTGCCCCTACCAGCAGAAAAAAAACATCCAGCTGTACCTGATACTTGCTAACAGGCCAGGCAATAACAACATGAAAGAACCCACAGTAAAAATACCAGACCCTAAGTAAGATAACTCCACCTTCAAAGACAAATAAGGAAAGGAAGGACCTTGGCATGGCAAGCTTAGTTCCAAAGATTCCCCAAAAGCTGCTTTAACCAGAGAGCCAAGCACAGACATCAGTGGGCACCAAGCCTGGGTTCCCATCAATGCAACCACTCTGCTACACAGCCAGCCCACCACTCTGCCAATCTGGGGCCCCCCCTCAAAACATGTCTACAACAGCGGAAACGTGGGCTCTGATCCAATTAAAGCCCTCCCACTGCACATTGGGCCCCAGCACTGGAACCAATTGCTGCAAGGGCTCGGACGACCTCGCCTGGATTTGGTTAAAAAACTGCCTGGCGATACCCATGGAGATTCAACACTGGTAGGCCTATGTCAACAACCACATCTGGCCGCCATGGTAAGGAAGCATCCCTGTTTGCGTAATGGGAATAGACATCAAACAAAATCATCCAGAGAAATATTCACACGTGCTCCAGGCCCAATCCCAGAAGAAGGGAGTTTATTTCGTGCTGCGTGGGAAAGTAGCACAGTCATGCCACCAAATATCAATTTGATCTTAAGAAGCACAACGCGTTCAAAATAACATGCACGAATGATCAAAGGGCAGTGTATCCCCAGGACGCTAAAGTGGACCAGGAAAACGTAATGTTGGCTCTTCCTGCCCGAGGCCCCATCAATGGCATCCCTAATACCACCCACACTCGGACTCAAGGCAAACATCCTGAGGCGGCCATCTTCAGCCCACAGCTAACAATCATTTACTGGAATGTGGGAGGCCGCAAGAAAATCACTAAGGACAACTCAGCTCTTGATTATCTTCACAAAGGAGACCTCCTATGTTTTCAGGAGACCTGGGCCACCAGAACAACAATGCTCCAAGGCTCCTATGAATTCCATACTGCAGTAATAAAATGTAAAATCTTCGGCCAACCATCCGGTGGGCACTCCATTTTGTCAAGCTTGATCGAAAAATAGAGGCTACTGCAATACTCGCCAAATCATACACACTTCAAGGCCTTCATATTGAAGGTCTAAAGTGTGACCTCCGATTTCAAACACTGCTAATTAATTGTTATGTTACCTTGCACATCAAGTGAAAAAAAAGGCCACAAATTCCCTGATAGCTGCTAAATAAATATGACTATCACATGTCAATAATGGTCGGAGACCTCAACACCGGGGCCGTGGGCAGTCACAATAAATTAATCAGACCGTCTTCAGATGATGTATTCTTTCAGAGCTTCATTAAAACTCATGGGCTAGCCTCCGCACAATCCCTTTAAGAAGCCAATGACCCTCAATGCCAAATTCCTCCCACCTTTAGGAACATATCTACCATTGATTACATTTTCATCAGTGAAACGCTGACACCCAAGCTCTATACCTTTGAAGTAGATGACAGGGGCGAAAGCAACCACAGACTTTTCAGTTAGATACCAAGGCCTCATTGCAATGACTGCCACTCGGGGAACCAACTGGAGAAGAGCGCCATAAGGTCCTCCCCAGATTCAAATGGAAAGATAAACTTGGCGAAAATCTGAATAAATGGATCACAAACAGAGAGGCAGAGGCTAAGTCACCCAGCACACTCACACCTTTGGTGCACTGGGAGGAACTTGTCGCAGAACTGTATACAGCCTTGGGGAGCGGCCCCAGGCCCACTCCGAGAAGAAACCTCCACACTCGACCAATCGCCTCCCTCCCTACAACCAGGAAACTGGCCACAAGCAAGCGCAACCTCCGAAGGGCCTTAGCGAGTAAAGGACGAGGTGACATAAAGTTCTCTGAAAAGATGATTTCAGCATACAGAGCAGCTCACAGGTGGAACACATGGCAGCAAAATAAAACCAAAGAGGAATGGCTAAAGATCTTCACCATCCTACGAGAGGAGAATCATTCCCACTTCTGGAAGCCCTTAATCAGCCTCAGTAACTTCGTCCAGACAAAGGAGAACATTGTGGCGGAAAGAGAATGGATCACACACGCCAAACTCCTAAACACGGATGACCAGGAAAAAGAATCAACATTCACCCAGCTACTTCCAGCCTTTGACGGTCCTGCTCAACTAGCCTCCCCTTCACAGAGGCCTCAGTCATAGCCACCGTACATAAAATGAGGAGAGACGGTGCCCCGGACCCAATGGCCTCCCTGCCTCAGTCTTCAAGACTGCACAAGACTTTTGGGCAGCGACACTCACTCCGCTTTTCAACTACCCCGATCTCATGGAGAGGGTCAATTCTCTTCCCGATTAACAAAAGGGGAGATCGCTCAAACCCAGCAAACTACTGCCTTATCGCCCTTCTAGATCTGGAAATAAAAGACTATGCACACATCCTATTGGAGGAGCTGGAAGCCTGGGCAACAGAATAATGGATCCTTCCACATTTTTAATCCAGGTTTAGGCCAGAAAGCTCCACTAAGGAGAATGTTATATCATTAGTATACCTGTTACATCGAACCACGCGGAGGAATCAACCACCCTTGTTCTGCTGCTTTGTTGGCTTCAGTGCAGCCTTTAACAGGGTGGATCTGGGCAAGCTGAGAAAAAAATTAACAGCATGGAGGGCCCCCCTACTCCTCAAAGCCATAACATCCATACACCAGGAGACTGGATAAAAACCGGCCCACCACAGCAACCTAAAAGGTCCCTACCAACTATGGTCTCACACAAGCCTGCGTGTTGGCCCCCTTCCTTTTTAATCTTTATACGGCTGACCTGGGTAAAGCAATGGAAGGCGCTAGCCTAGTTACATCTCGGCTTGGAAGGGTGCATATCCCAATTCTGCAGTACGTAGACAACATCGTGATCATGGACCACACAAAAGCTGGTCTACAGAGAGCCCTTGAAAGACATCACAGATTTAACCTGGCCAATAAACTCCAGGTGAACCAGGGAAAGACCAAAATTATCAACTTTGGAAAATACCCCTCACAAGAAACAAGCACACTGCTGGCTCAGGGTCCTACAAATAACAACGGCTGCAAACTACAACTATCTAGGGGTCTGGTTCACCGAAGGGGCCAAACCTACGGTCCACCTAAAGCACCTTAAAAGCAAGGGCGCGACAGTAATCCACAGTCTAAAAACGCCTAAACAGTCGTCTGCATTGCCCATCAGATGAGCCAATGCTAAAGGTCCCGAGAGCAAAACTGATTCCCGCTCTGAATTACGGCCATTTAGCCTTTTGCTGGTGCTCTGGTAACGCAATTCAAGAACACTCAAATTTCAGCCTACCAAAAAATCTTTTATGCACCTCGGCTAGCCAGAAGAGTGAGGTTGAGACTGGAGCAGGGCCACTGGAGAACAGGCCTTGAATGCCAAGGGGATCTATTAAAAAAGTATATCAGGATTCTGCGGACCTCCGAGAAGGCACTCAAAAAAATCTTTGAGACGGGGGACTCCCCATGGCAAGTGTACTTAGCAGAGGCCATCAGCAACTTGAAAATTGAGGCCACTAATCTACACGGCCCAGACATACCATTCTCAGCGTGGAAAAGGGCAGTGAACACGCAGGTCAAGAAAATCTCAGTTGACCCCACCTTTGACAACTTGACACCTCCTACATGCTGGGGAAAGCCAAGTCCTACTTTCGCCAAGCCCTCAGAGCCCTCACATGCAGAAAAATTACACACATGAGTCTCCTTGCCTGACCAATCATGGACTTCAACCCCTCCTGGGCGAGGAAGGATGGGGAAATATCCTGCAGACTTTGCAACTATCACAGAGAATCCTGGCCCCACCTACTGTGCTGCTGCCCCAAACTCGCCAGTGACCGTCACCATCTGCTAGTCCCATTATTCTGGGCCACTGGAATAAGAACCTGTAAAAAAGCACTTAGCTAGGCTGGGGAAATTCACAGGCGCTATTCGATCAGCACTCCTAAATGCCACAGCGGACATTGGTTCAGTTCTGACGTGGCCCATGCACCTTATCGCTTCTGCCTCCGGGGTCTAGAGCCCAGCCTGCTTTTGTGCCCCCCCTTTTTATTTTTTTCCCCATACGGGAACTTTCCCCCAAAACATCTTAAAGAACATATGGAAAGACAATTTGGCCCTGGCGGCTAGAAGTGTTGTGCTACAAGCACCCTGCACTTTCTTGTCATTTGCCGTCAGGGAGAGTTATCATGCATGCTGCTTGATCTCGATGCTATTCCTCTGAAGAATTTGAAGGTAATTTATAATGCCATTCTTTTTAAGAAGCACCGTCGACAGCCTTTTTTAATACAGTTTTAACATTTCCTATATTTGTACTTGGGAAATGCTGTGTTTGTTGTTTTCATGTAATGATTTTAAGTATTTGATCATAAATAAATTAATTAATTCATACCTTGGATCGGAACAACAGTAATAAACTATGCATTTTATCATTAGAACGTGGCCGCTCAGTGCGATGTTTTCTGAGCGGCCATTTTGGAATAGTATTGTGCATTGTGTATTTTTGTTTTTACTGCTCCAAGCTGGCCAACATGCTGCTTCTAAGCAGAGGTTGGAACTTTAAACCAACAATACTCTAAGTACAAACTGCAAGACAGCCATCCACTGCTGTGTGGAATGTCATTATTGTATCACAAGCATATGGCCGCCAAGTTTAGGTAGGTGTGAGAAGTTGGCCTGGTATATGCTGTTCACTAGTTCTAGTGACCACCTTGTACCATGCCAAGCAACCCTTATGGTGTGGTTGTAAGTCAACCTTTTTGGACTAGCTGCCCTAGTGGTAGCGTAGGCTAAGCAGTCTTTGAGGCTAAACTCGTGAAGCGTGTTAAGCCAGCTGTTTTACCAAATGCAACCCCCTTTTATACCAATGAAAGGACACCACACAGATATATATTCAAAATATATATGTATTTATTTATCAAAGTTACCCCTAGTCTCTTTATGAGCACAGGAGCACAAATCGTCAAACAAGATTATCACAGAATACACAGAAGTTGCACTTTATATGGGTAGGCCCTGGTGGCCACTCAAACCATATACTAAAATAGTGGTATAAGTACCACGAACAGAAAAGGGAAAAGGCCTAGGGCCTCTAGAATCGCTGGGCCTACAAGGAGCTAACGTCAGTTAGTGACCAGGAGGTCCACGGGTGGCGTGTGCAGAGCAAATAGTCACACGCGGGCTCCCATAGGTTTCAATGGGTGCGTAAAAAGTACAAAGTTACTGCAAAAGGAATCTTCCGGATGACCTAGGAACTTAAGATTTGGAACACAGGCACTAGAGATGTATTACTACACATGGGCACCGGAGTACCAGCTTTACCTCACCCACAGGAAGCGGGTGCATAGGCCTCAAAGTGCGTCGGGTTTCTTCTATCTGTTCCGTTGAGCCTGGGACAAAGATGCTGCAGGCGGTCGGTCGGGAAGAGATGCAGTGGATCCAAGAGTGGATCGGAGATGTTGAAGACCTGTAAGCAGAGGGGACAGTGTTCACAGTCACTAGCCAGTGACCAGCGTGGCACCAGGTGGGTACCAGGCGATGTCGGGTGCAAACAGGTGATGAGGGGTAGCTTGTCTCCGCAGCCACGTGGTCCCTGAAGGTCGACGACGTCCAGGAGTCGGCTCACGAGCTGTCCCACGCAGGCTCTCGCTGTCGGCGGTGTCGGCGACTTGATCGAAGCAAACAAGCCTTGGCAAAAGCAATTGCAGGAGGATTCGGAAATCAGCTGTTGGTTCTGACCAGCAAGGTCAGAGGGATTGCTCCTTTGGAGGGGAGCAAGGGCCAGTCTGGAGCAACCAGGCCAGCGGTGTTTGTCGTAGATTTCGTCGCCAAGATGGCCACTAGCCAGCGGGCCAGCAACCGGTTAGGCGCGTCGAGTGGCAAAATGCAGAAGGGCCCCACGCAGATCGTGGAGATGCTGGAGGGCTCACCTTTGGTGCAGATGCTGCTCGAGGGTTGGGCTTCTCAGGACCCAAAGCACAACTTGGAGGGAGCCTCGGTTGTTGCACTGGTCAGCTTGTCGTAGTCGTTCCAAGATGGCTGGCTCCACGTGTCTCGGTGCCTCCACGGGTCTCCTCTTTTCAGGGACTGTGGATCGGGCGGTGAGAGGTCTGGAGGTCCAGGTCTTGTCAGTCTCTGGGCTCGGGCTCCGGCGGGAGGCGGCGGCAAAGCAGACGGTGATTCGCTGGATGGTGCTTGCGTTAGCAAGGTGGTCACTCCCTGACCACAGGGGAGATTTTCTTCAGTCTTCTGTGCAGCAGAATGTCGAAGTTCCCGTCTTCTTCTTAGTTTCAAGTTGATTCCAGGATGTCTGAAGTCTTAGGACACAGCTCCTACCTTTATTCGGATTCTAGGGGCCGGACTACCTGCTAGGTCCCTCCCTATGGGTGGGACCAGGAAGGGGGGTGGTTACACCCCCAATCCTTTGTCCAGCTCGCCCCAGGCCCGGGACTGGTGTGCCCCAGGACCGGTTTGAACTGGCATATGCACCGAGGCTCCTTGTGAGCCACAGGCATGTCTGGTTTCTTTCAAGCCCTACCTGACCAATACACAAAATCCTGTCTGGGGTGGTGCATGCACCTCCCCTGGCAGGAAACCCTTTGTCCACACCTCCCAAGCTGGAAGGACTCCCAGCAGCAGGAGGGCAGACTTGTGTCTGTGGTGGCAGCATCCATTTTGTGGAGCTGAGGCTATGTCTGATTTTACCCGGGTTTCAGGTACTGTACATGTCGTGTCCCTCTAGAAGGGTGGAATGCTAACCCCGTCGCCAGAATTGGCGAGGGGTTAGTATTCCAATTCGTATGACACCTTACTCGACATGTTTTGATAAAGCCAAACCAAAGATAGCATCTAACCGCGAGGTTCATAATGCACTTAAGAGTATATGGTATGACGATATCTGGAAACAGTAGAAGGAAGTTGTTCCGACCACTGCAGACAGGCTCAGCTCATGCCAGAGCACCATCTCACATGGAACCAAGCACTCTGCCCTCAGGATTGTTAAGGCCTGCTATAGGAGTGACTTATAGGTTACCAGGTGTCCCATTTAAGGTTAGGTATAGGTATACTACACCTAAGTAAGAGGTGATTACACCAACTTACCCCAGCTGAGTGATCAGCCAGTTGTGTCAAATCGTTAGGCCAAGCCTGGGGTGGCATAATACATGCTGCAGCCCCTGGCAGGCCTTGGGTACACCAATGCCCTGGGTACCTAGTGTACACTGGTACAGGGGCTGACAGGGTGATCCACTTCCAATTGGTTATGCACCTAGGGTGCATAGTTTTAATTTAGTAGAGAGAACAGCAGGCTGGGGGTCTGATTGGCAGGCCCACAGCCTCAATATGTCAAAAACCAGTGAAGCAAAAAGCAAAAATTTGGGGTGACCATAGGATAGCAGACCCTACTCTCCTACACAACCCCCCCCCAAACGCTGGGACATTAAACTAGCCTTGACCAGTCTCGTCTTCATGTCCTAAGTGGAAGTACCTGGAGAGACCATCTGCATTCCCATGGTCAGTACCTGGCCGGTGCTCCACTGTAAAGTCCATCCCCTGTAGGGAAATGGACCACCTAAGCAGTTTGGGGTTTTCACCCTTCATCTGATTTAGCCACAAGAGGGGCTTATGGTCGGTCTGAATCTTGAAGTGAGTGCCAAACAAGTATGGCCTCAGCTTCTTCAGGGCCCACACCACAGCAAAGGCCTCCCTCTCAATAGCTGACCAATTCTTCTCTCTGGGGGTCAACCTTCTGCTAATAAAAGCAATGGGTTGGTCTTGACCATCTACATTAAGTTGTGACAGCACAGCTCCCACACCCAACTCAGAAGCATCTGTTTGGACAATAAACTCTTTGGAGTAGTCAGGACTTTTCAGGATAGGTGCAGAGCACATGGCCTCCTTCAGGTCATCAAATGCCTTTTGACAGCTTACTGTCCACTGAACCTTTTTGGGCATCTTCTTGGATGTCAGATCATTAAGAGGAGTCACAATGGACCCATAGTTCTTAACAAACTTCCTGTAATACCCAGTCAAGCCCAAGAAAGCTCGAACTTGAGTCTGGGTGGTTGGAGGGGACCAATCCTTGATGGACTGTATCTTACTCTCCAGTGGTTGAACTTGGCCCCCACCTACAAGGTGGCCCAAATACACAACCTTACTCTGCCCTATCTGGCACTTAGTAGCCTTGATAGTGAGGCCTGCCCTTTGCAGAGCCTCAAGAGCCTTCTTCAGGTGGATCAGGTGATCCTCCCAGGTGGAACTAAAGACAGCAATGTCATCAAGATATGCTGCGCAAAAGTCATCCAACCCAGTAAGGACTTGGTTCACCAGCCTTTGGAAGGTGGCAGGTGCATTCTTCAGACCAAAGGGCATCACCACAAACTGATAATGCCCACCTGGGGTTGAGAATGCTGTTTTGGCCTTAGACTCCTCAGCTAACCTGATTTGCCAATAGCCAGCTGTCAAGTCAAATGTGCTCAAAAACTTTGCAGAAGCTAGTTGGTCTATGAGCTCATCTGCCCTTGGAATAGGGTGTGCATCTGTCCTGGTGACAGCATTGAGTCCTCTGTAATCCACACAGAACCTCATCTCTCTCTTGCCATCTTTGGTGTGAGGTTTGGGGACCAGAACCACTGGGCTAGCCCAGGGGCTCTCTGAGGGTTCAATGACACCTAATTCCAGCATTTTATGTACCTCAGCCTTTATACAGTCCCTGACGTGGTCAGGTTGTCTGTAAAGTTTGTTCTTTACAGGCAGACTGTCACCAGTGTCCACAACATGGGTACACCAGTCAGTTTGACTAGGTATCAAGGAAAACATATGTGAAAATGATTGTAGAACCTGTCTACATTCAGTCTGCTGATGGGCAGTGAGGTTGCCTCCAAGGGTCACTCCTTCAACTGAGCCATCTTCAGGGTTCTGAGACCACAGGTCTGGGAGAGGGTCACTCTCTTCCTCCTGTCCCTCATCTGTAGCCATGAGCAAGCCCATGTCTGCCCTGTCAACATATGCTTTAAGCCTGTTAACATGGAGTACCCTGTGGGGACTCCTGGGAGTTCCTAGGTCGACCAAGTAGGTGACCTCTCCCTTCTTTTCCAGGATTGTATGGGGTCCAGACCATTTGTCTTGGAGTGCTGCTGGGGCCACCGGCTCCAACACCCATACCTTCTGTCCTGGCTGATACTCAACCAAGACAGCCTTTTGGTCATGCCAAGCTTTCTGTAAGGCCTGGCTTGCCTCAAGGTTTTTAGATGCCTTCTCCATATACTCAGCCATCCTGGAGCGGAGACCAAGTACATAGTCCACTATGTCTAGCTTAGGCTTTTTGAGAGGTAACTCCCATCCTTCCTTCACCAAACACAGTGGGCCTCTCACAGGGTGCCCAAACAACAATTCAAAGGGGCTGTAGCCAACTCCTTTTTGTGGGACCTCTCTGTAAGCAAACAGAAGGCAGGGTAGAAGGATATCCCATCTTCGCCTGAGCTTTTCAGGTAATCCTTTGATCATACCCTTTAGGGTCTTGTTGAATCTCTCAACAAGCCCATTGCATTGTGGGTGATAAGGGGTGGTGAACTTGTAGTTGACACCACATTCCTTCCACATAGCTGTCAAGTATCCTGACATAAAGTTGGTACCTCTGTCAGATACTACCTCCTTAGGAAACCCCACTCTGGAGAATACTCCCAGCAGGGCCCTGGCCACAACAGGAGCTGTAGTGGTCCTAAGGGGAATTGCCTCTGGATACCTGGTGGCATGATCCACTACCACCAGTATAAATCTGTGCCCAGATGCAGTGGGAGGATCCATGGGACCCACTATGTCTATTCCCACTCTTTCAAAGGGAACCCCCACCACAGGTAGTGGTATCAGGGGGGCCTTTGTTGTGCCACCTGATTTGCCACTGGCTTGGCAGGTAACACAGGAGCGACAAAACTCCTTTGTATCTTCATTCATATGGGGCCAGTGAAAGTGAGGGACAAGCCTGTCCCAAGTCTTGTTCTGGCCTAAGTGTCCTGCTAAAGGAATGTCATGGGCCAAGGTAAGAAGGAAGCCCCTAAATTGCAGAGGTATGACCAACCTCCTGGTTGCACCAGGCTTGGGGTCTCTAGCCTCTGAATAAAGGAGCCCTTCATCCCAATACACTTTATGGGTACCTTGAGCATTCCCAGCAGCCTCAGCAGCAGCCAGCTGTCTGAGGGGTTCAAGAGAGGGACAGGATAACTGAGCCTGCCTCAAGTCAGCCCTTGAAGGTCCCCCTGTCCCCAGAAACTCAACCTGATCAGGTTCAAGCTCTTCAGGGACAGTTCCTTCAGGGTCCTCTAGATCAGCTTCCTGGGAAGGCTGATCATCACTCTGAGGAAGGGGGGAAGGCACAGCCTTGACCCTCCTGTTCTTCTTCTTGGTAGGTGCTTGGTCCATTGTTCCAGGATCCAAGACCTGAGGTTCAGTGAGGCACTTTTTGGCCTGTGACCTGGTCACAGCAAGGACATGTGATGATATACCTAACATCTCTGCATGAGTCCTGTACTCCACTTCTGACCATAGAGAACTCTCTAGGTCATTGCCCAACAAACATTCTACTGGGAGGTCTGCACTAACCACAACCCTTTTGAGGCCAGTTACCCCTCCCCATGAGAAGTTAACAACTGCCACACTATGTGAAGTAGTGGCATTGCTGGCATTGGTCACCAGGTAGTTCTCACCTGGTATGTACTGTCCAGGATCCACAAAGCCTGGTGTCACCATAGTGACACTGGCACATGTGTCCCTGTAGGCTTGAGCCACTTTGTCATTAATTAAAGGAGTCTGTCTGTACTTGCCCAGGTTACTGGGGCTCACAGTCAGGGACAAATCAATGTCCCCATCACAGATCAAGACTGCCTGTGTCAGGGTTCTGTCTAAGTCAGAATCTCCTTCAGTTCCCATAGTGATTCCCACTACACCCTTTGTCTGGGGACCAACACTGCTAACAGTAGTACTGGGAGCAGGTGCCTTAGGGGCAACAGTGTTGGGGGCTCCACCCTTTTTGCAATCACTAGTCCAGTGAGTTGTATTTTTACAATGATTGCACCAGGGTTTCTTCTGACCTTCTTTCTTCTTCTTGGACTGTTGGGACCCACCCTCCTTAGCAGTAGTTTGGGGCCCTGTTGAAGACTTCTGGTCTTTAGGTTTCTGATCTCCACCCTTTTGGTCTGTTTTCTTCTGATCACCCCCTTGGCCCTGGTTCTGGTTCTTTTGCTTAACCCTGGTTCTGACCCATTTGTCTGCCTTCTTTCCCAATTCTTGGGGAGAGGTCAGATCAGAGTCAACCAAGTGTTGATGCAGTTGCTGGTTTTGACAGTTATTTAAAATCTGTTCTCTCATCATCAAATTATACAATCCTGTAAAATCAGATACCTTACTTCCCAGCAACCAACCCTCCAAAGCCTTAGTGGCACATTCAATGTATTCAGACCAGTCCTGAGTCTGTGTCTTTTGGGTGTCTCTGAACATTAACCTGTACTGCTCAGTGGTTAAGCCTAACCCATCAACTAGAACACTCTTCAGGACTCTGTAGTTTCTGACATCCTCTTCTCTAACAGTGAGGAGTCTGTCTCTGCCTCTTCCTTCAAAGGAGAGCCAGAGGATTGCTGCCCACTGGTCTTCAGGAACCTGCTGTACTTTGCAGGCTCTCTCAAGAGCAGTTATCCATTTGTGGATGTCATCCCCACTTTTGTAGGGGGGCACAACCTTAGACAGGTTCCTATTGTCAAAGACCCTATCTTTGTCCTTAGGGACAATGCTGCCACCAGTGGGTATAGACCCACTCTCTTTATGCTGTCTAGCCTTGCTAAGTTTCTCTTCCATCAGGGCTACTTCTAGCTCCTGCTTCCTGATCCTCAGCTGGGCCTCTTGCATCTTGGCCTCATGTTCCCTCCTCTGAGGGGTGGTCATCCTTCTCCTGGAGTGACCTTGAGAGCCTCTAGAGCCATGGGAAGCATTGGAGTCACCTGAGCGATTCCTTTGCCTTCCAAGCCCTGTGTTAAGTCCACTGGGGAGATCCAGTGGGTTGAACCCACTGTCAGTCCCCAATAGCCTTGGTTTAGCTGGGCCAAGTATAATACTTGGCACTGGGCTAGTTCTCCCTTCATCCTCACTACTGTCAGTGTCCTTTTCACTCTCATCCTCTGTGGTAGGCATCCCATCTAAGGGGTGACTATTGGGAAGGGGTACTTCAGTGGCATCTTTAGAAGGGGGGCCTCCTGTTCCTGTCCCTAAGGGGGCTAACTGGGAAGCTTTCTTGAGTGCTCTCTGATTCTCATCATTCTGTAAGAGCTCTCTGAGCTCAGCAGAGTTTGGGTTCTTGGGCTGTTTAAGGCCTCTAAGAGTTGCCAAATGCCTGAGCTCATTCTGATTAAGGGTAGCAAAGCTGGATGGTGCCCTCTGGGGGTCACTCTCAACAGAGATGGGTACAGTGGACCCCTCTGCCCCGGCCATTGCTCTTAAGTGTGGGTGGATGTGTTGCAATCTACCTACACTTGGGTTTACCTACTAAACCTATCTAGTAGTTGTAGTCAGGGTGTGCTACTCCCTTTGCTCTACAACAACTAAGTTCAGTAGAACTTAAGTATATTTAATCTTGTTTTATATGTACCTACAGGTACCTATGTGATCTTTCAATTGGTAACCAAGAGATTACAATGGTAAAACACAGCAAGCTCAAATCCCACCGCTGCCACCAATGTGAGAAGTTGGCCTGGTATATGCTGTTCACTAGTTCTAGTGACCACCTTGTACCATGCCAAGCAACCCTTATGGTGTGGTTGTAAGTCAACCTTTTTGGACTAGCTGCCCTAGTGGTAGCGTAGGCTAAGCAGTCTTTGAGGCTAAACTCGTGAAGCGTGTTAAGCCAGCTGTTTTACCAAATGCAACCCCCTTTTATACCAATGAAAGGACACCACACAGATATATATTCAAAATATATATGTATTTATTTATCAAAGTTACCCCTAGTCTCTTTATGAGCACAGGAGCACAAATCGTCAAACAAGATTATCACAGAATACACAGAAGTTGCACTTTATATGGGTAGGCCCTGGTGGCCACTCAAACCATATACTAAAATAGTGGTATAAGTACCACGAACAGAAAAGGGAAAAGGCCTAGGGCCTCTAGAATCGCTGGGCCTACAAGGAGCTAACGTCAGTTAGTGACCAGGAGGTCCACGGGTGGCGTGTGCAGAGCAAATAGTCACACGCGGGCTCCCATAGGTTTCAATGGGTGCGTAAAAAGTACAAAGTTACTGCAAAAGGAATCTTCCGGATGACCTAGGAACTTAAGATTTGGAACACAGGCACTAGAGATGTATTACTACACATGGGCACCGGAGTACCAGCTTTACCTCACCCACAGGAAGCGGGTGCATAGGCCTCAAAGTGCGTCGGGTTTCTTCTATCTGTTCCGTTGAGCCTGGGACAAAGATGCTGCAGGCGGTCGGTCGGGAAGAGATGCAGTGGATCCAAGAGTGGATCGGAGATGTTGAAGACCTGTAAGCAGAGGGGACAGTGTTCACAGTCACTAGCCAGTGACCAGCGTGGCACCAGGTGGGTACCAGGCGATGTCGGGTGCAAACAGGTGATGAGGGGTAGCTTGTCTCCGCAGCCACGTGGTCCCTGAAGGTCGACGACGTCCAGGAGTCGGCTCACGAGCTGTCCCACGCAGGCTCTCGCTGTCGGCGGTGTCGGCGACTTGATCGAAGCAAACAAGCCTTGGCAAAAGCAATTGCAGGAGGATTCGGAAATCAGCTGTTGGTTCTGACCAGCAAGGTCAGAGGGATTGCTCCTTTGGAGGGGAGCAAGGGCCAGTCTGGAGCAACCAGGCCAGCGGTGTTTGTCGTAGATTTCGTCGCCAAGATGGCCACTAGCCAGCGGGCCAGCAACCGGTTAGGCGCGTCGAGTGGCAAAATGCAGAAGGGCCCCACGCAGATCGTGGAGATGCTGGAGGGCTCACCTTTGGTGCAGATGCTGCTCGAGGGTTGGGCTTCTCAGGACCCAAAGCACAACTTGGAGGGAGCCTCGGTTGTTGCACTGGTCAGCTTGTCGTAGTCGTTCCAAGATGGCTGGCTCCACGTGTCTCGGTGCCTCCACGGGTCTCCTCTTTTCAGGGACTGTGGATCGGGCGGTGAGAGGTCTGGAGGTCCAGGTCTTGTCAGTCTCTGGGCTCGGGCTCCGGCGGGAGGCGGCGGCAAAGCAGACGGTGATTCGCTGGATGGTGCTTGCGTTAGCAAGGTGGTCACTCCCTGACCACAGGGGAGATTTTCTTCAGTCTTCTGTGCAGCAGAATGTCGAAGTTCCCGTCTTCTTCTTAGTTTCAAGTTGATTCCAGGATGTCTGAAGTCTTAGGACACAGCTCCTACCTTTATTCGGATTCTAGGGGCCGGACTACCTGCTAGGTCCCTCCCTATGGGTGGGACCAGGAAGGGGGGTGGTTACACCCCCAATCCTTTGTCCAGCTCGCCCCAGGCCCGGGACTGGTGTGCCCCAGGACCGGTTTGAACTGGCATATGCACCGAGGCTCCTTGTGAGCCACAGGCATGTCTGGTTTCTTTCAAGCCCTACCTGACCAATACACAAAATCCTGTCTGGGGTGGTGCATGCACCTCCCCTGGCAGGAAACCCTTTGTCCACACCTCCCAAGCTGGAAGGACTCCCAGCAGCAGGAGGGCAGACTTGTGTCTGTGGTGGCAGCATCCATTTTGTGGAGCTGAGGCTATGTCTGATTTTACCCGGGTTTCAGGTACTGTACATGTCGTGTCCCTCTAGAAGGGTGGAATGCTAACCCCGTCGCCAGAATTGGCGAGGGGTTAGTATTCCAATTCGTATGACACCTTACTCGACATGTTTTGATAAAGCCAAACCAAAGATAGCATCTAACCGCGAGGTTCATAATGCACTTAAGAGTATATGGTATGACGATATCTGGAAACAGTAGAAGGAAGTTGTTCCGACCACTGCAGACAGGCTCAGCTCATGCCAGAGCACCATCTCACATGGAACCAAGCACTCTGCCCTCAGGATTGTTAAGGCCTGCTATAGGAGTGACTTATAGGTTACCAGGTGTCCCATTTAAGGTTAGGTATAGGTATACTACACCTAAGTAAGAGGTGATTACACCAACTTACCCCAGCTGAGTGATCAGCCAGTTGTGTCAAATCGTTAGGCCAAGCCTGGGGTGGCATAATACATGCTGCAGCCCCTGGCAGGCCTTGGGTACACCAATGCCCTGGGTACCTAGTGTACACTGGTACAGGGGCTGACAGGGTGATCCACTTCCAATTGGTTATGCACCTAGGGTGCATAGTTTTAATTTAGTAGAGAGAACAGCAGGCTGGGGGTCTGATTGGCAGGCCCACAGCCTCAATATGTCAAAAACCAGTGAAGCAAAAAGCAAAAATTTGGGGTGACCATAGGATAGCAGACCCTACTCTCCTACAGTAGGGAAATGCATTTTTATTCTCCTTTATTCAGTCTTTTAATATATTATCCATGTGCTTGCTAAGTTTTGTGTTTTACAGCAGATGGGTAAGTAGGTGAATGCAAGAATGAGTCAGGAGGTTGGTGAATGGAGCTACCATGCCAGAATGAGTCCCTAAACTCATCAGTGACTGCAGGGGTACGCCCAGTTAAAAGGTGGATTTATTAGCATAGCCAATGCTAGTTGTTATTCACTGTCTACAAATAGCACACCTTTTGTGCATCTGAAGGGCTGCAGAGTCTCCTCTACACTTCTCAAAGCCCTCCACATCAGTGAGAGGGACTTCAGTGCCAGATTATACAGATGACACCCAATCGCTAGTCGTCCTCCGTAACAACTCCAACGTGACCACACTATTGGACCATCTACTGGAGAGGAAACTGGAGAAATCTTCACTGTGTCTACTGAAGCGGTGATAGAACTGAGATCTTCATAAGTAATAAACACAACATTTCTCTAGACACTTGCCGGTCGACTCTGAGGTCTACTTCCTTCCCATGTAGATGAGGTGCCAAATCCAGGGGCGCTTCGACTTAACTGTATTTAAGCACAGAAATTCATTGCTTTATCATATGAGCCAACTTTCACATTCCTACTGTATCAAAGATCCGCCCTGTTTTACCATCCAACCACTGATACCGTTCGCCCGGCAGTTGTAAAGTCCAGACTGCAATACTGTAGGATTATATACCTCAGACTCCTCAGCAAAGCAAGTAAGAATCTCCAGGAGACTCGAAACCGAGCCGCCCACATAATCTGTGGACAGAGGAGGAACAATCATGGGTCCACCTTTCGGATCCTAACTTTCCTGCTTAACCATCAAGCTCCAGATACAACTCCAAGTCATCTGCGTAATCTGGCAACCAACCAATTGAAAAGCTCCAAATTACTTATCGGCCTCTTCCAACTCCACAACCTGCCACACCCAGAGCTCCAGCACCGACAACAAACTGGTCATCCCAAAATTGCACCAGTCATGATTTGGAGTCGATCGCTGAAAGTGGCAGGAAGGAAGATACTGAACAGTCTCCACAAGGAGCTTCGACTAATCAGCAGCCTCACCAGCGTGAAGCACCAAACACGAACATGTCGCTGGACCTTCCTGCCAGAGTAAACGTGTGGAATGGTCTCCCCAAGAGCACAGGATGAATCCCAATAAACACTAGACTAACCATGAACCAAGGCTCCGGAGCAGCGTGAGTAAAGGGCTTCAATGCTGCAACAGGTAGGTGCCGGCTTTATGGTGGTGCAACCAGTGTCGCTACAGCTTGCGCTGAGCTCAGCAGCGCTGTCTTTAGAAATAGCATATGGGTTTAAAAGCACCTGCTGCAGAGTTCCATGTATGTTCAGCAGGTTGCAGGCTATACTAAAAATGTCAAGATAACTCGGGTGATTAATCTTACTGCTGGATGGAGATTGGAGTTTTGTCTAGAGGCACTTTTGACTCATCATAAAGTAGAGCAGAGGGTTAATATGCCTGCTACAAAGAACGTGTACCATGCAGATCACAGAACGGTATTTTATGAGGATAGCTCAGTGGGTCACTGCTTTTGTCACAGAGATCCTTTTGTTATTTGCATTTCATAAGATACAATCCCAGTATAGCACAGTGAGATATGCACCGTCATCAAGGAGCCACATGCAAACTGCCAGATAGAGCGTTTTTTTTTCCCAGTCTTTCATTATCCTAATGTCGCCAAAATGGGTTAGTCTGGATAGAAATGCATTCTTATTAGTAAAGCCAACCCCAGCCAGTGAAGTACGTTTTAAATGCTGAGTTTGTGCTTCTCCAGACCAAAATCTCATACACTACACTGTCTACTAGTACGGATGACGTGAATCCTACACCTTGTAATCCTCATTGTTTTATGTGACATTTCCTATAGACTGATTTACACACGTATGATTCATGGTCTTTGTATAATGTGTGTGGGATGTAAAGTGCTCTGAGACCTACATGGTATGAGTAGCACTATAAACAAATGAAATGTTTGTGAGAGAGAGGCTAGGGAGAGATCGGGGCACTGTTGAAGGGTGGGAGTGAGAGAATGCGTGGAGAAGGAGGTCATGGGGGAGGGGGCACCAACAAGGATTATAAACACAGGAGGCCACCAGCACTCAAGTCGGTCATGACGACAGGGGCATTAAGTGTTATATAAAGGCAATTACAATACAACACAGTACTAGGCCTTCACTATGAGCCCTCTCCCCCCTACTTTTAACTCTTCAATGCCTATTTTCACCCCCTTTCTCCTAACCGCAGGTAAATATTGTCTTCTGTACTTTGGACGTTATGCTGCTCCCCCATACTGTCACTACTACATATTACCTTGAAACTATTCTCCTGCATGCTTATGGTGGTTTTTGCTTGTTTAATTTTTCTGCACTTGTTTATTCTACACTGTGCCTGGAAGCTGGACCATGGACACTTGTTTCTACATTACAAATAATAAACAAGTATTGGTAAAGCCAATAGGTCCGGAATTAGTCACCAGCTTTCTGGAAATTGTTTGTTTTGTTTTGTTATGGTTTTTGTAAAACTTTATTGTTTGGAATATGTCATACAAATAATGAATACATGCTGAAGAAAAATGTGAATGACACCAACCACAGACTAATGGATGAAGTATGGCCGAAACCCCAGTATTCTAACTATGTTATACACATAATTTTAGTAAAATCAAAAGGTCTTACATAACACAGATCTAAAAAAGTCAATCAGCCTGTCATTGGCTTCCAGTCTCTTACCTTTGAAAAAGAAAGGGAAGAAGGAAAAGAAGGAAAGAACTCAAGAAATAAAGAAAGAAAGAAAGTAGGCAAGAAAGAAGGATGGAAAAAAAGAAAGAAAGAAAGAAAGAAAGAAAGAAAGAAAGAAAGAAAGAAAGAAAGAAAGAAAGAAAGAAAGAAAGAAAGAAAGAAAGAAAGAAGGCAAGAAAGAAGGTGTTGGGCCGGAAAAGTCCTCTGCATGGTGAAGACGTGTATCCCTGCCCTAAGTGCCCAACTGTACTGTTATCTGGATTCCTAATGCTGATTTTTTTTGTCTTAGACAAGCATGTATTATGAGTGTGCGCCATGATATAGGCCTGTCTCATGGACTGCAGTTTTGTTGGACCGGGAGGGGCGCCCAAAGTGCTACCCGCATAGTGGTGGAAGGCCACTGCCCTCGCCAGGAGTTAAGCGGCACAAGTGCAGCGGTGGCAGCATACAGTGTAGTGATCAGTAGTAGTGAACAGGACCTTTTTACCCTGTGTGACTGGAGCGAGGCCTACAGGTTCACTCAGTTTTTCAAAAGTACTTCTGCTGTGTGCTTAACTCATCCTTTGCCTAAATAAGGTAGATGTGGAGTGCTGCGTGGCACAGTAGTGACTGCGTTTGTTGTATGTGTGCCTGGAAAGGGTACTTCACAGGCATAGACCAGTACTGTGTAGGACATGTGAGATTAGTGCATGTCTTGAGTGTATGCATGCCTCTGAGGAGTACATGACATGACAAGAAAGATGTAATGCAGCGCAGTGTGCACGATATGAAAGATGGTACTGGTTGTATGGGTGCGTGCGTGAAGTGAAATACATGCAGTGCTGTGCAGAGCCCACATGGTGAGTGTGTGTGCTGTCAGCAAATTGAACACAGATTGTATTTGAGGTCAATCTAATTGCTCAATACGAATCTTAATAATCAAGTAATCTTGAGTAGAGAAAGCAAAAAAAAAGTTTTGTTTTTTAATTTTTGAGAATTTTATTTCATAGGCCAACACATGTTTCACGAAAACTTATATAAGGAGCACGGAGGAATTTCACTTCACCCACCCGTATGCAATGCAGTCATATAAGGAGTGTGGAGGAATTTCACTTCACTCACGGTACAATGGCCGCATGCAATGCAGTCATATAAGGAGTGTGGAGGAATTTCACTTCACTCGTGGTACGATGGCGTATGCAATGCAGTCATATAAGGAGTGTGAAGGAAACTTCACTTCACTCACGGTACGATGGCCGTATGCAATGATAACTAGGGTCTGGTTCAAAGACCCCCGTTACCATTACATATGGCCATCGTAACGAAATTCCTCTGCGCTTCTTATATGAGTTTTCGATATACATTAATATACTGTTCAATACTCATGAGAATCTTCATTCTGATCATCACTGCACATAAAATATCTTTTCCACAACCAGAGAATTAAATATTGCATTTTGTAATGTTAATATTTTGGCCCTGAAGAAGTGACAGGTGTCGTGAAACACATGTTGGCCTATGAAATAAATTTCGCAGAAATTAAAAAACCGAAAACTTTGCTTTCCCTGCTCAAGATTTCTTGATTATTAAGATTTGTATTGAGCAATTAGTTTGATCTCAAATACAGTATGTGTTCAGTTTATTGCTTAAACACGACTGGAGGGAGTTATCCTGTAAATATTTGTTGAGGTTAGTGTTAAACCCGTGAAGAGCTTCCTTCCCCCCCTCCTTGCGATAAGAATGTGTGCTGCCGGTGTGTGTGTGTTTGTAAATAGCACACCCTCATTAGGTCTCGAAAAGCTTCAGTGTTAAACAGGTGCTCGCAGACTGAGTGTGTTGTATTGAATGCATGTGTACGTGTAATGGTACAATGCATTAAGGTACTAATGCTGGGCAGTAATTGTGCTGTGAATGTACCTTAAGTAAGTGTGCATGAAGTGGTACATTATATGGAGGACCTTGGGTTCCATTTTGAGAAGCCCAGGCCTGCCTGGAGAAGACACGAGGAGAGGAATCCCCCCAGACAGATTTATGTATTGCTGCATTCCTGTGAGGTGGGTGGGAGAGACAGACACTGGAGGGAAAAGGAAGCAGCAACCTTTACACTTCCAAAGACTGCTCTTTGATTTGGTGAGAGATGAGACGGAAGGGGCCTGGACACATCTCAGGAAGAGAGTTGTGTCTGATAAGGGAGTCATAAAGAGGAGGGTTGGGGATCTGGGATTAACCTTTCTATGCACATATCTCTGTGGCTGAAATCCAGGTGTAAACTCTGGTCACAAGTGGTGTTGTGGGACAATCAACTTCAAAGTCATCCCTGCTGTGACAGACATGTGTCATGAGGAAAGAAATAAAAGAGAGGTGTGCACTTTAAAAGAAGCAGAACCCCAAAATAAAACTTCAAATACATCAAACTCTATATCACATTTGGTGTCTAGAAAAAGGACTATAAGAAGGGGAGAGTCCAGTCTCCAAAAAGTGGTCTTCTGCCAAGCAGCCAGACGGGCTGTGTGAGAAGGGGAAGTGCTACAATACTTCTGCCTAGATGCAAGGCCTGCTGGTCTCCATGCTAGGGGAGGGGACATCACCCAGGACACCAAGATCACCTTCCCTGGAGCACCATCATCTGCCTGCTTGCCAAGACCAGTGTGTTCTGTGAGGGAGAGGAGAGCGTTGGAGGGAGCGAGGTCCAGTGGGGAGCCCCACACGTGCATTTCCTGCATGAGGTGTGAGGCTGTGCAGCGATCGGGCAGTGGGGGTGTGCAATATCGCCTGTGCAATGCCAGTATGCCAAGAGAAGGGTACCTCATTCTGAGCCATATCAGAAGCACTGTGCACCAGGTCACACCTACTTGGTCACACCGTATGCCAGTGGGTGTCACAGTTGAACTGGTTTTGGGTCAGGAGCGCCGGACTTCTGAAATCAGTGACTCCTTATGCTAGGAGGGGCCACCGTAGCAAGGACGATCTCATAAGGAGAGTCTGCGCCCAAATCGGGAGTCATCATTGGATCATTGCCTTGACCTAAGCAATACTGCTGTGACCAGTGGGTCTAGCGGACACACTGATCTAACCTTATGGATTCCCCGAGGATCACCAAGACACCGCTGAGGACTTCATACCCTCATTGAAGCCCCGGTTGGGAGCCAGAGGACCAAACAAGCCCCCTCTCCCCCTGCTAGGGGTAAGTGCAGTGTCTGCCAAGCAGGAGCAGCTCCGATCACTGGAAAGAATTTACTGCGCTGCTTGACAGAGAGAGACTGCGTAGCTGGGTGCTGCTGCATACACCGCGAACAGCACATTTTTGCCATACAGGATCCGGACTCTTGAGCTCCCCAGGAGAGGGCACTCGCTGCAACATTGAACATTGCCATACCGCCAGAGCGGGTTCGACTGGAACTGGGCCCTTGTTGCCCCGGGGGAATCGCTGCTAATGGTCCAGTGGCACCATGGACACTTTTGACTGATTCCTAAAGAGTCAAAGATAGAACTCTTGAGTGCGACCTAATAGTTTCCATTGCCTAGATGCAGTCACCAGTAAATGAGGAATAACCCCAAACAGATTACAAGAAGGTGGGTTGGACAGGGATCAGCCTGACAACTACTCGAGTCCCGACCTCAAGAGGGCTTGCGTTATTGCTTCCGAATGTCATATAACTTTGCATGTGTAGCGTTAGAAATAAAATATGTATTTTTTCTATAAAAGTGAGTATTGGACTGGAGATTGATTTATTGCTCATACTGTTTGCACTTTTAGCCATGTGTCTATTGTTTTTATGCGTGTTGATTGTCATTGTTTTTAATGTATACTCATACTGGTATTTTATTTTGTACTTTTATGGATATCTTTTTATCCGAATAAAGAATGAATTGAAATTGAAATTGTTTGCACTTTGAGTTATGAGTCGTGTTTACTGACCTGTATCTACATCTGCCTCAAGGGAGCCTTGACTGCTCTACCACAGCAACCACTGGGAGTCAAGTGTAGAAGAGGTACTTGGCCCAGTTGCTCAGGATCCATAATAGGTCGGGAACCAGAAGTAGAAGGCCTCGACTACTTCAGAAGAGCCCAGTAGCCCCTACGCGCCACATGGCCCTCTGAAAGGGGTTCTGACAAAAGGCAAGAAAAAAAGGAAAGAAAGAAGGAGAGAAGGAAAGAAAGAGAAAATGAAAGAAAGAGGAGAGAGAGAAGAAAGAAGAGACAGAAGGAAAGAAAAAAGGCAAGAAAAAGAGAAGGATACCAAAAAAGAAGGAAAGAAAGAAAGAAGGAAGGAAGGAAAAAAGAAAAGAAGGGAAGGAAGAAAGAAAGAAAGAGAAAGAAAGAGAGATGGAGAGAAAGAAAGAGAAGGAAAGAAAGACATAAAGAAGAAAATAGAGAATTACAAGAAAGACAGAATGAAAGAATGAAAGAAGTGGAGATAGAAAGAGAAGGAAAGAAAGAAGAAAAGATAAAGAAAGAGAGATGGAAGCAATGAAAGAAGAGATGAAAGAAGGCAAGGATAAAAGGCAAGAGAAAGGAAGAACATAGGAAAGAAAGAATGGGAGAAGAAAGAATGAGAGAAAAAAGGACTGAAAACCAAAAGAAAAAGGTGAAAGAAAAAAAGTAAAAGAAAGAGAGAGAGAAAGAGGGAGACAGAAAGAAAGAAATGGATAGGAAAGATGGAAAGATAGAAGGAAAGGGAGAAAACAAGAAATGAAAGAAGACAAGAATAGAAGAAAGAGAAAGAAAAGAAAGCAAGAAACATAGAAGAAACAAAGTAAAAAGAGGATAAATGAATACAGAACAGTTTCAAACTGATACAATCTTGTATGCTGTGAAATAGTAGAAGCCAGAAAAGCAAAACTCTCCAAAAGGTATTTACAACAGCATTGGCAAGAGATGGGATCTGATAAAGATGGAATGTGCCCTGTGTTCACATCAGAACCCGCTAAACACAAAGACAAGACTAAAGTAATTCTAAAGTACAAACAAAACCACTGGCACTGAATGGAACTAGCTTATGTGTGGATGTGCTCCATGTGAGTGAGCGAAATCCAGTCTCTCAAAGTGGAGTTAACAAGTGGCTTTAGTACCGTGACCCTCTGGCCCATGCTATATGGTGTTGTGGGTGGAGGTAAAATGTGAGAGTCACAACAACAGACCAATGGATGAAAACGGGTGGCTGAAAGCCTATTTATGTAAGTACAGTATGCATACTTTAGGAAAATCAAAGGGATTTGGCTAACGTAAGACCTAAAAATACAATACAATAGAAACCTGACATCGTGATATTTTTAATGAAAAACTGAAATGTATGCATAAATATCTGCATGCATATTTTTGTATAATTACATTATTCATATATGTATCAGTAAGGGTACACATGGGGATTGGCCCTTCTTGGTGCAGCCTGTTTGGACAACGTTTAGATTGGCATAAGAACAGCGGAATATGTATGTGCTCTCTGGGATATAACGTACACATCTGTGGTTACTGTATAGTATAGTAAATAATCACACATTCTCAGGGGAGCCCTGTTACATGGTAGACAGTGAAATGTTGTAATCACACACAGGAGTGTTGCAAACTACAGACATGTTGTGGAGATATTTCATTCTCATGCCTTACACTGACCCGGAAGGACTTTCCATCCTTACACTATTCAAAGAATCCCTTGGAAGCCCCTCTCTCTTCTTTCAGCATCAGCCTGAAACGTCATAACCGGTAATAAACAACAAACAGCTGAGGAGGGATCACGAAGAAAGACATTACTAAACAATAAACTTACAGCACCAGGACGTCTGCTAAATAAACACATACAAACAATTAAAGGTGCACGCAAAATCTTTGCAAAAAGTGTATATATTTCATATGTTTACATTGGATTTGGAAATAGTTAATAGTGACTATTAACTATGCAAGTTGAGGAGAGTAAAAGCGTCTTTTATATTTTATTCACTTTTTCAGTAGGTCTACAACGAGAAAGCAAACTCAGCTTTTTATTGTAGTCACTATTAGGTTTAGACCTCTGACCTTCAATGAACAGCTCCAGTTTGAGTACAAAAGTAACTAATATGAGCAGTGTAAATAGTGAATAGAAGGAATATTTTATGGTGTTCAAAGTAAAATAATATGTGAAGTTATAACCAGCAAAATATTTACAAATTACTTTCCGAATGAAATATAGAATTGTTTTTGCACAAATGCTCTTTGATCAAACCCAATGGAATTAAGGGATTTTGCACAAGTTGAATTGTGCCCATAATTATGGCTATGCCACATGTACCACATAAAACTGTGCCTACCTCAAACAGATAAACAAGCATTTGCAATGCAATGGGTCTTGCATTGGTGAAAGTTTGAGCTATTGGCGGTGCAAATGAGAACGTTTTTTATTTATGTCTTAGATCATTAAGATTACACGGCCCACTCTGTCAATGCTGATAAAACTTTAATTGGAACAACAGAAACGAGGTATGTAATATGTATACTCGTTGTTCACGTAGAACATTCACTGGCCAGAGCAAAATGTACAAATCCCACGCTGCGGATCTGCTTTTCAACGTAAGAATGCTGGCTGTTATCAACTTGCAAATGGTATAAAGTGCTCTTGTTGTGAATGCTATGCATTCGAAGCTCCGTCCCTTGCAGACGACGCGCTCGAAAGTGCAGATCACTAGCTGTGTAAATTACAGTTGGCCAGAGACGCCAAAGTAACCGTTTCTCAGGAAGCTGCCCTCAGTAGCACATATGTACGGTGGCAAGTTTACGGATGTCCCTCCATATAACTGAAACACGCCTTCTGACTAAACCAATCGGATTAAAATAGATAGCTTAGCGTTATATCTAGATTACTGTAGAACTTTTCAAATTGCATATATATATTTTTTCATTCAATCAATGTTTACACGTTGAAATCACATTGGTACATTTATCTACTTCGTAATCAGGAGGAGGAGCTGTAGCCGGGGAGAGGGAGCAAGCCTGGGCGCGTGCAGTTCCTGCTTAAACAAGCAAAAGGGAAAAAGTGTGCCACAAAAGTAATAAATGACAATAACCAGTAACAGCACATGTAAAAGGGGCAGTCCTCATGGGAGGATACACAATTCTAAAAGGAGGGACACTAAAGATATTCACCAATCAAAAGCCACCATTTCTGAAGGGCAGTAAGAGGAACCAATGAAAAAGATTGGCGTTTTTTGAAGTACACATCTTAGATACAGGGTGTCTCTTCGAGACAGCATTTGCGCTGCCTAGGCGAGACCCAAAAATGACTAAAAAGCCCCACGTGTGCCCCACAGTTGCAGCCCCTTTTCAAGGCTTCAGTGGTCACTGTTTATCTGATGAATGCTGTAGTGAGGTGTTTAACTGCACTAGTGAGATGAAACCTCTGCTCAGACTGTGATTGTGTTAGATAGAAGTGCACGATATTGAAATAATGGGATCACAGATTGTTGTTACGCCGCATAATTTGCCTCATCTCGCTGTATAATTTAGTCAACCCTGAGGCATAAATTGCTCTTCCGATTGCGGGTAATGACAGTGACCCCGATTGTGAATTATTACATGTGAAGAAATGAGAAAGCATTCAACTTCAGCCTTTCAAACATTAAGTAAAACAGCAAATGCAGGAAGAAATTGTTTCACAATTATTTTCGAGCTGTCAATAAGGTTCTAAAACAAATATTATAACAAACAGATGCAGAACTGTTACGTTAAAAACAACACACAGGTTTTTATACAAATCCATATTTAGGTGACCGCTCCTGGCACTTACAGAATCAGAGAACAAAACCAAATTGCTGGTATTTTAGCTGAGAAAGAAGGGAAACCTCGAGTCAGAGCACAGGCTGCAGAGGAGTCAGTGCTCTGCCAAGGCTGCCCGGGGGGGCCACATAGGGGACCCTCCAACAGGGTGGCCACCTTAATGCCACAGGAAGGCACTCCAGTCAGTCCGGTCGGCCGCATCACTTCCGGCCGTGGGGGAGGGGGTCAAAGGTACAAATACCTTCACCCGCCCACAAGGCAGCCTCTTGTCTGCTGCCCGTCTCGCTGTTTCCAACTCCACTCCACGACCCCTGATGCCGTTTCGTATGGCGGAGCTGCGGCTGGACCTGAACGCGGTGAGTGCATCTCCCACCCCCCCACCCCCTCTCCCCTGGCCTGATCTCCCTATTTGGGTAGTATCTGGGCAAGGCGGCCTGGCCCTTTGGTAGTCTGTCCCGAGGGGGGGGGGTGTAGGACAACCCAGCTCCGCCGGTGCGGGCCTAGCTTGGACCCGCAGGGGGCTCTGTCGGGTTTTCCTGGCACGGAATCGGGTAGTAGTGGGGGGGCCTATCCCCCCACCCCCCATTGACGAGAGTGAACACAAGAGCATATCACTGCAGGCGGGGCATTGAGGCCGTCGAGGGGACCCTCCGGCCCCCATGGGTCATTTCGCCCGGGGTGGTGGCACCAAGCGCCAGGTTTCGCTTCCCCCTCCGTGGCGATGATTTTAAGGGTCGCAACGTATTAACGGTCATGCAAAGTGCTCAGACACACGCGGGTTGAGTTTGCGCCCTTTAAATTGTTTGGATACTGAATAGAATTAATTATGCATATGCTGTACCCTTCCTACGACCGCTTCTGAGTGTCAGTGCTTTTCGGGGAGGAGGGGGCGGGGGGGGGTCAGCGAGTCCCTCGTGGCCTCCCTCCGGGGCTAATCAGTGCTTTCTGGGAGGACGGGGCAGGGGGCAGCGGGTCCCTCGTGGCCTCCCTCCGGGGTTAAGTCTCTGGCCCAGGGGCAGGGCAGTGAGTCCGGATCCAGCAATGTTTTCGATGTGCTGGGGCCTAGCGCCCGTACTGCAGGCAGGCACCACCGTGGGGGACCGAAACGTGCTGAACGAGGTAGCTACGCCGCCGGAGGTTATAACGACACAATTTTATGTTCAACTGTATTCAGCGGTCACTGGGTGCAATGTGCGTTCCTTGTGAGTTGAAGTACAGTGTGCCTTTTATCAAAGAGGCCAATGTAGTCGAGCAATGTTTAGCAGGCGGATGCATGAGCCTCAGCAGCCTAACGGCTAGTCTGCCGACTTTGGTGCTGGAAACCAGGGTTCGAGCCTCGAGGTCGCGTCCACACCCTGTGATTCTGGGCAAATCATTTCATCTCCCCGTGCCTGAAAGTGTAATGTAAATACGATGCGCATGTACAGCGCTCAAATACCTTCGGGTCGAATTCGCGCTATATAAAAGATGCAAAATGAGAGGGGTGCTTTTGATTTCTCCTTTGGTCCCAATGGCATGTTCAGAAGTAGACATTCACAAGCACGCCTCAGAGGGCACAAGGATAAAGGATAATACGGAAACAGGCGAGATGAGCATCATGACCAGCAGAGATGCAATCATTCGGACTTTGCTATGCGACCTAGCTCACAGTGGACATTTGGTATAGCTGTTTCACCTGATATGTAGAACCAACATTAGATTCCATATGCCGCATGTATGCGGTGAAAATGTAAATCCTTATCATGTAATGTGTAGTGAAATGTCCCCTAACACATATATAAAAGTAGTTCACGTTGGAAAAAGTATGAAAAACGCTATACAGATGATACGCCGAAGAGACAAGGGGGATAACTGAGGGAGACTCAGCCCTCACATGTAGAGAGATGAGTGCTTCGCAATGGGTCAGTTCAAATGTATATAATCATAATGCAAACTAAATCGCCTCTCGCTCATCAAACATTTTGACAAATTGAGAAATAGAGATCACACAATTTGCAATGGTGGGGAAGCTGGGATTTAAATAACTCTCTCTTGGTTACAAAGTATGTAACAATAAGCTACTTCCTTCCCACGAACCTAGAACCTTCGCCGGTCAATGTCCGTCAAAAAAAACAAAAAAAAAAGTCAATTTCAACATGGGAATTTTCAATACTTCTCCAAAATATCTCCGCATTTCAGAAGACATGCTGTGCTGCTGGTCAAATCACTTAATTCCCGGGCATGAATGTGCAATGTAATGCAGTGCACACGCTAGCGCGCCAATAACTTTCAGTGCTTCTGGGCAAATCAATTATTAACAGTTCCTCTGTGAAATATAATGCGGTGCGCACGCTGGCACGCTAAGACCGTTCGGTGCTTCTGGACAAATCACTTATCTCCTGTGCCTTTGGGTAGTGTAATGCAGTGCGCACGCTAGCGCGCCAACACCGTTCCGTGCTTCTGGACAAATCACTGTTCTCCTGTGCCTTTGTGCAGTGCAATGCGGTGCGCACGCTCATACCGTTCTGTGCTTCTGGACAAATCACTTATCTCCTGTGCCTTGTGCAGTGTAATGCGGTGCGCACGCTAGCGCGCCAACACCTTTCCGTGCTTCTGGACAAATCACTTATCTCCTGTGCCGCTGTGCAGGTAATGCGGTGCGCACGCTAGCACGCCAATACCGTTCGGTGCTTCTGGCCAATTCACTTATCTCCCATGCCAGGTGCAATGTAAGGCGGTGCGCAGGCTTGCGCTCCAATACCGTCAGGCGAGTCGCGGCAAATAAATTATAACGTGCATATCGGAGTTGCACTGGCTATGAGCAGAGGAGTGGTTGCTGTCAAGCAGGTTGGCCTCTGGCTGCTGGCAGCCCAGTCTGGTACGTCACAAACAGATTGTGGCAGAAGGAAGACAGGGAAGAGGGGTGCTCTGGACTAGGGGGGCAATTGTGATGCCTGATTTTGTTTGCCGGGTGCATCGGTGGGTGGGACCACAACCTTGCCACAGCATAATGGTGGTTCATACACTACCCAGGTGAACGAGATACGCTGTATTGTGCAGTTTAAAGTTTAGGAGGACACAGCTCCCTCATATACAAACCGCCGGATTTCCCCCGCTCAGCAGGCTGGTGGGGCGATTATGGAGGGAGCCAGAGGAAAGGTATTAGGGTAGTTATTTGTTCACCTAATAGTCGGGCCCTGTGAACGGTTTGACCCAGTGGTGCATTGCCGAGGAGCACAGGCATCCCGGGGGAGCCCAAGTGATTTGGCTGATAGGGGGAATCACACATTCTTCAGGCCCGTAGGGGACCATTCTTTCGCCTGGTGCTGTCCTGAGGCCATTTTATGGGGCATTGATAGCCTCATATGCTGAAAGAACTTTTCCCCTGCAAATTTGTGCTTTAGGCAGCCAAGGTGGGTCTCAGTAGGGGAGGTCGATTGATTGTATTTTCATGCCGCAGCTGGGGACTGGATCTGGTGGTGGGGCCTTGTTTGCAGGGCCTCAGTAGGGGAGGTCCTTGATTGTATCTCGTTTGCAGAGGGGGACTGGATCTGGTTTTTGGGGCCTTAGTTGCAATGTTTTGTTCCATTGGCAACTGAGGCTGAGTGGCCTTGGCTTGTTCTCATCTGGTGGTTTGGGGTCTGTGAGGAGCCCAAGAGCTATGGGTGGGGGCGGCTAGCTCTCGGTTGGCTATGCAACTGAGCTATAATGGTGGCTCGTTTCACCTTATGCAAATAGAAGCACTGATTAGCCAATAGATGGGCTTGTTTTAGGTAGTGCTCCTTTTGGTAGTAAATATAGGGATGCATTGACATGTGCTCAGTATGTTTAACGTTTCAACACCTTTGCGTTCACATACATTTACATTTGTATAATTGAGATGTAATTCTTAATGCGCGTTAGATTAACGCTATGAATGGTGATCAGTCAGGCTTTTCAGTAAGCGGAACACCTAGTAAATGCGGTGTGTGCTGGTGGCTGGTCTGAATTCCATAGTCATTGCCTAAGCAAGCTGGGTAGCCCTGCAGATTAGTTTTAACTCTTAAACAATCCTTGAAGCTTGTGCAGGGCTCCCTCGGCTCGGTTGTTGTCGTTTATATTAGCCGGGTCCTCCTGAAACTCTTCACCGCTGTGTCCGGGACCAGGTGGAAAGTGTACACATCGTCTTCAGCACCTATCCTAAGCAAAGATTTATGCTTAAGTGTTGAGGGTGATTTAATGTTCCCGGGTCCTTCAGAAGGGCTCCAGAAGGGTAGGATGACTCAGAGGCAAGGAGCACCTAGGGTAGTTTACGTGTGCTTGATCGACTATGAAGAAAGTATGCATCGCGGGGCCCTGCTCTACACTAAAGTGGGCAAAGGTCACACAAACCATAGGTGCCGAGGTCTGGACCGATGCTAAAGGCCTTGGGGTCCCAGTTCACTTCTGAAGCGGCTATGGCTTCAGATGCTGAATGGATGTCCGTTGTTATTTGTTCGATCGTTAACCGATTAGTTACTTGCGGTGTTAATCTGCGGGGGTAGAGTGTGCGGCTCCTGTTGTCTTTCCATCGTGTCGGTTTGATGCGGGATGGTTGTTATTTGGGCACAGCTGTGTGTTGGGTCTGTTCTCGTAATATTGGGGTTAGCCTGACTGTAATCTCCCTGTTTGTCACACATGGTTTTACTGCGGGGGTGTCCCCAAGCCCTGTGCCCTGAGGCACATGGGCGGCAGGGGTCTTCCTACAAGTAGATGGATTTGACCGAAGCCCCCACAGTTCACGTTCCTCACTGGGGCTCGACGTGGAAATTGAATGCCGGTTTACCGTCTTTAAAAGAATTCATGGCATGAGGCGCACATGAAACACAGAAGGGTGATAACCAGACAACTTTGAGTGACGCACTAATAGACCTATACTGGGCAGTTGATGACCCCCAGTATAGGGTCTACGGCCTGTTGGGGGAATTACAGATCACGTGTTGCTATGATGTGCTGGTTGGACGGCAGCTGCTGTAACGCTTCCCTCGCTCTGGCCCCCGTTATTGGGCAGACAACAATAAAGAATTCTTCAGATTAGTTACTCCAAACAGGTAGAGTTTATGAAGGGTTGGACAACTTGTCGACATGTTCTAGGCGCTGTGGTGACTTGTGGGCGGTTTAGAGGTATGAAGCTGCCCCTTCCCATACCTGAGACTTAAACACGGCGCTCTTACAGAATGAAGACTTGGGGGTTTTAGGTTTATGCCTAAGAAATCATAAAATGCCCCAAGTACTTAGCTTTGCATAAGAGGAGAATTTTCATACAACGGCACCTTGTTAAAATTAGGATCCGTGTAGAGCGAGCTACTGCGATATCTGACTATAGACCCATCCCCTTACTCAGGCTTATGGCTAGGTGCATGGGTAACATTTTGTTCCCTTATACAGTATTTAATTTAGTGGTTAAACAGGACTAAAGTGAGGACTCCTTTGGCAGTTTTTCCATGCCTGAACGTACGTAAGGATGAAGTAAGTGTCCCAGGTGCGCACCATGACATACTTGTGTATAGGAAGATTGTTAATAGGTTCATTTGGTCTAACAGTGGCAGGTAACAGGGGCGACTTGTACAAGAAACTAACATGAGTGGCTCAACACTGTTGGTTAGAAGGGATTTGTCAAGCGCAGAACCCAAACTAATTAGCATTATACACAGGATGGAGACTATTTAAGCGATATGCATAATAGCTGTAATGTGATGCTAAAGGGTTTGGCATGCCAAGGGAGATTTCTTCCATATTTGGAACAACACCCCTAAGTAAGCGGAGGATGCCTGATGGATTAGTTAGACCTGCTATTAGTTATTAAAAGCACCAGGACTATGAATGAGTGACATTTGTACTTAAATCATGGGTACTTCCAGGTCACATGTAGTTCATCACACATACCCCTGGACAGGACTGCCCCCCCACCCCCTTGAGCTATTGGAAGTATAACACTAAATGGGTTGGCATGCTCTTGCAGGCAGACGTTGATGGTTAGCTTCCACACATGGGTGTTCTGCTGAGTGGGGGCAGGTTAGCATGCTTCATCTTGTCTTCTCTGTCAGAGCCAGCAGACCCCAATGGGGACTACACGCTCAAATACACGTCACGTTGGAGGTAGGTCCAGGATGAAAGGTTGTGCTGAGTGAGGCTCAAATCCAAAGCGATTGTGGTATCTTTCCAAGGGGCACATCTGGTTGGGCAGTATGACATTTTAAAGTACAACCAGGGACCCCCCTCCTTTATGTCAGATCTGCTTATTTGTTGTTCCCGCAGAGTTCGGGGCAGGTTAGCTGGCCCAAACTGGTGGGTTTGATGTTTGGTCGGGTCAATTGACCGAGTACAGCCATTTTCGCTGGGTATATGTTGGCAGGTAGGAATACAAGGCAAGATTTTAGCAAAGGTGCAAAGGCAGGTAGCAGTACTTATGGGGTATGTGATGTATTTGGCAGGCCGCCAGGCAGGGGACCATGTACCTAGGTCACTTACATCAGCCAGTAATGCCCAGTGGAACCATGTGGGGGGACTGCACAGATCAGTATACTGCACAGGTTAGATGTCGGCGAATTGTGGCAGCACTACTGCAGACGGCATAGTAAACCTATACTGATTCACATTTGGGGTATGGTGGTGGTCGAACCTCTTTTCTCTGGATCACTCCCTACTTAGTTTAGCGGTGCTATTGGTACCATCATTAGCACCTGCAGCGGCTCACAGGGGTGGCATTTTAAGCTTCTTTTTATTTCGCCTGGGATGGGAGCTGGCAATCTCACTAAGCTTTGCAGCCAGAAACTTGTGAGGACAAGACGTACCTGTGAGGAGGCAACTAAGCTGTAGAACCAGCTAGGTTTCAACATAATCCTGGGATACCGCCAGTGATAAACGTAAGGCCGTGGGCGACACACAAATAGGCACTTTCTGTCAGCTGGTGCAGGTGTGTGCCATTCCCAAGAGAGTGCGGGTTGCCTTGTTAGTGCTGATATGGAGTGGATGGAGCACTTATACGGACAACTACCAGAGCACATTTTGCAGTCATAGTGAAGGTTAAATTGATTATATTGGCATGGCCAGTTGCTTCAGTTAAGCCAAGTTACCTTGGGAGTTGTCAACGAACAGTGGGACTGCAACGTTGGTGGTTAGCCGGTTGGTGGGCCTTTTTAGATATGTGTTCTAGCTCGGGCATGTCCAAGTATGGGATATGGTGCCTGAAGTCTGCCCTGTGATGCAAGTTCACAGGCAGGTGGAGCGTCGAACGGAAAGGGGCTTGGGTTCGACCGCTGGTCACAGGTTCAGATCCTGGTCGGCCCACCTAGCAGTTCAGCTTTCTGAGGTAGTTGAAACAAGTACCATTGAGTCGAGTAACAAGAACATGTGCAATTTCTCCCGCACTATAGCCTTGGCTGGCAGCTATGCAGGATGTGGAAGTGTCATCCAACTAGGGCGATATGGTCCATAAGATTGGGGAAACCCCTGGGTTAAACACAAATGGGCTACAAAGTATTAGAGAACACTTGGCACCCCCAGTATTAAATTTGAAAAAATAAAAAAATAAAAAGTATTTATACTTTGGTTCCACTCTGGTTCACACTGTCCTGTCTGCTCCCTGGTATACTAGCAGAAGTTTGGGATGGCAAGGCATCACATAGGGTGGTGACTGACGGAATGCGATGGACATACTCCGACTAGCGCTAGACACAGATAACTGAGTGAAAGAGGAAGGAAGGCAGGCTTGTTAACTCTTACTTCCACCCGCATTGGCACTTCCTGGCAGGAGTGGATTGTCAAAGGTATTGCTCTTCAGCCAGGCTATGTTAACATTGAACCAACACCTAACTATTGGTTTTAGGTCATATCAGTCTAAAATCCACAGGGAGTTTAGAAAGGATGGGGCACCTGTCCAGAAGGGGCATGCTGGCCTCCGGTCCTGTATGGGCTAAGACTTGTTTTGGCTGGACCTGGGAGAAGCCCGGTAATCAGCAGGATGTAGGTAAAGATGCCTACCTTGGTGGGGGGCCCTGAGCTGCGGAGGAGTTACAGGGCGATCCAGAGTCTGCAAGGTACAGAAGGGTACTACATGCAGCCGCACAGTAAGGGTGCTAAGCCAAGGATACCCAGGGATGTCTTAGCTTGTCCCCTGGAAGTACGACGGTGCCCCGTTAGTCCTACGGACGGTTGTGGGCCTGAGCAACCGGGGGCGGCCTGGAATGCTCCGACCCCCCTTCTGTGGGGCGTGAGTAAGTGCGTGGACTGGCGGTCCACTGATGGGAGGGGTGGCCCCTCCCAAAACTGGTAACCACCGATTGGTGACAGCCACGGTGTAATTTGGCTCATCAGGCGGGCAGGCGGCATAGGGGCGGGCCTGCCCTCAGATCGCCCGTAAGATAACACACCATGTTGGCATATTTGTTATGCAAATAAACCTGCAGCAATTTTCTCCACTAACAAGGTGTTGTGTGGTTTATTTATGTATGTTGCTGTATGGGAACTGAGTGTTGACGATATTGGCACTATGCCAAGGCTGCCCGGGGGGGCCACGTAGGGGACCCTCCAACAGGGCGGCTGCCTTAGTGCCACAGGAAGGCACACCAGTCAGCGTACTAGTGCCCCCCGTCTAGTGACCAGGGGATCGGTCGGCCGCATCACTTCCGGCCATGGGGGAGGGGGTCAAAGGTACAAATACCTTCCCCCGCCCACAAGGCAGCCTCTTGTCTGCTGCCCGTCTCACTGTTTCCCGCCCTACTGCTTACCTAGTGCCTCCTGTAGAAGGGAGACAGCCATCATTCCAGTCTCTGGTCTTCAGTGTTCCCTTCAGTGCTGTGCAGAGCTCCATAAAGTTAAAAGGGAACAGTTTATATTCTGTCCTAGGATAGTTTGCTCCAATCCAACTGTCCAGACAGATTCATAATTACCCAAGACCTTTGAAGGGAACCAGTGAACTTGATAGTGACCACACACAATCCCTCCTTCCATCAGGATCGATGTTCAAGAAAACGTTGCACTTGGCCTTCAAAACATTTTAATGGAGGGCAGGGGCAGGTGGTGTGTGAGGAGCAGGGAATGGCGGAAGGCTACAAAGAGGATGACTGTAGGCACTGACTACAACTAAGACTGATACACCCTACAACAGAAGGTGTTTCACACACACCGAGGCCCCCATCGCCGCACATGGGAACCTTACCTCCTATGGTCCCAAGCACTGCATCCTAGAGACCTGGGCCTGAAGGTACCTGAGCCTGACAGCACCGTGAGGCCCTGTTATTTGTAATACAGCGCTGTACAGATCTGTGCCACAACATGCATGCTACACATACATACAGATGGAGCCCAGATATGACAAGCTACACAGAGTCAGAAGGTAGTATCAGTCACTCTCCAATCTGAGTTTGAGGAAACATCTACCCCACTACTATACTCCGCTGTCACAAACATTTAGTAGTGTCATGGGAGGGATCCACCCGAGTTAAAAGCAAGACCTCTCTGGGTGGACCTAAATCCGGGACCCTGCTGGAGAGGAAGGAAGACTCCAGATGTAAGGCTCTTGTCAGGTACTCGTGGTCCGGGCCTCCTGCGCAAGAAGATATCCCGGGCCAGGATAGTAAAACGGAAGCAGTTTGTCACAGGTATCCTATACCAAAACCTTTGACCCTACTGTTTACGCTCTCAATGTGACTGCTGACACCCTGCCATACACCCTGCATGGGGTCGATGCCTGCTCTCCTGGTCTGGCTGCCTGTTCCTTGTTGCAGACTCTGCATCAGCATGTTGACTGCTCTCCCACTAATCCTGCCTGTTCCCAGTTGCAGCCATGCACGATGTTGGTGCCTGTTCTCTGTTGCAGACCCGGTAAAGGGCTGGTGTCTTCTCTCGTTCTAGCAGCTTGCTTGTCACAGACCCCTTTATGAGCGTGTTGCCTGTTTTCTGTTGCAGACCCCGTAAGGCTGGTGTCTGATTCCTTGTTCTGACCTTGGAAAGGGCAGGAACCTGCTCTGTTGCAGACTCTCTCTGACGGCAACTGCCTGACTCCTTTCATAGGCCATGAAAGGGCTTGAAGTCTGCTCTCTCTGGGTGCCTCTTTCTTGCGTCTACTCTGTATGGTGTCTGCTGTCTGTTTTTTCTCACAGACCCTGTATGAGGCTGGCACCTGCTGTCTTGCTGTGACTGTCTGTTCTCAGTTGGAGATCCTGTAGGAGTCTGGTACCCGCTCTCAATATGTATGTTCTTTGTCACCGACCCTGTAGGAGGCTGGTACCCGCTCCCTTTCTGTGTCTGTGACAGACTGTGTCAACATTTGGTGCCCACTCTCTTGTTTTTGGTTGTGTTCTCTCTGTTGCCAACTCCTATATGGGGTTGGTGCCTGCACTCTTCCTGTGTCTGTTTACTGTCACAAACTGTGATCATTTCTTTGGTTGTCTGTTCTTTCACAGACCCTACATGTGGCCAGCACCTGTATAGGACAAGGTCTTAATATGGTTAATCCGTTGAGGGGGTCTAGATTTAACATATTTAAGAACAATATGGATATGTGTGGCCAGAATTTACAATCTTCATTTCTGTTACTGGTACTGGCAGTCTTAATATATATAGGCAGTACCTACAGCATGGATACCGAGTGTAAACCGAGGGGATTTTATTTATTTATTTATTTTGAAGGTTTTATAGAGCGAACAAGATCCTTGCAGATATCAGAGCGCTTTACATTAAATCAGGTTAATTATACAAACAGATAAATGCAGGTAAGTCCCGTGTACATAACAACTCGTGCAAAGGGAAGCAGTAGCGTACAAAACAAAACATATCCGTTGAATCCGGTCAAGGTCAGATAAATTGAAAAAAGTATCTAGTTGGACCCATTAACATAGTATGGATTACTAGGAAGGGTACGATTGATCTCTGAATCAATCAACAAAGCTTTATTTCGACACGTGATGTCATAAAAGCACAAGACACATAAAAACAATTACAAATTCATTATTTTTAAAACATGTCGTAAGAAAAATCCAAATTAAAATATGCAATAAATATCTAAAAAGTGTATTAGATTTCACAGCTTTGGAGATTAAAAACAGTAATTTAAAAGATTTAATTAAAACTGATAGATTTTTGCCTGATTAGCCATGCCCAACCTAGAAATTTGGCCACTCCACAGACTAAGGTGGTGTTGGTGGTGGTTTTAAGGATTCGCATGGCGACAATGTGATCCCTTGTTCCTAAGAGTAAACAGGCGGGTCTAAGCCATTTCGTCCTAGGTAATAGATAGGCTGGGCATGCAAAGAAGAAATGGGAGACGTTTTCAGTGGCACCAGGACAGAATGGACAGTCAGGGATGGTCTTGTGGGGGGGTTTCCACTTACTAGTATGGTTACGTAATGGGAGCGTCCCGAACCTAAACTGAATAAAGAGCGACCTGTCCCTGGGCTTAGTGATGAAGTCGAGGTATGGTTCTAAGAGGATAGTTGATTTGTGTTGATAAAAAACATCTGTCAGCCTTCCAATATTGGGATCTCTTTGTTCCGAAGCATCCACCCAAGCCCAAAGGGCTCGCTTAACTTCGATCTTCGATAATGGTGCCCCCGCTGGCCAAACAGTTGTAAGGCCGGTTGCGATCAGAAGTTTTTTTGTGTTTGCGAGCCACTCAATTTTATGGGCACCTTGCATGTTCATAACCTCCCTGAGCCCTTCAGCATAGTTAGAGAGCTCAGGGGTTCGCCACAGCCGCGCCCAATATAGCAGAGGGCGAAGGGTGGCTAGATCCCTAATTGAGCGCCTACCAAAATCGCTAAGGAGTGGTTTAGTCGGAGTGCCCCTGGGGAGTGATACAAGTTCCCTAAAGAACTTATTTTCGCTGGTCACCAGTGAGTCAACACAGCTGTAGCCCCATAGTTCGGCGCCATAAAGTGCGCTACCCACCGCCTTTGCAGCATAGATGTTTAGTACTGGGGTAATAGGTTTAGAGGTAGAGGCCCGGAATTCCTTTCCCAAGGCACCAATTACTCTTTTAAGATTAAGTGCCATTTTATCTATATGAGGCTGCCATCTGAGCCTGTCGGAGATTCTGATTCCCAGATAATCAAACTCTCCGACGCGCTCAAGAGGTTTCCCTTCTAGGGTCAGAATAGAACCAGAAGATTTTGAGGGATTGAAATAGAGGAGTTTAGTCTTGGCGGTGTTGATGACGAGGCCTCTTTGCTCACAGAACAGAGAGAAGCGCTGTAACAACTTCTGTAAACCAGACGGAGCTTTTGATATTAGCAAAGTGTCGTCTGCGAAAAGAAGTGCGGGAACTTTATCACCCGCCAGGGCGGGAACGTCCGCTTCGACTTCAAGCAGAAAAGAGACCACGCCATTCACAAATAGTGTGAAAAGTGTTGGTGCCATGACACACCCTTGTCGAACCCCTCTATTCACTGGAATTTTTTTAGTTTTCTGGCCCTGTGTCCCCCATCTAATGCAGGCAAAGTTCTCTTCATGCATTCGGATGAGGAGTTTCAAGATGTAGGAAGGGATGCCCAACTCCTCCAAAATCGACCACAGACGATCGCGGGGGACCAAATCGAAGGCGGTTTTAAGGTCAATGAACGCAAGGTATAAAGCACCCTTGCCAATGGTGACCGTCTTCCAGTAAAGAAGCATTAACCTGAATGCTTGGTCAATGGTGCTGGTGCAGGCCCTAAAACCCGCCTGGAACTTGGTTAGAATCCCTTTCTCGTCCACCCAGGAATGTATCCTCTCCAGAAGTACCCTGCCGACCAGCTTCTGGCCAGAATCGATTAAGCTAATTGGGCGATAATTCGCCGGGTCTCCCCTTAAACCCTTCTTGAAGATGGGGATTACTTCTGCACCCTTCCATGACTCCGGCACCGGGGATCCGCTCAATAGACTGTTGATATAAATAGTAAAGAACGCAGCCCAGCCTATTGGATTCGCTTTGAAAAGGTCTCCCGGAATGCCGTCAGGACCTGGTGCCTTGGCAGATACAATCTTGTCAATTGCAATTTGAACCTCCTTCTCCTCAACACTTGGGAACAAGATATGATCATGGAATTTTACTGCAGACCCTGGGCTGGTTGGCTGGTCTACCACAACCTCAGGACCTGCGTACAGGTTCTTGAAGTGGTTAAACCATTCCCCATCCGTGATGTGGTTAGGGATTTGCGCCTGGGCACAGCTGGATGATCTTCTCATGATGGACCAAAAAAGCTCGCCATTTTTTGCATGGCTCGCTAATTTCAGTGAAACCCATCGCTGTTCTTCCCAGGCTTTTTTGGCAGATGCGAGGGCTTGCCTATAAAGCAACCTCGCTTGCCTAACCTCACCGGGATTATTGGATTTGATTGCAGAAATTAGGCGATTTTTCTTAGTTCTGCAATCTTTATTGAACCAATCATTCTCTCTTTCAACTCTGGAGTTAGGTTTTTTCCTGCGGTCAATAAACAATGCCCCAATTGCATTCATAGAATCCACATAGACTTTAGTATAGCTAGAGTTGTCCTCGGATAGTGAAGAAAGCCTGGTGGTGTAGTCAGCGAGGATGTTCTCCAACGCAAGAAGTTTAGTGTCGCTAAGGGCAATTTTGGACCATTTAAGGGATCTACCACAGTTGGAAGGCTCAAGCTTCTTGGTCAATAGCTGTGTACCTGGTAGAGGGGAAATAGCCTGTCTATGCCAGACTTCACGCATGGTGAGGGACAGGGGGTTATGGTCGCTGGATGTTGATGGTATTACAACCATATCAACGACAAATTTCCATCCCCTCCTGTCAATTAGGATGTAATCTATTCTACTTTTACTGCCTACTCTGTTGAAAGTATTAGCGCCCACTAGATCAGAAGGGGTGCGCCCATTGACAGCTCTTAGACCGAATTCCAACGCTATGGCATTCATTTGAATTACAGCAGGAGTCCATCTTTTAACGGGGTTCAAGGAGAGAAAAGGGATATTCCATCTAGTGTCCTCGTCATGTGCGCCCAATAAATCTTCTGCGGCAAGTGGTTCAAAAGAACAATTGAAATCACCGGCGACAAGAAGATAAGAGTTCGAGGTGCATGCAGAGAGTATCTCTGAAAGGGCTGTAATGGTAAGCGACTTAGCACCCCCTTGAGTGCCACGAGAATAAACATTAAGAAGTTCCCAGGGTGGACTGTTCTGAGTGTCTTTGATAGTGAGTCTCATTATATCAGGCGTGGAGCGACCGTCAATGGTGACCGTCAGGTTGAGATCCGCCTTGATCCAAACCATGAGGCCCCCGGAGGGGCACCCACAGCCTGACGAGATAGCTGGTATAAAAAAGCAACAGAACCCCGATTTATATATTGGATCGACACTCCAGGTTTCCTGGAAGATACATATATCGTGTTCTTCTATGAATGCGTTCCAGTCAGGGAGGTCTAGCTTGTTGCGTAAACCAGCTATGTTCCAAGAGACAATCTTGAGAAGACTAGGTGTAAACACCCCGGGAGTTGAAGCACTTGAAGGATAAATTTGAGGGGGGTCAGGACTAATAATGGACCTCGTCGGGCTCGTTAACATGATTGATAAATTCGACCCCAAATGTTCAGTCACTGGAGTGGGCTCTAGGGGACAACTTACTGAGAGAAGCGGAGGAGAGGCTGGGGTAACTTTACTATCCTCCAGTCAATCGACAGCTTCAAGACTGCTAAAACGATTTACTGTAGGAATAAAGTCTAAGGGTGGCAGATGTATAGGCCGACTCCCCAGTGGAGGGCCTCTCCCTTTTCCATGTACAACTGTCCAAGGTTCTGTGAAATGACCAGGGGGATAAAAATAGGTTAAGGGGAGAGTTGAAATACATGATCCTATGGTGGTCGACCTCCAGTTGCAAATATACTCAACTGTTTTGGTGTCCTTGAAGTTAATTAGGATGCAATCCCCCTTTATGTTTTTGGCTAAATGGCCTACCCATGGAACCCGTCGTACCATAAGAATTTTGGCGCTGATGTGCGGAGGTAATGGTCTATTTGTGTTGAGCCAGTACACAACCCTATTCCTTAGGGTTGCGGGTGACTCAAGTGCATTACTCTCCAATTAGGGCACTCCTGCCAAGATTACAACATATGGGGCTGTTTCAGGAGGTAAGTTGGGAGTATTAGCCATAGTTATAGACTCTGATGTTGAGGGCCTAGCAACCTCTTTTGAATCTGTTTTACTGGACAAGATGGGGTTCCTTGGGTTGCCTGCTCTGATGGGGATGTTTGGTTTAATTAAGGGATGGCTTTCGGTTAGGGCTGGTGGTAAAGGTTTAGGGGCCAACGGGACTTTCTTAGCTCTAGGGTTGGCGGATGGGTTTGGGGCCTCTGGACTAGGAATGGTGCTTGGTGCAATGGACAGACCCCCTAGGATGCTATCGATCCTGGCTAGATGTTTTTCGATTTTGAGTAATCTGTCCTGCACGGGACAAAGAGAGGACCTAATTAAATCCCGTATGTCATGCAAGCGCAATGGGTCAGGGGTCCCTCCCTTGGCCACTACGCTTTGCCCATCTCCCTCCTCCTGGCTCATTATCCTTATTGATGTTAAAATAGATTGGGGGACAGAGTCATCCAGTGGGGCCCCCTGTAAGGGTTGCTCGGTGATGTCAGGGGTTTTATTCGTTTTTCCCATTTGATTTGGCACCTTATGTTTGCTTTTGGATTGTTTGCCCTTTCTGCCAATATTGGGCGGGCGCCCTTGTTTTGTTTTGGGAATAGCCCCCAAGTTACGCTCCCGAAGCTGCCTGGTGCTACACTCCGGGGCTGTGCTAGGGGCAGACGGCAGTGGGCAAGGAGACAATAACAAGGAGTCGAGGACCAAAGACTGGTCCTCCACTAAAGTATCAGCAACCGTTCCGCTAGCTGGCAGCTCCTGGGCTGATGGATCTGTGTCAGATCTGGCTGAGCTTGTGGGGGATAAAGTTTGACGTGCTGGAGACCGAGCATTAACAAGGTATCCCAGGGAGGACCTTCTGGCGGCTGCCAGATCCTGGGAGACGCGGCGCTCCAGAAGCATTATTTCTTGATCAATGACACAATTAACTTTAGTAACAAATTGGTCCATTGTCCCCGTGAAATGAGCATTTGCCGCCCTGGCTTTGCTGTCCTTCGGTGGCATAATAATGGCCAATAGAACGAGCTGCAAGGTGGGCTGGTACAACAAGAGCAAAAATAATAATTAAATAAATGATCAATTTCACATGACACTGTTGTATGCAAGGCGCCTGTGGAGAAAGATGGGGCAACAGTACCTTAGATGAAGTGGTGTGCGGGAAACGTTAGAGGGGTTGCCCAGCCCAGTCCGTTCCAGATAGTGACGGGCAAGGACGGGCCCGCCCTTGGCCCGGGCTTCGCCCGGGCGCTGCCCGCGCGCGTCCCGCGCTGCGTGAGGTCCCTGTTGGTTTTAAAGACCTCCGGCGCCCCTGGATGATGCAAGCGGATGGCGCCTCGCTGGGAGCTCTGGGGGATGTAGTCCCTTCAGTGCCCGGCGCCGTTTCCCGCGCAACTGGAGCGAGAGACCCTGCTGCTAAAGTCCGTTCCCCTCACGGTGGTGTCTTCTGGTGAGGTAGGGTAGTGGTGGCAAAAGAGAGTAATATTGCTGCATTCAAGCGTCCCGCGCTGCGTGAGGTCCCTGTTGGTTTTAAAGACCTCCGGCGCCCCTGGATGATGCAAGCGGATGGCGCCTCGCTGGGAGCTCTGGGGGATGTAGTCCCTTCAGTGCCCGGCGCCGTTTCCCGCGCAACTGGAGCGAGAGACCCTGCTGCTAAAGTCCGTTCCCCTCACGGTGGTGTCTTCTGGTGAGGTAGGGTAGTGGTGGCAAAAGAGAGTAATATTGCTGCATTCAAGCGTCCCGCGCTGCGTGAGGTCCCTGTTGGTTTTAAAGACCTCCGGCGCCCCTGGATGATGCAAGCGGATGGCGCCTCGCTGGGAGCTCTGGGGGATGTAGTCCCTTCAGTGCCCGGCGCCGTTTCCCGCGCAACTGGAGCGAGAGACCCTGCTGCTAAAGTCCGTTCCCCTCACGGTGGTGTCTTCTGGTGAGGTAGGGTAGTGGTGGCAAAAGAGAGTAATATTGCTGCATTCAGATCTCTGAATCTCTTTAGTCTATGATCAGGTGAATTTTGCCATGAGAATCGCTTTTACTTCCTTTTTGAAAGATGCGGTAGAGGCATTCAGTCTGGTTTCTTGGGGAAGTGTATTCCATATCCTGGGTGCCATCCCAGAGAAGAATCGTTTATAAGTTTTTTTTCTTGTTGAGTCTTTGAGGTTTCAGTAGTAGGTTCTCTGCACTTCTTGAAGATCTTGTCCCCCCAAAGATCGTCAACTTCTGTGCGAGGTAGCTGGTTGCATTGTGATGTATAGCCTTATGCATCATGCAGGCTATTTTTAGGTAAATTCTGGCTTCAAGCGGTAACCAATTCAAGGGTTTTAAGTCTGGGGAAATATGGGAACTTCTTTTCGAGCCAGTGATGAGTCTCGCTGCTGGCATGGCCCCTGGGAAGATGCAATTGTTGGGGAAGGTCAAGGGTGGGCTGTCGGGTCAGGAAAGTGCTCCTTGAAGAGATGGGTCTTCAACATTATCCTAAATTGGGGAGAGTTGGAGCTGATGTCATATCGAAAGGGAAGCTGTTCCAGATCCTGGGAGCATGAATGGAGAAGGCTTGCCTTCTGGGTTTATCTTCTTACAATTTTTTGTCTTGAGTCTGATGATATCCACGCTTCTGGTCTGATATTGTTCCTTGAACGTGTATAGTTTTTTTGCCAGGTAAGCTGAGGTCTTGTTGTTGAGTGCTTTATGCGATGCAGCTGGTTATGCAGCTGACATGGGCTGGAAGGAACAGTTAGTGTAGGCCTTTTTTTTTGTTTGTATTTTACACCCACGTAAGGATTTAAATACAGCGATATTTAGTAAGCAAGAGCAGCAG
Source organism: Triturus cristatus (assembly GCF_964204655.1). NCBI lineage: Eukaryota > Metazoa > Chordata > Amphibia > Caudata > Salamandridae > Triturus > Triturus cristatus. The sequence goes on along the minus strand of NC_140579.1, from coordinate 377,453,214 downwards.
AGCTGCACATAGTAAATACAGTGCTACTTGACAATAAATAAACACCTAATATTTTAGGACAGACTTAACCGGTGAGTTTCATCTAAACATTCCATTGAAATAAAAAAATAAAAACATTAGGTTTCATACAGCAATATTAAGCTGGGAGAAGCAGCAGAATTTTACATAATAGATAAAGTGCTACGTGTCAATAAATTACACAGAATATCCGGATACAATTTCAACCAGTAACCTCCATCTGAATACATCACTAAACCTTTTTTATATTAGAAAGCAGACTACACAAGAAACCCACTGGCAAAGCGAATGACTTTGTCAATATTTGTTTTGCAGCTCTAAGGATTTTAACCCAGGGCTTTTTAACCCGGTGCCTTCTAACCCAGGGTCTTTGTTGAGAATTGGGCATTGTCAGCGAGAGTGAGCAGTTTGATTCGGTGCTCTGCTTCTTTCTTCACGGACTACAACCCCGGGACTGCGAGGACCAGCATTCTCAGCACAGTCACAGCTGGTGCCTCTTCCCGGGGACACGCCTCCTGACTCACCCCCATAAACTGCAACCCTTCCGGATGACCACGGCATTTTGCAGCTCTAAGGATTTTAACCCAGGGCTTTTTAACCCGGGGCCTTCTAACCTAGGGCCTTTCTTGAGAATTGGGCATTGTCAGCGACAGTGAGCAGTTTGATTTGGTGCTCTGCTTCTTTCTTCACGGACTACAACCCCGGGACTGCGAGGACCAGCATTCTCAGCACAGTCACAGCTGGTGCCTCTTCCCGGGGACACGCCTCCTGACTCACGCCCATAAACTGCAGCCCACTCTACGCAACGCGGGCAGACGCCGGGCTAAGCCCGGGCCAAGGGCAGGCCCGTTTGAGCCCGTTCGAGAATGGAAGAGACCGGACCGGGCCCCCCCCTACCGCCTACCACAGCCGAGTAAGTGTTAACTGTGGTAGTTTTGTGTAAGTGACATATGGCGACACGGGAGTTAAGGAGTAAGGCTGTGGGGTCTAGGGGACATTTAACTGGAACATTAGATAACTTTATCACAAGGGCTAATTCGGTTATTGACCAAGGGATAACCCTCATGGAGCGCAGGGTTTCACAAGACTTGGTTATGGCTAAACGCTCTTCTTTGGGCAATCTGGCTAACGCACGGACACCGAATCGTGATGACCCCAGCACCACAAACGATGTGACTGTGACCTTACCTATCCTGTCCCCCCTCAGGAGGTTGTGCAGACCTTGTTTGCTATGAGCCCTCACATAATACCTGCTCTGGCAAGCCCTGATGCTCGGGTTCTCAACAAGGTCAATCTAACAGAAAAATCACCAGTTCGCCTCCGCAGAGAAAGTCACGAGGGTGCTAAACCCAAGAAACACTGTGCAGTTGTCTCCGGTGCTAATAGAAAGTCTAAATCTGTAAAGGGACAGAGTGGTATTGTCTCCACAAATGATCCTAAGGGGTGTACTACTGTAAATGACTCGCTTAGTTATTGCCCTCCAGAACTGATGACTAAGGACCGAGGGCAATCTGATAAGGTTCAGCACAGAGACGCTAATAGGTTGATAGAGGATCCCACATTAACCAAGTTGGGTGCTCTTCTAAAAACCACGCTCGCCCTGCTAGCAGAAAGGCTCGGGCGCATGGAACAGCAGCTTTCTAGGCTTGAGCAGTATTTGGGGGATAATTTTCATAATGCAAGGCCATATGGGCCAAATCAGGCCACTGCTCAAGCTAACCATGACACAACTGGGATCCCAGATCAAAATATTACAGCTTCTATAGGTCCCGCTAGCTCAAAGGTTAATAATGTTCACCAATGTAGCTTACCTATTGCCACTCCTGGAGACAAGGCCACTCTGAGCAAGGCGGAGACTGTCTTTGTTCCCCACCCATCAGGCAGCACTCAGCCTTCTTTGGCTGAGCTCCCGCTGAGGGAAGTTAGGATTGATCTTCCACCGGAAACCAGTCCATATTTAGTAGTTATGACTGGTATTCCTGAAATTAGTAATGCAGCCCAGGAATCGTACCAGTCTTTGAAAAACAAAGTGTCTCACTAGCTTAATACTAATAGACCCTTATTGAGCCATATTACCAGTGAGATACTAATGGTGCGTAGGCTTTCCTGGGTGGGTTGTTCACCTAAAACCCTGAAAGGGGACTGTGTGTTAGTGAATTTTAGGAACCCATGTACAGTAGACTATATTTGTAACTGGGAACTCAACTTTAATGGGTCCACAATGCAAACCCTTCCTCTATCATTCTTCTACCCCCCAGTCAAATGCCCAGACCTTGAAAGTGATTGGTCATTTGTGAAACATCACAGCAGGGGGGGATGGGGAGGGGTTATAATGCCCAGACAGTCCCCCAGAAATATCTACTCACACACAATAGATTCAGTGGTCTCGAGTGTGTGGATTGACTGCAGTTGGATGATGATAGCCTGTTGTCTTGTCCCCATCCTAGGACTGTAGATGTGTTAGAGGGTGGTGAGAATGTGACCTGTGCCAATTCATACTGTCCCATTCCAGTACCTCATAGTGGGATAAAAAGCCCATACCAGCCGGAGGGTAGTAAAGGTCAAGAAAGTGTAGTGAAGGACCCACCAGCAAGTACAGCACACCATACTGGGATAAAGGCCCCCAAACAGCCAAGGGGTAACGATGTCGAGGAAAGTGCAGTGAAGGAACCCTCAGAAAGCTTCTCATACGTACCTGATATCAGCGGTGTAAAAAGGGATTGTGTTCCGTTTGCTAGAGGGGCTAGTACCCCAAAAGAGATGACCATACTTTTCTTGGAATCTTGCGGGCCTTGCTAACAAATTAAATTGTACGGAATGAGGATGTTTAGTGGACCATATTGACATCTGCGTATTTCAAGAAACGTGGGCCAGAGAGGAATACCCCAGAGAGGGGTTTGCCACTTTCTATGTACCAGCAAGCTGGGGCGGGAAAGGCCGACCATCCGGAGGCCTTGCTATTTGGGTAGCCCTGAACTTGTGGTGTTGGGCAGAGATTGTAGTTACAAATTCCAATGATCTCCAATGCTTAGTTCTAAAATGGCCAAGTTCTTTTAGATTGGCAATTGTGAACGTTTACTCACGTCCTGTACGGTTGGCATGTGAATCATCTACTATAGAGGAGTTATCCCACTTCCTAACTGAAATGGCCTGTGATTCTAACATTGTGGAAGCTGGTGACGTGAATTGCCACTTTGAGCCATTCACGGGAATGAATGAGGGTGCGCTCATGGACGAAGATGATTATTGGGCAATCCCATCTTGCCAATCACCGTCCCCCAAAATATGGTCCCCACTGGCAAATCAGATCTTGGCCTTGACCTTGAACAACTCCTTGAGAGCCTGCAATGGGCGCACCCCGTCCGACACTCCTTCAAAGTGTACCTATAAAAAAAGGGGACAAGAGTCTCGCCTAGATTACATCATGGTTGAGACCAAGTTATGGTCTAAGGTCATCGACTTTAGGGTAATTCCTAGAGTCGAGAGTAACCACAATGCTCTCTGCCTGGAAATGGTACTACCAGGTCCTGTGGGCTCCCCATTATCGGAGTCGGATAACTTGGGCGAAGGACTGTTGCTCTCTAACAATAGACGAAGAGTAAAATGAGCTAAAATTATAGATTCCCATGACGGAATAGCTAAACTCTACAATATAGTACTGCCTAGACTCCGACAGATTGAAAGTCTAATCACTGAGTACCCTAACGATGATTTTAATAGGAAAGTAGGGGCTATTCATCGGGACTTGGTGTCTAGTTTAGCAGAGGCTACTAATACTCTTACCCTTAGGCAGAGGAAATATAGAACCCCAGCCTCATCCTGGTATAATTCAACGTGTAGAAAGGCTAAGGCAGAGCTACTCCTGGCGGTAAAATCTGGGAGTGACAGAGCGAGAATCAGAGAATAAAGATCACACTATAAAGGGGTTATGGTCGATGCTAAAAAGGAGTGGGATACGGAAAGGTGGACCAATCTAACTGCCGCTCTGGAATCCAGGGATGCACGAAGATTTTGGTCCTTAGTTAATATAGGAATAGGGGACTTGAAATCAGCTGTGGAACCCAATATTGAACCACCAGTGTGGGAAGCACACTTTAGGGGCCTTTACACGGATGAACAGAGTATGGACACTGTCCTGCCTCTGGCAGCCATCTCCAGCGAGGACGAGGCCCTAGAATTTACTTTAAGTGAGGTGACCACTGCAATCGACAAACTTGCAGCAGGAAAGGCCCCGGGGCTCGACAAACTCCCCGGCGATCTTTTTAGGCAGCAACCTGGGATATGGGGTCCCTATTTCCTTGTTTTGTTTAACGCCATACTGGGCGGTATGGAGATTCCCTGTACCTGGCTGGGAGAAGAGATAGTCCCAATTTTTAAGAAGGGTTCTCCTCTGCTTCCAGTCAACTACAGGCCTATCAGCCTTATTGACGTCCCACAAAAAATCTTTGCCCGACTTGTTCTGAACCACCTCCTGGAGTGGATGGAGGACCATGATGTCCTGAGTCCCATCCAGGCGGGGTTCAGAAAGAATATTTCAACCATGGACCAGATCTTCCGGCTGCTCCTTTTATACTGGAAAACTGTCAAGATGGAGGGAGGCAGCTTATATATGGTCTTTGTGGACCTTCGGTCCGCTTTTGACCTTGTACCACGGAGGAAACTGTGGGCCGTGCTTCGGGATTTGGGTGCCCCACCGCAAATTTTGAACATCCTAACGAGGCTCCATGATGAGAACTTTGCCCAGGTTAGATGTGGGAGGAATGGTGCACTGTCCCCTAGGTTCCCGGTCAGAAGAGGGGTGAGACAGGGCTGTGTATTGGCCCCAACCCTCTTCTGCCTATATGTTAATGACCTAATCCCGTCTCTGAACGAGGTGCCAAATAATGATGCTCCGCTATTGGCGGGCAGGAGGGTACCTGCAATCATGTTTGCTGATGATACCCTCTTGCTCTCCAAGTCCCCCATGGGGATTCAACGGATACTGGATGGCTTTCGGGATTTCTGTAGTCTGTGAGGACTAGAGATTAATGTCGACAAACCTAAATACATGATATTTAATCCCGCGGCATCTACACGTTCGACTCTGACCTTGGGCAAAGGGAACCTGGAAAGGGTAACTACCTTCACCTATCTTGGGGTTCTAGTACAAGAAAATATGTCATGGGGACCCCAAATTGCTAAATCCCAACTAAAACTTGCACAGTTGACGGGTGGTATACTCAAGGTGTCAAATACTTCATCATTAAAGCCAGTGAGCCCCGCCCTTGAGATATACAAAGTACAAGTAAGAGCAGCAGTCCTCTATGGCGGAGAGTTGTGGGGTCACACGAAGGTAACAGCAATTGCCAAAATTGAAACCAAATTTATGAGACAACTGCTGTCCCTTCCGCAAAGTACACCTACCCTACCCCTAAGGTTGGACTTGGGATTAAATCCAATCGAAGATGAATTAGGGATCAAACCCTTAAGGTTTTGGCACAGACTCTGGTCAACGCATGAACTATTCAATTATAGGGAGGAATTAAAACAGTTACTTGCCTATAACAAGGCAAGAAAGATCCATTGGTTAGTATTCATCAAGCAGGAACTGACGAAAATTGGCCTAGAAGCCATGTGGGAAGACCCAGAAAAAGCGTGTAGTGAGATCTCGCGAAAAAACCTTACTAGGATTTATAAGGGGCACAGATTTAGTTCCACTTTCTGTGCCGTAACACTGGGTTCACTAACCACTTCTTTCCTTGATTTTAAAAATTGCTATGGCTTTGAAAACTTTATGGATATTGTATATCCAATCTTTGTCAGGAAACTCTACATCCAGTGGAGACTTGGCACTCTTCCGCTTAAAGTCTTCACTAGTAAGTGGTCAGCATCCTCGGACATGTCATGCCCGGGTTGTACCTGTGGCGTGGAGGATGAACTCCATGTCTTTTTTTTCTGTCCTGTATACATGAATTCCAGGAGATTTTGGCTAGTACCACTGTGTAGAAACTTGGGGTTTAAGCAATACCAACATGCTTATAGAATTCTAAAGTCAGACACAGCGGGCTTTACAGTATTTGCAATTTGCAAATATCTCTCAGCCATGTGGCTTAAGCGGTGCAAATTAGTTGATATCCAATGCTAACTTGTAACAAATTGAATTTCATGGAACTAATGAATTTCGACTCAGATGGTTCTAAGTAATATTATGCAATGAGATGTAATTTTTCTTTTTTGGTGTTAATTATGAATTTTGAAAAGTGTTGTTTTATTATCTATGTACCCTTTTATGACATTGTCGAAATAAAGGCTATTTGACTGACTGACTGAATACATCATTAAATAAATTATTTAGATTTCATATACAGTGCGGTAAAGTGTTATGTGGCCATAAAAACATATTTAATAACCTTTTACAGGTTGAACCAATGGAAGACATATCTCCTATAAAGAGCTGAGCCAGTAAAATTTCATCTAAGTAGACTAATATATAACCTGAGTCCATCCACAGCTAATGGTACTGGTTCTAGCTCAACTCAGAGCCCTACGACCCAGTTTGTGACTGGGGGCCATATCTTCTCACTCAGTCTTTTCTTCTTATGGCCTTTCAATCGATCAATCAGGAAATTGTAAGCGCGCTACAATTGAGGGTCTCAAGGCCCTGGGGCTGGTCCGCAGATCTGTTTAGCCTTTGAGTTTGTATAAGCTGACCTCCATATTATAAAAAGACATGAACCTATTCAGCCACAATACAATCGTTGGGGTGTCAGGTTTCAGCCAATCCGAGGCGATACATAATCATACTAGCGCAGTGGCAACGAAAATCAGGTACATTTCTTCCTGACCTCTGGTATTAGATCCTGTGCTATCTACCAGTCCTAAAAGCATTGTTACCGAAGTGAAGCTAATAGAATTTTTGGTAATACGATTTTAAAAAGCCTATATTCCTTTAATAAAAGGTAGTAGCTTAGGACATATGCAACATTTCTGCTTGATCAGCTCTGCATTGTTTGTTTTGTCCATCAAATTCAAGCCCCTATTTAGACATTTTAGCAGGAGTGTAGTACAAATTAAAAGCGGTTTTAAAAAACTGGCTCTTTAAATTTTCTGTTAATAGAATTTTTTTGCACATTTCTAAAGACTCCTGAAGACATATTGTTGGTCTATCTAGCCTTGTGCTCCACTTAGTCTTGAGCCTCTAAATCATATCTTTATATCTCAACCAATAGATCATATATGGCCCCTATCTGAAGACATATTGTTGGTCTATCTAGCCTTGTGCTCCACGTAGAGTCTGGAGCCTTTAAATCATCTCTTAGTATCTCAACCAATAGATCATATATGGCCCCTATCTGAAGAGATATAGTTGAGCTAGCCTTGTGCTCCACTTAGTCTTGAGCCTCTAAATCATATCTTTATATCTCAACCAATAGATCATATATGGCCCTATCTGAAGACATATTGTTGGTCTATCTAGCATTGTACTCCACTTAGTCTTGAGCCTCTACATCATCTCTTTGTATCTCAACCAGTAGATCATATATGGCCCCTATCTGAAGACATATTGTTGATCTATCTAGCCTTGTACTCCACTTAGTCTTGAGCCTCTAAATCATCTCTTTGTATCTCAACCAATAGATCATATATGGCCCCTATACTGTAGCTAAGCTAAGTCTGGCTGCCTCAATGATAGGGATCTTCTCTATTTCATTTAATTCATTTTTCGTTTTAAATAGAAAATCTCTAATCTGTAGGAATTAAAAGAAATCCCTTTTTGGCAAGTCAAACATCTCCGGCAGTTCTGCGAATGAACATAGCTGATTGTCATTATATAGATCTCCTGTTGAATCAATACACTTGTGTTTCCACCTTTCCATCACTGAGTCTTGAAAACTTGTAAGGAGTAGGGCGGTCGCAGAGACTGGAGTGTAAAAGTTTATTTTAGGAATCTTCAGTCGTCGCTTAAACTGATGCCATGATTTGTAGGCGGCTCTTAATACCTTAAATCTAGTTTTCTTGTATTAGCTCGGCTCTAATGTTTTCATAAAGCATCCTTTTGCTTCAATTCCAAGCTCCATCTTAATTTATAATTGGATATTCTATGACACCAACCCCCTTTGTTTCTCCAGTCCATATAATCCCCATATATTGAATCGTACATGCCCAGTAATAAGAGGTAAAATTGGGAAATGACCACCCACCTCGTAATCTTGGCAAGGTCATATGTTTAATAGCCCTTCTAGGGTTTTTATAGCCCCACAGGAAACTCACACACATAGATTCAGGTTTCTGCAGCCAGAGTTTACTAATCTCCACTGGTATTGTCCTGAAAAAATACAATATTTTTGGTAATATTGATATGCCCTGGTCTTTTTTACTTTCTTAACCGTGCCCTCTAATCCCATGCCTGTTCCATCTGGTTGCGATGTTTGATTTTTATCCAGGCTGCTCCTGTCACTTAATATACTGTTGAGTACTCCCTGGTGCGGTGTCTGGTTGGGTCTATTTCCTCTTCCCCAAAGATACCAGATTGATCTGACAGCAAAAAGAATCTATCGCCTGAGTCTGCTTCAGCCTGTTCCGCCGTTGTCAAGCGCTGCTCTTTCCTCTGTTCTTTCTTAGCTGAGCCGTCATTTTCATTTACCTGTTGCATAGCCTATAAGGCACTAGACCCTGGAGACCCCTGTTCTTGGCCAACTATGCCCCTCTTTTATCAGTGGTGCGGGAAGTCTGGCTTGCAACACATCTATCAATTCCCGTGCCTACAATTCTATCGAGTGCCCTCTGCACATCCCATGGCAGTTCCCCCAGTTGTTATTACAGGGTTTGTACTCACATCGGGCCCGATTCAAAGAACTAATCTGAGACAAAATCCTAAACTTACTACTTTTGGTATTCACAAAAAGCACTTACTACTTTTGGTATTTACAGAATGCACTTACTACTTTTGGTAAAAGGTACTACTTTTGGTATTCACAGAAGGTATTTAGTAGTAGTAAAGTTAGTAGTCATTAGTGTGTTTTTTTGTGCATTGATCAGAGCCGGACGGACGCCTCGGTCGAAGGCTGCGGAGAGATCCGGGACCAGGAGATTAGGCGCCATTCTTATAGGTGAGGAGTAGGGTGTTGTCGACTACTTGGAGTGTGTCTGTATCAGGCCTTCATACACAGTTATTGCACTTATAAAACTTGTTAGCTTAGATATTTTCACTTGGGTCTGTGTTTTTCAGGAATGTTTGATAATGTCTCTAGGTCAAAGTTTCTTCTTTAGTGCCAAGTCTATCTGTTCCCATGCTTTAGGCATAAAGTGTGCACAATGTCAGGTAGCAGTAAGTGTCAGTGATGAAGCTAGTTTCCTTGGACCAGGGATTCTGCTGCTAGGTCCTTCTAGGCAAGAACAGGTCCTGGAGCTGGTACTTACGTTCCTGATAAGTGTGACTGGTACTTACAATCTTAATATGTGTGGCTGGTACTAGCAATACTAATGTATGACTGGTACATTCAGTCTGGGCACATGTGGCAGGCACTGTAGTGACTCTTTGTTTTGTCATTAAGATCACACTCTACATATCCACACTTATTTATTGCACTCTAATCCCTACAGCTGAAACTTCAAAAGTGACTGAGTGTTCTGAAGAAAAAGGAGGGATATTTTCTGGAGTCTAAACTCAAGGAAGAGGAACAATATAAAACCATGAGGGTGAGTGGCTGCAGTGAGTGCTGTGTCTCTGTATATGTCTGTGCCCATGTCTTTGTGTGGCCTCTTTAGTTCAAGACACAAAGAGGCTGATGAGTCACACTACAGACTGGTCATGGTCCCCACCAAATAAATATATTTACTGGAGTCACTGCACCTGCATATTGGGGCTGAAATCGGCCAGCGGCTTGTCCTAAAAATATATAAAATCAAGTATTACTCTTCTGACCTTTAGGTAGTACTTGCATACTCACAAGGTGTGTGTTAGAGTATGTGTGCAGTGGTGTGGCATTATCTGGCTGTGAGTACGTACCAGCATGTGTGTGCATGTTTACGCTTAGGTGTACGCGTCTAAGTATGGATGGTCCTGGAGTTATCTGGTAGTACATGCATGTCTGCGCATTTCTATATCTGTCTGTTTTTTGGGATTGGACTACTGCTCGTGTGTGTCTGCATAATCATATATAAAGTTTGAGCCACAGAGTATGCAAATACATGTCCTTATCTATATGTATGTGTGTTTGAGTGTTTTGAATGCTTGAGTCTGGATTTTTTGGCTGTGAGTTTGTACCTACATAACTGAATGCCTACCTATGGGCTTGTATATCACAAGGTCTGGTGGCATATATGAGTGTGCAAATACATGTGTGCATGTGTGAGTTTGTGACGTGTATACATAAGTCTGGAGTTATACATCCATGAGATTTTATATGCATCTGTGCGTGAATATATATATATATATTATATATATATATATTATCTACTGGCGGTCGCCAGTAGATAGTTATAGTTAGGACCGTGTTTCCATAGGAAATCCGCAACATTCTATTTGGAATAACTTTGGCGCCGGTTGACGAATCCTCGCGAATTTTTCAAAACTAATGGGGCGCTACGCTCCGCTCCTACCCTGAAAGTCTCGGGGGGATTCGTCAAGCGGGGGCTGAGAAAAAAGGGGGGTCCCAAAACGCGTTTTCCCCATGCATTTTCCCATAGGACCTTTAGTCCGAGCTACAGCCCGAACGGCTGAACAGAATTACTTGAAATTGGGCAGAGAGGTAGTCCTCAGGTCAGGGATGTGCCTTTTGCAGGTCTGGTGTAAATCTGTTCAGTAGGTCCTGAGAAAATAGCATTTAAATCAATATATATATCTGTAAGCGCGCTCCGTGCGCTTACGGTAAGCTTACCGTACGCGTACGGTGCCGTGCGCGAGCTCAATTCTGATTGGTGGTTACATGACTGTAAACATTTGAATCGGTCGAAATCAGAAAGTATCGGCCACCATTTTCTGTCTCTCGCACTGAAAAACAAAGGTTGATAACATGAAAAGGGGGCAACGAAGAGAGTTGCAGACCCCCTAGCGTTCGTCGGGGGTTCACGAAGGACCAAAAAGTATGAAAAATAAATGTAATAATTTTTTTTAAAAATCGCGGAGTGCGCGTACGGTAAGCTTACCGTATGCGTACGGTAAAAAAAAATAAAAAAATAAAAAATAAAAAAAGAATTAACAATCACATTCAATATATAAATCTAAGGACCCCCAAGGGAGAAAAACAATTGATATTTTGTAAAAAATGGCGAGGCGTGCACGGGACGCCTCGCCTCTGCGCACTGTGCGCGCAAAAATTAAAAATAAATACATAACTTAGCATTTAAAAAACCGTACAAATTCACTGAAAAAACCATAGGTTTCACACACGTTATAGTTAGGAATTAGCATTTAAAAAACCTTGCAAATTCACTTAAAAAACCATAGGTTTCACACAAGTTATAGTTAGCTGTACATTTCACTCGTAAAAAACCAATGAAATTCCACGTTATAGTTAGATCAGGTAACTATAACTTGCGCGACCGCAATGCACAATGTGTCATTTCAGATGTCATCATTGATGTCATGAGTGATGTCACTGACCATGTCATAAGTGATGTAATATGTGACGTCATCAGCAGTTTATTGTGGGCGCGCAAGTTATAGTTACCTGATCTAACTATAGCGTGGAATTTCATTGTTTTTTTACGAGTGAAATGTACAGCTAACTATAACTTGTGTGAAACCTATGGTTTTTTAAGTGAATTTGCAAGGTTTTTTAAATGCTAATTCCTAACTATAACGTGTGTGAAACCTATGGTTTTTTCAGTGAATATATATGTATATACATTCACTGAAAAAACCATAGGTTTCAGGGGTGTTATAGTTAGCTGGACTTTTCACTTGTACAAAACCATTGAAATTCCTCCGTTATAGTTAGTTCAGCTAACTATAACTCGCGCGCCCGCAATGCACTGCTGATGACGTCACATATTACATCACTCATGACATGGTCAGTGACATCACTGATGACATCACTGATGACATCACTGATGACATCACTGATGACATCATCCAGTGAATGTGTGTTATTCTGAAAATTAAATATGTTTTATATATGTATATCTCAAGGTCGATGGAAGAATAAATGGGTATATAAGTGTCTAAATGGATGATTTGTTTTTGAAAAATTGATTGTGTAACTGACTGATTAAGTGTATCATAGTGAATACATGGCTTAGTGAGTAATGTTTAAATATGTAAATATCTGTATCAGTCTCTCACTTTGTGTATAGGTGGCTGCATGGGTTGGTGAGTAGCTACATGGGTGTCTATATAGGTTATTAGTTAGTTTTTTGAGTATCAGTCTGAGTGTCTGCATGGTTCGGTGGGGGGTATTACGTAGTGCATAGGTGCATGAATGAGTGACTCACTGTTTGTATGTGTTGAACACAGTATGTGTGCAGGACTGTATGGGTGGATGAGTGTGTGTATGGGTGTGTTAGTGAGTGAGTGACTGTCTCAATAGTGTCTTTATGAGTAACTACATATGTTTTAAACTAGTATATGTGACTATTGGTGTATATATGTGAGTATATGTGAGAGTGAGAGATTGAAAGAGTTCCTGTATGAATAAGTATGTGTTTCTATAAGTGATTGTTTAAAAGACTAAGTATGTGTAAGTTTCCGTAGAAGTAAGTGTGGTGGTGTGTGTATAACTGTATATGCAAGTAAATGTATGTTTGATTCTTTATTAGTATGAGTGACTATGTGTGTGAGTAACTCTATGGATGAGTGGCATTGTGTAACAGGATGTATAGGTGTATGAGTACATATGATGAGTGAGTACATGTATGAGTGACTGTATTGGACTGTTGGTGAATGAGTGGATGTGTATGTGGATCTTAGAATTACTGAAGAGGTTGTTGTAACTGGTATTGGTATGTCCATTGTTTTGAAAATGTTAGTCTCTATTTTTGAATGTGTGTATCAAAGGTTATATTAGGGTGAGAGGAGGTCTGCCACTCTATCACAAGGATGATGTCATCAGTGATGTCATCAGTGATGTCATTTGAGATGTCATCAGTGATGTCATGAGTGATGTCACTGACCATGTCATGAGTGATGTAATATGTGACGTCATCAGCAGTGCATTGCAGGCGCGCGAGTTATAGTTAGCTGAACTAACTATAACGGAAGAATTTCAATGGTTTTGTACAAGTGAAAAGTCCAGCTAACTATAACACCCCTGAAACCTATGGTTTTTTCAGTGAATTTCTGAGGTTTTTTAAATGCTAATTCCTAACTATAACGTGCCTGAAACCTATGTTTTTTTCTGTTAATTTCAAAGGTTTTTTAAATGCTAATTTCTAACTATGCCTACAGAGATAGGACATGTGAAGAAAGAAGAAAAAATGCACATAAAGAAACAAAAGAAGTGCAGAAAGAAGCAACAGAAGTCCTCAAATACAAAGATAAGTGCAGGAAGAAGGATAACGTGCAGAAAGAACAAAAAGAAGAGCAGAAAGAAGCCTTGTTGCAAAATCATCCTGTACCCTCAACTTTTTCAGACGGATACTGGTGGTAACTGAGTCTGACTAACCAGTCCTAGAGCCAGTGCTATGTTAAAAGACACTTAGAATACAGTGAAAACACCTACATACACTAGGGAACATTATGCGTTGGGGTCCCCCTGTGATTAGCCTTACCTCCTCTATAAGCCCCTAGTATATAATAGGGCATGGGGATTAAAACTACCTCTTAAAACAGGCCACAGGGTGTTTTTGCACACGTTAACTCAGAGCCCGTCCCCTCCTTTCACCATTGTGTAAACACGCCCTGTGTCCGTTTTTAGTTGGGAGATTAAGTTCATTTGAGTCCTGAGGGTCCCTAGGGTCCAACTAGCCCACTAGGTACCTCCAGTAAGTGCCACAGAGCTGCGTTGCAGAGAGGTGTAAAAAGTGGCACGGCCTGGACCACCTCTCTGCAATGCAGCTCAGTGGCGCTTACTGGAAGCACTTGGTGGGCTAGTTAGCCCCCAGGGGCCCTCAGTATTGAAGGGAAATTATATCCCCAATTTAAAACGTGCCATGGTGCGTGTTTGCACACGTCACCTCAGGCCCCGTCCCCTCCCTTCACCACTGTGTAAACGCGCCCTGTGGCTGTTCTAAGTTGAGAGATTAAGTCCCCTTGAATCCTAAGGGTCCCTAGGGTCACACTAGACCACTAGGTACCTCCAGTAAGCGCCACAGAGCTGCGTTGCAGAGAGGTGTAAAAAGGGGCTTGGCCTCAGAACACGTGTCTGCAGCGCAGCTCCCTGGCGCATACTGGAGATGCCTGTTGGGGGCGCGTTTGCAGAGTGCTGCATGGAGGGGGCATGGCCTCCGGCACGATGCCAGTCTTTTATTTATTTTATTTTTTTAAGAAGGGGGGCTGTGTGGTTCCCCTTCTTATTCTAATTTATTGGCCCTGATGACCCCATCCCCCAGGGCCTGTCTCCTAATTATATTTTTTTGACCCCAATCCCCAGGGCCGGCCACTGTTTTTTATTATTTTTAAAAAATATATATTTATAGACACACCTAGGACATGCTGGACAAACCGTACGTACCTATCACCATGACGATTTGCGTGATATTCATTAAAAGGCGACTATGCATGCAATTAATCCACGTGGAATGTATTTACACCACTAGTGAAGCTCTGACATGTCTGATGCTCTACCGTGCCTAATCCCGGTAGACACCCTTGTCGTTTATTTATACAAACATGGGTAGCTATTGACGGGCACATTTAATACACATGCACACCAAGCCATTCAAAGGGGATTCGACAAAAATTCGACCAAAACTATGCAAGAAACCCCCCTCACAGTTAATAAAACACACATCCACTGCCGGATGTGTAATACTTTTTATTTTACTCTCTGGAAAGGGGACGAACATCACTTGCGAGTCACAGCGCGCTCCTGACAGAGCCCAATGCTGTGTTACACCCACCATTGCCTGCCGAGTGCCACACACCTCTGTATTGTATTCCACTAGCTAGTGCATATGCTATGACACTCTCTAGCCCATGTGCACTGTAACACCACCCCGTGAAAATGTCATGCCACACTTGTCTTCGCACGGGTTATATTGCCCCATCTAACGTGCCTTCCTCGATGCCTATGTTATAACGCACAGTGCTATGCCATACATATTACAATTTGGGATCCATATCTTTGTCACAGTGCATATGCAACGTTACACTCCCCAGCACATATTTTATATTACAACTTTAGAGACTAGTTAGGTTACACAACACTGCCCTGTGCATATTACACTCCAAGGCGCATATCGCATAGCACGCGCTAGTGCCTGTGCTATCTCGCGCTCTCCAATGAATCTGTCATTGTGCACAATGTATTGCATATTATATTTCACGCCTGGTTCATCTTATATCACACTTTTTGGTGCATAGTTTATACCATACACTATATCTAGTTTTCATTTTCAATCGTGCTCTCAGGACTATGTTCTATATAACACTGTGTTCACCTACCCTTTTCACGGGCATTACATTTTGCGATAGGGGGTGGAGGGTCAGGGGGTGTTTTTGCCAAGTGAGCCCGGAGTCACAGTCACTAACGTCTTCTTCTTCCTGAATAAAAGGGAGATTATGCTGCATACTTGTTCATATTTTAAGTAGTTTGCACAGACAAAATGTTTTAAAAACAATAAAGTTTCTAATACCCGCCTTCTCTGAACAGTTAGCTTGCTGCCCCATCCCCCTCCTCCCTATCCTCTGTTGTGTGAATCCATGGACTAGCCTCCTCCCTCCTGCCATGCATGGTCTGATGTGCTGCCACTGCCCTCAATTTAGTATGATGTACCAGTCCACTCCTCCTGCCCTCCATTGCCCAATTCTATGCCCCATCATTGACCTCCTGCTTAAACTCTGTGCTTAGCTTGCTGCCCCTATTCTCCTTCCCCCTGCCCTCCGATGTCTTTGTGCATGCCCCTGCTCCATCCTTTTTGCCCACCATGTCCCATGGACCTGCCACTCCTATCTACTCTGAATGTTCTGTTGAGCTGCCACTCCCCTCCCACCTGCCTAGCATTGTCAGATGACTGTAACCTGTCCCTGCCACCTCCACCATGCCTGTCCACATGCCATGCCTCTATCCTCTTCCTCCTGTCCTACATGGTCCATTGTACTGCCACACCCTTCTGCCCTCCCTGGTCTGTTGTGCTGCAACTGCTCCTCCTGCCTGCCCCGTGTGGTCTGTTGTGAGGCCCCTTCCCCTGAACTTTCTTGTCTGTGCACAGGTCCTGACCCTCCCTTCTATCCTCCATCGTCCTTTGTGCATGCCCCTGCACCCTCCTTCTTGCCCATCATAGCCATTGTGCTGCCACTAACCCTCCCACTTGCCATGCATGGTCTTCTGTGCTGCCATGGCCCCTCCCACCTTCCCTGTGTGGTCAGTTAGCTACCCCTGACCCCCTCCCACCTTCCCTCCATGGTCTGTGTGTATGCCATCACAGTCTCACTGTTGCTCTTCATGTTGTGTCTTGCTTCTAGTGCCCATCCTGCCTGACCTCCATGGCTATCTTGCTGCTCCTGCCCTGCCCCCTTGCCCCCAGCCCTCTGTTTACATGTGCAGACCCCTACTCCCTCCCTCCTGGCTTGTCTGTTCCATTGTAATGCCCCTGATCCGTCCCTCCTGCCCTTTATGGTCTGTTATGCTGCAGCCATCTCTCCTGTCTGTCCATTATGGTCAGCTAGCTACCATTGCCTCTTGCCCCTCTGTTCTCTGTTGTCCATGTGCATGGTCCTGTCCCCTCCCTCTTGCTTTCTATGGATTGTTGTGCTGCACTCCCGTCCTGCATGCCCTGTGTGGTGTATTGTGCTGCTGCAAACCCTGATGCCTGCCCTGCAGGGTCAGTTTGGTGCACCTCTCCATGTCTCTCCTGTCCTCTGTTATCCAAGTCCATGTCCCTATCCCATTTCCTTCCATGATCCAATGTACCAAACTTGCGAACATTTTGAACTTGGTAAGAGGGAGATTTTGAAAAAAAACTGGGGTATTGATTTTCCCCTTTGAGTTACATTGAAAAAGAGGATATTGTAGACAGGAGACCGATCAAATAAAGCCCATTTGAGCTTAAAAACATTGGACGTTTCCTGGCTGAATCGGGTCTGTTGGCATGTATGGTTGTACTACCATTGCCTCTTCCTTCTGCCCACAATGGTCTATTACATTGCCACAGCCTTGAAGGAGGGTAGATTTTGTATCACAGGGGGCCCCTGGCCCGTTCTGTCCACACCTGAAGTATGAGACCCTTGTCCTTGCCCTGCCAGCCGCATTTGTAGGCCGTATTAAATTGACCAGTGGGTCCTGTGTTGCTATATAATTATCCTGAGACATCCTTACCACTCAGCCAGCATAAAACCCCTGTGTAGGCCCTTCTGTTCAATATGTAGGCCTCTTTGTTAAATTGACCATAGCTCTGCAATTTTAGTGTATAGCAGTCTGAAGGCAGGTCTGCGAGGCCTTCTGCTCCAAACTAGTAGCCCCCACCCTACCCGAGTGCTCCGTGCTCGGTATCAAAGTTCAACATCCCCCTGAAGCTGTCGACATACAGTAGGCTGCATCCTGGACTGGTACTTGCTTCCTGGGCAGGTTTCCCGCTTTTAAGGAAGTGGCAACCGCAGAGCGTCAAGTTAGGAGAACTGAGGAGATTTTATACATGAATATATTGAATTCCTGTACAATACCCATTATTTTCTGCTTGCTCTATGGAACTTACGATAAGCGATTGGCCTGAGAGACTGACCTTTTCACCCAGTCCATTGTCAGCATTAAGTGGGTAAATGACGAAATGTCTGGTAAAATCTGCAGACGAAGCTTTTGGGTAGCATACGTAGGTAGATGTAGCGTGCAAAGGAGCCCACAAAATGATATAAAAAGGGAGCACCCACAGATATCGACGGACAACCTCGCCGTCTGTATGTAGGTTGACAGGCTGTGCAGGTTTTCCCCAAGAACTGGGAGCTCTTGTCTTCCTTTGCTTAAAATGTCTTGCTCTGCTTTGCTTGAAGTATCTTATTCTATTTTACCTATATGAAATGTCATGTTACGTTTAACCATTGTTCTCTTTACTTTTGCATTTAAAATATGTTGTATTGTAATTGCAGGAATGCTTGCTCTAAGAGTAAATGTGAGTGTCCCTAGGTAACATTTTCCTTGGTGTAACTTGTTTCTCATGATGCATTTATAGATGTGTTTTCTCTCTCTCTCTGTCAGTCCATTAATTGAGATACAGAGAATATCATGACAGCTGTATGATTATCTGGATTCTGTATTTTGTACTTTATGTCTCTATTCTGCGGTTTCTTTGAAGTTGCATCTTCTCATTAAACTGCCATTGTATTCTGCCTCCAATTCCATGTCTCATATGTCTGTTTTCTTCATTTTTGGAGCAAGCGTTCCTAGGCACCCCGGCTCAAATTAAGGTGCCCCTTTTGTCCCTGACTCACTCTCCTGCTCAGTTCTGTGGTGGCTCCCGGGGCTCTGGGGACCGCCCCTAGCTTCCTTGACCCGTAATAGATCTTCCCTCCAACAGCCTCTCTTGCAAGTCCTGTATTGTTGGTTTGTTGCCCCTGCCCCCCTTTCCACTGCCCTCCATAGTCTGTTGTGCTTCCACGGCCCTTCCTGCCTGCTCAGTGTGGTTAAATTGTTGCCTTTGCACCCTCCTACCTGCCTTCAATTTTCAGAGTCCATGCCCCTGGCCTCTGCCTCTCAACAGTATCCTAATGAACAACTAGATCGCTAACATTCTATATTTATTACAAAAGTGTGGAACGCCTGACATCATCTTGATGTAATCAAAACTGTAATACCTAGAGCATTCCTTTAGAAATTACATATATGAGAGGGTCTTATTGGCATCAAAATTATGACTAAAATAAGGACATATTTTCTGAGTTTTCAAATAGCGACAAAGCACTTTTAAATTATTTGTTATCTTTATGTTTTTTTATCTAGTTGACAACTTGATTAAATGTTGCACTTAGGGGAGAGGATGTGGTGTTACTTCCAGAACTGCAGACTTTGCAAATGGGGAACCAGGTTGAAGTTTCTGCTTCAGCTCGACATTCTGTGATTCTGGTCAAATCACTTAGTCTCCCCATGTCTACAACCAAAATGAATTTGTTCTTGTGTGATGTAACCAATGCTCATGTAAAGCACTCCAATACCTGACAAGTCTGCACTATATAACACTGCAAAAACATAAAATAATAAGTGTTTTGCACACTTCTGTCATTGGGCTATATTTGGGCTATATCTGGGTGATTTTGGGCTACATTTGGGCTCTTTTGTCTCCGGTGGCCATCTTGGGAGATTCATTTGTTATGAAGTTTCCTAATTTCCTCATGTACTGCAGTCTCCTCAGTCGGAAATGCTTTCAGTTTTTTTACTTTGATTCCATCATGAAGGTATTCAGATATGTTACACATTTGCCATAAATTCTGAATGTTAGCACTCTAGTTGCTCATTAGATCACTGTAGTAAAACTACTGTTCACCATGGAAGTCTGCTCCTGGTATTAAAAGTGCATGTTTCAGTCTGCATGTCAGAATTTTTTAATGAAATAGAAGAGGATTTGAGAAGTCACTCAAAATGTGCCCTCATTTTCTTTCTTCAGCATTAATCATAATTTCTATGGCAAAATGAACCCCCTCATTGTGTTCCTTTTTAAATTAAATGTTTTAAGAGTTACCACTTTAATCCAAGCAAGATGGCTTCAGGTGTGCCATACATTTATCATAAGTAGGACGGTTAGCGCTCTAGTAGTTCTTTGGAACACTCTGGAAAGCTGCAGTAGAACACAAAGGAATCAACTGACAGTCTCTGCCCTTGTTGGATGTACATGTTTTACTGAGAATGTCAGACTTCATTCTCACATGACTGAGAAAGATAATGTGAATTTACAGAAAATAAGCTCTCAGTTTAGCTTATAGATCACCTTCCAAACCTCTGTGGTAAAAGCATGAGAAAATATTTTTCTCTCAATCATGATATCCCAGCAGAAGGCTTTTTCACATGGTGAAATCACCTTAGAACATACCACAATTCCTAAAATGAGTATGGTAACATCAACAAATGATTTATAATGTAACTAAAGTCTTAAAACCTTCTATTAACTGCAATGCTTTTTAATGAGGTGCTATCATGTATATTGGTCCCAAGATGGCTGCCAACACTTCTTGGATGAAGTGCTGACAGCCAATCAGATCTCAGGATGAGATGTGTGGTTAGGCTCCGCCCACATATATATATTGATTTAAATGCTATTTTCTCAGGAACTACTGAACAGATTTACACCAGACCTACAAAAGGCACTTCCTTGACCTGAGGACTACCTCTCTGCCAAATTTCAAGTAACTCTGTTCAGCCGTTCGGGCTGTAGCTGTGTCTAAAGGTCCTATGGAAAAATGCATGGGAAAAATGCGTTTTGGGACCCCCCTTTTTTCTCAGCCCCCGCTTGACGAATCCCCCCGAGACTTTCAGGGTAGGAGCGGAGCGTAGCGCCCCACCTATTTTGAAAATTTTGCGAGGATTCATCGACCGGCGCCAAAGTTATTCCAAATAGAATGTTGCGGATTTCCTATGGAAACAGGGTCCTAACTATAACTATCTACTGGCGACCGCCAGTAGATATATATATATATATATATATATATATATATATATATATATTTTATTATCTACTGGCGGTCGCCAGTAGATAGTTATAGTTACAACCTAGTTTCCATAGGAAATCTCAAAATTCTATTTTGAATAACTTTGGCGCCGGTTGACGAATCCTCGTGAAATTTTCAAAACTAATGGGGCGCTCCGTTCAGCTCCTACCCTGAAAGTCTCGGGGTGATTCGTCAAGTAGGGGCCGAGAAAAAAGGGGGGTCCCAAAACGCGTTTTCCCCATGCATTTTTCCATAGGACCTTTAGACACAGCTACAGCCCGAACGGCTGAACAGAATTACTTGAAATTTGGCAGAGAGGTAGCCATAAGGTCAAGGAAGTGCCTTTTGCAGGTCTGGTGTAAATCTGTTCAGTATTTCCTGAGAAAATAGCATTTAAATGCATATCAATATCTATACGCGCGCACCGTGCGTGCACAGTGCGCGCACCCTGCCGTGCGCGAGCCCAATTCTGATTGGTTGTTAGATGTGGGTAAACATTCGAATCGGTCGAAACCAGGAAGTGTCGGCCGCCATTTTGTCTCTCGCAGTCTGAGGGGGTGAAAAACAAAGGTAGAGAACGTGAAAAGGGGCAGAGTGGACAGTTCCTGAGCCCCTAGCCTTGGTCTGGGGGTCACTGAAGGACTCCCAAGGGAGACAAAAAAATAATTATTTTTTTACAAAACTCGCGAGGTCCGCGCACCCAGGGCACACTGCACGAACTGCGAACCGTGGGCGCTCGTTGCGCGAAGCGCACCGAGCGCCCACAGAGCGCGCACGGTACGCGAAGCGCACCTTGCGCGCAGGGTGCGCGCACCTCGCGATTTAAAAAAAAATAAATGTTGTTTTGTTTGAAAAACCTGAAAAAAAAAAAAATAATAAAAACATAACTTAGCATTTAAAAAACCATACAAATTCACTGAAAAAACCATAGGTTTCACACATGTTATAGTTGGCTGGACATTTCACTCGTAAAAAACCAATGAAAGTCCCCCGTTATAGTTAGTGCAGGCAACTATAACTCACGCGACCGCAATCCTCTGCTGATGACGTCAGATATTCCATCACTGATGACATATGTGTCTTTCTGAAAAATAAATATTTGTAATATATGTATAGCTAACGATTAATGGAAGAAGACATGGGTAAATAAGTGTCTAAATACAGTGATGTAATATCTGACGTCATCAGCAGAGGATTGCGGTCGCGTGAGTTATAGTTGCCTGCACTAACTATAACGGGGGAATTTCATTGGTTTTTTACGAGTGAAATGTCTAGCCAACTATAACCTGTGTGAAACCTATGGTTTTTTAAGTGAATATATATATATATATATTCACTGAAAAAACGTTCACACATGTTATAGTTAGCGGAAATTTTACTGATAAAAAACCAATGAAATTGCCCCGTTATAGTTAGTGCTGGCAACTATAACTCACGCGACCGCAATCCTCTGCTGATGCTAATACTGTATTTAGACACTTATTTGCCCATGTCTTCTTCCATACATTTTTAGCTATACATATATTACAAATATTTTTTTTTCATAAAGACACATATGTCATCAGCAGAAGATTGCGGTCGCGTGAGTTATAGTTGCCAGCACTAACTAACGGGGCAATTTCATTGGTTTTTTATCAGTAAAATTTCCGCTAACTATAACATGTGTGAAACCTATGGTTTTTTCAGTGAATTTGCAAGGTTTTTTAAATGCTAATTCCTAACTATAACGTGTGTGAAACCTATGGTTTTTTCAGTGAATTTGTACGGTTTTTTAAATGCTAAGTGACTTTACGCCATTCGTGGCGTGCGCGCCCACTTAACGCAGTTCGTTCCGTGCGCGCACGGTGCGCTTCGCGCACCGCGCACCCACTTTACGCAGTTAGTGCCGTGCCCACGTTACGCTAGATGGGCCATGTACGCACGATGCGCTTCGCGCACCGTGCGCACATGGAGGACATATTATGCGCTTCCTTGTGATAGGTAATCTGTTGAAATTTTTTGGGAAATTTCTGTGCTCTGGTAAGCCATGCACAAATGGTGGCCTTCGGCCACCATTTGCACAAGGGGTGGAGAAAGTGTGGATAGTGTTTTTTTTATTTTTATTTTTTTACCGTACGCTTACGGTAAGCGTACGGTAAGCGTACCCCGCGAAATTGCCGAAAAAAAAATAATGCCGTTTTTGCTCTTGGGGGATGTTTGGGGACTCCCTCAACATGACTATGTGAGAGGGAGTTGTCAAAACATCCCCGTAACATGTTTTTGGCCATCATGTTTGATACATAACACTCAGTGCGGTAGACAAAATGGCGGACGCCGCTTCCTGGTTTCTGCCGATTCGAATGTTTACTAAGATCTAAGAGCCAATCAGAATCGCGCTCGCGCACGCCACCGTACGCTTACCGTAAGCGTACGGTAAGCGTACCGTAAGCGGGCTCAGATATATATATTGATTTAAAGGCTATTTTCTCAGAATCTACTGAACAGATTTACACCAAACCTACAAAAGGCACTTCCTTGACCTAGGGACTACCTCTCTGCCAAATTTCTAGTAATTCTGTTCAGCCGTTCGGGCTGTAGCTCGTTCTAAAGGTCCTATGGAAAAATGCATGGGAAAAACGCGTTTTGGGACCCCCCTTTTATCTCAGCCCCCGCTTGACGAATCCCCCCGAGACTTTCAGGGTAGGAGCGGAGCGTAGCGCCCCACCTATTTTGAGAAATTCGCGAGGATTCGTCGACCGGCGCCAAAGTTATTCAAAATAGAATGTTGAGGTTTTCCTATGGAAACGTGGTCCTAACTATAACTACCTACTGGCGACCGCCAGTAGGTAATATATATATATATATATATATATATTACCTACTGGCGGTCTCCAGTAGGTAGTTATAGTTAGGACCCTCTTACCATAGGAAATCCGCAACATTCTATTTTGAATAACTTTGGCGCCGGTCGACGAATCCTCGCGAAATGTTTAAAATAGGTGGGGCGCTACGCTCCGCTCCTACCCTGAAAGTCTCGGGGGGATTCGTCAAGCGGGGGCTGAGACAAAAAGGGGGGTCCCAAAACGCGTTTTTCCCATGCATTTTTACATAGGACCTTTAGACACAGCTACAGCCCGAACGGCTGAACAGAGTTAATTGAAATTTGGCAGAGAGGTAGTCCTCAGGTTAAGGAAGTGCCTTTTGTAGGTCTGGTGTAAATCTGTTCAGTAGTTCCTGAGAAAATAGCATTTAAATCAATATATATATCTGAGCCAGCTTACGGTGCGCTTACCGTGCGCTTACCGTGCGCTTACGGTAAGCTTACCGTACGCGTACGGTGACGTGCGCGAGCGCGATTCTGATTGACTGTTAGATCTTAGTAAACATTCGAATCGGTCGAAACCAGGAAGCGGCGGCCGCCATTTTGTGTGTTTCACACAGAAAAAAAAGGGTGATAACTTGAAAAGGGGGCAAGGAAGAGAGTTACAGACCCCCTAACATTTGAAAGGGGGTCAAAGAAGGACAGAAAAGTACAAAAAAAACATTTATTAATTTTAAAAAAAATCGCGGGGTACGCGTACGGTAAGCTTACGGTAAGCTTACCGTACGCGTACGGTAGAAAAAAAAAAAAAAAGAGAAATAAAATTCAGATTCAAGTGTTTAGATATTAGGGGGCTCTAAAAAGAGCCGTTGTGTTTATGAAGTGATTTGATTTTTTAGTGGTACCTACAAGTAAGTACCGATGCAGAGTCTAAGGTTCAAGAGGAAGACTCTGTTCCCTTCATCAGTGAAGTGTACACCATCTCCTCTATAAATGTCTTGCATGTTGTAACGCAAGTTGTTGTGGTAAATGGAACCCATACCATAGTCTCGGAGGAAAGCAGAAACAGATTTGTTGACGTGCTTTCTTGCTTTGTCAATCTGCGGACAAAAATGATTGGACCAGTTCCATTTTTGCCTTCGGCATATGTTAGAATACACAAAGGCAGTTTTAGGGAAAAGTGAAAACAGTTGTGCAAAGGTCTCCTTCATAAGCATTTCCAGACCTACCCCAGTCAAAGTGCCTAGGTCATTGCCACCACAGTGCACTATTATGAGGTCAGGGTGTTGGATTTGCATGAAGGATTTCACCAATGGCATCAATTGGTGCCACTTTAACCCTCTCTGACCAATCCATTTAATGTCTACATTTAGCAAAGCAAGGTCTCTCACCATACCTGTTTTCTCAGCATACTTTTCACTCCAGAAGACATAGCTGTGCCCTACAATCCACACTGTGAACATCTTAAAAGGAGAACTGGATGCACTCAGGAGGTGTCTTTCAGTAGAATGGGAAAAAAAAATGAAAGACAGTTTGGAAATGGAGGCATACATATTTTTTTAAAAAAAAAGAACTGATTGGCTGTTTCATACCATTCTACTCTAAAAACTAGGCTGTATGTGTAAATTTATAGAAGCATGTTTTGTATTGGTACAGAAAAATGTGTTACCAAAGAACAGTACTATGGATTTGCTGTTAGGTTTGAAAAGTCAAGCACTCCTGCTCTTTGGAAATGAAACATTGTGTGGTGAACTTCTGACCTAACTCTACACAGCAGTGTTTCAAGAGCAGTTGCTATGGTAGCAGGCAGAAGTCAAGTTGGGGGAAGGGTACTAGGCTGAAGTCAAGTTGGGGGAAGGGTACTTTTGGAAAAGGGTTGGTTTTCAACCAATAGAAATGTGTGATTACATTTGAAAAAAAGGGGGAAGCACTGAGATTTGAAATTAACATGTATATGTGTGGAAAAAGAGAGGGAAACATTTCCATTATCTGGTTCTGCTGAGAGGAGAGAGGTGTACAGAACAGAGATCCTGGCTCTGATAATCTGCTGTTTGAGTGCCACATTTCTTTCACAACTAACTAATTTTAAAGGTGAGTTATGAGTTTGAGAGGGGATGTATATGGTAAATTAAGAAATGAAAAATAGAATTGGAATTCCTTTTGTTGAAGTTGTGTTTATCGTTTTGTGTTTTGGGAGAAATTTAAATGTGAGGAACATGTAAAATAATATGGACTATGTTTTCACCATAAAATAAGGTGTACTGGTATAAATGAGGAATACTTTTAGGGTTTGAGGTTGCAGTCAGTAATGCAAATACATTCAGCATCACTAACGCTGGTTGCCTTTGCTGGAGTGTAGTCAGTCACCCAGGTTACACATGTTTCTGGTCTCAAAAAGCTGTTTGGACATGTACTTTTTTGAGAATCTGAAAAGTGGATTCAAAATGTGTCAGACTGTAAAAGTACTTATCACTTGCAAAAAAAAAGAGTAGTAAGTGTGCTTTCAAATTGGCAAAGAAATTTCGTTTTCTGACTAATATGAAACCATGACTCTGTGTGCAAAAAGGAATTATAGATAGAGATTTATTGCGTATTACTCTGGTAATTTTACAGTTGCATTAGTAGGAAAGGGGGAGCTATTTTTTCTGCAGAAGCAGACTCTTAGCACACACCCAGCTGCTTATCCTGTGGAATCATGCATAGTATTCACAACCGAGTGGGGTTTGAGGTTGCAGTCAGTAATGCAAATACATTCAGCATCACTAAGGCTGGTTGCCCTTGCTGGAGTGTAGTCAGTCACCCAGGTTACACATGTTTGTGGTCTGAAAAAGCTGTTTGGACATGTGCTTTTTTAAGAATCTGAAAAGTGGATTAAAAATGTGTCAGACTGTTAAAGTACTTATCACTTGCAAAAAAAAAGAGTAGTAAGTGTGCTTTCAAATTGGCAAAGAAATTTCGTTTTCTGACTAATATGAAACCATGACTCTGTGTGCAAAGAGGAATTATAGACAGAGATTTATTGCGTATTACTCTGGTAATTTTACATTTGCATTAGATGGAAAGGGGGAGCTATTTTTTCTGCAGAAGCAGACTCTTAGCACACACCCAGCTGCTTATCCTGTGGAATCATGCATAGTATTCATAACCGAGTGGGGTTTGAGGTTGCAGTCAGTAATGCAAATACATTCAGCATCACTAAGGCTGGTTGCCCTTGCTGGAGTGTAGTCAGTCACCCAGGTTACACATGTTTCTGGTCTGAAAAAGCTGTTTGGACATGTGCTTTTTTAAGAATCTGAAAAGTGGATTCAAAATGTGTCAGACTGTAAAAGTACTTTTCACTTGCAAAAAAAAAGAGTAGTAAGTGTGCTTTCAAATTGGGAAAGAAATTTCGTTTTCTGACTAATATGAAACCATGACTCTGTGTGCAAAGAGGAATTATAGACAGAGATTTATTGTGTATTACTCTGGTAATTTTACAGTTACATTAGTAGGAAAGGGGCAGCTATTTTTCTGCAGAAGCAGACTCTTAGCACACACCCAGGTGCTTATCACCTGGGTTTCACACACGTTATAGTTAGGAATTAGCATTTAAAAAACCTTGCAAATTCAGTGAAAAAACCATAGGTTTCACACACGTTATAGTTAGCGGACATTTCACTCATAAAAACCATTGAAATTCCCCCGTTATAGTTAGTTAAGCTAACTATAACTCGCGCACCCGCAATCCACTGCTGATGACGTAACATATTACATCACTCATGACATGGTCAGTGACATCACTCATGACATCACTGATGACATCTCAAATGACATCACTGATGACATCATCATTGTGACAGAGTGGTAGACCTCCTCTCACCCTAATATAACCTTTGATACACACATTCAAAAATAGAGACTAAAATGTTCAAAACAATGGACATACCAATACCAGTTACAATAACCTATTCAGTAATTCTTAGATCCACATACACATCCACTCATTCACCAACAGTCCTATACAGTCACTCATACATGTACTCACTCATCATATGTACTCATACACCTATACATCCTGTTACACAATGCCACTCATCCATAGAGTTACACACACACATAGTCACTCATACTAATAAAGAGTCAAACATCCATTTACTTGCATATTCAGTTATACACACACCACCACACTTACTTCTACGGAAACTTACACATACTTACTCTTTTAAATAATCACTTATAAAAACACATACTTATTCATATAGGAACTGTTTCAATCTCTCACTCTCACATATACTCACTTATATACACCAATAGTCAAATATACTTCTTTAAAACATATTTAGTAACTCATAAAGACACTATTGAGACAGTCATTCACTCACTAACACACCCATACACACACTCATCCAACCATACAGACATGCACACATGCTGTCTTCAACACATACAACCAGAGAGTCAATCATTCATGCACCTATGCACTACGTAATACCCACCAACGAACCATGCAGACACTCAGACTGATACTCAAAAACAACCTAATATCCTATATAAACACCCATGTAGCTACTCACCAACCCATGCAGCCACTTATACACAAAGTGAGAGACTGATACAGATATTTACACATTTAAACATTACTCACTAAGCCATGTATTCACTAAGATACACTTAATCAGTCAGTTATACAATCAATTTTTCAAAAACAAATCATCCTTTTAGACACTTATATACCCATTTATTCTTCCATCGACCTTGAGATATACATATATAAAACATATGTAATTTTCAGAAAAACACACATTCACTGGATGATGTCATCAGTGATGTCATTTGAGATGTCATCAGTGATGTCATGAGTGATGTCACTGACCATGTCATGAGTGATGTAATATGTTACGTCATCAGCAGTGGATTGCGGGTGCGCAAGTTATAGTTAGCTTATCTAACTATAACGGGGGAATTTCAATGGTTTTTTATGAGTGAAATGTTCGCTAACTATAACGTGTGTGAAACCTATGGTTTTTTCACTGAATATATATATATATATATATATATATATATATATATTTTTTTTTTTTTTTTCACTGAAAAAACCATAGGTTTCACATACGTTATAGTTACGAATTAGCATTTAGAAAACCTTGCAAATTCACTTAAAAAACCATAGGTTTCACACATGTTATAGTTAGCTGGACATTTCACTCGTAAAAAACCAATGAAATTACCCCGTTATAGTTAGTGCAGGCAACTATAACTCACGCGACCGCAATCCTCTGCTGATGACGTCACTGTATTTAGACACTTATTTACCCATGTCTTCTTCCATTAATCTTTAGCTATACATATATTACAAATATTTATTTTTCAGAAAGACACATATGTCATCAGTGATGTAATATCTGATGTCATAAGCAGAGGATTGCGGTCGCGTGAGTTATAGTTGCCTGCACTAACTATAACGGGGGAATTTCATTGTTTTTTTACGAGTGAAATGTCCTGCTAACTATAACATGTGTGAAACCTATGGTTTTTTAAGTGAATTTGCAAGGTTTTCTAAATGCTAATTCGTAACTATAACGTGTGTGAAACCTATGGTTTTTTCAGTGAATTTCAAAGGTTTTTTAAATGCTAACTTTTAAGTGTGATAGTAGTTATATCTATTTTTTGTACTGATTTTCTACAGTTTAACTGTTTATTTATAAATATTTTATTCATTAAATAACATATATTTTTCTGACAGTTGCAAAAAAACATTTTTTAATTAAAACTGAAATATTGATTAATTTTCTTGTTTTCATTTTTTATTTTAATATATTTATATCATTTTCTTTAAAAAAAATAATTCCAATTTTTTTCGCAGTCGCGCACTCAAAGTGTACACATCACGGTGGGTGCGCGCATTCTAGCCGCCATTTTAGAAAAGTCATGAAGGATCCGCGTATGGTGTGCAACGGCTGCGTGTTTTTCAGTTACATCATATACATTTAATATCACGTGATATGCGCGATTGGTATGCGACCAGTCTGCGACTCCTGCTCCCGTGCATTCGCGACACATGTGCATTATGGTACAAGATGTTTGCGCGCTTGCGGGTCCCACGTGACATCATATACGTGCTGGGGCGCGCTGGGTGCGTGACTCCCGCAAAAAAATGTATGTTCCAAAATGATATGTATGTGTCTTTAATATACATATTAAGGCAAGAGATTATGTAAGATATTCATCAAAATAATATATTTGTACTTATAAGAAACTTATATTATTTTTAAATATATTTTCGCGAAGTCGGGTGCGTGCGTCGTGAGTGCAGAAAACCAGGTCAGCAGAGCTGCTGTAGAGCCAGAGAACCAGGTCAGCAGAGCTGTTGTAGAGCCAGAGAAACCAGGTCAGCAGAGCTGCTTTAGAGCCAGAGAACCAGGCCAGCAGAGCTGCTTTAGAGCCAGAGAACCAGGCCAGCAGAGCTGCTTTAGAGCCAGAGTACCAGGTTAGCAGAGCTGCTTTAGAGCCAGAGAACCAGGTCAGCAGAGCTACTCTAGAGCCAGAGAACCAAATCAGCAGAGCTGCTTTAGAGCCATAGAACCAGGTCAGCAGAGCTGCTTTAGAGCCAGAGAACCAGGTCAGTAGAGGTGCTCTAGAGCCAGAGAAACCAGGTCAGTAGAGCTGCTTTAGAGGGAGAGAACCAGGTCAGAAGAGCTTCTATAGAGCCAGAGAACCATGTCAGCAGAACTGCTTCAGAGCCATAGAACTGGGTCAACGGAGCTGCTTTAGAGCCAGAGAACCAGGTCTGCAGAGCTGTTGTAGAGCCAGAGAACTAGATCAGCAGAGCTGCTCTGTAGCATAAGAACTAGGTCAGCAGAGCTGCTCTAGAGCCAGAGAACCAGGTCAGCAGACCTGCTGTAGAGCCAGAGAAACCAGGTCAGTAGAGCTGCTCTAGCTGACACTGTCTGACTGACACTGACTGACTGACACTGACTGACTGACACTGATTGACACTGACTGACACTGACTGACTGACACTGACTGACTGACACTGATTGACTGACACTGATTGACACTGACTGACACTGACTGACTGACACTGACTGACTGACACTGATTGACTGACACTGATTGACTGACACAGTTGACTGACACTGACAGACTGACTGACACTGACTGACTGACATTGACTGACATTGACTGACACTGACTGACTACTCTCTACTACTCTACTACTGACTCTCTACTACTCTCTCTCTACTACTCTCTCTCTACTACTCACTCTCTACTACTCACTCTCTACTACTCTACTACTCTCTACTACTCACTCTCTACTACTCACTCTCAACTACTCACTCTCAACTACTCGCTCTCTACTACTCTACTACTCACTCTCTACTACTCACTCGCTACTACTCTCTACTACTCACTCTCTACTACTCACGCTCTACTACTCTCTACTACTCACTCTCTACTACTCTCTACTATTCACTCTCTACTACTCACTCTACTACTTTCTACTACTCTCTACCACTCACTCTCTACTACTCACTCTCTACCACTCTCTACTACTCACTCGCTACTACTCTCTACTACTCACTCTCTACTACACTCTCTACTACTCTCTCTCTCTGCTACTCTCTACTACTACTCTCTACTATTCACTCTCTACTACTCACTCTCTACTTCTCTCTACTACTCACTCTACTACTCGCTGCTGCTCTCTAGCACTCACTCTCTACTACTCTACTACTCCTCACTCTCTACTACTCACTCTCTACTACTCACTCTCTACTACTCTCTACTACTCACTATCTACTACTCACTCTCTACTACTCTCTCTCCACTACTCACTCTCTACTACTCGCTCTCTACTACTCACTCTCTAGTACTCACTCTCTACTACTCTCTACTACTCTCTCTACTACTCTACTACTCTCTACTACTCGCTCTACTACTCACTCTCTACTACTCTCTACTACTCGCTCTACTACTCACTCTCTACTACTCTCTCCTACTCTCTACCACTCACTCTCTACTACTCACTCTACTACTCACTCTACTACTCACTCTACTACTCTCTCTCTACTACTCACTCTCTACTACTCACTCTACTACTCTATACTACTCACTCTGTACTACTCTCTCTACTACTCTCTACTACTACTCTCTACTATTCACTCTCTACTACTCACTCTCTACTTCTCTCTTCTACTCACTCTACTACTCTCTGCTGCTCTCTAGCACTCACTCTCTACTACTCTACTACTCTCTCTCTACTACTCACGCTTTACTACTCTCTCTCTACTACTCTCTACTACTCACTCTACTACTCTCTACTACTCACTCTCTACAACTCTCTCTCTACTACTCACTCTCTACTATTCACTCCCTACTACTCACTCTCTACTACTCACTCTCCACTACTCACTCTCTACTACTCGCTCTCTACTACTCTCTACTACTCACTCTCTACTACTCTCTACTACTCTCTCTGCTACTCACTCTCTACTACTCTACTACTCTCTACTACTCGCTCTACTACTCACTCTCTACTATTCTCTACTACTCGCTCTACTACTCTCTCCTATTCTCTACCACTCACTCTCTGCTACTCAACTACTCACTCTCTACTACTCTCTCTCCACTACTCACTCTCTACTACTCACTCTCTACTACTCTCTACTGCTCACTCTCCACTACTGATTCTCTACTACTCGCTCTCAACTACTCTCTATTACTCACTCTACTACTCACTCTCTACTACTCTACTACTCTCTCTACTTCTCACTCTCTACTACTCTCTCTACTACTCACTCTCTACTACTCACTCTCTACTACACACTCTCTACTACTTGCTCTCTGCTACTCGCTCTCTACTACTCTCTAGTACTCACTCTAATACTCACTCTCTACTACTCTCTACTACTCACTCTCTACTACTCACTCTCTACTACTCCACTACTCTCTACTACTCTCTCTCTACTACTCTCTCTCTACTACTCACTCTCTACTACTCACTCTCTACTCACTCTCTACTACTCACTCTCTACTACTCTCTACTACTCACTCTCTACTACTCTCTACTACTCACTCTCTACTACTCTCTGTACCACTCTCTACTACTCACTCTCTACTACTCTCTACTACTCACTCTCTACTCCTCTCTCTATACTACTCTCTACTACTCACTCTGCTACTCACTCTCTACTACTCTCTACTACTCACTCTCTACTACTCTCTCTCTACTACTCTCTACTACTCACTCTCTACTACTCTCTACTACTTTCTACTACTCACTCTACTTCTCACTCTCTACTACTCTCTACTACTCGCTCTCTAATACTCACTCTCTACTACTCACTCTCTACTACTCACTCTCTACTACTCTCTACTACTCACTCTACTACTCTCTACTACTCACTCTCTGATACTTTCTCTACTACTCACTCTCTACTCTCTATTACTCGCTCTCTGCTCTCTACCTCTCTACCTCTCTCTCTACTACTCTATACCTCTCTACCTCTACCTCTACCTCTACACCTCTACCTATACACCTCTACCTCTCTACCTCTCTCGACATGCACACATATGCACATATATATGCATATATATGCATATGCATTTATACATGTATGTGTATATATGCATATATACATATATAAACATATAATCTGCATATCTATATAAATATAAATTCATGCATACATATACATATATGCATACATATGCATGGTATGTATATGAAATTTTGAAAAACACTAATAAAAGCAAAGCTAAAAAGCCACCTAATTATAAACAGAATTGCTTTCACTTAAACGAGGGCGAGACCTATTGCATTTTCAATGCTTGTTTACTTTGGTTCCATCAAGAAGGCATTCAGATGTGACACATTTGCCATAAATTCTGAATGGTAGCACTCTAGTTCCTCATTAGATCACTGTAGCAAAGCTACTGCTCACCATGGAAGTCTGCTGCAGGTATTCAAAGTGCATGTTTCAGTCTGCATGTCAGAACTTTTTAATGAAATAGAAGAGGATTTGAGAAGTCAAAAGGTGCCCTAAGTTTTCTTTCTGCAGCATTAATCATAATTTCTATGGCAAAATGAACCCCCTCATGTTGTTCCTTTGCAAATTAAATGTTTTAAATGTTACCACTTTATTCCAATCAAGATGGCTTCAGGTGTGCCATACCTTTGTGATAAGTAAGACTGTTAGCGCTCTAGTTGTTCTTTAAAACACTCTGGGATTTCTGTCATTGGGCTATACTTGGGCTACATCTCGGTGATATTTGTGCTACATTTGGGCTCTTTTGTCTCTGGTGGCGATCTTGGGAACCTTGTTATAAAGATTCCTAATTTCCTCATTTACTGCAGTCTCCTCAGTAGGCATACTGTCAGTTTTTTACTTTGATTGAATGAAGAAGGCATTCAGATGTGTCACACATTTGCCATAAATTCAGAATGTTAGCACTCTAGTCGCTCATTAGATCACTGTAGTAAAGCTACTGCTCACCAGGGAAGTCTGCTGCTGGTATTGAAAGTGCATGTTTCAGTCTGCATGTCAGAATTCTTTAATGAAATAGAAGAGGATTTGAGAAGTCACTCAAAATGTGCCCTAATTTTTCTTTCTGCAGCACTAATCATACATTCTATGGCAAAATGAACCCTCTCATTTTGTTCCTTTTTAAATTAAATGTTTTAAATGTTACCACTTTATTCCAATCAAGATGGCTTCAGGTGTGCCATACCTTTGTCATAAGTAAGACTGTTAGCGCTCTAGTTGTTCTTTGGAACACTCTGGGAAGCTGCAGTAGAACACAAAGGAATCAACTGACAGTCTCTGCCCTTGTTGGATGTACATGTTTTACTGAGAATGTCAGACTTCATTCTCACATGACTGAGAAAGATAATGTGAATTTACAGAAAATATGCTCTCAGTTTAGCTTATAGATCACCTTCCAAACCTCTGTGGGAAAAGCATGTGAAAATAGTTTTCTCTCAAACATGATTTATGATATCCTAGCAGAAGGCTTTTTCACATGGTAAAATCACCTTAGAACATACCACAATTCCTAAAATGAGTATGGTACCATCAACAAATGATTTATAATGTAACTAAAGTCTTAAAACCTTCTATTAACTGCAATGCTTTTTAAGGAGGTGTTATCATGTATATTGGTCCCAAGATGGCTGCCAACACTTCTTGGATGAAGTGCTGACAGCCAATCAGATCTCACAATGAGATGTGTGGTTAGGCTCCGCCCAGATATGTATATGATTTTACTTTTGATTTTCACAGGAACTACTGAACGGATTTACACCAGACCTGCAAAAGGCACTTCCTTGACCTTATGGCTACCTCTCTGCCAAATTCCACGTAATTCTGTTCAGCCGTTCGGGCTGTAGCTGTGTCTAAAGGTCCTATGGAAAAATGCATGGGGAAAACACGTTTTGGAACCCCCCCTTTTTCTCGGCGCCCGCTTGACGAATCACCCCGAGACTTTCAGGGTAGGAGCTGAACGGAGCGCCCAATTAGTTTTGAAAATTTCGTGAGGATTCGTCAACCGGCGCCAAAGTTATTCAAAATAGAATTTTGAGATTTCCTATGGAAACTAGGTTGTAACTATAACTATCTACTGGCGACCGCCAGTAGATAATATATATATATTATCTACTGACGGTCGCCAGTAGATAGTTATAGTTAGAACTGAGTTTCCATAGGAAATCTCAAAATTCTATTTTTTGAATAACTTTGGCGCCGGTTGACTTATCTTCGTGAAATTTTCAAAACTAATGGGGCGCTCCGCTCAGCTCCTACCCTGGAAGTCTCGGGGTGATTCGTAAAGCGGGGGCTGAGAAAAAGGGGGGGTCCCAAAACACGTTTTCCCCATGGATTTTTCCATAGGGACTTTAGTCGCAGCTACAGCCTGAACGGCTTAACATAATTATGTGAAATTTGGCAGAGAGGTAGCTAAAAGGTCCATGAAGTGCCTTTTGCGCGCACTCGGCAGTGCGCAAGCGCACTTCTGATTGGTTGTAAGAAGTAAGTAAACATTCTAATCAGTGGAAATCAGGAAGCGGCGGCCGCCATTTTGTCTCTCGCATAAAGAGGGGGTGAGAAACAAAGGGGGAGAACGTGAAAAGGGGGCAGAGTGGGGAGATATTGACCCACTAGGCATTGTAAGGGGGTCACAGTAGGACCTTGTAGGGCAAAAAAAAAGATTTATATTTTGAAAAAAAATATCGCCGAGTGCGCGCACCCGAAAAAAAACTTTAAAAAAAAAAACAATAAAAAATCGCATTTAAGTGTTTAGATATAAGGTGGCTCTAAAAAGAGCCCTTGTATTCATTGTGTGTTTTTTGGTACCTACAAGTAAGTACCCATGCAGAGTCTAAAGTTCAAGAGGAAGACTCTGTTGCCTTCATCAGTGAAGTGTACACCATCTCCTCTATAAATGTCTTGCATGTTGTAACGCAAGTTGTTGTGGTATATAGAACCCATACCATAGTCTCTGAGGAAAGCAGAAATAGATTTGTTGACGTGCTTCCTTGCTTTGTCAATCTGTGGACAAAATTGGTTGGACCAGTTCCACTTTTGCCTTTGGCATATATTAGAATATACAAAGGCAGTTTGTGGAAAAAGCGACATCAATTGCACAAAGGTGTCCTTAATAAGCATTTCCAGACCTACCCCAGTTAGAGTGCCTAGGTCATTACCACCACAGTGCACAATAAAAAGGTTAGGCTGTGGGAGATGTAGAAAGGTTTTCACCAAAGGCATTAATTGGTGCCACTTTAACCCTCTCTGACCAATCCATTTAATGTCTACATTTGGCAAAGCAAGGTCTCTCACCACACCTCTTTTTTCTGCAAACTTTTCACTCCAGAAGACATAGCTGTGACCTACAATCCACACTGTGAACATCTTCCAAGGAGATCTGGATGCACTCAGGAGGTGTCTTTCAGTAGAAAGGCAATATGAAATGAAAGACAGTTGTAAAATGGAGGCATACATATTTTTTTAACATAAAAAGAACACATTGGCTGATTCAAATCTTTTAACAGAAAAAAGTAGGCTGTATGTGTATATTTTTAGAAGCATGCTTTGTATTGGTTCAGAAAATTGTGTTCCCACAGAAGATTAGATTGGAGTTGCTGTTAGGTTGGACAGGTGAACTGCTCTTGCTCTTTGGATTTGAAACATTGTGTGCTGAACTTCTGACCTCTCTCCTCACAGCAGTGTTCCATGAGCTGTTGCTATGGTAGCAGGCAGAAGTCAAGTTGGGGGAAGGGTACATTTGGAAAGGGGTTGAAGTTTTCAACCAATAGAAATGTGTGATTTCATTTGAAAAAAAGTGGGAAGCACTGAGATTTGAAATTAACATGTATATGTGTGAAAAAAGAGAGGGAAACATTGCCATTTACTGGTTCTGGAGAGAGGAGAGGGGTGTAGAGCTCTGATATTCTGACTCTGATAGTCTGCTGTTTGAGTGGCACATTTCTTAAACAACTAACTAATTTTAAAGGTGAGTTATGAGTTTGAGAGGGAAAGTATGTGGTGATTTTTGAGATAAATATTAGAATTGTGAATCTTCTTCAAAAGTTATGTTTTACATTTTGAGGTTTGGGAGATATTTAACTGTCTTGAACTTGTAAGATATTATGGAGTATGTTTTCACCATAAGTTAATGTGTACTGGTAACAATGAGGAAGACTGTTTTGTGCCTACCATCAAACCATGAGTCTGTGTGCAGAGAAGAATTGTTGACAGAGATTTAATTTGTGTTGCTGTTGAAAAGTAAGACTTGCAGTTGAAAGAAAAGGACAGCTTCTTTTTAATTGTGATGGTTAGGATTTAGCAGAAATCACTTTGAAAGAAAAGAGAGGAAAATGGCAACACATTTGAAATTAGCATTAGTTCTGTAAGAATTGCAGTCCCAGGAAAGGGGCAGCCTGTGTTTTGTGCCTACCAACACAGCATGAGTCTGTGTGCATATAGGAATTGTTGTCTGAGATTTAATTTGTGAAGTTGTTGTTCTGTAAGAATTGCAGACCCAGGAAAGGGGCAGTCTGTTTTTAAAACACAAATTAACTCTTACCACACATGCACTGTTACATACATCCCAGCAGTCTTCATGCAGTTTTGGAAGTCTCTTTGCTCATCTGTCTTGCACCAGACAATACACAGTCTCCAGAAACACACTCTTGGCACACACGAAGCAGCTTCTCCAACACTCCCATGCGTAGTACTCAGCTCTGTGTGCTGTTTCAGATAGCACTGTGTAACGCAAACACATTCAACGTCACCAAGGCTCATTTCCTTTGCTCTAGTGTAGTCACTCACCCAGGTTGCACATGCTCATGGTATGAAAAAGCAGTAAGGACATGTGCTCTTTTCTGCCTCTGTAATCTACAAGGAAAATGTGTCAGGCTGTAACAGTAATTATCACTTGCTCTACCACAGTAGTAAATGTGCTTTGAAATTGCTAATCAAATTCTGTTTTCTGCTTAGAATCACACCATAAGGCTGTGTGCGCACAGGAACTGTGTCCAGAGATGTAATTTGTGTTGCAGTTGTTCTGTAAAACATGCACTTGCAGGAAAGGGACAGCTTGTTTTCTTCAAATGTGGTGGTTAGCACTAAGCAGAAAACACTAAAACGCAAATGAGAGGCAAAAGCATTTTAAATTATTGAAAAGCTAAAAAAAAATTTAAATGAATTATAATTACAAAAAGGTATTTTTTTTTACAGTTTCTTGCAGGTATTGCTGAGCAACAGTGAAAAAATAAAAAAATGCCTTTAAGGACAAGAAAGAGGAAAGAAAAGCAACAACAACTATATCTGGACAGAACTGGAAAAAAAAATAGGAGGAAAAGCTGGTGATGGCAAAAAGAAAAAGTCTACTGGTAAGCAGAGTAGAGATTTCTTAAAAAAGATCTTCAAAAAACAAAAAAATTGAAAAAATAAATGTAAAACAAACAGTGTTTTAGGTACAAAGCAACAACAGAGTCAACAGCAAAAAACAAAAGCAAATGTACAATCAGAAGTAAGTAAAAGTGATTTAACACAAATTAGATTTTAAAAACATTCGTCGAAAAATGTTTCAGAGAAGAGTGATGTTAAATTTGCTAAAGGATGTGAAAAAATATAAGAAAAAAACAAAATTTATTAAGAAATTTTTTTTTATAGAAAATATTGTAAGTAAGGCTTTGGAAATAAAAAGAGAACTTTTTAGTTTAATTTTGAATAGGATGCGTAGATTAGATAAATTAGTCAATGCAATGAAGTCACAAAGCAAAAGGAAAAGAGAAGTGAAAAAAAGTAACTTTTGTAAAGTGTTCTTGGGAGAATGGAAGCACAGATCAAGTACTGAACCATTTTTTAATGAAGAGAGTTATCTTCAAAGTAATAGCTTGTTGCATGCAGTTGACACCAATGGTAGAGCATATGAAGTTAGAGATGGTTGTGTGATGGAAAAGGAGAAAATGGTTCCAAGAAATGAGGAAGAAGTGATGGCTGCTGAGGCTATGGGGAGACGTCCAAAAGCCCCAGTGTACACTTGGAATTGTAGTAGTATTTGTACTGTGCGTCAGGAATCTATTGATAAATTACGTGCGTTTCTAAGAGAATTTAGTAAAAAGAGTGTAAAACAGAAGATTAAGGTGCTTCAAAGACTAGATCCATGCAGAGTGAGAGAGAATACTGGTTTGCAAGGACATTCTCTGGCTTGTCTATCTAGGAAAGTGTGTCAAAGTGTTTTTCACCATTTTAGGATGCTGGCTGTTCATCATACTGAAATGAGAAAGTTTGTGAGCATTGTATTTTGCTAAAAGTCCAGCAGTAAAGTTAAATGAGTTAAATAATGCTCTGTTCCGTGGATCTGTATCAGATGTAGTGAAGGTTACTGATGAGATTCAGTTTTGTTACTTTGGTCCAGAGCAAGAAAGTGCAGGGAATGACACAGTTATTGAGGAAAATGTGGAAGAGAATGTAGAACACACTGTTAGTAAAAAGTTTGAAGATGAAATGACAAAATTTGCTATCATCTCCAATGAAAGACCAAATATTACTTGTATTTGTTGCCGGAGAAGCCATTACAAAATTCAAACAAGGAATGTTGATCTGTATAAAAAAAGTGAAAATGAAGATAATTATAAGTGGAAGGATTTTGCAACATATATATTTCTGGAAAATTGTTATGAATTGGGCGAAGATCAGCGTATTTGTAAATACTGTTATAATAAGTTAGAAGAAAATAGAATGCCGACCAGAGCTGTACATAATAATTTAGAATTGGATGCTATTCCTGCCAAACTTTCTGATTTAAATACATATGAGTCTATACTCATTCAATGTGTTCATCCATTCCAGACCATAGTACGTATGGAGCCCAAAACTGGTAAATTACCTCCTTCAGATTTACTGAGAGGTTTAAAAGGAAGAGTGGTGTATTTGCCATTGGATTTGAAAAAAAATATGGAAACTATTGATGTAGATAGTTTGGAAACTGAACCATTAGTTATTCTGGTTAATGGTGTACCTACAAAGAATAAGAAGATTTGGCAGGAGCTGGTAGATGTGCGGAAGGTACAAAGAGCAAATTTATTTTTGAAAAGGAATAATAAATGGTATGAATCAATTTATATGGATGAAGATGAAGAAGAAATACTAGAAGACACAGAAACACCAACTGGGCAAATTGAAAAAGTGGACAAGTCAAAAGAAGAAGAAATTTATGAACATTTTAGCGTACATCCTCTTCATTCTAAAGAAGTTATGGGAGACACTATTGATCTGTTTCAGATGAAGAAATCAAAAGGAACTCCCGTGAGTGTATGGGAGAAGAGCTTGGAAGCTCGATGCTTTCCCCAGCTGTTTCCTACAGGAAAAGGTGGACGATACGATGATCGCCCAGAACAGATTCCAGCTTCTGAGTATCGGACTACAAGATTATATGCAGAAGATTCAAGATTTCGTCAAAGTAGTCCTTATTTGTTTCATCTTTTATATGAAAGCGACTTGTCTGCACTATCTTATGCAGTAAATCACGTTTTAAAAAGTGGAGTACATCTACATAATGTGTCTGCTAAGGATTTTATGGACAAAGTGCAGCACCGAGATGATCATTTGGAAACACAATTGATCAATCTGATGGCTTGTCAGCGTGGGACGAATGAATATTAGTACCGACGCCATGGAGAATTAAGATGCATGTTACGGAATTTAGGAACTCCAACATGGTTTCTTACCCTAAGCTGTGCCGAGTATGCTTGGGAGGATTTACTGGATTTTCTATGAGAGGCAAATTCTAACATTAAAAACATCCAATACAAGACAGCAGGAGAATTGTGCTCATTGGATCCGGTTAATGTTTGCAGATATTTCAATCACAGATTTGAGGCTATGATGTCCTTCATCTGCAATAAAAAAAATCCACCTCTTGGCGAAGTTATGGATTTCTTTTGGAGACAAGAGTACCAAGCAAGAGGTGCTGCTCATATTCATATGCTGTTGTGGATCAAGGATGCCCCAAAATTTGGAACAGATGCAGATGAAGCAGTTTTAAGTTTTATTGAAGAATATGCAACATGTGCTATACCTAAAAGCACACAAGAGAAAAAGTTAAAAGAGCAAGTTCTACGTTTTCAAAATCATCGGTGTGGAAAATACTGTCGAAGAAAGTACAAGAGCAAAGAAAAATTCTACACAAAATGTCGATTTGGATTTCCAAGACCTGTCCTTTCAAAAGGAAGGGTAAACAGTTTAATGTCAGCTGTGCGACATACTATTACAAGAAAATCGCCAAAAAATACCTATAACCTAAGAAGAAAAGAAGAGTCGAAATACATAAATGACTACAACCCAGTCATTTTATCCATGTGGAATGCTAACATGGATATTCAGTATGTGGCAGACCATTCTATTGCTGTTGCTCGGTATGTCACATCATACATCACTAAATCTGAGAAAAAAGAATTGAAGGAAATGTGGGAAGAGATTTCTCATGAGAAGCCTGTCAGTAAGAAGCTATACAGTTTCAGTTTAAAGATGTTATCGCATCGAGAAATTGGATCCTACGAATGTTCAGATAGGTTATCATCTGCAAGTCTTTACTCGAAATCCAGAAGAATAATTTGGGTAAGTTTAGGCCTTGAAGGATTGCGAAATTGGGTACTGAAATCTATTCGAGAAATTGAATATTTAGCAGAGTTCGAACCAGAAAGTACAGACATTTTAAGAACAAACATGTTGGACACATATTACCCACAAAGAAGTCATCACCTTGAGAACATGTGTCTCTATGAAGTGCTGCAGAACTTTATGTTTAAACGGAATGTCACAGAAGATATCAACAATGGAAAATATAAAGTCATTGGTGAGGAAGGATGTTTGGTGAAGCAAACAAAAGGAAGTTTGATAAATCTACGGAAGCTAAGTTGCGACACTCCTGATAAAAAGGAATTTTACTACTTGGCACTTTTGCAGCTGTTTAAACTATGGCGTTCAGAGGACGAACTTCTTGGAGAATTTCAGAGCTATGAAGATTCCTTCAATGCTAGGAAAGACAGCATCGAATGTAGTACTTTCACAACTTATGTTCAAATGTTAAATGAAGAAATTGAACAAGAAGCAACAATTGCAGCTGAAGTAGCTAGAGACAGTTCTAAAGACAGTCAAAGTTCTGGGACATTCAGTCAAGATCCTCTAGGACAACCGATCATCGAAAATGAAGCAGCAATAGCTATGAATGAAGTGGAAACAGCTATAAATCAAGCTCAAGAAGAATTAGTGGACTTAACATATTTGGAGGAGCAACTGAATGAAGAACAAAAACAAATTTATGAAGAAGTCAGACAAAAAATTGATCACGGATTACTACATGAAAATAAAGAGTGCTCATGTACATCTTTTGAACCAATGAGAATGTATGTAAGTGGACAAGCAGGAACTGGAAAAAGTTTCTTAATTAACATAATTAGAAGCTACCTACAGAAGAAAATGGAATCCATTTTGTCTTGTGTTGTTACTGCTCCAACTGGGTTAGCAGCGTATAACATCAAAGGAGTTACCTTACATTGTTTGCTAATGTTACCAGTAGAGCATGAGAACAAAATACAGTACCACAAACTAGCAGGAGAAGCATGCTTGGAAGTTTCAAGAGTATTGAAGAAAATGAAAGTACTCATTATTGATGAGGTAAGCATGGTATCAAACTTAATGCTTGCCTTTGTGCATTTAAGAATGCAGCAAATTCTGAAGACAGACTTTGACGTCCTATTTGGAGGAAAACACGTCCTAGTTTTTGGAGATCTTTTGCAACTTACTCCAGTTAAAGGACAACCGGTATTCCATACTCTTACACATGAAGACACGAAAAAGTCATTAGGAAGTATAGGCAATGTAAATATTTGGACATATTTTGAGTATAAGGAACTCATTACCAATATGAGGCAAGCCAATGATGAGGACTATGCAAGTATTTTGAAAGATATAAGAATTGGACTACTCACAGAACATGGCAGAAAAGCATTACAGAGTCGATTGCTGAGTAATTTGTTTCCAACAGAACAAATAGTTCCTGAGAAAATATACAAGGAAATTGCGGAAAAAAATACTGTAATCTGCTTAATGCCAACACTACATGAATTCTCTGTATTCAATGAAGAACTTTT
Organism: Triturus cristatus; assembly: GCF_964204655.1. Taxonomy (NCBI): domain Eukaryota; kingdom Metazoa; phylum Chordata; class Amphibia; order Caudata; family Salamandridae; genus Triturus; species Triturus cristatus. The sequence goes on along the minus strand of NC_140579.1, from coordinate 377,410,050 downwards.
GAAATTGGAACATGAAGAGATCATAAAACTGGAAGCTGTGGATAAAATAGAACATGAACGAATAACTGTTATATTGACAGGCAAATTGGGTACTAAATTGGATTCTCTGGAGAAAAACATTTCAAAAACAGCTGGTTTGGAAAAGAATGTATGTAAGTGGACAAGCAGGAACTGGAAAAAGTTTCTTAATTAACATAATTAGAAGCTACCTACAGAAGAAAATGGAATCCATTTTGTCTTGTGTTGTTACTGCTCCAACTGGGTTAGCAGCGTATAACATCAAAGGAGTTACCTTACATTGTTTGCTAATGTTACCAGTAGAGCATGAGAACAAAATACAGTACCACAAACTAGCAGGAGAAGCATGCTTGGAAGTTTCAAGAGTATTGAAGAAAATGAAAGTACTCATTATTGATGAGGTAAGCATGGTATCAAACTTAATGCTTGCCTTTGTGCATTTAAGAATGCAGCAAATTCTGAAGACAGACTTTGACGTCCTATTTGGAGGAAAACACGTCATAGTTTTTGGAGATCTTTTGCAACTTACTCCAGTTAAAGGACAACCGGTATTCCATACTCTTACACATGAAGACACGAAAAAGTCATTAGGAAGTATAGGCAATGTAAATATTTGGACATATTTTGAGTATAAGGAACTCATTACCAATATGAGGCAAGCCAATGATGAGGACTATGCAAGTATTTTGAAAGATATAAGAATTGGACTACTCACAGAACATGGCAGAAAAGCATTACAGAGTCGATTGCTGAGTAATTTGTTTCCAACAGAACAAATAGTTCCAGAGAAAATATACAAGGAAATTGCGGAAAAAATACTGTAATCTGCTTAATGCCAACACTACATGAATTCTCTGTATTCAATGAAGAACTTTTGAAATTGGAAAATGAAGAGATCATAAAACTGGAAGCTGTGGATAAAATAGCACATGAACGAATAACTGTGATATTGACAGGCAAATTGGGTACTAAATTGGATTCTCTGGAGAAAAACATTTCAAAAACAGCTGGTTTGGAAAAGAATCTTTATGTGTGTATGAACTGTAGACTAATTTGAAGACGTGATTTGGATGTAGAGAAAGGTTTACTGAATGGAGCTATGGGAAGAGTTGTGGGTTTTATTAATTACCAGAAAAAAGTTGGAATTGAATGTTTAAAAATAAAATTTGATCAGATACAAGTGGTTAAAGACATTTGTCGTTGTTCAGTTCGTTTCTTGCTTGTGAAAGACTTATATGTGCGTAGGAAGCAGTTTCCGTTTTCTCTAGCATTTGCTGTAACTATTCACAAATCTCAAGGATTAACTGTTGACAGTGCTTTTGTAAACATTGGATCTACTGTGTTTAAAGAAGGTATGGCATATGTTGCTTTGTCACGCATGAAAAAATTATCTGGGTTATTCATGATAGACTTTGATGATTCAAAAGTAAGTGCTGATGCAAACTGTGTAAAGGAGTATAATAGATTAAGAAGGAGCTATGCTCCTCATTTAGGTCAGTATCCTGTGTTTGAAAAACGTGTTGTTTGTCGGAAAAGGATATTTGAGAATATCTGTAATGAGGATGTACAGAAGAGAAAACAAAAAGAGAGTAATGAGACTGCAAGCAAAAAGAAAAAGGACAGTGTGGAAGAGGTTGTTGGTTGTCATTTTGAAAATAGCTCTGGTGTCAACTGCTACGCAAATGTAGTGCTGAATGTTGAATTTTATCTTGATTTTTTGCAAGAGCAGATAATACTAAATCATGAAAAAAGATTCTGTTCTTTGCTGAGTCTCCTCTATGGGAAGCTGAGTAATGATAAAACTAAAATAGAAAGTGCTTCTGATGTTAGAAATCTTTTAGATGTATGTTCAGGAAGTACACAGTTTAGTCAAAATGTCCAGCAAGATGCACAAGAATTCTTAATATATATGCTGATGGTACTTGAAGGTGAAGTAGTAGAAGTAGAAAACTTATTTGGTATCTCTTATAAATGGGAACATTGCTGTGAAAACTGTATGAACACATGCAGTAGTAATGTTGATTCTGAAAGGTTCATATATTTACCATTACCACAAAGTAAATCAGTGACTTTTAGTAAATTAGTTAAAGATGCCAATCATAACATGGAATGTTCTGAATGTTCTGAATGTAAATCTGACATGTTTTCCACGTTATTTTTACAGAAATACGGTCAGTATGTTATTTTAATGATGCAACGTTGTAGAGCTGATGGTTCTAAATTGGATACTTTAATAAAGAAGTTTATAGGACAACAATTATCAATTTCTGGCAAAACTTTTGTTACAGTTATAAAAAAATTTCATGAAGGACATACTGTAACTTCGGGACATTACACAGTTTATCTTAAATGTGAAAAAGGCTGGACATTGTGTAATGATTCCCCATTGATTTTCAATCAACGTTTGCCTTATGATTTACCCAAGTCTTACTTAATTTTTCTGAAACCTAAATTTACAAAAATAAAAACTGCATCTGAAGAAAGCATTTTTTGAAATTTTAAAGGATTATAATTGAAGATATCACTTAAAAAGGATTTTGAAATTACTATTTGGACTAAAAGAAAAGTAATAAAAGGATTTTGAAATTACTATTTGGCCTAAAGGAAAAGTCATAAAAACAATTGTGGACTTCTTTGATAGATAATATTTTGCCATATGTGCTTTTGCAACAAGGTTTAAAGACGGAATATCTAAAAAAATGTTATTCATCTAGAAAGGTATTTGTAATATATATGTAATATTTGTAACAAGGTATATTTTAGTGTGGATAGTTTTGGGGCTTTTTGAAACAATCTTTCTGATTGTTTTTTTTTTGCCCGCTGTTAAATGATGAATAAAATTGTTTTCACTATTTTAAGTGAAAATTAAAAAATTCTGAAAACAGCAAAAAAAGGGCAAAAAACTGCTTTATAAAATGTATGATTGAATATTAATATTTTTTTTCTTTTTTTTCAGAACTTGAAAGAAAAATTAAAAAATGAAATTCTGTTTCCTTGCAAATTATTAAAAATGTTTTTTATCAAAATAAGTTTTTTTTAAAATAAGATAACTAAAAAATATTTGTATTTCTTAATCCTTCCTTTTCATGATTCCTTTTCTTCACCTCTCTTTGTTCATTAAAATAAAAAAATATTTTTTTTTTAAAAAACCTCCTTGGGTGTGCGCTGAGTGCGCGCACCCCAAAAAAAAATTTTTTAAAAAAAATCCCCCAAAAATATTTTTGGGTTTAGTTTTTAGGTGGCTCTGAAAAGAGTCCTTGAGTTAATGTAGGGAAACAGGAAGAGAAAAACGAAAAAAAGAAAAAACATCTATGGCCTAGAGCAATGATGCGCATCAAATTTTCGCTGAAGGAGATCAAGACTGGTCTCCCCCACAGAAATAAGACTACCGCAATCAGTGCACCGTGTAGACAACCTCGCCAAACAAGGTGGACCAAAAAGAGGTGTAGAAAAAGGTGAAGGCACCATCGCAGTAGAAGTGCTTGCCTGAGCTGCCGAAGATGTGCTCGGCTGAGCTGCTGCAGATGTCGTCGGCTGAGCAGGTGGAGGGTTTGCTCCAGAAGCTCGACGAAAAGTCACTGGATGCATTTTGTCAACATGCCTCAACATAGTGTGAATACTAAAAGAATCCTTCTTGTTAGGATTCCCACGTGACAAGACTTTTTGACAAAGTACACAAGTAACTTTAGGTGCATTTATCTTTTTTTGTCCCTCTGGAAAAGTGAAAAACTGCCATATAAAGCTGTCTTTCTGCTTCCTGTTCCTCTGTCTCTCAAGAGTGTCCTCATCACTCTCTGAAGATGGATGCTGCTCAGCCATTGTCTCTCAACAACAGATTAGCTCCTTCTCCAAGGGAATCAGAACTAATAATGAGGAAAGTGGGAGTGGTGTTGGAAGAATCTGGAACTGAAAGTACTTCAAACCAATCAAAAGTGATGATTCTTGAACACATGACTTGCTATGAGGGGATTGGGTGTGGTGTTGAAACAATCTGAAACTGAAAGTAATGAGAACCAATTAAAAGTGTTGTTTTATTCATCACATACCAGGAGGTGCGCGCACCGCGCAAGCTCCCAGCGCACACGGTGCAATTACGCATGCGCAAACGCGTATCGCGCATGCGCTTACGTACTATTCGCGTACGTAACGCGCATACGCGGCACGCGCGTATACGCGAACGTCAGCGCGCGGACTCTATGCGTATACGGAAGTGTACCGCGTGGAGCACGTACGACGCACGCACGCATGCGTACGTACGCATGCGTACTGGGTGCGCGCTCCGAACGCGCACGAAAACGTATGTTTGCGTACGTAAATAACGTACACCGAAATTCACAGACGTACGCAAACGTACTAGGAGCGAGCTATGAGCGCCCACCCCAAGAATGTATAAAAATAAAAAAGTGAACATAAGATAATACAAGATATTAACTATGTTGTTGTACTTCATCCTAATTGAAAGTAAAAAAAAAAAAAGCCACACCAAATTAAAGGATACAGATAATATATAAATGTATACATAGGGAAATTTTTTAAAAACAAATATATAAAAAAAATAATAAAAAAATACAAAAATTAGCATTTAAAAAACCTTGCAAATTCACTGAAAAAACCATAGGTTTCACACACGTTATAGTTAGGAATTAGCATTTAAAAAACCTTGCAAATTCACTGAAAAAACCATAGGTTTCACACACGTTATAGTTAGGAATTAGCATTTAAAAAACCTTGCAAATTCACTGAAAAAACCATAGGTTTTACACATGTTATAGTTAGCTGGTCATTTTACTCGTAAAAAACCAATGAAATTCCCCCGTTATAGTTAGTTCAGCTAACTATAACTCGCGCGCCCGCAATCCACTGCTGATGACATCACATATTACATCACTCATGACATGGTCAGTGACATCACTCATGACATCACTGATGACATCTCAAATGACATCACTGATGACATCACTGATGACATCATCCATGTAAAAAATTACCACATCTTCTCACACCCTAATATAACCTTTGATACACCAACTAAAAATGTAAGAGTTCCATTCTCAAAACCATATATACTGCAATACCAATCATAACATACCCACTGATTAAATCTTAGGTCTTCATATACCTGCACAAGGTCAACTGTACAGTCACTGATACTTACAGTCACTCGGTACAAAACTATTATATACATTTAAACACTTATATAGGCACTCACACACTAACAAGTATCCATAGAGCTACTGTTACACCTACTCAGTCATGCAAATAATCACACTCCCATTTTCTCACCTATGCAGTAAAACACACTTAAGTTCAATGACTCATAAAAATAGTATCACAATCTTACACTCTTATAGAATCATTGATACAAGCACTCACTCATCCATACAGTCACTTTCACAATCACATACTCTCATATCTACCGACTTATATACTCTTACGCACACATATACTGGCATTCACATATGTAGTTAATCACAAATATACTACTGAGATATATATTCAATCCCTAACACACCCATACAGTCCATCACAGATGCACTCTTAAAACCATGCACCCATAGAATCGCCCACTCACACATCTGTGCATAGAGTGACACACACCCTACCCACACAAACACTCAGGCACCCATACAGATACTCAGACAACCAATGAATTACCCATATAGAGACTCATAGCTGTTCTCAAAACCATGCAGCCACTTATACACCAACATACATACATACACACATTTACACAGTTTAGTCACTAGTCTGCAGTAAGAAACATTTAATGACTTACTTAAAGAATCATGCTATGCACCACAGAAAATCATCCATTTACACACTTGTACACCCACTCATTCTTAAACAGGCCTTTCCGTATATATATTAAATATATTGAAATTTATGAGTAACACATACTCACTGGATGATGTCATCAGTGATGTCATTTGAGATGTCATCAGTGATGTCATGAGTGATGTCACTGACCATGTCATGAGTGATGTAATATGTGACGTCATCAGCAGTGGATTGCGGGCGCGCGAGTTATAGTTAGCTGAACTAACTATAACGGGGGAATTTCATTGGTTTTTTACGAGTAAAATGACCAGCTAACTATAACATGTGTGAAACCTATGGTTTTTTCAGTGAATATGTATATATATATCTTCACCAACTGTTGCTTCGTCAGGTGCCCCAGACCTGAGCAGGGCGGCCAGTGTTTCGGAACTAAGCTTTCCGATACATAAACACCCACACCTTCTCCCTTGTTCTTGGCAAAAAGTACACTGGCGCAGGCTGTGTGTACAAACTGGTTTATTCCATGAAACATGCAGGCAAGAGGCTCACACTCCCGATGCGGGGAAACAGCCATTGCAACGCGGTTTTTACCACGCGCAGCTTTTACATCGCATGCGTTACAACGCATGCGATGTTACAACGCAATGCCATTACAACGCAAGTCTTTACATCGACTTGCGCTAGATGGCATGCTAACATTACAAATAGTGTAGTTTACTATCACAACACCTTCCCTACTGTTACGTGGACTGGAGTTGGAATAGTAAATTACACTTTTCTAATGTTAGCACGCCATCTAGTGCAAGTCGATGTAAAGACTTGCGTTGTAATGGCATAGCGTTGTAACATCGCATTCGTTGTAATGCATGCGATGTAACTGCACGCGTTGTAATGACACGCGTTGTAATGTCATACATCCCCCTACGCGTTTCAGCTCAGCAAGCCTTGGTCACGGGAAAAGTCTCTCTATTTTGAAAATGCCCACGTGGTATGTAAAAGGCAGGCCGTATTTCCTCTTGAGAGCACGCATGGGAAAATTAACTTCAGGTGAGTAGCATTATTCAAAATATTGCTCCAATGTTCTACGCTAAACAACCAGGTTTGTAATTATCTCCCATTGCGCAAAAAAAAATTCTGTTGGCCCCATTTGCAATTTCAGCTTTGTACATTTCATTTTGAACCTTCGTTTTAACACGACAGCCAGCAAATGGAAAATATTCCTTTCTGCATCCCTTACTTGCCTTCTCCCTTTTTGTGTAAAAGGAAATCCTTTCTTTATCCAGGAGGGCAAGCAGGTCAGGCCCCAATAAATCAACTTCACCAACTGTTGCTTAGTCAGGAGCCCCAGACCTGAGCAGGGCGGCCAGTGTTTCGGAACGAAGCTTTCCGATACATAAACACCCACACCTTCTCCCTTGTTCTTGGCAAAAAGTACACTGGCGCAGGCTGTGTGTACAAACTGGTTTATTCCATGAAACATGCCGGCAAGAGGCTCACACTCCCTACGAGTTTCAGCTCAGCAAGCCTTGGTCACGGGAAAAGTCTCTCTATTTTGAAAATGCCCACGTGGTATTTAAAAGGCAGGCCCTATTTCCTCTTGAGAGCACGCATGGGAAAAGTAACTTGAGGTGAGTAGCGTTATTCAAGATATTGCTCCAATGTTCTATGCTAAACAACCAGGTTTGTAATTATCTCCCATTGCGCAAAAAAGATGTTCTGTTGGCCCATACGCCAAACCTGGTTGTTTAGCGTAGAACATTAGAGCAATATTTTGAATAACGCTACTCACCTGAAGTTACTTTTCCCATGCGTGCTCTCAAGAGGAGCACCATGTCATGAGTGATGTAATATGTGACGTCATCAGCAGTGCATTGTGGGCGCCCGAGTTATAGTTAGCTGAACTAACTATAACGGGGGAATTTCAATGGTTTTGTACAAGTGAAAAGTCCAGCTAACTATAACACCCCTGAAACCTATGGTTTTTTCAGTGAATTTCTGAGGTTTTTTAAATGCTAATTCCTAACTATAACGTGCCTACAGAGATAGGACATGTGAAGAAAGAAGAAAAATGCACAGAAAGAAACAAAAGAAGTGCAGAAAGAAGCAACAGAAGTCCTCAAATACGAAGATAAGTGCAGGAAGAAGGATAACGTGCAGAAAGAACAAAAAGAAGAGCAGAAAGAAGCCTTGTTGCAAAATCATCCTGTACCCTCAACTTTTTCAGACGGATACTGGTGGTAACTGAGCCTGACTAACCAGTCCTAGAGCCAGTGCTATGTTAAAAGACACTTAGAATACAGTGAAAACACCTACATACACTAGGGAACATTATGCGTTGGGGTCCCCCTGTGATTAGCATGACCTCCTCTGTAAGCCCCTAGTATATAAGAGGGCATGGGGATTAAAACTACCTCTTAAAACAGGCCACAGGGCGTTTTTGCACACGTTAACTCAGGCCCCGTCCCCTCCCTTCACCACTGTGTAAACACGCCCTGTGTCCGTTTTTAGTTGGGAGATTAAGTTCATTTGAATCCTGAGGGTCCCTGGGGTCCAACTAGCCCACTAGGTACCTCCAGTAAGTGCCACAGAGCTGCGTTGCAGAGAGGTGTAAAAAGTGGCACGGCCTGGACCACCTCTCTGCAATGCAGCTCAGTGGCGCTTACTGGAAGCACTTGGTGGGCTAGTTAGCCCCCAGGGGCCCTCAGTATTGAAGGGAAATTATATCCCCAATTTAAAACGTGCCATAGTGCGTGTTTGCACATGTCACCTCAGGCCCCGTCCCCTCCCTTCACCACTGTGTAAACGCGCCCTGTGGCTGTTCTAAGTTGAGAGATTAAGTCCCCTTGAATCCTAAGGGTCCCTAGGGTCAAACTATACCACTAGGTACCTCCAGTAAGCGCCACAGAGCCTATGTTATAAAGCACAGCGCTATGCCATACATATTACAATCTGGGATCCATATCTTTCTCACAGTGCATATGCAACCTTACACTCCCCAGCACATATTTTATATTACAACTTTAGAGACTAGTTAGGTTACACAACACTGCCCTGTGCATATTACACTCCAAGGCGCATATCGCATAGCACGCGCTAGTGCCTGTGCTATCTCGCGCACTCCAATGAATCTGTCATTGCGCACAATGTATTGCATATTATATTTCACGCCTGGTTCATCTTATATCACACTTTTTGGTGCATAGTTTATACCATACACTATATCTAGTTTTCATTTTCAATCGTGCTCTCAGGACTATGTTCTATATAACACTGTGTTCACCTACCCTTTTCACGGGCATTACATTTTGCGATAGGGGGTGGAGGGTCAGGGGGTGTTTCTGCCAAGTGAGCCCGGAGTCACAGTCACAAACGTCCTCTTCTTCCTGAATAAAAGTGAGATTATGCTGCATACTTGTTCATATTTTAAGTAGTTTGCACAGACACAATGTTTTAAAAACAATAAAGTTCCTAATACCCGCCTTCTCTGAACAGTTAGCTTGCTGCCCCATCCCCTTCCTCCCTATCCTCTGTTGTGTGAATCCATGGACTAGCCTCCTCCCTCCTGCCATGCATTGTCTGATGTGCTGCCACTGCCCTCAGTATGATGCACCAGTCCACTCCTCCTGCCCTCCATTGCCCAATTCTATGCCCCATCATTGACCTCCTGCTTAAACTCTGTGCTTAGCTTGCTGCCCCTATTCTCCTTCCCCCTGCCCTCCGATGTCTTTGTGCATGCCCCTGCTCCATCCTTTTTGCCCACCATGTCCCATGGACCTGCCACTCCTATCTACTCTGAGTGTTCTGTTGAGCTGCCACTCCCCTCCCACCTGCCTAGCATTGTCAGATGACTGTAACCTGTCCCTGTCACCTCCACCCTGCCTGTCCACATGCCATGCCCCTATCCTCTTCCTCCTGTCCTACATGGTCCATTGTACTGCCACATCCTTCTGCCCTCCCTGGTCTGTTGTGCTGCAGCTGCTCCTCCTGCCTGCCCCGTGTGGTCTGTTGTGAGGTCCCTTCCCCTGAACTTTCTTGTCTGTGCACAGGTCCTGACCCTCCCTTCTATCCTCCATGGTCCTTTGTGCATGCCCCTCCACCCTCTTTCTTGCCCATCATAGCCATTGTGCTGCCACTAACCCTCCCACTTGCCATGCATGGTCTTCTGTGCTGCCATGGCCCCTCCCACCTTCCCTGTGTGGTCAGTTAGCTGCCCCTGACCCCCTCCCACCTTCCCTCCATGGTCTGTGTGTATGCCATCACAGTCTCACTGTTGCTCTTCATGGTGTGTCTTGCTTCTAGTGCCCATCCTGCCTGACCTCCATGGCTATCTTGCTGCTCCTGCCCTGCCCCCTTGCCCCCAGCCCTACTCCCTCCCTCCTGGCTTGTCTGTTCCATTGTAATGCCCCTGATCCGTCCCTCCTGCCCTTTATGGTCTGTTATGCTGCAGCTTTCTCTCCTGTCTGTCCATTATGGTCAGCTAGCTACCATTGCCTCTTGCCCCTCTGTTCTCTGTTGTCCATGTGCATAGTCCTGTCCCCTCCCTCTTGCTTTCTATGGATTGTTGTGCTGCACTCCCGTGTGGTGTATTGTGCTGCTGCAAACCCTGATGCCTGCCCTGCAGGGTCAGTTTGGTGCACCTCTCCATGTCCCTCCTGTCCTCTGTTATCCAAGTCCATGTCCCTATCCCATTTCCTTCCATGATCCAATGTACCATACTTGCGAACATTTTGAACTTGGTAAGAGGGAGATTTTGAAAAAAAACTGGGTTATTGATTTTCCCCTTTGAGTTACATTGAAAAAGAGGATATTGTAGACAGGAGACAGATCAAATAAAGCCCATTTGAGCTTAAAAACATTGGACGTTTCCTGGCTGAATCGGGTCTGTTGGCATGTATGGTTGTACTACCATTGCCTCTTCCTTCTGCCCACAATGGTCTATTACATTGCCACAGGCTTGAAGGAGGGTAGATTTTGTATCACAGGGGGCCCCTGGCCCGTTCTGTCCACACCTGAAGTATGAGACCCTTGTCCTTGCCCTGCCAGCTGCATTTGTAGGCCGTATTAAATTGACCAGCGGGTCCTGTGTTGCTATATAATTATCCTGAGACATCCTTACCACTCAGCCAGTATAAAACCCCTGTGTAGGCCCTTCTGTTCAATATGTAGGCCTCTTTGTTAAATTGACCATAGCTCTGCAATTTTAGTGTATAGCAGTCTGAAGGCAGGTCTGCGAGGCCTTCTGCTCCAAACCAGTAGCCCCCACCCTACCCGAGTGCTCCGTGCTCGGTATCAAAGTTCAACATCCCCCTGAAGCTGTCGACATACAGTAGGCTGCATCCTGGACTGGTACTTGCTTCCTGGGCAGGTCTCCCGCTTTTAAGGAAGTGGCAACCGCAGAGCGTCAGGTTAGGAGAACTGAGGAGATTTTATACATGAATATATTGAATTCCCGTACAATACCCATTATTTTCTGCTTGCTCTATGGAACTTACGATAAGCGATTGGCCTGAGAGACTGACCTTTTCACCCAGTCCATTGTCAGCATTAAGTGGGTAAATGACGAAATGTCTGGTAAAATCTGCAGACGAAGCTTTTGGGTAGCATACGTAGGTAGATGTAGCGTGCAAAGGAGCCCACAAAATGATATGAAAAGGGAGCACCCACAGATATCGACGGACTACCTCGCCGTCTGTATGTAGGTTAACAGGCAGTGCAGGTTTTCCCCAAGAGCTGGGAGCTCTTGTCTTCCTTTGCTTAAAATGTCTTGCTCTGCTTTGCTTGAAGTATCTTATTCTATTTTACCTATATGAAATGTCATGTTATGTTTAACCATTGTTCTCTTTACTTTAGCATTTAAAAGATTTTGTATTGTAATTGCAGGAATGCTTGCTCTAAGAGTAAACGTGAGTGTTCCTAGGTAACATTTTCCTTGGTGTAACTTGTTTCTCATGATGCATTTATAGATGTGTTTTCTCTCTCTCTCTGTCAGTACATTAATTGAGATACAGAGAATATCATGACAGCTGTATGATTATCTGGATTCTGTATTTTGTACTTTATGTCTCTATTCTGCGGTTTCTTTGAAGTTGCATCTTCTCATTAAACTGCCATTGTATTCTGCCTCCAATTCCATGTCTCATATGTCTGTTTTCTTCATTTTTGGAGCAAGCGTTCCTAGGCACCCCGGCTCAAATTAAGGTGCCCCTTTTGTCCCTGACTCACTCTCCTGCTCAGTTCTGTGGTGGCTCCCGGGGATCTGGGGACCGCCCCTAGCTTCCTTGACCCGTAATAGATCTTGCCTCCAACAGCCTCTCTTGCAAGTCCTGTATTGTTGGTTTGTTGCCCCTGCCCCCCTTTCCACTGCCCTCCATAGTCTGTTGTGCTTCCACGGCCCTTCCTGCCTGCTCAGTGTGGTTAAATTGTTGCCTTTGCACCCTCCTACCTGCCTTCAATTTTCAGAGTCCGTGCCCCTGGCCTCTGCCTCTCAACAGTATCCTAATGAACAACTAGATTGCTAACATTCTATATTTATCACAAAAGTGTGGAACGCCTGACATCATCTTGATGTAATCAAAACTGTAATACCTAGAGCATTTCCTTTAGAAATTACATATATGAGAGGGTCTTATTGGCATCAAAATTATGGTTAGTGCTCTAAAAGGCTAAAATAAGGACATATTTTCTGAGTTTTCAAATAGCGACAAAGCACTTTTAAATTATTTGTTATCTTTATGTTTTTTTATCCAGTTGACCACTTGATTAAATGTTGCACTTAGGGGAGATGATGTGGTGTTACTTCCAGAACTGCAGACTTTGCAACTGGGGAACCAGGTTGAAGTTTCTGCTTCAGCTCGACATTCTGTGATTCTGGTCAAATCACTTAGTTTCCCCATGTCTACAACCAAAATGAATGTGTTCTTGTGTGATGTAACCAATGCTCATGTAAAGCACTCCAATACCTGACAAGTCTGCACTATATAACACTGCAAAAACACAAAATAATAAGTGTTTTGCACACTTCTGTCATTGGGCTATATTTGGGCTACATCTGGGTGATTTTGGGCTACATTTGGGCTCTTTTGTCTCCGGTGGCCATCTTGGGAGATTTATTTGTTATGAAGTTTCCTAATTTCCTCATGTACTGCAGTCTCCTCAGTAGGAAATGCTTTCAGTTTTTTACTTTGATTCCATCATGAAGGTATTCAGATATGTCACACATTTGCCATAAATTCTGAATATTAGCACTCTAGTTGCTCATTAGATCATTGTAGTAAAACTACTGCACCATGGAAGTCTGCTCCTGGTATTAAAAGTGCATGTTTCAGTCTGCATGTCAGAATTTTTTTAATGAAATAGAAGAGGATTTGAGAAGTCACTCAAAATGTGCCCTCATTTTCTTTCTTCAGCTTTAATCATAATTTCTATGGCAAAATGAACCTCCTCATTGTGTTCCTTTTTAAATTAAATGTTTTAAGTGTTATCAGTTTATTCCAATCAAGATGGCTTCAGGTGTGCCATACTTTTGTCATAATGAAGACAGTAAGCGCTCTAGTTGTTTTTAAGAACATTCTGGGACATTCTGTCATTGGGCTATACTTGGGCTACATCTGGGTGATATTTGGGCTACATTTGGGCTCTTTTGTCTCTGGTGGCCATCTTGGGAGACTTATTTGTTATGAAGTTTCCTAATTTCCTCATTTACTGCAGTCTCCTCAGTAGGAAATACTTTCAGTTTTTTACTTTGATTCCATCAAGAAGGCATTCAGATGTGTCACACATTTGCCATAAATTCAGAATGTTAGCATTCTTTTTGCTCATTAGATCACTGTAGTAAAGCTACTGCTCACCAGGGAAAACTGCTGCTGGTATTGAAAGTGCATGTTTCAGTCTGCATGTCAGAATTTTTTAATGAAATAGAAGAGGATTTGAGAAGTCACTCAAAATGTGCCCTAATTTTTCTTTCTGCAGCACTAATCATACTTTTTATTGAAAAATGAACCCCCTCATTTTGTTCCTTTTTAAATTAAATGTTTTAAGAGTTACCACTTTAATCCAAGCAAGATGGCTTCAGGTGTGCCATACGTTTATCATAAGTAGGATTGTTAGCGCTCTAGTAGTTCTTTGGAACACTCTGGGAAGCTGCAGTAGAACACAAAGGAATCAACTGACAGTCTCTGCCCTTGTTGGATGTACATGTTTTACTGAGAATGTCAGACTTCATTCTCACATGACTGAGAAAGATAATGTGAATTTACAGAAAATAAGCTCTCAGTTTAGCCTATAGATCACCTTCCAAACCTCTGTGGTAAAAGCATGAGAAAATATTTTTCTCTCAATCATGATATCCCAGCAGAAGGCTTTTTCACATGGTGAAATCACCTTAGAACATACCACAATTCCTAAAATGAGTATGGTACCATCAACAAATGATTTATAATGTAACTAAAGTCTTAAAACCTTCTATTAACTGCAATGCTTTTTAATGAGGTGCTATCATGTATATTGGTCCCAAGATGGCTGCCAACACTTCTTGGATGAAGTGCTGACAGCCAATCAGATCTCAGGATGAGATGTGTGGTTAGGCTCCGCCCACATATATATATGCTTTTAAATGCTATTTTCTCAGGATCTACTGAACAGATTTACACCAAACCTACAAAAGGCACTTCCTTGACCTAGGGACTACCTCTCTGCCAAATTTCTAGTAATTCTGTTCAGCTGTTCGGGCTGTAGCTCTGTCTAAAGGTCCTATGGAAAAATGCATGGGAAAAACGCGTTTTGGGACCCCCCTTTTATCTCAGCCCCCGCTTGACGAATCCCCCCGAGACTTTCAGGGTAGGAGCGGAGCGTAGCGCCCCACCTATTTTGAGAAATTCGCGAGGATTCATCGACCGGCGCCAAAGTTATTCAAAATAGAATGTTGCGGATTTCCTATGGAAACGTGGTCCTAACTATAACTATCTACTGGCGACCGCCAGTAGATAATGTGTATATATATATATATATATATATATTCAGTGAAAAAACCATAGGTTTCACACACGTTATAGTTAGGAATTAGCATTTAAAAAACCTTAGAAATTCAGTGAAAAAACCATAGGTTTCACACATGTTATAGTTAGCTGGACATTTTACTCGTAAAAAACCAATGAAATTGCCCCGTTATAGTTAGTTCAGCTAACTATAACTCGCGCGCCCGCAATGCACTGCTGATGACGTCACATATTACATCACTCATGACATGGTCAGTGACATCACTCATGACATCACTGATGACATCTCAAATGACATCACTGATGACATCACTGATGACATCATCCTTGTGATAGAGTGGCAGACCTCCTCTTCCCCTAATATAACCTTTGACACACACATTCAAAAATAGAAACTACAATGTTCAAAACAATGGACATACCATTCTTGTTAGCATGAGTGACTATGTGTGTGAGTAACTCTATGGATGAGTGGCATTGTGTAACAGGATGTATAGGTGTATGAGTACATATGATGAGTGAGTACATGTATGAGTGACTGAATTGGACTGTTGGTGAATGAGTGGATGTGTATGTGGATCTTAGAATTACTGAAAAGGTTGTTTTAACTGGTATTGGTATGTCCATTGTTTTGAACATTGTAGTTTCTATTTTTGAATGTGTGTGTCAAAGGTTATATTAGGGGAAGAGGAGGTCTGCCACTCTATCACAAGGATGATGTCATCAGTGATGTCATCAGTGATGTCATTTGAGATGTCATCAGTGATGTCATGAGTGATGTCACTGACCATGTCATGAGTGATGTAATATGTGACGTCATCAGCAGTGCATTGCGGGCGGGCGAGTTATAGTTAGCTGAACTAACTATAACGGGGCAATTTCATTGGTTTTTTACGAGTAAAATGTCCAGCGAACTATAACATGTGTGAAACCTATGGTTTTTTCACTGAATTTCTAAGGTTTTTTAAATGCTAATTCCTAACTATAACGTGTGTGAAACCTATGGTTTTTTCACTGAATTTCAAAGGTTTTTTAAATGCTAATTCCTAACTATAACGTGTGTGAAACCCATGGTTTTTTCAGTGAATTTGCAAGGTTTTTTAAATGCTAATTATTTTTTTATTCTTCAATTTTTTCAAACATATTTTTAATTTAATTTTCTTACCTTTTATAAAGACTATGCTTTAATTTTTAAAATCCTTAAATATTTTTTTTTTTAATATATTTTTTAAAATAAACATGTAAAATTTATTTCCAGTTCTTTTTCTTTTTTTTTATTTTTTTTTAGTACGCGTACCGTAAGCTCACGGTAAGCGTACGGTTTACGCAACGTCCGTAATCTATCTACGCTGCTTGCGTATAGTTACGCACTTTGCGTAGCCGCGCGTACTGCGCGTGGGACGCGTGCGCGCTTACGCCACACGCGCACGTTACGCGGAAGTGCCGGGGAGTGACTGTTATGCGCATGCGCGCAAGCGCGTGTCTTTTTTACGCGCACGCGTACTTTTTGCCGTAAGCGTACCGTAAGCGTACCGTAAGCGTACGGTAGGTCATGTGATCTTGAAACACAACTTTTGATTGGTTGAAACTACTTTCAGTTCTAGAACTCTCCTACACCACACCCATTCCCCTCATTTCTGCTTGTGATCCCTTGGGAGAAGGAGCTGGTTTGTCTTTGGGATACGATGGCAGAACAGCAGAGCTCTTCTGAGAGTGAGGCTAGCACTAGCAGCACTGTCTTGAGGCAGAGATCGAGGAAACAAAAGCCTTCTTATGTTTGGGATTATTTTACTTTTCCAGAAGGCCAGCAAAAGGTGAATGCACCCTTAGTTACTTGCAAGCTGTGTCAGCGTGTACTTTCTAGAGGTAATCCTAACAGGAAGTATTCCTTTGGGAATCACACCATGAAGAGACACCTCCAGGATGTACACAGAAGGACACATGGTCATCTTTTTGGAGGTAACTCTTCAGAAAGACGAGCCAGTACATCCACAGCAGCTCAGCCTGGACCATCACCTGCAGGGCTTACTCCTTCTTCTGCAGGTCAGGTGAGCCCTTCATCTGTGGGGGGAGAATCTCCTTTTGCTGGCCCTCTGGAAATGAACCCTCGATTTCGGAAGGTTGATATTCATTGCACATTTTTTAAAGATCTAATTTGCCATAGGGAGACCAGTGTTTCCCTAGTGAACAACAAAATAGATCAGCACATTTGTCGCTTTGAATAATTTTCCCATGCTTCCTTTCCTCTGTCCCTGCATGAACACAACGGTTCTTTTAAGAGCCAACCTTATCTTTCATCTTTTTTTTACATATGTTTTTAAAAACTTTTTTTAATTTTTTTTTTACCGTACGCGTACGGTGCGCGTACTTTTTTTTTATTTTTTAAAAAAAACACTAAAAATCATTTATCACATTACATTGTCCTTGAGAGACTACAATTATTATTATTGACTTACCATACTCACTGAAAAAATATTTATTCATTTCTTTTTTTAAAAAATAGTTTTAAAAATGTTTGTAGTTTTCGAAAATTTTCTATATCTATCTGGAAAAAAAGAAAAAAGTATTAATATTTTTTAAACATTTTATAATACAGTACACATATTTACATTTTTTACCAAAAAATCTTTTTGCCTTATTTTTGCTGTTTTCAGAATATATTGCATTTCACTATAAATTGTGAAAGCAATTGCATTCATCATTTTACAGCGGGCAAAAAAAAATACCAATCACAAAGATTGTATTAAAAAAGCCCTGATTCTTTTTTTAATTAAACTTAACATTATAGAAATGTATAATATTGTAAAAAAATATCATCTAATACCAATACTTATTTCTTTAAAATACCGTCTGATATGTTTGTTTCAGAACTATAATCACAATATTATATCTCAAATAACTCCAAAATACATCTGATTTCATTTCCTTTAGGCCAAATAGTAATTTTAATTTTTTTTTTGGAATAAATTTCCAACGGAAATCCAATAAAATTCTAAAGTTTAATTTGTCCAGATCTCACCGATTCTCTGTAACATTTTGGTTCACGAAAATTTTTTGAATAATTTATTTAGTCCACAATAGAATTGGTTACTTTTCCACATGGCCAAATAGTAATTTTTTAAATCATTTTTGAAAAAATTTCCAATGGCAGTCCAATAACATTCCAAAATTTAAAATGTGCAGAAGTTACCGATAATCTCTAAATTATTGGTTTTTCAAAATTGCATTAAAAATTAAAAAAGTCCACATTACAATTGGTTATCTTTCCATTAGGCCAAATGATAATTTTAAAAATCTTTTTTTTACAAAATTGCAATGGTAATCCAGTAAAATGGTAAAATTATTTTGTCCAGATCTTGCCAAGTCTCTCTAAAATTTAGGTTTCAGGAAGATTAGATAGGAATTTGCTAAATCAAAAGGCAAACGTTGTTTGAAAATCAATTGGGAATCATTACACAGTGTCCAGCCTTTTTCACATTTTAGATAAACTGTGTAATGTCCAGAAGTAACAGTAGGTCCATCATGGAAAATTATTGCAACAGTTACAAAAGTTTTTCCTGAAATTGATAATTGCTGTCCTGTAAACTTCTTTATTAAAGTATCCAATTTTGAACCATCAGCTCGACATCGTTGCATCATTAAAATTACATACTGTCCGTATTCCTTTAAAATTAATGTTGAAAACATGTCAGAATTACACTCACCACATTTCATGCTATGATTAGCATCTTTAACTAATTTTGCAAAAGTGACTGTTTTACTCTCTGGCAATGTCAAATAAATAAACCTTTCATTATCAACAATAGAGCCACATATATTATAACAATTATCACAACTATGTTCCCATTTATAAGAGAGACCAAAAAAAATGTCAATGGGAACTCCTTCTTCTTCCACTACCTGAAGAAAATACATCAAAAATTCATGTGCATCTTGCTGTTCATTTTGAGAAAACTGTGTTCGTCCTGAACATACATCTAAAAGTTTTCTAATGTCAGTAGCACTTTCTATTTGAGTTTTATCTTTACTCAACTTTTGAAAAAGGAGACTCAGCTCTGAACAGAATCTTTTTCCCTGATTTACTATTATCTGCTCTTGCAAACTTTCCAGATAAAATGCAACATTCAGCACTACATTTGCGTAGCAGTTGACACCAGAGCTATTTTCAAAATGACATCCTACAACCTGTTCTTCATTTTCCTTTTTCTTTTTGCTTGCAATTACATCACTCCTCTTTTTTTTCCTCTTCTCTACATCTTCACTACAGATATTCTCATTTTTTCTTTTACGAGAAACTACACGTTTCTCCAACACAGGATACTGACCTAAATGAGGAGCATAGCTTCTTCTTAATCTATTATACTCCTTTACACAATTTGTATCAGCACTAACTTTTGATTCTTCAAAGTCTATCATGAATAAACCTGATAATGTTTTGACTCGTGACAAAGCAACATATGCCATACCTTCTTTGAACACAGTTGAACCAATGTTCACAAATGCACAATCTACAGTCAATCCTTGAGACTTGTGAATAGTTACAGCATATGCTAGAGAAAACGGAAACTGCTTCCTACGTACATATAAGTCTTTCACAAGCATAAAACGAACTGTACAACGACAAATATCTTTAACTTCATCTATCTGATCAAATTTTATTTTTAAACATTCAATTCCTTCTTTTTTCTGATAATTAATAAAACCCACAACTCTTCCCATCGCTCCATTAACTAAACCTTTCTCAACATCCAAATTTCTCCTTAAAAACACTCTACAGTTCATGCAAACATATAGATTTTTTTCTAATCCAGCTGTTTTGGAGATGTTCTTCTCTAGTGAGTCCAATTTATTTTTCAGTTTGCCTGTTACTGTGACAGTAATTCTTCCATCCTCAATTTTGTCCACTGCTTCCAATTTCCTGATCTCTTCCTTTTCCAATTTCAAAAGCTCCTCATTGAATATTGAGCATTCACGTAGAGTAGGCATTAAGCAGATGACACTTTTGTTTTCTGCAATGTTCTTGTATATCTTCTCTGCAACTATTTCTTCCTTTGGAAATAAATTATGTAGCAGCCGAGTCTGTAATGCTTTTTTGCCAGCTTCTGTGAGTAGTCCAATCCTGATATCTTTCAGAATACTTCCATATTCTTCATCGTTTGCTTGCCTCATATTAGTTGTAAGTTCCTTGTACTCAAAGAAGGACCAAATATTTGTATTACCGATGCTTCCCAATGACTTCTTCGTGTCTTCATGTGTCACAGTATTAAACACTGGTTGTCCTTTAACTGGAGTAAGTTGCAAAAGATCTCCAAAAACTATGACGTGTTTTCCACCAAATAACACGTCATAGTCTGTCTTCAAAATTTGCTGCATTCTTAAATGCACAAAGGCAAGCATTAAGTTTGATACCATGCTCACCTCATCAATAATGAGAACTTGCATCTTCTTCAATACTCGTGAAACTTCCAAGGATGCTTCTCCAGTTAGCTTGTTGAATTGTATTTTGTTCTCATGCTCCACTGGTAACATTAGCAAACGATGTAAGGTGATTCCTTTTATGTTATATGCTGCTAACCCAGTTGGAGCAGTAACCACACAAGACAACGTAGAATCCGTTTTTTGCTTTAGGTAGCTTCTGATGACTTTAATTAGGAAACTTTTTCCAGTGCCAGCTTGTCCGCTTACATACATCCTGATTGGATGAAATGATGTGCATGAGCACTCTTTTTTTACATGTAGAAATCCGTGATCAATTTTGTTTTTGATCTCTTCATAAATTTGTTGCTGCTCTTGATTCAGTTGTCTTTCCAAATTTTCTAAGTCTATAAATTCTTCTTGAGCTTGATTCATAGCTGTTTCCACTTCATTCATGGCTATTGATGCTTCATTTTCAACGATTGGTTGTCCTAGGGGATCTTGACTGTGTGTTCCTGAACTTTGGCTGTCCTGAGAACTGTCTCTAGCTATTTCTGCTGCAATTGTAGTTTCCTGTTCAATTTCTTCATTTAACATTTGCAGATAAGTTGTGAATGTATTGCATTGTATGCTGTCTTTGCAAGCATTAAATGAATCCTCATAGCTTTGAAATTCTCCCAGTAGTTCATCCTCTGTACGCCATGGTTTAAACAACTGTAAAAGAGCCAAGTAGTAAAATTCTTTCTTGTCGGTAGTGTCGCAACTCAGCTTCCGGTGATTTATCAAACTTCCTTTGGTTTGCTTCACCAAACATCCTTCTTCACCAACAACTTTATATTTTCCATTATTAATGTCTTCTGCAGCTTTCCGTGAATAAATGTAGTTCTGCAACACTTCATAGAGACACATGTTCTCCAGATGATGACTTCTCTTGGGATATGTGTCCAACATGTTTGTTTTCAATATATCTGTACTTTCTGGGTCATTCTCGGCCAAATATTCAATTTCTCCAACAGATTTCAGTACCCGATTTCTCATTGCTGCAAGGCCTAAACTTGCCCAAATTCTTCTTCTTGACTTTGAGTAGAGACTTGCAGAAGATAACCTATCTGAACATTCGTAGGATCCAATTTCTCGATGCGATAACATCTTCAAACTGAAACTGTACAGCTTCTTACTAACAGTCTTCTCGTGAGAAATCTCTTCCCACATTTCCTTCAATTCTGTTTTTTCTGATTTCGTAATGTAAGACGTTACATATCGTGCAACAGCAATGGAATTGTCAGCTACATACTGTATATCCATGTTAGCGTTCCACATGGATAAAATGACTGGGTTGTAGTCATTTATATTTTTTGATTCTTCTTTTCTTTTAAGGTTGTAGGTATTCTTAGGTGATTTTCTTGTGATAGTATGTCTCACAGCTGACATAAAACTGTTTACTCTTCCATTTGAAAGAACAGGTCTAGGAAATCCAAATCGACATTTAGTGTAGTATTTTTCTTTGCTCTTGTATTTCCGTCGACAGTATTTTCCACACCGATGACTTTGGAAACGTAAAACTTGCTCCTTTAACTTGTTCTCTTCTGTGCTTTTTGGTATACCACATGTTGCACATTCTTCAATGTAAGATAACACTGCTTCATCGGTATCTGTTCCAAACTTTGGGGCATCCTTGATCCACAACAGCATATGAATATGAGGAGCACCTCTTGCCTGGTACTCTTTTCTCCAAAAGAAATCCACTACTTCTCCAAGGGGTGGATTTTTTTTATTGCAGATGAAGGACATCATAGCCTCAAATCTATGATTGAAATATCTGCAAACATTAACCGGATCCAATGAGCACAGTTCTCCTGCTGTCTTGTATTCGATGTTTTTAATGTTTGAATTGGCCTCTCGTAGAAAATCCAGTAAATCATCCCAAGCGTACTCGGCACAGCTTAGGGTAAGGAACCATGTTGGTGTTCCTAAATTGCGTAACATGCATTTTAGTTCACCATGGCGTCGGTACCAATATTCATTTGTCCCACGCTGACAAGCCATCAGATTGATCAGTTGTGTTTCCAAATGATCATCTCGGTGCTGCACTTTCTCCATAAAATCCTTAGCAGACACATTTTGTAAATGTACTCCACTTTTTAAAATGTGATTTACTGCATAAGACAGTGCAGACAAGTCGCTTTCAAATAAAAGATGGAACAAATAAGGAATACTTTGTCGAAATCTGGGATCTTCAGCATATAGTCTTGTAGTCCGATACTCTGAAGCTGGAATCTGTTCTGGACGTTCATCGTATCGTCCTCCTTTTCCCGTAGGAAACAGCTGGGGAAAACATCGAGCTTCCAAGCTCTCCTCCCATACACTCACGGGAGTTCCTTTTGCTTTCTTCATCTGAAAGAGATCAATATTGTCTCCCATAACTTCTTTCGAATGAAGAGGATGTATGCTAAAATGTTCATAAATTTCTTCTTCCTTTGTCTTGTCCACTTTTTCAATTTGTCCAGTTGGTGTTTCTGTGTCTTCTTGAAAATCTTCGTCTTCTTCTTCTTCTATATAAATTGATTCATACCATTTGTTATTTTTTTTCAAATACAAATTTGCTCTTCGACTTTCCGCACATCTACCAGCTCCTGCCAAATCTTCTTATTCTTTGTAGGTACACCATTAACCAGAATAATTAATGGTTCAGTTTCCAAAGTATCCGCATCAATAGTTTCCATATTTTTTTTCAAATCCAAGGGCAAATACACCACTCTACCTTTTAAACCTCTCAGTAAATCTGAAGGAGGTAATTTACCAGTTTTGGGCTCCATACGTACTATGGTCTGGAACGGATGAACACATTGAATGAGTATAGACTCATATGTATTTAATTCAGAAAGTTCAGCAGGAATAGCATCCAATTCTAAATTATTATGTACAGCTCTGGTCGGCATTCTATTTTCCTCTAACTTGTTGTAACAGTATTTACAAATACGCTGATCTTCACCCAATTCAAAACAATTTTCAAGAAATATATATGTGGCAAAATCCATCCACTTATAATTATCTTCATTTTCACTCTTTCTGTAGAGATCAACATTCCTAGTTTGTTTTCTATAATGAGTTCTGCGGCAACAAATACAAGTAACATTTGGTCTTTCATTAGAGACTATTGCAAATTTTGTTATGTGATCATTAAATGTCTTACTTACAGAAGGTTCTACATTCTCTTCCACTTCTTCCTCATTTACTGTGTCCTTCTCTGCACTGTTTTGTTCAGGACCAAAGTAACAAAACTGAATTTCATCAACAACCTTCTCTACATCTGATACCGTTCCTCGGAACAGAGCCCTATTCAATTCATTTAACTTTATTGCTGGACTTTTGGCAAAATACAACCGTCTCACAAACTTTCTCATTTCAGTATGATGAACAGCCAGCATCCTAAAATGATGGAAAACACTATTGCACACTTTTCTAGATAGACAAGCCAGAGAAGGACCCTGCAAACCAGTATTCTCTCTCACTCTGCATGGATCCAGACTTTGAAGCACCTTAATCTTCTGTTTTACACTTTTTTTACTATATTCTCTTAGAAACTCTCGAAATCTGTCAATAGATTCCTGACGCACAGTGCAAATACTACTACAATTCCAAGTGTACACTGGGGCTTTAGGACGTCTCCCCATTGCCTCATCTGCCATCACTTGTACCTCATCTCTTGGAACCATTATCTCCTTCTCCATTATGCAACCATTTTTTACTTCGTATGAACGACCTCTGGTGTCAACTGCATGCAGCAAACTATTACTTTGAAAATAGCTCTCTTCATTAAAAAAAGGTTCACTACTTGAACTATGCATCCACTTTCCTAAAAACACTTTACAAAAGTTTGTTCTGTTCACTACTCTTTTGCTTTTGCTTTGTGATTTCAGTACATTAACCATTTTATCTAATGTACGCATCCTATTCAAAATTAATATGAATAGTTTCCTTTTTAATTCTAATGCTTTTGCTGCAATGGCTTCAATTTCTTTTTTTCTCTTGCAATATTTTGCCTTTTGCTTATATTTCTTCACATCCTTTATCATATTGGACATAACTCTTCTCTGAAACATTTTTCTACGTATCTCTTTAAACGCTGTTTTTCTGTTTATGTAAAACTTTTCAGTTGCAGAAGGTATATTTGCATTAACTAAATTCTCAATTTTTTGCTGTTCTCTTCGTTTTGTTACATTCTTCCCAGGACAGACATTTTGTACATTTTTCTTTGTTTTGAATATTTTTTTAAGAAATTGTTTTTTCTGCTTACCAGAAGATTTTTTCTTTTTCCCAACATGAGCATCTTCTACTAACTTTGGTCCTCCAGTTGTCTTCAAATATAGTTTTTTTTTTAGCGTTTTTTGAACTCGAGATTTTGTAGGCATCTTAAATTTTGTTCACTGTTCTTCAGCAATACCTGAAAAAAACTAAAAAAAAATCCTTTATTGTATTTAAATATATTACTACATTTCTTTTCACAATAGTCACAAAACAAAATTTCTTTGCCAATTTGAATGCACACAAACTGCTCTTTTTTTTGGGCAAGTGAAAATCTCTTTTACAAACTGTCACATTATGAAACCACTTTTCAGATTTTTTAAAAAGCCCATGTCCAGAGTGCTACACTCCAGCAAGGGCAACCAGCCTTAGTGAAGCTCAATGTATTTGCATTACAGACTGAAACCTGAAAACCCCACTCGCTTCTAAATACTGTGCATGACTATACACGGCAAGCACATGGGTGTGTGCTAAGACTCTGCTTCTTCCCCCAAAAATTCACTCCCCCTTTCCATCTAATGCAACTATGAAATCACCAGAGCAAGACGCAATAAATCTCTGCCTATAATTCTTCTATGCACACAGAGTCATGTTTTCACATTAGTCCCAAAACGAAATTTCTTTGCCAATTTGAAAGCACACTTACTGCTCTTTTTTTTTTCGGGGCAAGTGTAAATCACTTTTACAGACTGACACATTATGAAACCACCATGTGTAACTACAACAAAAACAATTCCCATTTCTATTATTCATTTCTTAAGTTACCACATACATCCCCTCTCAAACTGTAAACTCACCTTTAAAATTAGTTAGTTGTGAAAGAAATGTGACACTCAAACAGCAGATTATCAGAGCCAGGATCTCTGTTGTGTTCACCTCTCTCCTCTCAGCAGAACCAGATAATGGCAAACTTTCCCTCTATTTTTCCACACATATACATGTAAGTTTCAAATCTCAGTGCTTCCCCCTTTTTTTCAAATGTAATCACACATTTCTATTGGTTGAAAACCAACCCTTTTCCAAAAGTACCCTTCCCCCAACTTGACTTCTGCCTAGTACCCTTCCCCCAACTTGACTTCTGCCTGCTACCATAGCAACAGCTCATGGAACACTGCTGTGTAGAGTTAGGTCAGAAGTTCAACACACAATGTTTCAATTCCACAGAGCAAGAGTGCTTGACTTTTCAAACCTTACAGCAAATCCATAGTACTGTTCTTTGGTTACACATTTTTTTGTACCAATACAAAACAGGCTTCTATTAATTTACACATACAGCCTAGTTTTTATTCTAGAATGGTATGAAACAGCCAATCAGTTCTTTTTGTTTTGAAAAAAATATGTATGCCTCCATTTCCAAACTGTCTTTCTTTTCATATTGCCATTCTACTGAAAGACACCTCCTGAGTGCATCCAGTTCTCCTTTGAAGATGTTCACAGTGTGGATTGTAGGGCACAGCTATGTCTTCTGGAGTGAAAAGTTTGCAGAGAAAACAGGTATGGTGAGAGACCTTGCTTTGCCAAATGTAGACATTAAATGGATTGGTCAGAGAGGGTTAAAGTGGCACCAATTGATGCCATTGGTGAAATCCTTCATTCAAATCCAACACCCTGACCTCATAATAGTGCACTGTGGTGGCAATGACCTAGGCACTTTGACTGGGGTAGGTCTGGAAATGCTTATGAAGGACACCTTTGCACAACTGTTTTCACTTTTCCCTAAAACTGCCTTTGTGTTTTCCAACATATGCCAAAGGCAAAAATGGAACTGGTCCAATCATTTCTGTCCGCAGATTGACAAAGCAAGAAAGCACGTCAACAAATCTGTTTCTGCTTTCCTCCGTGACTATGGTATGGGTGCCATTTACCACAACAACTTGCGTTATGACATGCAAGACATTTATAGAGGAGATGGTGTGCACTTCAATGATGAAGGGAACAGAGTCTTCCTCTTGAACCTTAGACTCTGCATCGGTACTTACTTGTAGGTACCACTAAAAAAATGACTTCATAAACACAACAGCTCTTTTTAGAGCTCCCTAATTTCTAAACTCTTAAATCTGCTTTTCATTTATTTTTTTTTAATTTTTTTACCGTACGCTTACCGTAAGCTTACGGTACGCGTACCCCGTGATTTTTTTTAAAATCAATAAATGTTTTTTTTGTACTTTTCTGTCCTTCTTTGACCCCCTTACAAATGTTAGGGGGTCTGTAACTCTCCTCATTGCCCCCTTTCCTTGTTTTCTCTGTTTTTTTTCTGAGTGAAACGCACAAAATGGCGGCCGCCGCTTCCTGGTTTCGGCCGATTCGAATGTTTACTAAGATCTATGGGCCAATCAGAATCTCCTTCTCGCACGCCATGTTTCTTCCGTACGCTTACCGTAAGCTTACCGTACGCGTACCCCGTGATTTTTTTTAAAAATCAATAAATGTTTGTTTTGTACTTTACAGTCCTTCTTTGACCCCCTCACAAATGTAAGGGGGTCTGTAACTCTCCTCATTGCCCCCTTTTCTTGTTTTCACTCTTTTTTTTTCAGAGTGAAACACAGAAAATGGCGGCCGCCGCTTCCTGGTTTCGGCCGATTCGAATGTTTACTAAGATCTAAGAGCCAATCAGAATCGCGCTCGCGCACGCCACCGTACGCTTACCGTAAGCGTACGGTAAGCGTACCGTAAGCGGGCTCAGATATATATATTGATTTAAAGGCTATTTTCTCAGAATCTACTGAACAGATTTACACCAAACCTACAAAAGGCACTTCCTTGACCTAGGGACTACCTCTCTGCCAAATTTTGAGTAATTCTGTTCAGCCGTTCGGGCTGTAGCTCGTTCTAAAGGTCCTATGGAAAAATGCATGGGAAAAACGCGTTTTGGGACCCCCCTTTTATCTCAGCCCCCGCTTGACGGATCCCCCCGAGACTTTCAGGGTAGGAGCGGAGCGTAGCGCCCCACCTATTTTGAGAAATTCGCGAGGATTCGTCGACCGGCGCCAAAGTTATTCAAAATAGAATGTTGAGGTTTTCCTGAGGAGACTGCAGTACATGAGGAAATTAGGAAACTTCATAACCAATAAGTCTCCCAAGATGGCCACCAGAGACAAAAGAGCCCAAATGTAGCCCAAATATCACCCAGATGTAGCCCAAGTATAGCCCAATGACAGAATGTCCCAGAATGTTCTTAAAAACAACTAGAGCGCTTACTGTCTTCATTATGACAAAAGTATGGCACACCTGAAGCCATCTTGATTGGAATAAACTGGTAACACTTAAAACATTTAATTTAAAAAGGAACACAATGAGGAGGTTCATTTTGCCATAGAAATTATGATTAATGCTGAAGAAAGAAAATGAGGGCACATTTTGAGTGACTTCTCAAATCCTCTTCTATTTCATTAAAAAATTCTGACATGCAGACTGAAACATGCACTTTTAATACCAGGAGCAGACTTCCATGGTGCAGTAGTTTTACTACAGTGATCTAATGAGCAACTAGAGTGCTAACATTCAGAATTTATGGCAAATGTGTGACATATCTGAATACCTTCATGATGGAATCAAAGTAAAAAACTGAAAGCATTTCCTACTGAGGAGACTGCAGTACATGAGGAAATTAGGAAACTTCATAACAAATAAATTTTGAATGTGTGTATCAAAGGATATATTAGGGTGAGAGGAGGTCTGCCACTCTATCACAAGGATTCTGTGAATTTCAAAGGTTTTTTAAATGCTAATTTCTAACTATGCCTACAGAGATAGGACATGTGAAGAAAGAAGAAAAAATGCACAGAAAGAAAAAAAAGAAGTGCAGAAAGAAGCAACAGAAGTCCTCAAAGATGAAGAAAAGTGCAGGAAGAAGGATAACGTGCAGAAAGAACAAAAAGAAGAGCAGAAAGAAGCCTTGTTGCAAAATCATCCTGTACCCTCAACTTTTTCAGACGGATACTGGTGGTAACTGAGTCTGACTAACCAGTCCTAGAGCCAGTGCTATGTTAAAAGACACTTAGAATATAGTGAAAACACCTACATGCACTAGGGAACATTATGCGTTGGGGTCCCCCTGTGATTAGCATGACCTCCTCTGTAAGCCCCTAGTATATAATAGGGCAGGGGGATTAAAACTACCTCTTAAAACAGGCCACAGGGCGTTTTTGCACACATTAACTCAGGCCCTGTCCCCTCCCTTCACCACTGTGTAAATACGCCCTGTGTCCGTTTTTAGTTGGGAGATTAAGTTCATTTGAATCCTGAGGGTCCCTAGGGTCCAACTAGCCCACTAGGTACCTCCAGTAAGTGCCACAGAGCTGCGTTGCAGAGAGGTGTAAAAAGTGGCACGGCCTGGACCACCTCTCTGCAATGCAGCTCAGTGGCGCTTACTGGAAGCACTTGGTGGGCTAGTTAGCCCCAGGGGCCCTCAGTATTGAAGGAAAATTATATCCCCAATTTAAAACGTGCCATAGTGCGTGTTTGCACACGTCACCTCAGGCCCCGTCCCCTCCCTTCACCACTGTGTAAACGCGCCCTGTGGCTGTTCTAAGTTGAGAGATTAAGTCCCCTTAAATCCTAAGGGTCCCTAGGGTCAAACTAGACCACTAGGTACCTCCAGTAAGCACCACAGAGCTGCGTTGCAGAGAGGTGTAAAAAGGGGCTTGGCCTCAGAACACCTGTCTGCAGCGCAGCTCCCTGGCGCATACTGGAGATGCCTGTTGGGCTAGATGGCCCTCAGGGACCCTCAGTATTGAAGAGGAATTAATTCCCCAACTTACAACTCGCCAGGGGGCGCGTTTGCAGAGTGCTGCAAGGAGGGGGCGTGGCCTCCGGCACGATGCCAGTCTTTTATTTATTTTAATTTTTTAAGAAGGGGGGCTGTGTGGTTCCCCTTCTTATTCTAATTTATTGGCCCTGATGACCCCATCCCCCAGGGCCTCTCTCCTAATTATATTTTTTGACCCCAATCCCCAGGGCCAGCCACTGTTTTTAATTATTTTTAAAAAATATATATTTATAGACACACCTAGGACATGCTGGACAAACCGTACGTACCTATCACCATGACGATTTGCGTGATATTCATTAAAAGGCGACTATGCATACAATGAATCCACGTGGAATGTATTTACACCACTAGTGAAGCTCTGACATGTCTGATGCCGTACCGTGCCTAATCCCGGTAGACACCCTTGTCGTTTATTTATACAAACATGGGTAGCTATTGACGGGCACATTTAATACACATGCACACCAAGCCATTCAAAGGGGATTCGACCAAAACTATGCAAGAAACCCCCCTCACGGTTAATAAAACACACATCCACTGCCGGATGTGTAATACTTTTTATTTTACTCTCTGGAAAGGGGACGAACATCACTTGAGAGTCACAGCGCGCTCCTGGCAGAGCCCAATGCTGTGTTACACCCACCATTGCCTGCTGAGTGCCACACACCTCTGTGTTGTATTCCACTAGCTAGTGCATATGATATGACACTCTCTAGCCCATGTGCACTGTAACACCACCCCGTGAATATGTCATGCCACACTTGTCTTCGCACAGGTTATATTGCCCCATCTAACAGGCCTTCCTCGATGCCTATGTTATAACGCACAGTGCTATGCCATACATATTACAATCTGGGATCCATATCTTTGTCACATTTCATATGCAACGTTACACTCCCCAGCACACATTTTATATTACAACTTTAGAGACTAGTTAGGTTACACAACACTGCCCTGTGCATATTACACTCCAAGGCGCATATCGCATAGCACGCGCTAGTGCCTGTGCTATCTCGCGCTCTCCAATGAATCTGTCACTGCGCACAATGTATTGCATATTATATTTCATGCCCGGTTCATCTTATATCACCCTTTTTGGTGCATAGTTTATACCATACACTATATCTAGTTTTCATTTTCAATCGTGCTCTCAGGACTATGTTCCATATAACACTGTGTTCACCTACCTTTTTCACGGGCATTACATTTTGCGGGGGGTGGAGGGTCAGGGGGTGTTTCTGCCAAGTGAGCCCCGAGTCACAGTCACAAACGTCCTCTTCTTCCTGAATAAAAGTGAGAATATGCTGCATACTTGTTCATATTTTAAGTAGTTCGCACAGACACACGTTTTAAAAACAATAAAGTTCCTAATACCCGCCTTCTCTGAACAGTTAGCTTCATCTCGACATTCTGTGATTCTGGTCAAATCACTTAGTCTCCCCATGTCTACAACCAAAATGAATTTGTTCTTGTGTGATGTAACCAATGCTCATGTAAAGCACTCCAATACCTGACAAGTCTGCACTATATAAGACTGCAAAAACACAAAATAATAAGTGTTTTGCACACTTCTGTCATTGGGCTATATTTGGGCTACATCTGGGTGATTTTGGGCTACATTTGGGCTCTTTTGTCTCCGGTGGCCATCTTGGGAGATTTATTTGTTATGAAGTTTCCTAATTTCCTCTTGTACTGCAGTCTCCTCAGTAGGAAATGCTTTCAGTTTTTTACTTTGATTCCATCATGAAGGTATTCAGATATGTCACACATTTGAATGTTAGCACTCTAGTTGCTCATTAGATCACTGTAGTAAAACTACTGTTCACCATGGAAGTCTGCTCCTGGTATTAAAAGTGCATGTTTCAGTCTGCATGTCAGAATTTTTTAATGAAATAGAAGAGGATTTGAGAAGTCACTCATAATTTCTATGGCAAAATGAACCCCCTCATTCTGTTCCTTTTTAAATTAAATGTTTTACGTGTTATCAGTTTATTCCAATCAAGATGGCTTCAGGTGTGTCATACTTTTGTCATAATGAAGACAGTAAGCGCTCTAATTGTTTTTAAGAACACTCTGGGACATTCTGTCATTGGGCTATACTTGGGCTACATCTGGGTGATATTTGTGCTACATTTGGGCTCTTTTGTCTCTGGTGGCCATCTTGAGAGACTTATTTGTTATGAAGTTTCCCAATTTCCTCATTTACTGCAGTCTCCTCAGTAGGAAATACTTTCATTTTTTTACTTTGATTCCATCAAGAAGGCATTCAGATGTGTCACACATTTGCCATAAATTCAGAATGTTAGCACTCTTTTTGCTCATTAGATCACTGTAGTAAAGCTACTGCTCACCAGGGAAAACTGCTGCTGGTATTGAAAGTGCATGTTTCAGTCTGCATGTCAGATTTTTTTAATGAAATAGAAGAGGATTTGAGAAGTCACTCAAAATGTGCCCTTATTTTTCTTTCTGCAGCACTAATCATACTTTTTATGGAAAAATGAACCCCCTCATTTTGTTCCTTTTTCAATTAAATGTTTTAAGAGTTACCACTTTAATCCAAGCAAGATGGATTCAGGTGTGCCATACGTTTATCATAAGTAGGACTGTTAGCGCTCTAGTTGTTCTTTGGAACACTCTGGGAAGCTGCAGTAGAACACAAAGGAATCAACTGACAGTCTCTGCCCTTGTTGGATGTACATGTTTTACTGAGAATGTCAGACTTCATTCTCACATGACTGAGAAAGATAATGTGAATTTACAGAAAATAAGCTCTCAGTTTAGCTTATAGATCACCTTCCAAACCTCTGTGGGAAAAGCATGAGAAAATATTTTTCTCTCAATCATGATATCCCAGCAGAAGGCTTTTTCACATGGTGAAATCACCTTAGAACATACCACAATTCCTAAAATGAGTATGGTACCATCAACAAATGATTTGAAATGAAATGAAATGAAATGAATGAATGAAATTAAAGGGGATTTATAAAGCGCGACTGCTGCCCCAAGGCGTCCAAGCGCTGAGTAGAAAAACTGATTCACTGAGGGAATAGCTGAGGGAGAAAGGAGTGGAATTAGTTTCTGAACAGGAAAGTTTTTAATTCCTCGCGGAAGGAGGGGAGGCTGGGATTGGATCTAAGGGGTAGGGGAAGAGAGTTCCATAGTTTGGCGGCATTGAAGGTGAAGGTCCTGCCTCTTGCTCTTGACCTCTTAATTCTGGGTACTGTGGCTAGAAAGGCATAAGTTGAGCGCAGCAGTTTCCCGGGGAGGTAGGGAGTGAGAAGAGCGTGATTGATCTCCGGGTTTGCTCTGTAAAATGCTTGATGGGATATGCATAGGGTTTTGTATTTTATTCTTTCCCTCACCGGGAGCCAATGTAGTGATCGAAGTCCCATTTTGGCAGATTCTTTTCTCGGTATCTTAAGTAGCGTACGTTCCGCACAGTTCTGATTTATAATGTAACTAAAGTCTAACCACACATCTCATCCTGAGATGTGATTGGCTGTCAGCACTTCATCCAAGAAGTGTTGGCAGCCATCTTGGGACCAATATACATGAGAGCACCTCATTAAAAAGTATTGCAGTAAATAGAAGGTTTTAAGACTTTAGCTACATTATAAATCATTTGTTGATGGTACCATACTCATTTTAGGAATTGTGGTATGTTCTAAGGTGATTTCACCTGTGAAAAAGCCTTCTGCTGGGATATCATGATTGAGAGAAAAATATTTTCTCATGCTTTTACCACAGAGGTTTGGAAGGTGATCTATAAGCTAAACTGAGAGCTTATTTTCTGTAAATTCACATTATCTTTCTCAGTCATGTGAGAATGAAGTCTGACATTCTCAGTCAAACATGTACATCCAACAAGGGCAGAGACTGTCAGTTGATTCCTTTGTGTTCTACTGCAGCTTCCCAGAGTGTTCCAAAGAACAGCTAGAGCGCAAACAGTCTTACTTATGACAAAGGTATGGCACACCTGAAGCCATCTTGATTGGAATAAAGTGGTAACATTTAAAACATTTAATTTAAAAAGGAACAAAATGAGAGGGTTCATTTTGCCATAGAATGTATGATTAGTGCTGCAGAAAGAAAAATTAGGGCACATTTTGAGTGACTTCTCAAATCCTCTTCTATTTCATTAAAGAATTCTGACATGCAGACTGAAACATGCACTTTCAATACCAGCAGCAGACTTCCCTGGTGAGCAGTAGCTTTACTACAGTGATCTAATGAGCAACTAGAGGGCTAACATTCTGAATTTATGGCAAATGTGTGACACATCTGAATGCCTTCTTCATTGAATCAAAGTAAAAAACTGACAGTATGCCTACTGAGGAGACTGCAGTAAATGAGGAAATTAGGAAACTACATAACAAGTCTCCCAAGATGGCCACCAGAGACAAAAGAGCCTAAATGTAGCACAAATATCACCGAGATGTAGCCCAAGTATAGACCAGTGACAGAAATCCCAGAGTGTTTTAAAGAACAACTAGAGCGCTAACAGTCTTACTTATGACAAAGGTATGGCACACCTGAAGCCATCTTGATTGGAATAAAGTGGTAACATTTAAAACATTTAATTTGCAAAGGAACAAAATGAGGGGGTTCATTTTGCCATAGAAATTCTGACATGCAGACTGAAACATGCACTTTGAATACCTTCAGCAGACTTCCCTGGTGAGCAGTAGCTTTGCTACAGTGATCTAATGAGGAACTAGAGTGCTACCATTCAGGATTTATGGCAAATGTGTCACATCTGAATGCCTTCTTGATGGAACCAAAGTAAACAAGCATTGAAAATGCAATAGGTCTCGCCCTCGTTTAAGTTAAGTCAATTCTGTTTGTAATTAGGTGGCTTTTTAGCTTTGCTTTTATTAGTGTTTTTCAAAATGTCATGTACATAACATGCATATATGTATATGTATGTATGCATGCATTTATATTTGTATTTATATAGATATGCAGATTATATATATGTTTATATATGTATGTATATATATATACACATACATATATATAAATGCATATGCATATATGTGCATATGTGTGCGTGTAGAGAGAGGTAGAGAGGTAGAGTTTTAGAGGTAGAGACGTAGAGGTAGAGAGGTAGAGGTAGAGTAGTAGAGAGTAGTAGAGAGAGAGGTAGAGAAAGGTAGAGAGGTAGAGAGTAGAGGATGAGTAATAGAGAGTAGAGAGAGAGTAGTAGAGAGTAGTAGAGAGAGTAGCAGAGAGTGAGTAGGAGAGAGTAGTAGAGTGAGTAGTAGAGAGTGAGTAGTAGAGAGTAGTAGAGAGTGAGAAGTACAGAGTAGTAGAGAGTAGTAGAGAGTGAGTAGTAGAGGGAGTAGTAGAAAGTAGTAGGGAGTGAGTAGTAGAGAGTAGTAGAGAGTGAGTATTAGAGAGTGAGTAGTAGAGAGTAGTAGAGAGTGAGTAGTGGAGACTGAGTAGCAGAGAGAGAGTAGTAGAGATGTGTAGTAGAGAATGAGTAGTAGAGTGAGTAGTAGAGAGTAGTAGGGAGAGTAGTAGAGAGTGAGTAATAGAGAGTAGTAGAGAGTGAGTAGTATAGAGTAGTAGAGGCTATTAGAGAGAGAGTAGTAGAGAGTGAGTAGTATAGAATGAGTAGTAGAGAGTGAGTAGTAGAGAGAGAGTAGTAGAGAGTGAGTAGTAGAGAGTGAGTAGTAGAGAGTAGTAGAGAGTGAGTAGTAGAGAGTAGTACAGAGTGAGTAGTAGAGAGTGATTAGTAGAGAGTAGTGGAGTAGTAGAGAGTGAGTAGTAGAGAGTAGTAGAGAGTGAGTATTAGAGTGAGTAGTAGGGAGTAGTAGAGAGTGAGTAGTAGAGAGCGTAGTAGAGAGCAAGTAGTAGAGAGTGTGTAGTAGAGAGAGAGTAGTAGAGAGTAGTAGAGAATGAGTAGTAGAGAGTGAGTAGTAGAGAGAGTAGTAGAGAGTAGTAGAGTAGTAGAGAGTGAGTAGTAGAGAGTGAGTAGTAGAGAGTAGTAGAGAGTGAGTAGTAGAGTGAGTAGTAGAGAGTGAGTAGTAGAGAGAGAGAGTAGTAGAGAGTGAGTGGTAGAGAGTAGTAGAGTGAGTAGTGGAGAGTAGTAGAGAGTGAGTAGTAGAGAGAATAGTAGAGTGAATAGTTGAGAGTGAGTAGTAGAGAGTGAGTAGTAGAGAGTAGTAGAGAGTAGTAGAATAGTAGAGAGTGAGTAGTAGAGAGTGAGTAGTAGAGAGTAGTAGAGTGAGTAGTAGAGAGGGAGTAGTAGAGAAAGAGTAGTAGAGAGTAGTAGACAGTGAGTAGTAGAGAGTGAGTAGTAGAGAGTAGTAGTAGAGAGTAGTAGAGTACTAGAGAGTAGTAGAAAGTGAGTAGTAGAGAGTGAGTAGTAGAAAGTAGTAGAGAGTGAGTAGTTTAATTTAAAAGGAACACAATGAGGAGGTTAATTTTGCTATAGAAATTATGATTAGTGAGGAAAAAAGAAAAATTAGGGCACATTTTGAGTGACTTCTCAAATCCTCTTCTATTTCATTAAAAAAATCGGCCAGGCAGACTTAAACATGCACTTTCAATACCAGCAGCAGACTTCCCTGGTGAGCAGTAGCTTTACTACAGTGATCTAATGAGCAACTAGAGTTCTACCATTCAGAATTTATGGAAAATGTGTGACACATCTGAATGCCTTCTTGATGGAATCAAAGTAAACAAGCATTGAAAATGCAAGAGGTCTCGCCCTCGTTTAAGTTAAAGCAATTCTGTTTGTAATTAGGTGGCTTTTTAGCTTTGCTTGTATTAGAGTTTTTCAAACTTTCATATACATACCATGCATATGTATGCATATATGTATATGTATATGTTTGCATGGATTTATATTTATATAGATATGCAGATTATATTTATATGTTTATATATGTATATATTATCTACTGGCGGTCGCCAGTAGATAGTTATAGTTACAACCTAGTTTCCATAGGAAATCTCAAAATTCTATTTTGAATAACTTTGGCGCCGATTGACGAATCCTCGCGAAATTTTCAAAACTAATGGGGCGCTCCGTTCAGCTCCTACCCTGAAAGTCTCGGGGTGATTCGTCAAGCAGGGGCCGAGAAAAAAGGGGGGTCCCAAAACGCGTTTTCCCCATGCATTTTTCCATAGGACCTTTAGACACAGCTACAGCCCGAACGGCTGAACAGAATTACTTGAAATTTGGCAGAGAGGTAGCCATAAGGCCAAGGAAGTGCCTTTTGCAGGTCTGGTGTAAATCTGTTCAGTATTTCCTGAGAAAATAGCATTTAAAAGCATATATATATGTGGGCGGAGCCTAACCACACATCTCATCCTGAGATGTGATTGGCTGTCAGCACTTCATCCAAGAAGTGTTGGCAGCCATCTTGGGACCAATATACATGATAGCACCTCATTAAAAAGCATTCCAGTTAATAGAAGGTTTTAAGACTTTAGTTACATTATAAATCATTTGTTGATGGTACCATACTCATTTTAGGAATTGTGGTATGTTCTAAGGTGATTTCACCATGTGAAAAAGCCTTCTGCTGGGATATCATGATTGAGAGAAAAATATTTTCTCATGCTTTTACCACAGAGGTTTGGAAGGTGATTTATAAGCTAAACTGAGAGCTTATTTTCTGTAAATTCACATTATCTTTCTCAGTCATGTGAGAATGAAGTCTGACATTCTCAGTAAAACATGTACATCCAACAAGGGCAGAGACTGTCAGTTGATTCCTTTGTGTTCTACTGCAGCTTCCCAGAGTGTTCCAAAGAACTACTAGAGCGCTAACAGTCCTACTTATGATAAACGTATGGCACACCTGAAGCCATCCTGCTTGGATTAAAGTGGTAACTCTTAAAACATTTAATTTAAAAAGGAACAAAATGAGGGGGTTCATTTTTCCATAAAAAGTATGATTAGTGCTGCAGAAAGAAAAATTAGGGCACATTTTGAGTGACTTCTCAAATCCTCTTCTATTTCATTAAAAAATTCGGACATGCAGACTGAAACATGCACTTTCAATACCAGCAGCAGTTTTCCCTGGTGAGCAGTAGCTTTACTACAGTGATCTAATGAGCAAAAAGAGTTCTGAATTTATGGCAAATGTGTGACACATCTGAATGCCTTCTTGATGGAATCAAAGTAAAAAACTGAAAGTATTCCCTACTGAGGAGACTGCAGTAAATGAGGAAATTAGGAAACTTCATAACAAATAAATCTCCCAAGATGGCCACCGGAGACAAAAGAGCCCAAATGTAGCCCAAAATCACCCAGATGTAGCCCAAATATAGCCCAATGACAGAAGTGTGCAAAACACTTATTATTTTGTGTTTTTGCAGTGTTATATAGTGCAGACTTGTCAGGTATTGGAGTGCTTTACATGAGCATTGGTTACATCACACAAGAACAAATTCATTTTGGTTGTAGACATGGGGAGACTAAGTGATTTGACCAGAATCACAGAATGTCGAGCTGAAGCAGAAACTTCAACCTGGTTCCCCAGTTGCAAAGTCTGCAGTTCTGGAAGTAACACCACATCCTCTCCCCTAAGTGCAACATTTAATCAAGTGGTCAACTGGATAAAAAGACATAAAGATAACAAATAATTTAAAAGTGCTTTGTCGCTATTTGAATACTCAGAAAATATGTCCTTATTTTAGTCTTTTAGAGCACTAACCATAATTTTGATGCCAATAAGACCCTCTCATATATGTAATTTCTAAAGGAAATGCTCTAGGTATTACAGTTTTGATTACATCAAGATGATGTCAGGCGTTCCACACTTTTGTAATAAATATAGAATGTTAGCAATCTAGTTGTTCATTAGGATACTGTTGAGAGGCAGAGGCCAGGGGCACGGACTCTGAAAATTGAAGGCAGGTAGGAGGGTGCAAAGGCAACAATTTAACCACACTGAGCAGGCAGGAAGGGCCGTGGAAGCACAACAGACTATGGAGGGCAGTGGAAAGGGGGGCAGGGGCAACAAACCAACAATACAGGACTTGCAAGAGAGGCTGTGGCAATGTAATAGACCATTGTGGGCAGAAGGAAGAGGCAATGGTAGTACAACCATACATGCCAACAGACCCGATTCAGCCAGGAAACGTCCAATGTTTTTAAGCTCAAATGGGCTTTATTTGATCTGTCTCCTGTCTACAATCTCCTCTTTTTCAATGTAACTCAAAGGGGAAAATCAATACCCCAGTTTTTTTTCAAAATCTCCCTCTTACCAAGTTCAAAATGTTCGCAAGTATGGTACATTGGATCATGGAAGGAAATGGGATAGGGACATGGACTTGGATAACAGAGGACAGGAGGGACATGGAGAGGTGCACCAAACTGACCCTGCAGGGCAGGCATCAGGGTTTGCAGCAGCACAATACACCACACAGGGCATGCAGGACGGGAGTGCAGCACAACAATCCATAGAAAGCAAGAGGGAGGGGACAGGACCATGCACATGGACAATAGAGAACAGAGGGGCAAGAGGCAATGGTAGCTAGCTGACCATAATGGACAGACAGGAGAGAAAGCTGCAGCATAACAGACCATAAAGGGCAGGAGGGACGGATCAGGGGCATTACAATGGAACAGACAAGCCAGGAGGGAGGGAGTAGGGGTCTGCACATGTAAACAGAGGGCTGGGGGCAAGGGGGCAGGGCAGGAGCAGCAAGATAGCCATGGAGGTCAGGCAGGATGGGCACTAGAAGCAAGACACACCATGAAGAGCAACAGTGCGACTGTGATGGCATACACACAGACCATGGAGGCAAGGTGGGAGGGGGTCAGGGGCAGCTAACTGACCACACAGGGAAGGTGGGAGGGGCCATGGCAGCACAGAAGACCATGCATGGCAAGTGGGAGGGTTAGTGGCAGCACAATGGCTATGATGGGCAAGAAGGAGGGTGCAGGGGCATGCACAAAGGACCATGGAGGATAGAAGGGAGAGTCAGGACCTGTGCACAGACAAGAAAGTTCAGGGGAAGGGGCCTCACAACAGACCACACGGGGCAGGCAGGAGAAGCAGTTGCAGCACAACAGACCAGGGAGGGCAGAAGGGTGTGGCAGTACAATGGACCATGTAGGACAGGAGGAAGAGTATAGGGGCATGGCATGTGGACAGGCAGGGTGGAGGTGGCAGGGACAGGTTACAGTCATCTGACAATGCTAGGCAGGTGGGAGGGGACTGGCAGCTCAACAGAACACTCAGAGTAGATAGGAGTGGCAGGTCCATGGGACATGGTGGGCAAAAAGGATAGAGCAGGGGCATGCACAAAGACATCGGAGGGCAGGGGGAAGGAGAATAGGGGCAGCAAGCTAAGCACAGAGTTTAAGCAGGAGGTCAATGATAGGGCATAGAATTGGGCAATGGAGGGCAGGAGGAGTGGACTGGTACATCATACTAAATTGAGGGCAGTGGCAGCACATCAGACCATGCATGGCAGGAGGGAGGAGGCTAGTCCATGGATTCACACAACAGAGGATAGGGAGGAGGGGGATGGGGCAGCAAGCTAACTGTTCAGAGAAGGCGGGTATTAGGAACTTTATTGTTTTTAAAACATTGTGTCTGTTCGAACTACTTAAAATATGAACAAGTATGCAGCATAATCTCACTTTTATTCAGGAAGAAGAGGACGTTTGTGACTGTGACTCCGGGCTCACTTGGCAGAAACACCCCCTGACCCTCCACCCCCTATCGCAAAATGTAATGCCCGTGAAAAAGGGTAGGTGAACACAGTGTTATATAGAACATAGTCCTGAGAGCACGATTGAAAATGAAAACTAGATAAAGTGTATGGTATAAACTATGCACCAAAAAGTGTGATATAAGATGAACCGGGCGTGAAATATAATATGCAATACATTGTGCGCAATGACAGATTCATTGGAGAGCGCGAGATAGCACAGGCACTAGCGTGTGCTATGCGATATGCGCCTTGGAGTGTAATATGCACAGGGCAGTGTTGTGTAACCTAACTAGTCTCTAAAGTTGTAATATAAAATATGTGCTGGGGAGTGTAACGTTGCATATGCACTGTGACAAAGATATGGATCCCAGATTGTAATATGTATGGCATAGCACTGTGCTTTATAACATAGGCATCGAGGAAGGCACGTTAAAGGGGGCAATATAACCCGTGCGAAGACAAGTGTGGCATGACATATTCACGGGGTGGTGTTACAGTGCACATGGCCTAGAGAGTGTCTTAGCATATGCAGTAGCTAGTGGAATACAACACAGAGGTGTTGTGGAAATTTAGCTTGCAAACTGAACATTATCTGCGCCATCTTGCCTCTCCCCAGCGCCACGCACAGCGAATGCACGGTCGCCATTTTGGGCACCCCACTCTCTCCCCCGCTCATTGTCAATCGCCAGCGCATTCCCCTGACACTGCAAGCATCCCCCGCGCGCCGGCCACCCCCGCTCTCTCATACACGGGCCATAAACCCTCTCCTGCGCGACCCTGCTACGGAACCACATCCGACCGACATCCCATACATGGTCGTGCCTCTCCTTTGATAACCCCCTTCCTCTGCGCCCCATTGTCCGAACTGGTCCCAGGCCATCACCTAGCCCTGCGGATGCAGTTTATTGCCCCTACTGTAAGGGAAACACCCCACATCAAAGGGATTACAGTAGATCAAAGCCCCTACCCCCTGAGACCCGACCGGTCACACACACCCCCGGGAATTGGCGGAATACCCTGCTGCGCGATAGCCATCTCCTACTGCGGGTAAGGTGGGAACTTCTACTGTAGCTATGTGTGGGATCGGATCTGAGCCGGGGCTTCAGGGGATGTTCTCTCATGCATCAAGGGAATCTCAAGAATGTACTATGTGTAATAAAGCAATAAACCTGTGTATAAGAGACCAGGTCTCAGAGATGCAGTTAGAGCACCTCGTGACGATACCTTGCTGTCTGATCTGATGTGTTCTGCTCCGACGGAATAAAACTTTGTTTCCTGCCTTCCAGTCTCCGGCGCCTGCCTCTTTCATTGGTAAATTATCGAGTGGTATGAGAGGCGATTACCGCCGGGCAATACTTGAAAGGTTATCGACTGAAACTGCCGCTACCATTTAACAATTGGCGTCCCAAACGTGGGGCCCATCAGCGACACGTGGATCCAGTGGGAGAGGTCCCGACGACAGAGTGAACGACTGCAACGATCGGGAGAGCTCCTGCCCAATAGACCCTCGTCTGGCAGCCGATCATCCGAACTTCACTGGTTCCGAGCAGACCTCTCTCGAGTGATCTACGGTCCTGACTGGGAACCATCAGGAGTGCCGCGGCAAATACGGAGAGTAGAGGACGATCGGGCGCTGGAGGCGGAAGACGAGAAACTGTCCACGCGGTCCGGGTAAGGTCGTGATACACGACAAATTGCGAAATAATTGATTGATTGTTTGAAGCTTTGGAATACTAGTATTGCTCATTGATTGTGCCTCATTGATTGTTCTCTTTGAGATATTCGCTGTCTACAAACGGGGAGGAGTAGAAATACTCTCTCTCTCTCTCTCTCTCCCTTTGCAGATAGTGAAGGGTAGGTAACGCAGACTTTTGTCCCCGTTGAAACCCGTCGTGCCTATCTTTATCTCCCCACTGATTGATTGTCCGAACATTGATTGTTTTGAAGAATAGTGCTCTTTGAGATATTCTCTGTTTGCAAATAACGTAGAATAGAAATATTCTGTCTAGTCTTTGCAAATAGTGAAGGGTAGGTAACGCAGACTTTTGTCCCCGTTGTAACCCGTCGTGCCTATCTTTATCTCCCCATTGATTGATTGATTGATTGTCCGAACACTAATTGTTCGATATTGGTTCTTTTGGAGGTATTCTCTGCTTACAAATAACGAGGAATAGAGATATTCTGTCTAGTCTTTGCAAGCAGTGAAAAGATAGGTAGTGCTGACTTTTGTCCCCGTTGAAACCCGTCATGCCTATCTTCTCCCCACTGATTGGTAGTTGGTTCTGCCCGGACCGCTTATTAGAGGTGGACCATCCGGCCCCACTGGAAGGCACCCCTAATAAGGACATGTTCACTAAATATGGACTAGTCGCCGTAGCTTATACCAAGCTATGGCATAAATATACAAAGAAGGACCCCGAGAGTCAGTGGCCACTGATGGGATCCTTCGACGACCATAAGATAGAAGTGCTAGAAATAGCTCTGCGTAGCAATAAGACGACGCCTACTATGCTTGACAGCATCGGCATGTGGCGCAAAGAAGCAACGCAACGGAAAAAGAGGGAAGAAGTAAAAGCAGAAAAGGAATTACGAAAAGCAGCTCACCTTGCCGCTAGAAAGTTAGAAGAAGAAATAAAGGAGAGAAGGGAAACTAAACTAAGACAGGAGCCCGAAACATCAGGCCAGTACGCTGTTAGGACCCCTTCTTTGCTCTACCCTGAGATATCCTCTAAACAGCGAACGAATGATGAATTACTATTAGGTCCCCCGATCATTTACATGCCCCCTCCATACGCACCCTCCCAATCAATAGTGCAACACCCACAATCCCCAAACACGAACGAAAGCAGTACAGGGGCCTCGGTCCTCACGGCCTCCGCGCCGGCCGAGCCTCCTGTACTGAACACAACGTCGGCAATAACGTTGGATAACCCTGAGATGAGAAATGAATCGACTAACGAAGGATGAATGAACAGGAATCGACAAAATAGTAAAGGCACTGGTGGGATCCTTTTTGACCTTACAAAAACTAAAGTAACGCTAGGAGTTAGCCCTTTGTGGGACATATGAAACCAAGGGAAGGAGCCAAGCTCACGGTCGAGACGGCCACGAGGTAGCCCGACTCCATTACTCTCGCTACCTAAACATGTCTGCCCTACTGCCCACCCCGCCCAATAAGCATGACAAAATCCTGCACAAACGGAAGCCTGCTGACACCCACCATCGACGTCACCAAACTAGGGCTAGATCGCGCACAATTGGGCTATGTTATTTTTCCGATTGCACAGTAACCTCCTTGTGCTCGTCATCAGATTGCAAATATGTACAAACACTCCAACGAAGTAGTATAGTTATAACATTTTAATAACTTATAAGATATAACAAACACACCAACAGGGTAAACAGGTTAAAACACGTTTTAAAACAACTATTTACATGACAGTCTGCTGCAACCTCCATCCCAAAGCCTTAACGTCCACGTGACACCGTCCTCGCCTCTCCTTCCTCGAAATTGCAACATTGGCCTGTTTTGGGGCGGTTCTTTTAGTTGACTTTGGGCTATAAAAGCCATGCAAAAATCCATTGACATCAGTGGCGGACGACTGTGCGAATAGGCCGGAGGCTATACGAAGCGCCGAAGTTCTGGCAACACCAAGGCAGAGTCCGCCACGCTGTGCGGGCCTTCCCGTTTTCTTTCTTCTTTCTTCAATAGCGGCTGATGCCCTGACGGGGGGAGGCGACGCGGACGGGCCTCCCCCACCTCCCCAGGTGGAGGCTCACCAGCAGATGAGGGCGCCCCAGCCATCTTTTCATCAGCCTGCTGAGTCGCACCCTGCCACGTCGTGTGGATCCTCCCATTCTCTTCTTCTTTCTTCAATCACGGCTAGGGTGCCCTGGCAGGGGGGAGGCGACGCGGACGGGCCTCCCCCGCCTCCCCAGGTGGAGGCTCGCCAGCAGATGAGGGCACCCCAACCGTCTTTGACTCGCCGGCCAGCTAAGCTGCACCCCAACCGTCTTTGACTCACTGGCCAGCTGAGCTGCACCCTGCCGCTGCACGCGACCACCGGACGACCGCCCAAGCACGGGTTCACCAGGATCGCCACTAGCGCCCGACGCGAGGAGTGGGCCCCCGCAGCCAAGTAATCGGGGACCCACCCCGGTGGGGATACCATCCAAACTGCTGTCGTCGCTGCTACTGGAATCACCCCGGTGGCAGTACCATCCGAACTGCCGTTGTTACTGCTGTTGGCTCCCCTCCGGTGGCTGTACCGAAGAGCTGCTGCTACTGCTGCCCTTGAACTCCGGCGGTCGGCTCCTCCGGATCCAGGCCTAAAGCCCACCGTGAGACAATTCTGGACTCGAAAGCTTGTCTGCTTGGGCGTGGGCCCCACCCTTGACAAAATGCTCCCCTCAGCCTTGCAGAATCGGCTGGAGTCATTTGACACTCGACTCCCGCGGACTTCCGGTAAGGACAAACCGCTGCCACTGCTCTTTGCCCCGGACGGCAGCAACCTTGCCTCCGCTTGATGCAGTGAGAAAGACTGGTTCGAAGCGTCGGCGGAAGAACCCGCCTGCTGCCCCGCCCCAAGAACGAACCATGGCATTTCTA
Source organism: Triturus cristatus (assembly GCF_964204655.1). NCBI lineage: Eukaryota > Metazoa > Chordata > Amphibia > Caudata > Salamandridae > Triturus > Triturus cristatus. The sequence goes on along the minus strand of NC_140579.1, from coordinate 377,365,478 downwards.
CGGGGTCGCAGTGACGCCATGCTGACGCAAAGTTGACGCTAACGAAAGTTCTCGAACCACTGAAAGGAATTCTGGTCCAACAGCTAATTCATGGAAAGACTTAGACTGTACTCTGGCCCGACCTCGCCCCAAGATGGCGCCGATGTAGGAGAGGCCTACAAACCCTTGTGGCGTCCCAGTCACGTGACATTTGTGTTAAAAAGAGAGATATATATATATATATATATACGATGCTTCCACACATGATGGTCGGGGAGGGGCGGGAAGGGAACCGATTTTATGCCATAGTAGCGTTGCTCATGACACTCGACGCCTCCCACCCCGTGGCCGGCCTGAACGGTTGTAGGCCCGTATCTTGTATACTGACATTGTTTTAAATAAAGGGCCTCTTGAAAGAATTACGGAATCAGTGTCATGACTAATCACATAGGTTGATAAAGATTTCTTCTTTTGAATAAATGATTGTTACCCCCAAGCAATAGAAAACAGATAATGCAGTCCCCATTTGCCTGAATCTTTTTTGATTAACGGAATTTGTACCCATTACACCTATCTTTTCCCAAGAGTTGTTAAACAATGATCAACCATAGCTCAGGGTATATGCTGAACGCAAGGTATGGTATCTTGCACCTTAATACACGACCGATTGAGAAATGCATGTATGACAAGGGAACCCGAATTTAGGAAATGAAATAAATTAGAGCATCTTTGTCTCGGACAAAAAGAATAATAGGTCTGTGGTATCACCCATTCTTGCGACTAGCCTGGTACGTGGTAAGTAGAACTTTTTCGTGTCTGCGCGCGCTAGGGTACTTTGAATACTGCACATCCCCTCCCCTCTTTTTCCCCTCTATAGGTCACGACGAAGCTCCGACTGAAGAATGAAGTGGACATGGACCGCACCGAGTTCAATATCAGGGAAAATTTAGACAAACGTTGTGAGATAGTGCGTGAAGTGCAGACCACCATTGAGAACATGAGAAACTGTATGGCATGATTGTGCGTGTGTGCTATGATTACACGGTATGAATGTGTGTGCATCTCATGCTTAGGTCACTTGAAGAGAGCGTCACTGTATGATTGAAGTGCTCGCCCATCGATCAAAGGGAGGAGAATAAAGGGTCCGACACCCCCTAGGATAAACTACAAAATACTGAAAGTACGCAGCATGCATAGGAAAAGAGGACAGGAAAGGAGAGGTCCCGATACTCAACGTAGCCCTGAGTCTCCGTCTTAAGTTTCTGCGCTTGATGCATGTACTGTCACACCCTATCCGGCATTTGTGTGTACGTGATCACCGGATTTATGTCTTTTCCCCGCTTGTGTTTTCTTACATGGAACAGACCCATGCTACTCCATGTTGTGTGTGCACCAAGTGGCCTATTATCTTACCCATGTCTCTCTCGTTTTGTGTCGTATGTATGCCAAATAGCCTACTTGATGCACACCTCTCTCTCTCTCTCTCTCTCTCTCTCTCTCTCTCTCTCTCTCTCTCTCTCTCTCTCTCTCTCTCTCTCTCTCTCTCTCTCTCTCTCTCTCACTCCCTCCCTCACTAAAAAAAAAACCTTCCTACCCTCTTTTCTTTTTGAATAAATTAACGACACATACCTCCTCGGTAAGTGTATAATTGGCCTGGAGCACGGTGGTGTTCGAACAAATTGACTGAAACAAAACGACCGTACTCTGCCACGTTACTACCTCTCCTTTCTACAAATATTGAGCCTAATTGGCTGAGAAAAGAAAGGACAGGTAAGACGACTGATGTCTCCCAATTTGGCCCTCATCACGGGGACTATATGTCAGTGGTTTCCGTTTTTCAGAGCTTTAACAACACCATCTCCACCGCCCAGAATTACCCCCGCCCAATTACCCAGAAATAGAACGTCTAAAGCACCCCGTCCTTCCAAGATAACCCCAGCCCTATACTAGCCGCCTCACTAATAATACATCGCCTAAACTGATAAAGGGTTACCTATTGTCGCCAGCAAAAATAATGCTTAGCTTATGTTCCTCCCCGAAATGGATACTCGTGAACCCGTGACAGTAGCACCTCGCACTTTCTTTTCATAAACTTAGCAGTCCTCGGAAGGAAATATGTATTAACAAAACTTGTGTTGAGACGAACGAGCCTCTGCCGGAGAAGCCGGTTCGAATTTTTAATAGACTAGAAGGTTGACAGATGTCAGGCTTCCTGCAACCAGTATCGGGCGCAGGAATCGGCACCTAGAGGGCCAGACGATGGGCAGGGACACCCACAGAAACTTGCACCACAGCAATGATTAATAGATTAGTAACGCACACCCTAACATCAGAGTTAATAGACACCAATCATACAGCAACCGATAAAAGCATGTCCGCAACCACTCGGTGGTTGGGAGAGAGGATGAAGTATGTAAATGTCTTCCCTGCCAACTCTCTAAGATTTTTGTTTCTTGTACCCATTTGAAGATAACGTGCTGCCATCGGAAGGGAGGGGTCGGACGTGACGCACAGCCTGGCTGCAGACCATGGAACATCTATGACATCGACCAAGGGGGAAGCTACGAAGAAAAAAAGGCGTGAGACGAGGCACCATTTTCGCGAAGGGCTACATCGAGGCCCCCCCTGCTCACTGACCAGCGTGCCTGAAGTCTCAACCCGTCGGGCCCGATTGATGGGCCCAGTGCTGGAAGATTCTGCTCCCCTTGGTCCACATTTTTGATCCGATCCCACTCCACCCCCTCTTCCCTCGGCATCCCGAAGCACGTCACACCCTTCTCTCTCTCACCCTCTTTTATATGGATTATGAATCTGACTTACCTACAGACGAACAAAAAGCAGGTACCCTGTCTCAAAGTACCTATGGTGAACTGTGTTAAGGAACGGGGCTGTGATCGGAGAACAGTGAATGGTCACACCCTGCAACGTGAGAAATTGGATTTGAGCTGGACCTTAGCTCCACCGCCGGTGCTCAACAGTGCCAACGAAAGAAGAACAACAATAAGAGCTTACCAGTGATGGCTCTTTATAAAAAAAAAAAGGACACTGGAAAGAAGAACCCATGTCAAAGTTGAAAATCCTCTCCCAACCACCTTTTTATATTAACTATCTTCCTATCAAGTTTCCATGAAGTTGCATCAATCACTTCCGACTGTACACTGAGAAGTTAAGAAAATGTAACTTTGTATAGTGACATTCATACAACACCAGCCATGTACACGACTATACTGACTATTTTCGATCCACACAAAGTCTGGGCCTTAAGTAATGTATGAAATATCCCTTGTTTTGCCAGAAACATCCTGTTGCTTTACAGTATCCTATTTGTGCTCAAACAAACTCCCCTCCTCCTGTCCCTGGGCCTGACATGCGGCACAGCTGATGTAACTCTGTATGTACTACCTCCTCGCCTACTTTATCACCTGTATGTAACTATAAGCAAATGTGTCAGATTACTCCTGCCTGCCCTAAAAACTCTGTATCTTTAAGGAATGTACGAAAGACATTAACGATATTATAGCTGAAGGTTAACGAAGATAAATGACGGCCAGGCAAGCTGTCGAGATAGGTTAAAAGGGAGGACTGTGGAAATTTAGCTTGCAAACTGAACATTATCTGCGCCATCTTGCCTCTCCCCAGCGCCACGCACAGCGAATGCACGGTCGCCATTTTGGGCACCCCACTCTCTCCCCCGCTCATTGTCAATCGCCAGCGCGTTCCCCTGACACTGCAAGCATCCACCGCGCGCCGGCCACCCCCGCTCTCTCATACACGGGCCATAAACCCTCTCCTTCTGCGCGACCCTGCTACGGAACCACATCCGACCGACATCCCATACATGGTCGTGCCTCTCCTTTGATAACCCCCTTCCTCTGCGCCCCATTGTCCGAACTGGTCCCAGGCCATCACCTAGCCCTGCGGATGCAGTTTATTGCCCCTACTGTAAGGGAAACACCCCACATCAAAGGGATTACAGTAGATCAAAGCCCCTACCCCCTGAGACCCGACTGGTCACACACACCCCCGGGAATTGGCGGAATACCCTGCTGCGCGATAGCCATCTCCTACTGCGGGTAAGGTGGGAACTTCTACTGTAGCTATGTGTGGGATCGGATCTGAGCCGGGGCTTCAGGGGATGTTCTCTCATGCATCAAGGGAATCTCAAGAATGTACTATGTGTAATAAAGCAATAAACCTGTGTATAAGAGACCAGGTCTCAGAGATGCAGTTAGAGCACCTCGTGACGATACCTTGCTGTCTGATCTGATGTGTTCTGCTCCGACGGAATAAAACTTTGTTTCCTGCCTTCCAGTCTCCGGCGCCTGCCTCTTTCATTGGTAAATTATCGAGTGGTATGAGAGGCGATTACCGCCGGGCAATACTTGAAAGGTTATCGACTGAAACTGCTGCTACCATTTAACAGTGTGTGGCACTCGGCAGGCAATGGTGGGTGTAACACAGCATTGGGCTCTGTCAGGAGCGCGCTGTGACTCTCAAGTGATGTTTGCCCCCTTTCCAGAGAGTAAAATAAAAAGTATTACACATCCGGCAGTGGATGTGTGTTTTATTAACCGTGAGGAGGGTTTCTTGCATAGTTTTGGTCGAATTTTTGTCGAATCCCCTTTGAATGGCTTGGTGTGCATGTGTATTAAATGTGCCCGTCAATAGCTACCCATGTTTGTATAAATAAACAACAAGGGTGTCTACCGGGATTAGGCACGGTAGAGCATCAGTCATGTCAGAGCTTCACTAGTGGTGTAAATACATTCCACGTCGCCTTTTAATGAATATCACGCAAATCGTCATGGTGATAGGTACGTACGGTTTGTCCAGCATGTCCTAGGTGTGTCTATAAATATATATTTTTTTAAAATAATAAAAAACAGTGGCCGGCCCTGGGGATTGGGGTCAAAAAAATATAATTAGGAGACAGGCCCTGGGGGATGGGGTCATCAGGGCCAATAAATTAGAATAAGAAGGGGAACCACACAGCCCCCCTTCTTAAAAAATTAAAATAAATAAAAGACTGGCATCGTGCCGGAGGCCATGTCCCCTCCGTGCAGCACTCTGCAAACGCGCCCCCAACAGGCATCTCCAGTATGCGCCAGGGAGCTGCGCTGCAGACAGGTGTTCTGAGGACAAGCCCCTTTTTACACCTCTCTGCAACGCAGCTCTGTGGCGCTTACTGGAGGTACCTAGTGGTCTAGTTTGACCCTAGGGACCCTTAGGATTCAAGGGGACTTAATCTCTCAACTTAGAACAGCCACAGGGCGCGTTTACACAGTGGTGAAGGGAGGGGACGGGGCCTGAGGTGACGTGTGCAAACACGCACTATGGCACGTTTTAAATTGGGGATATAATTTCCCTTCAATACTGAGGGCCCCTGGGGGCTAACTAGCCCACCAAGTGCTTCCAGTAAGCGCCACTGAGCTGCATTGCAGAGAGGTGGTCCAGGCCGTGCCACTTTTTACACCTCTCTGCAACGCAGCTCTGTGGCACTTACTGGAGGTACCTAGTGGGCTAGTTGGACCCTAGGGACCCTCAGGATTCAAATGAACTTAATCTCCCAACTAAAAACGGACACAGGGCGTGTTTACACAGTGGTGAAGGGAGGGGACGGGGCCTTAGTTAACGTGTGCAAAAACGCCCTGTGGCCTGTTTTAAGAGGTAGTTTTAATCCCCATGCCCTGTTATATACTAGGGGCTTACAGAGGAGGTAATGCTAATCACAGGGGGACCCCAACGCATAATGTTCCCTAGTGTATGTAGGTGTTTTCACTGTATTCTAAGTGTCTTTTAACATAGCACTGGCTCTAGGACTGGTTAGTCAGACTCAGTTACCACCCGTATCCGTCTGAAAAAGTTGAGGGTACAGGATGATTTTGCAACAAGGCTTCTTTCTGCTCTTCTTTTTGTTCTTTCTGCACGTTATCCTTCTTCCTGCACTTATCTTCGTATGTGAGGACTTCTGTTGCTTCTTTCTGCACTTCTTTTGTTTCTTTCTGTGCATTTTTTCTTCTTTCTTCACATGTCACATGTCACATCACTGATGACATCATCCTTGTGATAGAGTGGCAGACCTCCTCTCACCCTAATATAACCTTTGATACACACATTCAAAAATAGAGACTAGAATTTTCAAAACAATGGACATACCAATACCAGTTACAACAACCTCTTCAGTAATTCTAAGATCCACATACACATCCACTCATTCACCAACAGTCCTATACAGTCACTCATACATGTACTCACTCATCATATGTACTCATACACCTATACATCCTGTTACACAATGCCACTCATCCATAGAGTTACTCACACACATAGTCACTCATGCTAATAAAGAATCAAACATACATTTACTTGCATATACAGTTATACACACACCACCACACTTACTTCTACGGAAACTTACACATACTTAGTCTTTTAAACAATCACTTATAGAAACACATACTTATTCATAAAGGAACTCTTTCAATCTCTAACTCTCACATATACTCACATATATACACCAATAGTCACATATACTAGTTTAAAACATATGTAGTTACTCATAAAGACACTATTGAGACAGTCATTCACTCACTAACACACCCATACACACACTCATCCACCCATACAGTCCTGCACACATGGTGTGTTCAACACATACAGTGAGTCACTCATTCATGCACCTATGCACTACGTAATACCCCCCACCGAACCATGCAGACACTCAGACTGATACTCAAAAAACCAACTAATAACCTATATAGACACCCATGTAGCTACTCACCAACCCATGCAGCCACTTATACACAAAGTGAGAGACTGATACAGATATTTACATATTTAAACATTACTCACTAAGCCATGTATTCACTATGATACACTTAATCAGTCAGTTACACAATCAATTTTTCAAAAACAAATCATCCATTTAGACACTTATATACCCATTTATTCTTCCATCGACCTTGAGATATACATATATAAAACATATTTAATTTTCAGAAAAACACACATTCACTGGATGATATCATCAGTGATGTCATCAGTGATGTCATTTGAGATGTCATCAGTGATGTCATGAGTGATGTCACTGACCATGTCATGAGTGATGTAATATGTGACGTCATCAGCAGTGCATTGCGGGCGCGCGAGTTATAGTTAGCTGAACTAACTATAACGGGGGAATTTCAATGGTTTTGTACAAGTGAAAAGTCCAGCTAACTATAACACCCCTGAAACCTATGTTTTTTCAGTGAATTTCTGAGGTTTTTTAAATGCTAATTCCTAACTATAACGTGCCTGAAACCTATGTTTTTTTCTGTGAATATATATATACACATCATATATATAAATGCATATGCATATATATGCATATATATATGTGCATATGTGTGCATGTACAGAGAGGTAGAGAGGTAGAGGTGTATAGGTAGAGGTGTAGAGGTAGAGAGGTAGAGGTAGAGAGGTAGAGAGTAGTAGAGAGAGAGGTAGAGAGGTAGAGAGTAGAGAGCGAGTAATAGAGAGTAGAGAGTGAGTAGTAGAGAATAGTAGAGAAAGTATCAGAGAGTGAGAAGTAGAGAGTAGTAGAGTGAGTAGTAGAGAGTGAGTAGTAGAGAGTGAGTATTAGAGAGTGAGTAGTTGAGAGTAGTAGAGAGTGAGTAGTAGAGTGAGTAGTAGAAAGTAGTAGAGAGTAGTAGAGAGTGAGTAGTAGAGAGTAGTAGAGAGTGAGTAGTAGAGAGTGAGTAGTAGAGAGTAGTAGAGAGTGAGTAGCAGAGTGAGTAGTAGAGAATAGTAGAGAGAGAGTAGTAGAGAGTGAGTAGTAGAGAGTAGTAGAGAGTGAGTAGTAGAGAGTGAGTAGTAGAGAGAGAGTAATAGAGAGTAGTAGAGTAATAAAGCGTGAGTAGTAGAGAGTGAGTAGTAGAGAGTAGTGTAGTAGTAGAGAGTGAGTAGTAGAGAGTAGTAGAGAGTGAGTATTAGAGTGAGTACTAGAGAGTAGTAGAGAGCGAGTAGCAGAGAGCAAGTAGTAGAGAGTGTGTAGTAGAGAGTGAGTAGTAGATAGTGAGTAGTAGGGAGAGTAGTAGAGAGTGAGAAGCAGAGAGAGTAGTAGAGTAGTAGAGAGTGAGTAGTAGAGTGAGTAGTAGAGAGTAGTTGAGAGCGAGTAGTAGAGAATCAGTAGTGGAGAGTGAGCAGTAGAGAGTAGTACAGAGTGAGTAGTATAGAGTAGTAGAGTGAGTAGTATAGAGTGAGCAGTAGAGAGAGAGTAGTAGAGAGTGAGTAGTATAGTAGTAGAGAGTGAGTGGTAGAGAGTAGGAGAGAGTAGTAGAGTGAGTAGTAGAGAATAGTAGAGAGTGAGTAGTAGAGCGAGTAGTAGAGAGTAGTAGAGAGTGAGTAGTAGAGCGAGTAGTAGAGAGTAGTAGAGTAGTAGAGAGTGAGTAGTAGAGTGTGAGTAGCAGAGAGAGTAGTAGAGAGTAGTAGAGAGTGAGTAGTAGAGAGTAGTAGAGAGCGAGTAGTAGAGAGTGAGTAGTGGAGAGTGAGTAGTAGAGAGCGAGTAGTAGAGAGTGAGTAGTAGAGAGTGAATAGTAGAGAGTGAGTAGTAGAGAGAGAGTAGTAGAGAGTGAGTAGTAGAGAGTAGTAGAGTGAGTAGTAGAGAGTGAGTAGTAGAGAGTAGTAGAGAGTAGTAGAGAGAGAGTAGTAGAGAGTGAGTAGTAGAGAGAGAGTAGTAGAGTAGTAGAGAGTTAGTGCTAGAGAGCAGCAGAGAGTAGTAGAGTGAGTAGTAGAGAGTAGTAGAGAGTGAGTAGTAGAGAGTGAATAGTAGAGCGTGAGTAGTAGAGAGAGAGAGTAGTAGAGAGTCCAGTAGAGAGTGAGTAGTAGAGAGTAGTAGCGAGTGAGTAGTAGAGTGTAGTAGAGAGTGAGTAGTAGAGTAGTAGAGAGTGAGTGGTAGAGAGTAGTAGAAAGTAGTAGAGTGAGTAGTAGAGAGTGAGTAGTAGAGAGTGAATAGTAGAGAGTAGTAGAGAGTGAGTAGTAGAGAGTAGTAGAGCGTAAGTAGTAGAGAGTGAGTAGTAGAGAGTGAGTAGTAGAGAGTAGTAGCGAGTGAGTAGTAGAGAGTGAGTAGTAGAGTAGTAGAGAGTGAGTAGTTGAGAGTGAGTAGTAGAGAGTGAATAGTAGAGAGTAGTAGAGAGTGAGTAGTAGAGAGTAGTAGAGAGTGAGTAGTAGAGAGTGAGTAGTAGAGAGAGAGTAGTAGAGTAGTAGAGAGTTAGTAGTAGAGTAGTAGAGAGTAGTCAGTCAGTGTCAGTCAATGTCAGTGAATGTCAGTCAGTCAGTGTCAGTCAGTCTGTCAGTGTCAGTCAATCAGTGTCAGTCAGTCAGTGTCAGTCAATCAGTGTCAGTCAGTCAGTGTCAGTCAGTGTCAATCAGTGTCAATCAGTGTCAGTCAGTGTCAATCAGTCAGTGTCAGCTAGAGCAGCTCTGCTGACCTGGTTCTCTGGCTCTAAAGCAGCTCTGTTGACCTGGTTCTCTCTCTCTAATGCAGCTCTGCTGACGTGGTTTCTCTGGCTCTACAGCAGGTCTGCTGACCTGGTTCTCTGGCTCTAGAGCAGCTCTGCTGACCTAGTTCTTATGCTACAGAGCAGCTCTGCTGATCTAGTTCTCTGGCTCTACAACAGCTCTGCAGACCTGGTTCTCTGGCTCTAAAGCAGCTCCGTTGACCCAGTTCTATGGCTCTGAAGCAGTTCTGCTGACATGGTTCACTGGCTCTATAGAAGCTCTGCTGACCTGGTTCTCTCCCTCTAAAGCAGCTCTACTGACCTGGTTTCTCTGGCTCTGCAGCAGCTCTGCTGACCTGGTTCTCTGGCTCTAGAGCAGCTCTGTTGACCTGGTTCTTAGGCTCTAGACCAGCTCTACTGACCTGGTTCTCTGGCTCTAAAGCAGCTCTGCTGACCTGGTTCTATGGCTCTAAAGCAGCTCTGCTGATTTGGTTCTCTGGCTCTAGAGTAGCTCTGCTGACCTGGTTCTCTGGCTCTAAAGCAGTTCTGCGAACCTGGTTCTCTGGCTCTAAAGCAGCTCTGCTGGCCTGGTTCTCTGGCTCTAAAGCAGCTCTGCTGACCTGGTTCTCTCCCTCTAAAGCAGCTCTGCTGACCTGGTTTCTCTGGCTCTACAGCAGCTCTGCTGACCTGGTTCTCTGACTCTAGAGCAGCTCTGCTGACCTGGTTCTCTGGCTCTACAGCAGCTCTGCTGACCTGGTTTTCTGCACTCACGACGCACGCACCCGACTTAGCGAAAATATATTTAAAAATAATATACGTTTCTTGTAAGTACAAATATATTATTTTGATGAACATCTTACATAATCTCTTGCCTTAATATGTATATTAAAGACACATACATATCATTTTGGAACATCATTTTTTTTGCGGAAATCGCGCACCCAGCGCGCCCCAGCACATATATGATGTCACGCGGGACCCGCAAGCGTGCAAACATCTCGTACCGTAATGCGCATGTGTCGCGAATGCGCGGAACAGGAGTCGCAGACTGGTCGCATACCAATCGCGCATATCACGTGATATTAAATGTATATGATGTAACTGAAAAACACGCAGCCGTCGCACACCATACACGGATCCTTCATGACTTTTCTAAAATGGCGGCTAGAATGCGTGCACCCACCGTGATGTGTACACTTTGAGTGCGCGACTGCGTAAAAAATTGGATTTTTTTTAAAAGAAAAGGATATAAATATATTAAAATAAAAAATGAAAACAAGAAAATTAATCAATATTTCAGTTTTAATTAAAAAATATTTTTTTGCAATTTTCAGAAAAATGTATAATGTTATTTAATGAATAAAATATTTATAAATAAACAGTTAAAAAACTGTAGAAAATCAGTACAAAAAATAGATATAACTACTATCACACTAGCATTTAAAAAACCTTTGAAATTCACTGAAAAAAAACATAGGTTTCAGAGACGTTATAGTTAGAAAGTAGCATTTAAAAAACCTTAGAAATTCACAGGAAAAACCATAGGTTTCAGGGGTGTTATAGTTAGCTGCCCATTTCACTTGTACAAAACCATAGAAATTCCTCCGTTATAGTTAGTTCTGCTAACTATAACTCACGCGCCCGCAATGCACTGCTGATGATGTCACATATTGCATCATTCATGACATGGTCAGTGACATCACTGATGACATCACTGATGACATCTCAAATGACATCACTGATGACATCATCCACTTGACAATCCGATACACCACATCATACACTAGTATAACCTTTCATCACTCACTGTAAAATACAGAGTACCATATTTGAAACCATTGACACACCAATACCAGTTACTACATACCCACTCACTGATTCCTAAGTCTACACACACAACTACCCATTCAACAACAGAATCATCTATACATGCAGTCATTAATTAATAGAACACTATCAAATGCACTTATACACATATATAGACATTGACACATCAGCAGTCATCTTAGTCAGTTATGCAGTCATCCTACTCACTCATGAAAAAAATGTATCGCACTTAAATTTACTCACTTACACAATTATCCAACGACACCTCATTTATTCAAACACATAGTAACTCATCGTTATGTTAAAAAAGCACCATTACAATTATACACTCATTCATATATTTACTCTCACAATCACTGACTCTTACACAAACTTATTTATATACACCAACTCTCACATACAATGCCTTTTATGTTTTTTACTTTGTTGAAGATGTACAACTAAAACATATATTTGCTCACCAACACACAAATAAATACACTCAGTCACCCAAACAACTGTTTCCACATGCACTCTTAAACCCATACACCTAGTCAATCAACCATTCACACATCTATGCATAGAGTTAGACACACCCCGTCCAACCACACACAAACTCAGTGTCCCATACAAATACTCACCCAACTAATCAATAACTAATATACACACTCATGTAGTTAGTGACCAACTGAGGCAGCATGTTATACAACAACAGAGAAAGTGCTGCACACATTCACATAGTTTAGTTACTAATCCATGTATTAAGTGAGACACTTTTAATTACTCACTTAAAAAGACAGTAAGACAGCTACTAAAACCTCCATCCAGACAGTTATATATCCACTCAATCTTCAATACAGATTGGTATATATATAATACATATTTAAATTTCAAACTAAACCACATTCAGTGGATGATGTCATCAGTGATGTCATTTGAGATGTCATCAGTGATGTCATCAGTGATGTCACTGACCATGTCATGAATGATGCAATATGTGACATCATCAGCAGAGCATTGCGGGCGCGTGAGTTATAATTAGCAGAACTAACTATAACGGAGGAATTTCTATGGTTTTGGACGAGTGAAATGGGCAGCTAACTATAACACCCCTGAAACCTATGGTTTTTTCTGTGAATATATATATATATATATATATATATATATATATATATATATATATATATACACTGAAAAAACCATAGGTTTCACACATGTTATAGTTAGCGGAAATTTTACTGATAAAAAACCAATGAAATTCCCCCGTTATAGTTAGTGCAGGCAACTATAACTCACGCGACCGCAATCCTCTGCTGATGCTAATACTGTATTTAGACACTTATTTGCCCATGTCTTCTTCCATACATTTTTAGCTATACATATATTACAAATATTTTTTTTTCATAAAGACACATATGTCATCAGCAGAAGATTGCGGTTGCGTGAGTTATAGTTGCCTGCACTAACTATAACGGGGGAATTTCATTGGTTTTTTATCAGTAAAATTTCCGCTAACTATAACATGTGTGAAACCTATGGTTTTTTCAGTGAATTTGCAAGGTTTTTTAAATGCTAATTCCTAACTATAACGTGTGTGAAACCTATGGTTTTTTCAGTGAATTTGTACGGTTTTTTAAATGCTAAGTTACTTTACGCCATTCGTGGCGTGCGCGCCCACTTAACGCAGTTCGTTCCGTGCGCGCACGGTGCGCTTCGCGCACCGTGCGCGCACAGTGATGCGGTGAAGCGGTGCGATGACAAAGCAAGAAAGCACGTCAACAAATCTGTTTCTGCTTTCCTCCGTGACTATGGTATGGGTGCCATTTACCACAACAACTTGCGTTATGACATGCAAGACATTTATAGAGGAGATGGTGTGCACTTCAATGATGAAGGGAACAGAGTCTTCCTCTTGAACCTTAGACTCTGCATCGGTACTTACTTGTAGGTACCACTAAAAAATCATTTCATAAACACAACGGCTCTTTTTAGAGCCCCCTAATATCTAAACACTTAAATCTGATTTTCATTTTTTTTTTTTTTTTTTCTACCGTACGCTTACCGTAAGCTTACCGTACGCGTACCCCGTGATTTTTTTTAAAATCAATAAATGTTTTCTTTGTACTTTACAGTCCTTCTTTGACCCCCTCACAAATGTAAGGGGGTCTGTAACTCTCCTCATTGCCCCCTTTTCTTGTTTTCACTCTTTTTTTTCTGAGTGAAATACACAAAATGGCGGCCGCCGCTTCCTGGTTTCTGCCGATTCGAATGTTTACTAAGATCTAAGAGCCAATCAGAATCGCGCTCGCGCACGCCACCGTACGCTTACGGTAAGCGTACGGTAAGCGTACCGTAAGCGGGCTCAGATATATATATTGATTTAAAGGCTATTTTCTCAGAATCTACTGAACAGATTTACACCAAACCTACAAAAGGCACTTCCTTGACCTAGGGACTACCTCTCTGCCAAATTTCGAGTAATTCTGTTCAGCCGTTCGGGCTGTAGCTCGTTCTAAAGGTCCTATGGAAAAATGCATGGGGAAAACGCGTTTTGGGACCCCCCTTTTATCTCAGCCCCCGCTTGACGGATCCCCCCGAGACTTTCAGGGTAGGAGCGGAGCGTAGCGCCCCACCTATTTTGAGAAATTTGCGAGGATTCATCGACCGGCGCCAAAGTTATTCAAAATAGAATGTTGAGGTTTTCCTATGGAAAAGGGGTCCTAACTATAACTACCTACTGGCGACCGCCAGTAGGTAATATATGTATATATATATATATATATATATAATATTATGGATGTGTGTGTCCCTATGAGTCTGTGCATGAATGGACTGAGGATATCCATCTGTTTACAAGATTTGTGTGTGAGTCTGCAAATTAATGTGTGCATCTGTATCAGTGTGTACCTCTGTGGATGTGTGTATGTATGGATCTGGAGTTATCTATGCATCCATCAGACTGAGCCAGACTGGAGCAAGGCCCTTCCTAAACAAAGGTTTTAGCAATGTAATCATGCTGCGGTATTGTATATAAATCATCAAACCACGGAACATCCAACAGAATTCAAGTTATAAAGCGAGCATGGAAACTCCAACATTGTATAGATGAGTTTTAACCCACAAATAGTTCATCTAAACCAAATGCCCTCTAATCTTAGCATATTTCGGGACATGTACATTCCCTTCTTCAGGACATATGCATTTCTAATTCTAGAAATTACATGGGCAGAGTTCAGCTTCAGCCACTGACTTTCGACATTCTCTGTTCTGCTCAATCCTCATTGCAAGGTTTTCCTGCAACAGTCTTATTAATCGGTCTCAGTTTGATGTGTCAGTTTTTGTGCCTTCATTAGATTTCTCTTACAGGGATAGGCCACAGCTGATTGTAATGTCCCAGGAAAACTAGTGCACTTAACCCTGCCTCAGAATGGAAGAAAGGGCAGGCCTGTAACGTGGATGCACCATCAGCAATAGTGCATATTTATCACCACTCTGACACTGCCATTGCTTGCAATATATAAGTGTTGAACAGGTGTATCTATAGTGATAAAGGTAACAAAGGTGTCCTTGCCATAAACATTTCATGATATCTGATAAACTCTCCCCCAATTTTCGTTAAGTGTTTTTCCTGATGTACACGGTTCATTGTTTAGTGGTTGTTACCTCGCTTGTCGCTAGACCCCCTCATAGTATTCTCACCTGAGTTCCCGTTCTTAGCTGTAAAACACTGTGCGCCAGATCATAGTGCACCAGGCTCAGGGTTTGAGCACTGCCAGACCACAATCAGGGGGAGGAGGGGGAGAGGTCAGAGAGGGGCTAATGATCATGTTGGTTTAGGTTGTTTGCTTCTAGTGTCCTGGGGTCAGTCCTACTATGGCTCCAAAACAGGCCAAGGAAATCCCTTTCTGCACTTGACTCCCAGGATAGCAAGTTCGAGCAGTCAAAGGCTTCTGACGGAGGTAGAGGGCGCGGCAGGCACTCAGAACTCAACAATCAACCAACAGACACAATAAAGTTATGTCTAGCACAGCATTTTTTTTTAGTAAGAAAGAAAATCTTTTAAACTCACAACAAAATAATACCACCGGGTACAATTACTGGGTTGCACTGAACCATCCCCAGAATAGCGCAGCAGACCTGTGGTGGCCTCTACCCTCTGTAGGATTTCTCAGGACGTTGCTCCCCGGTATGTCATATTGGCATAGTTATTAATCAAGCACAGACTCTGGGTTACCTAACTGGCTACTCTGTAGATCAGTTCACTGGCTTTTGCCTCTAAGAGTCACATGGGTAAAAACGATATTGCTCAGACTGCAGGTTTCTCTGCCCTGCTATACCTATTCGGTGGTGGTCTGCCCAGAGTACCCGTTCCTATAGCACAGGCTTCAGTTGTGCGGAGCTGTAGGGCAACCTCATTTGAGCCAGGACTGCCAGCGCTAATCAGTTCGTCAGGTCTCCACGGCGCCACTTGTCTTTGACAGTTATGGTCTAGGACAGTTGCACACAGATGTTCATTGATAAAATTTGGAGCCTCAGGGTCAAGTCATCAGCAAATGGTTGTCATAGGCAGGTGCCACTTTCCAGCCCTGATCAGTGATCGTTGATGGTGGGTCTTCTAAGGGCCGTTCTGACATCAGGCACCGATGACGCAATGTTAATTCTCCTTTGAATGGTTTGGTACAGCTCACTATGGGAACTGCTCTGGGGGACCCACACCACACAGAGCGCTCCTGTCCTCTCTCCGACCAGCAGTCAACTTTCAACTTTCTCTATCTTGGACAGGCTGTTCTCTTTCATCACAGGACTCTCTCCTTCTCTCACCAGGCAGGCTTCTAGGTGCTAGACTGACCCTTGGCTCTTCCAGCAACCAGTGCAAACTTCAGGTGATGTTCCCACACCTCTGGGAGACTGATGTTATGCAGACATCAGTCCTGGTCACACAGCAATACAAGTATCGTACAAAGCACTGCTGTCATTTGTCAAGAAGAACTTGGAATTCCAACAAAGTGGGGTCAATTGGGTCCTACTTTATTACACTCCTTTTGCAGACATGGGAACCAGATCCACCCTCTAAAGCTTTGAAACTGGTTTAGTCAGATTCTCTTTCAAATGTCATTTTGTGTATGTCTCTCAGACACAGCCTTTGTGCGCGGTGATGACAATCACAAGAGGCAGCAGTGATGCCGGCTTCAGCAGGAGTATCCAAAACAGGATCACAATGAAGTGTGAGATCTCTTCACCTGACTGTCATCAGCCTTCCTGAAGCTGTAATGTGGGTCAGATGAAAGGACGGGTTCTACATAGAAAATTAATGTCCTAGGAACAGAATCTGCTTATCCACCCCCCTCCCTACCATCTACTAAATGGCAGTGTGCAGGAAGAGCTAATAAGCAGCCCTTTGCTGACAAGGACTTAAACTTAATTTTCAGATGGAGTCCTGGTCCATCCTCACTCACTTTAGTGTCTGGATCTCCACCCTCAAGCCACAGGAAAGCAGCCGATACACTTTGATTGTCTTTAGAAGCTGTATCCACCCTCCACCTTGTGCCAGAGGGATACAAAATAGATGCACTGGCCCCAATACTCAGACTCTCACTATACACAGATTCCTATTACCACACATGCTGCACATCCACTGTACTACGTGCACAGGACAAGCACACGGAAGGTTAGTGCAGGAGCCTGGGACTCACAACAAAGCAGTAAAGCAGACTGCACTCTCAGTGGACACAGGTAAGAGGTCTGGTCATAACTAATGATCCACAAAACTGGGTACGCTCCCACCACCACATTAAGTGGCTAACTCAGGACATGGGAAGTAGTGTCATCTCTGTTATGAGGCACAAAAAGGGGGGTTATCGTCCCAAAAAGCGACGCCGGGTATGAACGTATAATTATAATTATGAAGAAAAGAGCAACCTGGCAGTCAGTTTGTGTACCTCTATTTATTACGGCGGTACACAAACTGACAGGTTGCTCTTTTCTTCACAATCGCTGCTATGAGGGCACGCTTGGCATGCCTCTCCAGGGCACCAAACAGGTACTGTTCTGGGCTTCAAGGAGCTATAACAGGAGCTATAACATTACAGGAGGTATAACATTACAGTTTCACACAACTCAGGAACACATTCCTTATTAGCACTGCCAATACAAAGCCACAACCCTCTACCAAGGAGAGAGCTAAGAAGTGCAACCCTCTGCCAGGACTAGTGACACAATACAAGAGCACAACACTACCAGGACTGGTGTCACATCACAGGAGCACAACCTTCTACCTGTATACTAGTGACACGTTCAGTAGCACAACCTCCTACCAGCAGTGGAGGCATATCCAACTCCACAAAATATCTGACTCCAGTCATTTTTGGTGACGCAAGAGAAACACACCTCTCTCCACTGCTGAAACCTTCCTATTCCTACTGGGACGAGACATGCCTCATCTGATAACACACAGGTTCCTGATCTAAGCTTCAGTGTGTCATACCTCACCTGATAACACACAGGCTCCTGCTGTGAGCCACAGTGTGACATACCTCACAGCCTCTTATCTTGGGATCGGATAAGATGTCTAACCAATTTCCTCACTCATCTTCAATTGGAAACGCTGAATTACCTGCAGAAACGTTGATTTGTCTGGTAATTCTCCATTTTGTAAAAGAATGCACATACTTTCTTTATGATTTTGAACGTGAAATTACCACATCAGTGACTCCCCACCATCTGAATGAGCGCCATTGTAGGACACCCCCTCAGCGTCTCCTTCTGGGCGAGCACATCCATTGTGGTGGCAGGACAGGGGCAGCCCGCACTCCCCAAATCTTGTGTCTTCCCTCCCAAGGGATGAAACTTCCTGGCACCCCTTCTTTTACATCATCTTTTGACTTAGGCCAGTCTCTCCACTCAGCCCGTCTCTGGGTCTTTGACTGACTCTGCCTGCGGTGGGTTTCCTTCCTTGCACTCTCTCCATGGATCAGGCTTCTCTGCAGCTTCACAAATTCTGACCTCTGTACAGTTCATGAGGTGTCGGAGGGAAGGGGGAGGGCAGGAGTGTGAGAAGGATGGAAGACGGTAGAAGGGAAGATAGTAAGAGATTGCAGTTCAGAAATTAGGAAAAGCACATTAGTGGTCTGATTTTTTTAAGGAACTATCAAACCCTCCACCCTCCACCCTCCTGCTGAACTCCGACTCTAAGGACGGCTTGAAGAAAGCTTTTTAATATATAACCAGCTTTTCTTTGCTTCTGACAGAACAAGCTAAGAACTGAGAAGACGTAAATTCAATCTGAGTTTGAAAAGCTGTGGCAGCTCCTGAAAGAAAATGAGCAAGCACTGCACAGAAGACTGGAGGAGATGGAGAAGAAAATGACCATGATAGAAAATGCAAATATCACCAAACTGTCCAATCAAATCACCTCTCCCCTGGCCCTGATAACGGAGATAGAAAAGAAGTGTGAGGCGCCGGCATGGGAACTCCTGAAGGTGAGATACTAGTTGGTTAATAAAACAAAAGAAGTTAAGTAAATTTTCATTATTTTGTGTGCAACATTAAATGTTTGTGCGGAGCGCATATGGTTTTTTGGCAGGTCAGTGCACAGTGACCCCATGCACTCAGAGCTGCACACAATATACATTGTCCCACTTGATGCTGTGAGCCCTACTCCATATACAATTAGAGAAATATACAGTGACCATTTACAGTGCGATATACAAGTTAATAACTCATCTATATACAAATTATTTATGTATTTTTTCTATTAGGGAGAATGCAAAACACCAAACAATTCCAGTGACAGAAAATAATATATGAAGACCAAGGAGCAAAATGTGTTAAAAGTTAGATAGAAATGGAAAGCTTAATGAGAGACAACATCTGAGAGAATTGTAAAGAAACCAAATTCCTCCGTTTCGAAGAAGTTTGAAAACATTTCTGTTCTAACGTGGTTACTTGTCTCCGGATGCAGGTGGCCACTTAGTTTCGCGTGCACTGAAGCTCTTCTTATGGTGAACAGCTATGTATCTAGGCATTTGGAATAGGAAATGGCAAGCTCACTGGGTTTTTTGTCACTCCAGATAAAGATGAAGATTGCCGCAGCAAACTCTTTAGTTTGAAGAATAGTGACAATTTTATATGACGGGTAACCTTTGGTTCTATTAAAAGGTGTGCAAAATGGATTATCTTAAAAACCTAAACTCCAACCAAATTCCTTATCAATATGGCTTCGAGTGGTTTTAGAAGTATAAACCTCCTTATTGTGGTCATATGCTGTCACTTTAACAGTGATGCTCTGCTCAAATAGGTTGATTAGGTTACAGCCAAGAAGCATCCGGGTAAATAACTCCATGTACAGGGACTAGATGAGGGTGACAGAGAGCATCCAGGATATTCCTCGGAGGGTGACAGAGAGCATCTCTCAGAGGGTGACAGAGAACATCTCTCGGAGGGTGACAGAGAGCATCTCTCGGAGGGTGACAGAGAGCATCCCTCCGAGGGTGACAGAGAGCATCCCTCTGAGGGTGACAGAAAACATCTCTCTGAGGGTGACAGAGAGTATCCCTTCCAGGGTGACAAAGAGCATCCCTCAAGAGTGACAGAGAGCATCCCTCCAAGGGCAACAGAGAGCATCCCTCCGAGGGCGACAGAGAGCATCCCTCCGAGGGCGACAGAGAGCATCCCTCCGAGGGTAACAGAGAGCATCCCTCCGAGGGCGACAGAGAGCATCCCTCCGAGGGTGACAGAGAGCATCTCTCTGAGGGTGACAGAGAGCATTTCTCTGAGGGTAACAGAGAGCATCTCTCTGAGGGTGACAGAGAATATCCCTTCCAGGGTGACAAAGAGCATCCCTTCAAGAGTGACAGAGAGCATCCCTCCAAGGGTGACAAAGAGCATCCATCCAAGGGTGACAGACAGCATCCCTCCGAGGGTGACAGAGAGCGTCCCTTTGAGGGCGACAAAGAGCGTCCCTCCGAGGGCGACAGAGAGCGTCCCTCCGAGGGGGACAGAGAGCATCCCTCCGAGTGTGACAGACGGCATCCCTCCGACGGCAGCAGAGAGCATCCGTCCGAGGGTGACAGAGAGCATCCCTCCAAGGGCGACAGAGAGCATCCCTCCGAGGGCAACAGAGAGCATCCCTCCGAGGGTGACAGAGAGCATCCCTCCGAGGGCGACAGAAAGCATCCCTCCAAGGGCGACAGAGAGCATCCCTCCGAGGACAACAGAGAGCCTCCCGCTGAAGACGACAGAGAGCATCCATCTGAGGGTGACAGAGAGCATCTCTCCAAGAGTGATGGAGAGTATCCCTCCGAGGGCGACAGAGAGCATCCCTCGAGGGTGGCTGAGAGCATCCCTCCCAGGGTGACAGAGAGCATCCCTCTGAGGGTGACAGAGAGTATCCCTCGGAGGATGACAGAGAGCATCCCTCCGAGGGTGGCGGAGAGTATCCCTCTCTGGTTCCACAGCCAGTTCTGAAATAGTCTAAGTTGAAGTTGTTGATAATGACCATGGCCTGTCAATGTTGGTACAAACATGTAATTTACCAGTTAGTCTAAACACATGTTCAAATGCCATTTCTGCTTCAAGGAAAATGATAGTTAGTAAACCTATGTTTCCTCGGGTGACCAATTTGGGAATCAAGCCCACCACCACCAATGTAGATAAAGTTTGGCGTACAGTTTTGTGTTCGTGCTGAGAAATGAAATGGGGCCAGGAAGACCCACCGTCCAAGGGAGGCTCATCCTTCTTACAAGAGTGGACTACTCTTGCCTCATGCTGAAATGGAGGCCCCTGACCTGTTGATATGACCTTGCGACTCATTTTATCATTATTTCCCGTAACCTTTAAATGTAGCTTCTCTTGTAATCAGAGGAAGGTGACTCCCGACATATTGATGAGCCTCTTGTATCTGTCTAGGACGATGGCTCGTGACCAATTGATGAACCTCAAAGGGTCCTATGCGTTTGGTTTATCTGATAATAGTGGCCCTCTGCTTGCTACTGCCCACTAAGGCAGTAACTCTACTGACTTCTGATTTTAGTAGACCACACTTCTCTAACGAGTAGCTTGTGAGATACTGGTGTCTCTCCAGCTACCTGCAAGTAGCTCTCACGTGTGTAGCCCAGTCTACTAAATTAGACGTTTTTGCTTGGTTGAATTAATATATGTGTACTAAAATTCTGAAGCGTGTATTTGAAATGAATATGCATTTAGTTTCAGAACTCATGAGCTGATCTTTTGAGGAAAAATGGATTTCCAAAATATACTTAAAGCTGTTATTTGAGTGATAAATCCTGAAGCTTTGAAGAGACGTAATATTAATATTATTACCATGGGCCGGGGGCATTGCACCTATGGCTGTCATGTATTAGTCATGCAGCTTTGGAGAGACGTATTATTAATAATAACACCATGGGCCTGGGGCATTGCACCTATGGCTGTCATGTATTACTCATGCAACTTAGGAGAGACGTATTATTAATATTATTACCATGGGTCAGGGACATTGCACCTCTGCGTGTTATGTATTACTTATGCAGCTTTGGAGAGACGTATCGTTAATAATAAAAGCATGGGCCAGAAGCATTGCACTCATGGCTGTCATGTATTACTCATGCAGCTTTGGAGAGATGTATTATTAATGCATTATTAATATTATTACCATGGGCATGAGGCATGGCACCTATAGCCGTCATGTATTACTTATGCAGCTTTGGAGAGACGTATTATTAATATTATTACCATGGTCCGGGGGCATTGCACCTATGGCTGTCATGCAATACTCATGCGGCGTTGGAGAGACGTAATAATAATATTATTACCATGGGCCAGGGACATTGCACATATGGGTGTTATGTATTACTTCTGCAGCTTTGGAGAGACATATTATTAATAAATTATTAATATTATTACCATGGGCCGGGGGCATTGCACATATGACCGTCATGTATTACTCATGCAGCTTTGAGAGGCGTATTATTAATATTATTACCATGGGCTGGGGGCATTGCACCTATGGCTATCATGTATTACTCATACAGCTTTGGAGAGACGTATTATTAATATTATTACCATGGGCCGCATGCATTGCACCTGTGGCTGTCATGTATTACTCATGCAGCTTTGGAGAGACGTATTATTAATATTATTACCATGGTCCATGGGCATTTCACCTATGGCTATCGTGTATTACCCATGTAGCTTTGGAGAGACATATTATTAATATTTTTACCATGGGCCGGGGGCGTTGCGCCTATGGCTGTAATGTATTACTCATACAGCCATGGAGAGATGCATTATTAATATTATTATCATGGGCCAGGGTCATTGCACCTGTGGCTGTCATGCATTACTCATGCAACTTTGGAGAGACGTATTATTAATATTATTACCATGGGCCGGGGGCATTGCACCTATGGCTGTCATGTATTACTCATGCAACTTTGGAGAGACGTATTATTAATAATAACACCATGGTCCAGGGGCATTGCACCTGTGGCTAACATGTATTACTCATGCATCTTTGGAGAGACGTCTTAATAATATTATTACCATTGTCCAGGAGCATTACAACCATGGCTGTCATGTATTAGTCATGCAGCTGTGGAGAGATGTATTATTAATATTACTACCATTGGCCGGGTGCATTGCACCTATGACTGTCATGTCTTACTCATGCAGCTTTCGAGAGACGTATTATTAATATTTTTACCATGGGCCAGGGGCATTGCACCTATCGCTGTCATGTATTACTCATGCAGCTTTAGAGAGACATATTATTAATATTATTACCATAGGCCGGGGGCATTGCACCTATGGCCGTCATGTATTACTCATGCGGAGGCATTTCAAATTGCTGGTAATCGTGCATGGGACCACCACTACTGTAATCCTGTTTGACGTGGTCACTATTGCACACAAATGATAGTAGCTCGGGTGCTTTTCTTCGATCATAAGTGGCTCCTACTACAGAAAAGGTTGGAGACCCCAGGAATAGACAATACACCGATGTGAGGAGCAGTCCCCTCAAAGATGGAAGAATTTCAGAGAAACATGTAAATAACAAACAATATTTTTTTATATATAAAAAATGCAATGTTTACTAGAAAGATATTTTTCTTTCACACATTCTGAATCATATTTAACCTAAAACACCATTTCCATCATTGATGGTTATGAATTACTATGTTCAGCTCTTCCTAAAAGCTCTGATGTCACAGAGTATTACATCACCAATGCTGGTCCTCTGAGAGTGGTCATCAATGTAGAGTCATTTGCTGTGAATCAGTATAGCCATGACAGCCAGCATGTGTATCGTGGTTGTAAACATTAAGCCCAAAATCATTCCCAATTATTTCTTTAACAGTTTACATACCCCTTCTGCTTGTACCTTCTCCTCCAGGGTACTCTTCTAGTACCCCTTCTGCTTGTACCTCTTCCTGCAGGGAACTCTTCTAGTACCCCTTCTTGTTGTACCTCCTCCTGCAGGGCCCACTTCTAGTATCCCTTCTTCTTGTACCTCCTTCTGCAGGGCACTCTTCTAGTACCCCATCTGCTTGTCCCTCCTCCTCCAGGGCATTCTTCTGGTACCCCTTCTGCTTGTACCTCTTCCTGCAGGGCACTCTTCTAATACCTCTTCTTCTTGTACCTTCTCCCGCAGGGCACTCTTATAGTACCCCTTCTTCTTGTACCTCCTCCTGCAGGCATCCTTCTAGCCACCCCTTCTTCTTGTACCTCCTCCAGCAGGGCACTCTTCTAGTACACCTTCTTCTTGTACCTCCTCCTGCAGGGCACTCTTATAGTACCCCTTCTTCTTGTACCTCCTGCACAGGGCACTCCTATAGTACCCCTTCTGCTTGTACCTCTTCCTGCAGGGCACTCTTCCAGTACCCTTTCTTCTCGTACAGCCTCCTGCAGGGCACTCTTCCAGTACCCCTTCTTCTCGTACCGCCTCCTGCAGGGAACTCTTCCAGTACCCCTTCTGCTAGTACCTCCTCCTGCAGGGCTCTCTTCTAGTACCCCTTCTTCTTGTACCTCCTCCTGCAGGGCACTCTTCTAGTACCCCTTCTGCTCGTACCTCCTCCTGCAGGGCACTCTTCTAGTACCCCTTGTTCTTGTGCCTCCTCCTCCTGCAGGGCACTCTTCTAGTACCCCTTGTTCTTGTGCCTCCTCCTCCTGCAGAGCACTCTTCTAGTTCCCCTTCTTCTTGTACCTCCTCCTGCAGGGCACTCTTCTAGTACCCCTTCTTCTCGTACCTCCTCGTGCAGGGCACTCTTTTAGTGCCCCTTCTGCTCGTACCTCCTCCTGCAGGGCCCACTTCTAGTACCCCTCCTGCTCGTACCTCCTCCTGCAGGGCCCACTTCTTGTACCCCTTCTTCTTGTACCTCCTCCTGCAGACCACTCTTCTAGTACCCCTTCTGCTTGTACATCCTCCTTCAGGGCACTCTTCTAGGACCCCTTCTGCTCGTATCTCCTCCTGCAGACCATTCTTCTGATACCCCTTCTGCTGTTACCTCCTCCTGCTGGGCATTCTTCTAGTACCCCATCTGCTTGTACCTCCTCCTGCAGGGCACTCTTCTAGTAAACCTTCTGCTTGTACCTCCTCCTGCAGGACACTCTTCTAATAACCCTTCTGCTCGTACCTCCTCCTGCAGGGCACTCTTCTAGTACACCTTTGTCTCATACCTCCTCCAGCAGGGCACTCTTCCAGTACCCCTACTGTTCGAACCTCCTTCTGCAGGACCCACTTCTAGTACCCCTTCTGCTTGTACCTCCTCCTGCAGGGCCCACTTCTAGTACCCCTTCTTCTTGTACCTCTTCCTGCAGGGCACTCTTCAAGTACCCCTTCTGGTTGTACCTCCTCCTCCAGGGCACTCTTCTAGTACCCCTTCTTCTTGTACCTCTTCCTGCAGGGCACTCTTCTAGTGCCCCTTCTGCTCTTTCCTCCTCCTCAGGGCACTCATCTAATACCCCTTCTGCTCGAACCTCCTCCTGCAGGGCACTCTTCTAGTGCCACTTCTGCTCATTTCTCCTCCTGCAGGGCATGCTTCTAGTACTGCTTCTGCTCATACCTCCTACTGCAGGGCCCACTTCTAGTACCCCTTCTGCTCATACCTCCTCCTGCAGGGCCCACTTCTAGTACCCCTTCTTCTTGTACCTCCTCCTGGAGGGCACTCTTCTAGTACTCCTTCTGCTTGTACCTCCTCCTCCAGGGCACTCTTCTAGTACCCCTACTGCTTGTACCTCTACCCGCAGGACACTCTTCTAGTACCCCTTCTTCTTGTACCTCCTCCTGCAGGGTACTCTTCTAGTACCCCTTCTGCTCGTACCTCCTCCTGCAGGGCACTCTTCTAGTACCCCTTATTCTTGTACCTCCTACTGCAGGGCACTCTTATAGTACCCCTTCTGCTCGTACCTCCTCCTGCAGGGCACTCTTCTAGCCACACGTTCTGCTTTTACCTCCTCCTGCAGGGCACTCTTCTAGCACCACTTCTTCTTGTACCTCCTCCTGCAGGGCACTCTTCTAGTACCCCTTCTTCTTGTGCCTCCTCCTGCAGGGCACTCTTCTAGTACACCTTCTTCTTGTACCTCCTCCTGCAGGGCACTCTTTTAGTACCCATCCTGCTCGTACCTCCTCCTGCAGGGTACTCTTCTAGTACCCCTTCTTCTTGTAGCTCCTCCTGCAGGGCTCTCTTCTAGTACCCCTTCTGCTTGTACCTCCTCCTCCAGGGCACTCTTCTAGTACCCCTTCTGCTTGTACCCCTGCCTGCAGGGCACTCTTCTAGTACCCCTTCTGCTCGTACCTCCTCCTGCAGGGCACTCTTCTAGTGCCATTTCTGCTCGTTTCTCCTCCTGCAGGGCACTCTTCTAGTACTGCTTCTGCTCATACCTCCTCCTGCAGGGCCCACTTCTAGTACCCCTTCTGCTTGTACCTCCTCCTGCAGGGTCTACTTCTAGTACCCCTTCTTCTTGTACCTCCTCCTGCAGGGCACTCTTCTAGTACTCCTTCTGCTTGTACCTCCTCCTCCAGGGCACTCTTCTAGTACCCCTACTGCTTGTACCTCTGCCTGCAGGGCACTCTTCTAGTACCCCTTCTGCTCGTACCTCCTCCTGCATGGCACTCTTCTAGTACCCCTTATTCGTGTACCTCCTCCTGCAGGACACTCTTCTAGTACCCCTACTTCTTGTACCTCCTCCTGCAGGGCACTCTTATAGTACCCCTTCTGCTTGTACCTCCTCCTGCAGGGCACTCTTCTAGCCACCCGTTCTGCTTGTACCTCCTCCTGCAGGGCACTCTTCTAGCACCACTTCTTCTTGTACCTCCTCCTGCAGGGCACTCTTCTAGTACCCCTTCTTCTTGTGCCTCCTCCTGCAGGGCACTCTTCTAGTACCCCTTCTTCTTGTACCTCCTCCTGCAGGGCACTCTTTTAGTACCCCTCCTGCTCGTACCTCCTCCTGCAGGGCACTCTTTTAGTACCCCTTCTTCTTGTAGCTCCTCCTGCAGGGCACTCTTCTAGTACCCCTTCTTCTTGTGCCTCCTCCTGCAGGGCACTCTTCTACTACCCCTTTTTGTTGCACCTCCTCCTGCAGGGCCCACTTCTGGTACCCCTTCTTCTTGTACCTCCTCCTGCAGGGCACTCTTCTAGTACCCCTTCTGCTTGTACATCCTCCTCCAGGGCACTCTTCTAGGACCCCTTCTGCTCGTATCTCCTCCTGCAGACCATTCTTCTAATACCCCTTCTGCTCGTACCTCCTCCTACTGGGCATTCTTCTAGCACCTCATCTGCTTGTACCTCCTCCTGCAGGGCACTCTTCTAGTAACCCTTCTGCTTGTACCTCCTCCTGCAGGACACTCTTCTAATACCCCTCCTGCTCGTACCTCCTCCTGCAGGGCACTCTTCTAGTACACCTTCATCTCATATCTCCTCCTGCAGGCCACTCTTCTAATACCCCTTCTGCTGGTACTTCCTCCTGCTGGGAATTCTTGTAGTACCCCTTCTGCTTGTACCTCCTCCTGCAGGGCACTCTTCCAGTACCCCTTCTGTTCGTACCTCCTTCTGCACGACCCACTTCTAGTACCCCTTCTGCTTGTACCTCCTCCAGCAGGGCCCACTTCTAGTACCCCTTCTGGTTGTACCTCCTCCTCCAGGGCACTCTTCTAGTACCCCTTCTTCTTGTACCTCTTCCTGCAGGGCACTCTTCTAGTGCCCCTTCTGCTCGTTCCTCCTCCTCAGGGCACTCATCTAGTGCCCCTTCTGCTCGTACCTCCTCCTACAGGTCACTCTTCTAGTGCCACTTCTGCTCGTTTCTCCTCCTGCAGGGCACTCTTCTAGTACTGCTTCTGCTCATACCTCCTCCTGCAGGGCCCACTTCTAGTACCCCTTCTGCTCGTACCTCCTCCTGCAGGGCCCACTTCTAGTACCCCTTCTTCTTGTACATCCTCCTGCAGGGCACTCTTCTAGTACTCCTTCTGCTTGTACCTCCTCCTCCAGGGCACTCTTCTAGTACCCCTACTGCTTGTACTTCTGCCTGCAGGGCACTCTTCTAGTACCCCTTCTTCTTGTACCTCCTCCTGCAGGGCACTCTTCTAGTACCCCTTCTGCTCGTACCTCCCCCTGCAGGGTACTCTTCTAGTACCCCTTATTCTTGTACCTCCTCCTGCAGGGCACTCTTCTAGTACCCCTTCTTCTTGTACCTCCTCCTGCAGGGCACTCTTATAGTACCCCTTCTGCTCGTACCTCCTGCAGGGCACTCTTCTAGCCACCCGTTCTGCTTGTACCTCCTCCTGCAGGGCACTCTTCTAGTACCACTTCTTCTTGTACCTCCTCCTGCAGGGCACTCTTATAGTACCCCTTCTGCAGGGCACTCTTCTAGCCACCCGTTCTGCTTGTACCTCCTCCTGCAGGGCACTCTTCTTGCACCACTTCTTCTTGTACCTTCTCCTGCAGGGCACTCTTCTAGTACCCCTTCTTCTTGTGCCTCCTCCTGCAGGGCACACTTTTAGTACCCCTTCTTCTTGTACCTCCTCCTGCAGGGCACTCTTTTAGTACCTCTCCTGCAGGGCACTCTTTTAGTACCCCTTCTTCTTGTAGCTCCTCCTGCAGGGCACTCTTCTAGTACCCCTTCTTCTTGTACCTCCTCCTGCAGGGCACACTTCTAGTACCCCTTCTTCTTGTGCCTCCTCCTGCAGGGCACTCTTCTACTACCCCTTTTTCTTGCACCTCCTCCTGCAGGGCCCACTTCTGGTACCCCTTCTTCTTGTACCTCCTCCTGCAGGGCACTCTTCTAGTACCCCTTCTGCTTGTACATCCTCCTCTAGGGCACTCTTCTAGGACCCCTTCTGCTTGTATCTCCTCCTGCAGACCATTCTTCTAATACCCCTTCTGCTCGTACCTCCTCCTGCTGGGCATTCTTCTAGTACCTCATCTGCTTGTACCTCCTCCTGCAGGGCACTCTTCTAGTAACCCTTCTGCTTGTACCTCCTCCTGCAGGACACTCTTCTAATACCCCTCCTGCTCGTACCTCCTCCTGCAGGGCACTCTTCTAGTACACCTTCATCTCATATCTCCTCCTGCAGGCCACTCTTCTAATACCCCTTCTGCTGGTACCTCCTGCTGGGAATTCTTGTAGTACCCCTTCTGCTTGTACCTCCTCCTGCAGGGCACTCTTCCAGTACCCCTTCTGTTCGTACCTCCTTCTGCAGGACCCACTTCTAGTACCCCTTCTGCTTGTACCTCCTCCTGCAGGGCCCACTATTAGTACCCCTTCTGGTTGTACCTCCTCCTCCAGGGCACTCTTCTAGTACCCCTTCTTCTTGTACCTCTTCCTGCAGGGCACTCTTCTAGTGCCCCTTCTGCCCGTTCCTCCTCCTCAGGGCACTCATCTAGTACCCCTTCTGCTCGTACCTCCTCCTACAGGGCACTCTTCTAGTGCCACTTCTGCTAGTTTCTCCTCCTGCAGGGCACTCTTCTAGTACTGCTTCTGCTCATACCTCCTCCTGCAGGGCCCACTTCTAGTACCCCTTCTGCTCGTACCTCCTCCTACAGGGCCCATTTCTAGTACCCCTTCTTTTTGTACATCCTCCTGCAGGGCACTCTTCTAGTACTCCTTCTGCTTGTACCTCCTCCTCCAGGGCACTCTTCTAGTACCCCTACTGCTTGTACCTCTGCCTGCAGGGCACTCTTCTAGTACCCCTTCTTCTTGTACCTCCTCCTGCAGGGCACTCTTCTAGTACCCCTTCTGCTCGTACCTCCCCCTGCAGGGCACTCTTCTAGTACCCCTTATTCTTGTACCTCCTCCTGCAGGGCACTCTTCTAGTACCCCTTCTTCTTGTACCTCCTCCCGCAGGGCACTCTTATAGTACCCCTTCTGCTCGTACCTCCTGCAGGGCACTCTTCTAGCCACCCGTTCTGCTTGTACCTCCTCCTGCAGGGCACTCTTCTAGTACCACTTCTTCTTGTACCTCCTCCTGCAGGGCACTCTTCTAGTACCCCTTTTTCTTGTGCCTCCTCCTGCAGGGCACTCTTCCAGTACCCCTTCTTCTTGTACCTCCTCCTGCAGGGCACTCTTTTAGTACCCCATCTGCTTGTACCTCCTCCTGCAGGGCACTCTTCTAGTAACCCTTCTGCTTGTACCTCCTCCTGCAGGACACTCTTCTAATAACCCTTCTGCTCGTACCTCCTCCTGCAGGGCACTCTTCTAGTACACCTTTGTCTCATACCTCCTCCAGCAGGGCACTCTTCCAGTACCCCTACTGTTCGTACCTCCTTCTGCAGGACCCACTTCTAGTACCCCTTCTGCTTGTACCTCCTCCTGCAGGGCCCACTTCTAGTACCCCTTCTTCTTGTACCTCCTCCTGCAGGGCACTCTTCAAGTACCCCTTCTGGTTGTACCTCCTCCTCCAGGGCACTCTTCTAGTACCCCTTCTTCTTGTACCTCTTCCTGCAGGGCACTCTTCTAGTGCCCCTTCTGCTCTTTCCTCCTCCTCAGGGCACTCATCTAGTACCCCTTCTGCTTGAACCTCCTCCTGCAGGGCACTCTTCTAGTGCCACTTCTGCTCATTTCTCCTCCTGCAGGGCATGCTTCTAGTACTGCTTCTGCTCATACCTCCTCCTGCAGGGCCCACTTCTAGTACCCCTTCTGCTCATACCTCCTCCTGCAGGGCCCACTTCTAGTACCCCTTCTTCTTGTACCTCCTCCTGGAGGGCACTCTTCTAGTACTCCTTCTGCTTGTACCTCCTCCTCCAGGGCACTCTTCTATTACCCCTACAGGTTGTACCTCTTCCCGCAGGACACTCTTCTAGTACCCCTTCTTCTTGTACCTCCTCCTGCAGGGTACTCTTCTAGTACCCCTTCTGCTCGTACCTCCTCCTGCAGGGCACTCTTCTAGTACCCCTTATTCTTGTACCTCCTACTGCAGGGCAATCTTATAGTACCCCTTCTGCTCGTACCTCCTCCTGCAGGGCACTCTTCTAGCCACACGTTCTGCTTTTACCTCCTCCTGCAGGGCACTCTTCTAGCACCACTTCTTCTTGTGCCTCCTCCTGCAGGGCACTCTTCTAGTACACCTTCTTCTTGTACCTCCTCATGCAGGGCACTTTTTTAGTACCCCTCCTGCTCGTACCTCCTCCTGCAGGGCACTCTTCTAGTACCCCTTCTTCTTGTAGCTCCTCCTGCAGGGCTCTCTTCTAGTACCCCTTCTTCTTGTACCTCCTCCTGCAGGGCACACTTCTAGTACCCCTTCTTCTTGTGCCTCCTCCTGCAGGGCCCTCTTCTAGTACCCCTTGTTCTTGTACCTCCTCCTGCGGGGGCCACTTCTGGTACCCCTTCTGCTTGTACCTCCTCCTCCAGGGCACTCTTCTAGTACCCCTACTGCTTGTACCCCTGCCTGCAGGGCACTCTTCTAGTACCCCTTCTGCTCGTACCTCCTCCTGCAGGGCACTCTTCTAGTGCCATTTCTGCTCGTTTCTCCTCCTGCAGGGCACTCTTCTAGTACTGCTTCTGCTCATACCTCCTCCTGCAGGGCCCACTTCTAGTACCCCTTCTGCTTGTACCTCCTCCTGCAGGGTCCACTTCTAGTACCCCTTCTTCTTGTACCTCCTCCTGCAGGGCACTCTTCTAGTACCCCTACTGCTTGTACCTCTGCCTGCAGGGCACTCTTCTAGTACCCCTTCTGCTCGTACCTCCTCCTGCATGGCACTCTTCTAGTACCCCTTATTCGTGTACCTCCTCCTGCAGGGCACTCTTCTAGTACCCCTTCTTCTTGTACCTCCTCCTGCAGGGCACTCTTATAGTACCCCTTCTGCTCGTACCTCCTCCTGCAGGGCACTCTTCGAGCCACCCGTTCTGCTTGTACCTCCTCCTGCAGGGCACTCTTCTAGCACCACTTCTTCTTGTACCTCCTCCTGCAGGGCACTCTTCTAGTACCCCTTCTTCTTGTGCCTCCTCCTGCAGGGCACTCTTCTAGTACCCCTTCTTCTTGTACCTCCTCCTGCAGGGCACTCTTTTAGTACCCCTCCTGCTCGTACCTCCTCCTGCAGGGCACTCTTTTAGTACCCCTTCTTCTTGTAGCTCCTCCTGCAGGGCACTCTTCTAGTACCCCTTCTTCTTGTACCTCCTCCTGCAGGGCACACTTCTAGTACCCCTTCTTCTTGTGCCTCCTCCTGCAGGGCACTCTTCTACTACCCCTTTTTCTTGAACCTCCTCCTGCAGGGCCCACTTCTGGTACCCCTTCTTCTTGTACCTCCTCCTGCAGGGCACTCTTCTAGTACCCCTTCTGCTTGTACATCCTCCTCCAGGGCACTCTTCTAGGACCCCTTCTGCTCGTATCTTCTCCTGCAGACCATTCTTCGAATACCCCTTCTGCTCGTACCTCCTCCTACTGGGCATTCTTCTAGTACCTCATCTGCTTGTACCTCCTCCTGCAGGGCACTCTTCTAGTAACCCTTCTGCTTGTACCTCCTCCTGCAGGACACTCTTCTAATACCCCTCCTGCTCGTACCTCCTCCTGCAGGGCACTCTTCTAGTACACCTTCATCTCATATCTCCTCCTGCAGGCCACTCTTCTAATACCCCTTCTGCTGGTACCTCCTCCTGCTGGGAATTCTTGTAGTACCCCTTCTGCTTGCACCTCCTCCTGCAGGGCACTCTTCCAGTACCCCTTCTGTTCGTACCTCCGTCTGCACGACCCACTTCTAGTACCCCTTCTGCTTGTACCTCCTCCTGCAGGGCCCACTTCTAGTACCCCTTCTGGTTGTACCTCCTCCTCCAGGGCACTCTTCTAGTACCCCTTCTTCTTGTACCTCTTCCTGCAGGGCACTCTTCTAGTGCCCCTTCTGCTCGTTCCTCCTCCTCAGGGCACTCATCTAGTGCCCCTTCTGCTCGTACCTCCTCCTACAGGTCACTCTTCTAGTGCCACTTCTGCTCGTTTCTCCTCCTGCAGGGCACTCTTCTAGTACTGCTTCTGCTCATACCTCCTCCTGCAGGGCCCACTTCTAGTACCCCTTCTGCTCGTACCTCCTCCTGCAGGGCCCACTTCTAGTACCCCTTCTTCTTGTACATCCTCCTGCAGGGCACTCTTCTAGTACTCCTTCTGCTTGTACCTCCTCCTCCAGGGCACTCTTCTAGTACCCCTACTGCTTGTACTTCTGCCTGCAGGGTACTCTTCTAGTACCCCTTCTTCTTGTACCTCCTCCTGCAGGGCACTCTTCTAGTACCCCTTCTGCTCGTACCTCCCCCTGCAGGGCACTCTTCTAGTACCCCTTATTCTTGTACCTCCTCCTGCAGGGCACTCTTCTAGTACCCCTTCTTCTTGTACCTCCTCCTGCAGGGCACTCTTATAGTACCCCTTCTGCTCGTACCTCCTGCAGGGCACTCTTCTAGCCACCCGTTCTGCTTGTACCTCCTCCTGCAGGGCACTCTTATAGTACCCCTTCTGCTCGTACCTCCTCCTGCAGGGCACTCTTCTAGCCACCCGTTCTGCTTGTACCTCCTCCTGCAGGGCACTCTTCTTGCACCACTTCTTCTTGTACCTTCTCCTGCAGGGCACTCTTCTAGTACCCCTTCTTCTTGTGCCTCCTCCTGCAGGGCACTCTTCTAGTACCCCTTCTTCTTGTACCTCCTCCTGCAGGGCACTCTTTTAGTACCCCTCCTGCAGGGCACTCTTTTAGTACCCCTTCTTCTTGTAGCTCCTCCTGCAGGGCACTCTTCTAGTACCCCTTCTTCTTGTAACTCCTCCTGCAGGGCACACTTCTAGTACCCCTTCTTCTTGTGCCTCCTCCTGCAGGGCACTCTTCTACTACCCCTTTTTCTTGCACCTCCTCCTGCATGGCCCACTTCTGGTACCCCTTCTTCTTGTACTTCCTCCTGCAGGGCACTCTTCTAGTACCCCTTCTGCTTGTACGTCCTCCTCCAGGGCACTCTTCTAGGACCCCTTCTGCTTGTATCTCCTCCTGCAGACCATTCTTCTAATACCCCTTCTGCTCGTACCTCCTCCTGCTGGGCATTCTTCTAGTACCTCATCTGCTTGTACCTCCTCCTGCAGGGCACTCTTCTAGTAACCCTTCTGCTTGTACCTCCTCCTGCAGGACACTCTTCTAATACCCCTCCTGCTCGTACCTCCTCCTGCAGGGCACTCTTCTAGTACACCTTCATTTCATATCTCCTCCTGCAGGCCACTCTTCTAATACCCCTTCTGCTGGTACCTCCTCCTGCTGGGAATTCTTGTAGTACCCCTTCTGCTTGTACCTCCTCCTGCAGGGCACTCTTCCAGTACCCCTTCTGTTCGTACCTCCTTCTGCAGGACCCACTTCTAGTACCCCTTCTGCTTGTACCTCCTCCTGCAGGGCCCACTATTAGTACCCCTTCTGGTTGTACCTCCTCCTCCAGGGCACTCTTCTAGTACCCCTTCTTCTTGTACCTCTTCCTGCAGGGCACTCTTCTACTGCCCCTTCTGCCCGTTCCTCCTCCTCAGGGCACTCATCTAGTACCCCTTCTGCTCGTACCTCCTCCTACAGGGCACTCTTCTAGTGCCACTTCTGCTAGTTTCTCCTCCTGCAGGGCACTCTTCTAGTACTGCTTCTGCTCATACCTCCTCCTGCAGGGCCCACTTCTAGTACCCCTTCTGCTCGTACCTCCTCCTGCAGGGCCCACTTCTAGTACCCCTTCTTTTTGTACATCCTCCTGCAGGGCACTCTTCTAGTACTCCTTCTGCTTGTACCTCCTCCTCCAGGGCACTCTTCTAGTACCCCTAGTGCTTGTACCTCTGCCTGCAGGGCACTCTTCTAGTACCCCTTCTTCTTGTACCTCCTCCTGCAGGGCACTCTTCTAGTACCCCTTCTGCTCGTACCTCCCCCTGCAGGGCACTCTTCTAGTACCCCTTATTCTTGTACCTCCTCCTGCAGGGCACTCTTCTAGTACCCCTTCTTCTTGTACCTCTTCCCGCAGGGCACTCTTATAGTACCCCTTCTGCTCGTACCTCCTGCAGGGCACTCTTCTAGCCACCCGTTCTGCTTGTACCTCCTCCTGCAGGGCACTCTTCTAGTACCACTTCTTCTTGTACCTCCTCCTGCAGGGCACTCTTCTAGTACCCCTTTTTCTTGTGCCTCCTCCTGCAGGGCACTCTTCTAGTACCCCTTCTTCTTGTACCTCCTCCTGCAGGGCACTCTTTTAGTACCCCTCCTGCTTGTACCTCCTCTTGCAGGGCACTCTTCTAGTACCCCTTCTTCTTGTAGCTCCTCCTACAGGGGACTCTTCTAGTACCCCTTCTGCTTGTACCTCCTCCTGCAGGACACTCTTGTAATACCCCTTCTGCTCGTACCTCCTCCTGCTGGGCATTCTTCTAGTACCCCATCTGCTTGTACCTCCTCCTGCTGGGCACTCTTATAGTACCCCTTCTGGTTGTACCTCCTTCTCCTGCAGGGCACTCTTCTAGTGCCCCTTCTTCTTGTACCTCCTCCTGAAGGGCACTCTTCTAGGCCCCCCTTCTGGATGTACCTCTTCCTGTGGGGCACTGTTCTATCCCTTCGGCTCTTAATTACTCCTTCATGGCACTCTTTTAGTAATGCTTCTGTTCGTACCTTGCTCTTCTGAAGAATACTCTTCTAGTATCTCTGCTGTTCATACTTCCTCCTGCAACGCCTGTTACCTGTAATACTATTAGTATAATAAAACTTGGCACACTAGGATCTACAACAAAGACTTCTGGCAGATTATTCACTGTTAATGTAATACAAAATTGGCAGAAAAAGAAGGTGGAGAACAACTCTCATAAGGGAGAGCTGCCTCTGTCTTCTTGGTAGTGATTCTACTACCTCTGAAGCCAGGGGTTGCACAAGCAGTGCCATGGGTCACAAGGGGCAATCCAGGAGTCGCAGCTGCGACCCGTGGCAAGCCGTAAATATTGCTCATGCATGTGACCCTGTTTAGAACATCATACAATGTGTCAAGTGACTCCATTCAGAATATCAGAATGTGCTGTGGTTTTTTTTACTCCATTCAGAATGACACTGTGCTGTGTCATTACCATTCAGAATATCAGTTTCTTTTATGTCATTTGATGTCATTCAGAATGTCATATTCTGTTCTTGGTCATGCGATGCCACAGAATGTGCTGTGTCATGTGACCCCAGTCACTGTTTTCTAATCATAGACAGATCAAAGTGTTTCCCTCCTAAAAATACTGCAATAACTTTAACATTTTTTCTGGAAACTGATTTCACTTTGTTTCTCTGTTTTGCAGGATGTCAGAAGCACCCTAAGCAGGTAAGGCTAGTTTATTATCCTCCTCTCAGTGTGTAAGGAGCAGGTCACACTGCTGCAGTGTGTAAATGTCACTACTAAGCTCACACAAAGTGCTAGGAAACTTTCAGATCCTTATAAAATCACTTTGTATCCTCAAAAAAACCCTTAAGTCCTCAGAAAATACCTTTAATTCCTCTGAAAACTCCCTTGTATCATCAGGAAACGCTCTTAAATTTTATTAAATCCTGTGAGTCATTGGAAAACTCCTTTGAGTTTTGAAATAATTGCTACAGAAATGAGCTGCTGTCCTCACAAATCATATTTGTATCTTTAAAACTTAACTAAAGTCCTAAGAAAAGAACCCTGAACAGCACATTCTGGAAACGTCCCCTCAGGTTTCCTTAATTAGGAGTGGTGCAAAAACTCATTCTAAGTTTCCTAACTACGATGCCAGTCTTCAAAACATCCCTTCTGTGTTTCCAAACATCATTGAAATGTAGTTAAAGCCTTGTTCAGGCCTCATTCTTTAGTAAATTCCATTGAATCAGAAGAGGTCTCATCCAGTTCTCATAAACCTCATTGTAATCCTCAGATCTGCTCCTGATCCTAGGAAATCTCTCTCCAGTCTGCAGTGAGCTCCCTCCAGTCTGTAGCATCCCCTTGAGTCTTTAGACTCCTTTCAATCCTCAAACCTCTGCCCAGGTCGCTGACTACTCATTCCAGGCACCAAATCCTTCTTCAAGTCCTCCGAGACCTTCTTGTGTGTCTTCCAAAGCCTCATTTCATTCATCCTTATCTTTTAAGGTCTTGATTTATTTTTTTTGTCCTCATTTGCCAATTACCCTCATTATATGAATCACCAGCCACCAAGTGTGTCGCAAACTGAGACAAGAACTCATGTTCTCGGGCTACCTCGAATACCAGGACACAATTCACCAAAATGGCAGAAGATAAATCCATGATGTGGGAAGCTAGTTAACTTGATTACTCCATCGAAGGATCTTTTCAGCCTGAAGGGGCGAAATCATTGAACAGTGAGACCAATGTTCAAGATCCAAAGAGTAACATAGGCATAATCATAGGACCCGGGGAGAAAAAAAAAAAAAAAAAAACCCCGGCGTTCCTATTTCCAGTTTAACAGAAGGTCCCAGAAAGCCACATTTTTTTTGTTAACACGTCTAGCCAGGTCCAGCTTGGATGTAATGTATAGGGATAGCAATGTTAAAATATTAGAGCATAAGGAGGACCAGAGTGGGAGATGGCTTATGTTAAGAGCCTCATTAGGGAGAGTACATACTCTTTGGTCGCCTACTATGGCCCAAACCAAGATGATCCCTCGTATTTAGACCTTTTTCGGAATCATTTGTTAAATGTCAACGACCCTATTATCTGGTGTGGAGATTTTAACGTCGTGCTGAACCCAAAACTCGATAAGTCCCCAAATTCGAGGGCCAGCGTGGCCTCTAAATCTCGGCAAATACTATTATCAATAATGGCACAACTGGATCTAGCCGGCATATGGAGGGAGAGGGCGGGTAATATACTGGGAGTCTCATTTCGGAATCTTAAATACAAGCACAGATCAAGAATCGACTATGCTTTGTTTAGTTACTGCTTTAATGACTCATTAACGGAGATTTCATATCTCCCCTCTCACCTCTCTGATCATTCCGCAATTAGTTTAACTTTGAATGCTGGCCAGCAGGCAGGACACGTGTCTTGGTCATTCGACCGGTCCATCCTTCAAGATGAGGAGGAAATTAGTTTTCTTATAGCCGAAACTAAGTTTTTTTGGGAAGTAAATCTAGGTTCCACCTCAATTCCCACTGTTTGGGATGCTCTGAAGGCATTTTGGAGAGGAAATATTACCTGTAGAGCCTCCCGGAGAAGGAAGTTATATAGGGAAAAGATTATAAACATAGAAGTCGAAATGAAATCTATTGAACAACAACTTAGTACCTCTATAGGCTCAATTAGACAGCAAGAAAAATGAGTTCACTTAAAAACACAATTGGAGTGTATTTTACAAGAAAGGGTTGCTAGTAGATGGGAGGCAAGTAAGAATTCCCATTTTGAGTTCGGGGAAGCAGCTGGGAGGATGTTAGCGTGGAAAATAAAAGCAGATCAAACAAAAAAATACATTAGAGAGATAAAGCTGGAAGGCCAACAATCCTCTTGATCTGCAAGCTCTGATATTGGGAGAGCCTTTCAGGAATTTTTTCAGGCCATTTATAAAGAGGATATCACTGACGATCTTTTTGCAAGAAATTCTTGGTTAGATAAAATATCCCTGCCAAGCCTCACTCAGGTCCAAAGCAGCTATATGGATTCGGAAATAATAGAAGCAGAGGTTAGAGAAGTTACTGGGCAACTTAAGCAAGGGAAGGCAGCTGGTATAGATGGCTTACCAGCTGAACTATATCGTGCATTGAGCGAAGCTATAATACCAACGCTGACGGTTCTTTTTAATAGTATTCTCTTAAAAGGGGATGACCCTCCTAAATCACGGAGTGATGCCACCATAGTTCTGATACTTAAACCTGGGAAAGACCCGACCGAATGCGGATCATACCGCCCGATATCACTTCTTAACAACGACTATAAAAATTTTGCGGCTATTATGTCAGCCAGGTTGGGGAAGGTCATAGCCTCAATAATAAATCAAGATCAAAAAGGTTTCATAAAAGGCCGTCAGTTGGCTGACCTTACGCATGATTTAGTCGGGGCCACTGATATTGCCTCTAGCTTCTCTCTGCCATTAGCTACTTTCACGTTAGACGCAACTAAGGCCTTTGACAGGGTGAGTTGGCCTTATGGCTGCGGTACTGAAATTTTTTAATTTCAGTGATAAGTTTTGTCAAGTGATCTCTCTTTTGTATAAGGCTCCATCTGCTAGACTCTTAGTAAACAATACCTTGTCAGAACCTGTAAATATTACAAGGGGGACAAGACAGGGCTGCCCCCTTTCTCCCCTTCTTTTTAATTTGTATATTGAGCCTTTTGCTCAAGTCCTACGGGAGGAAGTTAATATCCCATCTTTTAACTATGAGGGGTGGGAAAGGAGGGTAGCTCTGTACGCGGAAGATATCCTTATTTTCACAGTTGACCCGGTCTTAGCATTTCCAACCATAATTAAGCGTGCAGAAGAATTCGGGCGGAACTCCGGATACGAGATTAATGCGAGCAAAACCGAAATAATGGTGTGGAATATAAACAATACTCATCTTAAGGTGACGCCCTCAATGAGGTATCTCGGTATCCACATCACCCAAGATGTGGGGAACATAGCGCAAAGCAACTTGGATCGGGTCTTTAATGACTGCCCAAAAAAATTAAAAGCGTGCTCCTATCTCCCACTATCTATAATAGGGCTGTCTTATTTTTCAAATCATGCTCCGGTGTGGGACTCCCTGGGTACACCAATGTGTTTGAGGGATGGGTTGGCGTCCCCCTTGAAACAAGTTGGAATCGTAAGGTGGGGAGAGCTGTTGGTAAACGACGCATTGCTGACATGGGATGAACTACGCAACAAGGTCGGCCCTGGGCTATCAAGATTTAAATATATGCAGCTCGATAGTTGGGCCCGGGCTCCTGCTAGGAAAGCTGTCCCGCTGGGTAAATTTAGTAATTTGGAACAACAGCTTGTCGTAAGGCAGGCGGGCGGCAAAGAGGTGGCTTTTTGGTACTGGCGTATTTTGGAGGAGGTGGATGGAGATTTTAGCCTCCCGGACCAACTATGGGCAGAGGAGATGGGGGCGACAGTGTGAGCAAATATGGCTTACTTCATTTACTATTTTACATAGATTAGTTAAACCCGCTTGGCTAAGGCGCAACCATCTTTTCACCGTTCACCGTGCATACCTCTCTCCCTTACGACTATCAAAATTTCAGCCAGGAAAGAGATGTAACAAGTGCAACCTCCTCGGTGCTTCAGATACACACATGTTTAAGGATTGCCCTTCCATCTGTACTTTCTGGGAGAAAATAAAGGACACGTTGGAGTCTATACTTAATTGCACCGTGCCCATTACCCTGTCACTGGTAATTTTTGGCATTGACGAAGATATACTGGGCCAGGCAAGATCTTTTCTTTTTTACGCTATTCTTCTGGCAAGGCGTCACATTTGTAGGTTTTGGGTAGACGCCTCAGCTCCATCACATGATGACTGGTTGACATCCTTAAGGTCTTTATGTATCATTTGTGGTAGCAATACAGATTCAAACAAAAAACATCAGCGGCTCAGTGTCATGTCATATTTCATTGAAAATATGGGGTGTGGTTCTGGGGCATCAGATTATTGTCATTATTTATTTCTGAAATAAGATAAAGAGACATTTGTTTACAACTATTGCACTGTGGTCACACCATTGGCAAGGGTGTCAGTCCACACATGTCTCCATTCCTGTGGACCATAGGGGGGGGGGGCTGACTCCAGCCCTCTCAGCCACCTTCTCTCACCTAGAGACTGCCTCCCTCATCTTAATTTCCTGTGGAGTCTCTCCATTCCTGAGGGATCCTTCCATGGGCCTCATGTCAATCCTTGAACCTGTAAATAAGTTTCCAAACCTTCCTCTTGATGTGACACACACATATGTGCTGCTTGTTTACTGGCTGATCTTGTAACTCATTATTAACAGAGCTTAATGACAGATCGTACTTCTCAATGATGTATTATGTTGTGTAGCTATGTAATCTCCTTAA
The DNA here is from genome assembly GCF_964204655.1 of Triturus cristatus. Lineage (NCBI taxonomy): Eukaryota > Metazoa > Chordata > Amphibia > Caudata > Salamandridae > Triturus > Triturus cristatus. Next base: position 377,324,783 of record NC_140579.1, on the reverse strand, counting down.
AGTCTTAACAGATACACAACCTCTGGATCAGTTAACAAAATATTCCAAAATGGCGGTGGACAATACAAAATAATTCCACATGGTTTCAACACTGATCCAAGACCTGAGGTTCCAGTCAGTTTCTCAAGGGATGTGCGGCCTGTCTGGTTGTCTGTTGTGGCCCAAACAGGTGCAAGGTAAGGAAGATCAAGCGGCGTGTGACAAATAAACTGTTTACTGCTGGCCAACATTTATATGTGAACAAGATTTAAAATATAGAATGAGTGTGTCTCCTTGAGATTTTAGTAGGGAAGCGAGAGTCCAAGTCTTGCCACTCTTATGAAGTTTTATTCCTCTATGAGAGTCTTGCGCTCAGCAGACTTGAATCTGGCCTCCGTACCCTGCCACAGAAGAGCCAGAATGGACAGAGGTTCTTTATGTGTCCTTGCCCCAGCAGACTTGAATCTGGCCTCCATACCCTGCCACAGAAGAGCCAGAATGGACAGAGGTTCTTTTTGTGTCCTTGCCTCAGCAGACTTGAATCTGGCCTCCGTACCCGCCACAGAACAGCCAGAATGGGCAGAGGTTCTTTATGTGTCCTTGACTCAGCAGACTTGAATCTGGCCTCCGTACCCCGCCACAGAAGAGCCTGAATGGGTGGACGTTCTTTTCATGTCCTTGCCCCAGCCCTGTGGAACTCTTTGCCATCCTCGCTAGGAAAGACTCAAACCCACTTACATTTTCTGAAGCAACTAAAGACCTGGTTGTTCTCCTCCTTAGCCTAGCCTGCATTCCTCTTCTGCTGTTGTCTTACCTGTGACCAGCGCCGGGAAGCCCCCTTCTGGTTACTGTTGTGCACTTAAGACATCTTTTTAACATCATATAACATTCCTGAGCGCAAGTGTAACTGCCCCGCCACATGACCTACTTTTCTCCTGTGGAACACAACAGCTTTGGGATGATGCGGTGAGCCTGTACTACTTTCAACCAGGGAGGGCATTGGCGCACATCTGCAGCAACACGTCTGAGAGACACATGGCTTGCTCGGAACTCTGGAGAGAAGTCCAATGGATGATGCATTGTGGCACTGAAATGAAAAGTATACAAGAACCAGTTTTGCTGGCCAAAGCAGTCACCCGGAACTGAATGAATGGTCCCAGATCCAAGGGTGATCTCTGGCTTCTAAAATGGCCTGAGCCATGGTACTGCACATGCACATTAGCGCCATCAGTATTAGATTCCTACAAAACTTCAACAACAAACAGCAACCCCAGTCCAGCGTAGACTGGCTATAGTTTCAAACCGTCTATTGCTCATGGTCTATGTAGCATGAGAGAGGGCGGGATTCTACCTGAAATGGTGCCTGTGATGATCAGATCTCCTCTGAGAGGCAGCCATCTTACTGTTCAGGTTCATTTCGCTCACTTCTCTTCTGTCCTCAGGTGCCTGAACTCTGTCAGTCAGGGGACTTCCTGGCTGGGACACAGGATCCATGTGATCACTGCTTCGTGGGGACCTCACAAACCGGTTGCCAACATGGAGACCCTCGTCCCCTTCCCGAGCCAAGCCTCTTTGGGGAGGTAAAAGAGCTTTGAAGCCTACAACGGAAAGACAGGTTTCTTGTCACCTCCCCCCAGTCTTTATTTTGCCGTCACCATAGCCCTTTAACTAGGATGATCCTCCATGGTGTCAGTTCATCGAGGAGTCGCAACTTGCTCCTCGGATGACAGTCTTTTACTAGCATCAGATCGTTCACACATAGATCAGAGTGACCGACGCTATGTCTTCCACGGGCTTCGTTTTTGTCCTTCGTTCTCCTAGACATGATGGCATCACCATCTGCTGGGGTTGGTGTCCACCTTGGATGGTGGGGAAGGATGTCCGCCACCGTTGTCTCCAAGTGCAGCTTTCTTGGAGCTTGTTCCGTCATGGTTTGAGGCATCAGCAAGTAAACCCAAAAGAATGAGTAGATGACTCGATGAATGTTGTGATGTTCTATGAGAGCAATTTGTATTAGTTTCTTGAGGGCCCGCACAACCCTATTGGCCTCTCTAGTTGCCTGGGCCTTGAGGTGTCACTTCTATATTTTTAATGTGAAACTAATTTGGGTCCTCAGCCATTTATTGTCCCTAAAATGACGGCCCATAGTCTGTTTTCAATTCACTAGAGATGATGAGGACTGCCGATTATTTTTGACGCTTTGGTATTCCTTTCTCTGCTCACCAGGCCCTCTCTATTGGAATTCTGGATATTTTGAGTAATTGTTCAGAATCATCAGTGCGTGCCGCTCGTCAGGTAAAATCCCAAAATCAGCACTCCTTCAGACCCAAGGAGCATTCAGGATGTCTCAGTGATAATGGGCAGTGAGGGCTCCGGCCTGTTCGATGCTTGGTTGAGTGAGCATTCTTTCACTGTGTTCTCCACAAGGTCACCCAAAAGCAGGAACCATACCTCTGTGCAGTCTATTTTTCATTTTCACAATCCCTTGATGGCCCACATTGTACTCTTGCATCGCCAACGCTTGCAGGACCACACTTTGATTGTCATGAAGGCTGCAGCGTGATGATGATAAGACCTGGTGATTCCTGGCATTGTATTCTGATGTTAAAACTTGACGATTGCGGTCATGAGGTTATCACTCAGTTTTGTTGATTTGCTTGTTTGGACGTCTTTGATGGCTAGCTGGAGGTAATTTTCGGTGTTCATGGCAGTCACAATATCTTCCAGGGACACCAGGAGGGGACATGATCATTCCATCACCATCATGTCCTACTCCTCCATGTCCAAAACACATGCCTCTTCTTCGCTGGGCGCAGCCTGGGTATCTCAACTGATAATCTGCAGGGTTGTTGGATCCTGGTGGATAGAATACTGAGAAAGCCTCCTCCTGTAGCTGGCAGAGCCACTGGGGAGGCTTGGAGGCCGACCCCTGAAACAATGAATGTTTGCATTCCCAATGGATGGCAATGGCCTCCCGCTCGATCTGAGAGTATCATTGTTTCATGTCTGTCAAAGCTCTGCTGGCACAGGCCACCAGAGCCCACTCTCCACATCCACCTCAGCTCTCAGTCTATGGCAGGGTAGAAATAGGGTTGCTTCCTTTCAGCCGACAGGGCAAGAATCAATCAATCAGGATTTGTAGAGCGCTACTCCTTCACCCGTGAGGGTCTCGAGGTGCTATCGTATGATGCTACCAGTTCTCCTATTGGTTGAACATCCACATTTTGAAGTCCTTCCTGAGTTGTTGGAGTGATGGGGAGGCTCTGAGGTGCAGGGGGAGGTCGTTTCAGGTCTTGCCTGCCAAATGAGAAAACGAGCAGCCACCGCTGTTAGTCCGGCGGATGCATCAGGTAGCAGCTAGGGAGCTGGATCTGAGTTTCCTGGTGGGCTGGTGAAAGGTCATGCGTTGGTTGAGGAACGCAGGCTCTTCATTGTGTTAGGCCTTGTATGACTTGTATTGTACTGGTACCTCTTCATGACTGCTAGCCAGTGGAGTTTCCTGAGGTGAGGGGTTATGTGCGTCCGTCTGGGGAGGTCCAGGATGAGCCTGGCCACTGTGTTCTGGATCGTCTGGAGTTTCCTCATGAGTTGGACTGTTATGTAGAGGGAATTGTCGTAGTTGAGTCTGCTCCGGACGAGAGCCTGCGTGACAGTTTGCCTGGTGTTGGTTGGGAGACATCTGAAAACCTTGCTGAGCATACGGAGCATGAGGAAGCAGGCGAAGAAGACAGCACTGACCTGCTTCTTCATGGATAGCTGGTTGTCAAAGATGATGCTGAGGCTGCGGGTATGTTTGGTTGGTATCTGGGTTGGGCACAGCTCCGAGGCCACTTTGTGGTTACAGTGTGTGACCTTGCCTTTCCCGAAGAGAAGTACTTCTGTCTTGTCAGTGTTGAGTTTGAGACCGTTGTTGTTCATCCAGTCGGCAACATCTTTCATGCATCTTTGGACTTGTCTTTGATAGTTCTTGTATTGTTAGTCAGAGAGAGGATGCGTTGAGTGTTGTCAGAGTAAGAGATGATGTTGAGTCCATGGCTTGTGACAAAGTTGGCCAGGGGGGTCATGTCTGAGTTGAAGAGGGTTGGGCTGAGTTGGGCTGAGGGATGAGCTCTGAGGTACCCCGCAGGTGATGTTCTTAGGGAGCGAAGAGTAGGGAGGGAGGATCATTTTCTGAGTTCTTCCAGTGAGGTATGAGGCGATCCACTTGAGGGCTGCTCCTTGGATTCTGATCTGGTGGAACCTGTTGATCAGTGTGTGTTGGGATACAGTGTTGAAGGCTGCTGAGAAGGCGAGGATGATGAGGGCCACTGTATATTCCTGTTCTAGAAGCATTTGGATGTCATCTGTGGCTGTGACTAGAGTGTTCTCTGTGCTGTGGTTTGTTCTGAATCCAGATTGGTAGGGGTCCAGGAGGCCGCGGTTCTCCAGATGTCTGGTGAGCTGGATGTTGATTGCCTTCTCAATGACCTTGGCTGGGAACGGGAGCAAAGAGGAGGGACAGTAGTTCATCAGTTCTTCTGGGTCCGCGGGTGGCTTGTTCAGCAAAGGCTCCATGTCAGCGTGCTTCCACTTCTGGGAGAAGTGGACTGTGGTGATTGAGGAGTTGAGCATCTTGGTGAGTTCTTTGCTGATGAGTTGATTGCCGTGGTTGAAAGTGTGGTGGGGGTAGGGGTCTGCCGGGGCTCCGGAGTGGATGGATCTAATGATGGTCGTTGTATTCTTCTCGGTGAGGGGATTTCACAATGTAAGCTAGTGTGGGTGGGCATCAGTCGGCATGAGGAAGTTGATGCTGCGGCAGCGTTGGGGCACAAAGTCTTGGTAGATGATTTTCATTTAGTTGTGGAAGAAGTCCGCCAGGGCATCACAGAGATCTTGTCAGGGTGTGATGTTGTTTTCTGTTACTGAAGGGATGGTGTATTCCTTGACTATGTTGGAAAGGTTCCTTGCAGTTGGAGCTGTCATTGATGTGGGTGGCTAGGGCAGTCTTCTCTGTGTTTTTCAGGCAGTGGTGGTAGCGGTTGAGGGCATCTTTGAAGCGTATTCGGACCTCGAGGGTCTTACAGGTGCGCCATCTTCTTTTTGTCTTTCTGCAGTTGAGTTTCTGGGTTTTTCTGTGAACCAGTTGGGTTGTTGTGTAAATTTCTTGGGGTTGGTAAGATTCATCAGGGTGACTTCATCAGCGCTTGCTGTGATCCAGTTAGTGAAATTGTCCACTGCTTATTCAGTGTCCAAGTGGAGATGGGTAGGTGGAAGTTGAGGGTGTTGATCCAGCATTGTTCTGATACTTTGGACCACGTGCGACATGTTTCGCTGGCAGTGGAGGTGGGGGTGTTGAGGGGCTCCGAGACGATGAAGTGGATGCAGTGGTGGTCAGTGAAGGTGAGCTCTTCAGTGTGGGTGTATTTTACTCTGTTGCTGGCTGTAAAGATAGGGTCAAGCGTGTCTCCTGCGATGTGAGTGGGGTCGGTGACCAGTTGCTTGAGTTCGAGGTTGGCCATACTTTCTAGGATGTGTTGGTGTCATCAGTGTTTTCAAGGTGAAAGTTGAGGTCTCCTAGGAAGATAGATTCACCTCAATGGTTATAGGAGCGATGAAGTCGGAGATGGGGTTGCAGAAGGGAGGGCGGATTCCTGGAGGTCTGTAGGCGAGGGTGTCTCCAATTGTGGTTTGCTGTTCATTTGGAGTTGGAAGTTGAGGTGCTCCATGAAGGGGGTGGGGTTGTCTGTGGTGGTTGCGCATTTGAGAGTCTCTTTGTGGATTATGGCTGGGCTACTGCCGTTTCTATTGGTCCCTTCTCAGTGCATGATCTTGCAACTGCCTGGGATGGCTGTGGCAATACTGGGTGTGGATGCGGGGTTCAGCCTGGTCTCTGTGATGAAGACTTTGTCTGGGGTGGTGATGGTTTTCCAGATTTCTGTGGCGTCTTTTCCAAGAAAGCGTGCGTTGTTCAGCAGGCAGTTGATCTCTCCGGAGGTGTTGACCACGTCCCTGCTGTTGAGTGTGAGTGACTTGCTGTGGCTGATGAACATGGTGTCAGTTGTCTCTCTTGTGATGCAGGTAAATCGGCAGTTCCAGCAGGAGTAAGGGCCATTGGTGGTCCTGGGGAAGGCATGGGCGCAGCAGTTGTTCTGGCATCCGGGGTCCAGGGCTCTAAGTTCGTCTGAGGTGAAGAACAAGCGGTCCATTGTGGGTGGAGACCTAGTGCAGAGCGAGGTCCATGCATGGCATACCCACTGTGTGCGTCTGCTGTGTGGGTGCGCTGTGGTCTCCATGCCAGAGGACTGGGTTACTGGCAGGAGGGTGCCAATGGTACCCATAGGGGGAGACAGCAGGCACGACAGGGAGCGACACGGGAGGCGAGGCGTAGGGAGTGGCAGGCCTGCAGGCAGCAGTAGGGAGGTCCCAGCGGAGCCGAGGGGCAAGGGATAGGTCAGGGCGGGCAGGGAGAGAGGGAAGGGGAAGAAACCAGACTGCAAGGTCAAGTGCAGTTGGCCCAGGCTACCAGGGTCAAGAAGGGCGCATCTGGGCAGTAACTACTGGGAGTCTGGTGAAGGTTGGGCTGAGAGGAGAGCGCCAGTCACGGTGTGAGGGGGGACAAGGCCATGGAGCACTGTAACTGAAAATGTGGGCGTAAGAGTGGTGGCCCAGCCTCCTTCAGTTTCTGAAGGGCATGGACGGGCCCACCCTTTGCCTGGGCTTTGCCCGGGCACCGCCCGCACAGCTTCTGCGAATCGGGACCTGCAGTAGTAATAAATCTGCTGTGGGAGGTGCGAAAACGGGCCAGCCCGCCTCCCGGAGGCTGCTAGGAACTTTAGTTCCCTGAGGCTGATGGGGGCGCTGGCTCTGGAGTGGAGCAGGGAGAGTAGTGAGGCAGGAGTCCGGGGCCTGGAGAAGCAGGTGAGGGAGCAGCAGATACTACGGTGTCCCATCCTTGGTCTGTTGAACACTATCTACCCTCTATGACCATTGCTTGACATCAGTCTTTGTAAGTGCCTGGGTTAGATCCGTAAAGGCTGTCAAGTTCTTAGTGAACTTACCACAGTATGTCATCATGCCTAGGAAATGTCTTACTCCTGTCTTGAAAGTTGGTGTGAGTACAGATTTCTCGTCTTTGACTTTGTTTGGATTCGGAGTCACCATTTCCGCTGAAAATCTGTGTTCAAAGAAACTGTGGTGTTGCTTTGGAAAGTCACACTTGCAGGGTTTAGCCTGAGGCCGCATGAAGGCATTGTAGGACTTTTCGGAGGCAATAATGACTGTCACATTGTGTGCCTACACCAATATGTCTTCACTGATGTCAATTATTCCAGTCAATCCGTATAGAACTTCTTGGATGGTGTTCTCAAAAACATCAGCGACACTGGAGATTCCGAAGTTTAATCTTTTGTATAGTCTCAGACCCAGGTGTGTGGAGAAGGTCGTGATATATCAAAAAGTGGGGTCAAGCATTAGCAGGTGATACCCTGACTTAAGATCTGTTTCGGAGAACAAGCTAGCTCCTTTGATCTCATTTATTAGTCCATCCTCTGAAGGCGTGATATGTTGTTCTCTTTGGAATGCCTGATTTAGGAGGTACATGGCCACACTCAGCCACACGTCTCCTGGCTGTTTGGGCTTCCTGGTGATAATAGTTGTGGAAACCCAGGGAGTGGGCCCATAATCTTGCTCGATGATGTCAGCCTCTTCCAGCCTTCATAGCTCCTCTTCCACTTTTGCCTGAAGATGAATCGCCACTTGGTGATGTCAATGGATTGATCGATATGCAGGTGCACAGGCTTTCCTTTTAAACTCCCAATGCCATGAAACAGGCTTTAGCATTTCTGGAGAATATTGTCCAGCCCAGCAGTGGAGGCACACTGAATCACCTGAAGACTTGTGGCTGCCTGCCAGCATTCCTGCACTCTTTGGTAATGTGCACCTTTGTCCTGCTTGTTTCTCATTAGTGAGTTCCGCTTTGAAGACTCCTTTTAAGGGTAGTGGGTTAGGATGTCTTTATCTGCTTTGATTGATTATGGATTGAGTTCTCATCAGTTAACATGCAAACACTGGCCAGGTCTTTTAGCCACGCATACAAATCACCCACTGATCCATCAAGGTTCTATCTCATTTGACCGAGTATTAATTCAAAGCGCTCACCATGGAGTGTGAGGTGGACCGGACCCGACAAGGGGGTATGGGAATCTGGAGCTCTCTCTTCCTCTCCTCCAAAACACCAGTGACTGCGAAATACATTTATGTTCTGTCCAGCCACATCTTCCATTTAGGTGCCAGTGAAGAGGACGCCCAAGAGATCATGAATGGACTGATGGCCAGGATGGAAGACATCTTGGGTGGTCTGGATGTGTGCACGCAGAGTGGAGCAGGTGGGTAGTCAGAGTGACACCTCGAGGCTGGTGCCTACGGTGGCAATGCTGCAGGGAGAACATGTCTGCAGCAGCCAGGAGTAGTGACCTGTGTTGCAGTGATGTCAAGTGCTGAGGCAGTTGGGGTTCATACCTCAGTAATGACTTGCACGCGTCCTGAATTAATCTAATCATGCCTGTGATGCTGCAGTTTGAGTTCGCAGTTTGAGTATGGCGGGCGCTAGCATATAATAAAAAAAAAGCATACAGAATCAAAAGTTCTCTTCTTTCCAAAAAGATGGGGATACTTTAGGCGCCAAGGGGGCAGAAAGACTGTTGGGTCACATTGGAGGTGGAGGCTAGGCATGATGTGTGGGTGGGTGGTCAGGCCACCCCACACCTTATAGCAATACACAAAAGCGCCCTGGTGTCTAGTGGGCTTTCTGCCCCTCCCACTGGAGCAGATTGGGTTAAAGACCCCTCCTCTGCCCCTTGGGTTGGACAGAAAGACTGTTGCGGTTCATTTCAGGGATTGGGTTAGGCCAATGCCTAAGTATGCCGATCCCACCCATTTCTCCCCCAAAAAATCATCCCTGGTGTCTACAGTGGTGCCCCCCCCCCCCTTCCAGCAGGTAAACAAAATTTTAAAAAAATGATAATAAACTGTGGTTTATTATCGCTTTATTTTGTGTCTGGGAGGCGGGGCCAGGGGGATAACAGGCACCGACGGGGAGTGGTATGACCTCTTATCAGTGCGTGTGAAAGTTTGGCCGGCCGTCTCAGGCATGCCAAACCATCAAGTGCACTTTGCGTGTTCTCCACGCAGGCTGCATTACTGCCTGGGTTGACAATATGCACACGCTCCCAGTCCTTGGCTGAACGCCGAACCACGGCACTCAGGCCAATCACAACTCTTCACTGCAGCATTGTGATTGGCTCAGGTGAGCCTGGGTGCTTCCTGCTTCTGGCCGGAGTAGAGTAATGACAATGCGGGACGACGAGAAGAAACGTGGTGGCAAGAAGGTAAGTTTTTTATATATATATATATATATATATATATTCAATGAAAAAACCAAAGGTTTCACACACGTTATAGTTAGCTGGACATTTTACTCGTAAAAAACCATTGAAATTCCCCCGTTATAGTTAGTTAAGCTAACTATAACTCGCGCGCCCGCAATGCACTGCTGATGACGTCACATATTACATCACTCATGACATGGTCAGTGACATCACTCATGACATCACTGATGACATCTCAAATGACATCACTGATGACATCACTGATGACATCATCCAGTGAATGTGTGTTTTTCTGAAAATTAAATATGTTTTATATATGTATATCTCAAGGTCGATGGAAGAATAAATGGGTATATAAGTGTCTAAATGGATGATTTGTTTTTGAAAAATTGATTGTGTAACTGACTGATTAGGTGTATCATAGTGAATACATGGCTTAGTGAGTAATGTTTAAATATGTATATATCTGTATCAGTCTTTCACTTTGTGTATAAGTGGCTGCATGGGTTGGTGAGCAGCTACATGAGTGTTTATATAGGTTATTAGTTGGTTTTTTGGGTATCAGTATAAGTGTCTGATGTCTTTATGGTTCAATGGGGGGTATTACGTAGTGCATAGGTGCATGAATGAGTGACTTACTGTTTGTATGTGTTGAAGATAGTATGTGTGCAGGACTGCATGGGTGGGTGAGTGTGTGTATGGGTGTGTTAGTGAGTGAATGACTGTCTCTACAGTGTTTTTATGAGTAACTACATATGTTTTAAACTAGTATATGTGACTATTGGTGTATATAAGTGAGTATATGTGAGAGTGAGAGATTGAAAGAGTTCCTGTATGAATAAGTATGTGTTTCTATAAGTGATTGTTTAAAAGACTAAGTATGTGTAAGTTTTTGTAGAAGTAAGTGTGGTGGTGTGTGTATAACTGTATATGCAAGTAAATAGATGTTTGATTCTTTATTAGCATGAGTGACTATGTGTGTGAGTAACTCTACGGATGAGTGGCATTGTGTAACAGGATGTATAGGTGTATGAGTACATATGATGAGTGAGTACATGTATGAGTGACTGTATAGGACTGTTGGTGAATGAGTGGATGTGTATGTGGATCTTAGAATTACTGAAGAGGTTGTTGTAACTGGTATTGGTATGTCCATTGTTTTGAAAAGTTTAGTCTCTATTTATGAATGTGTGTATCAAAGGTTATATTAGGGTGAGAGGAGGTCTGCCACTCTATCACAAGGATGATGTCATTAGTGATGTCATCAGTGATGTCATTTGAGATGTCATCAGTGATGTCATGAGTGATGTCGCTGACCATGTCATGAGTGATGTAATATGTGACGTCATCAGCAGTGCATTGCGGGCGCGCGAGTTATAGTTAGCTTAACTAACTATAACGGGGGAATTTCAATGGTTTTTTACGAGTAAAATGTCCAGCTAACTATAACGTGTGTGAAACCTTTGGTTTTTTCATTGAATTTCTAAGGTTTTTTAAATGCTAATTCCTAACTATAACGTGTGTGAAACCTATGGTTTTTTCATTGAATTAGCAAGGTTTTTTAAATGCAAATTCCTAACTATAACGTGTGTGAAACCTATGGTTTTTTCAGTGAATTTGTACGGTTTTTTAAATGCTAAGTTATGTATTTTTTTCTATTTTTTTTACATATTTTTTTTTTTAATTTTCTATCCTTTTTTTAAGACTGTGGTTAAATTTTTAAAATTCTATAATATGTTTTTTTAAAAAAAAATTCTAATACAAAAAGGTAAAATTTATTAGCAATACATTTTTTCTTTTTTTTTTTTAGTACGCGTACCGTAAGCTTACGGTAAGCGTACGGTTTACGCAACGCCCGTAATTTTTCTACGCTGTTTGCGTATAGTTACGCAATTTGCGTAGCCGCGCGTACTCCGCGTGGGACGCGTACGCGTGTACGCTACACGCGCACGTTACGCGGAAGTGTCGGGTAGTGACTGTTATGCGCATGCGCGCAAGCGCGTGTCTTTTTTACGCGCATGCGCACTTTTGCCGTAAGCGTACCGTAAGCGTACCGTAAGCGTACGGTAGGTCATGTGATCATGAAACACAACTTTTGATTGGTTGAAACTACTTTCAGTTCTAGAACTCTCCTACACCACACCCATTCCCCTCATTTCTGCTTGTGATCCCTTAGGAGAAGGAGCTGGGTTGTCTTTGTGATACGATGGCAGACCAGCAGAGCTCTTCTGAGAGTGAGGCTAGCACTAGCAGCACTACCTTGAGGCAGAGAGCGAGGAAACAAAAGACCTCTTATGTATGGGATTATTTTACTTTTCCTGAAGGCCAGAAAAAGGTAAATGCACCCTTAGTAACTTGCAAGCTGTGTAAGCGTGTACTTTCAAGAGGTAATCCTGACAGGAAGTATTCCTTTGGGAATCATACCATGAAGAGACACCTCAAGGATGTACACAGAAGGACACATGCTTGACTTTTTGGAGGTAACCCTTCGGAAAGTCAACCAAGCACATCCACAGCAGCTCAGCCTGGACCATCATCTGCAGGGCTGACTCCTTCTTCTGCAGGTCAGGTGAGCCCTTCATCTGTGGGGGGAGCATCTCCTTTTGCTGGCCCTCTGGAAATTAACCCTCGATTTCTGAGGGTTGATATTCGATGTGCCTCTTGTCATGATCTAATTTGTCATAGGGAGACCAGTGTTTCCCTAGTGGACCTCAAAATAGATCAGCACACTTGTCACAGAGACTAATTTTCCCATTCTTTCTTTCCTCTCTCCCTGCATGAACACAACGGCTCTTTTAAGAGCCAACCTTATCTTTCATCTTTTTTTTATAGATATTTTTAAAAACTTTTTTTTTATTTTTGTACCGTACGCGTACGGTGCGCGTAATTTTTTTTTTTTTTTTTTTTTAAAAACACTAAAAATCAATAATCACATTACAAGGACTTTGAAACACTACAATTATTATTATTGACTTACCATACCCACTCAAAAAAATATTTATTCATTTGTTTTTTTAAAAAAAAATTCCTTTAAAAATGGGTCTAGTTTTCGAAAATTTTCTATATCAATCTGAAAAAAAAGAAAAAAGTATTAATATTTTTTAAACATTTTAAAATACAGTACTCGTATTTACATATTTTTAAAAAAATATTTTTGCCTTATTTTTGCTGTTTTCAGAATATATTGCATTTCACTTTAAATTGTGAAAGCAATTGCATTCATCATTTAACAGCGGGCAAAAAAAAAATAACAATCTCAAAGATTGTATTAAAAAAGCCCAGAATCTCTTCTCACTTAAACTTAACATTACAGAAATGCATAATATTCTAAAAAAATATCATCAAAAAACAATACTTATTTCTTTAAAATACCGTCTGATATTTTTGTTTCAGAAGTATAATCACAATATTATATCTCAAATAACTCCACAATACATCTGATTCCATTTCCTTTAGGCAAAATAGTAATTTTAAAATTTTTTGGGGATTAAATTTCCAACGGTAATCCAATAAAATTCTAAAGTTTAATTTGTCCAGATCTCACCGATTCTCTGTAACATTTTGGTTCAAGAATTTTTTTTAATAATTTAATAAGTCCACAATAGAATTGGTTACTTTTCCGCATGGCCAAATAGTAATTTTTAAAATCATTTTTGAAAAAATTTCCAATGGCACTCCAATAACATTCCAAAATTTAAATTGTGCAGATGTTACCGATTATCTCTAAATTATTGGTTTTTGAAAGTTTCATTAAAAATTAAAAAAGTCAACATTACAATTGGTTATCTTTCCATTAGGCCAAATGATAATTTAAAAAATCTTTTTTTTAGAAATTTCCAATGGTAATCCAGTAAAATGGTAAAATTATTTTGTCCAGATCTTGCCAAGTTTCTCTAAAATTTAGGTTTCAGGAAGATTAGATAGGAATTTGCTAAATCAAAAGGCAAACGTTGTTTGAAAATCAATTGGGAATCATTACACAGTGTCCAGCCTTTTTCACATTTAAGATAAACTGTGTAATGTCCAGAAGTAACAGTAGGTCCATCATGGAAAATTATTGCAGCAGTTACAAAAGTTTTTCCTGAAATTGATAATTGCTGTCCTGTAAACTTCTTTATTAAAGTATCCAATTTTGAACCATCAGCTCTACATCGTTGCATCATTAAAATTACATACTTTCCGTATTCGTTTAAAATTAATGTTGAAAACATGTCAGATTTACACTCACCGCATTTCATGCTATGATTAGCATCTTTAACTAATTTTGCAAAAGTGACTGTTTTACTGTCTGGCAATGTCAAATAAATAAACCTTTCATTATCAACATTAGAGCCACATATATTATAACAGTTTTCACAACTATGTTCCCATTTATAAGAGAGACCAAATACATTTTCAATGGGAACCCCTTCTTCTTCCAGTACCTGATGAAAATACATCAAGAATTCCTGTGCATCTTGCTGTACATTTTGAGAAAACTGTGTTCGTCCTGAACATATATCTAAAAGTTTTCTAATTTCAGTAGCACTTTCTATTTGAGTTTTATCTTTACTCAGCTTTTGAAAAAGGAGACTCAGCTCAGAACAGAATCTTTTTCCCTGATTTACTATTATCTGCTCTTGCAAACTTTCCAGATAAAATGCAACATTCAGCACTACATTTGCGTAGCAGTTGACACCAGAGCTATTTTCAAAATGACATCCTACAACCTGTTCTTCATTTTCCTTTTTCTTTTTGCTTGCAATTACATCACTCCTCTTTTTTTTCCTCTTCTCTACATCTTCATTACAGATATTCTGATTTTTTCTTTTACGAGAAACTACACGTTTCTCCAACACAGGATACTGACCTAAATGAGGAGCATAGCTTCTTCTTAATCTATTATACTCCTTTACACAGTTTGTATCAGCACTAACTTTTGAATCATCAAAGTCTATCATGAATAAACCTGATAATGTTTTCACTCGTGACAAAGCAACATATGCCATACCTTCTTTGAATACAGTTGAACCAATGTTCACAAATGCACAATCTACAGTCAATCCTTGAGACTTGTGAATAGTTACAGCATATGCTAGAGAAAACGGAAACTGCTTCCTACGTACATATAAGTCTTTCACAAGCATGAAACGAACTGTACAACGACAAATATCTTTAACTTCTTCTATCTGATCAAATTTTATTTTTAAACATTCAATTCCATCTTTTTTCTGATAATTAATAAAACCCACAACTCTTCCCATAGCTCCATTAACTAAACCTTTTTCAACATCCAAATTTCTTCTTAAAAATACTCTACAGTTCATGCAAACATATAGATTTTTTTCTAATCCAGCTGTTTTGGAGATGTTCTTCTCTAGTGAGTCCAATTTATTTTTCAGTTTGCCTGTTACTGTGACAGTAATTCTTCCATCCTCAATTTTGTCCACTGCTTCCAATTTCCTGATCTCTTCCTTTTCCAATTTCAAAAGCTCCTCATTAAATATTGAGCATTCACGTAGAGTTGGCATTAAGCAGATGACACTTTTGTTTTCTGCAATGTTCTTGTATATCTTCTCTGCAACTATTTCTTCCTTTGGAAATAAATTATGTAGCAGCCGACTCTGTAATGCTTTTTTGCAAACTTCTGTGAGTAGTCCAATTCTGATATCTTTCAGAATACTTCCATATTCTTCATCGCTTGCTTGCCTCATATTAGTAGTAAGTTCCTTGTACTCAAAGAAGGACCAAATATTTGTATTTCCGATGCTTCCCAATGACTTCTTCGTGTCTTCATGTGTGACAGTACTAAACACTGGTTGTCCTTTAACTGGAGTAAGTTGTAAAAGATCTCCAAAAACTATGACGTGTTTTCCACCAAATAACATGTCATAGTCTGTCTTCAAAATTTGCTGCATTCTTAAATGCACAAAGGCAAGCATTAAGTTTGATACCATGCTCACCTCATCAATAATGAGAACTTGCATCTTCTTCAATACTCTTGAAACTTCCAAGGATGCTTCTCCAGTTAGCTTGTTGTATTGTATTTTGTTCTCATGCTCCACTGGTAACATTAGCAAACGATGTAAAGTGATTCCTTTTATGTTATATGCTGCTAACCCAGTTGGAGCAGTAACCACACAAGACAAAGTAGAATCTGTTTTTTGCTGTAGGTAGCTTCTGATGACTTTTATAAGGAAACTTTTTCCAGTTCCAGCTTGTCCGCTTACATACATCCTGATTGGATGAAATGATGTGCATGAGCACTCTTTTTTTTCATGTAGAAATCCGTGTTCAATTTTGCTTCTGATCTCTTCATAAATTTGTTGCTGCTCTTGATTCAGTTGTCTTTCCAAATTTTCTAAGTCTATAAATTCTTCTTGAGCTTGATTCATAGCCGTTTCCACTTCATTCATGGCTATTGATGCTTCATTTTCAACGATTGGTTGTCCTAGGGGATCTTGACTGAGTGTTCCTGAACTTTGGCTGTCCTGAGAACTGTCTCTAGCTATTTCTGCTGCAATTGTAGTTTCCTGTTCAATTTCTTCATTTAACATTTGCAGATAACTTGAGAATGTACTGCATTGTATGCTGTCTTTGCAAGCATTAAAAGAATCTTCATAGCTTTGAAATTCTCCCAGTAGTTCATCCTCTGTACGCCATGGTTTAAACAACTGTAAAAGAGCCAAGTAGTAAAATTCCTTCTTGTCAGTAGTGTCGCAACTCAGCTTCCTGTGATTTATCAAACTTCCTTTTGTTTGCTTCACCAAACATCCTTCCTCACCAACGACTTTATATTTTCCATTGTTGATGTCTTCTGCGGCTTTCCGTGAATAAATGTAGTTCTGCAGCACTTCATAGAGACACATGTTCTCCAGATGTTGACTTCTCTTGGGATAATATGTGTCCAACATGTTTGATTTCAAAATATCTGTACTTTCTGGGTCATTCTCGGCCAAATATTCAATTTCTCCAACAGATTTCAGTACCCGATTTCTCATTGCTGCAAGGCCTAAACTTGCCCAAATTATTCTTCTTGACTTCGAGTAGAGACTTGCAGAAGATAACCTATCTGAACATTCGTAGGATCCAATTTCTCGATGCGATAACATCTTCAAACTGAAACTGTACAGCTTCTTACTGACAGTCTTCTCGTGAGAAATCTCTTCCCACATTTCCTTCAATTCTGTTTTTTCTGATTTCGTAATGTAAGACGTTACATATCGAGCAACAGAAATGGAATTGTCAGCTACATACTGTATATCCATGTTAGCGTTCCACATGGATAAAATGACTGGGTTGTAGTCATTTATATTTTTGGATTCTTCTTTTCTTTTTAGGTTGTAGGTATTCTTAGGTGATTTCCTTGTGATAGTATGTCTCACAGCTGACATAAAACTGTTGACTCTTCCATTTGAAAGAACAGGTCTAGGAAATCCAAATCGACATTTAGTGTAGTATTTATCTTTGCTCTTGTATTTCCGTCGACAGTATTTTCCACACCGATGACTTTGGAAACGTAAAACTTGCTCCTTTAACTTTTTCTCTTCTGTGCTTTTTGGTATAGCACATGTTGCATATTCTTCAATGAAAGATAACACTGCTTCATCAGTATCTGTTCCAAACTTTGGGGCATCCTTGATCCACAACAGCATATGAATATGAGGAGCACCTCTTGCCTGGTACTCTTTTCTCCAAAAGAAATCTACTACTTCTCCAAGAGGTGGATTTTTTTTATTGCAGATGAAGGACATCATAGCCTCAAATCTATGATTGAAATATCTGCAAACATTAACCGGATCCAATGAGCACAGTTCTCCTGCTGTCTTGTATTCAATGTTTTTAATGTTTGAATTTGCCTCTCGTAGAAAATCCAGTAAATCATCCCAAGCGTACTCCGCACAGCTTAGGGTAAGGAACCATGTTGGTGTTCCTAAATTCCGTAACATGCATTTTAGTTCACCATGGCGTCGGTACCAATATTCATTTGTCCCACGCTGACAAGCCATCAGATTGATCAGTAGTGTTTCCAAATGATCATCTCGGTGCTGCACTTTCTCCATAAAATCCTTAGCAGACACATTTTGTAAATGTACTCCACTTTTTAAAATGTGATTTACTGCATAAGACAGTGCAGACAAGTCGCTTTCAAATAAAAGATGGAACAAATAAGGAATACTTTGTCGAAATCTGGGATCTTCAGCATATAGTCTTGTAGTCCGATACTCAGAAGCTGGAATCTGTTCTGGACGTTCATCGTATCGTCCTCCTTTTCCTTTAGGAAACAGCTGGGGAAAACATCGAGCTTCCAAGCTCTCCTCCCATACACTCACGGGAGTTCCTTTTGCTTTCTTCATCTGAAAGAGATCAATGTTATCTCCCATAACTTCTTTTGAATGAAGAGGATGTATGCTAAAATGTTCATAAATTTCTTCTTCCTTTGACTTGTCCACTTTTTCAATTTGTCCAGTTGGTGTTTCTGTGTCTTCTTGTAAATCTTCTTCTTCTTCTTCTTCTATATAAATTGATTCATACCATTTGTTATTCCTTTTCAAATACAAATTTGCTCTTTGTACTTTCCGCACATCTACCAGCTCCTGCCAAATCTTCTTATTCTTTGTAGGTACACCATTAACCAGAATAATTAATGGTTCAGTTTCCAAAGTATCCGCATCAATAGTTTCCATATTTTTTTTCAAATCCAAGGGCAAATACACCACTCTTCCTTTTAAACCTCTCAGTAAATCAGAAGGAGGCAATTTACCAGTTTTGGGCTCCATACGTACTATGGTCTGGAACGGATGAACACATTGAATGAGTATAGACTCATATGTATTTAATTCAGAAAGTTCAGCAGGAATAGCATCCAATTCTAAATTATTATGTACAGCTCTGGTCGGCATTCTATTTTCCTCTAACTTGTTGTAACAGTATTTACAAATACGCTGATCTTCACCCAAATCAAAACAATTTTCTAGAAATATATATGTGGCAAAATCCTTCCACTTATAATTATCTTCATTTTCACTCTTTCTGTAGAGATCAACATTCCTAGTTTGTTTTCTATAATGAGTTCTGCGGCAACAAATACAAGTAAAATTTGGTCTTTCATTAGAGACTATTGCAAATTTTGTTATATGATCATTAAATGTGTTACTTACAGAGGGTTCTACATTCTCTTCCACTTCTTCCTCATTTACTGTGTCCTTCTCTGCACTGTTTTGTTCAGGACCAAAGTAACAAAACTGAATTTCATCCACAACCTTCTCTACATCTGATACCGTTCCTCGGAACAGAGCCCTATTCAATTCATTTAACTTTATTGCTGGACTTTTGGCAAAATACAACCGTCTCACAAACTTTCTCATTTCAGTATGATGAACAGCCAGCATCCTAAAATGATGGAAAACACTATTGCACACTTTTCTAGATAGACAAGCCAGAGAATGACCCTGCAAACCAGTATTCTCTCTCACTCTGCATGGATCCAGACTTTGAAGCACCTTAATCTTCTGTTTTATACTTTTTTTACTATATTCTCTTAGAAACTCTCGAAATTTGTCAATAGATTCCTGACGCACAGTGCAAATACTACTACAATTCCAAGTGTACACTGGGGCTTTAGGACGTCTCCCCATAGCCTCATCTGCCATCACTTGTACCTCATCTCTTGGAACCATTATCTCCTTCTCCATTATGCAACCATTTTTTACTTCGTAAGAACGACCTCTGGTGTCAACTGCATGCAGCAAACTATTACTATGAAAATAGCTCTCTTCATTAAAAAAAGGTTCACTACTTGAACTATGCATCCACTTTCCTAAAAACACTTTACAAAAGTTTGTTCTGTTCACTACTCTTTTCCTTTTGCTATGTGATTTCAGTACATTAACCATTTTGTCTAATGTACGCATCCTATTCAAAATTAAAATGAATAGTTTCCTTTTTAATTCTAATGCCTTTGCTGCAATGGCTTCTATTTCTTTTTTTCTTTTATGAAACTTTGTCTTTTTCTTATATTTCTTCACATCCTTCATCAAATTGGACATAACTCTTCTCTGAAACATTTTTCTACGTATCTCTTTAAACGCTGTTTTTCTATTTATATAAATCTTTTCAGTTGCTGAAGGTATATTTGCATTAACTAAATTGTCAATTTTTTCCTCTCCTTTTTTGTTCAAAACATCCTTTCGAGTACAGACATTTTGTACATTTTTCATTCTTTTGAATATATTTTTTAGAAATTGTTTTTTCTGCTTACCAGAAGATTTTTTCTTTTTCCCAACATGAGCATCTTCTACTAACTTTGGTCCTCTAGTTGTCTTCAAATATAGGTTTTTTTGTGCGTTTTTTGAACTCTGGATTTTGTAGGCATCTTAAATTTTGTCCACTGCTCTTCAGCAATACCTGAAAAAAACTAAAAAAAAAATCCTTTATTTTATTTAAATATATTACTACATTTCTTTTCACAATAGTCACAAAACGTAATTTCTTTGCCAATTTGAATGCAAACTTACTGCTCTTTTTTTTTGGCAAGTTAAAATCACTTTTACAGACTGACACATTATGAAACCACTTTTCAGATTTTTAAAAAAGCCCATGTCCAGACTGCTTTTTCAGACCACCACCATGTGTATCCTCGGTGACTACCTACACTCCAGCAAGGGCAACCAGCCTTAGTGATGCTGAATGTATTTGCATTACAGACTGAAACCTGAAAACCCCACTCGCTTCTAAATACTGTGCATGATTATACATGGAAAGGAGCTGGGTGTGTGCTAAGAGTCTGCTTCTTCCCCCAAAAAATCGCTCCCCCTTTTTCCTACTAATGCAACTGTGAAATCACCAGAGCAAAACGCAATAAATCTCTGCCTGTAATTCCTATTTCCACACAGAGTCATGTTTTCACATTAGTCCCAAAACGAAATTTCTTTGCCAATTTGAAAGCAAACTTACTGCTCTTTTTTTTTGGCAAGTGAAAATCACTTTTACAGACTGACACATTATGAAACCACTTTTTAGATTTTTTTAAAAAAGCCCATGTCCAGACTGCTTTTTCAGACCACCACCATGTGTATCCTCGGTGACTGCCTACACTCCAGCAAGGGCAACCAGCCTTAGTGATGCTGAATGTATTTGCATTACAGACTAAAACCTGAAAACCCCACTCGCTTGTAAATACTGTGCATGATTATACATGGAAAGGAGCTGGGTGTGTGCTAAGAGTCTGCTTCTTCCCCCAAAAAATCGCTCCCCCTTTTTCCTACTAATGCAACTGTGAAATCACCAGAGCAAAACGCAATATATCTCTGCCTGTAATTCCTATTTGCACACAGAGTCATGTTTTCACATTAGTCCCAAAACGAAATTTCTTTGCCAATTTGAAAGCACACTTACTGCTCTTTTTCTTTGGCAAGTGAAAATCACTTTTACAGACTGACACATTATGAAACCACTTTTCAGATTTTTTTAAAAAAGCCCATGTCCAGACTGCTTTTTCAGACCACCACCATGTGTATCCTCGGTGACTGCCTACACTCCAGCAAGGGCAACCAGCCTTAGTGATCCTGAATGTATTTGCATTACAGACTGAAACCTGAAAACCCCACTTGCTTGTAAATACTGTGCATGATTATACATGGACAGGAGCTGGGTGTGTGCTAAGAGTCTGCTTCTTCCCCAAAAAAATCGCTCCCCCTTTTTCCTACTAATGCAACTGTGAAATCACCAGAGCAAAACGCAATAAATCTCTGCCTGTAATTCCTATTTGCACACAGAGTCATGTTTTCACATTAGTCCCAAAACGAAATTTCTTTGCCAATTTGAATGCACACTTACTGCTCTTTTTTTTTGGCAAGTGAAAATCACTTTTACAGACTGACACATTATGAAACCACTTTTCAGATTTTTTTAAATTGCACATGTCCAGACTGCTTTTTCAGACCACCACCATGTGTATCCTCGGTGACTGCCTACACTCCAGCAAGGGCAACCAGCCTTAGTGATGCAGAATGTATTTGCATTACAGACTGAAACCTGAAAACCCCACTCGCTTGTAAATACTGTGCATGATTATACATGGACAGGAGCTGGGTGTGTGCTAAGAGTCTGCTTCTTCCCCCAAAAAATCGCTCCCCCTTTTTCCTACTAATGCAACTGTGAAATCACCAGAACAAAACGCAATAAATCTCTGCCTGTAATTCCTATTTGCACACAGAGTCATGTTTTCACATTAGTCCCAAAACGAAATTTCTTTGCCAATTTGAATGCAAACTTACTGCTCTTTTTTTTTGGCAAGTGAAAATCACTTTTACAGACTGACACATTATGAAACCACTTTTCAGATTTTTTTAAATTGCACATGTCCAGACTGCTTTTTCAGACCACCACCATGTGTATCCTCGGTGACTGCCTACACTCCAGCAAGGGCAACCAGCCTTAGTGATCCTGAATGTATTTGCATTACAGACTGAAACCTGAAAACCCCATTCGCTTCTAAATACTGTGCATGATTATACATGGAAAGGAGCAGGGTGTGTGCTAAGAGTCTGCTTCTTTCCCCAAAAAATCGCTCCCCCTTTTTCCTACTAATGCAACTGTGAAATCACCAGAGCAAAACGCAATAAATCTCTGCCTGTAATTCCTATTTGCACACAGAGTCATGTTTTCACATTAGTCCCAAAACGAAATTTCTTTGCCAATTTGAATGCACACTTACTGCTCTTTTTTTTTGGCAAGTGAAAATCACTTTTACAGACTGACACATTATGAAACCACTTTTCAAATTTTTTTAAATTGCACATGTCCAGACTGCTTTTTCAGACCACCACCATGTGTATCCTCGGTGACTGCCTACACTCCAGCAAGGGCAACCAGCCTTAGTGATGCAGAATGTATTTGCATTACAGACTGAAACCTGAAAACCCCACTCGCTTGTAAATACTGTGCATGATTATACATGGACAGGAGCTGGGTGTGTGCTAAGAGTCTGCTTCTTCCCCCAAAAAATCGCTCCCCCTTTTTCCTACTAATGCAACTGTGAAATCACCAGAACAAAACGCAATAAATCTCTGCCTGTAATTCCTATTTTCACACAGAGTCATGTTTTCACATTAGTCCCAAAACGAAATTTCTTTGCCAATTTGAATGCACACTTACTGCTCTTTTTTTTTGGCAAGTGAAAATCACTTTTACAGACTGACACATTATGAAACCACTTTTTAGATTTTTTTAAAAAAGCCCATGTCCAGACTGCTTTTTCAGACCACCACCATGTGTATCCTCGGTGACTGCCTACACTCCAGCAAGGGCAACCAGCCTTAGTGATGCTGAATGTATTTGCATTACAGACTGAAACCTGAAAACCCCACTCGCTTGTAAATACTGTGCATGATTATACATGGACAGGAGCTGGGTGTGTGCTAAGAGTCTGCTTCTTCCCCCAAAAAATCGCTCCCCCTTTTTCCTACTAATGCAACTGTGAAATCACCAGAGCAAAACGCAATAAATCTCTGCCTGTAATTCCTATTTGCACACAGACTCATGTTTTCACATTAGTCCCAAAACGAAATGTCTTTGCCAATTTGAATGCACACTTACTGCTCTTTTTTTTTGGCAAGTGAAAATCACTTTTACAGACTGACACATTATGAAACCACTTTTCAGATTTTTTTAAATTGCATATGTCCAGACTGCTTTTTCAGACCACCACCATGTGTATCCTCGGTGACTGCCTACACTCCAGCAAGGGCAACCAGCCTTAGTGATGCAGAATGTATTTGCATTACAGACTGAAACCTGAAAACCCCACTCGCTTGTAAATACTGTGCATGATTATACATGGACAGGAGCTGGGTGTGTGCTAAGAGTCTGCTTCTTCCCCCAACAAATCGCTCCCCCTTTTTCCTACTAATGCAACTGTGAAATCACCAGAACAAAACGCAATAAATCTCTGCCTGTAATTCCTATTTGCACACAGAGTCATGTTTTCACA
The DNA here is from genome assembly GCF_964204655.1 of Triturus cristatus. Classification (NCBI taxonomy): domain Eukaryota; kingdom Metazoa; phylum Chordata; class Amphibia; order Caudata; family Salamandridae; genus Triturus; species Triturus cristatus. The sequence continues at coordinate 377,301,467 of NC_140579.1, read as the reverse complement.
TTAGTCCCAAAACGAAATTTCTTTGCCAATTTGAATGCACACTTACTGCTCTTTTTTTTTGGCAAGTGAAAATCACTTTTACAGACTGACACATTATGAAACCACTTTTCAGATTTTTTTAAATTGCACATGTCCAGACTGCTTTTTCAGACCACCACCATGTGTATCCTCGGTGACTGCCTACACTCCAGCAAGGGCAACCAGCCTTAGTGATCCTGAATGTATTTGCATTACAGACTGAAACCTGAAAACCCCATTCGCTTCTAAATACTGTGCATGATTATACATGGAAAGGAGCAGGGTGTGTGCTAAGAGTCTGCTTCTTTCCCCAAAAAATCGCTCCCCCTTTTTCCTACTAATGCAACTGTGAAATCACCAGAGCAAAACGCAATAAATCTCTGCCTGTAATTCCTATTTGCACACAGAGTCATGTTTTCACATTAGTCCCAAAACGAAATTTCTTTGCCAATTTGAATGCACACTTACTGCTCTTTTTTTTTTGGCAAGTGAAAATCACTTTTACAGACTGACACATTATGAAACCACTTTTCAGATTTTTTTAAATTGCACATGTCCAGACTGCTTTTTCAGACCACCACCATGTGTATCCTCGGTGACTGCCTACACTCCAGCAAGGGCAACCAGCCTTAGTGATGCAGAATGTATTTGCATTACAGACTGAAACCTGAAAACCCCACTCGCTTGTAAATACTGTGCATGATTATACATGGACAGGAGCTGGGTGTGTGCTAAGAGTCTGCTTCTTCCCCCAAAAAATCGCTCCCCCTTTTTCCTACTAATGCAACTGTGAAATCACCAGAACAAAACGCAATAAATCTCTGCCTGTAATTCCTATTTTCACACAGAGTCATGTTTTCACATTAGTCCCAAAACGAAATTTCTTTGCCAATTTGAATGCACACTTACTGCTCTTTTTTTTTGGCAAGTGAAAATCACTTTTACAGACTGACACATTATGAAACCACTTTTTAGATTTTTTTTAAAAAGCCCATGTCCAGACTGCTTTTTCAGACCACCACCATGTGTATCCTCGGTGACTGCCTACACTCCAGCAAGGGCAACCAGCCTTAGTGATGCTGAATGTATTTGCATTACAGACTGAAACCTGAAAACCCCACTCGCTTGTAAATACTGTGCATGATTATACATGGACAGGAGCTGGGTGTGTGCTAAGAGTCTGCTTCTTCCCCCAAAAAATCGCTCCCCCTTTTTCCTACTAATGCAACTGTGAAATCACCAGAGCAAAACGCAATAAATCTCTGCCTGTAATTCCTATTTGCACACAGAGTCATGTTTTCACATTAGTCCCAAAACGAAATTTCTTTGCCAATTTGAATGCACACTTACTGCTCTTTTTTTTTGGCAAGTGAAAATCACTTTTACAGACTGACACATTATGAAACAACTTTTCAGATTTTTTTTAAAAAGCCCATGTCCAGACTGCTTTTTCAGACCACCACCATGTGTATCCTCGGTGACTGCCTACACTCCAGCAAGGGCAACCAGCCTTAGTGATCCTGATTGTATTTGCATTACAGACTGAAACCTCAAAACCCCACTCGCTTCTAAATACTGTGCATGATTCCACATGGTAAGCAGCTGGGTGTGTGCTAAGAGTCTGCTTCTTCCCCCAAAAAATCGCTCCCCCTTTTTCCTACTAATGCAACTGTGAAATCACCAGAGCAAAACGCAATAAATCTCTGCCTGTAATTCCTATTTGCACACAGAGTCATGTTTTCACATTAGTCCCAAAACGAAATTTCTTTGCCAATTTGAATGCACACTTACTGCTCTTTTTTTTTGGCAAGTGAAAATCACTTTTACAGACTGACACATTATGAAACCACTTTTCAGATTTTTTTAAATTGCACATGTCCAGACTGCTTTTTCAGACCACCACCATGTGTATCCTCAGTGACTGCCTACACTCCAGCAAGGGCAACCAGCCTTAGTGATGCAGAATGTATTTGCATTACAGACTGAAACCTGAAAACCCCACTCGCTTGTAAATACTGTGCATGATTATACATGGACAGGAGCTGGGTGTGTGCTAAGAGTCTGCTTCTTCCCCCAAAAAATCGCTCCCCCTTTTTCCTACTAATGCAACTGTGAAATCACCAGAGCAAAACGCAATAAATCTCTGCCTGTAATTCCTATTTGCACACAGACTCATGTTTTCACATTAGTCCCAAAACGAAATGTCTTTGCCAATTTGAATGCACACTTACTGCTCTTTTTTTTTGGCAAGTGAAAATCACTTTTACAGACTGACACATTATGAAACCACTTTTCAGATTTTTTTAAATTGCATATGTCCAGACTGCTTTTTCAGACCACCACCATGTGTATCCTCGGTGACTGCCTACACTCCAGCAAGGGCAACCAGCCTTAGTGATGCAGAATGTATTTGCATTACAGACTGAAACCTGAAAACCCCACTCGCTTGTAAATACTGTGCATGATTATACATGGACAGGAGCTGGGTGTGTGCTAAGAGTCTGCTTCTTCCCCCAACAAATCGCTCCCCCTTTTTCCTACTAATGCAACTGTGAAATCACCAGAACAAAACGCAATAAATCTCTGCCTGTAATTCCTATTTGCACACAGAGTCATGTTTTCACATTAGTCCCAAAACGAAATTTCTTTGCCAATTTGAATGCACACTTACTGCTCTTTTTTTTTGGCAAGTGAAAATCACTTTTACAGACTGACACATTATGAAACCACTTTTCAGATTTTTTTAAATTGCACATGTCCAGACTGCTTTTTCAGACCACCACCATGTGTATCCTCGGTGACTGCCTACACTCCAGCAAGGGCAACCAGCCTTAGTGATGCTGATTGTATTTGCATTACAGACTGAAACCTGAAAACCCCACTCGCTTCTAAATACTGTGCATGATTATACATGGAAAGGAGCTGGGTGTGTGCTAAGAGTCTGCTTCTTCCCCGAAAAAATCGCTCCCCCTTTTTCCTACTAATGCAACTGTGAAATCACCAGAGCAAAACGCAATAAATCTCTGCCTGTAATTCCTATTTCCACACAGAGTCATGTTTTCACATTAGTCCCAAAACGAAATTTCTTTGCCAATTTGAAAGCACACTTACTGCTCTTTTTTTTTGGCAAGTGAAAATCACTTTTACAGACTGACACATTATGAAACCACTTTTCAGATTTTTTTAAATTGCACATGTCCAGACTGCTTTTTCAGACCACCACCATGTGTATCCTCGGTGACTGCCTACACTCCAGCAAGGGCAACCAGCCTTAGTGATGCTGAATGTATTTGCATTACAGACTGAAACCTGAAAACCCCACTCGCTTGTAAATACTGTGCATGATTATACATGGACAGGAGCTGGGTGTGTGCTAAGAGTCTGCTTCTGCACCAAAAAATCGCTCCCCCTTTCCATCTAATGCAACTGTGAAATCACCAGAGCAATACGCAATAAATCTCTGCCTGTAATTCCTATTTGCACACAGAGTCATGTTTTCACATTAGTCACAAAACGAAATTTCTTTGCCAATTTAAATGCACACTTACTGCTCTTTTTTTTGGGCAAGTGAAAATCACTTTTACAGACTGACACATTATGAATCCACTTTTTAGATTTTCTTAAAAAGCCCATGTCCAAACTGCTTTTTCAGACCACCACCATGTGTATCCTCGGTGTCTGCCTACACTCCAGCAAGGGCAACCAGCCTTAGTGATGCTGATTGTATTTGCATTACTGACTGCAACCTCAAACCCTTAAAGTATTCCTTATTTTTACCAGTACACCTTAATTTATCATGAAAAAATTGTCCATATTATTTTACATGTTCCTCACATTTAAATTTCTCCCAAAACAGAAAATAATAAACACAACTTCTACAAAAGGAATTCCAATTCTATTATTCATTTCTTAATTTACCATATACATCCCCTCTCAAACTCTAAACTCACCTTTAAAATTAGTTAGTTGTGAAAGAAATGTGGCACTCAAACAGCAGATTATCAGAGCCAGGATCTCTGTTCTCTACACCTCTCTCCTCTCAGCAGAACCAGATAATGGCAAACTTTCCCTCTATTTTTCCACACATATACATGTAAGTTTCAAATCTCAGTGCTTCCCCCTTTTTTTCAAATGTAATCACACATTTCTATTGGTTGAAAACCAACCCTTTTCCAAAAGTACCCTGCCCCCAACTTGACTTCTGCCTAGTACCCTTCCCCCAACTTGACTTCTGCCTGCTACCATAGCAACAGCTCATGGAACACTGCTGTGTGGAGTTAGGTCAGAAGTTCGCCACACAATGTTTCAATTCCACAGAGCAAGAGTGCTTGACTTTTCAAACCTAACAGCAAATCCATAGTACTGTTCTTTGGTAACACATTTTTTTGTACCAATACAAAACATGCTTCTATTAATTTACACATACAGCCTAGTTTTTATTCTAGAATGGTATGAAACAGCCAATCAGTTCTTTTTGTTTTGAAAAAAATATGTATGCCTCCATTTCCAAACTGTCTTTCTTTTCTTATTGCCATTCTACTGAAAGACACCTCCTGAGTGCATCAGTTCTCCTTTGAAGATGTTCACAGTGTGGATTGTAGGGCACAGCTATGTCTTCTGGAGTGAAAAGTTTGCAGAGAAAACAGGTATGGTGAGAGACCTTGCTTTGCCAAATGTAGACATTAAATGGATTGGTCAGAGAGGGTTAAAGTGGCACCAATTGATGCCATTGGTGAAATCCTTCATGCAAATCCAACACCCTGACCTCATAATAGTGCACTGTGGTGGCAATGACCTAGGCACTTTGACTGGGGTAGGTCTGGAAATGCTTATGAAGGACACCTTTGCACAACTGTTTTCACTTTTCCCTAAAACTGCCTTTGTGTTTTCCAACATATGCCAAAGGCAAAAATGGAACTGGTCCAATCATTTCTGTCCGCAAATTGACAAAGCAAGAAAGCACGTCAACAAATCTGTTTCTGCTTTCCTCCGTGACTATGGTATGGGTGCCATTTACCACAACAACTTGCGTTATGACATGCAAGACATTTATAGAGGAGATGGTGTGCACTTCAATGATGAAGGGAACAGAGTCTTCCTCTTGAACCTTAGACTCTGCATCGGTACTTACTTGTAGGTACCACTTAAAAAATCACTTCATAAACACAACGGCTCTTTTTAGAGCCCCCTAATATCTAAACTCTTAAATCTGCATTTCATTTCTTTTTAAAAAAAATTTTTCATCCGTACGCTTACCGTAAGCTTACCGTACGCGTACCCCGTGATTTTTTTTAAAATCCATAAATGTTTTCTTTGTACTTTTCTGTCCTTCTTTGACCCCCTCACAAATGTAAGGGGGTCTGTCCTCCTTGCCCCCTTTTCTTGTTTTCACACTTTTTTTTCTGAGTGAAACACACAAAATGGCGGCCGCCGCTTCCTGGTTTCGGCCGATTCGAATGTTTACTAAGATCTAACAGCCAATCAGAATCGCGCTCGCGCACGCCACCGTACGCGTACGGTAAGCTTACGGTAAGCGTACCGTAAGCTGGCTCAGATATATATATTGATTTAAATGCTATTTTCTCAGGACCTACTGAACAGATTTACACCAAACCTACAAAAGGCACTTCCTTGACCTAGGGACTACCTCTCTGCCAAATTTCTAGTAATTCTGTTCAGCCGTTCGGGCTGTAGCCCTGTCTAAAGGTCCTATGGAAAAATGCATGGGAAAAACGCGTTTTGGGACCCCCCTTTTTTCTCAGCCCCCGCTTGACGAATCCCCCCGAGACTTTCAGGGTAGGAGCGGAGCGTAGCACCCCACCTATTTTGAGAAATTCGCGAGGATTCGTCGACCGGCGCCAAAGGTATTCAAAATAGAATGTTGCGGATTTCCTATGGAAAAGGGGTCCTAACTATAACTACCTACTGGCGACCGCCAGTAGGTAATATATATATATATATATATATATATATATATATATATATATATATATATATATATATATTTTTTTTTTTACTAACCCAATCCGTGGCAGCCGCCACTGGGTGTCTAGTGGGTAAAAACTGCCAAAATGCCCCCGTAGGAGTAGAAAGAATTATGGGCCTGTTGATAGGGGGAGCCTTACCCATTGCCAGAGGGGGGCGCTCCCTCTCCAAATATAATCCCTTGTGGTCTAATGGTCTTTCTGCTGCCTGCTGGGGGAAGATTGTAGGAAAAGACCTCCTATCTACGACCGACGAGTGGGTACGGGCTAGGCCCAGTGCCTCGGAGGGCAGCTCCCACCCATTTTGCCAAGAGGCCCGAGAATAAACGCCACTTGTGGGGCCACCTCCATCAGGGGAGGACTGATTGATGCTGCAAGGTATCATTGCGGCGATCCAGGGGATAAAGTCCTCGCTGGAAACACATATGGACTTGGTCACGAATTAGGTATCCCTGGATCTGCGGAACATGAGCTCACGAGTGAAGGAAATAGAAGTCACTACCACCTCTCTCGGCCTGGACACTAGGACCCTCAAAAACCAAGTCCACGATCTATGAAAGGCTAATGCCCCAATAGAGGCCTGACTGGAGGACTTTGAACGTAGAGTGCGACACAACAACATACGCATACTGGGGGTTCCGGCGCGCACAGTGGGGTCTGCAGTAGACCTCTTTGTCGACGATCTGGTGACCAAGGAGCTACAGCCTCGAGGCCCGTCTAAATACTTTTCAGTGGAATGGGCCCACCGATTACGGGGGGTGCCCACGGGCAGGGGCAACCCCATGATCCATCATAGCCTGAATTTTTAACTTCAGAGACCGGAATGTGATATTACAAGCTGCCTGCAGTGCACACCAGTGACTTATGAGAATGCGCTAATAAAATGTTTTCAGGACTCTACGCTTACAGTTCAGAGACAACGCTACAGCTTTCTCGAAGTCCAAAAAGCGTTGGGGGACAAGGCAATTAGGTGTGCAAGTCTCTTATGAAACGAGAAAATGTTAGCAAAATCAAAAGAGAAAAGGAAGGTGCCCCAAAAATTAAAATAAAAACTTTTCTTTTATGTCACACATCCTTTACAGAAAATTAAAAAGCCCTGACGAGAATCCTGGTACTCAACGCTGAGAATTCGAAATGCATCTGCACATCAACAAAGCACAGAGGAATGACAAATTATATTCCAGTCTGAGAATTAAGGATTAATTTCTCCTTCAAAAAATAAATTCTAAACGTTTTTCCCTGTGCAAATAAGGATACCTGATATAGACACTAAAAGGAAGTCCAGGATCACTATTTTGTCCTCCATAATTGGTGGAAAAAGATACATGTATTGGATGTCTTTATGGTTTGTATTTTTTTCACTCTTTGTGTATAAAGGTGTATTGTGATGTATTATGTATAGTATGTTTTACCATCTATGTGGTTTCAGGATGTTTTGTAAATTGTTTATATATAGAATGTAGATATGATCGGACAATTGTCTTTTTCATGTTGAAACAAATTAATGAAAAACAAAAAGTAAAAAAGTAAAAGGTATAAATAAAATACCGGTACAGACAAAAAAAGAATGTATTTGGCCATAAAGCGGAATTGTTAATGCTTTTTAAAAAAAACATGAGGTACAGGCCTACCCCCCTTTTTAGGTCTCGCCTGAGCAAGCATGCGCTGCTCTACGAGACATTTAGTAAGTGGCTGTTAAAAGTGCTGCCACACACTTTTGCTGGCCTAGCGCTTGGGGTTACGCGCGCGAGCGTGCACGCAGCCGCTAGCTTTCAGCGCCCGATTAGGCGCCATCTGGACTGGCCAGCCTGCTTTTACTTTTGCCGTAGCACGCGTGAGCGCACCACTCGTGTGCTTTTTTACAATGTTCTCTTAGCGCGCTTGCGCGCGCGCACACCACTCCCGGGCTTGTTTAAATTCGCAGCGCGATCGTGCGCTTGTTTTTCTTCCGGTTTCTTTGTTATTCTTTTCAATCTTTGCACTACCTAACCTCAAGCCGCAGCAATTCAGAGCAGACCACTGAGGGGAGATTTCCCAGTTCTACAGTCCACCTCATAGTGTTTATTAACCCCTTCGGTGCTCATGACGGAACGGTTCCGTTGTGAGCCACGGTTGAGCTGTGCTCATGACGGAACCGTTCCGTCATGACCACGCCCGCGCAAGATTCCGTCAGCACAGCGGCGGAATTTGCGCAGCATGGAAGGGGTTAAACACGTATCAAGGAGAGAGAAACAATTGCTTCGGACAGCATGGACAAATTATTTCTATGTACGCACTTCAAGGGTCAGAGGTCACGGAATCTGCACACCCTGTGTCTACTTAGCTGTGTAATCAGCCAAACTTAACATTTACCCTTTACCTTTGGGGTCAGACCCACGCTTCCTGTCTGTCATCAATATCAGCCATTAATCGCACGGGGGACAACTACGCATTGTTTTCTTTCCAAATTAAACAGCATACACAGGCCCCGAAGGCAGGACTCGGAAACGCGCAGCTGTGGACCGCAAAGCCACAAAACCGCTTGATTCTTCGCTTGGCAGCTTGGCGTTCCCGGTGTTTGAATGTCACAGCCTTGTTCTACTTACGTAAAGCGCTCTCACGTTCCTATCCCCTATGTAAAACTGCACAAATAAAGTGCAAAGATAAATATACACACATTCTATCCTCTTTCCGTCGTCCCCACGTCTTTTAAGTTAAGTAGTCGCCTCTCCCTCGATGGACTCTCTTCAGCACGGCTGTCTCATCCTCACCAATCACAGCCTGTCTCGCCTGTCCCCTGCAGAATCTACCGTCGCCCCATGTCCTCGTGCTGCCACTAGTGCGCATTCTCCGACCACCCCGTGCACAGCAGTCTCCACCGCTAGTCTCACAGCCTCCACCTCACTCTTGCTCTCTCCTCCTCGTTTAAGTGCCTTACCTGCTCTTTCCTCTCATTTTCAGACTCGTGCTAGCTAGTGTGCCCACCTCTCTCTCCGGCCGGGCCCCTCTCCTCATCGAACTTTTCTTCTCCCTCGGTACCGATGTCCCCCTTTCTTCTTGCGTCACAGCTGCAAATCTCCATCCGTGTCAGTATCTCTTGCCCCCGTTACCTCCCCTTGATCACTTCCTGTCCCCTCACCCTCCCCTCCTTGTGTCTCTGCTGGGAAGCGGTCTCTTGGCCTCTGCACCCCCGGGCGCCTCCTCTCCGAGACTGATGCACACAGAAAGGCACGTAAACACGGCCGGGGAATGCCCGTTCCGGGCCCTCGGCCATCTGTCCTCCACTGCCAGCGACATCCGAGGCTACCCCTACAGCACCTCACCACCCTTTAAAGCAGGATCGAAGGGTGGGGGCGCCCAGCCAGCAGTTCTGCGAGAAGCCAACTAGTGCCCAACACCATCAGGCGTCAACTCAGACTTCCGCCCACAAAGAGTAGACACTGGGGTGCAGTCTTTCAAGAAATGGGATAATAAGTATCATAAACTACCAACAAAATAAATATTTTTTAAAAAACACACGCGATTCCACCTGCTCCACCAGATGCCCGATCTCTAGCAACAATAGTTAAAGTTCTGACCCATCTTTGCGGGTGACCTCTTATCACTTACTTACATTTGACATTTAATACTATACTTTCTAAACGCCTCCTAAAAGTCCCTGTAACAGCCCAAGGTGCAGCAGTCTTGTGCTGTGCTTCCAGGGTAGACAAGTACCTAACAAGCTAGCAGTTGGGCATACCGTGGGGCTTTCCTCACCTTTTTGTCCTGGATGTTAGTCTGGGTCAGCACCGGATTACCAGAAATACTCGGCAGGTAAGTAAAGAAGGTAGCATTCAACCTACAACCCGCTGCAAACACACTCAACTCCGGGCGCCGAAAGAGGCCCTGGCTGCAGAACAATTTCTGTGGTGCCTTCGTCATGGGTGTAACACCAGTGCCCGCGGAGAAGGAAAGACTCAACTGGCCAGGGCTCCCCATTCAGCCCAAGTCCAGTGAATATCCGTGAGATATGGTGGACTTTGGGAGCCCCTCTTCATGTTCTCCAGAGGGGCCCCATCACTTTGCGTTTCGCCAACGGCCTTCACCATCAGTATGCCTAGCTGGCAGTTGACCTCACCCATACCAGCCACAGCACCACAGGATAAAAGTGGGAACAATCCTGTGTGATATGACCTCATTGGCGGGATAACCAAGCTCCCAGCATGTGAGTAGCGGAAATGCAGTAAACCCACTACAGCCCTGTTAATCTTTGTTCTCCTGATTTTCAGGTGCTGTTGGAGTCAAATTTGGAAAAATTCGAAATAAAAATAAGAATAACTACAATCCCAAACTGCTAGTTTCCGAGGTACCCAAAGTTTTTAACATTACCGCTGACGAATCCTATAATCTGAGCTTTAATATTAGTCATATCCTCTGTAGGCTGGTGGAAAATGGCTGATCATTGAGGTACATCATATAATTTGGCTGGGCCCTTCCAAAGTTTGGGGTAAACCTCTGTCCAGCAAGAAGACCAGATTAAAAACAACACCAACAAGCTATTTGTACTGCATTGGCTTTGCCAATGCTTTTTATCGATGCTGTATATCATCAGTAAAAAGCAAAAAGCTTTTGGTGATGCTGTGCATCATTGACAAAAGAAAGGAAAATATATGTCATGATACGGCACACGCAGAGCACATTCATGTCATAATGCTATGGGTGCCCGCACCATTTTTTTCACCCATCCCAGACAGCAGGAGCCACAAGGCACAGAAAAAAAAATACAATTGCTAAAGGGCATTTCAGAAAGCTGAGCAGTCTGACAGCAAATGGTAGCTAAAGGGCCCTCCAAGAAAAAACAAGCATTGGCATAGCCAATAGGTCTCACTTTTGGGACCTTATAAGTGTTTAGTTATCCAGCACAATACCCTTGGTGCAACAACATCAACTGTTGCATGGCTAAACACTTATAAGGTCCCAAAGGCGAGACCTATTGGCTATGCCAATGCTTGTTTTCATATAGTAATACGGCCCTGCCTATTCCTCGACCCTTGGGCCTAACTCCCTTTTTTCAAAACAATATGTTAAACGGCATTCACCTGATGGTGGTCCTCCTACTGGAGATGCATCTGATGGCTAACACTTGCAAAGCCCTTGAGTAGGCATTCTATTAAAAAAAATAATTGCCGTTGACAGTGAAGCAATCCCCCTACAACCCCCTATGTAGATACACAACCCTCTCTGGAATATGGGAGGGGGAACCGATAAATATCCTATCAGTGTATATCCCTCTGGCCTTACACAGCATCACTCTTCTGGACTTGGGTGAACTCATAATAGGGGGTGACTTTAATATGACAATGCGTGATTCACTTGACCGTCAACCCCCACACCACGTGACCACTTCCCGCACACATTTGATGGACTTCTTTACAGCAATGGGGTTGGTATTGCGCACATACTATCCCATGACTCAGAATTTTACATTTCACTCGGAGGCTCATGGGCGTCTCTCCCGTATTGACCTCCTACTCACTTTGGCCCACCGCGTCTTGTGATTCTGAGAGATGCACTATTTGGCTAGGGAGATATCTGACCACTCCCCCATTTGGGCAATATATATGGCGTTGATAAATGGAGAACTAGCAAAGGTATCACTCTAAACCCATGGTATCTGATTATCCTGGGCATTAGAACAGACCTGTGGAAGGCCTCAGAAAATTATTTGAAAGAAAACGAAACCTCAGTGGACTCCTCTCGAATCCACTGGGAAGCATATAAGATTGTAATTAAGGGTGAAGTACTCTCACTGACGGTGGGGCATAAAAAGGAAACTAGGGTGACGGTTGAGAAACTCAAGAGCGGCATCATAGCTCTAGAGGTTCAACTATGTATTGATACTACAGTTGACACTAAGCATGAGCTGGACCTTAAACTACAGGAATATAGGGATCTAACTACTGGTGCCGCCAGGGCTAATTATCGCATGCCTCAATACTGTGTATATGAACTCGGCGACAAGGCGGGAAAGTTGATATCATGGCTTGATTCAAAAGGAAAATGCGATTCGATGGGTTACCGGGATCCCCAAGATATTGCGAATGCCTTCGCAGATTACAATGAGCACCTACACTCCCCAGTCGGGGCTACGACTAAGTGAAATTCCCACGACTTTCTCTGTGATTTACGACTTCCTACCCTCCCTACTGAAGATAGAGCCTTCATGGAAAGTCATTCTACAGAGGATGAAATTGCCCGAGGGATTCGCAATATCGCATTAGGCAAAGCAATGGGGCCGACCGGGCCCCCGGTAGAGTTATACAAGATTACTATGACTCTTATTGCACCACAATTACTTAAAATGTACTTGGAGAGTCAGGAAAAGGGAGTGCTCTCCAGAGACCAAAGGCTTGCTTCCATAGTAGTCATTCATCATAAGGAGGGTAGGCCAGCTGAGGACTGCTCCTCCTGCAGACCCATTTCCCTCTTCAACGCCGAGGTCAAAATTCTGGCAAAACTAATAACCCTTGGACGAATACAAATTATTACCAAATTGGTGCATCCACACCAGTCCGGTTTCATGCCAGGCAGAAACACGACCTTAAATCTGCGATGTCTCCACAGGATGTTGGGGCTAGCCCATTCTATACAAGAAGACGCAACAATTTTGTCCCTTAATGCTCGGCACGACTGATCCTCGACGTACCATGCCACGGCCACATCACCCCCCACCTGAGAAACCTGCACTGGCTCCCCGTCAACAAGAGGATATCCTTCAAGCTCCTCATCCACGCACACAAGGCACTCCACAAGACTGGCCCAGCCTACCTCAACAAACGACTTTCCTTCTACATCCCCAACCGCCAGATCCGCTCCGCCGACCTCGCGCTCGCCACTGTCCCGCGCATCCGAAGAACAACCACCGGCAGGAAATTCTTCTGCCACCTCGCCGCCAAGACCTGGAACACCCTCCCACTGAGCCTAAGGCAGACCCAAGACCTGCTGACCTTCAGGAGGCTACTCAAGACCTGGCTGTTCGATCAGTAGCACCCCCCCCGCAGCACCTTCAGACCCTCACGGGTATGTTGTGGGCTCTACAAATGTTTGATTGATTGATTGATATGTGTGACTACACACTGGGATGGAAGCAAGCAGCGCCCACACAAACCCTCCAGGGAGTCAGGTTCCAGATTTCCCCTACGAGTTTCTGTTACAATCATGGGGGCAATGATTTTCACATTTATTTGTACACTATTGATAGTGAAAGCTTGAAGGAATGCTCAACTCTGTTTTGCAAAAATTCAAAATTTTCATTGTGTTCTACCACATCGTTTGAACATTTTTGTACTTGTGGATCTGGTGTAGCATGCTTCGATTCTGCATTTGCATGGAGGGTCTTTTAAGTATATTAAGCGTAGATGTATATATGTTTATTCTTTCTACATATTTTAAAATAAAACCTAGCTTCAAAGGTCATTTGCTTTTCATAAAGAAAAAGCTTTTTAAAACTTCTCTCTAGTAAAAGATTGTTTTTACAAACGTCTGCAGACAGTAAAAAATGGCCGACAGAGGTAACACTAACACTAACACTCAGACGGATCCTGAAATTCTCCGGTGCACCTCCGTCCGTCCTTTCTCTGTTTCCACTGCTGTCACTCGGTGCTCGCCACATGACCCGTAGGTGTTCCCGGCTGATGGGCTAGTGTCTTTGCTGTTTAAAGGGTGGCGGCAGCAGTTGGAGGAGCTCATGACCAGCGGAGAGGTGAGGTGGCTGTGGGCGGACAGGTCAGGCGCTCAGGCCTGCCAAGTATCACGCATCGGGTGTGACTCTAACGCATTTCAGTGTGGTGTTCCACATCACCGCACTGAAATGCATTGCCACTCACTGTCTCACTCTATTCTGTACCAGCGCTGAAACTGCTACGCCAGGCTGCTAGCATGCGCCTGCTGCTCCCCGCAGAATTGCCACCAGGCTCAGTAAACAGTTAATGCGCTTGTCTGCTGGCTGAGTGCTACAATGTATACAATCTTAGCCCTGCTCTGCCTGGCTGCAGTGAAATATTCCTGCCTGGCTGTCATGCCCAATTATACCGAGACCCGGGGCGGGGCCTGCCATGGTTGCCAGCGCCTTGGTATGTTCCCATGGACCACCCTGGTGGCCTGTGTGTAAAGATGCATTACACTTTCGCTGTAAAACGCAGTATTACCTATCATGCTAATAAAAATTTGCTTTACTGGCACGCGCAGTGACAGTCTTGATCACCTTCTGAGCTGCCGCCTGCCTGTGCTGTTACAGTGGAGAATTTACTGCTCCCTGGCAGTTTTAAGCTATGCAGTGCTACAGTGTAATAGAAATTCACCCAACAGGCACTGCAGCATAATTAATGACACCAGGTTCATGCCGCTGCAGCGCGACTAGTGAGCAGGCGGTTACTGTTAGAATATAGTGACACAGACAGATCCTTATCTCCGGGTTAAAACTGCTCCTCTTGTAAGATGAATTGTGCCTGCTTTAGTGCACTCGCGTGATTTGAAAAGGAGCAGCACTTCCAGGTACTGAGTTCAAAGTCTGTGCAGGGTATTGCTTTCATTATATAACTGTTACCAGGGGCAAGCAGGGGCAGCGGATTGAGGATTCACACACTTCCCGTACTTTACGGGTGTTAAATGCTATGGAGACCAGGCGAGTACAGCCAGTACGGTAGGCGGGCAGCATGCGCTCCGGAATCGGGGTAAGAGAAAACACACACCTACACCTTGGTTGTACTTCGGTGCACTGACCCGGATCATCCGGTCCAGCCCCCATTTATTTACTTGACCTCTTCCGGGTCACAGCCTAGACCACCCGCTCCGTGAGCAGGGGGGTGTTCCCCTTGAACATAACATTCCTCCTTTATTATAGCAAAACAAAAACCAACAACAACACCGGTTGGAGAAAACCTTCCAGTATAGAAAAGGAGAGAGAGAGAGAGAGAGAGAGAGAGAGAGAGAGAGAGAGAGAGAGAGAGAGAGAGAGAGAGAGAGAGAGAGAGAGAGAGAGAGAGAGAGAGAGAAAAAGAAAAACACTGCATTTCTTTTCCTCAGTCCATCACAAAACCTTTCAGTCGAGACGACACCGCCGGATTGGCTCGGAGATGATATCTGTGTCCACCTCGACCTTCGCTCCCATCTCTACTGCCTTCAGCTCCCACTGCCCCTGGCGAATGTTCCACAGCTGCCCCGGGCATTGGGGGGGCTGACCCAGGTGAGACACTCTCCTCGTTGAACACGTCACCCATCGGTTCGCCATCCTCAGACTCTGGCACCACCTCACTTGGTTGTGCCGGACACTGGTACTTTTTGAACTGGGAGATGTTCCGGGTGACTGTCTCGCGACCCCTCTTGGTGACGTACACGTTTGTGCGAACGGAGTTAGCCTCATGTGCGATGTCGGTGGTGAAGACGCCTAGCACAGTGAGTGGTGTGCCGGAGCCATAGGCAAACACCTGTATGGACGTAGGCTTTAGGACAGGCTGTATCGGGAAGGATCTCAGCATGGACTGGGCCATTATGTTTATGGACGCACCTGTGTCAATCAGCACCGGCGTCAGATGTCCTGCAATCTTGACGTTACACTTTGGGGCCCTCCGTCTCGGACATCCATCAGGTTGCAGGGCGTGAATTACATGGACCGTGCCTTCGTCCTCATCGTCGTCCATGTCATCTTCCTCAGCCTCCTGTTGAGGGGCCTCCACCGCATTGATCTGCCGACTTTGTTGCCGCTGACGTCCCGCCGAGTGGCACACTTTGGCTAGATGGTTCAGACGACGACACGCTGAACACCTTTTCCCTTGTGCAGGGCATGGACCTTGGTGTGGGTACGGTCCTCCACACATGTAGCAGGAACGAGACGAGGGTGGTGGTTTGCTGTGCTCCGATTTCTTTGCAGGTGCTTTCTTCGAGGTGGTCGCCACCACCGCGTTCACTGGCTCCGTCTTCACTTGACGTTGAAGGGCTGTCTCCATATGTGCGGCGCGCACTTTGGACAACTCCTTAGATCGGCCCATGGTGAGAATGTCGGCCATGGAGATTCCGGGCGTTTCGAGGACCCTTTCTCTCAGCTTGACGGACGAACAGCCCTGGATAAACTGCGCCCGCAGCTCGTCATCTGTGTCCGGTAGGGTACAGGTACTTGCCAGCTCCTTCAGCCGAGCATAGAAGGTGTCAACGGATTCCTCCGGTTGTTGCCTAGCTTGTCGTAGGAGAAAACGTTCGTAATCTGGATTTGCTAGGGGTTCAAAATGCGCGGTCAGAGCTGCCTTGAGCGTAGCATAGGTGTGGGGAGGGCCGGCTTCCACCACGGATTTGGCCAGTCGGTGAATGGCAGAACCACCCAGATGCAGTAGCATGGGCCGATGTCGTTCGGGCTTGAGGCCGACTGCGGCATAATAGTTCTCCAGGCGCTCCAGCCACTCTTTCCACTTAGCCACCTGGGCGGATGGCGGGCCGTCCACTATGAACGCTTCAATCGGGGGCACCGTCGTCATCCTCACACCGGCTAGGCGGGAGGTCCGATTCAGCAGGCGCAGGCGGACCTGGGCGCGACAGAGTATGTGCTACAGGGGTGGACGCAGTCAAGAAAACCAACCCCTCACCTCCGGCGCAGGCAGTGGTGAAATTGCGGCCTACAGGCACTCAGCAGCCAGGCCTCAGGGTCCGGGCGGTCAGCGTAGGAGGGCGCGCCCCACGTGGCAATCGGATAGGCCCCCTGGGCTAAACTCAGCAGTCAGGAACACCCCGCCGTCTCCCAGCAGCCCTTAAGACACACCGATGCCTCCACCACAGCCAGCAGGCCGCTGCATAGGGCACACACACAGGAACTGACCGGGAAGAGCAGGCTGTAGGTGGCGTCCTTCTTTCCTCCGTGCAGCACCACCGGGACTCAATCTCCTGCGAGGAAGCAGCCAGGCAGCAGGCCGGCCGAAGAGAGCGCTCCCACACGCGCTGTATGCACGGCGCCAGGCACGTGCGCGTGCTTTGTCACCGTGACGACATCGGCCCCGATGCGGGCCCTGGATGAAGAGCAAAACAGGGAGGCGGCAGGTACAGGCCGCGGAGACGCACGCACGTGCGAGAATCAGCGCTCCGAGTGGCAGCCGCCACCAGAGCGGGTCAGGCAGCGCTCCGGCGCTCAGGAACACACACGGGCTCCGGGGGAGCAGGCAGCGAGGATTCAGCCTTCGTGGGTCGGGAGTTCATCAAAACCCCCTCGTCGCCAGTTGTTAAATGCTATGGAGACCAGGCGAGTACAGCCAGTACGGTAGGCGGGCAGCATGCGCTCCGGAATCGGGGTAAGAGAAAACACACACCTACACCTTGGTTGTACTTCGGTGCACTGACCCGGATCATCCGGTCCAGCCCCCATTTATTTACTTGACCTCTTCCGGGTCACAGCCTAGACCACCCGCTCCGTGAGCAGGGGGGTGTTCCCCTTGAACATAACAACGGGAAGGCCGGTGCCCGTACAATACTATCTCTGCCGAGGCACCTATCTTCCTAACGAAACACATCAATTACCCGGACTGTTTTTGTGGCATTGAAGGCTTACTTAATTATACCAATAAACTCTCTAAACTATCGCCGCCAAACCTGCTTTCTGTTACAGCTCCCCGAGTCACGTCAGATCCCACATGGACAAATTGTTGCGAAGGAGCCGTGTCCGGTCGTCGCTCATTCTGTGGCAGGATGTTTCATTTCCTGCCTGCCAGCCGGGCCCCAAAGCACCCAGGAAATCAATCCCCTGCTGCAAGGCCTAGAGTTAAAGGAGGAAGCCGGTGTTTAAGGATTGACCGACCACCTGCTCACTTCCTCCTGACCTGGAACCTGGACATTTGCAGTTGCCGTGCGTGCCCAGCCCAGGCAGAGCACAACTTATGCCCTGGACTCACCACGCCAGCGTGAGTCTCGTAGTGGGAGCAGGTGGCACAGGCTGAGGCTGCACTGCAGCAGGGCTCACTGACCGACTGTGAACAAGAGACAGGCTAGTGAGCCAGGCAGAGCCACTCCTGCAGCTCCTCTCGGTAAATCATTCTCACAGCTGTAAAGAGATTCAGGTAAATCAGCGATTCATTTATTAATCTGCTACTGCTGACATTTAAAAAGTTTGTGTTACAAGAATGGAGAGGGGACTCCAGCACGGAATAGCCGCGAGCCTTGGAAATGGGCACACTAACTTGTCTGTCTGTGTTGTAAATGGAGGGCCATCTAAGGTGGAAGTTTTGTCTCAACTAGCAGTTTTGCTGATTTACTAGTGAAAAGTGTTTAATATCCGTGCTTGACAGTGGCACTATGAGCAGCAGCCTTTATTTTCCCAGCGCAGTGAGACTTGCTAAGTTAGAGGTAAGTCAGGTGATTAAGGTTCCCCCTAGAGAGAGGTCAGAGTTTTGTCTACTGGCACTTTTCACTCTGACCATAAAGCAGCGCAGAGGGTTAATATGCCTACTGCAAACAAAGTGTACCAGCATATTGTATTGAACTGTATTGTATGTGGATAACTCAGTGGGTTGCTGCATTTGTCAGAGATCTCTTTGTTACATATGGTTCAGCCACCAACTGGAGCAGAGGTTGGGGTGGAGGGTGCTGATTATTTAAAAATGTAACAATTGCTTTAAGCGCACCTGCTGCAGGGTTCGACTTTCTTCTTGCTCAAATGAGTGTGATTTCTGATATTTGTCTATTTCAATAGACTTCATTGTATGATTTTGGTCGCAAGAAAGTGCCACACATTTAGTCGTTAAATGACTCTCATAAATCCACTGAATCTATGAAAAGGTCACACATATGTAATCTGAAACATCAGTAGCTATACTCAAATGGGTGCAATTTCTGATATCTATATGATTCCCTCGTCTTCATTGCTTGATTTTGCACATGAGAAAGTGTCACTCATATTTGTTGGAATGTCACTCATAATTACACTGAAATTATGAAAATGTCCCATTTAGCAATCTGAAACCTTGGCAGCTATGGGCGCTTTGAGTGCTGGTAGTTGAGAAAGGGTGGGTGGCACATTGTAATAAAGGGGACGGTTATTTCAAAGTAAAGAGAGCGGGTACTAAACATGGGAGATGCTGGTTCTGTTAACTTTAACACACATTCTCTAATGTCGCCCTCCCTCTTTGTCCTGCACCACTAAGGGGTAGACGAGGCTGTCTAAAGCATGCACATTAATCCTTAGTGTAAGAGAGTGAGGACGAAGTGAAATGTAAATATGCTATATTGACAGGTGAGCTAGCAGTCTCCTAATCTGTTTATTCTCCAACCTCATATAATAGTATTTTCTTTGTAATATTTGTCTAGTTTATGAGGAACTGCCTTTTTATTTAACAGTTCCCTCTAATTCCTTCTATTTCCTTTTATATAGTAGGTGCCTTGATAATAACGGAACATGAACATTTGACATACTGGTTAATGATGTGACCTCATCCATCCCGTTCCCTTCCCCCTATAACGCTTTTGGGAAGTGCCTGGTCAACTTGAGCAGATGCGTTAGCCAATAGCTCTGACTAAACACTTCTAAGGTCCCAAAGGCGAGACCGATTAGCATTGCCAATGCTTATTTAAGTATGCTATATATTCCCTCCGAGATGCCAAGAGCAGGTCTTCTAGGTGATGGCTTGGTGGTCCTTTTGTTGTAGACATGGGGCTTGCTGCTCCTAGAGGTGACTGCAGACTCAAGATTATCAAGCCTAGATAACCCCTGAGAGCAGACTAAGGGCCTGATTTAGATCTTGGTAGTAATGGTCTCACCTTCGCTTTTCCATCAGACTCCCGTCAGCCTACTTGGCGGTCCTCCTGCTGTATTCAGATGTTGGCGGTTTTATGGACGAAAGACCGTCTGAGTCCCGCTAAATTCGGCAGGATTGTTCGCCATCAAAATACGGCGGCCAGGATTCCGAAAGCTCGATGGAGTACTTGAAACCGCCACCAACGAGGGACGGCAGGAGTCCTATCAAAGAACTAAATCAGGCCCTATAACTTGGAAGGGAAAAAAACTTGAAATACTGAGGAAAAAAATCTTACAAACTGCAGGCCAAGCTCGTGGATTATTCACGTGGACCCAAGCTCATCTCAGGACACACAACAGCGGACTGCAGTGTCCTGAGCACCATCATGGAACTACAGAATGTGGAGACTGCACACACACCCAAGAGAACACTCGCTAGAATAATTGCAAAGCATCTGTTCAGACTCCTTTATAGAGTGAAACGTACAGGAAATAGAACCTAGTACCCTAGAAGAGGAAAACCTCCATGATGTCTTGGGAATCAAGGAACAAGAACAACTTTTGAAAATACTTGCCCTACCTATAAATTCAGAACTGCATTTCACGTTGCAGATTCCCAGCACTCTCTAGCCCAGCTCACCCTAGCATGCACTGCAGCAGATAGCCGTTTCCTGAACGCCATCAGGGAGCAAGGAAACACAGACCGCACATACATCTAGAAGATGCAGCCTTTTAAGTAGGCAGACATGATTGGCTCCCTGAGAGGTCCTATAAAGAGCATAATACATTTTCCTATGGGCTGGAGTCTGGTGCCACCCCTGAGAGCAATCCTGGATTCCCTAGCCCCTCAGTTTGAAGACCTCTGCTGCAGATAGTTATTCTAGGGCATTTAATGTGTGCAGAGAGATAGCCTAGTGTAAATACTAGCCATGTGCATGTACTAATTGCTGGAAACCTTGTTTAAACGATATCTGTAAAGAGATACTGTTTGGTAGATACTTTTTTTAGATGGATATTGTGGGGTCTGTAGAGAGTTAGTTAAAGATTAGGATGTAGCTGTTCTTAAGTTTAACTGTGGCTGAGGCTGTACAGATCTTACAAATGTGCAATAGGTATGTAATATTCAGCTTTTCATTAACAAAATGTTTACAGAAGTAGATTACCTCTTTCTTTCTAGAGTTCGGCTGGATCTGTTAGTGACTGTGACAGCCACACATCTTCCACTATTCGCACCTTTCCTGAGAATTATTTTCTCGGGATAGTCATTCCTGAAAGAGAACGCAAAGGGTAAATTATTCAGATCAGTGAAACTTATTGATGACAACAGTTCGTATTCATAGACAACCTTTGGTTACACAGCTCACTTCCACCCACATTCCCACATCCAGACAACACAAACACCCTCACTTAAAATGCAGCATTGATCTTAAAACTAGTGGACATTCTTAAAGAAACTCGTCTCTCCCTCCTGGGCTCTATTTTATGTCGTGTCAAGCACAGCCGCACACAGTCAAGCACATCAAGCCCTAGATCGTCGGCCCTGCACCTTGTTTATACCTGTAAGCAAGTTCCTGCTATTCGAGAGGACACATTGTGTGAGCAGAAAATGTCTCCTTCCCACATGTGGGCACCCTTTCTCAAACATACTGATTCCTTATCCTCTCCCCCACGTGCCAGTAAAACCCAGAGGCCACTTTAAAAAGTCTTATAGAAATGAATTCCCTTCTTGTTGCAAGATCTCATTACTTTCTATAGGCCTGGCTTTTTGACTCATCTGACTCAGATCACTCTGCTGCCACTACGCTTGTCTTTAAAGTAGTTAATCAGGAGTGCCCTCAAAAGCTCATTGGCGGGGGTCGCTGTTATTCCTTGCCTCTATTCCTGTTTTCATAATTGCAATTTTCTTTTTTTTTTTTTTTTTAAAACATATTTTATTGAGTTTTTATAGTACCACTTGGGAAATTACCTGACATAAACCATTTTGAGACAAGATAATGACAAGCTACCAAGCATGGAAATATAATTGGGTACAGTTTGCATATATAAAAAAATTGAAAACAAAAACTTTACACAGACTTTCCCACCCACCTCCATTGGCGAGCATGTTTAGATACAAATGTGTGCCCGAAGAAAGAGAACAATATATCAGACATCATGGCCCAGAACATCCTATGGAAACTGTGTGGTGATGTCATGTTATTAAGTCACATGTGGAACTCTGTTATGTCATTCAGAGTGTTGGAAGACTACTGTTATCCAATGTTCTTTTACTGTCAGTTGTGATCTCTGCCCTGGTAACATAAGGGACGGCTCTCTGTATCTGAGAATAAATCTACCAATTAATCAACACGGACTACTCTTCATTTCATTGGCGACAGAGGATGGGATTTCGGTCTACAAGCCATCATTATACTACAAGGTGCCAATTCTGACTTCCTTGTGTTCAGACACAGCGTATCCTGATTCCTTGAACTTGAACTCCTACAGTGAGTAAGTTATTTTTTTCATGATCTTGTTTCCACGGCACGTGTTTTATAATTTGGGACAGCTTGGCTTTGAAACGGAATGAAAGATGCCGAGTTAAAACAGAGAGCTGTCCCCTTTTTGATCTCTGCTTGGATTTTGAATTCTGCTTAATTGACTTGATTTAATATGTGCACACTGCATAAAAGCTCGCAATATATGGGATACAGTCCGATGGTTGGTTTGCCTAAAGGGAAGTAATATTTTCCTCAACGAGCATAAGTATAGTAAATTGTCGCGCATTGTTTGAAAGCTTCCACGCGACTTAGCACTCACCAGCTCGTCAACGCTTCGTCATCCTCCTCCTTCCGAATCCCTTACGCTCTGAGCTCTTCAAAGGAACATCTTGACGTAGCAGTACAGTGGAACGCAACGTTGATTGTCATCGGAAGCTCCTTACTCACGCTGATGCGCACAGCGAATGCGCGTCAATTTCATCGCTCTACACGGTGATATGCACAACAACTGAGCGTCAGGTTCATTTATTTGTACGCTGATACGCACAGCAAGAGCGTGTCAAATTCAAAGTGGATCACAAGTTTCACATTGCGCTGATGCGCACAGCAAACACGTCTTGATTTCATTTGTTGAAAGGAATTTATTTTGTATCGCGCTGACGCGCACAGCCTTGGATGGTATTATTAAGAACACTATTCTAGTGTGTATACGCTCAGCTTGCCAGTCAAACATTGTGGTCAAATAGTATTCAAATTTACTTTCACCATTTTTTAAAAATAATTAAATACTGCCACCTGTGGTAATCTCTACTACTACACCATATTATCATCTATAGACAAAACAAAAACGGTTGTAATTTTGCAATGTTTTTTTTTTTTTTATGTTTTTCTTTCATTCTTTTCATATTGGCTTTGTACACTTTGTAACATGCAGAGTGTTACTCCTCCTGCACCATTTTTACAAGAACCGGGTGAACCTCCACTTGAATGGAAACTATGGATTAGATCTTTTAAGGCTTATCTTGGTGCTATTGATGGTCAGAGATACAGGCCGGAAAGGAAGAAAAATGTAATGTACTATCATTTGGGTGTTGAAGGTCAAAATGTTTTTGATCATCTGACTTTGAGGCACCTGAGGGAGAAGATCCTGATGAATTTGATACAGCAGTCATTCAATTGGATAAGTACTTTGCAAAAACGAAAAACATAGTAGTTCATAGATACAACTTTTTCACTAGAGCACAAAAACCTAACGAAAGTTTAAACACCTTTATTACTGCGTTGAAAGTCCTTGCTGCAAAATGTGAGTTTGACAATTTCACCTCGCAGTTGGTAAGGGATGAACTTGTTGCTAGATGCTATTGTAAAAAAGTCCAACAAAAATTACTCACTTGTAAAGATCCCACTCTTGATGAAGCAGTAGATATCGCTAAAAGTATCGAAAGGACCATGGACGACGCAAAGCAACTTGAGTCTGCCTTATCGAATTCGACCATTTCTGGAGCAATCAACTCAAAACCTTCAATTTATGGTTCTTCTTCATGGAATGCTCCAAGAAGACCCATTACATTTAGAGGTGGAAGAGATTTTACACCAAACAGAGCTGGAAAAACATTCACACCTAACAGACAATATAATTATAACATAAGTTGTTATAGATGTGGGTCATCCATGCATGTATCATCTTTCAAAAATTGTCCCGCACTCAACCGTCAATGTACTAAATGTGAAAAAATTGGACATTTTGCTAATGTTTGCATGGGGGGTAAAAGAGGCAATGTAAGATGTGTAATCAATGATTCTGAAGGTGTACTTAATGATTTTGATAGTCAACTCAGTGACGAAGTCACTAATGAGGAATATCTTGAAGTTGTTAAAAATTGTACAAACAACTGTGTTACACAAAATATTCCTGATCCAGAGGTTGATGTTGTCATTGACAGCAATCACATTCAACTTCTTGTTGACACTGGTGCTCGCATCACCATAGTGTCACAAGATAAATATCTTATGCATTGGTCCAACAAAAATCTGCTACCTACCGACATACTCACGGTAGCCTTTGAGGGTAGTAAAATTGACCTTCTTGGTTATTTTTGTGCAAGTATTAGTGTTTTCAATTTAACTATCAAAGGTAAAGTTTATGTAGCCAAAAGGGGCATCAATGTCCTTGGTCTCATACATCAAGCAGAGTTTGGTCTTACCATTAAACCTGGCCTACCTAATCCAGTTTTCATTGACAATCAAAGTCACCATAACCTTCTTAAAAATATTAGCTCTACTGTTGACTCTCAATTAAGTACCTCTTGGGAAAAAAAATATGAAAAGATTTTTGAGGATCGTTTAGGAAAAATTACAGATTTCCAGCATTTTATCAAAGTCAAAGTTGGTACTTTACCAATCAAACATAAACTTCGCAATGTTCCTTTAAGCATTAGAAGTGATCTTTCAAAACATTTGCAATCTTTATGCGAGCAAGGCATAATAGAGAAAGTTGAGTCCACACTTTGGCTTTCTCCCATAGTTTTGGCTAAAAAGAGATCTGGGGATCTTAGGATGTGTGTTGACTTGAGGAGTCTCAATGAAGCAATTTGGGTTGATAGTTTTCCTCTTCCGCATATTGAAGATCTTATCGCTAAAGTAGGGAATTCTTCATGGTTCACCAAACTTGACCTCAAAGCTGCTTACCATCAAGTTGAATTGCATCCTCAGTCCCGACATCTGACAGCGTTTGTTACTCCTGATGGTGTTTTTCAATTTTGTCGTCTTCCTTTTGGTCTCGCCTCAGCTGCAGCAATATTTCAGAGATTAATGACAGAAATGTTTAGCGGTGATCCCAATGTAGTGGTTTTTCAAGATGATATTCTTATTTTTTCGCAAAATGAAGTTGAACATGATGTTGTGATTGATAGAGTGTTCAATGTTTTGTCGAATAGAGGTGTCACTTTGAAAAAGAGTAAATGCATTTTCAAAGTAAGGGAAATTGAGTATTTAGGACATGTCATTTCTGAGCAAGGAATCAGACCCAGACCAGGCCTTATTAAAAGTATAGTGGAGGCTCCCTCTCCCCAGAACAAAGAACAACTAATGTCATTTTTAGGCCTCTGTGAATTCTACTCTAAATTTATGAAAGATTTTGCGAAGACCACTGAGTGTTTTAGAGCACTACTTAAGAAAGGTGCGGATTATGTATGGTCTGAAGAATGTCAAAAAGGTTTTCAAGCCATCAAAACTCAAATTGTTAAAGCACCTGCCTTGCAAGCGTTTAAAGAAGGAAATCAAACTGTCATCACTGTTGATGCTTCTGATTATGGTTTAGGAGCGATTCTCTCACAGTATGCTTGTGGGAAGGAATATACAGTTGGTTTTGCTTCCAGGACTCTCCGTCCGGTTGAACGGAAGTACTCTGTGATTGAAAAGGAGCTTTTAGCCTGTGTTTGGAGTGTGGAAAAATTGAAACAATATGTTTGGGGTAGATCCTTTATTCTAAAAACTGATCATAGACCCCTTGTAGATATTCTCTCTGGTAAAAATGTCAAACGTACCACTGCATGCATAGCACGGCTGTCAACAAAACTCATTGAATACACTTTTAGTGTAGAATACATTCCTGGAGGTAAAAATTGTAGAGCTGACTGTCTGTCGAGACTTCCTATTTCAGACCCGGATGATCAAGATTGGGAAAGTGAAGTTGAGGAATGTTTTGTAGCTCTTATTAGTCAAGAGAATTTATCCTTCGCAGAGGAAGATTGGATTATACAAATTGATGAAGATCCGATTTTAAAAGAGGTTGCATCTTTGATAAAAAAAGGATGGCCAAAAGAGAAGTGTTTGTCACCTGAACTTCAAATGTTCTGGAATGTCAGTAGTGAACTTTCAGTAGAAGGTGGTAAGATAATTAGGGGTGAGGAGTGTGGCTCAATGGTTAGAGTGACAGACCCTGAAGCAGAGTTCTGGCCAGGGACCAGGGTTTGATTCCCGCCTCGGCGGGGCTCGGGCTCAATTTCCTCGGACCTGTCTATTCTCGCCTCGGTGCCTATTCTAATCACGGGCCCCACGCTGCAACTCTGGGCAATAGCTTGCTTAGCCTCCACACTGGCCCCAACAGCGCTAAGGATGCCTGCCTTCACCCTGGGGGTGCCCAGGAGTGGACACTTCACCGGGAAAGCCAGGAGGGGTTCCACAGCGGTATGAGTATCAGCGCCAGGAAACCGCAAAAGGCGACACCGCAAGGTGGCCGTCTGGTGACAGTGCGCTCTATAAGTACCTTGACATTTACATTTTACATTTACAAACTCATTCCTCCTAGTATTTATTGTGAGAAAATTGTTTTAGCCGCACACTCTGGTCATCTTGGGTCAACTATTACTAAAAGGAAAGTTAGGAATGATTTCTGGTGGCCCAGAATGGATATTCAAATAGATACATTGGTTAAAAATTGTTCACGTTGTAATACCAGTGATAAAGTGTTAGTACTCGAGGGTACTGTTGAGTCTCCTGTTGTTCCTCCCAGTAGAGCGTGGCAAAAAATTGGAATGGACTTTCTTGGTCCATTTCATGTTCTTCCCTCTACTTCAAGGTATTTCTTAGTTATTATTGATCATCTATCTAGATGGGTTGAAGTTGAGCCCATCTCTGCACCAAACTCAAAAAGTGTCATTAATTGTTTGAACAACATCTTTGCTAGAGAAGGCTGTCCAGAAGAAATTTTCACGGACAACAGGGTGCAATTTGTATCACATGAAATGACCACATTCTTAAATTCCTGTGGCATAAAACATACTAGAACTCCTCTATATCATTCACAGAGTAATGGTAAGACAGAGAGATTTAATAGAGTCGTGGTAGAATGTGTACAAGCAGCTTTCAGATTTAGGTCTTGTGTTTTTCAGGCTGTTAAAAATCTTGTGTGGTCGTATCGCACATCACCTCATGTTGCTACAAACTTCTCGCCGTTTGAACTTATGAGAGGCAGAAAAGCATCTAGCCAAGTGTATCCTTTTTGGATGGCCAAATCTTACCATCAGGGTTGTGATATGAAATGTTTATGGGAATCTGCATGGAAAACTTCGAGTGAAGTTTCATCTAAATCTTGTCAATCTTCAGGTAAAAAAGAGCCACATAGATTATCGATTGGAGATGGGGTTAGAGTCAAAAATCCAGTTTCGGTAAGAAAAGGGTTTACTAAATTTCTTGAGTCACAACAAATTGTAGACGTACGTAAGAATGCTGTAAAACTGTCAAATGGTAACTGGTGGAGCACTTCTCGCATAGCGAAAGATCCATCTTCTAACATTAGCAAAGGCAATCAAAATGTTTCAGGAGGGGATGGTGTTAGGAAAAGCACTAGGATTTGTTCTAGACCTCGTCATTTACAGGATTTTGTATAATTATCAATAATTGTTTTTTTATTGTTTAAAGAAAAAGTTGTTTTATTTAAGGAGGGAAGTGTGGTGATGTCATGTTATTAAGTCACTTGTGGAACTCTGTTATGTCATTCAGAGTGTTGGAAGACTACTGTTATCCAATGTTCTTTTACTGTCAGTTGTGATCTCTGCCCTGGTAACATAAGGGACGGCTCTCTGTATCTGAGAATAAATCTACCAATTATTCAACACGGACTCCTCTTCATTTCAAACTGCTTTTCAAGGGGATTGCAAAGGAAGAGGAGGAAGGTCTATGCCCCAATATGTAGCCCATCGAGACCAGATTTTCCTGTGCTTCTGTTGGTGGGGAAGTTCCCTTCCATAACTTGGCGATATCACGTTTGGTGACTGTGAGAGCATGGAAGAGCAAGTGTTGTTTGTATCGATTCCCCCCTATATCATCTGTGCTATGGAGCAGGAACAGTCTAAGGTCGTGAGGAAGATCCCAGGATAGCACCTCTTTTAAGCAGGTCGAGACTCTGCGCCAAAAGGGCTGTATTGCAGTGCAGCTCCAAATTGTGTGAAAAAATGTCTCCTCTTCCCTGTCACAGCATAAGCACTGAAGGGATGTAATGACTCCCATCCTCCAGAGACGGAGATGCGTGTAATACACGCGATGGACATACTTAAATTGAATAAGATGGTATCTAGAAGACACCGCAGCACCCTGGGGGCTAGCTATTGCCTCCACCCAATCATCATCAGTCAAGTCTGGGACATCGTCTTGCCACGCCTTCCTAGTCTTATGAAGAGTCGTGGTGGAATGTGTTGTCAATGTCTGATATAATTTGCGAATTTTGTGGGCACCTAAATCACCCATAAGGAGGCGGCCCTCTAATGGGTGAAACTCAGGGAGGTCATCTAAGTTTGGAAGCAATGGGGTAAGAGCATGGCGTTATTGGAGGTACTTGTAGAACTGGGTTTTATGAAGATGGAACTCCTGTATTTCCTGGAAGGATTTTAGGGTAGTGCTCCGCATGACATCCCCTAATGTGGAGATGCCAATCTGGTCCCACTGGTAGAACCCCTTCAATGCTGGCACCTGGCGTAAGTAAGTACCATGCCACAGGGGTGTTGTCTGAGTCAAACGCCCATGCCACCCCATTCGCCGGACCGTAAACCGCCACAGCCGAATCGTTGTTCTGCTGGCGTGGGGTATAAAGTCAAGATTCTGCGCACTATACCAGTGGCGGCTGGTGACATTTGAAAGTGGTGAGGGCATAAAATATTAGTTGAATTGCCCTGTGGCAAGCGAGCGTAGGGAGATAGCCAGAACAACCTCCGTGGGGCTGGGGGGGTGGGGAGGGGGGGTTCTCCCCTGAGAATTTTTTTTAAAAATGAGTGGACAAATGGTGCATTTTCAAGTAAATTTGAGAAAGCAGTAAGGTTAATAAAGCAATTGTTAACTGCCTTGCTATTTCCGTGCCAAGCAGCATCACACCCCTGTACATCTCCCTTCTATGTTCATTGCCTTGCTATGTCCCTGTCGAACACCAGCACAACCTTGTACGTCTCTCTTCTATGTTCATCGCCTTGCTAGGTCCCTATTAAACAGAAGCAAGGCCCTGCATATCTCTCTCTGTTCTGTTCAGTGCCTTGCTATTTCCATGTCAAGCAGCAGCACAGCCCTGTACATCTCTCTTCTCTTCAATGTTCATCTACATTCCTCCTTGTACATCTGTCTTCTATGCTTACTGCCACTGAGTTGTGCGTTCTACACCCTGACCAGACTATTTGGTTCACAGGCAGAAAACAATCCATCTATTAGTTTTAGGAAACACATGTAACTTGTGTGGTATCATTTAGTCCTATGAAATTGTATGGCTTTGAGGTCAATCCTGCTTGGAAATTTCTATGTTATTGTGAAATGCTGCAGACAACAGAAAAATATTTTCTCTGGCTTCGTAACATGAGCCGCTCAAACACATGAGAATTTGAGCACATACAGTACCTGCGAGCTAAAACACAAACATTAATAAAAGTCTAAATCCTAAGGCCCTAGTACTTCTGTTATGCACTTCTATTCATTCAGTGCACAAACGAAGACCAGCATACCTTAAATCAAGGCTTGTGATTTATACAATGTTGTCCAAACATAGCAAAAGTGGGCACACATGTGACACTCGGGCAGCAAGCTAGATTGAAGTGTTCCAATTCAATTATGCTGATGGACCCTCTGTCGGCAGCAAATGGTGGTGAATGTACAAGTAGCTGCATTGACTGAAATGAGGAGTAAATGTCTTCCAATTATGGAAACTCCATGTTTCAGAAAGAGTGACATTGAAGAGCTCAGTCACTGGCAATGACCCTTAAATTTAGAACTCTCTCCCACCGCACACAAAACTTGCTCCTTCTCGCAATCTTTTCAAAAAGTATCTCCAACTTCTTGGTAAAGTTATCACTTCTAGCTCGTGTAAGCCAAGGTACTCCCTCTCTGATACCTGTTTGAAGTATGCGCTCTTGGTCTCAAAACAAATCTAGACTTTTTCCATCTTTGACGGGTACAACTAATGCCCATATTACATATTAGGATCACGGCCCTTCCCCCCAGATTACATTAGACTCCCTCTTTACTGTTCCAATGTGTTGTCAAGCGCTTTGATGCCTTTCCTGTGGGACTGGTGGGGGCTATATCCAATATAAAGTAGGTCTGCCTTCCCATTAGTGCCAGTGGAGGCATGCCAGATATGGCCCTCCAGTGCAGGCATGCAGTAGGTTCTCGGGCGAGTGTGCCAGGAACAGGGAGGTGGGCAGTTTTGGGGTAGGCAGGGCGGAACAGCTTGGAGAGCTTTAGCTTTGAGAGGAGGCCTCTCTGGGTGGTGTTAGGGGCTCAAGTGGTGTGAATTGTGTAGGAATGGCAGCATGTCCTTCACCCGGTGTCACTTTTCGCTTGCACTACTGACAGTCCAGCAGGAATGGCCTGCAGGGCGGCCTTTCTTTGTCTCATTGCCTGCCTCCGAACAGCTGCTAAAATTACAGCTCTCAAATCCTCTGGCAGCGGCATCTCTGGCCAGAGAGGAACAGGTGATGCCCGGCCAGCGACTTCCCGTCCAGCTGCCGGCCAGACATCACAGGCCTAGTCTTCACAGTGTGAAGCTTTCATGTGTGCAGAATCCTGCAACAAAGGACAGGCTGTAAGCACGTGAATTAGCACTTCCGCCTCAGTGTGGTGAGCGGGACAGCTACTCAGAGTCCAGGTTTAGGACTTAGTCAGGATGTCAGGGGGCAGCACATTCAAAGCATTGGGAATTAGGGCAGAACAAGTGAGGTGATGGTGCTGGCAAACTGACGTGCTAATGGTGTGCAACACTTACGTAGATAGCGCTGTAGAGTTCTAGCCATTTCTAGGCGCTGTGCTAAGCGTTACGGGTCTTGGAGCCAAGCAGTCATGACGAGTGTCCAATAAACCATTTTTTTCCTCAGTTTTATGTAGTGCACTTTGCCCAGAAGGTATTACAGTGCCTTAAATGAACGCCAGTTATATTACACACGGATACATTCATGTTATTTTTAGACATGGGGAGTGTGTGTGAAATGCCCAAAATCATTGGGTGTTGAGCCGACGCCGAGGCTCCAACCTAGTTCCATTTTCCAAACCTGCAGCTCTGTCCGTGGCGCCCCCTTAGGTGCCCTTCAGTCGCTGCCGGCTAAACGGGCGGGTGGGTTTGTGCAGGGGTGGGGGGGATCTATATAAAATAAAAAACGTACCTTCCTCCGTGACCGCATCCCGTGCCGCTGCCCCAGCTCCGAGTCCTGGCGCTTTGTGGGCAGCCTGTCCCCTCCTGCTCTCCTAAGCCAATCACTATGCTGCAATGGCAGCGTTGTGATTGGTGAGGCACAGCAGGAGAGCGCCCCAGCCGCGCCATTTTCTCTGCATAGAGAAAAAGGGAGAGTGGGCGGTCCTGCTCGAGGGCAGGAGGGAGTGCCTAACCCACTGTTGTGGGCACTGACTGTTTGGTCGGCTCCAGGGCTGACCAAACCGTCATTACCCACAACAGTGAGCAGGCCACTCCCCCCCTGCTCACGAGCAGGACCGCCCACCCCCCTGCCCCCAACCAGACACTCCAGGCACTTCTGCTTTCTCTCCCTGCGAGAAGCAAAAACATAAAATGGTAATTTTACCATTTTATGTTTCTGCCTTCTCGCACTGCGAGAAAGCAGTGGGGCGACGCCCCCACGCCCCAAATGGAGGAGCCGCCCCTGCACTATACAATAGTTAAAGGAGTGAAGTCCCTTCCATTGCCGTGTGTTCTAGAGAAAACGCCGGGTCAGCAGGTGTATTGTACCACCAATCATTGATGACCAAAAGGTGAGAGGCCACATA
This sequence comes from Triturus cristatus, assembly GCF_964204655.1. Classification (NCBI taxonomy): domain Eukaryota; kingdom Metazoa; phylum Chordata; class Amphibia; order Caudata; family Salamandridae; genus Triturus; species Triturus cristatus. The sequence goes on along the minus strand of NC_140579.1, from coordinate 377,269,512 downwards.
ACACGAGTACACGTCCCCCGCAGCAATACCGTCGCAGTAGGTAGATTGCACACAGGTCTGTAACGCCACTCAAACTGCTCCCCCGCCTCATAAGAATTTGTTACGTATAGCGTTTATTTGCGCAAACCATGATCATGGTATATGATATAGAAAGTTTTGAAGCCGATAAAAAACTCTGCGGAGAGAGACCATTTTAAAGATTGCCGAACGCCCGTATAGCGAGAGAGGTAAGGGTGACCATATGGATGTCTCATCATGGAGGCCAGCAAGAAGCAGGTTAATATTGCACACCCATGAGGTCTTGGGACAGGGAGACATATATATACCCAAATATTGGAAACCCTCTGTTACATGTTTAAGCTGGGATTCCCATGTACTTCCACCCTGCTGACCGCATACTGGGAACAGCACAGACTTGGAAGGGTTAGTATGTTAGCCCTGTGGTCTGGCCAAAGACTCAGAGGATCTTTAGGATACGCGGGCCCGAGATCCATGGATCAGTCATGAAGGATAAGACATCATCTGCATATAATGCAATATGGTCCAGTTGTGATTTCGGCCAGTCGCAGCCTCGGAGCACCGGATCCCGACGAACCCATATCGCCAAGGGTTCCACCGCCAAGGCAAATAAGAGTGGGGACAAGGGACAGCCCTGTTGCGTGCCGCGGCTAATGAGAAAGAAGGGAGAATGATGACCAGCAATATGCACTGAAGCCATAGGTTCTGTATATAGTAAGTGCATGTATGCCAAAAAGCGTGGACCAAAATGGATTGCCGCCAAAAGCTGGAAGAGATACTCCCAACTCAGGGAGTTTAAGGCCTTGTCGATATCGGCGAGGAGTATGGCCGCAGGGCGACCCAGCTCTGGGGCCGAGGCCATGGCATTATGGACCCAGTGAATATTATGACGGGTGGCTCGGTGTGGCATAAAGACGGATTGATCTGATTCAAATCTTGAATGCAGATCCCGCAGGCGATCCGCAACAACTTTTCCCAGTAATTTGTGATCTAAAAGTTAATCAATAAAATAGGACGGTATGAGGATGGGTCTTCCGGGGGGCGGCCGGGCTTAAAAATAGGACAATCTCGGCATGTCGCCAGTCTTGGGGCAATAGTTGCTTTTCGAGGGCATCATGTATTGTATCCAATAGGTGTGGGCCCAACGTGGACATATGGGAACGAAGAACCTCTACGGGGAACCAATTGGGACCAGGAGCCCTGCCTGATCGCATCGCTGTCAGTGCCGCCGTTAATTTGTCTACTGTAATGGGGGTATCTAATTGGTCTCTCATCTGGTCTGTTAATCTCTGGGGGGGAATATCCCGAAGGAACTCTGAGATGAGGTCTTCTGAGAGCTGTTCTCTCTGGGTGTATAGTGTGGAGAAATAATGCGCGAATTCTGTAAGTACGTCTGCGGGGGATGTACGCAAGACACCATCACTACCCCTGATGGTTGGAACTGTGGCTGGGGCTCGTTCGGTTTGGCAGAGTCTGTGCAACATTTTACTTGACTTACCCCCCCACTGGTATATTCGGTGTTGATACACTAACCAAATTACTTTCGCCTCCTCCATAAGGGGTTGTTTTAACTGTTGTTGCGGGATACATTTCTCTGAAGGGTCAAACTAGGATCCTGTGTGTGTAGTGTCTCTAGGAATGTGTACTGGGGCTCCAGCTCTGCCCGTTGAGCGGAGCGCTTACGTTTGTCATTTGCCCTGTAGCTAATGTCTACCCCTCTGATTGTGGGTTTCAGGGCTTCCCAGAGGGTTTCTTTCGATGAAACTGAGTCAGTATTTAGGGCTAAATACTCTTGAATTGCCATGCTCAGACACTCCTGATAATCAGGATCTCGAAGATGCCATGGGGACATTCGCCACCTGAAGGGGGGCTTTTGAAAATGCAGGAGTGTCACCATGACCGGGGAATAATCAGACAGCCCTCTGGGAAGATGGGAAACCTGGGAAAACCAATGGATATAGTTTTGTGATGTAAACATAATGCAGACGAGACATGGAACCATGGACCATGTCCATGATGTAACCTATCGCGGCGGGGTGATATTCTCGCCATTTATCGGACCATCCCAGTGCCCTAGTAAGTAGGGATACCTAAGCGGAAGGGCCTACCCCGATCCCGAGCCATGTCATAATATCATTCCAATCCAGGAGAGATAGACCCTCCGGAAGTTCACTCCACAAACGAGTGATGCAATCTACAAACGTGGTCCCCAAAGGCGGGGGTGCAAAGATGCTGCCTAAATTAAGTGATTCACCATAAAAATTGCCCGATAGAAGAAAATGTCTACCCCCAGGATCTGCCCAGTGTTTAATTTGGGTGAAGGGAACACGGTGATGAATAAGGATAGCTGTTCCACGGGAACCCCTATTGAAACCTGCATGGTATACCTGCTGATACCCAAACATAGCTAAGCAGGGAGCTTTATTACCCAATAGATGAGTCTCCTGTAGGAGAAGAATGTCCGCTTCATAGCGTTTAGCTTGCCGAAGGATAGCACCCGTTTGATTTTGTTAGTTAACCCTCGGACATTGCACGTTACTACTGTCCGGTCACCCACATGGGAGACAGCAGCCTGAGTGGCCATATGTCGATTATGGGTCTAACAGTAATGGCATGTCGAATGAAAATGGGATGTGTGTCTGCGCGTGTAAGAGCACTGGATACAACATAACTCCAAAACCCAAAAACACCCCCCATTCTCCCCCCCGATACTGCCAAGAACTAGGAGCATCAGTCGCGGGGAGGAGCACCCCGGGACCCCAACCAGAGATCCCTGGACCCTCCCTCCAATGGATCCCAACATTCTCATAAAGCGTTAACACTCGGGTACAAGTGTTCGGGTAAGGCCAGCCACAGTGCAAAATGTCCACCTCCGCTTAGTGCAAGGTAGTCGGAGTAGTTCCACACTATGGACATTCAGTCATGATTGGATGAATACATCACAGACCGTGAGTTGATCAGGGTGCTCGCTCAGGACTAGAGGAGCGCCGGTCGGAACCGGAACGATGTCGCTGTTTTGATTTTGTCCTGCGTGATCTGTTTCGTTGTGAGCCCCTGGAAGAGTCGGACTCCAGTGGCAGCAGGGAGGGAGGTTTCCGATGGGCCTTCTCATCAGACCTCGCGAAGACCGCTCCGGGCGAATCGAAAAAGTAGGTCTTAGAGTTATACACAACACGTAATCTGGCAGGATAAAGCAGCATGTTTGAAATATTAAGGTCTCGTAGTCTCCATTTTGCTACTGTGAAGGACTGCCTTTGTTGTTGCACTAGGTGGGTGTAATCTGGAAACATCAATATAGGCCTGGAGTCAAAGACAAGTTTATCTTTATGCGACTGAGCGAACTGCAACACTGCGTCCCTGTCTGCATAATTAAGCAGCTTGGCGATGACAGGTCGTGGATTTTCTCCGGGGGGTGGTTTTCTCGTCAGTGCCTGGTGGGCACTCTCAACCATGAAGCACGTGGAGATCATATCATCAGGTAGCAGATCTTCGAGCCACGAGGTGAGGAAGCGATTCATGGAGTTACCCTCAAAGCCCTCCGGGAAACCAATGGAGCGGAGATTGTTGCGCCTTACGCAGCCTTCAGTGTCTTCAACCCTGGATGCTCGCTCCTGAGAGATCACAGTTAATTTATTGACACGCTGCTGTAAGGTCATCACCTTATCTTCCACAGAGGACACCGGAGTCTAGGCTTCGGTGATATGGTCTACAGCTTTCCTCAGGTCTTGTTGCAAGAATGAGACTTCGGTACCCACTGCGCCCATCTTGGCATCTAGCGTGTCTCTTGCTTCTGTAATGGCTGCTAACAAGGCCGCGTGGTTCGCTGAGGGGCCAGGCGTGGAGCTCCCGCCCACTGCTGTAGCATATTGGTCCAAGGTGCTTTGCTTCAAACCTGCAGCGCCAGGCTTATCCTTCCCCACTGTGACACCGCCAATAGATGACTCCAATTATTGCGGGGGAAGGCAGGTCGAGGTTTGAGATGACACGTGGGGTCGCGACGATGTCGAGTCGCCACTCTGGGGGACTCGCCAGGGAGAGAGCCATGAGCCGGTCCTCTTGGAAAACCATCCACTGTCACGCCACAAGCCGCACTGGGCCTAGCCCAGCCGCCTCCGCAGCCCGCAGCAGATAGCCAAGCAGGCCCCTCTATCGGGACCTAGCTCGCCGGACCACCAGCATGCCACACACCCCTGACCACCCCCCACCTCAGGGCTATCTTCTGATATATGTGCAGGGATCAGTTGTGTTGCATGTCCCTTAGGTCTTCAGGGCACGGCGTGGGGCACACCACGCCTCCCAAATGAGCGGCACAAGGGTAATCCACACCTCCTCGGCCCCCAGAAGCGTCACTTGGGTCCAGCAGTGGTGTGTGTGCAATTCAATGGAACCACAGCCCACTCACGGGGCCCTCAGGAAAGAAACAAGATGGTGTCACAGGAGCCTCAATGTCGAGGCATTTGGCACAAATAATGTCGCCAGGTGCGCCTGGTTTGATCTCATCAAGGGGCAGTGTGCAGCGCCCCGGTGCTCTGGGCAAGTGCGGTGTATCACAGTCGCAGGCCGGGACAGCGGTGTCTCTGCACCCAAGGCGCAGTGTATCACGCCCAAGGGTGAGCTAGAGGGGGCGCAGAGAGGGCCCTGCATGTACAGCACACAGTGCCACCCACCCCTGCCCCCAGAAGCCTGGGGCGGCACCTCCCACGCCGGCCGGAATCCAAGCCCAAGCGAGCCAAACGACCCCAGCAGAGAAACCTGACTGGGCTGATGGAGCTCCCCCATGACCAGGACTGCGGCTGGAGGCCGAGACAGCCACCCAACAACGGGCCCCGGTGAAGGCGAGAGGGCAAGAACACCGGCTGCACCCACTTCAGCCCCCGTGTCTCTGTACACCTCACCTCAGGGTCCGACCCCGGTCTCAGCACAGGTCTCGGCAACACCCTATCAGGAAGTGGGCGGTAGGCCAGCAACGCCGGGCCCGGTCCACGCTGCGTTCAAGGCAGCTCCGGCGCCCTCACTCGATCGGCCATCAGTGCTCGATCCCCGGCACTGCACCAGGTGCTCCGAGCAGGTCAGTAGTCCTGTGGTCTTCAGATGGGCTGCACCTGAGTTAGTGAAAGCAGGATTTAAGGAGGATTAACAAGGTGGGCGCGCGGAGCTTATTCAAGCTGCAGCCGCCATGTTGGCTGACCAAGCCACTCCCCATTATATAATTGTCTTAATAAAATACATAATAATTGAATTGTTTTAGGTTTTTGTATACATTTAATTTATGTGTGTTATTTTTTTTAAATAATGTATATTTATTGTGTTTTTAATTTGTTTTGTAACTGTTGCGATTTTGGGTTAATATGGTAGGAAGTGTGTTAAATCTGGTGTATTCAATTTTTATTGATAACACTTTGTAAAATCAGTTTATATAACATGTTTGATGTTTATTTAGTGTTTTTCATTTTTAATTATTTTTGTAAATAATATAATTTTAGATTTTTTTATGTTTGTGGAAATCTATTTTAAGTTTCTTTATTTTGTGTATATAAATATATGTATTTTATATTAATTTAGGACTTGGAAAAGTAAATCTGACCCCTCTAAAGTCCAACACATTCCTTACTGTTGCTTACACTGGAGGCAGAATACTAAATCTAACCCCCTCAAAGTCCAACACTTTGCCGACCATTTACATTGGAGTGGGAATAGTAAATCTAATTCTCTCAAAGTCTAACACTTTCTCTACTGTTGCTTGGATTAGAGAGGTTATACTACAACTAAACTATTATGGATTCCAACATTTTTCCTACTGTTGTTTGCGTTGGAATTGGATTAGATTGATGCCTTTAAAGTCCAACAGTTTCCATACTGTGTGTCAGGTTGGAGTGAGAGTACTGAATGGACCCCTCCAAGTCTAATATTTTTACATTATTTTTAATATATATTTTGTTATTTTCATTTTAAAAGTTGGTTCATGTAAATCATTTTGTTATTATATATTTTTGGTAATCATATTTTTATGAATTTATTTTTTGTATTTTAATATTGCTGTTATATATGCTTTTGTATATTTTAATATTTAGTGTGTGTAATTATAATGAAGTATTATTAATATTAGTTCTTATTACTTATGTTTATATTATATGTCATTACATATTATGTTTACTATTTTCGGATTGTTGTTAAGTATATACTTTTATTTAATGCTTCTAAGTTGTACATGTGTATATATTTTTTATATTATGATTATAAAAATATACATTTTATAAATGTAATATTATTTTTCAAGTTAATATATATTTTAAATGTATTATAATGTTTATTGGTTAAAATACAATTTACTTATGTATTTAATGATGAATTCGTGGTCTATGCGCACATGTGGACTCGGATCTAGGTTTATCTCTGCGGTGCTGAAGCTGTATAAGAATCCGGTGGCAGCTATTAAACTGAATGGTATCACATTTACTCGGTTCACTGTTCAACGGGGTACCAGGCAGGGGTGCCCATTGTCCCCCTTGCTGTTCGCTTTGTACATAGAGCCGTTTATAAGGTATCTCCAACAGGATAGAGGGATTCTCCCAGTTCACTTAAATGGCGTGGAATTAAAAGTTACTGCGTATGCTGACGATATTGCAGTCTTTTCCACTAATCCCGGTAAAGCTATTGATAATATCATAGTACAGGCTGAAAAATGTGGTTGCTTCTCGGGTTATAAGCTGAATGCAGCCAAGACACAAACAATTTTAAACTTTCAATCTGAAAATATATCTCCCTCATTAGGGGTCCCACAAACAGCTACATACCTTGGTGCTTGGCTTAGCAGCAAAGTTAATGACATTGTATCTTTGAATTATGAGCCATTGCTCAAAACAATTTTGGTTAAGTTGCGTAGTTGGTATTGGCTCCCTATTAGTATTTACGGAAGGTGCAACGTAGTTAAAATGAATGTATTACCAACATTTTTGTATTTATTTTGTGCAATACACTTAGGGGTTTCACAGACTTTTTTTAAACGGTTAGATAGTGCCATAGGCAGTTTCATTTGGGGGTATAGACGTGCTAGGAGGGCCCTCCATTATATGAAACTATCATATATACAGGGGGGGTTTAAGCTCCCAGATTTCAAGCTCTACTATTGTGCTTCGTTTTTCAGACGGATTAGGGGCTTATTGTCCGGGGCGGAAACAGAGTAGTCGTTTACTTTCTATCAGCTAGCCTGCGGTCCCTCGACTGGGTTTTTGTTATAGAAGACCTATGACCCAAATTATTTTAAACAGTTAATTTCAAGAGGATCAAAGATGTTACTAAGGTCTGGCAGGATATCTGCAAACAATAAACATTGCCCCATCTTCATCAATACATGCCGATATGGGGTAACCCTATGTTCCCTGAAATATTCCACGATATGATTGGAAAGGGTTGGCAACGAAACGGCATAAACGATATCGGGCAATTGTAAGACGAATGTGGGTTTCGATGTTTTAGCTCATTAAACGCTGAGTTTGGATTAAGGCAGAATAATTTCTTTAAGTATTTACAAATCAGGGACTAATTTGTTAGAGACCAGAAGCTATTAGTATTGCCAATTTCATCGGAAATACTATCAGGAATATATAAGAGTTCTGGCCGTGGTGCAATTAGTATGGCCTATCAGAAATTTCTAGTAGCTGCTAACGATGATAGTTTGCATATAGCTATCAAACTAAGTCGTACACGCAGGGTTGAAGTAACGGCTGAGGAAATACAGGAATCAATGGAGGTACTGGATAGGGCAGTAACCTCTGTCAATTTGAAACTACAGCAGCATCGTGCGATTTATATGTCATACTACATACCAGCGATTATTTCCAAATGGGCAGGAGCTTGATACTCGGTCAAGTCATATTGTCGGAAATGGCAACAATATGCAGCTCATTTAAGGCATATGTTTGTTGACTGCCCCGGGCTTAATAGATTCTGGGCTGGAGTTTCCAATATCCTCACTCCATTATTAGGTCAAAATCATCAGCTTACTGAGAAGGAAACTATTTTTGGGGGACCAAATGCGATGATGTAAGTCATGAGTGTCTGTTAGAAACTATCATTTTAGTTTGTGCTCGATTATGCATTGCTAGAGTCTAGATAAATAATGCTGGCCCAAGTATTTGCGAGATGTGGGCTCTACTTAGACAGGTATACGAAATGGAGTATGCTTTGGCAAAGGCCAGAGGGCCTTGATCTTGGTTAAAATATAATAGGACATGGGCTAGTCTTCAATGGGACTAATTAGGCACTGTCACTTTAGTATATTTTAATTTGTTACTATATTATGATTCTCCCTCTTGTTATAGATTTTCTACATATATTTCAGTCCGCTTGTTTATTGAACAGACTAAATTGTAGAGTTAGGAAAGTATAGACAAGTCTTGAATAATGGAATGGTATTTATTCTTCCAACGGTAATGAATAAGTAATTTGTATACAATTGATGTATTTATGGCTCAAAAAATCGAGAATAAAAAAATTAAAAAAAGAATTTGTGGTGTTCTATATATTTGTAGTTTATATTTTGGACTTTACATACAAACTATATAAAGTCAATATATTTAAAAATATTTTTATCCACAATACTTTTGTCTATGATATTTCGTTATTCAGCTCCTGATTCAATAGCTTTCCTTTCAGTACTTGTGTTTATCCTGGTCAGAAGCATTTCAGTCTCACAGGCCTTGATTTGCATAGGTTTCTTGCACTTTTGAGTAAGTTTACACTTTTAAATACATTTACTACTTTTCATAATTCACAAACTGCACTTTTGTTGTAACTTACACTTTTGTAGTAAACTTACACTTACAAGCTAGGACTTACTACAAAATTGAAAGGTACTACAAAAGTGCATTTTGTGAATAGCACTTTGTAGTAAGTTTTTTAGTACTACTGTAATATTACAAACCATGCTACAAAGAGAAGGTTTTTAATCAGATCCACAGTATTCTGACTGGATGAGTTGTGCACTACATTTTGAAGGGGACTCTTTATAGGTGTGGCTTGACAGCACACCTGTCGACAGATATTATGTGATCAACATAAAATGCACTGCCAGGAGAGGGGTTTTAGCTCTGCCCACATTTTGGTACCCAGGAGTATGTGTTTTGATTTGTCAGAAGTTTTGTGCTTCCACAAACAAAGTATTTGCCTTCCAAGTAGCTGTGATTATGTCCTTTATTTACCAAGCTGTCATAACTTGAACTTTCAGGGATACACACAGCAGTGTAATGCTATTAAAGTGTCTTAGATAACTAGATCATTTATGGTGTTTGTTTTTCTCTGGGAGAAACATAGATGGGAGGAGGGCGGTCATTCCCTTTAGACTTCAGATTGCAGTTTTGTGTCTAAGAGCCCATGGCTACACTAATTTACATGGATTTTTAAGTATGACTGGATAGTGTAATTGTTGCCAATCTTATGTGATCAACACAAAAGTGTTTGCAGAGTCATAATCTGAGAGGGGTTAGGCTCCACCTGACAACAAGATTTGTTTGGGCCGAATGTATATGATTCCACTAGAAGACTACTTGTGTTGGACTTTTTATCTTACTTTGGTGGCAAGCCAGTGATCATGACTATAGGCCTGTTCTGTTTATTATGAAACATTATGATAAAGGCAGTAGACCTGAGATATTTACTGTGAAAAATCTATGTTAAAGTTGATAGCTGGTTAAAGTTGGATAGTTATTACTATATGTTAATGTCTACAGATAGGTATTTTGTGACACGGAATCTCACAGATTACCGTAGTAGGCAATGGTTCAGGTGTTGGTCATTCAGTGTCACAAACCATGGATTTGGAAGGTTAGCTCTGTCAGAATCCTTGTTAGGCCATCATAGTTGAGATAGTATTTTGCTTAGTCAGCTATATTTTGTATACATTTCTAATTTTATGACTGTGTGTCTTATGGTTGCATTGGGGAAAAGCTTACACTCAAAATGTATTATTAGGAAACATTATGACAAAGGCATTTGGTTTATCCTAACACTTGTGAAAAGCAAATGTTAAAACCAGTAAGCCTTTGAATGAATGAATGAATTAAGGCATGAATGAATGGATGAATGAATGGACCATTTGTAAAGCATGCTGCTGTTAAACAGACATCCCGGATCTACATTATGGCTGAAATGGGAGGACTGAAAGACCAGTTACCATGACTGAAATATTGAGGTTTTCAGTTGCATTTTAAAAGTCTGGTTTTAAGTGGCAAGGCATTCCATATTCAATTCAATTCAATATTTTATTCAAGATTTGGAACTCCTAGGAGGTCCACACAAGCTCACGTGCATAGTATTATAGATAACAAAACATAACAAGGCTCACTTCACATGCCATCATTAAATTTACTGCAGCAACACGTAAACAATTCAACTATGAATGGTGTTTTAAAGTTTGTGGAATAAGGGATGAGATGATAAACAATATCCTGAAAAGTGCATAAACATCAGATACCTACCCGTTCTTATGTTATATAAAACCCAAAATTCTATTTCAAATAAAAAAATTATTAAAATTAATTACCAGGCGAGAAAGTACACAAAGCATCTCCTAAATATGCAAATGTGCAAAAGGGAGTAGATATCAACCTATTCAAGTACAATTTAGGGAATAGCAGCATGGTTACAGAGTAACTAAGCATAGCCCGATCTATGCAAAAAGCCATGCACTAGCAGATAAGTTATGTGCAAAATGCTTGCAAAATTCCACTTCAATTAATTTTGAGGAATAACCGAAAGGTCAGAGTGGGGCATATACTCAACATATCCCTATGGCATTCCATAGCTAAGGGGTCGAATAGGAAAAACACCATCCTCCCAAGCGAGTGCGACGTATAGTAGGTACTTGCAACATCACTTGATTAGAGAATTTTTGCGATCTCACCGGATGATATGCTTTCATTCTGTCCCTCATATATTCAGGACCTCTGCTATAAAATGCCCTAAAAGTTAACACAAGGCATTTGAAATGAATTTGTTGCCGCATTGGAAACCAATTTAGGTTCCTAAAATAATGAAATGGGTTTCTTTCTCAGGAGATTAAGAAACAGCCATGCGGCTGCATTCTCTACCAATCGCAAACGGTTGAGAAGATAGTCTGGAAGACCCAGATATAAATCATTGGCATAATTCAATCGAGATATTGTCAAAGATTATACAATTGTTTTTCTAGTGAATTCAGGAACTAACCTAAGACTTTTTTTAGGCTTTTCTGAAGGGCAAAGCATGATTCTGCGACTGCCTTGACCTTTGGGTCAAAGGAGAGATCTTTATCAAATTGACTTTGAGGTTCCTTACCTCCACCAGCGGGGTAAGAGGAGTGCCATATTCTAAAGGCACTGGACCAGACTGAAGGAGAACATCAACAGAGCAGTACTTCGATTTAGCAGGGTTTAATTCTAAACAACTGCTCTTCATCCTATCAGCTTCTCTCACAAGGCAGGATTGAATGAAATTCTCTAATTCGCTGTTAGCCCCTAAAAAAAACGACATCAGTTGTGTATCGTCTGCATATGACACAACCTTCAAACCGAATGGTTGCATAATATCTGTCTAGGGGGCCATATAGACGTTGACTAGTGTAGGCCTCTTTAAAAGTTGTTATCACATTATGTTACAGGCTATTGACAGATAATCTCACAGTTTATCATGGTGTGTTTAACTGTTATTATTTTTGCCCTGTTGAAATGTGTTGTATATTGTTTTGCAGGGTGTATTTCTCTATATAGTTGTAATGTTATAACTGTGCATGATTGGTGTCAGTTGATGCGCATTATACTAGTGAGGCATGGGTAAATTATAAGGATAATGTTAAAGGGTAAAACCTTCCTAGGTTCACTGCGAAAAGTCATTCCAGATTTCATAGTTTTTATCTGTTTATTATGAAACTTTATAACAGAGCCAGTAGGCCCGACCTACTTATTGTTAAAAGCATGCATTAAAGACAATAGGCTTTAAAGGATGAATAGTTATTACACTGTGTATGTATTTTGTTACATGGAAACACAGATTACCGCAATAGGCAAGGGTTTCAGATTGGTGATCCATCCAAGTAAACGGTCAGGATAGAAGATATGCACTAGAATAGTCCTTGTTAGGCTCTCTTTGGACAGATAGTATTTTGATTTGCCACGTTTAATTTTGTATAAATTCATACATTTATGACTGTATGCCAGATGATTGCCTTGTGGAAAGCCTATGCTCAGTACAATGGGCTGAAGATGCTTTTGGCGACAAGCCAATGATAAAGGCCATATGTCTTACTGTTATTATGAAAAGGTATTTTAAAGACACTAGTCCTCACGTAGGGCCTGATTCACAAAGGGCCTCCACACTCGTACGGAGGCCCTGCAGTAGTGGGGGAGTCTCCATCCTCGGGAATACTCACTGAAGAGATTCCTCCCAGAGTGTGGAGGCCCTTTGTGAATCAGGCCCATTTTGTATACAGTATGAAGGCACTGGTAAAGGCTAGAAGCCTTATTGGTTCACTGTGAAAAGTTATATCAGATTCCTTTTGTTTTTCTCTGGCAGCAGCACAGATCTCACCTTCCATCATTAACTTTAAATATCAGTTCGAAGTTTTGTGTTTCAGAGCAGTTTTGGATGCCTAGGCCAACACTAATCTGCATGGGCTTTTAGGTCCTGCCATAAGGTAATTATAACTCGCTTCCCCGCCATGCACAGCTTTCTCATCAATAATGTATCGTGAATGTTGCCGTGATATCAATGATGTCATAGAAGATATCATGACCGATATAAAACGTGGAGTGATTAGCAGTACATTGCGGGACACGAGTTATAGTTTGCTGAGGGCGCAAGTTCTATCTAGTTTCTTAGAGATACGTATAACCATAACTGCTGAATTTCTACAGTTTTGAGTCTGTAAATTCTGAACTAAACTATAATGTTCCTGTAACCTTTGTTTTTCTTAGTGAATTTCTAAGGTTTTTTAAATTCTATTTTCTAACTATAACTTCCCCGTAACCTTTGCTTTTTGCAGTGAATTCCTATGGTTTTTTTTAAATGCAGAGGGGGGTAGGCTACAGGGCCTGGCATGCAGCTAGGCCTGTGGCTAACCCCATGCATGCAACCAACCCCTCATAAATGAGGAGGGTGACATGCAGCCCTCCTTCTCAGGCCGATTTCTGTCCCAGGGACCCCATCTCTCGGGGCTTGGCCATATTAAGAACGGAGAAGAGGGCACACAGTCCCCCTCTACAGACTAATATTGGCCCAAGGAACCCGATCCCCTGGGGCCTATTCAATTAATAATTAGGGCGAGGACCCCATCTCCCATGCCCAGCCTTATTATGAAGGGGGAAGGTGCACGCAGCTGCCCTCCCCATGCCAATATTGGTCCCAGGGACCCCATCAGCTGGGGCGCAGCCAGTAAATTGTGGGTGCCCTGGAGTCCACCCTGTGCACCCACTGCATATTAAAAAGGGGGAGAGGCGCACACAACTCCTCCTCCCTAAATCAATATTGACCTCAGGGATCCCATCCTCATAATAACTGGGGAGGGCGGCCACACGGCCCCTGTGGCCCCCCTCCCGGGGCCGATTTGGCCCAGGGGACCCCATCTACTGAGGCCCGGCCTTTTAATGAAGGGGGAGGTGGGACCCTGCCAGTAAATGATGGTTGCATTTGAGCCCACCTAGGGCACTCATTGCATGTATGTTAGTGGCTGTGAGGGGAGCCCCAATAAACCCGCGGCCCCAGTAGGCTCCCAGCCTCCAGCGGGAGCCAGCATTTCTCCCGCCCTCAGAGAGCAGCTAAAACTGCTGCTCCCAGAGGGCAGGAGCAATTTGTTCATCTGTTTCCCTGCCAACTTCACTGCAGGCAAGGAAACCGATGAAAAGTCCTCTCCCAGAGGGCAGGAGCATTTTTCATCTGGACCCAATTACGACTTTTTGGCGCAGCGGTGCCACTGCGGTGCAAACTGCCATGCTACCGCTCCGCTGGAGGTTGCCGCTACCTGCCTACCAGATTACAACTTTTTAAGTTTAAGAGTCTGGCAGGCGAGCGGCATGGAAGTTCCATTGCGGTGCCTCTTTTAAAGACTGCGGTGCCTTTGAAAAAGGCACTGCAATGGGACCGCAATACAAGGTTCCTGCACAGCATGAACTTGAGTGTCCATGCCATGCAGGGTAGAAAGCTGGCTCTGTATATACTATACCAAAGTAAGGTATAGTGTGCACAGAGTCCAGGAAGTCCCTTGAGGTATAGCAGAGGCTAAATTATGTAAGTACTAACAGCTCTCTTTGTGGTAATGTGGGCAAACAGTTAGGCTTATCCAGAGGGTGTATTAGGCATTTAATGTATTCACTCAATCAAGGACTGATTACACACACACTCAGAGACAGAATCCAGACCAAATAGGTAAGTATAAAAGAGGTATACTTATGTTTTAATTTAGAACAAAGCAGGACTTGGCACAGGTGAGTAAAATATACTCTCAAATGCAAGACTGTTCAAGGAAATGCAGTTGAGGTTGAAGTTGCAATCGTTTGTATATGCTTTGGAAACAGTTTAATGGACACAGTAATTACTTTCAGATTACACTTTAGTTACTTTTGGTTTACTCTGAGTACTGGGGTGTTATGCCTAGATACCACCCATTAGAATCTCACATTACAAGGTAAGTAAGACTTTTTACATATTTGCTGTTTAGTTCTCTTTTCTCCATCTAAACATCAGTTCAACACATTTTAGGCCGCAAATCTCTTAACATAAGGTACCTATGGGAGAAAATTGTTAGCAGTTCATCAGGTGAGTACATGACTTTACAAGTGAGAGTTTGGGGGTTAGGACCACAGTTCCCCATGGTCTAGATGGGCACTCAAGTTGCACCACCAGCGGCACTGGTGTGGCAAGGTGCAGAGTGCTGGGGCCCACTGTCAGCCAATGGGACTGAGGAGGCCTTCGGTTGGGGACTGCTGACGAGCAGGCCACTCGGATGTGAGAGCAAAGCTCCTGGGGTTAAGGTCAGCACTGCAGGGGCCAATGACCAACACTGTGGCGGCCGGGTACAGGGTGCGAAACTGACGTCGGGATCCTGTGCTTTTTAATGGAGACATTCGGTTTTGCGAAGTTACTGCAGGCTCCGGCAGGCATACTTCCTGAAGCCGACCACTGGCTGGAGAGGTAAGTTGGGATCTTGGGGATGCCTGGACATCATCGGTTGGGCCACCCAAGGCCGTGGGATGTTGGGTGCAGGGGTGTCTTCTAGCGTCGGGTTTTCTTACCGGCTCCAGTCACGGTTGGGGGGACCCCTCAGCTTGAGGCTGCAGGCGTTGTCTTGAGGCTTGAGGGAGGTTGGGGATCCCCGGAAGCCAGGTCAGGATCGCTGGGGAAACCTCCTTGTGGTGTTGGGCCACTCAAACTCGGGCCGTGGGCATCGGGTGCAGAGTAGTGCATTATCGTGGAGTCACGGGGAATCCGGATTCGGGAGGTGAGTCTTTGCTTGAGTAAATCCGGGCTCTGAGGGTTACTGGCTGCTGGACTCGCAGAGGTTCTTGCTGTAAGCAGGTCGTAGACCGGACTGGCCGGTAGGGCTAGGGTCGTAGCAGTTGGTGTCCTCTTCTTCTTCCTGGGTCAGCACGGCTCTTCAGTCCTTCTTCTTTCTTCCTTGAATATGAGGAGGCAAGATTTGGGGTTGCCCCTAAATACTAAATTTATGGGCGTTAAAGGGGTGTGCAGCTTGGGTTGGGTACACCTCATATTATGCCACCCTCCAGTGGGAGGGGGCAGGAGCCTCTCCCTAATTGGCTGAGTACCCCCATCTTCAAGATGGAGAGGACTGAAATGTATGCTTCACCTCGCCTCCCCCACCTTAGGGGTGGCAAAGATGGGCACACCTCTCTTCCTAGCTTGGTTTTCTCACCGATTCTCCCGCCCAAAGGGGGGGCCAGAATTGGTGGGAGCCGGTTGCTGAGGGCAGCAAAAGGCTGGGACAGGGTCTAAAGGTGGCAGGCCTTTGAAGCTTCCCCTTTCGTGGACGCAGTCCATCCTGGGGGCAAAAGCGTGACACCTCTGCCCAGGTTGAGCTTTCTTTCTGGACCCATAGAGTGGGGGCTCTCTACCCAGGGGTCCGGAAAACTGTCTGGTGGTGGCAAATGGCAGGCAGCCATTCAGGAACCCCACCAGGGCTGGTCGATTATCAGGGGCCATATCTAAGATGCTCTATGAGTGCATTTTACATTAAATCCCACACTGGCATCAGTGTGGATTTAATGTGCTGACAAGTTTGCTACCAAATGTCCTAGTTTTTAGTAAAGCCATTATGGAGCTGTGGAGTTCGTAATGACCAACTCCCAGACCATACACTCTTTATGGCTTTACTACACTTACAATGTCTAAAATGGATTCAGACATTGTAGTGGGTGCAGAGCTCATGCCACTGTACCCTCACCTTAAGGCTAGTGCACCCTAGTGGTGTGGTCAGAGGTGTCATCTAGGTGAATATTGAGATCCCCTAATACTGAGAAGTTAGAAGGCGAGCAAGCTAGATTCGCTATGGTTAGAGGGAGCCTCTCTGCACTTCAGCTAAAGCAGAAACTATTTCAACCCACCCACACTAAAGGTCACCTACTCAACCCTGTTTTTAGCAACTGCATCAAACTTATAACAGGAGTGCCGTCCCCACTCCCCTGGTCTGACCACTTCCTGATACCCCTGTCCTGGGACATCCCTGATCCCATCCCCCCACCCAACACGGTCTCCCGCAGGGATCGTAACTGGTCCAAGCTTCCCAGAAAACAAAGGATCTCAGCCCTCAAAGCCACTAGACCTGCTAGCGACCCCAACCCTATCACAGCTAACGAGAAATTTAATCACTGGATCCATAGCTCCCTGGATGATGTGCTCCCCATGAAGCACTCTCAAAAAAACTGCAGAGCCAAAACGTCCCCATGGTATTCCCCCAAACTATGGGAACTTAAACAACACTGCAAAAGGTTAGAGAGGAAATGGAGACTTGACTACTCTGCTCCCAGTAAATCTATTTATAGGGAGGCAATAAAATCTTATAAAGGCGAAATTAAAGCCGCACAAGCGTTCTTCTACGAAGAAAAAATCAACGCAGCCTCTACCTCCCCTAAGGAAATCTATCGGATTGTCAAATCCCTCCTAAAACTGCGTCAGAAACAACCAAACCTGACCGATGCCCATTCCCGCTGCAACAACCTGGGGGACATTTTCTACCAGAAAATGCAAAAAGTTTACTCTGCCTTCACTCCAAATCAGTCTGAACTAGCCCTGTCCCACTCCACTAGCCCAGGATACGGATCATGAGCCACCCTGGAGGCCTTTACCCCTCTTGACCTCATAACCTTAGACCCTATCTTGCACCGGGTGAAATCGGACTTCCCCTTAGACCCTGCATACCCACGAGCTCTGGCACCAGTCATAGGAAACATCCTACCCCCCATCCTCGACCTGCTTAATGCCTCCATCTCCTTTGGTGTGGTCCCCCCGCCTGGAAGTCTGCTATGGTGAAGGCCCTCCTAAAAAAAAAATAACCTCGACCAAGACAACGTCAATAACTACCGTCCTATTTCCCTCCTCCCTTGGTTAAGCAAGATTTTAGAAAAACATGTCAATTCAGTGCTGGTAGAGTTTTTAGAAACTAACAAACTACTAGCTCTCTCACAGACTGGCTTCCGTCCTCAACATGGGACTGAAACCGCCCTCCTCGCAGTAACGGAGGAGGCCAGGAAGATCCTAGATCAAGGGGGCTCTGCGGTGAATATCCTTCTCGACCTAAGTGCCGCATTTGACACGGTAAACCACGACATGCTGATTCATAGACTCGTGAACCCGGGTGTATCAGGCAGCACCATCGCCTTGCTAAAATCATTCCTATGTGACCGCTCGTTCCAGGTCTTTGAAGGTGACGTTGTCTCCACCCGCATGCCCCATAGCTGTGGTGTGCCTCAGGGCTCCTCCCTGAGCACCACACTGTTCAATATTTACATGAGCCCCATGGCAGAGATCGTCCGCCCATTTGGCATAAAAATCATCACATATGCTGATGACACTTAGCTCGTGGTGACTTTAAACCACCCAGATAAGTCACCAAGCAACCTAAGAAACTGCTTAGAGGAGGTCGCCAATTGGATGGAATTCTCCTGCTTAAAGCTCAATGAGGACAAAACCGAGCTCATGCTCCTTGGAAACTCCCCCTCCTTCAACTCGGAGCTACTGTGGCCGAAATGCCTTGGCCCCGCTCCAGTACCCAAAAACCAAATCAAAAGCCTTGGCTTCTGGCTGGACCACTCCCTTAGTTTTAACCATCAGGCAGCAAAATTCTCGGCTATCTGCTACGGCATGCGGAGGATGCTACGTAAAATTCTGTCCCTTCTCCCATTTCAGGCAAGAAAAATCATGGTCCAAGGCCTTATTCTATCGCGCCTGGACTATGGGAACGCCCTATATCTAGGGGTGCCTAAATCAACCACCCGCAAGCTCCAGATAATTCAAAACTGTGCAGCCCGCACGCTCCTCCAGATTCCTCATTGACAATCAGCAAACCCAGCACTAAGGAGCCTTCACTGGCTACCGGTTAAGGAGAGAATCCAATTCAAAGCCCTGTGCATTGCCCATAAGGCCTTCTGGAAGAGTGGGTCGGCTGTCAGCCAATCGTTGATAACTCCCTATCAACCTGGTAGACAACTTTACACTGACTCCCCTTTTGTGAACAACTTCCTCTTGAGAATATGCTTTACGCTGTTTGTATGATCTCTTTTAAACCATTTCCTCCTAGAAATGTACATAATGCAGTAAGAAACTGCTGTTTTTGTAGGTTCCTGTAGATATCTCCACAAGAGAAATCGTCTTTACCTTTCAACTTGGTCCTCCTTAAGACTAGTAGTACGCCTGAGTTTGTGTCCAGCTCGTTGCCAAAAATGTGTAGTAATAAGTCTGTAGCCGAGGTGTAGTTTCAATTAGATTTATTAGTTATAGTTACAAGTTGTTGAGTTCTTGTGATGCAGCCCCACCAGGAGCAGTCTGCCTGCTGCTCAGCCCATACTCCAACTGTCACACTCAAGTATCCAGGCACCCAAGCATTCCATTCATGTACATCACACCAACATTCCATGCATCACATTCACACTGGCTGAGCAGCTAGGGAGAAACCAACAAGATACAATACAGGTTACTACAGTGACACTCCACAAAAGAACAGTGCAGCAAAAGAGTGCCCAATCAAATTCGCGCAGCGCAGACCTCGCTCCCAGTAAGATCGTCGCTGAAGGTGAAAATAGCTGGCACAGTGTTGTACCATTTGTAGATAATTTAATAG
Source organism: Triturus cristatus (assembly GCF_964204655.1). Taxonomy (NCBI): domain Eukaryota; kingdom Metazoa; phylum Chordata; class Amphibia; order Caudata; family Salamandridae; genus Triturus; species Triturus cristatus. The sequence goes on along the minus strand of NC_140579.1, from coordinate 377,250,176 downwards.
ACTGGACTGAACGGTTAGCTACACAAATGAGTCCAAGGCCACAAGATGGGTCCTTTGACCCACATGACATGGCGAATGCTGAAGATTGCATTCTGTATGGTGAAGTATGTCGACATAACCATTTTCAGTGTGCCACCACCCCTTTGCATCAGATGCTCCTGATACATAAGGGGCCTGGGGCACCACATTATGCTCCTTGTCCACAAATGGACTAGAAAGACCTCAGAAAACAGTAGCCACTGCTTACAGAGGACCAGGAAAATGAATCAGGGCATTTGAAAAATAAACTGCAAGTATCACCCCGGCAGTAGTGGATGTAAAAAGCATGCTTGGTTCCCTCACAGGGGATGAAACAGACACAGTATTTCAAAATGCTTGAGTTTGAAATGTGACCCTCACTGGTACCAATTGTGATGGGTCTCCATTTGATCTGGTCAGATCTGTAGTATGGGATCAGCTGACGAAAATGTACCTCGATAGGCCAGACATCGGATTCCTCATGACTCAGTCTAAGCAACCAATGAGAATCCTGCACAATACATCAATGGATGAAAGAAAATTGAACACAGGAAGTAGGTCAGTCCTGAGACGTGACAGGAGGTAATGCTGTACTGTTTTATAATGTAGTCAAGAAAAGGTTGCCTACTGATGAGTAGGAGAGCTTAGATAACATAGTGGCACTAGAAGTCAAGTCCTGGACCTAAAAAAGGCACACATAATCCATTTTTGAAAGAATAAGAAAAAATTAAACAGGAAATAACAGAGAAATCAGCAGCTAAGTTGATGTAATAGAAATTAGCGAAGAAAGGAGCAATGGAAGGTGCTGTAGTGGCAGTGGCCACTCAGATGACTGCAATGTCTGTGGGAGCAGTCCCGGGGGCCACCCAATGACAGTACCCGCAACAGCAGAACAATGTAAGGGCACAGGGAAGTAGTAGAGGAGGATGAGAAGGAATAAGAAGAAGTAGGATGGGTCATCCAAGAAGGGATCAGGCATGGTATTATTGTCAGAGGTTTGGGCATTTGATTAAAGACTATAACACAAAGAGATGAAATGAGCAAAAAGGAAGAATGGGATTTTATAGTCAATTAGGTAATATGACAGTACAGCCACAGCAAAATCCACAAATAATATATGTGCCCCAGACACCCTGGCAAAATGTGCAGCCACCTGCAATGCCCCAAGCGCAGCAGGGACTACCTCAGCAGAACTACCAAGCATCCCCCAGGGGGACTCCACTCCAAAGTGGACATGGAGGGGTGGTTGTGAGGAGAGGAAATCCTTTCCAGGCAAATCCTGTTGGAGGATACACACAATGAGGGTGCCCACAGAGTATTTCTATGAGTCCAGTCTTGTCAGTAATGTGCAGGCCAGATGAGGAACCCACTGTGATGGTAGCTGTCAATGACAAGAAGTATGTGTTCCTCATGGATACAGGAGCAACCAAATTGTGTATTAGGGAGCGAGGCCTTCCGATTTCCCACAGATCAATGGACACATAGGGATTCTGTGGGGAAGTTATAAGGGTTCCTTTTACCAAACCGGTGGAGATGGAAGTAGAGGGGAGGCACATTGATGGTTGTTTACTGTTTTTCACAGCTGCCCCAGCTAATCCGTTAGCGAGAGATCTGATGGCCAAATTAAATATGGTCATTCATTTTCAATCAGATGGTACAATGATTTGTTCCACCCCTGGATTCCCATCTTCCAGAATCATGGCACTAATGGTAGATTCATCCACCAGTGAGCAAATCAGAGTATGGCCCAATGATTTAGAGGCATTTGATACAGCAGTATATACCATTAAAGCAGTGACACCAGAGTTACTAGGAAAAGAGGTTGAATTGAAAAAAAAATCCTTTTTACACAACAGGGACAGGACTCTTGCTGCCAGATGCTGAGTTGATACTGCAGATACAAGATTGAAAATAACACCAGATTATGATGTTCTGATAGCAAGTGACCATAATAATGTTTACTGAGCAAGTGTCATATTGCTAGAGCCCGGAAATTTGGCTAGTAAGATACTGGGTTGTTGCAGGGATTCTGCTTATGCGCAGAACTATGCGCAGGAACCCATGCCCTCAGTGAATTGTGGTGTACCAAAAACTCACCTCAGAACCCAGAACCCCTTATCCGGCTAGAATCAGTGTCCCATTCGTTATCCGAGGTTTAGCTCGGCGGTCCCAATGTATAGACAACCCAGAACAAGCGACTTAGTATATTTCTCAGGAATGGTGGGAATCAGAAATACCTTTTCGTAATTATTCTCGTATCAGTCCACAACAGAATAAACAGAGACACGGTAAAAGTTTAAAGAGTTTATTTTATAAACCTCGTGTCCTAAGATGCAGCAGTTTGGCTAACATGAGCAGACAAACGATTAAAATCAAAACCATCAGCATAGTTACAATACCATAGAAAATGAAAGGAGCAATCATACTAAAATGACAGTGGATCTAAGCCACCTTCCTTTCTCTAACACCCTAATAGTATTATTAGACTAATCAAAGGTCTCTAGGCTTGAATGGGAACCCCATACCGTAAAGATCAGCTCAGTGAGTTCACATCACAGGATCAGCTATGCTCTGCTCCTAGGAATGCTCTTCTACCGAATGTAATGAAAACATGTAAAACTGCAATATTAAAAGCACCCGACTTTCAGGTATTTGCAGCTGCATGCGTGTTATGGCTAACTAGTGGGCCGATCAACCTGAACTCAACAACATGCACCGTCTAGCGACCCAGACTGTTTCTTTACACTGTGTACAGACCAAGGTCGCCGCTCACTGTTTGGGATGTTAACAACAGACAGTTCTCATGTGAAGCAAAGTCGAGTAAGCATTTCTCAATTTAATAACATGTGACTACAGTGTCGTGTGCAAAAGCAGCAAAAGCGGCAAGATGGCTTTCTAACATCTAACGCGGTTGTGCTAACTTAGCATTGTACATATGTAGATAACGATCTTCACTACAGGGTGACCAACTGTTTGATGATGACCCCAAGAAAACAGTTGTGGTTTTCCAAGAGGACATATCATTGAGGACAATGTTAGAAGTCAGAATGCCCACACCAAGCAGAATGTTTGATTCAGTAAAGGAAGCAAATCAGTCCCAAATACCAGACACCTTGTGGATTAAGGGTCTCCACGATGTTGGTCGCATCCGCACAGCCGCACATTTCTGGATTACATTGAAGGAAGGCGCCCTCTTACCCAGGGTGAAGCAATATCCCCTGTCCAAGAAAGCAGATTAGGGCATCACCCCTACTATACAGGTGTTGCTGGAACAGGGAGTGATTTACCATGGAGGGTCACCCCGATTTACCCAGTCAAGAACGCTAAGGGTAAAACTTGGCACATGGTTCAAGACCTGCGCACTCTGAATAACATAGTGGTACCTGAATTCCCAATAGTCCCTGACCCCTCCATCATCTTGAAGAATAGTCCTTAGGATGGCAGGTATTTTTCAGTTATTGATCTTAAGAATGCCTTCTTCAGCATTACTATTCATCTAGATAGCCACTATCTGACAGCATTCTTATATTGCGGGACTCAGTACTTGAACTCTCATTTCCCCAGAGGCATTGCGAGTCCCCCAGCAAGTTCAACTGAGCGATAAAGAATGATCTGTAAAGTCTTCAATGTGACAGCACTCTGTTGCAATATGTCAATAACATATTGATTTGTAGTCCCACTGAGCAGCAGTGCAGAAGAGACACTATATTTTTTCTAACCACTCTTGCCTAGAGAGGAAACAAAGTAATGAGAGAGAAGATTCAGTACTGCCAAGAAGTCCAATATTTAGGACAATTACCTGTCAGCATTTAGTGGGAGTGTAGAACTTGAAAGGGCAGCCTACGTCCGCAAAATGACAGAGCTAGAAACTGTCAAAGGAATGCAGAAATTTCTGGGTCTCTGTAACTATGTGAGGCAGTGGGTAGTTGACTATAGCACACTAATAGCCCTCTTGTTAACTGCTATGAAACAGGCAAGAGACAGAAAGGACAGGGTAACATGGACACCAGAGATGAAGGAGGCTTTTCAGAAACTGAAAAGTGAAATAATAAATGCTCCGGTCTTGGGAACTCGGGATTACACCACGGTGTCAGACTAACCAAGCGTTCTTACCTTAAGTCCGCATGGTTGAGTTTCGCAGAGACGTTATGGACCAACTTCCCAGCACCCTACCTTATAACCTGTGTATTCAATTATTCACTTGGGATACGTAGTAGTGTTCAGGCAGGAGGGCCGGATCCTGGACGCTTGAAGAATCTTTGTTGTCGACCTGCGAGGCTACAAGACTCACTATCAGTATTTGCGAGGCAACAAGACTCACTATTAGTATTATCTATGTCTATGTGTACAACTGCTGCCTTTCTTAACACAATGAAATACCCCTTGTTAGTGTACCATTCCTACCTGCGAGCCAAAGTTGTAAGGCGTAGCGTCATGGTGTGTTCTTGTCTAATGGATGTAGTGGTTGGAGTTCAGCAGCAAAGTTATTCGGCGTAGTCTACTCACTAAGCTCTTCTTTGATGGTTATACTAGAAAAACAAACACCTTAATTTGAACCTCATCACACATTGCTGTTTAACACACATCTTGCTATGTATCACTTTGACTATGGTACTTACTACTCAACTTTGTACTGCAACTTCTATGTTCACCACTAGATCTGAAGGTAAAAGGGAAAAAGACAAATACACTTCCCAAACGGAAAACAAATACAATGTTTGAATTACAAAGACAATATTGTAAATGTTAAATTTAGTGTCCTTAGCAGGGTTATGCAGTTCTTCTAGAGCACAAAACGATTTCTGTTTGCAAATTGTTCTTCCTTAAATACTTCTTTAAGGAAAATGTTCCAAAAATTGTTAAAGTCTTCTGTTACACAAAACTCTTTAGTTTTTGCATGCCAATCTTTCTTGTGTAGGGTGCCACAAAAATTAAGCATTGTACTTAACTTTCTTTCTTTTCTCTTCAGGAATGATGTCAAGACAGAATTCGGAATCTGGAATCGAAGCGTAGGAGCGCCGCGTCAGTTTTAGGTAAGCGTCCCTGGAACCAGAAGGCTAAGCACCTTCCAGAACTGGGGTGTGGCTTTAAATAGTTTTGCCACACCTAAGATGGCTGCCACGTCGACGCAAGTACAGCGTAGCGCGACGTTGCTGAGGGCCATTCTTCTTCTCCAGCGCTTCCTTGTGAAAGTGTGTCATTAGACCGGCTCGAGGTTTGCCAGCGTTTCCTTCTTTATTTAAAAGCTGCAACTTCTGATAAAGTAACAACTTAATATTGCTCATAATATTACCATTGATTACGGAAATGAGGCTGTAAACAAATCCTACTGTCCACAAAATTGATAACGAAAGTTAGAAAGTGACAACACCATAATACACGTGTAAATACATTAGCATATATGGTCGTGCTGGTTGCCTGGGAAAGGGGTGGGTATTTTTTGCAATTATTTGGGAGTATAGTATATTTCTCTCCAATAGTCACACTCTATTCCTGGGACTGTCTTACAATATAACTCCGCTTTACATGATGTTGTTCCTGCCACTGCCTTACAATCAACTTGGTGAGGGTAATCATGACAGTACCCCCCCTCGCAAAATCCCTCCTAAAACCATGGGTATAGGTTTAGGTTTATCAGGGCAGCATCTATGAAGTCCTTAAGAAGTCGTGGAGCATTCCTTAAATGAGCCAATGGTTCCCAAGAACGTTCTTCAGGTCCATAACCTTTCCAATCCACAAAGTAATAGAATTTACCATGTACTCCTCTGGCATCAGGTACAGATCGAACTTCGAATTTGGGTATCTATTTTATTTCAATTGGAGGTAGTAGTGGAGTTGTACGAGTCATGGGATGGTAAGGTTTGAGGAGCGATACATGGAATACTGGATGAATCCGATATTTCTAGGTCATTTTAATTTTATAGCTACTGGATTAGTTATTTTTTAATCGAAAATGGCCCAATAAAGCGAGGACTCAATTTCTTATTAGCTTTAAGGCGCAAATGTTACGTGGACAACCAAACCTTATTTCCAATAGAATAAGGTGGTTGTGGGGTGCGATGTAAATCTGCTAGACATTTCTGGTTTTCTTTGGCTTTTGTCAGTTGAAATTGTGCTTGTTGGTGGTGGATGTTAAGGTATTTATATACTCATAAATAGATGGACTAGTTACATTAGATAGTGTCTTACCAGGAATGCTTTTTGGGTGAAACTCCTGAGCACAAAAAAATGATCACATGTTTATTGAAGAATATTCAATATTATTATAAGCGAATTCTAAGGCCTATAAGATGTCTGTCCATTGTTGGTCACAATCTGTTAACATGCAATGTAAATATTGTTCAATTATTTGGTTAGTACGGTCTGTTAAACCATCTTTTTGAGGGTGATAACTGGAGGATGTGCGCCCTTCCATGTTTAATGACTTACTTACATTTTGACAAAAATGGGAAATGAATTGAGGATCTCGGTCAGAAAGAACAATGGAAGGAATCCCATGTAAGTGAATGATATTTTTCATGAATACTTGTGCCAATTCCACTGCGGAAGGGAGTTTTTTTTAATGGTATGAAATGAACAATACGCGTAAAGTGATCAACCACAGTTAAAATGGTATTATAGCCTGTTGTGGTAATGGGGAGTTCTACAATAAAATCAAGAGATACTGTATGCCAAGGTATTTGGGGGTACTGGTAAAGGTCATAATAGACCACTGGGAGCTTGGTGTGTAGATTTATTTTGAATACATGTAGTGCAAGTTTCAACAGAGTTTTGGATATCATGAAAAATGGAAGGCCACCAAAAGCATTGTTTAATTAAATGGTAGGTTTTTATCACTCCTGGATGTGCAGATAAAAGAGAATCATGATGTACTCTTATAACATCGTCCTGTAACCTTTTTGATGGTACAAACAGTTGTTCACTCATCCATAACAATTCGTCTTTCCAAAGAAGTAAAGGAAACAGTTCTTGCCATTCTTGTACTGATTTTGATTTTAGTTCTAACTTTATTTCCTGCACTACATCCTTGTTTGAGATACTGGCTTGAAAACAATGAGATGGAAGAATTGTTTGTGAGGAGTTCTGTTCTACACTACTTGTATCATCCATACCAAAGCATGCTAAAGCGTCAGCTTTGTTATTTTCTTTCCCAGGTCGATATTGATAATGAAATTATAATCATTAAAAAATAGTGTCCAGCGAAGTTGGCGAGAAGATAGAGCCTTAACAGATCGCACATTGTGAAGATTGCGGTGATCTGTATAAATCGTGATTGGATGTCTTTCCCCTAAAAAATAGTGACTCCATTCTTCAAATACAGCTTTTATGGCCAATAACTCTCTATCTGCTATGGCATAATTAATTTCTGCGGGTACCAATTTTCTGGAATAATAAGCTATGGGATGCATTTGCCCAGTGTCTTTATGTCTTTGTGACAAGATGCCCCCTATAGCGAATTGTGAAGCATCTGCTTCCACTATAAAGGGACGAGAAGGATCAGGATGCATGAGTATTGGTGCTGAAGTGAATTGTGCTTTTACTTCCTGAAAGGCCTTTTCTGCTGTGTGATTCCATTCAAACGTAATTCCTTTACAAAGTTATCTGGTAATTGGGATAATTATTTTGGAAAAATCATGGATAAAGCGCCTATAGAAATTTGCAAATCCCCAAAAACTTTGGACTTGTTTAACTAAAGATGGACTTGGCCAATTAAGGACTGATTCAACCTTTTTTTGGGTCCATTTCAATTCCTGTTGGACTAATGATATATAAAGAATGTTTCAATAGTTGTTGTAATATGTGTCGCACTTGTTGTACATATTCTGTTAGAGTTTTAGAATATATAAGTGTATCGTCAATATATACTACACAACAAATATCCCAAAAATCTCTTAACACTTCATTTATCAAAAACTGAAATGCAGCAGCAGTGTTGCAGAGTCCGAAGGGCATTACTTCATATTCAAAGAGACCGAATTTTGTACGAAATGCTGTTTTCCATTCATCGCCCTCGCAGACTCTCTCTAGATGGTAAGCTCCCCGCAAATCAAGTTTAGTGTAAATGGTGGGGTCCTTTATTTGGTCAAACAGAGTGGGTATTAAAGGAAGTGGGTAACGGTTTTTATAGTGACATTGTTTAAGGCACAATAATCTATACACATACGCAATTCTCCCCCTTTTTTGGTATAGAGAAGAAGGGAAAAGATACAGGGGATTTGGAGTGCCTGATAAAACAAACCGTTAGCAAGATATTCGTAGAGGTAAGTTCGTAAATATTAATTTTCGCTCTCTGTGAGAGCGTAGATGCGACTACACGGTAAGGTGGCCCCATTAACTAAATCTATGCGACAATCGTAATCCCTATGGGGTGGTAATATGTTTGCTTCTTATTTGTCAAACACATCAGATAGGTCTGAATATTCCTCGGGAACACCTTCAAGGAGCAATACACTGTTGGATTCTTTTGGGAAGTCATAACCTTGAATTATATGTTTACCTTTAATGTGTTGTAAGCAGAATTTGCAACAAGGGCTAGAGATAAACAACACTGTCTTTTTATCCAATCGATATTGGGGTTATGCTCGACCAGCCATGGTATTCCTAAGGTAAGACGGAATTGTGAAGCATCAATTACATCAAATTTTATGTTTTCACTATGGTAATTAGAACACCTCATAATAAGATCTTCCGTATGACATTGTATCAACCCAGAAGTTCATTCTTTTCCATCTACCGCTCTTACAATTTCTGGTCTAGACTTTGGTAAGGTTTGTAATGCTAACTCTTACGAACTGTGTATCAATAAAATTACCTGTAGCCCCAGAATCTATTAAAGCATCTACTGACCATACATCTGTCTTATCATTTTGTGAATGTAATGTCACATGAATACTTGAAGGATGTGGCTATCAGGGCCACGTGGGTAATACTTACAACCCCCTGCTTTGCCTTCCCAAATGAAGAGCCGGTCAGACAGTGGAAAAATACAACAAGCATTCATTATCATAAATCTCTATAGAGCCCAGTCACAACCTCACACAAAGGAGTGCGTCTAGAGGAGTGACTCCCCAACAAGTTACAGTAAGTAAAAAGGACTTCCCAGCCATCTCTAACCACACCCACCATGGAAAGTTACTGGCCTGGGCTGAACATGAACAATGGAGCACAGAGAGATGAGCTAACACATGCTAGAGGGGAACATATTATCAGGGATACAAGGCCACAGTGCTGAGTTTCAGCATCTCTTAACGTGGGAGCAGAATGAAGTGTGCACAATGGAATGTGAAACAATCTTGTTCTCATTAGCAAGGACAGCTACAACCTTGGGCATGTACACATAACATAACAAAATGCAATGTTCTGCTGAAGCAAGCAATTTCAGTTCTGGGCCTGTCATAAATACAAAATAGGCAGTCTAGCAATGATTACAAAATCCAATATGGAGGCACATTGGTCAAGCAGGCCTTTATCCTGCAGGCGCAACTTAATAGGCCACAAACGTGGACATCAGTGTGGGTAATATAGCCACACACTGCTAACTTAACACAACATTTTCTGTTTTTTTTGTAAACAGAGCAAGATGTCCAGGAAGACTATTGTCATAGGTTTAATGGGCTCCTTAAACCATTAATTAAAAGGTGCCTCAGCTTTATTCAGCTCAATTTCCAGTATTTTATATAGAAAAACAATTACACTCAATTGTGCACGTCGTTAGATGGATAACACTTAGTTGAAACAGTGACATACAATACTCATTTAAATATATACTCAATTGTAATATGTACAACACAAAAGGTTTGTGCAACAGTGACAAAAAAACATACAAATGAGAAAATTCATACATCAAAAGTAACATATATGAGCACAATACTAATTGACCAGTCCTAATTTTACATGTAAGCACTAGGCGGACATTCTCTTTGACTTCTTTGAGCATGGGGCATTCCAATCAGGGGTGTGCCACAAGGGAATCAGTTTATTTCTTCCCCCTCCCAGGCAACACCCATACAAATGTGTGTGATCCCATCTCCCGTCACTGACCATGTCATGAGTGATGTAATATGTGACGTCATCAGCAGTGCATTACGGGCGCGCGAGTTATAGTTAGCTGAACTAACTATAACGGGGGAATTTCAATGGTTTTGTACGAGTGAAAAGTCCAGCTAACTATAACACCCCTGAAACCTATGGTTTTTTCAGTGAATTTTTAAGGTTTTTTAAATGCTAATTCCTAACTACAACGTGCCTGAAACCTATGGTTTTTTCAGTGAATTTCAAAGGTTTTTTAAATGCTAATTTCTAACTATGCCTACAGAGATAGGACATGTGAAGAAATAAGAAAAAACACACAGAAAGAAAAAACAGAAATGCAGAAAGAAGCAACAGAAGTCCTCAAAGACGAAGAAAAGTGCAGGAAGAAGGATAACATGCAGAAAGAACAAACAGAAGAGCAGAAAGAAGCCTTAATGCAAAATCATCCTGTACCCTCAACTTTTCAGACGGATACTGGTGGTAACTGAGTCTGACTAACCAGTCGTAGAGCCAGTGCTATGTTAAAAGACACTCATAATACAGTGAAAACACCTACATACACTACGGAACACTATGCGTTGGGGTCCCCCTGTGATTAGCATGACCTCCTCTGTAAGCCCCTAGTATATAATAGGGAATGGGATTAAAACTACCTCTTAAAACGCGCCACAGGGCGTGTTTGCACACGTCACCTCAGACCCCGTCCCCTCCCTTCCCCACTGTGTAAACAGGCCCTGTGCCCGTTTTAAGTTGGGTGATTAAGTCCCCTTGAATCCTGAGGGTCCCTAGGGTCCAACTAGACCACAGGTACCTCCAGTAAGCGCCACAGAGCTGCGTTGCAGAGAGATGTAAAAAGGGGCACGGCCTAGACCACCTTCTGCAACGCAGCACAGTGGCACTTACTGGAAGCACCTGGTGGGCTAGTTGGCCCCCAGGGTCCCTCAGGATTGAAGGGGAATTATTTCCTCAACTTGAAACGCGCCACAGGGCGTGTTTGCACACGTTAACTCAGGCCCCGTCCCCTCCCTTCACCACTGTGTAAACACGCCCTGTGGCCGTTTTTAGTTGGGAGATTAAGTTCATTTGAATCCTGAGGGTCCCTAGGGTCCAACTAGCCCACTAGGTACCTCCAGTAAGCGCCACAGAGCTGCGTTGCAGAGAGGTGTAAAAAGTGGCACGGCCTGGACCACCTCTATGCAACGCAGAGCAGTGGCGCTTACTGGAAGCACCTGGTGGGCTAGTTGGCCCCCAGGGTCCCTCATGATTGAAAAGGAATTATTTCCCCAACTTAAAACGCGCTACAGGGCGTGTTGCACACATCACCTCAGGCCCCGTCCCCTCCCTTCACCACCGAGTAAACGAGCCCTGTGGCCGTTCTAAGTTGAGAGATTAAGTCCCCTTGAATCCTAAGGGTCCCTAGGGTCAAACTAGCCCACTAGGTACCTCCAGTAAGCGCCACAGAGCTGCGTTGCATAGAGGTGTAAAAAGGGGCGTGGCCTCAGAACACCTGTCTCCCTGGCGCATACTAGAGATACCTGTTGGGCTAGTTGGCCCTCAGGGACCCTCAGTATTGAAGGGGAATTAATTCCCCAACTTACAACTAGCCAGGGGGCGCGTTTGCAGAGTGCTGCAAGGAGGGGGCGTGGCCTCCGGCGCGATGCCGGGCTTTTATTTATTTTATTTTTTTAAGAAGGAGGGATGTGTGGCCCCTCTTCATTTACTAATTTATTGGCCCTGGGGACCCCATCCCCCGGGGCCTGCACCCTAAGTTTTTTTTGTTGAAAAAAATTAATTTGGAAGGGGGCCGTGTGGCCCCCCCTCCTCAGGCCACTTATGGCCCCGGGGACCCCATCCCCCAGGGCCATATATTTTGTTTTTTTAATATATTTATAGAAACACCTAGGACATGCTGGACAAACTGTATGTACCTATCACCATGACGATTTGCATGATATTCATTAAAAGGCGACTATGCATACAATGAATCCACGTGGAATGTATTTACACCGCTAGTGAAGCTCTGACGTGTCTGACGCCCTACCGTGCGTAATCCCGGCGCCCCCGCTGGTGGGTACTCTCCAAGTAGACACCCTTGTCGTTTATTTATACAAACATGGGTAGCTATTGACGGGCACATTTAATACACACGCACACCAAGCCATTCAAAGGGGACCAAACTATGCAAGAAACCCCCCTCATGGTAAATAAAACACACATCCACCGCCGGATGCGTAATACTTTTTATTTTACTCTCTGGAAAGGAGACGAACCTCACTTGAGAGTCACAGCGTGCTCCTGGCTGAGCCCAATGCTGTGTTACACCCACCAGTGCCAGCCGAGTGCCACACACCTCTGTGTTGTATTCCACCAGCTAGTGCGTATGCTATGACACTCTCTAGCCCATATGCACTGTAACACCATCCCGTGAATATGTCATGCCACACTTGCCTTTGCACGGGTTATATTGCCCCATTTAACGTGGCTTCCTCAATGCCTATGTTATAACGCACAGCGCTATACCATACATATTACAATCTGGGATCCATATCTTTGTCACAGTGCATATGCAACGTTACACTCCCCAGCACATATTTTGTAGTACAACTTTAGAGACTAGTTAGGTTACACAACACTGCCCTGTGCATATTACACTCCAAGGCGCATATCGCATAGCACGCGCTAGTGCCTGTGCTATCTCGCGCTCTCCAATGAATCTGTCATTGCGCACAATGTATTGCATATTATATTTCACGCCCGATTCATCTTATATCACACTTTTTGGTACATAGTTTATACCATATACTATATCTAGTTTTCATTTTCAATCGTGCTCTCAGGACTATATTCTATATAACACTGCGTCCACCTACCCTTTTCAAGGGCATTACATTTTGCGATGGGGGGTGGAGGGTCAGGGGGTGTTTCTGCCAAGTGAGCCCGGAGTCACAGTCACAGATGTCCTCTTCTTCCTGAATAAAAGTGAGATTATGCTGCATACTTGTTCATATTTTAAGTAGTTCGCACAGACACACATTTTAAAAACAATAACGTTCCTAATACCCACCTTCTCTGAACAGTTAGCTTGCTGCCCCATCCACCTCCTCCCTATCCTCTGTTGTCTGAATCCATGGACTAGCTTCCTCCCTCCTGCCATGCATGGTCTGATGTGCTGCCACTGCCCTCCATTTAGCATGATGTACCAGTCCACTCCTCCTGCCCTCCATTGCCCAATTCTATGGCCCATCATTGACCTCCTGCTTAGCCTCTGTGCTTAGCTTCCTTCCCCCTATTTTCCTTCCCCCGCTCTCCGATGTCTTTGTGCATGCCCCTGCTCCATCCTTTTTGCCCACCATGTTCCATGGACCTGCCACTCCTATCTACTCTGAGTGTTCTGTTGAACTGCCACTCCCCTCCGACCTGCCTAGGATTGTCAGATGACTGTAACCTGTCCCTGCCACCTCCACCCTGCCTGTCCACATGCCATGCCCCTATTCCCTTCCTCCTGTCCTCCATGGTCCATTTTACTGCCACACCCTTCTGCCCTCCCTAGTCTGTTGTGCCGCAACTGCTCCTCCTGCCTGCCCCGCGTGGTCTTTTGTGAGGCCCCTTCCACTGAACTCTCTTGTCTGTGCCCAGGTCCTGACCCTCCCTTCTATCCTCCATTGTCCTTTGTGCATGCCCCTGCACCCTCCTTCTTGCCCATCATAGCCATTGTGCTGCCACTAACCCTCCCGCTTGCCATGCATGGTCTTCTGTGCTGCCATGGCCCCTCCCACCTTCCCTGTGTGGTCAGCTAGCTGCCCCTGACCCCCTCCCACCTTCCCTCCATGGTCTGTGTATATGCCATCATAGTCTCACTGTTGCTCTCCATGGTGTGTCTTGTTTCTAGTGCCCATCCTGCCTGACCTCCATGGTCATCTTGCTGCTCCTGCCCTGCCCCCTTGCCCCCAGCCCTCTGTTTCCATGTGCAGACCCCTATTCCCTCCCTCCTGGCTTGTCTGTTCCATTGTAATGCCTCTGATCCATCCCTCCTGCCCTTTATGATCTGTTATGCTGCAGCTTTCTCTCCTGTCTGTCCATTATGGTCAGCTAGCTACCATTGCCTCTTTCCCCTCTGTTCTCTGTTGTCCATGTGCATGGTCCTGTCCCCTCCCTATTGCTTTCTATGGATTGTTGTGCTGCACTCCTGTTCTGCATGCCCTATGTGGTGTATTGTACTGCTGCAAACCCTGATGCCTGCCCTGCAGGGTCAGTTTGGTGCACCTCTCCATGTCCCGCCTGTCTTCTGTTATCCAAGTCCATGTCCCTACCCCATTTCCTTCCATGATCCAATGTACCATACTTGCGAACATTTTGAACTTGGTAAGAGGGAGATTTTGAAAAAAAACTGGGGTATTGATTTTCCCCTTTGAGTTACATTGAAAAAGAGGAGATTGTAGACACCAGATAGATCAAATAAAGCCCATATGAGCTTAAAAACATTGGACGTTTCCTGGCTGAATCGGGTCTGTTGGTATGTATGGTTGTACTACCATTGCGTCTTCCTTCTGCCCACAATGGTCTATTACATTTCCACAGCCTCTCTTGCAAGTCCTGTATTGTTGGTTTGTTGCCCCTGCCCCCCTTTCCACTGCCCTCCATAGTCTGTTTTGCTGCCACGGCCCTTCCTGCCTGCTCAGTGTGGTTAAATTGTTGCCTTTGCACCCTCCTACCTGCCTTCAATTTTCAGAGTCCGTGCCCCTGGCCTCTGCCTCTCAACAGTATCCTAATGAACAACTAGATTGCTAACATTCTATATTTATTTCAAAAGTGTGGAACGCCTGACGTCATCTTGATATAATCAAAACTGTAATACCTAGAGCATTTCCTTTAGAAATTACATATATGAGAGGGTCTTATTGGCATCAAAATTATGGTTAGTGCTCTAAAAGACTAAAATAAGGACATATTTTCTGAGTTTTCAAATAGCGACAAAGCACTTTTAAATTATTTGTTATCTTTATGTTTTTTTATCCAGTTGACAACTTGATTAAATGTTGCACTTAAGGGAGAGGATGTGGTGTTACTTCCAGAACTGCAGACTTTGCAACTGGGGAACCAGGTTGAAGTTTCTGCTTCAGCTCGACATTCTGTGATTCTGGTCAAATCACTTAGTCTCCCCAAAATGAATTTGTTCTTGTGTGATGTAACCAATGCTCATGTAAAGCACTCCAATACCTGACAAGTCTGCACTATATAACACTGCAAAAACACAAAATAATAAGTGTTTTGCACACTTCTGTCATTGGGCTATATTTGGGCTACATCTGGGTGATTTTGGGCTACATTTGGGCTCTTTTGTCACCGGTGGCCATCTTGGGAGATTTATTTGTTATGAAGTTTCCTAATTTCCTCATGTACTGCAGTCTCCTCAGTAGGAAATGCTTTCAGTTTTTTACTTTGATTCCATCATGAAGGTATTCAGATATGTCACACATTTGCCATAAATTCTTAATGTTAGCACTCTAGTTGCTCATTAGATTACTGTAGTAAAACTACTGTTCACCATGGAAGTCTGCTCCTGGTATTAAAAGTGCATGTTTCAGTCTGCATGTCAGAATTTTTTAATGAAATAGAAGAGGATTTGAGAAGTCACTCAAAATGTGCCCTCATTTTCTTTCTTCAGCATTAATCATAATTTCTATGGCAAAATGAACCCCCTCATTCTGTTCCTTTTTAAATTAAATGTTTTAAGTGTTACCAGTTTATTCCAATCAAGATGGCTTCAGGTGTGCCATACTTTTGTCATAATGAAGACAGTAAGCGCTCTAGTTGTTTTTAAGAACACTCTGGGACATTCTGTCTTTGGGCTATACTTGGTGATATTTGGGCTACATTTGGGCTCTTTTGTCTCTGGTGGCCATCTTGGCAGACTTATTTGTTATGAAGTTTCCTAATTTCCTCATTTACTGCAGTCTCCTCAGTAGGAAATACTTTCAGTTTTTACTTTGATTCCAAAGGCATTCAGATGTGTCACACATTTGCCATAATTTCAGAATGTTAGCACTCTTTTTGCTCATTAGATCACTGTAGTAAAGCTACTGCTCACCAGGTAAAACTGCTGCTGGTATTGAAAGTGCATGTTTCAGTCTGCATGTCAGAATTTTTTAATGAAATAGAAGAGGATTTGAGAAGTCATTCAAAATGTGCCCTCATTTTTCTTTCTGCAGCACTAATCATAATTTTTATGGAAAAATGAACCCCCTCATTTTGTTCCTTTTTACATTTAATGTTTTAAGAGTTACCACTTTGATCCAAGCAAGATGGCTTCAGGTGTGCCATACGTTTATCATAAGTAGGACTGTTAGTGCTCTAGTTGTTCTTTGGAACACTCTGGGAAGCTGCAGTAGAACACAAAGGAATCAACTGACAGTCTCTGCCCTTGTTGGATGTACATGTTTTACTGAGAATGTCAGAATTCATTCTCACATGACTGAGAAAGATAATGTGAATTTACAGAAAATAAGCTCACAGTTTAGCTTATAGATCACCTTCCAAAGCTCTGTGGGAAAAGCATGAGAAAATATTTTCTCTCAATCATGATATCCCAGCAGAAGGCTTTTTCACATGGTGAAATCACCTTAGAACATACCACAATTCCTAAAATTAGTATGGTACCATCAACAAATGATTTATAATGTAACTAAAGTCTTAACACCTTCTATTAACTGCAATGCTTTTTAATGAGGTGCTATCATGTATATTGGTCCCAAGATGGCTGCCAACACTTCTTGGATGAAGTGCTGACAGCCAATCAGATCTCAGGATGAGATGTGTGGTTAGGCTCCGCCCACATATTTATATATGATTTTACTTTTGATTTTCTCAGGAACTACTGAACAGATTGACACCAGACCTGCAAAAGGCACTTCCCTGACCTGAGGACTACCTCTTTGCCAAATTTCAAGTAATTCTGTTCAGCCGTTCGGGCTGTACCTTGGACTAAAGGTCCCTATGGAAAATTGCATGGGGAAAACGTGTTTGGGACCCCCCTTTTTTCTCAGCCCCTTCTTGACGAATCCCCCCGAGACTTTCAGGGTAGGAGCGGAGCGGAGCGCCCCACCTATTTCGCGAGGATTCGTCAACCGGCGCCAAAGTTATTCCAAATAGAATGTTGCGGATTTCCTATGGAAACACGGTCCTAACTATAACTATCTACTGGCGGCCCCCAGTAGATAATATATATAGATAGATAGATATAGATATATATATATGTGTGTGTGTGCACAATTGAGTGTCATTGTTTTTCTATATAAAATACTGAAAATTGAGCTGAATAAAGCTGAGACACCTTCTAATTGATGGTTTAGGGTGCCCATTAAACCTTCGACAATAGTCTTCCTGGACATCTTGTTTTGTTTACAAATAGTTCAGTGGTCCAGTCCAGGCAGTCACGGACCCAAGCCTTGCTTGTTTAAACTTAATACAACATGGCGGATGCGTCCTAGGGAAAGGAATTTCAAATCTATCAGACCCTCCTTTTAGCATGTGTGGCTAACATAAGCGAAGCCTTTATTGGCCATCCGGCAGGGTCTGTACCATTCTAAGGGAAGGGAAGGGAATGCATGGTCACTCAAAGCGAAAAGGGAAAACGAGACAGTACATGTATAATCTTCTGGATGCTAGTCACCCTCCATTACAACTAGTCTAGGCATATACTCTTGGGGTACCAATGTTCTTCAACGGTGTCATAATCAGACTACATTAAAATACACCAATATTCATAATCATGGGGCAGGAAAACTATAAAAGATATACTGACCCAAGAGAGAGCTGTACCTCAATGCTCAACAATATTTCTGTCTCCCTCTAGAACGTGATCTCAACACCTGTACTGCATGTATGTCCTTTCCTGAGCAGTTAATGTACCTATGCAATAAAAACAATAAACTGGAGGACAGTGCATACAAGAGTCCATTTGTCGTACCACATATTGTAACTGAGGATGGGCACTATTTATACATGAGGCAGCAAATACCTTTGAATACAAAGCAAACTTATCATACTAACTATCATGGAATGTTTCAGCCTAATATAGACATTCCTTTATAGGACAAGAATGACTAAATGCATTATTAAGAACTGGAGAGCTAGATCAAAGGTACACCAGTCTGAGCAACTATATTATCTTGTTGTGTCCTCCAATGCTCTCCTGTGCAGGGAGTCAAATAATCAAACAGAGGCACAGGAGAAAGCGGTACTGTATGAACTTAGGAGGGGGGGGGCTAGAATACCAATGATATGTTCAGGGGGGTCAAAGTAGTACTTATCAAAGTGTGCACAGGATATCTTTTTCCCCAAAAAACAGTATTCCAAATACGAAGATCAAACCAAACACAATTATTGTCACAAAAACAATCTTTGTTTTGGGGGACCAGGAGGACCAAACGTGGCCAATGGAATTAGGGCAAGGAGCCTCAAAGGGCTGCTGCTCCTCAGGAACGGGACAACCAAAGGGGTACGTTTCTAAAAAGTACTTGGGGAATTGAAGCCGCTGTACAACCAGCCAGAGGGGAGTCTTTCCCTGTGTCCGTCTGAGCCTCACAGGCAGGCTCCTATCATTCATCAAGTGTTGACTCCCCCATGGGGGAGCTGCACAACTTGCAACCCAGAAAAACAATTGCGGCCCAGGCTAAAGAAACAGTTATTCTTTCAGGATAGGGCAATCACCCACTGGGGCAAATACCCTAAATGATCCTGTCCAGTGTCTCAGGCAGTGCACCAGTATTCTTCACTCTAATCTAACAGACACTAGAGACACAACACCTGTACCCTAAACTCAAGTCCTTCCCTAACTCCTGTGTTGACCTACTGGCGCACTGCCCTTTCGTTGGGCTGCAGATTGTACCTAGTGTGCCCAGGCACCTCCTCATCAGCAAACAAAGGTACGGGCTCGCATTCACTTGGGGACCGGGACTCAGGGGCTTGATGCACAGAAACTGTAGAATCTGAAGCAACCCTTGTTTCAGAGGGGGTCACCTCAGTCAAACCCTCCTCGCTCTTGTTGTCGATCTGTGCCTCTCTTAGCTGGGCATCAGGAAAGGAACAAAATGAGGAATCAGCTCTCCTTCCTGATCTGCGATCCCATCTTTCACCCAAGAATCATACGGCAGCGGTAGGGGTACAGGCTTCTTCTGGCCTTCCACCTTCACCGCTGGTATAGTGGCCAGCAACACTTGGGCTGGGTCCCTTCACCTCGGCTCCAAGCTGGACTTGCGCTGAATCTCCAGGTTGGATCTGATGTCTGGGCCCCTCTGGCAATGGTTGTAGGGCAGCAGATATCTGTTAATAACCAGAACGGAGATCTTTAGACAAGACGTACACATAATCAATCAAAAGAGGATATTCAATATCAGAAAAACACTTTGGTCTCAGGGTGCCCCACACATCAGCAGGATGCCCGAAAATCACCTCATAAGGTGATAAGCCGGTGCTCAAGAAAAAAAGAACATTCAAAGCAATGGCTCCTTTGTCTTTCTTGTCTTATCAAGCTTGTGTTCCATAAATCATATAGTTCACAACACTTCTTCCACTTGTGAACCTTTCACTACTGTACAGGACTGCGGACCCTTCTAGAATTATTTTTCTTACGTAAGAACAACTATATTTTTCTCTTAAGACCATGCTCTCATGTTATAGGTATAGCAGGAAACTCTAAAACTAAGAATGTAACAGAGATCCATATTGCATCAATAACTGACAAATTAGACATTACATAGTAGGTACATGAATTCTCCAGCAGAACTTGTGGCAAACAAACTGCTGTAAAGCTATATTTTTCTTCAAAATGTTTGCTGAGGATCACACGGGCATCTTTCCTGGCATTGTGAACCATGCGCATCATACTTTTCAAGATCTGGGCTATGTAATGTCGTATTCAGGGAAAAAACCTATTCACCAGCTCTAGTAAGAGCTGTCAGCTCGATTACACAGACTAACTGATAAGGGGCTCATGATGCCTCTGTGACTTTATATAGCGTTGCAATAACATGAACAATAATGGTGTTACCACCTGGGAATTGTGAGAAAAAACCACCGACATATAGTTCCCCTTAAGGGTCAGATAGGGGAACATCAGTCTAGTCTACCCGTCCTTTCATCCTCATTCAATTCCAATTTCATCAAGTTACAGAAAGGAGGAGCAGTAACATGGCGTACTTATTTATGTATATTTAAAAAAAATATCCTGGCAATTTGTTCAAACAGTGTTATTTAATAGCCAATTAGACGTGCTCTGGTGAGGTGCTGTGTCTCTATTTATTCAAGAACATATTAAGAGCATCCTGTGAAATGAAGGAGCCCAACCGATTGTCTCATGTCCGTTCCTAGACAGCTCAGGCAGGCTCAAAAGAGAGAGATAGAGAGAAAGCACACAACAACAAGCTGCCCTGCGTACTTACCACGCAGAATAGCACAGAATAATACACATAATAAGCACATAAACCAAGGAAAAAGGACACAACAATACATGTACCAAGCAATGTTCCCTCTAATTTCTGTCCTCTGTGTGCGGCAGTGGAGGGTCTCTGTGCGCTGCAACCATGGCTATGTGCGCCAGGAACCAGACCGCGCGTGTGCGCGGCGCCAAATGTCACTCAGAACGTTTACTTTAAAAAGTGAAAATATGGTGCATTTTCACACATACAGTGCCACAATAAGGGTCTTAAGGGCAGTTTCCAAATTGGATAAACACGCCATGACATGAATTGGTTACACAGGCAAGTACACTTCAAATTTAGAAAAGCACAAGACTTAAACGGTGGTACCATCATAAGATTTTAATAAATATTCTTAACTTGAGCACTGTTAATTGGGTGGGGAAATTTTGAGAGCCTATACAATATCACATATAAACAATAAGGGAGACATGTCAAGTGGCATCACTAGAGGGGTGAAAGGGTTGCTTCTCACGGTGATCTTTGGCATTTTTCCAGTGGCGATAAACTCTATCTAGGTCAACTTTCCCATTCTGGAGGTAGGCCTTTGTCCTCATCAGCATATCCAAATGCTTCTGCTCTAGTCTATTTCTCAATTTATTCTTGATAGTATTCATGAGGCTGAATCCTCGTTCACAATCTGCACTAGATGCTTGAAACGTTGCGCAGACATCAACAAGCTGAGACACCACACTATACTGAGCAGCATTGCGTACTGTGAAATTCACCATGTCTTGAAAGGTGGTAAATAACCCACCCTTTACATGTTCTGCCACCACATATTTATAGTGTCTGTATTGTCGAACAACATCTTCTGGTGTTTCGCAATCACCCAGGACCAAGACATTTTTATACTTTTCTACAAGTCTTTGTATGTTCTCAGTCCCAAAATCAAAATGTGATTGTGCTGCCATTGCCTGGATTTCAAAACTTGCCCATTCTTTCAGCTCATCTTCAGGGAACCTTTTTTGCATGTGCTCACAAAGAAGGGAAACAAAAGACAAAATAGGCCCACTGTCAAACTCTTGCCTTTCCTTGTACAACACCATCAGATCTCTTACATTGCTGCTCCAAAAGACAGTGTCCCCCAAATACTGTTGCTTAACTTGGCCAATCTTTGCTCTTGCATACTGTACAGCTTCAACATTAGTCAGAGAACTTTTTTGGAATAGTTTGCACAAAGATGCAAATTCACCCAGAATGTCATTAAGTACTGCAAGTGAAATATGGTAGTTGGAGTTTGATAGCTTTTTGTAATATTTAGCAACTGGATCATTCTCCTCAACTTTCTCATGCTCAAAGTACTTAAGAACAGCCTCGTAATTACGAATTGGTGCACCAACAGCAAAATGCCTTGAAAGCCACCGGACTTCATTCAGTAGTCGAAAAGAGACCACTTCACATTCAGTGACCGATGCAATTTCATCCAGCTTGGACTTCCTTGCAGGAGATCTGGAGAACACAGTGTAGACAGTCCTCAATAATGTCTCCATCTCTTTAACCATTGGAACCCTTTTCCAGGCATCATCAACTCAGAGGCGTAGCTAGAGCTTGTGGCGCCCGGGGCTATCCCTCAGATTGCTGCCGGGGGGGGGTTGCTGGGGAAAAAGGACGGCAAGCACTTGAAAGAGGACCGAGAGACACGTAGTAGCGCCGCTAATAGTTACCTCGATCATGCAAGTTACATGCACATAATGCACATGCATGACACAGTCCAAGGCTACACAGTTGAGTACACCGGTGACTGGCAGTGACTGGCAGTACAAAAGAGAACACACAGACTGCATGATCTATCTGGGGACTCAGAAAAACCGCATGTGATATCCATCAGAGAGCTGCGTGTACAATTACCTGGTAATCCCCTCAGCACAATACAAACATGCACATACATGACACTGTTCAGGGATCCATCATCTACAGCTGACATTAAATGACCATTCATCCTGGTTCCCCCATTAAAGCAGTGCACTTTGTGATCTGCATGGTACATGTTCTTTGCAGCAGGCACATTAACCCTTTGTGCTACCTTTCCAGGAGTCAACCCTTCCACTAGACAAAACTCGGATCTCTCTCTAGGAAGAACATTAATCACCGAAGTTATCATGACATTTTTATTGTTTCTGAAAATTGCTGGAGGCCAGGAAGGAGGCAGCAAGTTTTTTTTAAACCATAATATACTTGCAAACACTACGCACCCACCCGAAATAGGTACCCAGTGTGGTCACACCGTTCTCACCACCCTAACCTGCTCAAGGTTCATGTGACCTCAGTGACAGAGTCATAGTGACTGGATCACTGTTGCTCTAGGGTGTGCTGCTTCATAGGCCTGCCCGCAAGACTGGAGATGAACTTCAGTATGGATTGTGGTGGAGAGGCCTTCAAGGTTAACTCACATTTGACACCACTAGGGTACACCTGCTTGTGCTAAGATATCAAGCCTTCTAAGGTCTAGTGGGGCCTTGTAAGGTCTAGCATGGGAATATGCTCCCTCAGTAGAGTGTTCTGGTGGACTGGTCATGAAGGCTGAACCCAGTTCCCCAGTTCCAAATTCGACAGCTCTGGCCATAGTGCCACATCCTCTTACCCACTGAACACCATACTGCCCCACTGAGAGAAACTCTCACTGTCTTCAACTACAACCTAATTGTGCCCACTATAACACTTGGATGTGGCTCAATTCAAATTATGCACTTGATAAGATTAATATGCTGCCTAAAAAAAAAAGTAAAAGCAAACACTCATAGGGAATGCAAGATTAAGTAAAGCATTTTAAATGTAAGCAGAAAAAACATGGTTAGCTTAACGATCTCTCACTCACTATTCAGAAATCAGTGAGTGGTTTTACCTGAAAAGTTAAGGACATGACTACAGGGCCCTGAAGGGAACCGTTTCAATGTCCATTGCTTATATCCTTACAAAACGTAAGCAGTATGGTTTAAAAAGACCACATCCATAAACAGAGCCATTGTACGCATTTTGTTTTCCAATCCACCCATCAACCAGGTATTGCAGTACCTCCAGGAATGGTGCACTTCCCCACCTGGGGACAACAATGCTGTTCAAAGAAAGACGAGAAAACAAAAGTAGCGCTTCACTGCAAAGTCTGTAAAGTGAGGCTGATGTGTTTGGATGTGAATAAAACCAATCTGGCCACTTTGCAACCACTCTGTCTAGCTTTATTAAGTTATGTATTTTTTTATCATATTTAAAACCTTCTATTTCTATCCATCCCACTGCACTTTGGAATAGCAAAATGTCAGAAAAAGGGGATTTCCCGCAAGAGTGTTTTTCTTTTTTGGATCCATTTCACAGGGAAGCAACTAAATGAAAGAAGGAAAGAGGTTGTGAACCGTTTCTTCAAGTTACGTTTTTCAGTAAGTGAGGAGCAAGACAGAAAGAGAGGGAATAATAGGAAGAGAGGGGGGGGGGCAGCTGCCAGCACAAAAAAAGAAGAGGACTTTGCCCGAGTCCTATTCCTTCTCTGCCCGTCCCCGAACGTCCACTAAAGCAAGCCGAGCCTATCTGAATGCCTTTGTCCGCCCCCAAAATAGTGCCGCCTGGGGCGGACCGCCCCCACCGCCCCCCCCCCTAGCTACGCCACTGCATCAACTCCCAAATCTTCTCGATGGGCGACACAATGCTGCTCAACTAGATGAGGTATGGATTCTTTAAGATGAGTAGCAACACCATTATTCTTACCCAGCATCACAGACGCACCATCGGATGTGAACAGGGTCCAGTTCATTGGCAGTGTAGAATTCTTTCACAGCAGTAGTGATAGCCTCAGCATTCAGCTTCACTATGCCACCTAACTGCGTTTTGTGCTCTGTTGATGTTACAGGTCGGAACTTGAAGTACAGGATGAGCATTTTTGTAACAGAAATATCTGTGCTCTCATCAATTATCAATGTGTGATACAAAGCATGCAGAAGTTCTGCCATAGCTTCACAGTGTATCACGCTATTGATGGCCTCAAGGAACTCAAAGGCATAGTTCTTGCTCCTCCAGCTGTCTGGTATCTTGACATACAAAGCTAGGTGGTCATGGATGTCTTGTACAGATAACATTGAAGTATTCATCTTGACTGCCAGCAACACGTTGTTGATGAGAATCTTTATCTCTTCAGGCATAGATCTTTGGCGTTCAACTACTTCCATTCTATTTGCTTTTTCAGTTGCAGTTTCTGTCAGCATTGCCCGCACTCCATAACCAAACCTGGCAGCAGCACTTCTGTTTCTCAATATTACCATGGCACACTTGTGTACTTTGCTAAGTAGATGGCGTTTCATGTAATCCAGTTTCCAGCCATCACTCCATTTCTTCCCTGTGAAAAAGTCCCCAACAATCTTGGCTTCAGCACATGCTTTGCAAATCAAGCCCATGTCTGGACTGTATTGAAAAAGTTCCCTGAGTTGCACGCGAACCTTGCTTCGTGATTTCTGCGTCTCAGCCTCCACAATTTCTTTCATCCACTCTTCCTTGAATACAAGGCAACATTTCTTCCTTTGTGGTGAAGCACTGCACTCTCCCAAAGTGACAGCTTTGCGCTTGAACATTTCCGTGCCCGCCGGTTTGAGCCTGCTGTGCCACAATGTCTGCAAAATAAGGGAACATGGCTTACGTTGATGCCTAGCTCATGAATGTAATCCGTTATACTACAATGTACAAGATGCACCACAGTTTAAATCAACCAAATAATTTCCTCTTCTGCTTGTACTCACGTACGCCCGTTTAAATGTATGTGGTTCTGGCTGCAAACCTGCAACAGAAGAAAACATGGGTAAGTATATTATACTGCAAAGTTCAAGACGCACCACAGTTCAACTCTACCAAACAATTACCTCTTCTGCTTGTACTCACGTAAGCCCGTTTAAATGTGTGGGCTCGGGCAGCGAAACCTGCAACAGAAGATGCACTACTTTAACTCTACCAAACAATTACCTGTTTGTTCTGCTTGTACTCCCGTCTGCCTGTGCAATTGTATTCGTAGTACGGTCTCACGAACCTGCAAAAGAAAATGGGTGCAGATTGTGAATCTATTTACCCAGCAAACCCCAAACCAATGAGGAACGTAAACAGAATTACCTTGTCTTTGTGGGTACTCGCACCTGACCAGTCATATCCAAATACCTTACAGACTGGAAACCTGCAATTGAAGACAAGATAGTCAGCAAACGCTTGAAGAATTACAAACTATGAATGGGACTGGTCTAGAGACCCCAAAAGGAAAAATGACCAAATAATTACCTGGGATTCCAGTGTTGGACAAACAGGCGTGCGCCCATGTGTTTCATTATTAGCATCCATTATCTTAAACTGGTCTATAAATCTGTATTTTGTGTTACACCTTCTGTGATGCAGCTTTTTCCTAGCATTCAAACGGCGCAAATGATTGAGGTGGGTGAACAAGGAAATTGACAGGATTGAGCAGCACACAATCCACCAATAGATCCCACCTGAAGATGCTGCAGTGGCATGCTAAAAATGTGATAACTAGGTTCTAGCAATTTTCATGCAACCATAAATATGTCAAGATAACTCTGAAGAATGATGGACCTGCTGCAGAGAGATCTAAGTTTTGTCTAGTGGAAGTTGACTCATCATCAAGTAGCAGAGGTTAAAAAGCCGGGTGAAAAGCTGGTGAACCATGCAGAACACAAATTACATGCAATGGAAATAGGTCAGTGCATTACTGCTTCTGTCAGAAAGTCCCTTTTGTTACTTGCAGTTTATAAGTTTAAATCCTAATATTGAACAGTGAGCTATTAACTACCAAAGAGCGGCATTTCCATTCATTGCAATGGCAGAAAACCTGCGACAGACCACCCGAGCGGAAGAGTAACATAGCTTTTTATTGTAAGAACGTAAGGGTGTTTTCGAACAGTCAATAAAAAAATTCAGTCTTACATTTAAAAATATGCATCAAGAGGAATAACATTCAATCTTGTTTTAGTTGCGGAGATTTTTGCATATTTTCCACATCTTCATTGCTTTGATTTTGTTCACAAGAAAATGTCATTTTAGATTTTCTACTTTACTATTCCAATAGGACAGGCTACCATTGTACAGGAGAAGTTAAAATAATTGTTGATGTACACAAGCATTGGCAAAGCTGGTATCATTTGGTTGGGTGTATTAATCCACATATGTAATTTTTGAACATAAATTATACACTTTCTATCAACCTCATACTCGGGCTCCCTGGAGTTATGTGGCAGGGGAGGGCGAATGTATGCAGCAAATGTGAATACATTATGTGACAAGAAAAGGCAAGTTATGCAGCGTAAGGCAGCCCATTTCATATTAGTATTAATTATTTTGACGTATTTGCACTTAAAACTGGCAGCGCATTAGTGCACTTTATTAGTTTAACTGCGGAAAAGAATATTGGATTTGTGAGGTGAATGGGTTTGTATTAGCATTTTATTTACCTTGTAGTAGTAACATATAATCCATACTAGTAGACATTCTACTTGGAGTGCTTGGTCTGGAGAAGCACAAACTCAGGATTTAAAACTTACCACAATGCTTGGGTTTGGCTTAACTAATAATAATTAAGGCACCCTGTTTTACTGATATTTACAGATAAATACAAACCGAACACAATCAAATTTCTGGTCTGTATTTATTTTTAAATGGGGGGGGGAGGAGAGAAAAAGGGTTTTCTTTTGGACGAGTCTCTCTCTGTGGAAGAGGTGTGGTGCTGTGGCCAGGGCGACTGACTCCGGAATCTGGGGATCAGGGTTCGATTCCCGGCGCTAGATCAGCCCAGCACCATGATGTGACTCTGGGCAATAGCTTGCTTAATCTTCCCGACGGCCCCCAGCTTCTAGAGACCCTAACGGGTGATTGTTCGCACTTTACAAATGTGGATTATTATTAATGTGGATTACTTTGCCTTAACTTCAAAGCCCTTCACAACTCTGGTCCATAACAAACTATACAACATTTAGAAATGACCCACAAAACACCATTGGCCATATGATCCAACTAAGAAGTCTCATCGAACAAAATTGCTAATCGCTCTCAACAGACAAACCCACTCAAACTAAGGCACTCCTGTAATAGCTATCCCAAATAAGCATATGCTTAACAAAAATGAGAATGCCATATCCTGGAAGGCCCAAAATTCTCTATCCAAGGAGGGCAAAACCTTATGCAAGAAGCACAGCAGCATCTACCCAAAAAATCAGAGGTAAATGTAAATGTCCAGTATTTGTAAAGCGCAAACAATTACCCGAGGGGGTCAAGGCGCTGAGGGCTGTCGGGAAGATTAAGTAAGCTATTGCCCAGAGTCACATGGTGCTGGGCTGATCTGCCGCCGGGCCGGGGAAGCGTACCGTGAGCCCCCGGGATTCGGGGTCAGTCACCCTGCCACTGCACCACACCTCTACAAAGGACTACAATTGTAAATGCATCAATGTGGCACATGCCCAAAATAACACAGGTTCAGCATTATTCACAAAATGACCAACCCTAAAACTTTAAAGATCCCTCGTTGTGCTTCCTTTACAGCAGGGTGGGAGTTGCTGAGGTTCTTCACGAGGAAAATAAACATCTAGGATTCTAGCTCACTCAATCGTGACCTACCATTGTACTCTCCGGCCACACCCCACTCTTCTCAATCCTAATAGCAAAAAGATGCCCTCATGAAGCAATTTTCTCTACACTCAAAGCAATAAAACTGATAAAAGCATCCTGCCCTGCCTCCCCAAGGGAAATGTTCCCAGTCAATGTAGCTCCTTAACATTACTGCATCCCTCAAGGAACCTAATGCAAACCACCAGTACCTGATGAAGGAAGCCCCGGTTTTCTAGCCGGTCTCATCTCAAGAGTATAACCAGTTGCTTCAAATCAACAAGCAGACTTTAACCATAAGAATGAACAGATAATGTTCTTCAGCACATCAGGAAAAAATGCATCTCTCTGAACAAGGGGAAGCAAGCCAAAATAATAGTCCAACTCTATGTGGCCTTTAATATAGTGAGCCTTGAGGCTTACTGAAAAGACTCAATTTTGGACTGGAGTTGAACCAGCCTTAAAATATCTCTCCCAGCTCTGACACAGTCATCAAGTATGTATTGTACCAAAGGAATCCTCAATATAGAATAGGCATGTGATGCACTAAAGGAAAAAAGTCTAAAGAATAAGCAAAGGTGCACTCGAATTTTAGAGAGCCAAAGTTAGGAACTGACCAGGAGGCATGGAAGGGGGTCTAGAAGTAAAATGCAATAGGGGGTTATAAGCAACATAAAGATGACCAGTTAAGCTTTGCAAAGGGCCTTCTAGCGTGTGACAAAGTGTCGCTGCTTTGACCCGTTTGAGCCTAGCACCGCGCTTTACTAACAAAAGAGTAGAGCCAGTTTAAAAAACAGCGTGTACTTTGGTACATGCTGTGTTTTTAAACTGGCTCTACTCTTTTGTTAGTAAAGCGCGGGGACGATTGTGGCCTTTTGTTTAAGTATTGATGGTAATCACAGCCCATGAAGGGGCTCTGATTACCTTCAATACAAAATGCCACAATCGTCCCTGCACGCGCTTTACTAACAAAAGAGTAGAGCCAGTTTAAAAACACAGCGTGTACTTTGGTACACGCTGTGTTTTTAAACGGACTCTACTCTTTTGTTAGTAAAGCGCGGGGACGATTGTGGCCTTTTGTTTAAGTATTGATGGTACTCAGAGCCCCTTCACGGCCTTTGATTACCATCAATACGTAAACAAAAGGCCACAATCTGCCCCGCGCTCTGCAGCCACACGCCACCCCAAGCTGCCACAAGCCCCCAAGCCCCCACAAGCCCCCTTACCTGCACTCCGTCACGACTCCTCCGGCACCGCATCAAAAGTGCCTGCTTTTCGCGCCGCTCGCTTCTTTAAAGCGGCAGCGCGACTCTCTCTTGCGGGAGGTCCTGGCTGTGTTGTGCACGCTCCACAGATGGCAGTGCGCGCTGACGTCAGGGGAGGTGCGCGCGCGCGCCTTAAAGGGAACGGTGATACCAAGCACAAAAGCCAAAGAAAAACGCAGTGTGCTAGTTTCTTGAAAGACTTTTCATGCATGTCATGCATCTCATGCCTTGTTAATGCACTTAATTTGCCCAGGAGCTAGTTTCCTTTCCCCCCTTCGACAGTAGGTGACCTAGGCAGGTGACCTCCTGTTGACAATACTTACCCTATTCTACAAAGAAAAAATAGCACTTTTTTTTACCAGGACATGCTAAACACACCAGCACACATTAGCACACCTCAGCTCAGCTCAGAACACACACACCGCACCCCACCCAGCGGGTGGGCCCTGGGCCCACCACATGGATGTCCTATGAACGAACTGCACACAGGCACTGTGGTGGCGAGCCTGCTATATATATTTTTCTCTCGCGCCGCTCTTTTGGGTGGCACAATCAATGCTGCTGACCTACTAATTGTTATTTATTTACCAGCACTGTCACAATCAGTGTATTGCACTAGGGATCCACTAGTAAAATCACCAATCACTATGCTAATCAGGGACAACCTAGCACAATATCTATTTACACAGAAAGCACTTGCATTGTGACACTGACCAGCAGTGGCAAAAATGCCAAAAGCAGCTAACCTTAGCAAAAACGAAAACCAGCACAGCGCCAACATGGGGGGGGAGGTAAATAGTTAGGGGAAACCACATTAAGAAGGCCATGTCTAGCACTATTGGACTGTACCGCCTTGTAACTTTTGCTGTGTCTAAAACGATGAGCAAGTAACTACCTTGTATCTTAAAATTGTGTATACATACCCTGCCATTCTGCATGGCCCTAAACAAAATGCAGCAGAACCTATATCTCTTACCAGCCAATGCCACACAAGACAAACACCTGTCATATATTCTACAAATATTACTGCCCAAGAATACAACTATTATAATGTAGCCGCCTTCTTATACAACAAGGCTTGGGAAAGCTGCAGGAATCCCATCTTCACATCCCCTTTCCCTCCCCCCAAAGACATGCCCAGGCTGGAAAGATCCAGCTGGGACCTGTTACACATAGCAGAGGCAGTTGGTGAGTTTCGATTCTGAGTCTAAGCACACTATCTGTGTGCCAAGGTCATTCTACACGGCAAAGCCAGGGGAGGGAGAGGAGGGTGGGAAAAGAGTCAGGGGAACAAGCTTCTGTATCATAAGCTTCGGGACCATAAGCAAGCTTCTTTCTCATAATGTTCCCTCTCATAAGTAAGGTTGGTGCATGTTGGACTTGGCCCTTTTTGCAGGGTCATCCCTAAACTTTTTGCCTTCCTCCTGTATTTTTTCTGACCTGTTGTTGGCTGTTTTATGACTCTGGGCACCTTACCACTGCTGATCAGTGCTAAGGTGCATATGCTCTCCCTATGGTGAAAAGTGTATACATTTGATTGGTGTCCATGTTTGGCCTATTTGGTTTACTATCAGCCCCTAGTAAAGTGCACCAGGAGTGCCAGGGCTTGTAAATGCAAATGCTGCTGGTGGGCTTGCAGCACTGGTTGTGCCACCCACAGAAGCAGCCTAGTAAAATGTGTCTAGGGTCTGCCATCGCAGAACCTGCGTGCAGTCTGGTACTGTCATGCTGACTGCGCTAGTGCACCTACTTGCCAGTCCCTAAACCTTCCCTTAACTACATATTAGTCACCCCTCTGGTAGGCCCAAGGGCAGGGTGCATTGTAGGCATAAGGTAGGACATGCCCTGATGTGTGCGGCATGTCCTAACAGCCATTTTCATTTTTCACTATTGAAGGCTACCTGCTCTCCATAGGCCAGAATGGGCTGCTGGAATTATTACACGCTATAATCCCAGCGGACTCAGAGAGCATGGTAGAAAGTCAAGTTTAGTATGCCTGAACTCAGAATAATAAAATACTTCTTTTAGTAAAGTTTATTTTAATATTCTGTGTTTGTAAATACTACTTTTAGAAAGTTAGTATTTACTTGCTTAGCCATTTCAGTCCACCTCTGCTTTGTGTGTGTGTGCTGCCTAGTTTTCAGTGAGGGGCAGGGCTGGGGAATTCCAGGAGACAGGCTGGCTGCCAGGTGGTGGGTAGAGAGATTACACCAGGATGGGTGAGAGGAGTACACCTTGACTCTGAATAGACCTGTGCTCTGCCACCACAATGCTGGCTCCGCGGCTGATGTCTCTGCCCTCTGCTCTGAAAGGAAAGAGCAGAGTCACCACAACAAAGTGCTCCAGAACCGGACTGAGCCAGGCACAGGCCCCCTGGCGACAAAGAACAAAAGAAACTGTGTATAAAAGAAGGAGCCCTGCTCCTAAGAAATGAGATCCTGTTTGCGCCAAGAAGAACCTCTGCCCGCAGAGAAGGACCTGGGAAAGCTGCATGGAGGAGTACTGTCTCTAAGCCTGAGAGACTGGCCTGTGGTGGGTGCCTTGCTGCTGAAGGAGAGGAGGAAAAGACTGAGAAAGACTTTGAATTCAACTTGTGCTTTTAAAACAATCTCCAAGGGCTTGCTTGTGAACTTGCCCCCTGAACTGCGGCCCAGGAACAGTGGGCGCTACTCCTCCCTGGAAGAGAAGGAAGCTGCTGTGGGTGGATCACTGACGCTGACCCCAGAGAACCTGTGTACCCCCATCTCGCTGAGCAACGCGATTTCTGCCCGCCTGTGCTGCTGTGAGCACCGTGAAGGCCTGCCCTGCCTGGCCTAAACAAAGTACACAGCTGCCCCCTCGAGCCGTAGCTCGCAACGTGAAGAAGAGACTGTCTGCGTCCAAGCGCCGAGCCTCTGCGACCCCTGGCCGTGGAGATCACTGTAAGGACCGACAGCACCCTGGTTCGCCGATCCTGGCCGATGCGACAGCGCTGCGCGCTGAGAGATCACCCCCGAGCTGCTCCTCCTGGTTCTGACCCCCGAGGTGTGCTGCGACGTCCTGAAGTGCCCCACGAAGCATCGTCGTCCACTGCCCAAGTGGGACTGCAATGCGATGTGGGACGCCCCTCTACGGACTTCTGAGGCCGCCACGAACATTGCCCCCAAGAAATAAGGTACTGTGAGCCCAAGCGCCGTCGTACGAACCGTACTTTCCTGTGTACGGCCCGTACTACGCTATCGTACCGCTACGCCACTCACGCGGGAAGCGTGAGGCTTTGTGCGGTTCGTCCCCAGCTCGTACGGTGCGTCCATGCGCCTGTACGGTCCGTCCAGCGTTGAAGATATACACATTGCTCACGCGGGAAGCTTGAGGTGTGGCAAGAGGCATACCAGACTCGTACAACGCGTACCTACGAAGGTACGGTCCGCTTGAGTCCCAGTACGCGTTCTCACGCGGGAAGCGTGAGAAACGGCACGACGCATCCAAAAACTGGTACGAAGCGTACAGAAGGCCCTACGAGGCGCACAGGCCCAAAGAGGTGCAGATTGCACTAAAAGTGACCATTTTAAGAACTGTGGACTCCCTAAGAATAATTGCAAGTAACTGGAACCTCATTTGAAAGTAAAGACTGTATTCTAAAGCCTGCTTAAAGAACTTTATATAAAGAACTTTATTTTTACAAAATACAGCCTTGTGTCTCTGTGTGGTGGGTTGGTGGTTATTGTGAGACGCCTTGAATGCTTAACCTAATGCCCTCTGGAATCTAGCCTAACTGCTCGCGCCACGTTACCTAGAGGGTGAGCAGGGGTTATTTTCTTAGAGTAATCCTTTGCCCTGACTTAGAGGAAAGGGTCCCTGCTTGTCGTAAGTGCATACCTGCGCCAACCAGAGACCCCGGATTCTAACAGTGCATAAGGAAAATATTCAGAAGCACTAACAATGTATTCATCAGAACAGTGAAGCCTAACCTTGGGAAGAAAATGCATCCTGGCATTTTTCTAACCGAGAGAGTAAAATGCAGAGAGACTTATTTTCAATCACAGAGCAGAATGGCGAACAATAATAAGATGGCACCATGAATACTGACTTTACAATGTAATAAACATGAGCAAGGGGAAATAATATGTTAAAATCCAATGATCGGAGCATGTGCTAAACTAATGCAGCTGACACACCCTCCAAAATACGCATAGCACTATACTCTTTTTAACACATAATAGAAGGAAACAATACAGACCAATCCCTTCCCATATCTACAATCAAGTTGCTATTGCAAACATCTGTTAATAAACAGTCAAATTCTTCTTTTGTGACACAAGTCCTTTCCACTAAAATCTAGATGACAAGTTTGCTCCCTCATTTTTCCTCTGACAGCACAACCAGAACAACAGCAAACAGAAAAGAACAGAATTTGTAAATTGACTTTTCTTAAAACAATGCCACGGCTATTTCGGGCTGGGCCATTTTAAAATGTAATCTTATTATTACGGTAATCTGTGCTGTTTGATTTGCAAAACAATTGTTTTCTTGCTAGGCCTCTATCACGAACAACTAAGCAAATTTCTCTGTTTAAAACTCCTAAAACAAAGTCTGGCCTCTCCACCTTTCTAGAATGGACTTGGCAAGTACAGAATTGTTAATGTTAAAACTCCCATTTCCAAATACAGCAACCTGTTGAAATATGTTCTCATTTTGTTTCTGTAAATAATTCACATGTGCTCTGACATATTTATTTTAGCACTTTCCATCTTTTGTGGGACTTGAAAAACTCCTGTCAGTGGAATCTGTTTCTGAATTAACACTAGCATTTGCTGAACTGGCATATTTTGCACCAGAATTTCTCTCTGTCTTTGCGTATTTCCATTTTGCTGCATCCATTTTAAATCTACATCTCTTCTTCCCATGCTCAAATCTGTTACAAGGATGGCAAAAGGACACCTTTTCCAGAAGTGTAACATCCATACCTGAATTTGCACGAACCAAAACACCTTTCCTTCCAACCTGTTCTGCCTGTGAAACAACACCCTTTAACTCACTTTCTCTTTGACTTCTTTCCTTCTTCATTCTTTCATAATACCATCTATCATCTTTCCTTGAGAACGAACCGATATTTACTGTGTGTGCACACTAGTCTGAACCACATGAACCAAATCTCTTAGCTGGTAAAACAAAGCGAAACGATGGGGGTCAAACCCTGTGTGCACCGAAGAGTCTATTACAAAAAAGATATTCTTGAATCAGAACGCTCAACTTTTCATGGCCCACTGTCAAAACCACAATGACACTTAAAAGATTTTCAATAATCTAGAAGGAGCGTCAAATATATAAATAAATTCCACAATCCAATATTGAAGTCCAAAAAAGAAAAGAAATTCCTTAGGATATCTGCTTCATGTTCTGTTCTTTATTTTTCATAGAGTCATGTCATCAATATCATCCAACTTCACAACAAAATAATGATTACACAGCCGACACGTTTCATAGAGTCATGTCATCAATATCATCCAACTTTACAACAAAATAATGATTACACAGCCGACGCGTTTCGTCCCCCTCTAGGACATCATCAGGGCTGTAACGTAAAAACACAAGATCACAATCCAATACACTGTACAAAATCAAAAATAACATGCACATGTAAAAACAGTACTCCCAGAACAATTATCCAGGCAACCTGCCTATTTGACAATCTAAATATATTAGAGGGAGAAATCTCATCAACAAATATCATATAATTCACAGTGCTGTAAATTGAAAAACATGAAAATTCATAAACATAATATCAAGAAAATGATAATTGAATCATTATACTCTTAATGGCAGATCTGAAAATACGTGAAATGGAAAAGTCAAGTCCATTATTATGAAGATATCCTAATTTTAGAAAAAAAGGGGATTTGTTCTTTATTTAATGAATAAAGTTGAACCCTCTCATCTTTGATCTGTAAAAGATCCTTATATCATCATTATATTCTTGAGCGGACAACCCGTATTACATTCCTTCCGCCATGTATAAATCTGTCAAAAATCAATATGACACAAATAAATACACTCAGCTTAATCAGAAGGACTCCTTTTTAAAGAAATTATTCCTTAACCCCATTTACCTTTTATCTCATTGTATTTGACAAACTGATCTCTCCTTATATACCAAAATCTTCCAATTCAAAGTGTCCCCTTTTCGACAAAACAATCTCCTTCAGAGTGCAGTCCTCTGTCCTTTATAATATCAATATCTGTATTTGGAAAATAATTTGAAACCCAATTATATTATGTTCCTCTCACCGAAATATAGTCGCTCAATCAACTCAACTTAATCAAAAAGGAATCCTTTCAATGAAATTATTCCTTAACCCTATTTACCTTTTATCTCATTATATTTGTCAAACTGATCTCTCCTCATATATGAAAATCTTCCTATTCGAAGTGTCCCGTTTTCGGCAAACCAATCTCCTTCAGAGTACAGTCCTCTATCCTTTATAATATCAATATCTGTAACGGGAAATAATTTTAAAACCCACTTATATTATGTGCCTCTCACCGGAATACAATCGCTAGTATTACATCAGATTCCTCCGAATATACAGTATTAAGCTAACGAATAAATCCTGATTCCGTACCTCATATTGTCTGTAGTTGTCCTCCCCGTATGTCGAAAACGTCCTCAGTCCGGCCCAATAAATCCGGAATGAACCGAGGAACCCACCAACCTCCGTATTTAAATTGTAAGTTGCCCAATCAAATGCGTACATTTAAAGTCAGAGTATAATCATGCGTAATTAAAGTTCACCTCCTGGTCCGCCTACAGACTGCCTTAATTGTTTCTATACAGCGACGTTAAAAAGGATTCAGCAGTCCGGAAAACATTACGTATAACGGAAGCATCCGGAGTAGAAAAATCAACCAATCACAGATTCCTTAGTTCCTATTCCACAAGTGTGTCCTCTCTGGTCCGCCGGTACCGTTCCCTATTATCTGCACTCAACTTTCAACAGGAAATGTCGGCAAAAGAGAGTCCTCCAATCATGTACTGTCTGAAAATACTGAGTTACCAATCACAGTGCCGATGTCTAAAACTCATCAACTATCTCTCGAATACCATATCGTTATACTGATTTAACAGTTGCACATTTGCAACTGTTAACCATTTACTACTGCCAAGGACGCACTCCCAAAGAACCAGTCCAGTCGCGTTAGCAAATCGATCCTCCACACCAACAGTCACCAACAGAAAATTGGAACAAACTTTTTTCCTCTTCTAAATTCCCCCCTTATATACCCTTTTTCTCCTTACTTCTAGAACAATGTGCAACAATTTTAGGAGTAAAAGTGTTCTGATTGGCTAAATCCTCTGAATTTTGCAATAGTGTCCTATATTCCCAGGCTTTCTTGGTTCCCATGAGATCGAGAATGACATCTCCCAAATTGTATTCTTTTGTACAGTTCACAGGCAAAAAGTTCCGAAGTAACAACATGTAAAGCTCCGGGTACAGGTCGCTATTGTCTTTTCAGTCATTCACACTAGTTGGGTCCTAGCAGTCCTCCACGTTCCTATCCTTGACAAGGAACACATCGTCTTGTTTCAGAGGTCGCCTGGAGATCTTCAGAGCCATCCGAGTCTGCGCAGTAGGCATCACACTCAAATGACGGTGGCCACTTCCGAA
Source organism: Triturus cristatus (assembly GCF_964204655.1). Taxonomy (NCBI): domain Eukaryota; kingdom Metazoa; phylum Chordata; class Amphibia; order Caudata; family Salamandridae; genus Triturus; species Triturus cristatus. Next base: position 377,213,162 of record NC_140579.1, on the reverse strand, counting down.
CTCCATTTTAAGTACTGCGGCCTAGTAGGCCCGAATGCCAACTTAGGCAAAAACAAACATAAAGGTAATCAATATATGAAATGAAGATTCTAATGTTTAAGAGGTCAGTCTATCTCAGTCAAAACGGCATCAGTATGGAATTCTCTCCCTTTGTCTATTCGGAGCATTCAGGAGCTCGGCCCATTCAAGAAACAGCTTAAAACTTTTCTCTTTGATTAACCCACTTAAACTCTCCGTCTCTCAGGTTCTCTGATAACTGCTCGCGCCAGGACACTCTCGAGTAATTGAGCGCGCTATAAAACCTTTTATAACATAACATAACATAACATAAACCCACACTAATCCCAATATATATTAGTATTTGCCTAGCTTGTAGCAACATTTATAGCAATAATACTCACCATTCCGCAACACTGGAAGCACATACTATCACAAAAGCAACATAAATCATGCAATTCTCTATTTAAACACATACTACAGTTCGTTTGCGTACCACAGTTAATCATTCAATTTATTAGCCATGCAATTAGCATTTTACTCCCACGTGTATCTTGTGTTTATTAAGGTGCAAAAGTTGGTTAGTTATAACAAGCGATTAATACAGGTTAATATTTAGAATGATTACGTAATTAGTATTTTCATGCAAAATAGAGAAGGTATACAACTTTTGCTTTACCTGCTCCACCATTCCCCCCTTTGGTGATTTTTAACATCACCACTAATCCCACTAAATTTCATACATTTTTGTGGAAATGATTTCTCAGTCCCCTTACACTTGGTTACGTTACATCATGGTTTCCCCCATCTCATCCTCTCTTGTTTCTTATACATATTTTCTTTCAATTCTTCTAATTCTATATCTCCTACTTTTCTTTCTTTCTCTCATCTCCTTCTCTTTTCTTTCCACAACTTCTCTTTTTATTCTATTTTGTAATTTTCTTCTTTTTATGCATACACATCCTAATCTCAAAATCAATATTAGTATTACCATACAAGTTACTGGCATTAGAATCTTACCTACAAATGAACTACCTAATTTAGTTAATAAACTCTTTATAGTAGAAAACCCTTTACCAAGCCTTTCCCAAACACTTTCAACCTCCAATGGAACAATATCCTCATGCAAATCAGTTATATTCTTAATATATTTCTTAAAATATTGACTCTCGTCAGGAATGTAAGTACAGCAGTGTTGTACCTTCAGCATTCCACAGACTCCTCCTTCTTTTGCTAAAATAATATCAAGGGCAAGTTGATTTAGCATAATCATGGCTCTCATGGCAACCATTTCGGTATTTACCATTAAGAACTCTCCAGCTGTGCTTGTCGATAAGCGATCTACAGCTGTAGACAATTTTCTAATTTTATGTGCATTCAGAGATATTCCAACGGCTGGTATCAGTGCTCCAAAGATATCCCCTACAATTTCTGACCAACTTTCCCTACTTCTACTTGTTAGTTGTCTACCTATCTCGTGCAAACCGTCCTCTCCCCTTCCCACATGAAATATTTTTGGGAAGACCAAGCCTAGGTAGCATGTACCATAGCAATGGTCCGGTAACCTATAATAAGCCCTGTTCCCACAGATGTAATATATTCCAGGGATTACCGGATCATTTCCTCCTTTAAATCCCCATCCTCCCATGATCTTATATACATCATGGCATTCACTTGCACCTACAAAATAATTGTCATCAACAGTGTTATCTCTACTGATGCACAACTTCCCTCTCTGAGGCCAATCTAAAGCCATTGCAGGATTTGTTTCTCCTTTTAAATGATTTTCCTTCTCAGCATCCCAGAAGGTTGTCTCCATCTTTTCCCCAGATACCTTTCTTTGCATCTTAATTCGCCTCTCTTCTACCATGTCCAAGAAAGTCTTCTCTTCTTTTCTCAGACTACAAGTAAGATTGTTCTTAAACACTTCTTCTAAAGTTAATTCTCTAGTTTCTAAGAAAAATTCACCTCATGTTTTACCAGGAATCACCTTATTTAATTCGGGAACTACAGGTACTTGTGAGAATACATTATGTACATTAGTATATTAATATTCTAATTTCCCTGTTTTATAGAACAAGCTTGCTATTACACTACATGTTAGTCCATATGTCAAAGGAAGGTGGTGATAGGTGACACCCTCCGACACAGATGCAGGTAACTGCATACAAACATAGCAATCTCTAACGTCCATAGTCTTTACATATTCGTAGAGTAACTTTGAAAAAACATTATTAGAAAACTCAGTTATAGACCTATCCTTATGTAAATCAGTTCTATCTACCGGGTTAGTCGCATGAGTATTATAAACTTCTTCTCTATTAGTCTTATTCTCAGGGTGATTCTCTATCATTTCGAATGTTACTTTAAACGAAAATTATTATAGCTAATATGATCCATAGAAGCATTAGTAGTCCTGTACAACAACAACACACCTTGCACCATCTTCGGAGAAACCCACATGTAGGTTTTCTACCTTCTGTGTTTGCCATTTCGGAAATTATCAGTGTCTTTTGACTTAGCCTCTTTATTCACAACTAAAATTTTTGTCCAAACCCAAGGCTTTAAGTGCCTACTTGGTTATTTTCGGTTACGTGTCTCGTCCAGTATTTCAACCTCTCTGCATCTTTTCTTTTGTCACTTCAAGCCAGCATTTGATCGTCTTTGTCTTGGTTTTCACAATCTCGGTTCAGAACTTCCTGATCATCCGTCTCTTCTCTGATATCAGATAAGATAACTCTCAGGATTTCCGAATCTTCTTCTTCTTCAACCACTTCAACCACTTCCGGTACAGTCACTCCTAGACTTCCTTGGCTGTCTGCTTCCACTTGAATATCAGGAAGTGCCACAAATGTCCATTCCGGTGACTTATACTTCTGGTTGGGTTTCTTGATTCTCTTTTCTTTCTTCAAGTGTGCCTGATCAGTGTCTTCTGATTTCTCTTGACTAGACACTTCATTCACTTGTTCAGCGTCAGATGATCTTACTCTGGTCAGTCGGTATCTCAATCTCTTTATTTTGTTTGGCCAAATTTCCTCTTTCAACGGTCTTTTCAACCTATTCCCCTTCTCACCTCGCTCGGTTTTCCAAGTTATTTTCCTCAAGACTCGTCCTCCTTGGTCTTCTCCTTCACTTTCTTCAGATTCTGTATCAGTTTGACTTTTGCCTTCTTTAGATTTTACCCTCAAGATCTGAGGTTCCCTATCTACAGTTTTCCCTCCTCATGTTTCTTCCACGCAATCTTCCTGCTGACTAACTGTCCCTTCTTCTACCTGGATGTGTGTTGTTCCTACACCTCCTCGGGGGTCTTCCGCAATGATCTTACCCTCACTCTCTGTATCTAATTCCTCACCTTCTAGTTCTATGACCTCAGGTGGAATTTCTCTCATGCTTGCACATGGGGCTTCTTTATCAAGAATTTCTTGGTCAGTTTCCTCAATGTTTTCTTTTACCTTTTCTTGTAGTTCCACCTGTTCAGTGATTCGGAGCTAGTATCAGAAATTTCCAGTCGTCTCCTTAATGGTAAATTCTCTGGCTCCGCAACTTGGCTCGACTCCAATTCTCCCCTTCTTGGAGTTTGTCTTGTTCTTGTTTCATCTGATTCTGACTCAGAGCTGGTGTCAGACTCTTCCAAATACTCTTCCTCGTGTCTATTTATGGGACTAGGGATTCGAAGAGTATGACTAGCATGAATCCAATTCTTCACTCTGGCACACTTCACAGCAGTTGTGGTCAGAATCACTTGACGTGGTTTCCCCCAACGCGGGACCAGACAATTTCTCCTTCTAGGCACTTTGATCTGCACCCAGTCTCCAGGACTTAAATCATGAGCTGGCTTCTTTTCAAGGGTGGTTGCATTCGATCCAACCTGATGAAACACAGAATGAACGGAATCAGCCAACCCCTTGCAATAATCTAAAATAGGCAGTAGTTTGTTGACAGGAATGAAAACATGTCTCATTGCGCTACCCATAACAATTTCATGGGGGCTCAGGCCAGTATTCCTATCAGGAATCGATCTAATAGTCATGAGCACTAGAGGTAAGACATCAGGCCATTTTAAACCTGTGGCCAAACACATTTTTCCCAATCTGTTTTTAATGGTGCCATTCATCTGTTCCACTACTCCAGAAGCCTCTGGACAATAGGCACAATGTAGTTTCTGTTGTACATTCAATGCTTCACAAATCAATTTTATGATTTCATTCTGAAAATGCTTTCCGCTATCTGATTCAATCGTCACTGGAAAACCAAACTTTCACTACTGTAACCCCATCACTCCTTCTGGTCGGGTATGCTTCCACCCAGCGTGAAAACAGACAAACAACTACTAGAACGTACCTTAGCTGATCACATGGGGGCATTTCGATTAAATCAATCTGCATTCTAGTAAAAGGACCTCCCTCTCGTCCTATTGTTCCCAGACTCACCACTGTTTTCCTTGCTGGATTATACTGCTGACGTATAAGGCATCTTTGACAAAGGCTCTCAGCTACAAGCCGGAACTTGGCATTCTACCAGGTCTGTTTGAAAAGTCTAATCAGGGCATCCCTGCCTACATGTGCTTGTCCATGGTACATCCGTGCCATGGTAGAGATCATGCTATCAGGCATTACTGGTCTTCCATCACGATAAACCCAAACCCTGTCTATCTCGTGTGGTGCACATCCTGATTTTATCCACTGTTTCTTTTCCTATTCTCCTGCCTCTTCCTGTAACTGCCTCACCTCCTCCCAAGTACTCACAGTGTTAGTAAAAAGTAAGGGACATGAGTTCATTTCCTTTTCCCGCTTCCGATTTTCTGAGTTCTGGTTGTCATTTGCAAATTTGTTACCCGCTGACACATAGTCAGTACCCTTGGAGTGGGCTGCACATTTTACAACCGCTATTTGCTTAGGCAGCTGTATCGCCTCAAGCAACTTGCCAACCACTTCAGCATACCTTATGGGAGTTCCACTCAACGTCAAGAACCCTCTTTGAGACCAAATCTGCCCAAGGTCATGCACCACTCTGAATCCATACTGACTATCGGTAACCACAGTGACTCGCAGATTCTTTCCCAACTTGCACGCTCTGGTCAATGCAAACAATTCAGCAACCTGAGCTGATCTCACTCCTTTCGGGCAAGACGCTTCCAACACAGCCGCTACTGTACTTACAGCATATGCTGCACTCAAAATTCCTTCTTCAGTTTTCAGACATGACCCATCCACAAACATCACATAGTCACTTTCTTTCAGAGGCACATCTTTTATGTCCGGTCGTGGCTTAGTGCAAAAATCAAGCACTTCCAAGCAATCATGATCCACTTCATCCTTCATTTCCACATTCACAGCATCAGGCAGCAATGTTGATGGATTTACATTAAGACACCTCACAAGGCTCACATTTGTAGCACCCATAATAACCTCTTCATATTTCGTCAGCCGACTATGCATCATAAATTGTGTCCGGCTTCTTGTCAATAGGATTGCAACATCATGGGGTACAAACACTCTCACAGGATATCCCATCACAATTCCTTCACTCTGCTCCAAACTCTTACAGGTAGCAGCCACTGCTTTCAAACAACCAGGCAACGCTACGGCTACAGGATCTAGTACAGTTGAAAAGTATGCAATTGGTCGTCTCAGTTTTCCATGCTTTTGTACTAACACAGAAGGTGCCCACCCATCTCTCTCACTGCAATAGAGCTCAAATTCCTTTTCGTAGTCAGGCATTCCAAGAGCCGGTGCTTCACACAAGCTATCTCTCAGTTGTCTAAATACCTTCATCTCCTCTTTATTCAGTTCAAGTGGGTCTTTCACATCACTTTTTGTCAAGCGTACCAAAGATTTTGCAATCAGCGAAAAGTTGCTGATCCACTGGTGACAATATCCCACCATTCAAAGAAACATTCTCGCTTCTCTCTGCGTCATTGGTGCTCTCATTCCCTTTATTATTCTGATCCTGTCTGCAGTCACCTTTCTCAGGCCTTTCTCAATGTTATGACCTAGATACTGTACATCCTTTTTACAACATTGTAATTTCGATAGGGATACTTTATAAGTCCTCCATCCATCAAATGATTCAATAATGCAACTGTGTCCACCACACATGCCTCTAGTGTCCAAGATGCCACCAATAGGTCATCGATGTATTGCACGAGTACTGAACTTTTGGACATTTTCAAATCTTCCAAGGACTTCTTTAGAATCTGATTAAATATCGATGGACTTTCTGTATACCCCTGTGGGATTCGGCACCATGCCAAAGTATGTTTGCCAAACCGGAACGCAAAATCTGTTGGCTGTTGGGGTGCAATGGGATAGAATAGAAAGCATGACACAGGTCGATGACCGTGTGCCATTCTGCATCATGGGGAATCTGATATAGGATCACTGAAGGGTTTGGTACAATAGGACAGCAGGGTACAACAATTTTATTCACTTGTTTCAAATCTTGCACTATCCTGAAAGTTCTGTTAGGCTTCCTCAAACCCATGATTGGTGAATTACATGGACTACTCATTATTTCTCTCAAAATTCCCTGTTCAATCATTTTGTCTATTACAGGGGTCACTCCTGCAATTATTTCTGGTGTCAATTTATACTGGGGAATATTCGGGTAGCTTACTCCTTCTTTTACAGTTATCTTCACAGGGTCTACTCTTTTCATCAATCCCATATCTTTTCCCGTGAAATCCCATACCGCGGGTGTCACTGTTTTCTTCAATTCCTGAGGCAATTCCTCTGGATCAAATACAACAAATGCCTCAGTAATTTCGGGTTCCAGATTGGCCATTGTCATTCTATACAGTACATCTTCATCAGGAGTTTCAAAAGCTATGCCGTCAGGGTTACAAAAAATCATAAATTAATCCTACACTACAAATCTCTCCCTAACAAATTCACAGGGCTAGTATCGCACACAACAAATCGATGCATATCGGTGAATTTCCCTATTTTAACTTTTACAGGGTCAGTAAGATAAGTTTTTATCTGTCTATTTGAGACTCCGACTACTTGGATTGTGTCACCCGAGAGAGGAAGATTTTTAACGTCAGCTGATCCAACAGTTGAACGAGTAGCACCAGTTTCTACTAGGAAAGTAATAGTCTCATCATTTATCTTTCCATCCACAAAGGGTCCTGTCTGGTCTACTTCTAGAGTTGCGCCAAGTACGCACTCCTCTTCCTCTCCTAGGCACCATCAATAACTCTCTTCTGACTCACTCTCATCGTGCTGCAGCCAATACTGCGAAACAGCACTAGCAAGCGGTAGCTTTGTTACCTGTTCCTCGGTGTAGAATCCTGTCTCAATACTGTATATCTGAGGATTTGCGCTCTGTGGAAAAGGTGGCTTTGGCACCTGACACTGTTGGGCAACAACCTGCTGCTGTTGCGGCGGTTGACAACTCACCTCATTCTGCACCTGTGGATTCAATTATGCATTATCACCATTAGCACTTGGGGGCAATTTACACTTGGATTTCCAATGCCCTAATTTTCCGCAATCATGACATGGCCATTTCTTTTTTGCTTCCTCTAAGTTGATTTGTCCCTTTCCTTTTCCAATATTAGGCTTTTGTCTCACTTGGCCCATGCCATTAGCTTGTTCAATCAGCTGGGCTTCTTGTCTCTCCACTACCTTAACTTGTGCCCACATCGCCTTCTTCTTCAGCTTGAGTTGTTTTGCTTCAATTTAATCACTAAAATATTTTGCATGTCGTAACACTTCATCTATCTTTTTATTTTGCCAATCCACTGTATGCTGTTTGATAATTTCGCTTACTTCAGGTCTTAAACCATAAACGAATCGATATACAAAATGACTTAAATCCTTCTCACTCAATTTCTCATCCCCACTGTATTGCTTAAAAGCTAACAGCAACCTTTCATAATAGGCATGGACAGATTCCTTAGCCTCTTGGTGAGTTCTATCAATTTTTACCCAATCAGTTTCTTTTAGTGGCACTTAATTTTTCAAAAAAGTAATTACCTGTTCATACTTTTCCCAAAACCGGTCCTAGGATGCTTGTTTCCGGTCCAGGGAGCACCTGGCTTGGCAGTTCAGGCTGGACTGTTCCCATGAGGCACAGGGTCAAGACTGATTTGCATATAGCCAGGTCTAAACTGGGGTGGCATGGTGAGTAAAAGAATGATGGATTTAACCCAGATCTCTTGACTGGGGGTGAATGTTTTGATTTGTTCTGCATTCCGTCCATCAATTGTGTGTCTTTTGGACTTTGATTTATCGTCAGATTTTTAGGAGTACTTAACCCTGATGTTCCTGCCATTTTTCACCATGCATTTCCTCCAGATCCGCTTCTTTCTGTCTCGATTTGCTTATTACTATTGTAAGGAACTGTTAAACAATGCTCACTATCTTTCTGTTTGTCAAAGACAGGCCTCAATGGCACTATAGTTACAGGTACAGTTACGGCTTCCATATTTTTGGTTAATTCCCTAATTTTCTCAGTTAATTCCAGAGTAGTTCTAGCTAGTTCAGCTGAGTTTTCATTTCCAGTCCTGACAGGTATTGCCATTTCAGAGTCTCTAAATGGATTATTTTTCCCTAAATCAGGTAGCGTTTGCTCAAAATTTTTATTTCGCGGTGTTTCTTTTACTGGGGCACTCGGCGTCAGCAGCGTAGAATTTGGTTGATACGGGGGAGGGCTTTTATAAAACATGTCCTCTAGCACATCATCCTCCGACTCATTCACAACATGCTTATAACCTTCTGACCCTGTATTGTTTCTCTTCTCTGTACACTTTCTGCCACTTGTCTCTTCAGTATTTCTCAATGGAAACATACCATCAGTCATGTTTGCACTCCGCAATCTCCTTATTCTGTCATCATGACTTTCCTGCCCACACGGTCTGCCAAACATGTAATTATACCTTCTTCCACCCCAATGCCGTTCCCTTTCATACATCTCTTCTTCCCATTCCGTCAAAGCTTCAAACTGAGTAGGTCTAGGTCTCAGTTCTAACCTCATCATTCTTTCTCTTAAGTTTCTTAATACAGCTAAACTAAACAAACCACTCTCTGGAAACGCTAGAACTCCATCTTTTTTTGTATACTTTGCCCAATTCTCTAGCCAAATACATGTATGGTGCCCATATTTCGCTACCATAAAGGATGCAGACAATTTCAGTGGTGGAAGTATCTGTCCTTCCCTAGTCACAACTGGCTTATCCTTTTTCAATAGACTTTTAATTTTCCCAAACCATGACATTTTCTCTATCTCAGGTGGATCGTAGTACATCATTTTTATTTATCCTTAGTTCTGAATCACTAGATTTCTCAAATCACTTCTCTTGCGACTATTCCGTATGCTCTCCAATGCCAGTGTGACTCACCCTAACGCACCAATCCTGTGGTCTACATCACACTGATGCTCTCCAATCCCAGCGAAACTCACACTAATGCACCAATCCTGTGCGTCTACGTCACACTGAAACTCTCTACTCCCAGTGCGGTTCACACCTCCGCACCAATCCGTGAAATCTTCATCTCCCTACAGCTGACCAATCCCAGCGAGGTCTTTCTGTCGTCAGCTTTTCTCGCTACTCCTGCTTCTGCTGACCCCTCCTTTACAAAATTTATCGGCAAACTTTTCTTACGTTTTCTTGAATAAAAACTGTTAGTAACAACATAAAAACACCACCTTTGCCTGTTTCGCTAAACCAAAGGGATAGTTTTGTTCATTTACACAAGAATTCTGTATTTCCAATAGACAGCGCTTACCTCTACCCTACCACAGAATTATTCAATTTCGCCGATAAAGTAGCACTTCCCTCTACCTTACCCTTCTAACAAGCAAAAAGGCTAACCGTTTCTCTGGGGATAAAACACATGTGGAGACTACACTGCTCCTGAGAATTAAGGCCAGAATTTCACGAGAGAACCTGTTGCTATTGCACTCACGCTCATTCACACAGAAATGTCCCTAACGATAACACACAACGATGTTACCAACTCGAAACCAGACAATGTGTTGTGCGACTTCACTTGCCACACATTTCCCTGTGTACCTACAGGGCAACCTGACAATACACCATACGACTTCACTTGCCACACGTTTTCCCCGTGTACCTACAGGGCATCCAACTTCCTACGTCCCGGAAGTCTTCAAACCAACATAAAACGCAACATGACTCAACATAGAGTGTTAGAACATAAATCAATAATCAATCATCAATAATCAATAATCAGTAATCACCAAACCAATGCAATAAATCATCAATCTGCTACCAGAAAACTGATCCAGCGGAAAGGGCAAATTTACATATTTTCCATGCGTCTCAGACCCGTCATCACACTTACTCATTCGCGCACACATTCATTGGTGGTGCCCATAACACCAACACTAATACGTCTCACACTAGTCGGCACATAGGAGGAAAAAGGTGCTGGACATGGGGGGTTACCTTGTTACCTATCGGAAGAAAATTCTTTACATTATATACATCAGTACCTATAGAATTCTAAATTTAACATCAAGGCACTCCACCACTTGGTCGATGGACCAATTAGTTGGACTGGTTGATGGTGTTTTAGAACCAGCTAAAACACATTTAAAGTTTGGGAACCTTTCGATTAATCAATAGCTTATTAAAGAATCATGGACTAATTTTATTAATCAATGCTTAGTTTATCTAATTAATTCACTTCAAAAGCATAGTCAAGATTACAGTCAAATCGGAATTCTGATGAGTATCTTGAACACAAATTGACATAACAATTATATTTACCTAAATTTGAATATTGGCGACCATTTCCAGAAGAACCCGTCAACCCACAGCTTAACAAAAATCCCTTCAAATGAAATCGTCCAGTTAGACTCAAATAAAACCCAAATAAGTCCGGGAAATTCTCTCTCAGCACGACACAGTCCCCAAATGTAGCCAAGGGACCAGGCAGTCGCGCTAGCAAATCGATCCTCCACACCAACAGTCACCAACGGAAAATTGGAACAAACTTTTTTCCTCTTCTAAATTCCCCCCTTGTATACCTTTTTTCTCCTTACTTCTAGTACAATGTGCAACAATTTTAGGAGTAGAAGTGTTCTGATTGGCTAAATCCTCTGAATTTTGCAATAGTGTCCTATATTCCCAGGTTTTCTTGGTTCTCATGAGATCGAGCATGACATCTCCCAAATTGTATTCTTTTGTACAGTTCACAGGCGAAAAGTTCCGAAGTGACAACATGTAAAGCTCCGGGTACAGGTCGCTATTGCCTTTTCAGTCATTCACACTAGTTGGGTCCTGGCAGTCCTCCACATTCCTATCCTTGACAAGGAACACATCGTCTTGTTTCGGAGGTCGCCTGGAGATCTTCAGAGCCATCAGAGTCTGCGCAGTAGGCATCACGCTCAAACGACGGTGGCCACTTCCGAACTCCATTTTAAGTACTGCGGCCTAGTAGGCCCGAATGCCAACTTAAGCAAAAACAAACATAAAGGTAACCAATATATGGAAATGAAGATTCTAATGTTTAAACCCACACTAATCCCAGTATATATTAGTATTTGCCTAGCTTGTAGCAACATTTATAGCAATAATACTCACCATTCCGCAACACTGGAAGCACATACCATCACAAAAGCAACATAAATCATGCAATTCTCTATTTCAACACATCCTACAGTTAGTTTGCGTACCACAGTTAATCATTACATTTATTAGCCACGCAATTAGCATTTTAGTCCCACTTGTATCTTGTGTTTATTAAGGTGCAAAAGTTGGTTAGTTATAACACTCCAAACGATTAATACAGGTTAATATTTAGAATAATTACGTTATTAGTATTTTCATGCAAAATAGAGAAGGTATACAAATTTTGCTTTACCTGCTCCACCAATCCATCTAAACCTAATCACTTGTCATACTAAGAAATGATGTAGTTCTGTATCGGTATTCAACCGCAGGGAAACCGCTCTGCATTTACTGATCCATCTGGCTCCTTCCTGTCTAATTCTCAATTCCCAATCTCCTCCTCTAGTGCTGGGAATTACCCGATGAATACCATGAAACCTAAAATCAGTCCGTGCATTATGATATTCATTAATATGTTGGTAGAATGGTGATCTAATGTCCTTATTTATTATGAAGCGTCTATGCTCCTGAATTCTTAATTTCAAATTCCTTTTTGTACTCCCAATGTAATTTTTTTGCAGTCACAAATGATTACATAAATTACACCAATACTGTTAGAATGAATACATTCCTTGATAGAATAATGTTTCTGAGTATTGTACATAAAATATTTTGTTTTATTCATGCCCAATCTGCAAACATTACATGATCCACAAATATAAAAGCACTTCGGTGGATGTGGCAGACATTAGAATCTATTGTTCTCAATGGTTGAATATAATTCCTGGTTACCATTTCCTTGATAGTAGAGCTTCTTTTATAGATCACCCCAGGTCTATCCCCCAACAGATCTAACAAACCTGGAACCCCCTTGAGTAGGTTCCAGTTCTTACTTAGGGCTTTAAATATTTTAGCCTTCTGTGAACAATGAGTGGTAACAAATGCCAGTCGTTCTTTGGACTGTACCTTGTCATTCCGAACCAAAGTGGATTCCCTTTTCACCTTCATCACTCTTTCTCTGGCTTTCTCCAGATCCCCTTTCTTGTATCCCCTATCCAATAATCTGTTTTGAAGATTATCAAGTTCAGTATTGAAATCCTTCTCAGAACTACAGTTTCTTCGTAATCTGATCATTTCCCCATAAGGGATGCCTCTCGTTACTGATGTTGGGTGGGAACTATCTGCTCTTAGTATAGAATTAGTTGCTGTACTTTTTCTAAACAACTTGCTTTTAATTGAATCACCATTTACAAACAATTCCACATCTAAAAATTCTATTTTATTGGTGTCATGATTCATAGTGAAACTGACATTAAAGTCATTCTTATTTAAATAACTGAAATACTCAAATAAATGAGTCTGAGTGCCCCTCCATATCATCAAAATGTCATCAATAAACCGGGCCCAAAATAGGACAAAATGAGTCCATTTTGAAGCCCCTCGGCTCCAGGCATGCTCCCTTTCAAACCAACCCATAAAACGGTTGGCGTATGAGGGAGCAAACCTGGAGCCTATTGCTGTTCCTCTCACCTGATTGAACCATTCGTCCTCAAAGAGAAAAAAATTATTATTCAAAATCAATGCACTCATTTCTACCAGCATTTTAGAATGGTCACGTAAACTTGCACTACGACTACCTGAAAAATGGTTGAGCGCCTGTTCACCTCTTTCATTATTTATGCAAGTGTACAGTCCAACTACATCCAATGTAACAAGTATCATTCCTTGTTCCCATTTGAAATCTTGTAGATTGGTTAAATCGTCTATGGTGTCCCGTATATAAAATGGTAAATTGAGCACCAAAGGTTTCAAGAAAGTATCCACAAATTCTGATAGATGTTCGGTAACGCTCCCAATGCTAGACACAATAGGTCTACCTGGAGGATCAGTTTTGGACTTGTGTACTTTGGGTAAAATATAGATAAATGGGAAGGTCGGATGAGGAACATTTAAATATTTAAATTCCGCCTCATCAATTAATCCTTCCTCCTTCCATGTGTATAATCTCTCTGAAATTCGTTTAGTCACCTCCCTGATTGGATTACCTTGTATTTTAACATAACAATTTGAATCGCTAAGCTGTCTCTGGATTTCTTGGATGTAATTGGATCTGTTCATAATCACGATGTTTCCACCCTTGTCAGCTTCTCGAATTACTATACTGCTATTGCATCTCAAATCATTGAGTGAGTACTAATCTCTCTTCTTTGGTTAAATTGTCCTTGTCCTTCAAACTACACCATGTCGCCAGTCTGCCGGCAGGAGAAAGCCCACTGTTCTTCCGTGAGGGGGTGTCCCATGTCGTTCTCCCATCTGGCTTTAGCCGGGGGTGGGTCCCACTCCCTCTCCTTCTGTGTAGTGGTGTACAGTCGCGAGACTACATGTTCTAGGGAATCCTGCTGCATTAGGAAGTGCAAGGGGACCATAATAGATGGTTCAAGGGGAAAGCAGGGCGCAAGGGCGCGAACGTCTTGTCTTAGTCACACATAATAGAAACGCTCTAGCGGGGTAGGGGAGGAGGCACAAAATAATTCTTAACTGGTGCAAAAGGTCCCGCGTGTGTACAGTTGACCCCAAGTGATCCGAGAAAGCTTCTGTAACATCCGACAACATCCCCCCTCCTGTGTAACCGGTATGTCGTGCCGTCCTCACAGAGGCGCCAGGGGTGAGTACAAAAGGGGGGTTTGGAGTTTCGCCAAATCCCACCAAGCACGAGTGGTACATTGGACAGCCGTGGAGGCCAGGTGTCTAGGTACGGTCGGAGCGCTCAAGTATGCCGAGGAAGGGGTGGGGGCCATATATCCATCTTCCACTGCCAAATGAGGCATGTATGGGGGGGATGGATCCAGTAGGCCGCAAAGTGGGCCTGAGCACAGATAAAATATAATTCAATGTCAGGGACCTCCAGGCCTCCAATGTCAAAAGGGCGCGTGAGGACCTCCCAAGCCAGTCTGGGCTTCTTCCCGCCCCATATCAATCTGTGATTTGATACTGTTAAAAAAATAGCGGCTCGGAGCATATGGTGTATTAGTAAACAGGTTAGAGAAGCTTGGGTAAAATCACCATCTTAAGCAAAGACACTCTGGCAGCCATGGATAAGGGCATCGCAATCCATCTGGTTATTTTGTCCGTCAATTGATCTAATACGCGTCCATAATTATCCCTTATCAAATCTTACCGACAGCGGGAAATATGGATACCCAAGTACGTAACCGATTCTACGCACCAAGCCAAGGGATAATCCGGCTCGAACCGCAGGGTGGATTCCGTCAAGGAGAATATCTGGGACTTACCCCAGTTCACCTTTACTCCCGATAGTCTGCCGAACATTATCATGACACAAAGGATTGGATTAAGGCTTACGTCGGGGTTTCGCAGATAGAGCGTCAAGTCGTCCGCATACAATGATATGAAACTTTGCCTCTCCGGATAGACCAGGGTAAACTCCCGATGGTGTTGTCAGATTTTCGCTGCTAAGGGCTCAATGGCTATAGCAAACAGGAGGGGTGACAAGGGGCACCCCTGTCGTGTGCCCCTGGTTATCACAAAGGAAGCCGATTGCGCCCAGTTAATAAGGATCCGCGCCTGCAGTCCCGAGTACAACAGATTGATCCAGGCCAAAAAGGGGGGGGAATCCCATTCTCTGCGGTACGAAGGCAAGGTAGTCCCATTCCAAAGAATCAAACGCCTTAGTAGCGTCTAGGAATATTGCTGCGGCGTTGGTTTCCAGAGCAATATCCTGCAGTAGCGCAAACAGCGTACGCCAGTTGTGGGAGGTACCTCTAGTAGGCACAAAGCCCGACTGGTCCGGTAGGACCAGTGCGGTCATAAGGGGGCTAATACGGTTGGCAATTAATTTAGCCAGGATTTTCGCATCCACATTTATTAAAGAGAGGGGTCTGTACGACTCACAATACTTGGTATCCTTTCCTGGCTTGGCTATGGAGATAATGTGAGCTTCTCGCATGGAGGGAGGGAGAAAACCAGATTCTCTAGCCTCCTCATATACATGTCGTAGGATCGGATGAGCAGGTGATGAAAGGTTTTATAGAATTCCACCGGGAGGCCATCCGGCCCCAGCGCCTTGCCAGATGACAGCTGCATAATAGCGGTTATCATCTCCTCATCCTCGTGATGACGCAACAGAAAGTCTCGTTGCCCATCCCCCAACCACGCAATCGCGGTATCTTCAAAAAAGGAGTCAAACTCGGTAGAGTGGTCTCTTTGAGCCTTGTACAGACCTTTATAAAAACATCGGAAAGTTGCCACTATAGCCGCCTTATCCCTGTGGGTCTGGCCATCAGCATCCTCGATATCTAGGACTGTGTTTGAAAAACGCGAGGGCCGGATGAGAGATGCCAGCCCCTTGCCCGGCCTGTCGCCCTCCCCGTATTGGTGCGCCCTAAAGTACTTTTGCCTGAATTTACATTCTTGTTCCGCAGTGTCTTGGTATTCATCTAAAGTACTCCTCAACTGTGCCTGTAGCTCGGACGTTGGCGCGGTCTGTATTTTCGTTTTGATATGTTTGAGATCACCCTCGAGCCGCCGCAGTCTGGCTCTGATATCTTTCAGGATCTCTCCGCTCTTAGCGATGCACAGGCCTCGATTGGTGACCTTAAATGCCTCCCAAATAGTGGAGTAGTGCCTAACTGAGTTTTCGTTGCGCGGGAAGAAGTCTGTGATCTCCTGTTCAAGTTCTTGTTTAAAAACGGGGTCAAGCAGAGAAAGTGGATTCAGGCGCCAATTCAAGATTGGCAAACTTTTGTGCGGAGGGGTAAGAACTATGAGCACCGGGGAATGGTCGGAGTAAGTGCGTGGGAGATGGAGGGTGTGCGTCATCCATGGGATAAGCCCTTTAGTAAGAAGCCACATATCTATTCTGGACCAGGAGGCCCGAGCCGTGGTGAAGCAGGTCCCTTCCCTCTTTAACGGATGCATATGTCGCCACGCATCCACGAGATCGTGATCAGCCATAATCATTTAGATTGGGATGTGGACCAGTGGCGGGGTTGCGGGTGTGAGCGGTCCAGAGCAGGCTCAGTGGTCTCCCCCCCATAGCAAGTGTGTGGAGCCTATTTCCAAGATTTTACCCCCGAGTAGTCTAAAAAATTCAGGGTCATCAGAGTTAGGCCCATAGCATGAAACGAATGTAAACGTCTGTGCGGCTAATCTACCCCAAGCAATGGAATATCGACCCTGCTTATCCACCAGGGACCCAATAGGAGTATATGGAAGATTTATCCTCACGAGAATGCACGTGCCATGTGCATACGATGAGTAGGAAGAGAAACTGGCATAGCTGGCCCATCTAGCAGCAAATGTAGGGGTAGCACTAGGATTAAAATGGGTTTCCTGCAGCATAGCGCATTGTATAATATGATGGTCTAAATATGCCAGGATATGGCGGTGCTTGCGCGGGTCCCATAGCCCCCATACGTTCCATGTGAGGAACCGATATGTACGCTGAGTCGGGGGATCAGTCACGGTGACAGGCGTAAGAAGACATATTCATCAGCGATGTGTATTAAATGGCAGTTGCGGATCGATGTCGCATCTAGGGTCTGAGGAGCAGTGGCTTGTGGCAAGGCATTGATCTGTTCGGTTCTATGGTCAGAAATAAACTTCCCCCCTCCCACATCAGCAGCCCAATCCTGCCGTGGTCCCCGTCCCTCCCTCCCCTCCCACCGTCCCGTGTCCCTAGAGACATCGTCTCTTGTTTCTAAACAATAAGACTGAGTAAAAACAGCAAACAATCAAAGCTTTGCAACCACAACCAAGGTATACCAACAGTAGATAGGGTTCACTTGATGGGTGAGCTCTAGAGGGCGTCCAAAACCTCCTCACAGAAGCGAAGGCGTTCGGGCAACATTAGAAAATCATCTCGTACCAGTTCAGATATTAAGTCTATGGCTTACTGGGTGACCAGCGCGGAAATGTCAGCGTTTTACAGGATAAAGTCATTACCAGCATACAAGTCACAAGAATGGGACAAAGGGCTTACCAGGCCCGCACCGTCCAGTACATTATAGGCTCAGTGTCTCTGAGCAGGGGGGGAGCGTGCCCAGAAGTCCATACAGATCATCCTGTTCAGTGTCTGTGCCGTATTGCGTCTCCCCCCGCGCCCATCAGCGATGACAAAAAGGATGCTTCTCAGAAAAAAAATATTTTGACGGCAAGTTCCTGTCCATTATGCAGAGGTTAGTATAGGGTCGATGCGGCAGTGCTTCACTCTATGTCGGAGGCGCTGCCATGTTCATCCAGGGGGTGCGGAGGAGAGGCGCGGGCCGCCGGCTGTCTTGACAAGCCTTTAAGAAAATCCTGTGCTTGTTGGGGGGTATTGAAAAAAACCTGTTTCCCAGAGTGCGTGATTTTGAGCCGTGCCGGGAAAAGTATAGCGTAGGGCAGATTGAGCTGCTGCGGTATAAATAAATATTCGCCTCTGCTCTCGCACCGCCATGGTAAAATCGGGGTAGAGAGAGATGTCCATGCCCTCAAACCGGAGCTGCCTGTGTTCTCGGGATAGGCGGAGGGCGGCATCGCCGTCCCGATAATTAAGTATTCGAGCGATGATTGGTCGGGGAGTGGCCCCCGGGACAGGTCGCGCAGACAGGGTGCGGTTTGCCCGCTCCACCACCAAAACCGGCGAAAAGGCTTCCCTCCCAAACAGCTTGATAAGGAGACGCTCCACAAATTCCTCCATACGCCCTGTAGCCGTCGTCTCGGATACTCCAAGAATTCGGAGGTTACTGCAGTGAGAGCGGGATTCCAAAACTTCGTTCTTAGCCGCTAGCACTTTTAGAGCCCTCTCCATATCCAAAGTCTGGGACGTGGTGGCAGTGTCCTCGAGGTCTGAAATTCAGCGCTCCGCCTCTGTCAACCGGTCCTCATGCTTGTCTACCCTATGCATGACTCCGTCCAGCCGTGCATTCATTGAGTCCATCTAAGGTTCGATGGAGGTGAAGCTGGACTGCATGACGATTAGGAGTTCCTTCAAATCTGCAGTGGAGGGGGGCTGGGATTCCGCATGATCATCTTCCTGTTCTGCCTGTGAGCAGGTAGTTTTCCGCGTTTCAAAGGTCAGCTTTGGCTGGCGGCCGTCCTGTTTCCCCATCTCCGACACTTGGGATGTGCAGTCACGCACCAAACCAATAGGGGAGGGTAATCGACCGCGAGTGCCAGATCCCTTGCTTTCTCCGCGCCCTGAGTGTTGTTCGTAGGTTTATCCTCTCCGTGCTGCACAGAGCACTGGTAGACCTCCAGGCCCCAAGCGGCAAGAAGGCACGGCGTCCCCACAGCGGCAAGCCAAAAGCGAGCTCCACCCCTCCAGTGCCAGCGTCCAGCCTCTTCCCGGCCGCCGCTCTCCCTGAATCGCGACACCGCTCTGATCAGCTCCCGGCACACTCACCGCAGCATACAATAACTCATCTAATGGTGGGGAGGGGGGGACGTCCGCATGCAGTCCCCCAGCCCCACACCAGTAACAATACACGTGTAGCTGTCTCCTGCAGAAGCGAGGAAATATTTTCACCAGCGGGCACCCTCCAGGCAGTGTGGGTCCTGAGATTTCCTTTCTCCCTCACCAGGGCAGCCCAGCCCCAGGGGCAGGATCGGCAGGGTCCAGGCCCCGGGTCCCAGGCCATAATATCTACTCTCCTTTAATGCCAGCCACAGCTAGGAGTTTCTCCCCGGTTCTGTAGGGCTCGAGCCCTAGGTGGTTCCTTCTGGTAGGCAGCGACGCCGGCTCCCCCGCCGATCCAGGGGGCTCCAGCAGCCCGCCAGCAGCCTTCGATTTACTCAAGTCCGCAGGGGGAGTGGGAAGGGGTGCCGCGGACGAACTAGCAGTGTGCCGCCTCCGCGCCCCGGCATCCGGTCCTCTCCCGCAGTCCCCTACAGCCGAGCGCTATTTCAGTCACCCCCTCCTATGCAGAGCGGCAGCGGGAGTCCCTCCTTCTGTGAAACCGCGCTCAGTGGCAACGCGCGTCTTACCAGGTTATCCGTAGGCGGCAATCTCCGTCAACTCCTTTAGCGCTGCAGGTTCAAGGCAGAATCCCAGCCACGGGCAGGGACGTCGGGCCGCAGTCGCTCCCTCCGGTCAGCGCCAGCCGCTCAGACCCGACTCGGTGAGATTTCACTCGCGCCCTCCGGAGTTTAGCCGTCCTCCGCGGCAGCCGCCATCTTGTAGAGAGTTGCTCTGGCTCCAGGGAGGGGATCCTCGATCTCCGCTGCACAATTTCAATTCTGTCAAGGTATATTTAACGCCGCATCTCCTCCTAAGCCTTTTCAGTGTTTGGAAGTGGTTTTTTGTGCGAGATGGTGCGGATTTCTGGCAGATGGCAGCCCGAACAGCAAGAGCCTCACATGAGCGTGGCCATCTTGCTCGGCGCCCTCTAGCGCCCCCCCATCTTACTTAGTTTTTTATCTTTAATCTGCAGCTGATGCCTATTGATAATATCTTTCAAAATACTATAATTTTGGTTAAGTCAGCTAAGTTTATGTCTTCTATTTCCTTTTCCAGATCTGCTACCTGGCTTCTTAATTGCTCAACCTTCCTGTCTGCGTTCTTAATTAATATGTTTATCATCGTGGAAGATGAAGCGTAACACTTTATTTCCATTCCTTGAGATGATCCTCCTCCAAATCATCAAAAGTGGGGAAGATCAATATCCTTAATCCTCTGGGTATTCTTTTCTGATCTAAGTAATTCTTTAAAGTTATTCCATCCCACCATTTTGATAATTCCAATTTTTTCAATTTTTCCAATTTGAGAAATTTCTCCCTCAAACTCATATTCGGTACATCCTTCCTTACAGTAGAACTTGATGACTTACTCTGCTGAAACGCTTCTGCTGCTAGCTTTTCTCTATCATCATCCATTATTTCTATAACCCTCATGCTACTGACCAATTTAAACAGTAAAACAAAGCGAGACGATGGGGATCAAACCCTGTGTGCACTGAAGAGTCTATTACAAAAAAGATATTCTTGAATCAGAACGCTCAACTTTTCATGGCCCACCGTCAAAACCACAATGACACAAAGATTTTCGATAATCTAGAAGGAGCGTCAAATATATATATAAATTCCACAATCCAATATTGAAGTCCAAAAAAGAAAAAGAAGAGGTGGTGAACTTGAATTACGCATGATAATACTCTGACTTTAAATGCATGCATTTGATTGGGCAACTTACAATTTAAATACGGAGGTTGGTGGGTTCCTCGGTTCATTCCGGATTTATCAGGCCAGACGGAGGACGTTTTCGACATACGGGGAGGACATCTACGGACAATATGAGGTACGGAATCAGGATTTATTCGTTAACTTAATACTATATATGCGGAGGAATCTGATGTAATACTAGCGACTGTATTTTGCTGAGAGGCACATAATATAATTGGGTTTTTAAATTATTTCCCGTTACAGATATTGATATTATAAAGGATAGAGGAATATACTCTGAAGGAGATTGGTTTGCCGAAAATGGGACACTTCGAATAGGAAGATTTTCCTATATCAGGAGAGATCAGTTTGACAAATACAATGAGATAAAAGGTAAATAGGGTTAAGGAATAATTTCATTGAAATGATTCCTTTTTGATTAAGTTGAGTTGATTAAGCGACTATATTTCGCTGAGAGGCTCATAATATAATTGGGTTTTTAAATGATTTCCCGTTACAGATATTGATATTATAAAGGATAGAGGACTATACTCTGAAGGAGATTGGTTTGCCGAAAACGGGACACTTTGAATAGGAAGATTTTGGTATATGAGGAGAGAGCAGTTTGTCAAATACAATGAGATAAAAGGTAAATGGGGTTAAGGAATAATTTCTTTAAAAAGGATTCCTTTTGATTAAGTTGAGTATGTTTATTTGTGTAATATTGATTTTTGACAGATTTACACATGGTGGAAGGACTGTAATACAGGTTGTCCGCTCAAGAATATAATGATAATATAAGGATCTTTTACAGATCAAAGGTGAGAGAGTTCAACTTTAGTCATTAAATAAAGAACAAATCCCCTTTTTTCCTAAAATTAGGATATCTTCATAATAATGGACTTGACGTATCCATTTCACTTATTTTCAGATCTGCCATTAAGAGTATAATGATTCAATAATCAGTTTCTTGATATTATGTTTATGAAGTTTTGTGTTTTTCAATTTACAGCACTGTGAATTATATGATATTTGTTGATGAGATTTCTCCCTCTAATATATTTAGATTGTCAAATAGGCAGGTTGCCTGGAAAATTGTTCTGGGAGCACTGTTTTTACATTTGCATGTTATTTTTGATTTTGTACAGTGTATTGGATTGTGAACTTGTGTTTTTACTTTACAGCCCTGATGATGTCCTAGAGGGGGACGAAACGCGTCGGCTGTGTAATCATTATTTTGTTGTGAAGTTGGATGATATTGATGACATGACTCTATGAAAAATAAAGGACAGAACATGAAGCAGATATCCTAAGGATCTTCTTTTTCTTTTTTGAACTTCAATATTGGATTGTGGAATTTATATATATATTTGACGCTCCTTCTAGATTATTGCAAATCTCTTAGCTCCTCTGCTGTTAAAATGATGGTGCATTCATGCAAATTTTATTTTATTGTCTCCTCATCTGGTCAGCAATCTTAAATTGAAACCATTATTCTGTATGCAGCATGGCAGAGCTGTTCTCTGTGTGCTCATGCCTGCTCCTCCGTCTCTCTGTGTCAGGAGCTGCACATGGCCAATAGACGCTTCCCCTCCTTCTCTCTATGGCTTCGCAGAACCTGCCTGATCTCGTGCCAAACATAATGAGCAGAGCCTCCCCTCTCTCTCTGCGCCTCGCTGCTGAATGGCCCCCTCCTTCATATTGTCTTCCAAAGGCCGAAGTGCCAGAGCAAGCCTGCCAGAAACAAAACCTCCTTTGTCTGCTCTGCCTGCTCTGTCCCCCTTTTCTCTTGATGAGGAGGGGAAGAAAAACTGCACCTTTGCAAGCCTCCCAGACATTCCGTCGTTATCCCAAAGAAGCAGCCTCTTCACCATCATTGAAATACAAATTGTGTATTTCGTTTTTTTTTCTGCACCAAATTTCTACGTGCCACCCACTCCAAGAACGCATTTCATGTCTGAGACAAAAAACAGCCTTACCCTCTTGACCTCCAGCAGTGCCCACATTCTTTTTCAACCCTTTCACCTCTGTCAGAATGAAACATAATTCACAAGCTGTGTGTTTTAACATTGAAAACCTTTCTATTCAGCTAAACACTCACAGCCCAGAGCTTTGAAACACTTTTTCCAAATTAAATACACGTTCTATTGTGGGCAAATTCAACTGAAACACACCCACTCAGCAGAGCACATTCAGGGCTGCTGAATGAGTGTACTGCACCTCTTACTGCATGCACTTTTAAAATACGTGTCTTTTTGAGCATAAAGATACATTACTGGGAATCCTCGCAGCACTGTCTCAATTCAAATGGGCATCCCCATTTTTTCTTACTTTATCTGTTATTTCTTTTATTTTGCACTCTTCCTATGTCAAACAAATGTATATTCTTGCTAGTATTTCTGATCAAACCACATTTCTATTTATATATTATTATTTATTTGTTTATTCTTCAAAATTTAAAGTGTCCATGGGCATCTGCAGAAAACAATGACAACAAAAGACCAAATTGAGCTCATTCCAGAAATTTTCAAGAAGGGGCCACTCTCTCATAAACGCACACAACACAGCTTGCTGAGGCAAGCCACCCTTACACAAAGAGCACAGTCGCTACTCACTCAAACAAGCACTTCACAAGCATCACCACCGGTGTCAGTCCACAAACCTCATAGACACTCAGACACACAATCAAACCACAAGTCAACACCAGGACAAAAACAAAAGGCAGCCCACACCAATTGTGAATCATAAACAAAAGAGTTCTCAAGAGCAGTCCAGAGACTGCACCAAACTAGCATAGTCCCTCATATATTCATGCCACAATCTGCTAAACATAACAGAGCCAATACCATTTTTGATATGTACAACAGAATTTTAGGGTACCCTCTGGAGGCGCAGACTACCTCTCTTCCAATTGAGCCTCAGTAAAGCAACATCAGCATCCAAGACATCCAAACTTACTAAAAACAAGGCATTTTACATAGGATGCATGCACCGTCTTCTAGCAATCAAACAATAACTACAATTATAACACAAAAGGAGAGAAAAGAAGGAAGGGAAAAAAAATAAAGCAACAAGGATCGTCCACAAATCGAAACTAAGTGTCCAAAATATTCAGTCACTTCTCACGCATGCATTCATGTCATTTGTCATCATCGGCATTGATCTCCCTACCACATCATTCTCAACTACAGTCACACGACTAAGCAACCCAAATATCGCACCATACTCAAAAAAACAATTCCTAAAATCATACCTGAGTCCACAGACCCATCATTTACAAGACCAGGATCGATACAGAACACGTGTCTTCACCGTACAAGTACAACAGAGGACACAGCCCGTCGGCTCGTGTCTACACCAGAGGACTGGCCTCAGCCCCAAACCAATACAAGACCAAATCAAGCAGTCTGTAGACTGCTCCAGAAAGCAAAAGACAGGCTTTTGCCACAGACCTTCTTGGGACTATTCCGAAACCTTCCCCGGACCTCATCATGGACCCTTCTGGCTAGAGTTGCTCCACCTGGCTAACGTAACTTCAGTTGGCTTGTATTGCTCCAGACCTTTCCCAGATCTTTCCAAAGCCTGCCTCGGACCTTTCCGAAGACTTTCCGGCAGTTTGCTCACACCTCACTGTGAACACCGTGCATCTTTTTCCAAAAATCAAAATAAACTCACCAAAGATCTGGCAGATTAACTGCAAACAGTCCCGGACCCTTTTACAAAGTGGCCAATTTCCAGTTGGCCAGGGCAGACTGCTCACAAGCACTCTGTGTTCCTAAAGGGTCCGCAGACCCAACAAGTTCCATACGATGGCGCCATGTTCCACAAATCAAATCACTCACCTGGTGCACACAGGTCACACAAGTCGTACTCCACTGCCGACTCTTTGGACCAAATGGTCAGCTCCAAGGTTTCGCCTTTAGGACTCCGGCCAAGGGCCACTAGCCTGGCATCTGCCCGATCGGGGAGGCGGAGCAGCTGCAAGAACCAAACTCGGTCTTATGTGAGGGCCCTCCGATCCGCCTGACCGACCAGGTACCACCCCAGCCCCTACTCCCGACTACGGGAGAGTAAGCCCTTTCGCCGCGTTCCTGTTCGGGGGCCATCTGAAGGACGTGGCTATTAGGGCCACGCGGGTTATACTTACAACCCCCTGCTATGCCTTCCCAATTGAAGAGCCGGTCAGACAGTGGAGAAATACAAGCATTTATTATCATAAATCTATAAAGGAGCCCCGTCAAAACCTGACCCAAAGGAGTGCGTCGAGAGGACTGACTCCCCAACAAGTTACAGTAAGTAAAAAGGACTTCCCATCCATCTCTAACCACACCCACTGTCGAAAGTTAGTGGCCTGGGCTGAACATGAACAATGGAGCACAGAGAGATGAGCTAACACATGCTAGAGGGGAACATGTTATCAGGGATACAAGGCCACAGTGCTGGGTTTCAGCATCTCTTAACGTGGGAGCAGAATGAAGTGTGCACAATGGAATGTGAAACAATCTCGTTCTCATTAGCAAGGACAGCTGTAACCTTGGGCATGTACAGAAAACATAACAAAATGCAATGTTCTGCTGAAGCAAGCAATTTCAGTTCTGGGCCTAGCAAAAAAATACAAAATAGGCAGTCTAGCAATGATTACGAAATCCAATATGGAGGCACATTAGTCAAGCAGGCCTTTATACTGCAGGCGCAACTTAATAGGCCACAAACGCGAACATCATGTGTGTAATTTAGGAATTTCAAATCTATCATACTAAGATGACGAGAAGATGTCCCAGGAGCGGTGGAGGCCAAACTACAGGTTTCACTCCGAAAACTGACCTCGTCTTCTGCCGAGTTTAGTAGTTTTCCGGTTGTTGTACAACAAGTACATCTGTAAATTTTGCTTTTCCCTCGTTAGGACGAGTGAGATATTCCTTTATGAAATGTCCGGTTTTGCCACAATATAAACACTGATTTAACTTTATACGTTTTTCTTTCTCATCCTTTGTAAGGGGCCCCCTAATGGTTTCAATTTGCATTGGTCCCCCCATGTCTGGTTTACCACTGGGGTCTGTTTTATTACTGGTTTTCTCTTTAAACATAAACACCTTGTGCTCTGATCTGCCTCGTTCACCCTTCCGTTCTGTCAAGCGATGATTTAGTTTCACCACTAAATCAATAAAATCACTACAATTATCTGGGGGATCTAATATTTGCTTAACCATTTCTTTTAATTCTTCTCGTAATCCTCTATAAAAGAGTGATACCCTCTTTTCTTTGGCCATTATGCTTCTATCACTAGTCTGTTAAACGTAGAACTATAATGCAGAGGGTCAGAAGTAGCTCATTGTCTGCTGATTTCACAAAAACATGTTACCTTAAAGAGTCTAAAATCATATAATATTGGATCATCTCTTTCTACTAAAGGTTCCGACATTAAGGCTGCGTCTCCCCCTAGATAAGACAAAAAGATCGCTATTTTGGAAGAATCATCTGGAAATGCTGTTGGTTGTGCTATAAAATGTAGGTGAAATTTATTCAAGAAAATTGTAAACTTATTGCTATCCCCATGGAATCTTTTGGGAGGCGCTAATAGAACTGGAGTTGGAGTTGCTACTTGAATTTGCATAAGGGAAGTAGTAGATAATAGATTAAAGTAGAACGATTTTGCATATTGTTTTGCAAAGCTGAAAGGTCTCTACGTATAGCAGCATTTTCCGAACGAATTTCGGCTAATACTGTAGCTATGTCCTGAAGGGAAATTTGCTGGGCTTGATCCATAATGTCTGGGCGAAACTTTCGTTGTGGGCTTAGCCTTACGTCAGTCTAACCAAGCGTTCTTACCTGAAGTCCGCAAGGTTGAGTTTCGCAGAGACGTTATGGACCAATTTCCCAGCACCCTACCTTATAACCTGTGTATTCAATTATTCACTTGGGATATGCAGTAGGGTTCAGGGAGGAGGGCCGGATCCTGGACGCTTGAAGAATCTTTGTTGTCGACCTGCGAGGCAACAAGACTCACTATCAGTATTAGCGAGGCAACAAGACTCACTATCGGTATTATCTATGTCTATATGAACAACTGGTGCCTTTCATAGCACAAGTAAATACCCCTTGTTAGTGTGCAGCCAAAGTTGTAAGGCGTAGCGTAATGGTGTGTTCTTGTCTAATGAATGTAGTGGTTGGGGTTCAGCAGCAAAGTTATTTGGTGTAGTCTACTCACTAAGCTCTTCTTTGATGGTTATACTAGAAAAACAAACACCTTAATTTGAACCTCATCACACATTGCTGTTTAACACACATCTTGCTATGTATCACTTTGACTATGGTACATACTACTCAACTTTGTACTGCAACTTCTATGTTTACCACTAGATCTGAAGGTAAAAGGGAAAAAGACAACTACACTTCCCAAACGGAAAACAAATACAATGTTTGAATTACAAAGACAATATTGTAAATGTTTAAATTTAGTTTCCTTAGCAGGTTTATGAAGTTCTTTTCTTTCGGAGCACAAAACGTTTTCTGTTTGCAAATTGTTCTTCCTTAAATACTTCTTTAAGGAAAATGTTCCAAAAATTGTTCAAGTCTTCTGTTACACAAAACTCTTTAGTTTTTGCATGCCAATCTTTCTTGTGTAGGGTGCCACAAAAATTAAGCATTGTACTTAACTTTCTTTCTTTCCTTTGAAAGGAGCTCGCGGAACCCTCTGGCGCGGGTCCCGCATCGCCGTGAGGGGTGAATCAGCTGCAGAAACGCTGCCATTGTTGGAGGAGCTGCGGGAGGAATCGGGTGTTGCCGCAGGGAAAGCCAGGCTGGTGCACGGGACTCCATTGACCAGGAGTCCGTGCGTGTCCCCAGGTGCGCTGCTGCCCGCCCACCCGCCCACTTCCTTTGAAAGGAGCTCGCGGAACCCGCTGGCGCGGGTCCCGCATCGCCGTGAGGGGTGAATGAGCTGCAGAAACGCTGCCATTGTTTGAGGAGCTGCGGGAGGAATCGGGTGTTGCCGAAGGGAAAGCCAGGCTGGTGCACGGGACTCCATTGACCAGGAGTCCGTGCGTGTCCCCAGGTGCGCTGCTGCCCGCCCACCCGCCCACTTCCTTTGAAAGGAGCTCGCGGAACCCGCTGGCGTGGGTCCCGCATCGCCGTGAGGGGTGAATCAGCTGCAGAAACGCTGCCATTGTTGGAGGAGCTGCGGGAGGAATCGGGTGTTGCCGCAGGGAAAGCCAGGCTGGTGCACGGGACTCCATTGACTAGGAGTCCGTGCGTGTCCCCAGGTGCGCTGCTGTCCGCCCACCCGCCCACTTCCGCCTACTGTTCCACGCCTACATAATTCCATCGTTAGCCGTCTCGCGGGACGCGAGCGGGACGCCCCGGACGAAGCCCGGACAAAGGGGGGACAGTCTGTGACAGTCCGGGACTGGCCGAGGCTGGGCTGGGCCACATTCTTTGTTTCCCGTGACGGAATTTCTGGTCCTAGAGGTGTTCTTCGTTGTCGGTAAAGCACTATTTCTGTCGTATACTGTCCTGTTGGTGCCTGCGAGATACTTTGTATTCTATTGCTGCCGATATTTAACACATCAGCTAAAGTTCACAATGCCTACAGGATCAAAGGACTCAAGTACTTTGGGGTCAGGTCCTCTTGATAATTACCTGGTGAAAAAGGTTAACAAAATAAATAGTGATCGAAGGGCCTCCCTGGGATTGGACAGTTCCCTACTGAGCCTTAATGTTCCCCAGACTCCCATAGCGAGCCCGCTGGATCATGGAATCGGTGAGCCGGCCGCTTCTGTTGTTTCATCGGTTACAGCCCAGGTTCATAAGGATTTGTCGGCCTGTAATATACTTATTCTGGGCGAAAGTATTGATGAAGCCATCCCTGATGCCAGACCAGTGAGGAACTGTAGAAAGCAGCATAGCAAAAGGGGGGGGGGGAGAAGTCTAGAAAAAGGGTCAAGAATACCGAACAAATACAGGCTAATTTAGATGAGACTTCGAACTCTTGTGTAGACAGTAATGTCGGAAACAGCTTAATATACCCGGATCAAATGGCCGTACTACTGCGTTCCCTGGAGGATATAATTGATGTTAAATTAAACCAGTTAGTGCAACCCCTTGTTCGGAAACTAGATATCATGGCCGATGAGGTCAAGAAGCTAGGAGGTTTGCTAACTAAACATCTAAAATTGATAGATAGTAACACTAAGGCGATAGCAGCAGCCGGGCAGGAGAATGTTGCTAGAGTTGTTAACCAGCATCATCCCCCTCAGTCTTCCAACACCTCAGTCCCTGTTACACCTGAGCCTACCTTTGCACATAGAACTCCTACATTAGCCCCTATGGGGTTGGTTGCGTCACTGAACAGCCAGGAGACAAAGAAAAGTAGGTCTATAAATCTACCTCCGGCATGTTCCCCGTATGTTGTGATTTTAACTAATGTACCACCCCAGGATAGTCACTCAGCTCTAATACACAAGGAAACTCATGATTCCCTGAAACACAAAACTGTTTCCTGGTTGCACAGAAAGTGTGGATTTCCGTTTAATCTTGATAATGAAATCCTAAGTACTAGACGAGTGAGTTGGATTGGGCCCTCGAAAAAATCCTGTGCTGGTGATTGTATAATAGCTAACTTCAGATACCCACAACATGTGGCTACAGTTCTTTTGAGGGCTGCCACATTGGTACAAGATGTAAACGGCATCCAGGTGCGTCCTCTTGGTTTCTTTTATATCCACCCCCCCAGTGTTCCCCTACATAGCTTAAACATGAGAACCTATAGACCAATGATTACACCGATGCCGTTTTCCAATCAGGGCCCAGTAGAAGATAATTTCTTTGATTATGGGTCCATTATTCCTACTCGAAATCGTTTTGAGGTATTTTCTTCCTTGGATTTGTGTGATTGACGAGAGGCTACCGAGAGTATCAGGGTTGAGTTTCGCACCGGTTTGGAGCCTCAGGAAAATGATCAAGTACTCATGAATCCCATTGGTAACAACTGCAGCCCAACGACACTTAGGAATCCTAAGGGTGCTAACATTAAGATGGTAACATGGAATGTGGCGGGAATACGCTCTAAGAGAGATAATCCCTCCTGGCTAAGTTTCTTGAAAGACTACGACATCATGGCTTTTCAAGAGACTTGGGAAATCGACTGTGATTTTTGGTTGGACGGCTTCACGTCCCATTTTGTCCCAGCAAAAAAATCAACGTCCGGGAGGGCTATAGGGGGCTTAATGGTTTTGGTATCAGTGAATTTAAGAGGGTCAGTTACCAGGATACCCTGTTTATCCAATAACTTCCTTATTTTGGAATTCAAATTCGCTAACAGTATGAAATTATTATTAGTGAATTGTTATAATTCCCAGCAAGGGGACTCGCCGAATATTCATTTGACTTGGTTGTCAAATTTTTTAAACACTTATATTCTAAAGCAAACCACTTTCTGTCACTATATTTTGTTAGGTGATTTTAATGTGCACTTATGTAGTCATAATTGTTTGTTAATTGATATCGATGGACCAGAGTTTACATCCCCGCAACACTTTGAGCACTCAAAAAAGGGGGAAGCACTGGAGAAGCTTTTATCTGAAAATGAACTGTATGATCCAGGCTTCTCCGATCAAAGGACACGGGTTCCCACATTTACAGGTAGAGATAGTGACACAATAATTGACTACATATTTCTTTCTTCTGGTCTTTTAAATTGTGTAGTATTTTATAACGCTATACAGTCAACTTTTAGTGACCATAACCCAGTGGCAATCGAATTGATTGATGGTTTCTCTTTTTTAAATAAATCCATACCCTCCAAGATGGTTGTTGAAGTGAGGGCAAAAGACCAGGGGAGGAGGTTAAACTGGAGCAAGATAATTCCAGAGGAGTTTTTTAATATTATCACTACAGAGGCGGCTATGGAACTAGAAATCTGTGGAGATCAACATGCTTTGGGGAAGCAAGTAATCTCCTCGTTCGAATCTATTTGTCTTAAAGTGGCAAATGAATTAACTAGTAACAGCAGACCTGCAATTAATAGTTTAGCCACGGGCTGGTTTGACCATAAATGTACTAAATCCTATAATTGCCTTAAAAAAGCTCTCCAGGCACGCCCGAGGAATAAAACTCTGGTGTCACAGCTTAGAAGAGATCATAAAAAAACACTGGAGGATAGGAAAAAAGAAATTAAACATAACGCCTGGGCGGATCTTATGGATAAAGCTACTTTAAAGGACAGTGCAAAATTTTGGTCAATTATTAATACGCCCCTTTTTTCGAACATTAAAAATAACGTGTTGGAAACTAACATTGCAGAGGAGGATTGGCTGAGCCACTTTGAAAATAGTTATGGCAGTCACCTCGATCTAGAACCTTTTATGGGTCAAGGCCTGGTACCCACCTCTATGCCAGTTAGGTTCCACATAGGAGAGGTCATCAAAGCGATTGAAGAATCAGCAGGAAAGAAGGCCCCTGGACCAGATGGAGTGCCAACCGATATGTATAAGGCCAATCCTTTGTTTTGGGCCAATATACTGACAAATGTCTTTAATAACGCGACTTGTGTTGGATTCCCTAAATCATGGTCTCGGTCGGTTATAATACCGATCTTCAAGAAAGGTCAAAGGGCAGACCCGAGATGTTATAGGCCAATATCCCTGTTGGATTCCTCTATAAAGATCTTGGGGAAAGTTATCCTTGCCAGGATAACGGGGTGGGCCTCTGACAATAACATTCTGTCAGACGCCCAATATGGCTTCAGAGCTGGGCGGAGCACAGAGGACCAATGCTTGAACTTTCTCCTTATAACAGCCAAATACACCAAGGTGGCTAGCGGTTCAATTTACTTAGGTTTTATGGATTTGTCCACAGCTTTTGACCTCGTCAATAGGTCTAAGCTGTGGACAATGCTGCTGGAATTGGGGCTTGATAGGTCGCTGGTGTATTTCTTAGCTGAGCTCCATAAAGACCTAAATGCCTCCATTAGGATGACGGCCGAGGGGAAATGTACGTCCAGTTTTAAATCCAGCAGAGGAGTGAGACAGGGATGTATATTAGCCCCTATGCTATTTACATTATATATTAACGCCCTGGAACATAGTCTGCTGTCAGCAACGCTGGACATTCCGCGTATGGGAGGTACCCCGATTCCGGTCCTCCTATACGCGGATGATGCTGTTCTCCTGGCCAGGACTCCCTTGGCCCTGCAGAAATTGTTGGACTCGTTTGGAGAGTTCATGAAAAGCTTGGACCTGGTAGTCAATAATAACAAATCACACGTGATGTCATTGGGCCGGGCAAAAAATAAGGTTAAGCCCTTCTTTTGTGGGGGAGAAGAAATTTCACGGGTGAGAGTATTCACCTACTTAGGAGTAGTTTTTGATGACAATAGTTCTTGGTCCCCCCAGCTTCTATTAAAGGCAAACTCCGCGAGAACCTCTGGTGGGGCAGTACTAGGTTTTGCAAAAAGACTGGGTGGGAAACCGGTAGAGGCAATATTAACCATATATAAGGCCAAAACTATTTCTATTGTTAGGTATGGGGCGTCAATCTGGGGTTATATCAAGCATGATGTGATCCAGACGGAGGAAAACAAATTCTTGCGCTCTCTTCTTGGCCTCCCACAATCAACAGCTTCCTATTCAGTTCATTTGGAACTCGGGATTGGTTATATAACAGATATCATTAAATTAGCACCATTATTATTATGGATAAAAACATGGCTAAACCCGAATCTCGCCCTCAACCACAAAATCCTAAAGGACTGTTTAAGTCTAGATTATAGGAACAAAATCCAGTGGTTGTCTAATATCGAGACGCTAGCTGCATACGTGGGGAGACCAGATATTTTTTCTAACCCCGAATCCCTATGTAAGGCAGACCTGGAGTGGGTAAAATCTAACTTTAAGAAATTAAAGGAGGTGGAGCGAGAGGGATTTGAAATCTGCAAACCATCGGTCAGGGCGCACGTTCTGTTAACCCCGGGGACCCCACTTTATCTATCAGTAGTTTCTAACTCCTCCCATAGATGGTTGCTAACCAAACTGCGGTTCAACCAACTTCATATGGTTCTTTGGGATGTGGAGGGTTGGAGAAGACTTGAAGATGTTGCACCCTGCAAGTGCGACGACTTTTCCCCTCAAGACATCACGCACTTCTTGTTCTTTTGTACATTCTTTAATCATGCCAGGAAAAGGTTTATCATTCCTCTGTTAAAAAGTATGAATTTTAGCCAGTGTAAGCCAGCCCTAATGTTTTTAAATTTGTTAGAGTCTCCATTAATTATGTTCTGTGTTGCCAGTTTCTTAGTAGCAGCTGTCAGAGAGAGGAGGGCCAGACTAAAAATTGTACATGATGTTGATCCCCTCTAATAGCTGAAATTTGAACTTGTACTAACTGTCTAAATGGTTATGGTTAATCATGTATTTTACAAATGAAATTGTATATTTTTTATATGTATATTTTTTATTAATCGTCTTTTACATCTTTGCATTTGTATAGCATACTTTTATGATTTTTAATAATCGAATAAAGTGGTTTTGACTGACTGACTGACACTATCAGTATTAGCGAGGCAACAAGACTCACTATCGGTATTATCTATGTCTATATGAACAACTGGTGCCTTTCATAGCACAAGTAAATACCCCTTGTTAGTGTGCAGCCAAAGTTGTAAGGCGTAGCGTAATGGTGTGTTCTTGTCTAATGAATGTAGTGGTTGGGGTTCAGCAGCAAAGTTATTTGGTGTAGTCTACTCACTAAGCTCTTCTTTGATGGTTATACTAGAAAAACAAACACCTTAATTAGAACCTCATCACACATTGCTGTTTAACACACATCTTGCTATGTATCACTTTGACTATGGTACATACTACTCAACTTTGTACTGCAACTTCTATGTTTACCACTAGATCTGAAGGTAAAAGGGAAAAAGACAAATACACTTCCCAAACGGAAAACAAATACAATGTTTGAATTACAAAGACAATATTGTAAATGTTTAAATTTAGTTTCCTTAGCAGGTTTATGAAGTTCTTTTCTTTCGGAGCACAAAACGTTTTCTGTTTGCAAATTGTTCTTCCTTAAATACTTCTTTAAGGAAAATGTTCCAAAAATTGTTCAAGTCTTCTGTTACACAAAACTCTTTAGTTTTTGCATGCCAATCTTTCTTGTGTAGGGTGCCACAAAAATTAAGCATTGTACTTAACTTTCTTTCTTTTCCCTTCAGGAATGATGCCAAGACGGAATTCGGAATGTGGAATCGAGGCGTAGGACCGCCCTTTCAGTTTCAGGTAAGCGTCCCTGGAAACTAAATCTCCCTGATGAGAACCGGAAGGCTAAGCACCTTCCAGAACTGGAGTGTGGCTTTAAATAGTTTTGCCACACCCAAGATGGCCGCCACATCGACGCACCGACAGCGTAGTGCGACGCTGCTAAGGGTTATTCTTCTTCTCCAGCACTTCCTTGTGAATGAGTGTAACTCGACCGGCTCGAGGTTTGCCAGCTTTTCCTTCTTTGTTCAAAAGCTGCAACTTCTGATCAAGTAACGACTTATTATTGCTCATAATATTACTATTGATTACGGAAATGAGACTAAACAAATCTAATTGTCCACAAGTTTGATAACGAAAGTTAGAAAGTGACAATACCATAATACACGGGTAAATACATTAGCATATGCGGTTGTGCTGGGTGCACGGGAAAGGGTTGGGTTTTTTATGCAAATATTTGGGATTATAATATATTACTCCCTGTTAGTCACACTCTATTCCTGGCACTGCCTTACAATCTAACTGCGCTTTACATGATGATGTTCCAGGCACTGCCTTACAATCTACTGTGTGAGGGTAATCATGACACACAGATCTTTATTTATTCTGCCATTAAAACGGTCAGTTGATGACAGCTGGGCACAAACCGATTGCATAATTCAGTGGGCTGCTGGACTCAAGTCATGCAGCTTTTGCCATAATTCAGAAGGTGAAAAACACTCTGACTATTCAGAGAGTGTCTGGATATGAGGTGATACTGGCACTTCCATCTTTGAGGGTTGTGAAGTGTCATGCTGTGAACCCTACAACATACTTTGCCCCACCAATATTAGACCCTGAGGAGGATGCGCACGACTTTGCAACATATAGTCCCAACGAATGCAGTCAAGCCACAGAGGACCCTATTCCAGGTAGCATTGTCTACTTTGTTGACTGTTCCTCTACAATTGGCCAGAAGAAAGGAATTAGACACATAGTAGCAGCAGTAGTCAAGGCACAACAGCATGGTTCCTCTGATAAACTGTAGGTCGTAGAACAACTGACATTACCTGTACATTATTACGCCCAGACAGCAGAACTAACACCATTAACAGCGGTCGTTCAGTGGAGAGCAGGAGAAGTAATTACTATATACTCATATTCAGTGTATGTAACAATCAATGTTCACTCAAGCATCATGAGATGGAGCAGGAGAGGGTTTCTCACATCAGATGGTAGTCATGTGATAGAAACCTCTTAGAGCCTCTAACAGAGGCACTTGCGTTATCAAAGGCAGTGGCAGTTGTGAAATTTACAGTGCATACAAATGGACAGGATTTTGTGTCCCGGAGTAATGAACTAGCAGATCAGGCAGCTAAAGATGCAGCTTGGCACATGCACCCAAAGGTGCTATCAGACCCACAAAACTGTCCCTGTTCTGGTGGCTCAGACTGCCTCACCAGCAGAGTCTAGACCCAAAACTGCCACAAACATGGACAAACCTCATTGCACTGAGACAGCGAGATTACACCTGAGAGAATTGCAGGAAGCAGCTCCTTTGCACGAAAAGCAGTTATGGGAAGATAGAGGATGCATCCAGTCAGAGGATTACCTAGTGTATAGACAACTATCTATGGTAAAACCAGTAATGCCACAGGCTTTGCTCACAATAACCGTGGATCAGATCCATTCGCCAGCCCATACCTCCAGGGACTATTTTGCAACACAAATACAAGACTGGTTTGTACCCAATTTCCACTGCAAGTGATAAGTTCTACCATCCTGCGACCACAAGGTACCCTCAAAGCCCTTAATCAGGACTTTGTGGATATGATTGATAGGTGCAGTGACTTCAGGTACCTCATTGTGATGATCTTCCCATTTTACCGATGAATTGAAGCAGGACCATGCGTCCATTGTGATGCCAAGTCAGGTGTTTTATTCTTAATATGGGAAGTGATTCCACAATGGGGAATCCCAGAAGGGATGGTTATACTGTTTGCCAATAGCACGCTTTTCCCTGAGAAATGCAGCAAGTTCAGGCCATCACTTAACATCCCATCAATTAGTGACAGGAAGGTCTATTAATGTCCAAGTCCCTGCCACGGGGAGTAGAATGCAGGAAGAAAGCTCGTCACAAGCACTGAATGATGAAATGCAAATGTATTTGTATGCAAGGCTCATCTCCAAACAAGTAACCGAGAAAAAGAAAAGTGTGCCAACACTAAGGTCACCACCCAGCTGTGAAAGTAGGAGATCAAGTGTTTGTGTGCAATTGGGTCCGTAAATGGAGGCAGAAACGTTTTGAGGGCGCCTACACAGTCACCATGGGCACACCAACCTCTTTCTAGGTAGACGGCAGGAAGCCCTGGATACACCACAGCCATGTGTGTCTCAACCTAGCTTCTTGCCAAAAACAAAGAACAATGCAAATGGAACAAAAGGGGGGAATGAAGATTGTCATCATGAAAGCACCGCCCGCCAACTATATATTTGGACTATTTTTTAAAAAGATACATATTTATGTTTTTATGCTTCTTTTTCATCTCTCAATTCTATCCTTTCTTCTCTTTGCTAGCACAGTACCCTTTATGGGTCACATTGTATTAGATAGCTCTCTCCGGACGTGGAAAACATTGGAATTAGTGTTTTCCACAACCAGAGAGAGCTATCTAATACAACGCGACCCATAATGCCCATGCCAAATTGTCAGATAACATGTGAGATCAGCACATGTCAGAAATAGTTTCAGTGACCACAAATGAGTTGAGCTTCGTGTGCTCCCTAATGCCTCATGTGACTGGTTCAGATAGACTGCACTCCACAAAAGAAGTACCCCCAGACATAGCTCAATATTTATTACCTTTTTACTTGTGTAGAATTAAGGCCCAAATGCAGTTAACACATGTCAAGGTAGTACGCTTCCTAGTTGATGCCACAAAAAATTACCCTTTACCAGAAGTACTATACATTCTCATAGATAGGCAGGACATCAGGGAAGAAATATCATGCATGAGAAAGACAGGTCACCCCACCACTGTAGATTGGACCCAGATGGTCCTAGATCTAGGATTTCTAGGAGTAACACTCCCACCAACTGGTTGTAACAACTATTTTGCAAACCCATTACCCAGACTGTGTTCAAAGGCCAAGGATTAGTCTTTGCCCGAGATAAGTGGCATGCCAACATTGAATTTTCCTTCAGGGCCATGTCTTTATGAAATGGCACTGATGTCAGCTAGGATGCAATAGGGAAATGTACACCTACCTGGGATGAAAACATCTCACGTTACACTTGGGTAAATAGCACTGCAGGTCCCCAGACTGTCATGAAACTACCTTCTGGTTCCTTATGTTTCAGGGGAAATGGCACCATCAACATAGGCCAGAATATTGGTTGTAGGACCATAGTTTTCGACAAGCAGGGGAGCACCTCGTGCCTCATGGATCTGTTTCAGAAGTGTGGAGACCTACTGTACACCCAGTTGCCACCAAACTGGGGAGGAATGATTCCATTGTGACTTTGCACACTCCAGTCTTGGCAATTGCTGGAATAAACATATAAACTTTACATAAACCCCCCATGAGCCGCCCAACAACCTTACTACACCACAAATGAGGGAAGACAACTGCAGTATATTATGGCACAAGCACCTGGAATGAAGTTCCCCAGGAGTATCCTCTGTTCATCGATGCTGAACTTTTCTTTGGGAGCATCTTGCTGTTTGTTCAAGCTAAAGGAACAACTTGTTGGCTCAGATCACCATGTCGGAGCTCCTCAACAATACCACCAATGATGGCTTCTATGACATAAAAGAAGAACTGCATGCCATAAGAATCATGGTGCTACAACACCATTATGTCCTTGACCTTATGACGGCCATGCAGGGAGGGTTGTGTAAGAATATATGAACTGTGTGCTACATGTTCATTCCTGCAAATGATGCAGAAAATTGAGCTTTATCAGAGGCTATACAGACACTGTATACTTTATATACTAAAATGATAGATGAAGGAGGTACCACAGATAGTTGGTTCAGTGGTTGGTTTGGATCGCTGCCATCCTGCATGTCAGGACTCTTGGGGGCATTATTGCCCACAGTTGTGATCTTACTAACAATATACTATATGATACAAGTAATTCTAGCATGTGTTGGGAGAATAGGTGTGGGATGTTTTCAGTTAGGACACCAACAAAAGTAATAGATTCCCAAGACCAAGGACAGACCAAGATCTATATCAAGTAGTTGAAATATCAACTAGAGAGGGGAATGTTGTAGAAATGAACACGCTGTAGAAAATATGAAACATGAAAATATTGTGCAACATCTAGCCCAAGCAGAAACCGCACAGCTGTTTGTGGTTAAAAAAACAGTTAGGCCCAACTCCCACACTGACAGGAGCAAGGGGAAAAGGTCACTCAAGAATGTAGTGGAATATGAAACTTGAAAGGGTTTTCAGTTAAAGGCCAACTCATGGTTAGCATACTTGAAACCATTTACGACATCAGCACACAAGTCCCCCCCCCCGACTCCCCAGCACACACCGTGCCTTCAAACAGATTGTGTGACCTGATTAGACAATGGGTTCATAATCGAATTAGCCCAGAACACATAGGTGCTTGATTAAACAATGGATGCAAGAAAGAAACACAGATTGTATCCTGATTAGACAATGGGTTCATAATCAAATTAGCCTAGAGCATACAAGTGCTTGATTAAATATTGGGGATGCAGGGAAGAAACTACGCTGAGCACACAAAGTTCTCAGGCACACAATCCTGCCAGCACAAACTTCAAGTAAATTGCATCTACCATGAAAGACTGTCAACAATTGGCAGTATTGGTGCCCATCCCGTGTCTATTAGTAGCATTCAGGTGAAGAGACTATGTGGAAAAACTCATTTTATGCAAGGATGAGAATGGTGGGGCTGTGCATCCTTACATCATTCCCTGATGGCCACCACAATCAATTCACGTAGAGGCCTATGTTGGGACATTCCGTTGTTACTAAGACCTATGAAATATGACAAAGACACTTTTGGTGGACTGAGCTAAGAAAAGATGTTACAAAGTACGTAGCTGGCTGTGATATTTGTGCTCAGGCCAAAACCGATCTTTTCAAGCCAAAGGGGTTACTGTTGCCCCTAAAAAACCCTAAAAAACCCGGAAAGACTGTGGGAAGATATATCAGTAGATTTTCTTGTGGGGCTACCAGGTTTCTTTATTTTTGCATAGTTAATTAAAACCATTGCAATATAAAGGCTTAAAACATGAGATAAAATTTTCAACAGACTGTCAGTGTGATTTTATCCATCTTTGCTGCCTTTTTTATTATTGAAATTGTGAAAGGCAATCTTCAAATAAAACCCAGTTAAAACCCAAAGGTAGAAAATTCTTCGCAATGTAAAATCAGAATTAATTGTAATCACAAAAAATGTCATTAAGTAGCTGGATGCTGTAAGTTGCAATCTCATATTTATTAGCTCCAAACTTGGGGTCGATTCCGATCCTGTATTTTTTTTTTCCGTACGACTCGTATCTGTAATTTTTCCCATACGAATCGTACAAGTCCGGTCCGACCCGTGAAGTACGATTCGTACGGGAAAAATACATACGGATCGGCCCGATCCGTACGAATTGGATTGGGAAAAGTTGTACGAGACGGACCCGGACACTTTTCCGTACGAATCCTAAAAATACAGTCCGACTGTACAAGTACGATCCGGACTGGCTTTCCGATTTAGGATTCGTACAGAAAACGTCCCGTACACGGGGAATGACTTTACCCGCAACGAAGCAAACTTTGTACGACTCGTATCCCGGGAAAAGTTGTTCCCGGGGTGCGAGTCGTACAGGGGTGCGAGTCGTACAGGCCCCCCATGCATATGTACGCACCTTACAACAACATCGCGTATGTACGGTGCGTACCCCAACATCGCATATGTATGCACCTTACAACAACATCGAGTATGTATGCACCTTACAACAACATCGCGTATGTACGGTGCGTACCCCAACATCACGCATGTACGGTGCGTACGCCAACATCGCGTATGTACGCACCTTACAACAACATCGCGTATGTACGGTGCGTACCCCAACATCGCGTATGTACGCACCTCACAACAACATTGCGTATGTACGCACCGTACATAGGCAATGTAAAACAGCAAAAGGAGGGTCTATTCGACTCACACAACACCACAAAACACGTTTACAGTGCACAAAACATGGAAATGACTGACCTGGCCACATCCAAACAGGCAAACAGCGCGGCAAACTCACAACCACCACTTATAACACACCCACTAAAAATTCAAACTGAGGCCCACCCACAAATGGACCAATAAAAAGGGCCCACACACACAAACCATGAGCCTTTACAACAGACTCACTGCAGCTAGATTTAGGATTCGTACAGAAAACGTCCCGTACACGGGGAATGACTTTACCCGCAACGAAGCAAACTTTGTACAACTCGTATCCCGGGAAAAGTTGTTCCCGGGGTGCGAGTCGTACAGGGGTGCGAGTCGTACAGGCCCCCCATGCATATGTACGCACCTTACAACAACATCGCGTATGTACGGTGCGTACCCCAACATCGCATATGTACGCACCTTACAACAACATCGCGTATGTATGCACCTTACAACAACATCGCGCATGTACGGTGCTACGCCAACATCGCGTATGTACGCACCTTACAACAACATCGCGTATGTACGGTGCGTACCCCAACATCGCGCATGTACGGTGCATACGCCAACATCGCGTATGTACGCACCTTACAACAACATCGCGTATGTACGGTGCGTACCCCAACATCGCGTATGTACGCACCTCACAACAACCTCGCGTATGTACGCACCGTACATAGGCAATGTAAAACAGCAAAAGGAGGGTCTATTCGACTCACACAACACCACAAAACACGTTTACAGTGCACAAAACATGGAAATGACTGACCTGGCCACATCCAAACAGGCAAACAGCGGGGCAAACTCACAACCACCCCTTATAACACACCCACTAAAAATTCAAACTGAGGCCCACCCACAAATGGACCAATAAAAAGGGCCCACACACACAAACCATGAGCCTTTGCAACAGACTCACTGCAGCTAGAGAGCACACACCAACAACTGCACCCATCCACCTTAACATATACACCTTCACACATACCCCCTCTTCACATTCAGACCAACAACTTCACATTCAGACCCACAACCATCCACGCCCTCACCCCACACCATGCCCACAGACAAGAATCCAAAGTTCACAAGGGAGGAGCTGGAGATCCTTGTCAATGAAGTCATCAGAGTCGAGCCACAGCTGTTTGGAACATTGGTCAGACAGACCAGCATAGCTGAAAAATCACGGCTGTGGCAGAGGATCGTCGATAGGGTGAATGCTGTTGCACCCATCAGAAGGACCAGGACTGAAAGCCAAGCCAGGTGGTACGATCTGCGGAGGTCAGTCAAGCGAAAAATGAATGACGACTACGCCCAGAGCAACATTACTGGAGGTGGTGGGCCCCGCAGACCAGTACATTTCCATCCCTGGGAGGAGAAGGCGATGGCCCTGCTTCCGCCAGTGGGAGTACGTGGACTTCAAGGAGTTCCAGAGCCTGGTGAGTACACAAACAACTTATGTAACATGGGGGTAATGGCATCCACACCCCAACTACACAAAATGCACGCTACCCCCAAACACTCACTGACCAGAACCACAGTCAAAAACAACGCTAATGCCACTAACATGTGTATGCCCCATTGAGAAAGCAAGGCCATGCTATGTCCCATGCTACACGAAGCACTAACCCAAGAATGGATGTCCGGTATGCTGGGAGGGTGGGTGTCACAAAACGCATTTTTGAACTGCAAATCAGACACAATTGCCCTCATCACATATGCCCCAGGTACATACCCATGCACCATGCTCAATGCACAGGCACTGTGAAAGTACTGACAAGATAGCTGACACTGGGACCTGGTGTAGGCAGCACAAGGCTCTCCTGTGACCAGTGCAAACACAAACACCAAGACAACAAGGTCAGATATCTATGACAGGAACTCAGTCTCACTGTCATGGCAGCATGCTCCATGGGGGGACAGCTACATCACCTGGGAGCCCCAATGCCAAATCACACTACACCCACCAGCAGGCCCTGTCACACACACCCCTTACATAAGCAGACACCCCCGGGACAGGCAATGGATTTACCCACTGTCACAATGGACATGTAACACAACAAGACCAATACATAGCCGAAGAAGCATCCAAGCCAAAAATCAACAAGTCAAAGACTCAGGAACACATATCAATCTGTCCCCCGCAACATACCCATCCACAAGTGAACATTGAGGAGAATGCTAGGCACATACAACTACCTGGAGGAACAGTACCAACTAGAATGTGTATGAAACATGGATGTTGCATGAAACAGCATTAACATTGTCTGTCTCTCACACACAGGGCAACGTGATGAATCTCCCTCCAACAATGGGGGTGAAGAATCACAGTCCCAGGCTCGGGAGGATCCTGATCCCACCGGCAGCGACACCTCTCAACACTCCGCGGATGACCCCGACCGACCCGGACCCTCTGCTGTCCAAGCCCCTGCAGCACCTGGTTCAGGAACATCTGTGCCAACCACCACCCCCATTCCTGCCACATCCCAGGAGACACCAAGGAGCCCTGCCCGCAGTGAACAACTGAGCCAGTCTGACCAGGAGGGACAAGGTTTGCCAGACAACCAGGAGGAGGCAGACAACACCACCACTGCCATCCCTCAGGGGTCCCGTAGACCCGATGTGCCCACAACGGCAGGCCAGGCTCGTGTGGGCAGGGGTTGTGGGAGTGGAGGCAGGCAGAGGCGAGAACCTGACCAGCCAGCTGAAGAGACCGGTATGTCACACATACACAACATCATGGAGGCATACCGGCGTGACACCAGGGAGTTCAGCCAGGTAGTTGGGACACTCACAGAGAAAAAGGGGACCATCACAGAGATAAAGAACCAGCAGGCCGAGCAACACGCCAGTCAACAAGAGCACCAAGGACGGATGGAGGCAAGACTGGCTGAGCTCCTGGCGGTGCAAAGGAACATAAGCCATTAACTCTGTCGGATCGCAGACAACATGGGCAACACTCCCTGTGCCTCCAGGCGAAGACCACCACCAGCCACAGGGAGGGAGGAGGAGGAGGATTTGTCCGACGGAGCGTCCCAAGCATCGTCAAGGCCTGCATCTGAGGGTCCCCTGAGGAAGGTGGGTCATCCACGGAAAAGACCGTGAGAGGCAGCGGCCCATCCACATCTCCCAGGTCACCTGGCCTTGCACCTGACCTTCATGTGTAACAGCATCACCTCATTGACTGACATTCTCTGCCACATGGACTTGCTGGTGACAGTCTGACCAATGATGCCAAACACTGTGGTCTGGACTCTGCTGCTTTCAAATGCCAAGGATCCCATCTCCCCCTGGGAACTTTCGATTCTATGGTCCCTGTATTGCACCTTTTTATTGCACAAATCACGCCCCAAACCTATAATAAAAAAAATAAAAAAAATTGATGTTGCAGTCATTTCGCATGAATCCACAACATACGTGTGGGGATATGTCAAAGTATGCCTGAGTGTGGAACTAACTCCAGCCATCCATATACTGGGATCTGAGTCCGGTCGAGGACACACATGGGTCACAATGTATCATCAAATACAGACATGGAGCCCAATACTCACCCGTGATGGCCTCAAGCTGCTGAGGGGGGGGCTTGCAATACTGCTTGGACAGACCAATTTGGAAGAGTATCATGAAGGCGTAGAGGTCATGGGTCATGTGGAGGTGCCCGGGGAGGGAGTCCCAGGTCTGTTTGGCGAGGTGGGAGAACTATCTCCTGCATACAGTTGTTCTGTGGATGTGATGAATGGTGGCCAGGGCAAGGTTGTCTGCACGGAGTTGGGCCAACGGGGTGTTGGATGACAGACGTCCAAGGTCGGTTTTGGGTCTGGGGTTGTGGACTGCCTCCTGAGTGTGGGTGATGAGTCTGAAGGTGATCCTGCAGCAGACAGTGACCCATTGTAGCTATCTCAGGTGGACGGTCATGTGGCTGGGGTGGGGGATGTTGAAGATGAGGTGTGCGGATGCACCCTGGATGTGGACAAGTTCTCCTGCAGTTTTGCTGTTGTTCCTCCGTAGAGGGCATTGCTGTAGTTGACCCGGCTGGTGTCGTGGACCTGGGGGGCGGTCTGTCTTGCCTTGGAGTGGATCTATCTGTGGATCATTTGCAGCATGCGGAGGGTGTTGCAGCATGAGGTACAGATGGTGTTGAGTTGCATGGTAATTGTGAGCGATGAGTCCATGATGAACACCAGCTTGCGTGCGTGGCCACTGGGTGCTGGTGCGGTGCCCAGGCCGGTGGGACACAAGG
The DNA here is from genome assembly GCF_964204655.1 of Triturus cristatus. Taxonomy (NCBI): domain Eukaryota; kingdom Metazoa; phylum Chordata; class Amphibia; order Caudata; family Salamandridae; genus Triturus; species Triturus cristatus. Next base: position 377,168,760 of record NC_140579.1, on the reverse strand, counting down.
AGTTGACCCAGCTGTAAGGGGACAATCCTCAGATGATGACCTCAGTCCTGTCCAAGTCCAGCCTCAGGTGGCTGATATTCAGCCATTCGTCAACGGCTCTCATGCCTTCTTGAAGGTTGGATCTGGCAATGGCTGGGTCTTTGGTGAGGGTGAGGAGCAGCTGGGTGTCAATGGCATACGAGATGATGATGAGGACGTGTGCGCATGGAATGGTGGAGAGGGGGGTCTTGGAGACATTGAAGATTGTCACGCTGAGAGATGAGCCCTGGGACATGGGCCAGATGACCCCAGTGTACCACATGCTGAAGGGTGGAGGCCGACTCCCTGGGCCTTGCTGGTGAGCTACTTGGTGATTTAATCTTGGGCCCTCCTCTGGATACCAGTGTTGGAGATGTGTGAGCTGACAGTGTGGTAGCACATGGTATAGAATGCCGTTGAGAGGTCAAGGGGGTTGGTCTCACCATTGTTGAGCAGGGCAAAGTTGTCGTTGGTGGTGGCAATTATGACGGTTGCAGTGGTGTGATTACTGTGGAAGATGGTCTGGTGCCGGTTGCCTGGAGCTGTTTGCGTGGAGGAAGTTTGTCAGTTGCTCGTTGAGTGTCTTCCTGATGACATTTGCTGGGTAGGGAAGCAGGGGGATGTTCCAGGAGACCCTGCGGTACTGCCGTCCGTTGTTTAAGAAGGGCCTGGGTCTCTGCATGCCTCCAGCTCCCATGGAATGTGGCAAACTCAAAGGAGACATTCATGACGTGCTGGACGTGGGCTTCAAGGATGGGGAATGATGTGGTTGAGATGTTGTGTGGGAAGGGGCCTGATGGAGAGCCAGAGTGGATGGTGCACATGAGCCAGGTGGTGTATTTGCTGCTGACGGGAGTCCAGAACCTGAGGGGGGTTTGTCCCGCGGATAATAGTGCTATCTGCCTCTGTGTGCCAAGGCTGTCGTTTATGTCCATGAGCTTGCAGTGGTAGAAAGTTGCAAGGGATTTGATCTGCCTTGCAAGTGTGGGGTGTCTTTTGGATGGAGAGCTGCTGTCAGTTCACTCACAATGCTGATGAGCTCCTTTATGTCGTGTGTTTTGGTGCCTAGGACCTATCTGAAGGATCTCCATTTGTCCTTGCTGATGATATGCTGATGGCAGTGAGCGGTATTTTCCAGGGCTGTAAGGTAACTGATGGTTCTTTGTGTTGCAAGGTTTGCAAAAGAGTCCGGCTAGATCTGTATGAGTCCAGTAGGTCTGCCTTGTCCCAGGTGGCTTAACTGTTGTGCTTCAGAGGAAAGTCCGTCAATGTGGCAAGATTGTTGGATCAGTTGCTGATCCAGTGTGCGAGGTTGCAGGGTGTGGCGGGGCTGTTGGTTCGAGTGTCCCACACATCTTGTCTGTGGTGACTTACATCAAGCATCTTTGGGGGATCGGTAGCAGGGTGTGGGGCAGTGTGTTGCTTGTCGGAGACATGGATGCAAATGTTGATGGACCAATAATGGCTGGTGGTGTGGTTCTCCTCCAGCAAGAAGTTACTGGCCCCCAGCCACATGTAGCCTGCGGAGGTGAGGGTGTACGTGCAGATGTACGTGTTGATGGCTTTGCAGAATTGTGGATGTAGGCCTGGAGATCTGTAGATGAGTGTTACTCTGAGGGTTGCCAGGGGATTGGTGCAAAACCAGATTTGTGACTCTGAGGGTGTACTTGTGAATAAATTGCAATTCATCCTCCAGGATTGTTGGTGCCGTCCCTGCGGGTGATCTTGTATCCGTCAGAGATGGCAATGAAGAAGTTGTGTGCTGAGGATGCTTTTATCCAGGTTACTGTCATGAAGGTGATGTGTGGTGCTGTTGTGTTGAGGAGGTAACAGAGTCCAATGGCGTGCTGGTGAACGGAGCGGGTGTGGAGTAGGAGGCACATGACCTGGTTGTTCTGACAGGGTGTGGTAGGCGGGGCAGCGCTGTGTAGGCAGTTGAAGTTGCACACTCAGCATGCAAAGGTGTCGTGTGTGCGCTTAGGGGTTGCCTGATAGCAGGCGGTTGCTTGTCTGGTGGACATTGCTTGAAGGGTGGCTGCAGCATGAGCCTGTTTTGTGACGTGGGTCATGCAAGGACCAGAGGGTCGTGCATTGTGCACGTTGCAGACGCAGACGGTCCTGCCTTTGGCACGGCGTTGGCGCAACAGTGGCACAGACAAGCTGCTGGCTGCATTAAGAATGGGTGGAGGGGGGAAGGGAGGAGCATTTTGGAGGCGTGTGGGTTGCAGAATCAGGGCACTCGGTGGGGCGGTGCTGCAGGTGAGGCAGCAGCAGGCGGAAGGGGTGAGAAACTAAGCAAAAAGTAGCACACAAAGACAAGGAGGTCAGAAAGGCACAGTGCAACAGGTGTATGTAAAGGAAGGAGTGTCAGGTTACTCATGGGTCACTCCGAGAAAATGTATGAACAATCACCAAAAATGACGGCCACGGAATCAGGCAACAAAATGCAGAGCTGTGCACAGGAGACACACCGTCAGCAGGCGTTGACGTCCCGTTGTGGGGAGCAACCTGCACAAATACATATACAACCAGGTACTTCATGCACAATAGAGTTTATTAGCCATGAAGAACTGCATGCATGTTGACGAAGTACACATACACTCATATGCTCAATCTTTGACAATTATGCCATAGATGATGCATGCAAACTGGCAAGAGATCTGCAGTGACAGAGATGAGGCACTTTGGATTGTGCTGAACACCTTTATTACACAAACTCACACAAAGGGAAATGCATCTATACGAACAGACTCACAGGTCAGTTGACAGAACATGTGGGACATACGCTGGACCCCCCTTCACAACACGGATGTTGTAAATCCCAATGAACTGGCACACAAGTTAAGGGGATGAGCCAAACACATCCTGCTGCACACGAAGAGGCTGCAATTCACCATAGAGCCTGTTGTTGTGATGTCCCACACTATGTCCACCCATAGCATCCGCAATGTTTCAGAGGCAAGGTTTACACACATTGATGCCTTCATCAGACTCCACACTCCACTACAGATGACTGTCAAGAAGGGTGACTATCATGTCATGGGAGTGATGCTACATGTTATATGCTCCATGGTGAGAAGACATGTATGCATGGTACCACAACATGCACAGAAGCAGTCCCCACACATTCCCAACCCATACCACCACCAAAAAGCCTTGCTGCAATCCTTACCCAAACTGACATTTCCACATGTCCGTGCATAGAACGCTGATTCAGCACACGTTGCAATCCTCATGAGAAATAGCAGGAGGACAAAGATGACACCTAAAACAAATCTCGCCGCACACATGGTCAGTTACGAAACATTAACAATGTTGGACACATGGAAATTTCAAAGAAAGTCTCTCCGCAAAACTGTGTGGCATGACATCATCACTCGAGTGACACATCAGTACACACATCAAAGTCACTTTGCATTCAGTCAGCTGGACACACACATTGCAACACATGCCACTCAATGCTACAAGCTTGCACACTCATACCCAGTGACTCACCATTATGAGAAGTTGTGTATGAGCTGACTCCGGATATCATCCTCCTCCTCATCACTTGCCTCGTGACCAAGCCCTAGATCCTCCACGGGTGGATGTTGCTGCTCATCAGGATCAAGGAGCACACAATGAAAATTTTGCAGACCTTCTCCGGTGCATATGGGAGGGACCCGCCTGTCTTGTCAAGGCACCGGAATCGGCTCTTCAGGAGGCCAAACGTCCTCTCAATTACTCGCCTGGTCTGCCTGTGTGCATTGTTGTACCGGTGATCTGCAGCTGTTCTGCGGAGAGGTGTCATTAGCCATGGCATGTTGGGATATCCAGAGTCCCCTACATGGAAACATCATATAAATAAGTGGGTCAGGAGATGCCGTAAGAACCAAAGATACCGCAACACACAGGGCACACAGAGTATACCCACCAACAGACATGCTCGTTCGTTGTGCAGCCGCAGCATCATTTGTGGCACCCTGCTACGCCTCATGATGTAGGCATCATGTGCTAATCCTGAAAAACGTGCACAGACATGGGAAATCAGCATGTTAGCAAGACACACCACAAGGGCATTTATTGAGTGGTAATGTTTACGGTTGCGATAGGCTTGCTCCTGTGCCTGTGGTGGTACCAAAGCCACATGTGTCCCATCAATGGACCCAATGACATGGGGCATCCCTCCCAGGGCATAGAAATCACCCTTGACATCTGTCAACTCCTCAGGAGTTGGAAATTTGATGAATTCTTCAAGGTGCTCCAACATGGCTGCCAAAACATCACGCAGGATACGGCTGAACATTGTCTGTGACATCCCACCAACATCAGCTATGGTCAATTGAAACGTACCTGTGGCAAAAAAATGTAGGGCTGCCATCACCTTCATCTTGGGGGTCAGCGCAGTAGGATACCTATGTCGCGGTTGGAGGTGTGGTGCCAGCTTGTCGGTCAAGTATTCAATCAACTGTCGAGTGAATCTGTAACGTCGGATGCAGGCACGTTCCCTCATGGCAGCCAAGTCTGGCATTGGTCTTTCGACAGGCGGTGCCCTGCAGGACATTGTTAGGAATAATGAAGATTGAGAGTCTGCCAACATCAATGTCAATGAACATAGCACATGCCAATCTGTGTGTGCAATACATCCAGGACACATATGCCAGCTTGCTGGCACTCCTACGAAAAGCCAGATACACCTGTTGATTGTCAAGTCTACATGACATGCCCTGAAATGAGCTGGGGGCAAGTCTGAGTGAACAGCCAGAGATATCACCGGAGTGACACACATCCACATAGCTGCATTGGAAGGATGTCATCTCATCCAGACAGTTGACTGCAAGGCACACGCACAGGTCACATGGAATTTCAAATGTACATATGAAACACATTGCGATGAAGGGGTACAAGTGACAACAAAAAAACACAGCCATTGAGACGATGCAGACATGTATGCCTGGGAAAATATGATGTCCCATGCACACAGACCCTACAGCCGTGGGAATCCACATGTCGCATGGTGTGCGTAGATGTGTGCCATGCCCATCTCCACACAGACCCATGTTGGATGCACCAACAGCAGATGCAGTTGACGGAACACTAACAGCAAGCTCATGGGAACAAATGACACACACCTGACATAGTCACATAGGGGCACGCTGATCATGACATGTCAGTTGATAGAGTGTCCCTGTCCCTGGCCTCAGGCGACAGGTGCAGGTGGTGATGACTGTGCCATCCCACTGCTGCTGTGCATGACACAGTTGGACTACAGACACAGACACACATGTGGCAAGTGTCAAGGAGATGTGTGCCACATAGTGCCCCATGGCACAGGTCATCACACATCAATTGTGCAACTAGATGAGATGACCTGTGCAATATCACTGGCTTACACACCTAGGGCCTGCACATGAAAGTATGCAATGACAAGTACTTGATGGACATCCTTGTGCGACTCGTAGCCCTCCATTCCTGGTGTGTGTACGCCTCGTATCACTATTGTACTGGTGACGTATGGGTATGTGTGAAACGCACCGTACCCCCGCATTCATTGCGTGTGTAACGGTCCGTATCACTGTTGTACTGGTGCCGTAGGGGTACGTGTGAAACGCACCATACCCATGCATTCATTGCGTGTGTACGGTCCCTATCACTATTCTACTGGTGCCGTAGGGGTACGTGTGAAACGCACCATACCCACGCATTCATTGTGTGTGTACACTCTGTATCACTGTTCTACTTGTGCCGTACGGGTACGTGTGAAACGCACCGTACCCATGCATTCATTGCGTGTGTACGGTCCGTATCACTGTTCTACTGGTGCCGTAGGGGTACGTGTGAAACGCACCGTACCCACGCATTCATTGCGTGTGTACTGTCCTTATCACTATTGTACTGGTGCCATAGGGGTACGTGTGAAACGCACCGTACCCACGCATTCATTGCATGTGTACGGTCCGTATCACTATTGTACTGGTGCCGTAGGGATACGTGTGAAACGCACCGTACCCACGCATTCATTGCGTGTGTACGGTCCGTATCACTTTTCTACAGGTGCCGTAGGGGTACGTGTGAAACACACCGTACCCACGCATTCATTGCGTGTGTACGGTCCGTATCACTATTGTACTGGTGCCGCAGGGGTACATGTGAAATGCACCGTACCCACGCATTCATTGCGTGTGTACGGTCCATATCACTATTCTACTGGTGCCATAGGGGTACGTGTGAAACGCACCATACCCACGCATTCATTGCGTGTGTATGGTCCGTTTCACTATTGTACTGGTGCCATAAGGGTACGTGTGCAATGCACCGTACACGTCCACTTCCGTTGTTGCGGTACGCAGGGGTTGCTGGACACGCCCCCCCAAGTGACCAGACCCTGGTGGTAATGTATGGGCTCCATATTATAGGTTTGGATTTGGTTATGGTGTATGTTTCCTGCCCCTCACCCCCACCATGGCCCCTGGGTGTTGTTCTCACCTTCTGCGGCATGTGCGTCGGGTCCGGTGCACCAGGTCGTAGGCTAAGAGGACCGGGATGACACGTACGATGGGGTTCATGGCGTGTACGTCGCGTACCGGTGGCCCGTTGCGTAGCGGTTCGCGTAGGACTCACCTTTTCCGGCTATGTTTGGCTCCCGTAAGAAAAGAGCCGGACAGAGTGACGTAGGGACGAATCGTAATTGCTGGGCTGGAAACCGCTGCTTAAATACATCCAGACGTCACGTACAAGCTGTTCCGGATCAGAATTGTTGGTTTTTTTTACCCGTACGGTCTTTTGTATGATTCGTACGGAAAAAGGCTTTCTGTACGAATCGTACTTCCTAGGTTGTAAGAAAAGTTTACCGGGTACGAGTCGTACGGAGAAAATGCTCCATACAACGATTCGTACAGCCTTTTTCCAGGATTGGAATCGACCCCCTTGTATTCCCTTTTATCAAGTCATGTTAATTATGTCATTCAAAGTTATCTCCACTTGTTGCAGGGATTATTCCTTTACTGCTGGCAGTGTGTCCTTGGAGTGGTCTGGCTTGAGACATGTTCCCGTATACAGGACAGCCTGTAGTGTCAAGGCCTTATAAGACTTTTGACGTTTTGGGTGATTTTTGATCGGCCAGCATAAGGAATTTTACCACTCTGCAGTTTAGTTGTATATTTTCTGGATTTAAGCAGGCTAGCACTGCTTGCCTCCAGGGGCAAACGCCTTTCTGTTTGAGAGGTTCTTTTAGAAGCTGTTGCCGTGCTTGGCGCAATTCCTTGCATAAGCAGATTAGATGTAAAATGTCGCCTTGCTTGGTTTTACACAACTTGCACGGCTCTTGTGCTAATGTCCTCAGCCATTTTGGAAAATGCTGAGCGCACGGGAAGATTCCCAATCTGTGCCTCAAAAAGTTCATTTTTATGGACTTAGGGTAACCCTGATTGAAAAATATTTGTGGAGCAAGTGATTTGTAAGAGTTGAGGGTCATCCAGGCATGAGATCTATTTGAGAAGCTTGCCTTGTCCTCCACCAAGGAGATTTGTTTTATGGTCTTCCAGACTAGTTTTTTGAAGTTAGAATGGCCAATTTGCGCATCCCAGAGTCCCGTAAGTTTGGTAGATTCTAGGGCTAGTTGAAGATAGCTTCTAGCTTGGGAGTGCTCCCTATGCTGAATATCATACCACAGCAGATAGTTTAGCGTGTTTGTGGTGGCACTTCTAATCTTGTGCCAACAAATGATATAAGCACCATGCCCGGCTAGAACTTGTCGTAGAAGGCCAAACCCCAAACTTATTTGAGCAGGTGATGTGTAGGGCGGAAGGCAGAACATAGTTCTATAGGCTTTGACCTACGTGTTGTCCAGCTCCTTTGTATATCTTGCCCTCATTGCCTCGCTACCATAAGCGATAGAGGGGAGTAATTTGGCCTGGACTACCTTCAGAAGCGGAGTCAGAGTCGGTCCCATCAATTTATTTGCAAGATTTTTCATCGTCAAAGCAATCAGCAGACCTTTCCTTCTTGCTTCTTCTTTCTGGTGCCAGAACAACCCTTCCTTATCGAATATGACTCCTAGGTACTTATATTCATGAACTGGGTCGAGTTTTCTGCCATCAAGGAACCAATTTCTCTGGAGGTTCTTTTTGTTATTCATTGACATTGTCCGAGTCTTGCTCAGATTTATTTTTAGTTTGTTTTCTGTGGCATAGTTCTGTATTTCCGTCAGTAGATGTTGGAGACCAACGTAAGTGTGACTAAGAAGAACTATGTCATCTGCATACATGAGATTGGACAATGTTTTTCCTCCTAACCTCGGTGAATGAGAGTTGCAGGCTTCAAGTGTTGCAGTGTGGAACATCAAATTCCCCTTTCGTCACAGACCAAATACCGCAATAGCAAATTCACTCAAAACATTCATTGGTGGGGGCCCATAACACCAACACACATACTTAATTGATCTGCTTCCCTAGAGGAATAAGTTTCCAAACGCTGACATGAAAGGAATATCGTTACCCAAAACCCTAAATGCATTGAATACTTTATCAACTCCACCCTTGTGATATTCCCCTCATTGGGTGATGAATCATTTAGTTGTTTTGTAGTTCAGTGATCTAATTCATTTATCTATATTCTACTCTTTATCCTAATTTTCTTCTTCAAATAATTGACACAACACATTTATCAATTAATCAAATATCGTTTATTTAATAAAATTGCAAATTGTTAGAAATCATCATCCAAAACACAGAACATCATATTTACCTAATCTGACTAATAGTCGTCCTCTAAGTCAGTCAAGTCGTGGTAAAACCTTAAAATTGATCAAAGTCAGGCCGCAATTCAGTCTCTCAAAGATTCAGGATAACAGCTGTCCAGCAGTGTCACCGTCCTCTCCGTCAGCATAACGTCAGGAAATCGAGTTCGTCAAAGAGGAGAGAATTTTTTTAGTTCACTTTCCTACCTACTTTTATAATGAAATTAATGTCAAAATGTATCAAGATTGGGGTTTTAGACTGTTCCCATTGGTGGACATGGGGTCAAGCGGTAAAGTTCTCACATAGTCCGCAGGATTAAGTCATCGCACTTGCTGGTTCCGGTTTTAAAGACAGTCCATTGTGTTATCCTTGGCGAAGCTCCCAGAGTGTACTTGATAAGAACATCATCTCCTGGGGTCAGGACTAGGCCATTGTTGCTGGCAGTGACGCATGCGCACTTCACCAAGAACCTCGTGTGTCAGCAGCAGTCACGTTATACGTCTCGTTCAGCCATCTTGAAATAGGCCGAAATGGTCAACTTAAGCAAAACAAACACAAAAACGTAATTAAAACATAGAAATGGCTAATAACATGTTAAACCCTCACTAATTCCCTTATGTGTAAGTAATTATCTAGCATATTAGCAACATTCAAAGCGTTTATACTCACTCAATGATGCGCAACTTACAATTACATCACAAAGCAACATATATCATGCAATATTCTAATTTTCTATTATTAGTATGCGTACATATGTTAGTATACAATTAGTGTAGCCATGCAAAGTGCAATTCCCACGTGTAATTCTTTTGTTAATATAATTGGTAAGTCTCCACTTCAAACAAATTAATATTATTACTATTAGTTGATTATTCAGATGAATATAAACATGCAGAATGGGGGGGTATACAACATTTTGTACTACCCTCTCCAGCAATCCCCCCTTTGGTGATTATATCACCACACCAACAAAAATTTTGTATCCCTTTTTACGGAATTTCAAAGTGATTTCTTGTTTTATTCATATTTCAGTTTCCCCTGTTTCTTCTCTTTTTGCTGTTTTATACATACTCTCCTTGATTTCTTCCAATTTTATTTCTTCAAATTCTCTTTCTTGCTTCTTATCTCTTCTCCTTAAGTTTTCTCTTTTTAACTTTTTCAGATTTTTATCCTTTTGACGACAAATACATCCTAGTCTAATTATTAATACTAAGACAATCACACATGTTAATGGAAATAATATCTTACCTAAAAATGTACTACCTAGTTTAACTATAAAATCTTTAATAGCTGATAGTTTCTTTCCAATCTTTTCCCAAACACCTTCAACCTCCAGTGGTGCAATTTCGTCATGCAATTCTGTAATATTCTTAATATAAATTTTCAAATCTCTACTTTCGTCAGGAATGTAAGTACATCAATGTTGAACTTTCAGCATTCCACAGACTCCACCCTCTTTTGCCAATAAAATATCAAGGGCAAGTAAATGTTGCATTACCATAGCACGCATGGCAACCATTTCAGTATTTACCAATAAGAATCCTCCAGCGGTGCTTGTTGACAAGCGATCCACTACTGTTGAAAGTCTTCTAATTTTGTTTGCATTCAGAGATATTCCCACTGCGGGTATCAGTGCTCCAAAAATGTCACCCACAATTTCAGTCCAAGATTCTCTTTTACTACGTGCTAAATAACTATCTAAACTATGTACACCATCTTCTCCTCTATCCATATGAAAAATCTTTGGAAAAACCAGGCCAGCATAACATGTGCCATACCAATGGTCTGGCAAACGAAAATATGCCCTGTTCCCACAGATGAAATACAGTCCTGGAAAAACTGTATCTTTTCCACCTTTAAATCCCCATACTCCCATGATTCGGTATGTATCATGGCACTCACTATTCCCTACAAAATAATTATCATATGCTGTTTGATTCCTTCTAATACACAAGTTCCCTTTCTGAGGCCAATCTAAAGCCATAGTTGGACTCGTTTCCCCTTTCAAGTGTTTCTTCATTTCTACATCCCAAACTGTTTTCTCTACTTTCCCTTCTGAAGCCTTTCCTTGCATTTTCAATCTCCTTTCTTCAACCATATCTAAAAATGTCTTCTCTTCTGTCTTTAAACTACAAGTCAAGTTATTTCTAAATATGTATTCTAATGTTAGTTCTTTGGTCTCTAAGAAAAATTCACCTAATACCTTTGCAGGTTTTACCTTGTTTAGTTTGTTGATTGCCGGTACTTGTGAAAATATGGTATCTACATCTGAAAAATAATACTCTAATTTACCTGTTTGATAAAATAAACTAGCTATTAAACTACATGTTATTCCATAAGTTACTGGAAGGTGATGATAAGTCACTCCTTCAGATACAGATGCAGGTAACTGCATACATACGTAGCAATCCCTTACGTCCATTGTTTTTACATATTTATACAACAATTTTGAAAACACATTATTAGAAAAATCTGTTATAGACCTGTCTTTATGTAAATAATTTTTATCTATTCTAGTCGGAACTACCTTTTGAATCATCCCTATATTAGTTATGTTATCACTATGTCCTTCTAAGGTATCTATAGTAACTTCAAATGAGATTAGTAGAGCAAGTATACTCCAAAGAAGCATTAATAATCCTGTACAACAACAACACATTTTACACCATCTCCTAAAGAATGTACATCTACCTTTGCTACTATCTATGTTTGCCATCTTCACTAAAATGGACCGTGTCTTTTGACTTAGCCTCTTCTACTTCGCAACTAGTTTTCTAACCCAATTTACTCGTATCAATCGATATCTCAATCTTTTTATTTTATTCGGCCAAACGTCGTCCTTGGCAGCTCTTTTCAATTTACTCCCTTTGTCGTTCTTTTCAGTCCTCCAAGCTCTCTTTCTCAGAACTCGGCCTTCTGGTACTTCATCTTCGCTTTCTTCTGACTCTGTTTCAACTTGCTTTTTACTCTCAACAGTTTATTTTTCCACCACTTCTTTTGTTTTTCCTACTTCTGTCCCTCCTCGAATCTCCGGCACGCAATCTTCCTGCTGACTACTTGTCCCTGCTTCTAACTAGATGTTGGAGTTCCCTATACCTCCTCGGGGGTCTTCCGCAAAATTCTTTCCCTCTCTCTCTGTATCTGGCAACTGTTCATCTGAGTGTGTTATTTCAGGTGGAATTTCTCTCAATCTTTCTTCTGGCACTTCCTTCTCATGAATCTCTTTTATCGTCTCTCCACTGTCTTTTTTCATTGTTTTTCCCTTGTTATTTCCTGGAAGAGTGTGCTCTTTGTTCTGTCTCTGAGTCTGAACTGGTATCAGAAATCTGTAACCTTCTCCTCAGGTAATTACTTCTGGGGACAAAAGTTAGACTCGGCTCTGTTTCCCCCCTTTCAGGGCTTTCTTTGTCTTATGGCTCTCCGTCATCCGACTCAGTACTGGATTCTGATTCATTAAAATACTCCTTTTCTTTGCTGTCGACTGGATTTGGAATTCTCAAAGTATGGCTTGCATGGATCCAGTTCTTTAATCCAGCACACTTCACAGCTGTTGTTGTGGTCAAGATGACTTGTCTTGGTTTTCCCCACCTGGGAACCAAACAGTGTCTTCTTCTGTGGACTTTTATCCTTACCCAGTCCCCTGGGCTTAGATCATGGGCTGGCTTCTTTTCAAGTGTGGTGGCATCCGCTCCAACCTGATGAAACACAGAATGAACTGCGTCAACCAGGCTTTTACAGTATTCCAACACCATGTCATCAGTTATAGTCATCAGCTTGTTGACTGGCTTAAAAACGTGGCGCATGGCTCGTTCCATGATGATTTCATGTGGACTCAACCCTGTGGTTCTGTCTGGAATTGATCTAATAGTCATGAGTACTAGAGGCAAGACATACCTGTGGCTAAACACATTTTCCCTATTCTGTTTTTGATAGTACCATTCATTTGTTCCACTAAATCAGAAGCCTTTGGTCGATAGGCACAATGTAGTTTTTGTCGTACATTCAATGCTTCACAAATCAGTTTTATGATCATTTCTTCTTGTTGGGAACGCCTCTTCCCACCTGGAAAATGTACATCTACCTTTGCTACTATCTATGACCAAAACATACCTCAACCTGTTACAGGGAGGCATTTCAATGAAATCCACTTGCATTCTGGTAAAAGGCCCTCCTTCTCGACCTATTGTTCCTAGACTCACTACTGTTTTTCTTCCTGGATTATATTGCTGACAAATTAGACATCTCTGACAAAGACTTTCTGCTACAAGTCTGAATTTTGCATTATACCAAGTCTGCTTAAAGGACCTAATCATAGTGTCTCTCCCTATGTGTCCCTGTCCATGATACATCCGTGCCATGGCAGACATCATGCTATCAGGCATGACTGGTCTTCCATCTCGATAGACCCACACATGATATTTCTCTCTTGGTGCACATCCTGCTTTTACCTACTGTTTTATTTCTTCCTCTCCTGCTTCTTCCTGCAATTGTCTTACTTCTTCCCATGTTCCCACAGTGTTAGTAAACATTGGGAAACAAGAAATCACCTCCTTTTCCTTAGCCCGATTGGTTGTATTCTGATTTCATGCACAGTATTGCGCCATGTCATTTGCGAATTTGTTACCAGTGGCAATATAATCACCACTGCGACTATGAGCACAACATTTTACAACAGCTAATTGCCTAGGCAGCTGTATCGCCTCAAGCAACTTTCCAACCACTTCACCATTCTTAATGGGAGTTCCACTCGAGGTTAGGAAACCTCTCTGCAGCCATATCTGGCCGAAGTCATGGACCACTCCATAGCCATACTGGCTATCAGTTATCACAGTCACTCTCACACTTGCATGCTCTTGTCAAGGCAACAAGTTCAGCTACTTGGGCTGATTTTACTCCTTTCAAATAGGATGCTTCCATTACTGCTGCAACTGTACATACCGCATATGCTGCACTCAACACTCCATCATCTGTCCTCAAACAAGATCCATCGACAAACATAACATAATCACTTTCTGGTAAGGGTTCATCTTTTATGTCAGGTCGTGGTTTTGTACAGAAATCAAGTACATCCAAACAGTCATGATCTGCTTCATCTCTTAATTCCACATTCTCTGCATCTGGCAAAGTGTTGAAGGATTCACATTCACATATCTCACAAGACTCACATTTGTTGCACCCAATATGACCTTTTCATACTTAGTCAGCCGACTGTGTGCCATATACTGAGTACGACTCCTTGTTAAAAGGATCGCCACATCATGAGGTACAAACACTTTCACAGGATAACCCATCACAATTCCCTCACTCTGTTCCAAACTTCGACATGTAGCAGCTACTGCTTTCAAACACCCAGGTAGGGCTACAGCTACTGGGTCCAACATGGATGAAAAATATGCAATTGGTCTCCTCAGTTTTCCATGCTTTTGTACTAGAACAGAGAGTGCACATCCATTTATCGCACTACAATACAACTCAAACTCCTTTTCATAATCAGGCATACCCAATGCAGGTGCTTCACACAATCCTTCTCTCAATCTATTGAATGCCGTCAATTCCTCTTTGTTCAGATCAATTGGATCTCTCACATCACTTCTTGTCAGTCGTACCAAAGGTTTTGCGATCAATGAAAAATTGCTAATCCACTGACGACAATATCCAACAATATCCCAGAAACATTCTCACTTCTCTTTGGGTCATTGGTGGACTCATTCTCTTTATGATCCTGATTCTGTCTATGGTTATTCTTCTCTGTCCTTTTTCAATGTTATGTCCTAAATATTGTACTTCCTTCTTACAAAACTGTAATTTCGATGGTGACACTTTTAGTCCTCCATCTGCCAAATGATTCAGCAAGGCTACTGTGTCTACCTCACAAGCTTCACAGGTTTTCGATGCCACAAGCAGGTCATCGATGTATTGAACCAATACAGAATTTTTAGGCATTTCTAGACTTTCCAAAGACTTCTTCAATAGCTGATTAAATATTGAGGGGCTTTCTGTATACCCCTGTGGAATTCGGCACCACGCCAAAATACGCTCACCGAAACAAAATGCAAAGATTTGCTGACTGTCATGATGCAAAGGGATGGAAAAGAAAGCATGGCATAGATCAATTACTGTATACCATTCTGCGTCATGGGGAATCTGATATAAAATCACAGATGTATTCGGTACAATGGGACAGCATGGTACAACAATTTTGTTTATCTTTCTCAGATCTTGCACTATCCTGAACTTCCCACTAGGCTTTTTCAGTCCCATTATTGGTGAATTACATGGGCTACTCATTATCTCAAAATTTCTTGTTTTATAATTTTCTCAATCACAGGAGTAACTCCTTTGATTATTTCAGGTGTCAATTTATATTGCGGAACATTTGGATAACTTACTCCTTCTTTTACAGTTATTTTTACTGGGTCTACATTTCTCATCAATCCTACGTCTTCTCCTGTGAAATCCCAAACTTCTGCTTTTACAGATTGTTTTAATTCTTTTGGTAATTCATCAGGGTTAAATACAGCATAGGTTCCAGTAACCTCTTTCTCCCTGTTTGCCATTGTCATTTAATACAGCACATCATCAACTGGTGTTTCAAAGGCTATTCCATCTGGAGTACAAAATATAGTGCAGTTCATTTTGCACAATAAATCTCTACCTAACACGTTCACAGGACTGGTGTTGCACACGACAAATCGGTGCATTTCAGAGAATTTCCCTATGCTAACCTTCACTGGTTCTGTAAGGTACGTTTTAATCTGTCTGTTGGATACACCAACTACTTGGATCGTTTCATCCGAGAGCGGAAGATTCTTGACATCAGCTGATCTAACAGTTGATCGAGTAGCACCAGTATCAACTAGGAAAGTAATATTTTCATTATTAACTTTTCCATCTACAAATGGGCCTGTCTGGTCTACTTCTAGAGTTGCGCCAAGCACGCACTCTTCTTCCTCCCTTCAGCACCGTCAATAACCCTCTTCTGAATCGCTTTCATCGCGTTGCAGCGAATACAGCGAAGCAGCGCTAGCGCGTGGCGGCTTATTTACCTGTTTTTCGTTGAAGAATCCATTCTCTTTACTATACTTCTGGCAATTTTTGTTCCGTGGGAAAGGTGGTTTTGGCACCTGATTCTGTTGTGTTACAACCTGTTGTTGTCGCTGCTGTTGACCACACACCTCATTCTGCACCTGTGGATTCAATGATGCATTTTCATCGTTAGTACTCGGAGGAATGTCTTCCACGATATTTCCTTTACCTTTCCCAGGATTAAAGTTTTGTCTTGACCCTGCTTGTTCTGCTAATTGAGCTTCCTGTCTCTCTGCTACCTTTACTTGTGCCCACATAGCCTGTTCATTCAATTTTCGCTGTTTTGCTTCAATTTCATCACTGAAATATTTAGCATGTCTCAGTACTTCGTCTATTTTCTTATTTTGCCAATCTACGGTATGCTGCTTTATCATCTCACTAATTTCTGGACGAAGACCATATACAAACCTATATACAAAATGACTCAAATCCTTTTCATTTAGATTTTCATCTCCACTAAATTTTTTAAAGGCCAAAATTAACCTCTCATAATAGGCATGTACTGACTCTTTGCTTTCCTGATGTGTTCTGTCAATTTTTACCCAGTCTGTCTCTTTAGGAGGTACTTTGTTTTTCAAAAATGCCATAACCTGTTCTTATTTCTTCATTACCTTGGGGTCTGGAGCCCCTGTTTTTGGATCCCTTGGGTATTCCTTTGTCGGCCAATCTATCATGATTTTGCACTCTGTCCATAGATCTGCTGGTACTATTATGTCAAATAAGCTATTTAGATCAATCCACAATACTTTGGATAATTTTACAAATCTGTCCACCTGTCTGTACCACTCAACAGGTTTTTCATGTAGTCGAGGGAAGTCATTCGTAAATGACAAAATATCCTGTCTAGTCAATGGAACATGTACATATCCTCCTCCTGGAATCTCTCTCATAGGGCATTCTGTCACAACCTTCTCCTTTTCTCTGACAGGGAAAGCTGAAAAAGTCTTATCCGAAACCTCATCTCGTTTTCGATACCATCTACTTTTCCATTTGTCCACATCTCCCCATTTTCTCAACAAAATAATTATCTCCTTAATCTGACCTATTCGTCCTGTGGTATTCATGTTTTCAATGTCTTTTTCAGTGAAATCTACCCGATATGGTTTCTGTAGTGCTTTTACCTTTTCAATATCAATACCCATTTCATTTGCCACTTCTTCTAATCTTTCATGGAGACTTTTTGCTCTCCATGTTACGCTTTTACACAGAAATAACAACTCCTCATCTTGGTAAGTTTTTAACTTTTCCGTAGGGATAGTTCCTACTATTAATTCTTCTAGTACCATTCGTAGTTTGGCCACATCTATTGACTGAGATTCTTTGTCTTTCTTCTGCAAGCTTCTCAACCATTCACTCAATTCCTCTGTAGATGGTCCTACTGGCTTCTCTACAGTTCCTTGTCCAAAATCCTTTTGTGTTTCTGATATTGACTTCACTATTGTCATACGCCTTTCTGCACAGTTTTTGCCTACAAACGGGTTATTTGAAAAATTTGGTTCAATCATACTCATAGTCTGTCTCCATGGATTATCATTCTGACTCATTCTTGGTTGTTCAACCGGTTTATTACTTTTATCGTCAAACAGTGTTCGCTATCTTTCTGTTTATCAAAAATAGCCATTACTGGATCTATCGTTACTGGAACTGTTACTGCTTCCAGATTTTTAGTCAATTCTCTTATTTTCTCTGTTAATTCTAGGGTCGTTTTCGCTAGTTCTGCTGAATTGTCTTCGTTTATTTTACCTCCGGACTTCTTCACTACCTCTCCAATGGAATTGTTCTTTCCCAAATCTTGGAACTCTGGTTCCGATTTTATGATTCGTACTGTTTCTTTCATTGGGGCACTTGGGGTTAATATTTCTGGTTCTGGTCGATATGGAGGTGGATTTTTATAGAACATGTCATCAAGAACATCATCCTCTGATTCATTCACTCCATACCCTCTTGATTCCACATTATGCCTCTTTTCTACACACTTTCTTCCTTCATTCTCTCCTGCAGTTCTTACGGGAAACAAACCCTCAGTCATACTCGCATTCCGCCACCTTCTCATTCGATCATCATGAGTCTCATGTCCGTTTCTATGTTTTTCTATGTTTTTCCTGCATCTCATCTTCCCACTCCGTTAATGCTTCGAATTGTGTCGGTCTAGGTCTTGGTTCCAAATTCATCATTTTCTCTCTCAAATTTCTCAAAACTGCCAAATTAAATGAACCATGTTCTGGAAAAGCCAACACTCCGTCCTTTTTGGTATACTTGACCCAATTATCTAACCAAATACAGGTGTGATATCCATATTTCGCAACCATAAAGGATGCAGGGGTGTTTGGTGGAGGAAGTAACTGTCCTTCCCTAGTTACGATCGGTTTGTTCTTTTTAAACGACTTTTTAATTCTACCAAACCAAGACTTTTTCTCCTTTTCTGGTGGATCGTAATACATTTTTCTTTCTTTCCGTGTATCACTAGTCTCTCCTTACACTGTACCGCTATTCTGTCCTATCGTAGCGCGACTCACACTAACTAGCCAATATGGAGCGTCTATGTCACTTTTGCAATTCTCCAATCCCAGCGTGACTCACACTAACGCACCAATCCGGAGCGTTTACGTCACCCTGTACTTCTCCACTCCTAGCACGGCGCACACTAACGCACCAATCCAGAGCGTTTTACGTTTCTGACCGACTGTCCAATCCCAGCGCTGTCGTTCTGACGTCAGCAGCCGCTGCCACAACTTCTGGTCCTGTCTACCCCTCCTTTGCAAAATCCACTCTGTAAGCTTTGTTTCAAAATGTACAATTCTGTTAGTAACAACATAAAAACACCACCATTGTTCGCTTCGCTAACCAAGGAATAGCAATAGACCTTTCTCACGAGAATTCCGTCTTTCCCGAGAGCAGCGCTTACCTCTGCCCTACTACGGAATCGTTACTTACGTTGATAAAGTAGCACATCCCTCTACCTTACCCTTCTAACAAGCATTAGCTAACCGTATCTCCAGAATTAAGACACATAGTTGGAGACCCAATGCTCCTGAGAAATAAACTTTCACGCACTTTCACACTAGAAAAATGTAGTACATTCACACAGAATCCTGTCTTTCCCGAGAACAGCGAACAGTCTGTCCTACTACAGAATTGTGACATACGTTAACAAAGTAGCACTTCCCTCTACTTTATCCTTCTAGCAAGCTCAGAGAACACCTGTTACCTTTCCAGTGATAAGCGTTATCGGAATGCCATTTGGACTCCTGGTACCTAAGACCAAAATTTCACAGGTGACCTTCGCTATCATACACACTTATCTCACACAGAAAATGTCTCTAATGGCAACACATGACGATGTCACCGAATCGAACCCAGACAATGCGTCGTGCAACTTCAATCGTTACACGTTTCTCCCTGTGTACCTACAGGGCAACTACAATTCCATCTTTCCCGAGAGCAGCGCTTACCTCTGCTCTACTACGGAACCGTTACAAACTTCCGACTTCCTACATCCCAGAAGCCGTGCAAACAACATAGAACTGTTGTTAGAACTCGACGCGACTCAACATAGTGTTAGTACATAAGCCAATATCAATAACCAATAATCAATAAGCAATATTCACCAAACCAAAATAATAAAAACGATAACTCAGCTACCAGAAAAACTGTTGCAGCGTGGAACATCAAATTCCCCTTTCGTCACAGACCAAATACCGCAATAGCAAATTCACTCAAAACATTCATTGGTGGGGGCCCATAACACCAACACACATACTTCATTGATCTGCTTCCCTAGAGGAATAAGTTTCCAAACGCTGACATGAAAGGAATATCGTTACCTAAAACCCTAAATGCATTGAATACTTTATCAACTCTAACCTTGTGATATTCCCCTCATTGGGTGATGAATCATTTAGTTGTTTTGTAGTTTAGTGATCTAATTCATTTATCTATATTCTACTCTTTCTCCTAATTTTCTTCTTCAAATAATTGACACAACACATTTATCAATTAATCAAATATCGCTTATCTAATAAAATTGCAAATTGTTAGAAATCATCATCCAAAACACAGAACATCATATTTACCTAAGTCAGTCAAGTCGTGGTAAAACCTTAAAATTCATCAAAGTCAGGCCGCAATTCAGTCTCTCAAAGATTCAGGATAACAGCTTTCCAGCAGTGTCACCGTCCTCTCCGTCAGCATAACGTCAGGAAATCGAGTTCGTCAAAGAGGAGAGAGTTTTTTAGTTCACTTTCCTACCTACTTTTATAATGAAATTAATGTCAAAATGTATCAAGATTGGGGTTTTAGACTGTTCCCATTGGTGGACATGGGGTCAAGCGGTAAAGTTCTCACATAGTCCGCAGGATTAAGTCATCGCACTTGCTGGTTCCGGTTTTAAAGACAGTCCATTGTGTTATCCTTGGCGAAGCTCCCAGAGTGTCCTTGATAAGAACATCATCTCCTGGGGTAAGGACTAGGCCATTGTTGCTGGCAGTGACGCATGCGCACTTCACCAAGAACCTCATGTGTCAGCAACAGTCACGTTATACGTCTCGTTCAGCCATCTTGAAATAGGCCGAAATGGTCAACTTAAGCAAAACAAACACAAAAACGTAATTAAAACATAGAAATGGCTAATAAAATGTTAAACCCTCACTAATTCCCTTATGTAAGTAATTATCTAGCATAATAGCAACATTCAAAGCGTTTATACTCACTCAATGATGCGCAACTTACAATTACATCACAAAGCAACATATATCATGCAATATTCTAATTTTCTATTAGTAGTATGCGTACATATGTTAGTATACAATTAGTGTAGCCATGCAAAATGCAATTCCCACGTGTAATTCTTTTGTTAATATAATTGGTAAGTCTCCACTTCAAACAAATTAATATTTTTACTATTAGTTGATTATTCAGATGAATATAAACATGCAGAATAGGGAGTATACAAAACTTTGTACTACCCGCTCCAGCACAAGCACCTTTGGAAGGTCAGACATGAATAGATTAAACAGGGTTGGTGCAAGCGCACAACCCTGTTTCAATCCTTTTGTTGTGGGAACTTTCGAAGAGATGTGAGTACCGCCACCTAGTTTCACCTGTACCCAAGTATCTGTGTGTAGAAGCTTCAGCATATTTGGAATAGGCTGTGCTATGCCCCATTGCTCCAGTTTCCCCCACAGTCTACCCCTTTCTACATTATCAAAAGCAGCGCTAAATTCAATATAACATAGGTGTAAAGGTTGTTCAAAGGCTTTGGCTGCGTCGATTATTAGTGAAATTGTAAGGATGTTTGTAGATGTGCTGGCCATTTTGTGAAAGCCGGTCTGGTTCAGCGGTATTATCAAGTTCACCTCAGCCCAGTTTGTAAGCTCCTCTAGTATGGAGCCCGCAAAATATTTAGCTTTTTTGTCTATCAGGGCTACTATGCGATAGTTGTTGGGCTCAGCGTTGTCTCCCTTTTTAGGTCTCGCCTGAGACAGCGCTTTAGCGCTGCTCTGGCGAGACTTATAGTAAGCACTTTTGGAAGTGCAAACAAGTGCTTTCAGGCCGCCAACTACTGTGCATGTGTGCCGGGCGCGCGCACCATTTGGCAGCCTGAAAGCACTCGATGTCTTTCACTTCCGCTGCCGCTCGGCCGCTTTGATGTTTTATCGTGATCGCGATCACTTTCACATTCGCGGCCGTACGGCCGCTTCCCTTCCTACTTTAATGCACTGTTAAAGCAGAATCCACGCGTCGTAAAGCACATCGTGACCCCATCCCCGGCCATCGCTCTAGTTTCATGCATTTTGGTTGTCTTGTAACGTTTGAACAATCCTTAGTGCTCTGATTAGATGTCATATTTTCGTCCAACTCTTTTAATTACGGTGTTCCAAAGCGCACTCTGAATTGCTGGTGTCCTTAGGGTCTCTGTTAAGACTGTTCGTGTTCCTTGAAAAACTCTTGTGTGAACAGGTCGTTATTTCTTAGCATTCACTATATCGGCATTTTTACAATATCAGCGGTTTCCGGTACCCTGCAGTTCCTCTTGTATCTACCACATTAGATGTAACGTGTCCTGTGACAGAAATTCAGGCACGGTTTAAGTACATATCAGATGACAAATTGGTGCACATCCATTGGCAATCTTCGGCGTTTTCTTTAGAACAAGTTGATAGCCATCAGCAAAATCTTGGCAGGAAACGTGCAACGTGTTTAGGAAGATCCTCCTTCTAAACTAATGGGTGTTCAGGCCTGGCTGAGTTGGCCATGAAAGATAACCCGCTGTCTCTTCCGAAGCACCCACAGGCCCTACAATAGGATCACTTGGCGACTGCGTTACAAGTGAATTCTATCGGCCATTTTGTATAAAGAAGACATCCAGTGACGCAGCAAAAATCATGCAGCCTGCTTTCTCCTAAACAAAACACGGAATAAACTGTGCACGTAACAGCAAAGAAAAATACCGTAAAATGAGCATTTTACGCTGTCTTGCGTTTTTGGCGCAACCTAGTATCAATGATCCGCGATTTCGCTATTTTGCAGAACCGTCATCCTTGTTCGTTGTTGCTGTAAACAAGGGCTGTGGAGAAGCTTACACATGCCGGGCTGCCGGTGCCGTGCGGTCAGATGCTTTTGAGAGCGACCCTGATATGTATTTTACGCGCAAGGAGATAGATCTATGTCGATAAATGTTTTAAGACCCAGCCACATTGAGCACCACAACCGGCAGATTTCCTCTGGCAGTGCTTTATTGCGAGGTAAAGCTACCGTAAGCCTCCTTGTACAGGCACAACTTTTTGGGACTTCAGTAAAGTGCTTTAAAGCCTTGGGACAATGTCCAGGCTAAATGCAATTCATAAATACATACATTTACTTTGACACATTGTTGTCAGGCGTGTATCTTTTATTCTAGCGGTTCACATGTGATGATCGTACTACAGGTCCCAAAATGCACTGGTTTATGGAACTAAAGACCAGCGCCGGGCCCTAAGTGTGGGAGTGGGGTGCCATTCGAGTCGCCTGTTAATGTTCGTATATACAGTGTGAGATCTTACGTAAATGGTTTAGGGTCTCAGATGTCTAGCTAGTTCTTGCTTTTCAGATCTGGCAACTTTGGATTCTGCCCCCTGTAGGTAGCAATCTCTCTGCAAGTTTCTTTAAATGGGATAAAGAAGGTGGTCTTAAAAACAGGAGCCCGGCCAAAGAAGCATGTCTAAGATCCTATATAATTAAAGAAATGTCTTAAAACCTTTGAACTAGATTTCCCTCCTTCAGTGCTTTAACTAGGAGAAAAAGACAAGTTCCTCTCTAAAAGTGACATGACCAAAGAGTCCTTCCCAAGAGGCGTAGCCTATGTGGCTTTGCACAATGTTCCCTGACCAGTCCTTTGGATGCCTTGGTGTGAGTTTTCTGTTATTGCATCCACGCATCACCCAACAAAGATAATGTGCCTAACATAAACCAGACATTGGATTTGTCAGTGCTTTTTATCTTTATCTGATAAGTGAGTAACACAGCATTTTCTTTGTCTTTGGATTTCTAAATATTTCAAGAGCTGTATGCCTCCTTCACACACTCTCACACAAAATAGTAATTGCAGTGGGCATCTATGTGAACATCTATCCAGTGGTCGAAGTGGGCGGGATCTGAGGGGCAGAACAACACATATGAGCTACTTCCAATGGATGTTTTCCCCTCCCTATGTCTCCATACGCACATACCGCTTAAAGCACTCAGATGACCATCTGCCCAATTGCATAATCCTATCCCTCCCCCACCACTCCTGCGCTGTTGGCCACCCCTATCCTGAAAGAGTGTGTCCCATATTCAGCTGGCACTTCACCCAAGTTGCCCAATTCTCTCCGCAATACCCACTGCAACTGGTGTGCCGACACCCATGCCCCATCCCTGTGGCGAAAAACTGCTGCTGACTCCGCCCCATTCACTACGCGCCTGGTCTCCATGTGCCCCAGGGGCCCAATCAGCTGTCCTGGTTGATGCACTACTAAGGCCACCGCGGACCATACTGTGGCAGTGTTGTAGCAGTCCCATGCCAACCTCTGACTGGCCACCCAGGACCTTTCCCTCTCTTCCCCTCGGGTGTATCAGCAGCATATGACACACCAGAGTCCACATGTCCCCTGCGAGTCTGACCCTGAAAAAGAAAAGGTAGGTCCAGCGTTACCATTGTTAGTTACCCTATCTGCCCCCCTTCGTCCTGCTCCAGCACCCAAACACAACCTCCCCTGGGTAATGCACCCTGCTCCCACCTCCCCTTGCCCGGATGCCCCTGCCTCCCTGCCGTGAACTGCTCCGCCGTCCCGCCCCTCCCTCCTCCTGCCAGGGGCCTCACACTACTAATTATCCTTTCCCATTCCGCAAACCTCCCCTCCCTTTCACCCTCCCCAAAACTCCACTCTAGTGCTGCTGCTATCAGCCTAAACGCTGGGCCTTCCATGTGGGCCCGCGCTCTGTTCTTCTCATCCCTTCGCCCCTTCCCCCGCTGCACTGGGTGGTCTTTGGGTGCCTGTAGGACCATCCACCCGTCTTCATTCCACCTGTCCCTCATTGCTTGTGGGGCCCTCTCCAACCAACCCCCTGCCGCTAGTGACACCGGGGGACACCCCCTTCCATGCCTTCCTCACTTTCCACGTCCTCCTCTAACGCCCTCGTTGGCTGATCTTCCCTGCCGTCAAACATAAGCTCCCCATTGTTTTTTCTTGCATGCCCATGCCAGCGTCTCCACTCTCTCCCTTCTGCTCTGTGGCAGAGAGCTTATTGGTGTCATTCCTCTTCTCAGGCCCCCTATTTTTCTCTGCCCCCACCCCTTCCCCATCCCTCCTCCTCGACCTCATGTTATCCTTTCTTTCCCTCCCCAACTGCCAGAGCACTATCTCTAGGGCACAACACACAAATGCACACCACAAAATTCAACTATTGACCATCGCATAATTTCACACAACACAAATCAACACAATTCAACTCCACATCATTCGAAATGCCACATAAATACAATCCATCAAATTCAACTCCATACATTTCCACTCTGCTCCATGCCACATAATTCCACTTCACATAACACCACTCCATGCAAAATAATTCCATTACACTCCACGCAACACAATTCAACTCCAGATAATTCCACTCCACATAGTCAACCTACATACTTACACTTCACACCACATAATTACACTCCATATATATACACTCAGCTCCAAAACACATTACACTCAACAAAATTCAACTTCAGCATGCCCTGTATTTACACTCCACATAATTCCACACCATACCACACAATGCCACGCCACACAATTCAATGCAACACAATTCCATACCACACAGAATAATAACACTCTATTCCATACCACACAATTACACTCCACATAATCTACTCCATGCCACATAGCAACACTCCACATAAATACACTTCACACCATGCCACATGATTTCGCTCAACATAATTTCACTCAGTGCCACACAATTCCACACAACACAATTCAACTCCACACAATTCCATTCCACGACACAAAATTCTACTCCACAACACATAATTCAACTAGATACCACATACATCCAATCCACACATCAGAATCCACATCATGCCACATAATTCTACAACATACTACATAATTCCACTCAATACATGGCACTTTACGACACACAATACCACTAGACATAAGCCCACGAAACTTAATACTGCATAATTAATATCCACATAATTCTATTGCACACCATACCACATAAATCCACCTCACAGAACTCCACTCAATGCCACACAAATCCAAAACAAACAATACCACTCCAACCCACATCATTTCACACCACATAATTGCAACCCACACAATATAACTCAACATCATGCCACATAATTCAACTTCACTACATGCCACTCCACACCAAACAATGCCACTCCACGTAAATCCACATCATGCAATATAATTACGCTCCATATAATTCCACTCCACACCATGCCACATATTTACACTGCACATATTTCATCTCCACCCCACATACATCCACTCTACTCAATAAAACATGGCTAAAGACATTGACAACGCCAATTGCTCTCAGAGTGCTATCTACATTATTTAATGTATGCAATAAAAGTCTAGCAAATAAAAAACTATCACTCTATAATAAACACATACGGTATGGTGCTGTGTTCTTTTGTTACTGTTTAGCAAAAGTTGATTATTCGGAGGCAGTGAGTTGCAGTTATCAACAAGCATTTGCAATGCAATAGGTCTCGCAGTTACACGAGTTAAAGCTATTGGCATTGTAAATGACAATGCCAATAGGCATTGTTATTTGCAATGTCAATAGCTCAAACTCGCGTAAATGCGAGACCTAATGCATTGCAAATGCTTTTTTGTTTTTGTGTACTTTCTCAGTCAGGGGTCATCGGGCAGCTGCAGAGCTTGTTTTAGTGTTTCTGCTTACATTTACTGTCTAAAGTATGCACTGATAAGGGTAGAAGTACAGGAATATGGCGATTTCTTCCCTAATATACATCACTGTTCTATTCTAATCCCATTTGAAGTAATCCTGTAAAATCCTACCTATGAATCTTCTGAAAACACGCCACTTAGCGATACTTTACTCTGTAAAGTTTACAGACTGTAATTTTGCTTTAGCTTTAATATATCACTCCAACACAGCTTCTTTCTTTTTTCTGGTCCGATGTCCCATGAAAAATAACTATGTGAACCAATCACGCGCGCGCTCACGCGGTGCCAGTCAGTGGTGCGTGCAGGCCCTGTGGGGGAACTAGCAGATTGTTGGGCAGGCTGGTTGATGCCTCTCAAAGGCCTGCAGGGCTCGCAGTTACTTGAGTTTAAGCTATTGGTATTGTAAATGACAATGCCCTTTATTTAAGTTTTTAAAACAAAAATAAAAGGCATTGTTATTTGCAATGGTAATAGCTCAAGCTTGCGTAAATGCAATAGGTCTCGCATTTACAAAAGTTTAAGCTATTGGCACTGTTCATGACAATGCCTTTTTTATCTATTTTATAAAACAAACACATAAATAAATGCCATTATCATTTAAAATGCCAATAGCTAGTGTTGCATTATTATTAGCAATGCCAACTGCTCACACTTTTATAATGCGAGACCTATTGCATTGCAAATGCTTGTTGTAGATTGGCACTATTGTCTAGCCCTTCCAGGATTCCGGTATTCTATTTAACCGCCTGACTTCCAGAAATAGAGGTTGCAGAATATCAGCCCAGTCTTCACTCTTTGCTTTAAACAGGGCAGGCGGAATGCAGTTTGGTCCCGGAGCCCCTTCTTTCCTTCCTTTAGCAATCTGCTTTTTGATTAAGAGGGACAGGGGGCCGCTAACTGCGCCTGATGGACTGTTTTCTTTAGGCGGAAGCTCCTGCTCCTTCATCTCAGTTGTGCTTGCTCCGGCTTCTTCTTCTGGCGTCCGGCTATTGGCCATTTGTGTTCCAGCACCTTCTATTTGATTGTTAAAGTGTGTAGAAAGGAATTTTACCTAGTTTACTTCTGAAATTTATGACCCAATACCCTTATGATGTGGATAGATAAACCTGTTCACAGTTTTCCAGAAACAGGCGCTGTTGTTGCAGTTTGTGTCGTGTAAAAGTTTGCGCTCTCACGAACTCTGTTGATGTTCCACTTCAGCCTTTTTAATTTTGATCTTTCAGCGACGCTTGTGCACTGGCATTCCCTGGGAGTCTTCTCAGCCTGCGCAGAGTTGCATTTATTGATTTTTTGAGGTACTTGAGCTGTACTCTTTGATCTTTCAGGATTTTATTTTTTCCATATGCTTTCTTGGTGCAGTCTTTTGTTGCAAAGGCATCTGCGTGTTGTTCTAGCAGTGTGGCAGTAAACTGGTCCCAGCATGTTATTTTGTCTTTTGGACTAAATACTTGCGAGCTGAAGAGTTGGATTGCTGCTTCAGCCTTAGAGTTTGTATTGTTTAGTGTGCATTTAATCCTTCTTAAATTGGAGGTAAAAATAGACCCCAAAGCTGCATCTGGCCTAATTGGTCAAGCTGCAGACATTCTTATTTGAGATTCTTGAGGGCAATGATCACTATCGCCCTTGTCCCCATTCTGTACCCAGAGATATATGGGAAGAGAGGGAAGCTTGCAAAGGTGTAATCCAATATAGAAATTGTAGTAGGAGAGTAATATGAGTCAACTGGAAATCTTCTGTTTAATGCTCGGAGGTTTCGATGTTACAAATCTGCAAGTAGGCGGCTGTTACAGCGTTTCTTCTTTGCATACAGTGGAGCGCATTGTATAGGAATGTTGTAGATTACGTTTTGTATAGCTACCTCCTCTCCTTGTGTTGAGCCTATGAGATGTTGATTTAGGACCCCTGTCAAGATAAACTTCGTATTTTCCATCTCTGTGACGTACTTTGCTACTTGGTTTACAAGTTCTATTGAGTCCTTTGCTTTGTGTTTGGGGTGGACATACGAGTTAATTAGGCACACCTCTGTTTCTTCTTTCTAGAGAGAGATGGTGATTGTAACTGCTATTATTGTATTCGTCGTCGAGCCCATAAGAGTTGTTGAAGGTAAACTTGTTGTAGAGACATAGGTGGCCAGCCCACCAGAACAGTGGCCAAATCTGCCAGTCCTAGTTGCTGGACTAGCAAAGCAAATGTACCCCTTAATGTGCTGAGGGGCTATAAGCCAGGTTTCCTGTAGCAGGATTATGTCATAAGTTGTAACATACTGCAAAAAGTCTGGGTCCTCTATTTTTGTTGCTAAACCATTTATATTCCATGAGCATAGTCTGAAAAGGGGTTCCTTTACCCTGCAATGGATTATGTCTCGCAAGTCGCGTCAATCTTCCTCTGAGCGTGGAGTTATGGTGCGCGATATTTGATCCTTGTTGAAACCATGGCTTGTTCTAGCAGCTGCCCATGGAGATGTTTCTTGTCGGTCCCAAAAGCTCCTGGCACTCTGTTGACGCGATCTTCCCCGTGTGCCTCTAAGTACACAGTTTGAGTGTGCTTGGCTTGTTTTTGGTCCAGGGCTTGCATTGCTTAATAATGGAGATGGGTAGGCTGGTTTCTGAAAGGGGGCAATGGCAATGCCCCAACTTTGAAATGTGCCCAGTTCCGCCAAGATTTTCTCTGCAGTTTTACTTGTGATCCAGGTTGTTTTTGTGGTCTCTGGACATTGAGGGTTGGTGGTATATATAAACTGTATGGAGAGTACATCCGTTGACCTTATTTTGGTGAGATTTGGAATTGACTCCATTAGTCTTAGAATATTGCCTCGATTTAGTGTGTCCTGATTGCCCTTGGAGGTGTAAAGAGGATAGAATACCAGAGCCTGTGTGTTCTTGTTTTTAATTTGTGTTGGCGGCAGCTGTAAGTTTGCTATGGCCATAGATTCTGTTTGAAGTGTGCTGCTGGTTACTTCTTTAGGCTGTGTTTCCACTTTGATTCTTGATATTTCAGCCTTATAATTTCTTGGGATGAGCTTAGGTGTTCTTGACATGGGGGAAGATTGTTTTGATTCTTGCCCCTTGTGCTGTATCCCTTTGTCCGGAAACCTCGAGCTGGAACTGACATTAGTTGGTGTGATAGGCCAGTTGTACTCTCTGTGCGATGACTTCTGGTTTGGCCAATCTGGCCTGTCTGTTGTTCCACAAGCTTCTCTTCTGGGCCCATTCTTTAAACTCGTATTGATGGTTTTTTGCTTAATGTTGATCAGCTTTTGGGTCGCGGAGTTGCGCACCTCTCCACTTTTCTCTTGTGAGTGTGCGGGTTTATTAGGTGAAACCCTTATTGTATTGGCTGTTGGTTTTGGCCTCTGTCAGCTTTTGTTGTTAGAGGGATAGTTGTGGAGCCTTGTCTTCTCCCGTCTTTGGGTTCTGTGTTGACCCCGGGTGGGAATCTTTGTCCATTTTCTTCTCCAGTTTCCCCGTGTGCCCTTGTTGCGATCGACTGGTTTGGGGCATCTTCTTGTTCCTGGGGATGTTTGTAGATGATTGTAGATGATTGTACTTGATTTAAAGAACTTACATCACCTGGGTTAATGTCCCGTTTGTTGCATGAGCCTGAGAAGATGGGAAAGTAAGCTGTTGCATCTGTGTGAAGCTTTGGTTGCGCTCTTTCCTTTTCTGTTGGCGGCGTTGCTTAGCATTAAGTTTCGGTAATCCTCAGTTACCGGACACTCCCATCTTCTCAGTGTCCCCATTGGCATTTCCTATATGCATATTACTGATTGATTGGTCATTGATTGTTCCCTCCACGGTGTTGGGATTGCCCTTAGATTTTATTATTTTTCCTGCTGTTACACTTTTCATGTCCTTTATCATGTTGCTTAGCATTGAGGGCAGGGTGGATAACTTACCATCGACCTGATCGCAGTTACAGCTGAAGTGGGACTTGGATTGTGCTCTTGTTATCAACCCATTCAAATTGCCCAATTTTTCATCGATGCCAGCAGTAAAGACTGCCAGTGTATTCAGTAGTGTTAGCTGGATCTCCATTTTGTCCGATTGAAATTGCAGTGCATTGACCGCCAATTGAATAGTATTTAGAAGGGAAGTCCAAGCGCCAGCATTTTGTTCCTTTGTTTGCGCGCTCTTTTTTGAGCTGTTTTTAACCTGTTCTGTGGAAAGTAGATTCCCTGAAAGCTCTTGGGGGATGTCCACCCTTTGTTTCTGGATCTGTTCCTGATCTGGGGAATAGGTTGCGAGCATGTCCTCCCATTCTTGTGTATTAGTTCCGGTATCCCTGCGCCTACTCCTGTTCCTCTTTGTTGTATGAGAGGGCTCCTTTGAGCAAGGTGTAGTGGGGTTATTGATGCTTTATTCCTTGCCGAATCCGTTATTTTAATGGGGTTACTATGGCAGCTGGTCATGCTATTAGTTGTGGGGCTGAGGTTAGTTGCATTGACTTGATCGTCGTCTGCTCTCCTTGAATCATCTTTAGTGTCGCTTGCAGCCTTGATTTTTTTGGTGGCCCACTCAACTTCCCTGGCATCTAATTGTAGTAGTGGTACAGAGGATTCTTGGAGCTCATAGTTTGCGCTAGGAGCCCCTTGAGTGCTACCCTGCTGGCTGATTTGTGTTGGAGAGAATCCTAAATTCCCGGACTCACCCGCAGGAGGTGTAATCTCTGCCACTTGCACCCCTGGAGATTGAGGCTTGATTTGCAAGGCTGGCTTAGTTGCTGTGATGCCCTGCCTTCCTCTTTCGACACTGCGATTGGAATAGGTGCTTGGGATTGCAGGGGTAACAGCAGCGTTTGCAGGCCTTTAAGGGTTGCGTTGCTTGAAAAAAGGGCTGACACTGGATCCCTTAGAAAGTTAAACTTCATATAGATCTTAGGGTGGTTGGAGCACATAGCACTCGTGGATCCCTTCTGTGCTGTAATCTCACTTTGTCTCTGGTCTGTTGGTATAAGTTTTGATTCAGCACTGTGCTGAGCTTCAGGGGTTTGTTTCTTGCCTTTTCTCACCCTTGTCCTGGGCAGCATTGCCTCTCTCGATCTGCCGGACCTAATTGAGCCTGTGTGATTTGGGAAAAAAATAAAATAAATCGGCAGTGGCAGCAGCAGATCTGCAGGAGATCTAAACCGGTGGCCAATGCGCAATGTCCAATATCCAATATGCAAAGCCCCAATGGAGCGGTGCACAGAGTGTGTAAGGGGCTGAGGCCAAAAAGAGGGGTTGGGTTAATTCACCAAGCGATGCTGGTGTAGGCGTAGGCAGTTTTCTGGCCTCGCTCCCCTCCTTCCCCTTCCCCTTCCCCCACACTCACCCGCCACCTGTGGTGAGCTCACTGCCAGGGTCCGCCTGGGTCCACCTGGATCTGATGGATGGATTGCAGCAGATCAGCAGGCTCCCCCGCCGAGCTTAAGGCTGCACCCCCAAAAACACCCTGAAGCTCCAATTCCAATCCTTCCACAGAGGTGCAAAGCTGCAAGGGGTGCTTCTCAGGAGCTGGAAAGCACTTTCTGTCGGCTCCTGGTGCAAGGCAAGGTGTAGCATCCTGGGAAAACGGAGACCAACAGACGCCCTTCACTTCAGGAGCGTCCCGCGCCACGGTGGGAGAGGCTGCGCTTTATAGCGCGGTGGAAACTCCTCCCCCTCACCTGTGGCAGTGGGAGTGGGGTTGGTATGCCTTGCGTTGCACCCTGGCACTCGTAGTCCCAAAAGGGTGGATGACGGTCCCGGTGACTGCTGTGAGGTGATTCTTTTGGCAGGCAAGGTGTAGCACCCTGGGTTTAGGCTCCCACCAGGGTGTATCAGCAGGGAAATCGGAGACCAACAGACCCTCTTCACTTCAGGAGCGTCCTCGTGGGGAGCACGTGACAATCATGGCCTGGAAAATTTCCTTAAAAAACCTCCAAGTGGGTTACTGAAAGCGGGAGCTCGTGCTGCGAAGTGATTACCCTCAGTGACAGTCTTTTCTACTGCATTAGTCACCTTTGTGCAGATTAGGCAGTACGAAAATGTCTCAGCAGCAAACTGAACAGAGAGGCAAGTTCATGCGTCAAAGCATGCAACATTGAGGGTATTTGATTCTGGGACCAGAAGTAGTTATGGATGCAAAGGGAACAGTCAGGTAGCAAAAAAGGTCCCTCAATGCGTGGGCCTTACTGGGGCCCTGTCTCCAGGGCATTGTAGTAGAAGATGCCGGATAGCAGATGCCCTGGGAGCTCCTTAGTTGCTTCCTGCCGTGAGCTCACACAATCCGCTCCGTCCACTGTATGCTCAGCATCGGCCGCGGCCACCAAACAACCCACAGGAGCAAACCACTACCCCCCACTCCCTGTCAGCGAAGGCAGAGGCAGATGGCAGAAACAAAAGTCCAGCGGGTCCGCGAGCAGAAAAAACAACGAAAAACAGCAAAAACAGCAAGAAAACCCGGAAGGTGAAGCAAGGTGCAGCGAGATTCGCCGTCTTTCTCGGTGGGGCTACCAGCTTACAGCAAATATGACACCATTTTGGTAGTGGTGGACAGGTTGTTCAAGATGGCACGTTTCATTGCTTGCATTGGAATATCCACAGCACCACGTTTGGCACAACTGATATTGGAACACATTGTCTGACTACCTGGCCTTCCAAGAAGGATTATCTCAGACCATGGTACTCAATTTACTTCTGAGTTCTGGAAGGTGTGGTGTAAGGCATTGGGCATTCAACCCTGTCTGTCCACTAGTTTTACACCTCAGAGTGACAGACAGGCAGGGAAAGTCAACCAATGTATCAAGCAATACTTCAGTTGTTTTGAAACCGATAATCCCGAGGCTTGGAAGGAAAACTTTTGGCTAGCAGGATTTACATACAATGCAGTTCTGTACTCCTCTACAGGGTATTCACCTTTTTTTGCCACCAGCGAATTTCATCCGCATTATTTGCAATTATTGATACCCTACCAGCAAGAGGAAGTACAGCAGGTAGCACAACAAATTACTCACCTGTCTGTGATAGCCCGTGGCAGCCAAAGAACAATATAAAAAAGAAGAGACAAGCTGGACCCATAAATAAAGAAGGAGACAAGGTGTAGCAGCCCACTAAGAAGTTCAAGCATACCAACAAGTTTCAACCTACATTTGTAGGACCTTTTAAGATTATAAAACAAGTCAACCTGGATAGTTATCGTTTGCACCTGGGACTATGAGAAATCATCCGGTGTTTCATACATCCTTACTTAAGCCCACTAGTGACAAAGCAAGACCACGTGCTTCTCTGATATTCATCAATGATACTCCTGAGTATCAAGTGAAAGCCATCAAAGGATTGAAGAAAATAAATGGAAAAATAAGGTATCTTATCTCATTGGCAGGATATGGCCCCGAAAATTATTCTTGGGGATTGGCTTATACTATTAAGGCAACTCGTATGACTCATTGCTTTTTAGCGGCTCAGTACAAAAATACGACACGATACTTACATGATTGGCAGTATTAGCGCCCATCCCCTATCTTTTAGTAACATTCAGGTAAAGAGACTATGTGGAAAGACCATTTTATGCAAGGAAGAGAATGGTGGGGCTGTGCATCCTTACATCATTCCAAGTTTGTCTCCGCAGTCACTACACTTAGAGAGAGTTCTGCATGAGGATCGGGTATTTCAGCTCTTAGGAAACGTGAGAGAGCGTTGGCAATAAAATCATTCCCACCCAGTGGCGGCCCGGTGATTTTGTTCCTGTTGCCCGAATCGTGTCTTAATGGAAGAATCCATATTCCGTCAGTTTGTGGCTTATTCTCAGTCAGGTGTCTCATTGGGCTGCAGCGAATCTTTTGATATCGACCACATTGGAACTCTCTCTCATTCTCATCATGTGTTCCTTCATTTATTTACCAGCGCTCAAGGGTCCATCCCGGCAGTACTTTCAGGATCGATAGTGCACACTGGTCTTTGTAAATCTTTAAGATAAGTTTGCAAGAGGGGTTTCCACACTACGTTGGTGCTTTGAACGTTACTACTTTATTCGAACTCTCATTTGCCTCCACAGGTCTCCCTCCCTGGTGTACCCTTTTGGCTCTCCCCCTCATTTGAGCTCTCTGCAACTCTGCTAAAAAAATATACACAGAGCCGGAGCTGCTGAAAGGTGGGCCTCTAGGAGCGTGCTGTTCCTGAGGATCTTGAAGCCTGACAAAATTGCCGACCCATGAGATATTGATCCTCTTGGACAGTACCTCTCAGGATGGCCTCAATAGAGGATCGGTGTACCATGTTAGCAGAACTAAAAGGAGAAGTTATACTCTCTCGTGCTGAAATGTCTGCCTTAACCACTCAAGTAAATCAATTACAAGCAAGATTAGCAGCAACCTCTAATATTCCTACTGCATCTGAGAGGACAAGGGAGTCTGACAGTATTACTCCTTTGATGGTAGCAGTTACTGTACCATCACCAGTACCATTAGTTCCGCCTGAGTGTGTTTTGGGGGATCCTGAGAAGGTGCAATTTTTTTTAACCCAGGTGCAATTTCACTTTACCGAACAGTAATTTCCCGAGACACCTTGGGGGATGCAGCAGTGTTGGCCACACCATTGGTGAATGAAGATAACTCCCTGTCATATAATTGGGCAAGCTTTAAAGCAGAATTTGAACGTGTCTTTGATAGGAGGACTATTAAGAGATCCGCAGACCGAGAGTTGCTGAAATTGCATCTAAGTAACACGTATTCAGCCTTGTATATAACACAGTTCAAAAGGCTTGTGGCGGAAACAGGTTGGCCTGAAGAGCAGTTTTACACCATAGAGGCCTCAAAGAAGAATTAAAAGATATCATAGCCCAAATAGATCCCCAACCAGCCAGCTGTACTGAGTTAATTAATTAAGCCAAAGAATGCTCTATCATTAAGCATTGTCAGAAGTATAATGAAGACTGTGTAATGGTTTAGTTCAAACATTCAGGGTTATGAGGTCACATGTCCTTGAGTGTTTTTCCATCTTCAATCTGTAATCTGCAAGTCAACTATTATTTACTATGTGTAATAAAGTATTGTATTAATTCGTATAAAAAGGCCTGTCTGTGAACAGGCATTGGAGAAAAACCTGAAAGATAACCTGAGCAGAGCTGAGGTGTAGCCCATATTGCTTTTCTCCTTGTCGCGACAGTGAGTAAATACCTTCTTTGCATTGCCAAGAAGAGTCCATGTGTTTGTTCCAGTATTGGGACATTTTGTCACCCCGCAACACTCTCCATCTTCCCTCAAGGCACGAATAAGTGAGGAGGATTGTTTTTCTTTTAGTCACTCTTTATGCAATTGTGGCCATGTTGGAAATTCATTAGTCCAGTCGGCTAACCAACAATCTGACATGGAGGTTATTGCTAACAGTCAGACTCGTGAGGTACTGTCTGAAATTATCTGCAAAATGAAATCTTCGAGGGCCTGTGGCACAGATGGCCTTTCATCTTTTATTTTTAAGAAGGATCCTAAGAAATGGGGCTCTGTTCTAAGAGGGTTTTGCAAGTGGGTTATTATTATTATTATTATTAGAACATTTGTTAAGCGCTACTGTTACCCGTAGGTGTCCTGGCGCTGTGTGAAATCTTGCCCAAAGCTCAGCACCAAGGTCCAACTAACCTGTAAACAGCCACGTTTTTAAAGCTTTTCGAAAAACCAGTAAGCTGGTCATGCCTCTGAGGTATAGAGGAAGCTTATTCCAAGCCTTGGCTGCATTGAC
The DNA here is from genome assembly GCF_964204655.1 of Triturus cristatus. Lineage (NCBI taxonomy): Eukaryota > Metazoa > Chordata > Amphibia > Caudata > Salamandridae > Triturus > Triturus cristatus. The sequence goes on along the minus strand of NC_140579.1, from coordinate 377,132,815 downwards.
TACAAAGCTTCTTCCACCCCAGGAGGCCTTTTTTACAAATGGCACATAGACCAGCTTGGCATCAGATGAGCGTAATGATCTGATTGTAGTATACCAATACAGCCGCTCTTTTAAATAGGCCGGACCAGATCCATAAAGTGCCTTGTGAACCAGACACAAAACTTTGAACTGGGTACGCTTCCTAACTGGCAGCCAGTGAAGTTTCCGTATTTCCTTCGAGATTGGTGCGTATTTTGGGATGCCCGACACCTATCTAGCAGCCGCATTCTGCAGGAGTTGCAACTTCTGCATTAATCCTTCCTGGATGTTAAAATACAGACTGTTACAATAATCCAGCCTAGACATAGGAAGAGCTGTGATGACTGTTTGGCGACAGTCTTTGGGTAAAAGTGGCTGAATTTTCTTGCAGGACCTGAGAGCAAAGGACGTAACAGAGGCCACTGAATTTACTTGGTCTCTGAAACTAAGCTTCTGGTCCACCCACACTCCTAGGTTTTTTACCTTCCTTTTGGGTGAGGGAAGGGGACACAAGGTGTCTGGCCACCATTTCGGGGTCCAGAAGTTAGGATCATTACCAAAACATACCACCTCCATCTTACCGGAGTTCAGTTTAAGGCAGTTTTGGGCCATCCAGATCCCTACGGCATTCATACAGTCCTTAAAACGGACCGCCGTGCTCCTCCACTCAGCTAGTAGTAATGACACCACGTTTTGAGTAGGTCAGACTAAACCCAAATGACTGAATAAGGGGCGCCAAAGAGGACACATATATGTTAAATAGTGTCGGACTCAATGAGGACCCCACAAGGCAATGAAAAAGGCTCAGATGAGAATTCCTCCAGAGACACCGACTGACTCCAGTTTGACAGAAAAGATCTCAGAAGTCTCCAGGCGGAGCCCTGTACTCCGATCTCCTGCAGCTGGTCCATCAACAGATTGTGATGGACCGTATCAAATGCTGCAGAAAGATCTAGCATGATCAAAGCAGCCTTGCCCCCTTGATCTAAAATAGTCCGGATCTCTTCAGTAGATTTCAGGAGAGCAGATTCGGTGCTATGACCCCCTCGAAATCCATACTGGGTTGGGTCCCATGCTTGCGTAAACTCCAGAAATTGGCTAAGTTGCGTATTTAAATTTCTCTCAACAATTTTTGCAGGTACAGGGAGTCTGGATATAGGCCTGAAATTGTTGGGATATTTTGCGTCAAGATTCGGTTTCTTTAGTAAAGGCAGAATAGAGTTTTTTTTCCATTCTAACGGAAAATACCCCTCTGAGTACATAGTATTAACAAGCATTGGCATAGCCAATAGGTCTCGCTTTTGGGACCTTGTAAGTATTTTGTTATGCAGCACAATCTCCTTGGTGCAACAACATTAACTGTTGCATGGTTAAACACTTATAAGGTCCCAAAGGCGAGACCTATTGGCTGTGCCAATGCTTGTTAATACTGTTATTGTTTCTGCGTCTCCTGAAAAATGGCATTTATATGAAGTTATTGAGTTTTTCTCTCAAGGAGTTCTTTTTAGTCCTGATGCCTCACTTGCCACTATATCAACCTCCTCTGTGCTCAGCAATCTATGTCCCAAATCACCAGGACATGTGACATTACCCCATTTCATTTTGGCCCTCTGAGTCTTGACTTGTTACATTTTGTGCTTGATTTCTCAACAAGTAGTCGCTCGTGAGGGAGGCAGTGCATCAGCCAAAGCTTTGCTACCCACCTGTACAAAAGACATATAAGTTCTTTCTTAAAGCAGTGTGTTTTGTTTCTTTTGTAAAATACCAGCACAGTACCATCCCTTTTAATAAATACTATCACCCAGTTCTTGGCTATTCATTTTATTGGCCTCTAAGTATATTGATGCCAGCAGAGTTTGCAACCTAGGTCATACATGTTGCACACAGGTCTCTGTCGCAAGCTTCCTAAACGTATTCACTGTTTTACCAACATCTGCATAGAAATACCTCACTGCCACTCAGATGGGAAGTCATGTTAGTAGAAGATGTTTTTTTAAATGTTGACATTTGGAAAGGTGCACAGCAAAGATGGTAGCGATCTAGGAAGGGTTGGTCTTGAGCCCTCTAGCCCTGCTATCAAATGAAGAACCTCAGACAAAGCATTTCTTCTGTTGATGTTTGGGAATAAAAGGAAAACCTTAAAATCCTATCTAGATCCAAGCTAAAAATGCTGAACTTTCATTGTCAAGAGAGTCCTAGATGAGAAATTCCTGTTGGATTTGTTGAACTAACACATTTCCCAGAGACAACCACTTCAGGTCTTTAATGGGAGGGAACCATTTTTTCTGTGAATTATTTAATCCCACAGCAGTAATCCCTAACCTGCTAAAAAAGATAGAATCTGACCTATTGTGTCTTTTTAATCCAGCTGTACACTAATTATTATATTTGGTCTATCGTCACACAATCAAAATGCAGAAAAAGGCTCTCTGGCAATAGTAACCCGCTCTGTCTCAGAAGAGGCAGGGACATGTTAGTTGCGGTGACAGTTGCAGAAGCTGCAGTAGAACATTTGTTATCATCAAAAACCAGATTAAGGTATACACTTTGTAACTCTGATAACATCTGGAGGAAGGGAGGTAAATCAGCCAAGTTGAATAGGGGTAGCACTTGGGGCCAATGACACAAAGCATTTTGTATGCCTAAGCTAACGTAAATGAAAATGAGCACTTGGTGAATGTATAATTACAGTTCTGATTCTAGGATTTTATATTCCTCAGACTTGGCAATGCAGAAATTCCACCAGTTTGGTGTAATTGTCTCGTTTAAAAATGTAGGATTTGGTTCATGATTCTGGTGTCTGTAATATTACTTGAGTGAAATCCTACAGAGCAAGTTTGTGACTTTCAACCCACTGAACTTGTGAATTTAGCCCTTGGTGATTTAATAAATACAAATGGAGGAAGAAGAAGTACATGACCTCTTAAACTCTTGTGTTGTATGCAAATGGGCAAAGCGATTTAATGAAAAATCAAAAGTGTGATAAGTGATCAGAAACCTGCTTGCAAGAAGAAATTGTAGTGATAGTATGGAATTCCTTCAGATGGTGGTGGAGAGTGGAGAAAGGTGATACGGATGGAGGAACAGTTTTAAATCTGCCAAATGGTAAATATTCTTACGGGTTAAACAGGTAAATTCTGAAAAGAAGAGAATAAATATTAGCTGGAATGTTAATGGAATACAAAATAATAAAGTAATGAAATCTGGTGTATGTGACACAGTCACTTATCAGCTGTAAAAATCACAGCTGAGAGGAACTAATTTGTAGATTTTGAAGAAAGGTTTTGGTTCAGGAAGTAGCTGCAATAGAACGCATGTTAAGGGAGTATCAATAATCATTAAGCTAACAAAAATTAGAACTAGTTAGAAATAGTAAAGTCAAGGAAATAAAGTGGGTGGTGGCTGATATGATAAACTATTTTGTTTGCTTTTGTTCTCCAAAGCACGGCTGTGTAAGTCTGCAAATAAACTAAGTGTCTCCATAACTCACTATTTAGCAAGAATGTTGGTATAACCCAAATGCACGAGATACATATTTAAAAACTTCGTTTTTATACTACTTTTGCCCCCACAGACACTGAATACACTTGGAGTTGTTTTTCATTTCTTCGTGGTATAATTTTTAAATGTCATGTGCAGATTGTTTTAGGTCTATCATTTGATCATCTACAAATATTTGTTTGGTGGAAAATCACCATGAAGATTGCTGGGCTAGAAGATAGATGGAGTTTTGCTTTTGAAGAACCGAAATAGTTTTTTCAATTTAATAGGTAAGTTGAGACATATGGAGAGAGAAATACAGAGACTGAACACCTAGCTATAAAGTGAAAATTATTTAAAGCAGTTAACGGTGAAAATCTATCTGTTACACAGTGGCGTTCAGATTGTATTTCAATTGAAAAGGATTTTTTGTTGATTTGTCTATAACTTTTTTGCCCAGTGGATGGATTATACCGAAACGTGACAATCAGTTAGCTAAGTTTCTGCATGCCACGTTTGCATGACGATCTGTTAGCGTGAAAAAAGGTTAAGACTTGCAAGTTTTTCAGTGGCCATTTCAGTTGTTGGATTTGACCACCATTTTGTGCCGGACATGAGTTTCAGACAGTGATTAAAGAAAACCTCCCTGCACAGTGCTCGCTGCCTGTAGGCTGAAGTCTGCGTGAAGTCGAGGATGCCACCTGTAACATGTTGCGCGCAGGACCTGGTTTAGGTGGGAAATGCAGTACATCATTAAGAACAAGCATTGGCTGCTTGGAAGGCAGGCGATCATACACAGGGCCTGGCACAAACCTCCCTGCACAGTGCTCGCTGCCTGTAGGCTGAAGTCTGCGTGAAGTCGAGGATGCCACCTGTAACATGTTGCGTGCAGGACCTGGTTCAGGTGGGAAATGCAGTATATCATTAAGAACAAGCATTGGCCGTGCGGCAGTAAAAGTAAAGCTGCGCGGCAGTAAAAGTGAAAGTCATCGCGATCGCTCTGAAAGCGAAAGTGATCGCGATCACGCGCTAAAGCACGAGTTTTCAAAGTGCTGCTGAAGGCTGGCGGTTTGCGCGTGCACGCTCGTGTGAACGCAAGCGCTAGGCCAGCCAGCAGCACTTTGAAAACTCACCTACAAAATGTCTCTCCGTGCAGCGCATGCACGCTGACTCAGCGAGACCTAAAAATGGGGGTCAAGACTCGGAAGACCGGTTCTGCCACTAACTTTAATATCGTTATCGGGCAAGGGTCAGAAGGGGAGCCAGATTTAACCAGCATAAGAAGATTAAAGGCCTCTGTAACTGCAAGCTGGGCAAATTTGTCCAGTGTGCATGTATTCTCGCAAAATAGTGAAAGGGAGCTATACTAAAGCCCATTCATAAAAAAGGTAAATCTGACCAACCTGGTAATTATCGTTTAATATCACTTTTGGACAGTACCTCCAAGTTATTTGCCCAAACCCTATTAAAGCATTTTGTCACTTGGGCTTTAGATACTGGGTTAATCCTGGTGTAACAGGGAGGATCTTGGCAAAAAATTCAACAATGGATCACTGTTTCACCCTGTGGGGTGTCGCAAGTAGGTCAATGGAGTTGGTAGGAGGTCTTCGTTGCTTCTTCTTTGACTTTCAGACGGCATTAAACAGGGTGGACAGAGAGACACTATGGTCTCAACTCCAACAGTGGCAAATATCTGTGGCCCTGTTGGATCTCCTGATAAACCTCCACAGTAATAACTGGATCCACATTTATCATGGGTCAGGTAGCTTGTTGAGGAGAATCCTGGTAGAAAATGGTTGATGCAAGGGATGTGTTTTAGCACTTCTGTTGTTTAGTTTGTTCATAGCCGACATTTGCCCAATGTGAGTTTTGGGGTCTACTCACAGATTTTCCAAAATAGGGGGAAGGCATGTCAGCTGACTTATGTATGCGGATGATTGGGTGGTCTTGGATGTTACGCATATTGGCCTGCAACGCAAGTTAAATGAGCTAAGTTCTTACTGTCATGACAATAAATTAACGAGCAACACTGAGAAAACAAAAAAAAAACAAAGATTTTTAGTAAGCAGAAAAAGAGCTTCTCATGGGTTTTGGAAAATATGCGGCTAGAGCAGGTCTGAGAGTATAAATATTTGGGGAGGATTTTCTCTGACGATCTGAGATGGGACAAATATCTAGCCAGTTAGCGGTTTACATTGTTGTCGGAAGTAGGTAGTCTATAACGTATATCGATCAAAAATATGGTGGCTGTTCTTTCAAGCCACTAAGTCAAGTAATTTTGGTCAAGGTAATTTTGCAGACCTTATATGGAGCAGAGGTGCTGGCAATGGACCAACGGGTTGCATGGGAAGGACTTGAGGGTAGCATTATGAAATCTGTGCATTATTTACCCAAAAATGTATGATCCAGGCTGTAAGTTGGGAGTTGAAATCAGTAGCATGAAGTGCAGCGGCAGATATGAGGGACCTCCAGTTTTATTTTACAACAAGCATTGGAACCCCGGTGAAAATCTTTCAGCCTTAATTTTCCTGGCGGTTTTGTTAACTTTTCCTAAGAATAGGAACCCGGTTAAAGTTATGATTGAACTGCTAAGTGTGTCAGAAACGTGCGGAGTTGGGAGTAAAGATCTTTTTATTTTCCCCCAGTACCGCTGACACCTCTGCCCCTGTGACCCCTTCCCCGCCTACCAGCTGCACATCCCTCCCCCCTCCCCTACCTAATGGCGGCCGCTGCGTGGTTGTACAGCTGATGCGTGTGGTGGGTGCACCTTAGGCAAGCCCGTCTGCGACCTGACTGCGGCAAGCGCCAGGAACCCTGGCTCTATGACCTTCCATCACTACAACTCCACCGCCCTCCATGCTCTCTGCCCCGGGAGAAACAATGACTGCCAAAGTGCTACACCTAACACCACCCATGGCCAGTTTTCCTGCCGACACTGCTGACAATCCTTCACCATCAAAAGCGCCCCCACGACTGCCGAACCATTGCCGAACGCCATCACCACCAAAGCCCTGAAGTGCATCCTCCTCAATGTATGCTCCTTGCACAGACACACCATAGGGATCTGGGACCTGCTCAACACACTCTCTCCCGATGTTTCTTTCTCCACAGAAACCTGGACCAACTCCACCTCTACCCCCACCCCCGACATCACCATCGCCATCCCTGACGGATACTGCTGGAGCAGAGTTTTCTGTTGAAAATTTAACGTGTTTTGAGCTCCAGTTTTGTTTATATGTTATGATTAAAATTAATAATTTGAAAACACTAATTAATAGTTTGTTTTGTTAAAGTCTGAACTAATCAATATTACTAATGAGAGGAAATAACTACACGTGGGATGCATATATGTTGCTTAATAATAATGTGCGGTTTTACTAAATGAGTGTTGTAAAAGTGCTATTTGTTTCATGTTTATGCTTTTAAAATAACGTGTACTAATGCTTTATTGCGTTGCAGAAGGCTAGATAATTACATACACATAAGGGTATTAGTGGGGATTAACACTGTTTAATCATTATGCTGAGGTAACGTTGTTTTGTGTTTCTTTTAATTAAGATGGTCCGTTTTGGCCTAAAACAAGATGGCTGCCTTTTACAGCCTGCACTCGAGTGATTGAATTTTGACGAGAGGCCTTGCTGAACATGGTCGAGAGTCACCTGACCACAGCTTCTGCCTGGGTAGAAAGTTTTCCGTGAGGACAGTAGCACTGGGAACGATTCCAGCTGTCCTTGGACAAGGATAAAGCCACAATGAACAATGACCAGTCTGCGGTGGCTCTGCTAAGATATCAAGGAAGAACATTTGCGAAAGTAACATTTGCAAACTCGAGTTTCCTTCTTCCGTCTTTTTTTATTTTTGTGATTTTTCCTGAGCGGAGGTTTTCTAAATGTAACTGAGTGACATTCTTTCCTGCTCGCTCTGCTCAGCGGCTCAACGGATATTCAACATTTGTTTGTAACTTTTTGTTTGCTATTTTTGCTATAAATTGCTAGACTAGAGAGGGTCTGGGTTCGTTCATTCTTTCCTTGTGGTCATCGCGTTTGGACGTTTCCTATGCTGAGGACGGCGGCTCAAGAGACTTTACCGAGAGACCTGTCCTGACCCTTTTAGCTAGAATAGGTAACTATGAGAATAATGATTTTGCTAATGATTGACTTTTCATTTGAATTAATTTAGATAAACAAGCATTTGTTTGAATTCCAGTGTCGGGTGTTCATTTCTGGTCAATCTATTGAGTTTTGAAATGTATTTCCTATGTTTAAAATCACGACTCAGGGCAATATCATTAAGGTCGCATTGACCTCATTGGAGATGCAGATTGGTTTAGGTTTTCTCTCCTATATTCAGTGTGGATAGAGTAATAGTGTGAATTTAGTGTGATGGGCCCTAACGTATGATGTATGTATGTGCGTGTGACTGTAGATTTACTCTGTCCGTGGAAGCAGGGAGATTTTATATGCACCGATCTGCAGCAGTTTCCTGGTAGCAGTATGATGGTTTGATTATTGTCTTGATCTGATTAGATGGTTTGTACATAGGCTTTTGATTCATTGATTATTGATTGATGTTGGTATATGTACTAATACTATATGTGGAAGTCGTTGTATTGAGTTTTATGTAGAGCTTCTGGAATTTGGGAGCTGGTGACGGTTCCGTAGTAGGGCAGAGGGAAGTGCGTGCTGCTCTCGGGAAAGACGGGATTGTTGGAATTACCTGTACGTATGCAGGAAAAACGTGTGACAATTGAAGTTGCGCGTCACATTGTCTGGGTTCGGAATCAGTGACATCGTCGTGTGTTACTATTAGGGACATATTTTCGGTATAAAAGGAGTGTGTATGGTAGCGAAGGTTATCTGTGAAACTCTGGTCATAAGTCCCAGGGATCCGTAAGGTTTGCCGTTAAAGCTTATCGCGGGAGGAGTAATAGGTATTCTCTGAGCTTGTCTGAAGGACTGGGCAGAGGTAAGCGCTGCTTGGTTAACGTGTGTTATAATTCTGTAGTGGGACAGACTGTTCGCTGTTCTCGGGAAAGGCAGGATTCTGTGTGCATGTGCTACATTTTCTGGTGTGAAAGTGCGTGAATCTATGAGCATTTAGTTGATTGTAAGACTCTTTGGAGCAGTCCTAGAGGAAACAGTTAATGGATGCATGATAGAAGGGCAGAGTAGGGAATGTGCTACTGTGTCAACGAGAGTAATTATTCCGTAGTGGAGCAGAGGTAAGCGCTGTTCTAGAGAAAAGCGGGATTCTTGTGAAAAAGATTTTCTTTGCTATTCTGTGGTTAGCGAAACAGACAATGGAGATGTTTATATGTTGTAACTAATAGATTTGTGGAATTTGAAACGAAGTCTACTGAGAAGGCTTTTGCAAAGGAGGGGTAGACGAGTGACAGGAGACAGGAGCAGAAGCGACTGCAGTGACTGCTGACGTCATACAAACCGCGCTCTGATTGGGTAGTGGATCAGAACAGTGCTCGCGCTGGGATTGGTGTGTTAGTGTGAGCCGCGCAGGGATTGGAAGGAGTACAGAGTGACGTAGACGCTCCAGGATTGGTGCGTTGGTGTGAGTCACGCTGTTATTGGACAAAAGATCGTACAGTTGCGGAAGAGACTAGAGAATATTGGTAAACATTAAAATGTATTACCAGTCGGAAGAAAAGAAGAAGAAATCCTTGTTTGGTAAAATAAAGAAGTGGTTCGACAAGGATAAGCACATAATAACCAGAGAGGGTGAATTGCTACCTCCAACGAGAACTCCTGCATCCTTCATGGTTGCGAAATATGGGTATCATACCTGTATTTGGTTAGATAACTGGGCTAAGTATACTAAGGAAGATGGTGTCTTAGCGTTCCCGGAACATGGTTCATTTAATTTGGCCGTGTTGAGAAATTTACGGGAAAAGATGATGTGTCTAGAGCCTAGACCAAGGCCGACACAGTTCGAGGCGTTGGTGGAATGGGAAGATGAGGTGCATGAGCGAGAAAAGCAGAGTGGAGGCAATTATAGGTACTTTTTTGGGAGGAAATATGATCGTGAAACTCATCATGATCGAATGAGGAGATGGCGAGATGCTAGTATGTCAGAGGGATTATATCCTATGAGGACAGTTGAAGAACAGGAAGGGAGGAAGGGTTCAGAAAAGATGCCTGATTCAGAGGTGAGAAGGTATGGAGTTAATGATTATGAGGATGAGGTCTTGGATGACATGATTTACAAAAGACCACCTCCATATAGACCAGAACCAGAAGAGAGCACGCCAGTTGCTACTCCGATAAGAGATACTTTGCGAATTATTAAAACAGAGGTTGTGACACCTGATCTGAAAAGTGGTAGCTCTTTCACGGAAAGAGAGAGAGAGAGAGAGAGAGAGAGACAATCGAGTCAGTGATGAGAAAACAAGATAATTAGCCAGAACCACATCTGAACTGACTGAGAAAAAAAGAGAGCTGACGAAAAATCTTGAAGCAGTTACGGTGCCTGTAACTATTGGTCCGGTAGTGCCTATTTTTGATAAGCAAAGAATGGGTGAAAATGGCTTGACGGTTCCCTATGTTGGAAATGGTTTGGTTGGTACTTGTTCTTTGGAGGAATCGGGAATGAGAACGGGAGGAAATAATTTGATAGAGTCGAGACATGACACATGTAGTGGAGGATCAGATGTGCAGCCTAATTCAGGATTGAATACTGGTTGTTTGGGAGGAACAATTTTGGAACCACAGAGGATGACAGAACAAGTGGGTGCAGTGAAAAAGTCTACAGAAATAACAGCTGAAGATTTGAATGATTGGTTGAAAGTTCTTCAAAAGAAGGATAAAGATTCACAGGCAATTGATGTAGCCAGGATGCGCATAGAATTGGAGGAGCTTATTGCAGGAACAATTCCTACAGATATACTCAAAAATCATCATGATGGAGAATTGTTATTTATGTGCAAAAGCATCACCTGGAGGGCTAAGAGTACACATGACAGGTTAAAGGCAATAGCGGGTGAACAAGGAGTTGACATGGATAAGGTGAAAGCTTTGCAGAAGTCTTACAGGATGGATTTCACCGACAAGGATATTGAAAATCTAAATGGTGCTGGTAGAACAGGACAGATTAAGGAAATGATTGCCTTATTGCGAAAATGGGGTGATGTAGAAAAGTGGAAGGATAGATGGTACAAGAAAAGGGAAGATTCAGGGGACAGGACTTATTCACCTTTTCCTGTGAGAGAAAAAGAGAAAACAGTGGATGCTTATCCTATGAGAGAGATTCCCGGAGGAGGATATGTACATGTCCCATGGACTAGACAGGATATTTTGTCATTTACGAATGATTTCCCTCGACTGAGAGAAAAGCCCGTCGAGTGGTATAGGCAGGTAGACAGGTTTGTAAAATTGTCAAAAGTGCTGTGGATTGACCTGAATAGTGTGTTTGATATTATTGTTCCAGCAGACTTGTGGGCTGAATGTAAAATAGTTATAGATTGGCCTGCAAAAGAGTATCCAAGAGATCAGAAAACAGGAGCACCAGATCCAGAGGTAATGAAAAAATACGAGCAGGTTATTGTGTTCCTGAAAAATAAAGTACCCCCGAAAGAGACAGACTGGGTTAAGATAGATCGGACACATCAGGAAGCAAAATAATCAGTTCATGCTTTTTACGAAAGGCTGATACTGGCTTTTAAACAGTTCAGTGGAGATGAACATCTGGGTGACAAGGATTTGAGTCATTTTGTATACAGATTTGTATATGGCCTGAGACCTGAAATCAGTGAGAGAATACGTGAGCACACAGTTGATTGGCAGAGTAAAAAGATTGATGAAATCTTGAGACATGCAAAATACTTCAGTGATGAGATTGAGGCAAAACAGAGAAAGCTGAAAGAGAAAGCAATGTGGGCACAGGTGAAAGTTGCTGAGAGACAAGAAGCACAGTTGGTGGAGCAGGCAAATAATCCAGGGAATAGACCCAGATATGCAGGAAAAGGAAAGGGAAATTTAGAAGAGGCCAAGAAGAAGTTCCCTTGTCACAACTGTGGACAATTGGGGCATTGGAGATCCGAGTGTACCAATCCATCATTAGTGAGTAATGAAAATAAACCCTTAAATCAACAGGTGCAGAACGAGGGGTGTAACCAACAGCAGCAACAGCAGAAGGTTGTCAGAGAGCAGAGTCAAGAGCCAAAACCGCCCTTGCCGCAGAATAGAGGGTCTCAAAAGTATAACCAGGACTCAGGATTCTACAATGATGAGCAGGTAAACAAACCGAGACGTTCTAACCTGGTACAACAGTACTGGTTAAAGAATGAGGGGAGTGAATCTGAAGGGGACTATTGACGGTGCCGAAGAGAGGAGGAACAGTGCATCCTTGGTGCAACTCTAGAAATAGACCAGGCAGGACCATTTGTAGATGGGAAAATAAATGGGGAGAGTGTTACTTTTTTGGTAGACACAGGAGCGACGAGATCAACTGTCAGGTCAGCAGATATTAGAAATCTTCCTCTCTCGGACGAAGCAATCCAAGTGGTTGGTGTAGCCAATACACAGATTAAGACTCGTCTTACTGAACCAGTAAGGGTGAGAATAGGGAAATTTTCAGACATGCACAGATTTGTTGTCTGTGTCACTAGTCCAATGAACTTGTTAGGTAGGGATCTATTGTGCAAGATGAATTGTACAATTTTTTGTACTCCTGATGGAATAGCTTTTGAGACACCAGATGAGGATGTTTTGTACCGGATGACTCTAGATAATAGAGAGAGTGAGATTGTTGGTACATATGTAGTGTTTAATCCAGATGATTTGCCTCAGGAGTTGAGACACACAGTGAAAACAGCAGTTTGGGATTTTACTGGAGAAGATGTGGGATTGATGAATAATGTAGATCCAGTAAAAATTTCAGTGAAAGAGGGGATTGTTTATCCTAATATTCCTCAGTACAGATTGACACCAGAGATAATTGAGGGAATAACTCCTATAATTGACAAGATGATTCAACAGGGTGTTTTGAGAGAAATACTGAGTAGCCCGTGTAATTCACCGATAATGGGGCTGAAGAAACCTAATGGAAAGTTCAGGATTGTACAAGATTTGAGAAAAGTTAACAAAATTGTGGTGGCATGTTGTCCCATTGTGCCAAATCCTTCAGTGATTTTGTATCAGATTCCTCATGATGCTGAGTGGTATACGGTGATTGATTTGTGTCATGCTTTCTTTTCAATTCCATTGCATCATGACAGCCAGCCAATTTTTGCATTTCGGTTTGGCCAGCGTATTTTAGCATGGTGTCGTATCCCACAGGGGTATACAGAGAGTCCTTCGATATTTAATCAGTTATTGAAGAAATCATTGGAGAGTTTGATCATGCCTGAAAGCTCAGTGTAAGTGCAATACATTGATGACTTACTTGTGGCATCGAAGACGCGTGAGGCTTGTGAAGTAGATATCATAGCTTTACTGAATCATCTGGCAGATGGAGGATTAAAGGTATCTCCAGCCAAATTGCAGTTTTGCAAGAAAGAGGTGCATTATCTTGGACACAATATTGAAAAGGGTCTGAGAAAGGTGACGATGACAGGATCAAAATTATCAGAGGAATGAGAGCCCCAATGACCCAGAGAGAAGTGAGGATGTTTCTGGGGATGGTGGGTTATTGTCGTCAGTGGATAAGTAATTTCTCCCTGATAGCAAAGCCACTGATTAAATTGACTAAAAGTGAGGTGAGAGACCTATTGGAACTGGACGGAGAACAAATGGCAGCATTTGAAGAGTTGAAGAGCAGAATGTGTGAAGCACCTGCTTTGGGAATGCCAGACTATGAAAAAGAGTTTGAGTTGTATTGCAGTGAGAGAAATGGATGTGCACTTTCAGTGTTAATTCAGAAACATGGACAACTGAGAAGGCCGATTGCGTACTTCTCATCAACACTTGATCCCGTAGCTGTGGGTTTGCCAGGTTGTCTGAAAGCAGTAGCTGCTACATGCAGAAGCTTGGAACAGAGTGAGGGAATAATAATGGGATATCCTGTAAGGGTATTCGTACCTCATGATGTGGCTATTCTTTTGACAAGAAGCAGGACTCAGTACATGTCACATATGCGGCTGACTAAATATGAGAAAATCATTCTGGGAGCATCAAATGTGACTCTTGAGAGATGTGTGAATGTGAATCCAGCATCGTTGTTACCAGATGCTGATAATGTGAATGTTGGAGATGATGTTGATCATGATTGTTTGGATGTGCTTGATTACTGCACAAAACCAAGACCAGACATAAGAGATTTACCGTTGCCTGAGAGTGATCATGTGTTGTTTGTGGATGGATCATGTCTAAGGACTGATGATGGTGTGCTAAGTGCAGCATATGCAGTGTGCAAGGTTTCAGAAGTTATGGAAGCTTCGCCTTTGAAAGGAGTGAGATCTGCTCAAGTGGCTGAATTGGTGGCATTGACAAAAGCTTGCAAGAATGGGAAGAATCTGAGAGTGACTGTGATGACTGATAGCCAGTATGGATTTGGAGTCGTTCATGACTTTGGCCAGCTTTGGCTACAGAGAGGTTTCTTGACATCGAGTGGGACTCCAATAAAGAATGCTGAAGTGATTGGGAAGTTGCTTGAGGCGATACAGCTGCCTAAAGAGTTAGCAGTTGTGAAGTGTGCTGCTCATGGACAAGGAAATGATTTTGTTACTCTTGGTAATCGGTTTGCCAATGACATAGCGCAGTATTGTGCGAAAAATAATCATTCGATTAATAGGGCACAAGAAAGGGAAATGTCTTTTTGTTCTGTGATGTTTACTAATGTCCTAGAAACGTGGGATGAAGTGAAACAGTTGCAGGATGAGGCAGGAAATGAAGAAATGAGAAATTGGATCAAGGCAGGTTGTGCCCCAAGAGAGACGGATCATGTTTGGATCTATAGAGATGGTAGACCAGTCATGCCTAACTCTATGTTGTCGACAATGGCAAGAATGTATCATGGCCAGGGACATCTGGGGAGGGATGCGATGATTAGGTCATTCAAGCAAACCTGGTATAATGCAAAGTTCAGGTTGATTGCAGAAAGCATCCGTCAAAGATGTTTGATTTGTCAACAGATCATTACTGGGAAAAAGACAGTGGTGAGTCTAGGAACAATAGGCAGAGAAGGAGGTCCTTTTACCAGAATGCAAATAGATTTCATTGAGATGCCTCAAGTGAACAAATTGAGGTATGTTCTAGTGGTAGTCTGTTTATTCTCAAGATGGGTGGAGGCCTATCCGACTAGGAGAAATGATGGAATAACAGTTGCAAAATTACTGTTGAGAGAGTTGATTCCTAGGTACGGGTTCCCAGTGACAATTGAGTCTGATAGAGGTGGACACTTCTACAATGAGCTCATGGGTTTAATTTGTGAAGCATTAAGCATACAGCAGAAGTTACATTGTGCATACAGACCAGAGGCTTCTGGAGTTGTTGAGCAGATGAACGGCACAATAAAAAACCGAATTGGTAAGATGTGTTTAGCTACTGGAATGAAATGGCCTGATGTCTTGCCTCTAGTGCTGATGACTATTAGGTCTACTCCAGATAGAACCACAGGTTTGAGTCCGCACGAAATCTTAATGGGACGTGCAATGAGACATGCATTTGTGCCTGTCAACAAGTTGATGACAATAACTGATGACATGATTTTGGATTACTGTAAAGGCCTGGCTGACGCAGTTCATTCTGTGTTTCACCAGGTTGGAGAAGACGCTACCACACTTGAGAAGAAGCAAGCCCATGATTTGAGTCCAGGGGACTGGGTGAGGATTAAGGTACACAGAAGAAGAAATTGCTTGGTTCCAAGGTGGGGAAGGCCGAGACAAGTTATTCTGACTACGACAACTGCAGTAAAGTGTGCCGGTGTGACAAACTGGGTGCATGCGAGTCATACTCTGAGAGTTCCAAATCCAAAGGATGGGACTGGTAAAGAGTATTTTGAAGAGTCAGATTCGAGTGATGATGAAGAAACTGAGCTAGTGAGAAGGAGGAAGAATCCTGAAAGAGCTGAAGGAGAAAGAGAGTCAGGTGATTCTTTCTTTCCAAGAGAGGCGTCAGGAGAAACATTGAGAGTTTCAGGGGAAAGATCGGATTCTGTAAGAGTGCCTGAAGTTCCAACAAGCAGTGGAGAAGAAAGAAGAGAAAAGAGCAATTCCACAGGGACTACTCCTGAATCAGATGAGGAGGTTGAAAATCCACTTGAGATTACACCTGAGGAAGCAGGGTCAGAAGAAGATAGAGAGGGACAGATTGCGGAAGACCCCCGAGGAGGTGTAGGGAACATTTCTGATAAGCTAGGTGAAGGGACAAGTAGACAGCAAGAAGATTGCGTGTTGGAGACCCGAGGAGGGACAGAGATAGGGAAGTCTCAATCAGTGGTGGAAAGGACTGTGGAGCGAAAGAAAACTGCTGAAGAACAAGAGGCAAATGAGACAGAATCAGATGAGAGTGAAAATGAGAAATCAGAGGGTCGAGTTCTGAGAAAGAGAACTTGGATCAGAGAAAGAAATAATAAAGAAGTGAGACCAAAAAGGAGTGTAAGAGGTGACCTTTGGCCTAACAGGATAAAGAGGCTGAGGTATCGGCTGACACGAGTGGATTCATCGAAAGCTGAACAAGTGAACGAGGTGTCGAGTCAAAATCAAGCGAAGGAAGAGGAGCAAAAGAAATCAAAAGAACCAGAGGAGATCAAAAGAATTAGAAAACCCAACCAAAAGTACAGGTCACCGAAATGGACTTATGTGGCACTGCCTGAAGGAGACGAAGAAGAGGCAGAGAGTCAAGTCAATCCGGAGGGGATCTTGAGAAAAGTGGTTGAGGGAGAGGGAAAATCTGTTGGAATCCTGAAAGTTATCTTGACTGACATTGGAGAAGAGTCAGATGCACAGGATGTTGTTGAAGATTTGATACAATTTGATGTTGCTGAAGAAGAAGTGAAAAGTGATGAAAATCCAAATTGAGTGAACTAAAGGAGTCACTTGGAGAAAAGTGAAAAGAGAAAATCTGAAATTAGCTGTTTGAAATAATCTAGAGTTCTAAAAACTCAGTAGTGGAGTAGAGAGGCTAAGTCAAAAGACACTGCCAAAGTAGTAAAATGGCTAACACAGAAAATAATCAAAGTAGATGTGCCTTCTTGAAAAGATGGTGTAGAATGTGCTGCTGCTGTACTGGATTATTAATGCTATTATGGGGTGTATTAGCTTTACTAGTTACTTTTAGAGTTACAATAGACCATTTTGGAATACATACTGAGAATGTGACTAATGTAGAGAAGAGTTCACAAAAAGTAGTTCCAACTAGAATTAGTAACATTTACATACATAAAGATAGGTCAATTAATGATTTTTCTAGCAATGTTTTTTCAAAGTTATTGTACGAATACGTAAAGACAATGGAAGTTAGGGATTGCTACGTCTGCATGCAATTACCTGCATCCGTTTCAGAAGGTGTTACTTATCACCATTTACCAGCTACGTATGGAATTTCATGTAGTGTGTTAAGTAGTGTTTTTTATTTGTTAGGGAAAATAGATTATGAGATGTCTAATAAAGATAACATTTTTGGGCAATTGCCTATGAACCAAAAGCTGAATCCAGCTAAAGAAGCTAACATTTTTGGTGAGATTTTTATTGAGAAAGAAGAATTAACATTAGATTACATTTTTAAAAACAATTTAACTTGCAGTTTGAAAGAAGAGGAGAAGGCTTTCCTAAACATGGTAGAGGAAAGGAGAATGAGCATGCATGAAAAGGCAGGGAAATATAAAGTGAGTGAGACAATTTGGGATATTGAAATGGGAAAGGAATTGAGGAATGGGGCTAGTCCAACTTTGGCTTTAGATGCACCACAGAAGGGTAAACTATGCATTAGCAGAAGGAAATCCCAATATGATACATATTTTGTTGGGACTAGTGAGTGTCATGATACATACTTCATTGCAACAGGATGGGGTTTTAAAGGTGGAGAAGATCCAGTTTTCCCAGGAGTATATTATGTTTGTGGAAACAAGGCTTATTACAAGTTGCCTGACCATTGGTATGGCACGTGTTATGTGGGCCTGGTCTTTCCAAAGATTTTCCATATAGATAGAATAGAAGATGTAGAACATATTAATTTACTAACACGTTTTAAGAGAGAAACTTGGTCAGAAATAGTTGGTGATATATTTGGAGCTTTAATTCCAGCAGTGGGAATTTCATTGAATGCATATGGTATTCGGAAACTGTCAACAGTGGTGGATCGCTTATCGACAAGTACCGCTGGAGGGTTTCTTTAGGTAAATACAGAGATGATTGCCGTACGTGCCATGTCTATGCAAAATCGACTTGCCCTTGATATTCTATTGGCCAAGGAGGGTGGAGTCTGTGGAATGCTGAAAGTTCAACATTGTTGCACTTACATTCCTGATGAAAGGAAAGACCTAAAGGTCTATATCAAAAATATCACTGATTTGCATGAAGAATTAGTACCACTTGAAGCTGAAAGTATCTGGACTAAAATAGCTAATAAGATAGTTGCTGTTAAGAGTTTTATTGCTAAGATAGGTAGTACCTTTATTGGTAAAATTTTATTTCCTTTGACATGCGTAATTGTTGCTTTATTGATACTAAGATTGGGGTGTTTGTGTTATAAAAACAGGGGAGGGAAAAAGAGAATAATTAGAGGAAATATTGGCAAGAAACAAAAGAGATTAAAAAGAGACCCACAAGAAATAGAATTAGAAGAATTGAGGGAGAGTGTTTATTTTGAGTCAAAGAGGGATGATGTGAGGGAGTCTGGTGTTTAATGTTGTGTTATAAAAGACATTTCCAATTTCTCCTAAAAATGGGACAACATTTTTTTTTTCGGGTTGGTTTTTGTGGTGATAAGATATCACCAAAGGGGGGATTGCTGGAGCAGAGTTTTCTGTTGAAAATGTAACGTGTTTTGAGCTCCAGTTTTGTTTATATGTTATGATTAAAATTAATAATTTGAAAACACTAATTAATAGTTTGTTTTGTTAAAGTCTGAACTAATCAATATTAGTAATGAGAGGAAATAACTACACGTGGGATGCATATATGTTGCTTAATAATAATGTGCGGTTTTACTAAATGAGTGTTGTAAAAGTGCTATTTGTTTCATGTTTATGCTTTTAAAATAACGTGTACTAATGCTTTATTGCGTTGCAGAAGGCTAGATAATTACATACACATAAGGGTATTAGTGGGGATTAACACTGTTTAATCATTATGCTTAGGTAACGTTGTTTTGTGTTTCTTTTAATTAAGATGGTCCGTTTTGGCCTAAAACAAGATGGCTGCCTTTTACAGCCTGCACTCGAGTGATTGAATTTTGACGAGAGGCCTTGCTGAACATGGTCGAGAGTCACCTGACCACAGCTTCTGCCTGGGTAGAAAGTTTTCCGTGAGGACAGTAGCACTGGGAACGATTCCAGCTGTCCTTGGACAAGGATAAAGCCACAATGAACAATGACCAGTCTGCGGTGGCTCTGCTAAGATATCAAGGAAGAACATTTGCGAAAGTAACATTTGCAAACTCGAGTTTCCTTCTTCCGTCTTTTTTTATTTTTGTGATTTTTCCTGAGCGGAGGTTTTCTAAATGTAACTGAGTGACATCCTTTCCTGCTCGCTCTGCTCAGCGGCTCAACGGATATTCAACATTTGTTTGTAACTTTTTGTTTGCTATTTTTCCTATAAAATGCTAGACTAGAGAGGGTCTGGGTTCGTTCATTCTTTCCTTGTGGTCATCGCGTTTGGACGTTTCCTATGCTGAGGACGGCGGCTCGAGAGACTTTACCGAGAGACCTGTCCTGACCCTTTTAGCTAGAATAGGTAACTAGGAGAATAATGATTTTGCTAATGATTGACTTTTCATTTGAATTAATTTAGATAAACAAGCATTTGTTTGAATTCCAGTGTCGGGTGTTCATTTCTTGTCAATCTATTGAGTTTTGAAATGTATTTCCTATGTTTAAAATCATGACTCAGGGCAATATCATTAAGGTCGCATTGACCTCATTGTAGATGCAGATTGGTTTAGGTTTTCTCTCCTATATTCAGTGTGGATAGAGTAATAGCGTGAATTTAGTGTGATGGGCCCTAGCGTATGATGTATGTATGTGCGTGTGACTGTAGATTTACTCTGTCCGTGGAAGCAGGGAGATTTTATATGCGCCGATCTGCAGCAATACAAGATCCAGAGAAATGACCACCCCCACTGCCCAGGAGGAGGACTCGCCATCACACACAAGAGCTCCCTCCGACTCTCCACCTCCAGCATGAGCGAGCCCCACTCCAACACAAAGCACCTCCACTTCCAGATCCAAATCAGCCCCAGAACCACGCTGGGCGGGACCCTCGTCTACAGACCCCCCGGACCTCACGCCTCCTCCGCCACCACCATTGCCGACCTTGTCGCACCCCATGCCATCACCTCCACAGACTACATTCTCATCGGAGACCTGAACTTCCACCTCGACAGCCACAGCGACCCCGAATTCACCATCCTCCTTGAAAACTTCCCCAACCTCGGACTGAAGCAGCTTGTCACCACCCCCACTCATAGAGCCGGACACACCCACAATCCCATCGTCGCAGGAGGGACAAACATCCACTTCAGCCACACGACGCAGCCCCTCTGGACAGACCACCACTGCATACACTTCACATTCAACACCACCATCGCACACAAACCGGCCTGTGCCTGCCACGAAGGAACTAGAGCAAGATCACAGAGGAAAACCTCAACACCACCCTCCTCCACGACCCCACCTGCGCCACGACCGACAACAGCACCGCAGCCAAAGAACTACACTGCTGGACCGCTGGCTGTTCAGACAAGCTCGCACCCCTCTGCCACCCCGGCAAACAATGCCCCCTGAAGGCCGCCTGGTTCTCCACGACCTCCAAGAAGAAAAGCGCTCCTGCAGACGCCTCAAGAAACTCTGGCGGAACAGGAAAACCACCGAAGACCAGAACAACTACAGGAATGCCATGAACGAATACCACCGCGCATAAGAGCCACCAAGCGGACCTTCATCAAGAACAAAATACACACCAACGCAAGTAACTCAAAAGAACTCTTCAATGTCATACAGCAGTTCACCAAACCTCCCATTGAAACCACAGACGTCACTCCATCTCAGGACCTCTGCAACAAGCTCAGCTCCTACTTCCACCTGGAAATTAAGGCCCTCTACGACAACTTCAGCAAACAGACTCTGGACACCACCACCCTCTCCACAACCAACAACCAGTCGACCATCATCACCTGGAAACCTGCCACCATTGAAGACACCACCACGACCGTGAAGAACACCCACTCAGGAGCCCCCACGGACCCCTGCCCACCGCAATCTATCACAGAGCCGCCGCCAGTGGGGGCTGGTGACATTTGAAAGTGGTAGGGCGTAAACAATTCTCGTACTGCACTGCGGCGAGCAAACGCGAACCACATACGGGGGGGTTCTCACCCGAGAAAATTTTGAAAAAAGAGTGGGCAAATGGTGCATTTGTAAGCAAATTTGAGAAAGCATGAAGGTTGAGCAGCACTCCTGCTAGGCTTACATTCAATTTGTTCGCAATCGCAGTACTGACATTTGCCTGGTTCCTTCTGGCACAGGAACAGCGATGGGCTTTGTGTCCTGGCACATATTGTAAAACTTATTTTATTTACCTTAGCACACAATACTATATCGAACTGTTTGGACTTTGGGGCACTGTGTAGGAGGTAAGCACTGCGTCCCCTTTTGCATATTATCCTGGTTTGCAGCCACCTTTTCATACAGGTAAACATTTGGAGAGACACATTTTCTCAAAGTTAGAGTTTTTGACGCATCTACAAATCAAATCTGGAACCTCCCATAATCCTAAACAAAAAGCCGGCTTCCACCCATGATCAATAAAACCGTACATCACTGCAATATTGCACTTGTGAATATACTACACTACCAGCCCAATTTAAGCAGTGATCTGAATAATTAGGATACAAAGAAGTGAGCTGCCTTGGTTACAGAGTTTTTCAGAGAGTTAAAGTCTGAGCTAATCACTGAAATTGTACATTGATGATGCTCCAGAAAGCTAAAAGTTTGAAACAATTGCAAGAAACTTCCAGCAAACATTCATTGGTAGCGTAAATGGTAAGAGATGTTGTGAAGATAAACAAAACGAAGAAGATTACTTTTTTTTAATAATGGCCCGTACTTGGGCCAACAAAACAAATTTTCCTGAATTTCCCGTATCTCCTGCCTTCCCCTTCTACCTCTAAACCATAGCGTAGAAATATTCCCTGGGAGCTCTTCCGTGTCTGTATCGTTCCCTTCCTATTTTTACCCTTGTTCAATTCTCAGTTGCCTCATTGCTAGGTCAGAGCTCCACAAGTCCTGTACTATATACACCGGCATACATTAAAGAGCCAGTGCATGTAATTGTCTATTGGTGCTGCAATCATCCACTTTCACCCACACCTTTCGCAAACAGCATTAACACTCATCTCGAATGCCCAGAGAAAAAACATTAGTTGTCATTTTGCAGAAGTCAGGCGGTGGAAATTTCAGTGAAAAATGTGCCAGGTAAGGTGCAACCTATCTTAACAAAGACATTTAACATACTGTGTGAGGCTGGTCCGATGCTACTCCTCGAAAGCAAATACAGTAAAACACACAAAGGTGGACCGCGCGTGGCAGTAGCACAGGTTATCCGTGCAGAGGCCCACGCAATGTGTCACAGCCACTAATGCTTCCTAACGTGTTCAACGCACATTAACTCCAGAGGGATGCTGTTCATGGGGCTGCTTGCCCACGCTGTGTCTGCTGCGTCACTTATTTTGTCACTGAAAATAAACAAGCCCGTCTGGTCTCACGCAAACTGACAATTATTGCCGTTCCCTCTGTGGCAACACATTCTAGTAATTATTATAATTACGTTTGTGGAAGCAAACACTCATCATTTTGAACTGGTTAAGTTGCATGAAAACAACGCACTCCCAGCTTTATACCCCAAAGTCTTTCACTCTAAAACGTGCAACAAAAATAATCTTATCACATCAATAACACTCACCCCTACGCCAAGTCAATCGCGGACGGCATTACGGGGGGAGGAGTGGGGGGTGCTAATGGGGTCATCACGGGAGGGATGGGGGGAGGTGGGAGGGATTTAATTAAATAAAAATATAAAATTAAAACTTACTCAGCTTACCTTCTGGATGGTTCTGAGTCCCGACTCCCGCCATCCTGCGCCAATTCCGACGTCCCTCCTCGTTATCTGGAAAGGCAGCCTCCCTCCCTCCCCTCCACAGATCATAACGCTGCAATGGCAGCGTTGTGATTGGTGAGGCGCAGGTGAGAGCGCTACAGCCATGCCATTTTCTCCTACATAGATAAAAAGGGAGAGTAGGCGGTCGTGCTCGAGGGCAGGGGGGAGTGGCTTGCCCACTGTTGTGGGTACTGACTGTTTGGTCGGCTCCGGGGGCTGACCAAACAGTCAGTACCCACAACAGTGGGTAAGCCACTCCTCCTCAAGCACGACCGCCTACCCCCCGCCCCCAACCAGGCACTTCTGCTTACTCGCAAAGACTCTCTGGTATTATTATTTCAGTTCCTCCGAGTAGTATTCCACATGAGGTTACAGACAGTTCTGAATTTATGTTTTTAAATGCTAATATATCATTTTTTAAATATTTTTTTGAAATTGACTTCAATTGGTTATCAGTCTCCATTTGTTTTCATGCGAATTTATTTTTTACTTCTTGGAGAGTACTGTTTCCTCAATTAGTTCACTTTCCTTAACAATTCCTGTAACTGCTGATCTTACTATAAAATGTATGTATTCTCCCACATCTAACTGATGTTTGTCTATTGTTTTAGATGGGTGCCTGGATAAATAATCTGCAGGATTATGCTCTTTTCCTGGTTTATGGATAATTTTAAAGTCACAGTCCATAAGCCTCATTCCCCACCTTTCAATTCTTTGTGGCATTTTAGTTTTAGGATTTCCAAAAATAGAAACTAGTGCTTGATGAACAGTGATGATCACAAAGGATTTTCCATAGATAAAATCTTGAAAATGCTCACATGCCCAAACAACAGCTAAACTTTCTTTCTCGGGCTGCGAATATCTTTGTTCTATCTCAGATAAACTTTTGCTGGCATGTGAGATCACATACCTTGGAGTTTCCCTCCCAGGCTTATGCTGCACTAATATCGCACCTAAGCCTATGGGACTGGCATCCACTACTAGTTCTGTACATAGGTGTGGGTCAAAGTATTTTAAATTTGCTGCGTATGTTATTTCCAACTTTATTTTTTCAAATGCTTGTTCACACTCAGTATTCCATTGAAATGTTTTCCTTTCTTTGTTAATTCTCTTAGAGATGAACCTATGGTTGCGATATTTTTTATGTACCTTGCACAATAACTTGTCATTCCAAGAAAAGATCTCAATTCTGCTACATCTTTCGGTCTTTGCATTGCATTCAAGGCTATTATTTTGATAGGATTTGGTCTCATCCCCTTTTCTGAAACTATATGACCAAAGAATGTCAATTCATTTTTATTTATTTCGCATTTTTTTCATTCAAAATTAATCCAGCTTCTTCAAGCTGTTGACATACTTTCTCTAATGCCTGATCATGTTCCTCTTGTGTTTTTCCAAAAACCAAAATATCATTACTGTAATTCATACAATTTTGTATTGGTCTTATGACATTCTTTATAATTTCCTGAAAAATTTCTGCTGTAGAACAAATTCCAAAGTTTAACCGCTTGTATCTTAATAATCCCATGTGCGTTGAAAATGTTGTTATATATCTTGATTGATTATCAATTATTAACTGGTGATATCCTTTACATAAGTCAAGTTTTGAAAATACTGTCGCTCCCTTTATGGTACTTATCATGTCATTCAAATGAGGGCCTGGGTAACGTTCTCTTTCAATAGCAGTATTAGGGATCCTCATGTCCACACATACTCTGATGTCATCGGTATCTTTTTTTGGCACAATAACAATAGGACTTACCCAAGGTGTTGGTCCTGTTACCTCTTCAATTATGTCTTGCTCAAGTAGTGACTTTATTTCTTTTTCAACCTTTCCTTGCATGTGAATTGGCACTCTTCTATGCGTTTGTGCTGTTGGTTTTATCGCTTCATTTATGTGTAAGGTAATTTCCTTGCCTCTGAATTTGCCAAATCTTCAAATAATTTTGGATATTTCTTTAAAATTGGATGATCCGTTGAAATATTACAGTTCATTGCCAATAAACCCATAATTTGAGCAGTTACAAGGCTTAATAAACAAGGACCCGGAACTTCATCTTGCAACACATGTATATCATCTTTACTTGTTATATTTCCATATTTTAAGATTTCTTCACATTTTCCTAAGCATAGAACTGGAGGTTTGGCACCCCACTGAAAAACACTAACATTTGATGTGTTGATGCAGCGCGGAAACCTGGGTATCGGGAATCAAGACGAAACCTCGTACCTAATATATCCTCCCTTCGTCACAGACCAAATATCACATTAACACATTCACTCGTACAATCATTGGAGGGGCCATAACACCAACATTCACACTTCGCTTCTCACTGGCCTGTACTTACGGGAGGAATAACTGTTTCCAAGCACTGACATGAAAGGAATACCTTATAACTTATAGAGAGAAAACTTATTTACACTTCTATACACTAATACCCTTATTACTGCACATCTTAATCCTAAACATCAAGATACTCCTTCCACGTGATCGACGGATCAAATGAGTTGTTTTGAGTTTAGTGATTTAGTCCAGCTAAAGCATACTCAAAATTCCTGATTTACTCCCTTTCAATAAACGACCAAACACATGTTCTTGTTAATCAATATTTTGTTTATCTAAATAATGCAAGAAATTTAGTTCCATCTAGTAAATTTATTAATCATTATGCAAATCACAGAACACCATATTTACCTATTCTGGCTATCGGTCGTCCTTTAAGTCATCAAATTTAGTCGTCAGCACGCTACAGTCCCAAAGATCGGGTCAAGGACCAGAAACGTGCAAGTATCGATCAGTGACCATAGATTTTTCAATAGTTTGTAGTTCATCAAGAAATTGGGCAGCAATTCAGTCTGTCAAAGATTCAGGAACACAGCCGTCACATAGCGTCACCATTGTCTCCGTCAGCGAAAGGAAGAATCAGAACGACAATTACTCTTTCTACTCTAACGTCATATTTATAATGGAAATAAGGACCAAAAGTTACAGTATTGAGAATTTGGGCTCATCCCATAGGTTGGTTGGGATCGTCCGGTGAAGTTTCACATAGTTCATGATGTCATATTGTCAGGCATGATCCATCCGGTTCTTTGCATAAGTCCTTTGTTTGAACATTTGGCAAGTATCCTGTCGTGACCTTGCTAAGGCACATCGTGTTTGGGGTCAGGCTGAGGCTACTGGTACGGGTGCTTGGCGCATGCGCACTTGGTCTGAAACCTCATGGAATGGTAGCCGTTGCGTCGTTTGTGTCAGGAGGCCATCTTGCTTTTAGGCCCAAAGGATAACTTAAGCAAAACAAACACAAAAAGTAATCAAAACATAGAAATAACGTATAAAATGTTAAACCCTCACTAATTCCCCTCTGTGCTTGTAATTATCTAGCATATGGCGACATTTAAAGCATTCATATTCACCCAGTGATGTCATCTGGTGCAACATACGATAACGTCACAAAAGCAACATATATCATGTGATATTCTATTTTTCTAATATTAGTATGCGTACATAGGTTAATTACAAATTATTTTAGCCATGCAAAATGCAAATCCCACGTATGTTTCATACATTAGTAATGTTGATTACATTTTCACACAAACACATTAATTGTATTATAATTAATAGATTATTCTAATTAGTATGAACATGCGGATTTGGGGGGTATACAAAATTTTGTACTACCCGCTCCATCAGTGTCAGTATAGGTTGTTTTTTCATTTTCATATATTCAGTTATGCACATTATGTTACATGTTGCTCCACTGTCCAACACAAAAGGGACTTCTTGTGATTCAAATAATAAATTTATACATGTAGTTTTTTTTATATTTTCTCTTTTGATCATATGAATTTGTTGACAGATGTTATTTTCTTGCATCATGTCACTTTCTTGCATCATATATAATTTTTCTGATTGCTCAAACTCTTCCTCAGATTCTCCTTCAATTTCTTCCATGTGTCTTATGTATTTTGTGTTTCCATTTATTTATTTTAATTGGATTAATTTGTTTCCACCTTTCTTTATTTTCCTTTTTAAATCTGCAAACGCTTGCAAAATGATTGTAACCTTTGCATTCTTTACATGGTTGTCCTATTGCTGGACATTTCTTTTGGTGTGGAAATTGAAATCCACATCTGTAGCATAACCTTTTTCCTTTAAACTGCATTTAATTTTTTTTTTCAACATTTGTTTTCTTTGACATTTCTCTAATTTGTTCAATTGCTTTAATTCTTCCTTCTTCCATGTTTGTAGCCTGTTTCTGAGCTTGTGTTTCCGTTTTTGCCATGCAAATTATTTCTTGTAAATCATATTTTTTTCCGATAGTTTTTTTCTAAATTTTATTGAGTTACATCCTTGTATTACTCTTAGTCGAATGGCTTCTCCGTTGTTAAATTTCTCAAATTCACAAAATCTTTCAAAATCCAAGTTTCTCTGAGGATCAAATTTCGCATTTAAACATTTCATAATCCCTTTGTAAGTGTCTTTTTCATTTTCTGGAAATGTGGTTATTAGGTCTTCAACATCATCACCTACAAGGTTGAGCAATAGGTCTTTTGCTTGTTCATCAGAGTATTTTTTGCATGTTGCTTTTAAAAAATGTTTATATCTCCTAATCCATTTTTCCCATCTTTGTGCAATATTTTCTTGCTTAGACAGATTGAAAGTTCTTGAAATGTTTTCAGTAGCATCTTCTTCATTGTACATATCTGAATTCATATTTATAATAACATTACTTGTTTCCTCTTCAGTCATGTTTTAATGTATATTGATTTAAACTATAATTAAGCAATTCTTCTGTGTCTTTTGTTGCTTTATTTATCATGATTTAATCAATTTATTTAACCTCAGTTAATATGATATAGTAAATATAACTAGGTATTATTCCTTGAAGTCCTTTCTTTCTTTCAATATTTGCTCTTAAGTCCTTTCTTTCTTTCACTACTTTCTATTCAAGTCCTTTCTTTCATTTTCCTTCTGTTAGGCTAGATGCTTCAGTTGAAAGAGTGAGCAAAGGAAATAAAATCCTTGTAAACTGTTAATTTTTTTACTTAATCTTGTTTATTTAGTTTGTCTGTCTGCCTTTGTTTGTATTTTCCCCAAGTATGAATAACAGGCGTCGTTTTCAGACACACGCTTCCTTTAACTCGTATTTTATTTGTTTAGGAAAAGCTTCTGTTTACTAATTGAATTCATGATCGTTGAAAGCTTTCATTGTTTGTTTAGCTTTAACATTTGATTATACGCGCTGAAATATACACGCGCTGTTGAGTATTTATTTAAAGTTATAATCCTGGCTCTCTTCACGCTTGATCGCACGCGCTAACACAGACGCGCTGCCAAGTATTTATTTCCTTTCAAACCCTCGTTCCATTCATGCTTGGCTGCACGAGTTGGAGCAAACGCGCTGCCACGTGTTTATTTTCATTTGGAACCTTCATCCCTTCACGCTTGGCTGCACGCGTTAAGCATACGCGCTGCCAAGTGTTTATCTTCAATTGAGAGTTCTATTCTTCTCACGCTTGGTTGCACGTGATGAAACACAAGCGCTGCCAAGTGTTTACTTTCATCTACGATGTCAATTTCTTTTGCGCTTTGCTGCATACGTTAGAGACAATGTTTATTTTCAGTTTCACGTGTTGTTTAGCTTCCACTTTTAATTAATGTGCTCTGAGTTACACGCGCTGTAGGCTTGTTTTGAAAAGATTAATAGATATTGATGTTTATTCATGAGTATTCAGTTTACATGCATTAACTTGTTTTCGAAATTAATTAATATGAAGCCTATTAAAATATAGACAGAATAATCTTCAAGTAATTTATTGCGATGCAGCAGGGCAGTAAGTCCTTCCAGCTCAAAGCTCCCAAAGTAATTGATTTCACCCTGGGCATAAACATAGAGTTCCAAAGCAGAACATGGAAAGCAGAACATAGAATGCATTATAAATAATAACTAAGCGCATGCCACAGCAAACAAGGTGCATGCACTTAAAGGAACATAACATAGAATATAACACATCTCCCTCATTTGAAGGAAACAGAGAAACAAATGAAAATAAAAAAAATAAAAATAAATAATAAAAAAACATAACAGACACTAGACATTGTCATTCAACTTTTTTGGAAAATATTTTACACGATTAGAAATCCTAGTCTTAGAACAAACAGAATAGTTTTTATCCAACATGCTTGACTCACCAGGGATACCAACATTATTATCATGTGAGTGGTCTGACTCATTAGAACGATTTGCAGGTAAATTGCTTTGTATGTTGACTGGACACCTTGCCACTCTTATAACGTTCAAAACCTTGCCATCTTGGGTGGCAAAAGAGTTCCTGAAAACTCTTTTAATTTGAATTGGCTTACCAAATCTGTTATAACCCTTACTGGTGATTCCTGGTTTTAAAATTCTAACCCAATCACCAACTCTAAAAGATGGTATACGAGTTTTCCACTTTCTATCAAACCACTTACAAGTACTTTGTTGCTTGTTCTTTACTTTAGAAGCAATATCCTTAACACCATCACTACTCAAATTCTGTTTGACACACTTCTGTCGAAACCACCATGGGCAAATCTTAGAGGCTGGTTCTCTTCCTTTCAACAATTTGAATGGGTTGATTTCAGTCGTAGTATGAGGGGTAATTCTATATAACCACAATTTCTCTCTAACTTTATTCAACCAGTCATCCCCACATT
Source organism: Triturus cristatus (assembly GCF_964204655.1). Classification (NCBI taxonomy): domain Eukaryota; kingdom Metazoa; phylum Chordata; class Amphibia; order Caudata; family Salamandridae; genus Triturus; species Triturus cristatus. The sequence goes on along the minus strand of NC_140579.1, from coordinate 377,103,356 downwards.
TTAATGACTTCACGATGTAATCCTTCAAAACTCTGTTAAATCTTTCAACCTGGCCATTTTCATGTGGCCTGTAAAGGGACGTGAAAACATGTTTAATTCCGCATTCTTTCACAAAATTTTTCATCTCTGAAGATGTAAATTGCACGCCGTTGTCAGTGACGAGGTACGATGGACAACCTTCATGCGCAAAGACCTCTCTTAAGAAAATTAAAACAACTTCCGTTGTGATTTTATTTACAAACTTTACTTCCGGCCACTTTGAATGGTAATCCACCAACACCAAAGCAAATCTAAACTTCTCTGGGAGCATATTAAAAGGCCCAGAGATATCAAACGCTAACTTTTGCCAAGGTTCTTTTGGCCATTCAACCATTCTTAGAGGGGAAATTTTCATACTGAGCATCCTTTCACTTGAAATGCATGTATCACGCTCCCTGACTACACAATCAATAAATTTGTCGATGCCTGGCCACCAAAAAAAATTCCTAACAAGACGTTTCATAGATGAAATTCCAGGATGTGTCTTATGAGCTATTTTAAGGATAACATCTTGCATTCCTTTAGGGGGAATGCATTTACAGCTCTTCAAAAGAAAATCTCCGTCAAATTCTAATTCTCCTGCAACCTTGAACAAAGGTAGCAACTCAGGTCTAATATGATGTTTTTTTGGCCAACCTTCCATAACATATTTTTTAATTTCTAACCAGTCCTTATCTTTTTAACACACTCTTCCCACAGTGTCTCACTAATCTCCTGAAAATGTTCAGGCATAATGTCACTAAAGTTAAGTACAAAATCTTTTTCTTTAACCACATCCACACCACTTTGAACACATGGTAATCTTGAAAGAAAATCAGCTGTTACATTTTTCTTACCAAGTACATATTCCGTTGTAAAATTGTATTCTTGAAGTCTAGACGAAAGCCTAGCAATTCTAGCAGTAGAGTTCCACCCTCCACCGGATGAAAGGATGCTGACTAAGGGCTTGTGATCAGTTCTTAACGTGAACTTGCTACCCCATACATACAGTTTGAAATGCTCAATGGCCCAGACACAGGCAAGTAACTCTCTCAATCACAGCATATTTTCTCTCTGTCTCATTTAGTGTTCTTGAAGCAAACGCCACATTCCATTCTTCTCTACCATGTTTCTGCAAAATTACCCCACTAACTCCATATAGGCTTGCATCAACTGTAATAATGCATTCTTTTTTTAAGCAAAACGGTTTCAACGTGGGGGCGCGCACTATCTCTTGTTTAATGTTTTCAAATGGCTTCTGTTGACTACTGCCCCAAATGTAGATTGTATTTTTTCTAAGCAACTCTCTCAAAGGTTCCATTTTTTAAGCAAAGTTATCTACAAATTTACTATAGTACTCACACATCCCCGCAAAACTCAATAATTGTTCTTTGTTTGTAGGAGCTTGGGCATTAATGATAGCGTCCACATTAGATTTCTTTGGAACCACCCCATCACCAGACAGGGTGTGTCCTAAGTATTCTACCGACTTCCCGTACAACTTACATTTGTTTTCCTTGAGAGTGAGACCATTCTTTTCTAACCTGCCACAAACCTCTTTAAGATGTACCTTATGTTCTTCCTCGTTTTTAATTAAAATGTCATCTTGAAAACATTTAACAAAATGATCAATATCTCTAAAAACTCTAAACATCACTCTTTGAAATACGGATGCGGCGGATGCCAAACCAAACGGCATCTTTGTGTAGCGATACAGGCCTTGAGGGGTTATGAATGCCGTAAGGTTTTTTGACTCTTCAGACAAACTGATCTGATGGTACGCAGACCTTAGGTCTAACGTTGAAAAAACTTTTGCTCCTTCCAACATTGATACGACCTCATTTATATTAGGAAGGGGATGGCAATCAATAACAATATTCGAGTTTAAAGCTCTCAGGTCCACTCATACCCTCAAATTCTTATCTGCCTTGCGTACCAAAACTGTGGGTGAAATCCATTCAGATGACTCAATTTCTTCAATAATTCCTTCATTAGTAAGTTCTTTCAACTTGTCCCTGAGTTCATCTCTCACATTTATGGGTACACCTCTCAATTTTTGTACAACTGGTCGTGCATTCTCTTTTAGTATAATTTTATGTTCAAAGTCCTTGAGTCTTCCCAACCTATCACTGAACACATTCCTGTACTTGTTAACTAAGTTCCTCACTTTGTCATTGGGATCTAAAACCGCCACTTTCCTTTTGGAAACAAATCCCCTAAAATGACCGGATCTGAAGCTCGTGGGTTTAGCATAATCCCCAGCTTCAATTGATCACGCCATCCCAGCACATTTACTCCTTTAACAGCAATGTACAATTTTATTTCGGCACACCTTCCTTTGAACCACAAAGTGACACTAAAATAACCTTCCATATCAATTCTTGTTTCATCAAAGCTTTCTGCAATCACATCGCTAACATGTAATTTCTTCCCCTTACACACTTCATTCAATTTCTCTTCAAAATATTCTTTAGAAATTATCGTCCATGGTGACCCTGAGTCAACCCTGAGTTGTAATTCTATATCCAAAACTTCCACCGTACATTTAGGAGACTCCAAATAAATTTATTTTCCCTCACTTACGCTTCTACTAACAATGGATACCACAAATCCTCTTTCACACTCGGAATTGACTAAAGCTTCTCCACCTTCAACATCACTGTGAATCACTTCATTACCACTGACTGTCGATATTGATCTAGAAACAGATGTAGAGGAATTATTCCTTCTATTTTCTCTGCAAACATTACTGAAATGCCCAAACCTTCCACACTTCCTGCATTCTCTATTGATAGCAGGACAACCTGTGAATGACGCTATGTGCGTTTTACTCCCACATCTGAAACACACACTCTGACCTCCAACGTTCCCATTACTTCGGAATGCATTACCACTGCTGTACCTGTTGGTTACAGGCCTCTTTTTGGAAAGTATCCGGTTTGCTGTTTCGCCCTTGCGTATTATTTCCCATATTATTCTTTATAGCACATACTTCTTCCACACTTTCATTCTTCTTCGTACTTTGTCTAACCGTTTGCATCCAACTCTCAGACTGTTCTACAGCTTTTGCATTAGCTATTGCTTCAGACAAACTTGGATCACCCAACACCCACAAATTCTCTTGTACTTTTTTGTTCCTCACATGCACAATAATCTGATCCCTTATCATTTCATCAGCCATCATGCCGAATTTACAATGAACACATAATGATCTTAGTGCTGTCAAAAAGTAATCAAACGATTCATCCTCCTTCTGTGCCGTAGTGTAGAACTTAAATCTGTTCAAAGCAATGCTGGTCGTTGGTTTAAAACGCTTTTCCAGTTTTTGTAAAGCTTCGTTATACACATTCAAGTTCTCTTCTCCTAGCTGTGGTAAAACTTGTGGTAAAGCTCTGAAAATGTCTTGACCTTCTGATCCTAAACAGTGCAATAAAATGCTTTTTTTTCTTTCTGCTCCCATTCGTTCTCCGTCTATTGCCTTCATATAGGTTAAAAACTCTTCTTTCCACCTTGTCCATGGCAAAGGTGGGTCTCCCTTATTCTGTAAAAATGTTCCTGGTGGGTCAAACTGCATTTTTTTTTTATGTGTTATTAACTTCCTTCGCTCTGATGCTGACTACTCCTCTTTTTTTTTTTAATACAATGTACAATGCCAAATGTTTATTTCTTCTCTTTCCAGTAAGTTTTTGTAAGCTCTCTCCTCTTTTCTCCAGAAACTTGTCACACAACTCTCTCTGCTAAATCCTTCTTCCCACACCGATTTTTATCAAGCTCTTTTCTTCACTTTTAACAAAAAAAATATTATATAATGTCCCAATAAAAAAATGAGCTAACCAAAATTTATGTAAATAAAGTTTTCTTTTCTGACTAACAAAAAAGATGTAGTCAAAATCTTACTCTTTAACCAACATTAAGCACAAAAAAAAAATGTACTTTGTTCCCCACCTTCGCCTTGTTTCCTTTTCTTTTACTTACTTTCTCCTCACTTTAATTACCGATCACGCAGCATCTTCTTCTTCTTCTTGTGATAGTTTCCCTAAAAATGGCTGCCGCGTCGCGCTGTGCGTAATGCATATTGACGCTCCTGGCTTCTGATTGTGTATTGGTTGCTCAGCAACCACATTGGCTCCACGACGCGCTTCCTTCCAAATTACCGTAACCTGGTAACAACGTTGCCTCCCACGACGTTCTCTACGTCAGCAAATGTCTTTAAGTGAACGCTGATCTTGATTACGATCTTGTTGCTTACTGGAGCGCATACCTTCCTTCGCTGCGTTCTCCTGAACGGTGCTAGGATACAGCTAACGCTCCTCCACAAGATTCCTTTCGTTGTTTTTACTTCGCTTCCAGATTTAAATTGATTAGTCTTCCTTTTACATATGTATTTTGCTTAAATACAATGACTCCTTACTTCCTAGATTCTTTCTTTTCCTTTCTTCTTTTTTTTTTTATAAATCCCTCATAAAAAAAAAATCTTATTTCTGTGGATTCTTTGTCTCTCTGTTCCCGTGCTGTTACTGACTGGAGAGGTTTCTAGCTCATCGCCAATATTAAAATATAGACAGAATAATCTTCAAGTAATTTATTGCAATGCAGCACGGCAGTAAGTCCTTCCAGCTCAAAGCTCCCAAAGTAACTGAATTCACCCTGGGCATAAACATAGAGTTCCAAAGCAGAACATGGAAAGCAGAACATAGAATGCATTATAAATATTAAGCGCATGCCACAGCTAACAAGGTGCATGCACTTAAAGGTACATAACATAGAATATAATAAAGCCTTACCGCGCATGGTTAGTTTGTACTTCTAAATAGCTTCCAGCTTTTGTTTTATCCTTTCAGCAGCAAATTAATTTGTAAATTACTTACAGTTTGAGTCATCACCAGAATTCTTTGTAGAGTTGTTTGTTTGTTTTTTTTAAGGGAGAAAATCACTTAGTAGGCTACTTCCTGTGCAGATCCTGTGCAGTCCATGTGATTTCTGTAATTATGGTTCAGCTTTCAGCACTCTGAATTCTCCAAACTGGCAACAGTCAGTCGCAATCAGTTGTAAAAAAAAGAAATTCTTTAAAATTCCTATAGCATATTTCCTTCAGGAGAGAAATCTTCACTCTTCATGTGTGTCCTTATCCCGTTCGTCGCCAATGTAAAAGAGTCTTTCAGACACAATAAATATAATTTAGTAATATCCTTTAATGGAGCTTGTAAATCAGCTTCCACATTCATCCAAGTATATCAATTGAATGCCCCTTGTGCATTCCTTAAGTCTTAACATTCTTTTAGAACTAATGACATCATAATGTCATTTACACATTACTACATTCTACCCCCTCCCCCCTAAAACAAAACAAAATAATAAAAATAATAAGTAAATAAATAAATAAGGTAAACAGATCAACATTGTTCAATTAATCTCTTTGGTCTTTTAGAAAGTCTTTCCGATTTTCTCTGTGTCCACTCATCTTGTTGATCATTAGAGTGTGTAGCTCTTTGTTCAGCATTTGATGAACTTTTTCTAAAGAAAAACTTGTTTCTTGTTATTATTTTATTGTCATTTCCTAATACCATCATTAGAACTAATGACATCATAATGTCATTTACACATTACTACACCCTCCAGCCTTTGAGGAAATACAGAGATGGCAGGCCACATCAGAGGAGGATGTGGTGGAAGACAATGAGTAGGAAAGAGCTCTAACAGATATGGAGGAGGAGGGGGCCCAGCCTGGGGTCCTGAGCTGCCAGGAGGGCCCAACTCGACTACAGCAGATGACTTGGATGCCCCGAATGCCCAGGATGGAGTAGGGAGCAGTGTGTCTGCCAGGTACCAGACCACACAGGAGTTAGAGGACAGGAAAGAGGAGAGAAATCTCAAACTGGAGCTAGCCTAGTTGAAACTAGAGAGGGATAAATCTGAAGCTTAAAGAGCCTTAGAGGAGAAAATACTGGCTATGGAGGAGAGGAGGATGGCACATGAGCTGAATCTCAGAGAGCTGGATCTGAGAGCTAAACAGAAGGAGCTTAGCAGTAATAGTGGCAGCATACCTGTAGTGCCCAATGATGGAGAAGGGAGGGTTTGCATACCTAAGGGTCTGGTGCCCAGCAATGTTAAGGGAGATGACACTGATAAATGATTTGCAGCATACGAAGTGGCTCTTAGGGTACACAAGATCCAAAAGGAGTGCTGGTGGGTAGGTTGTGGTGGTACATGCCCATGGTGGGGAGGTACACACTCCTAACACGAGAGGTAGAAGAAGAGACACAGTACACCCCCATGAAGGCCATTCTTGTTAATACATTTGGGCTGACCCCTGAGAGATATAGATAGAGGTTCACGGATAGCCCCAAACTCCCAAGCCAGATCTGGGTGGACTTACTAGACTCCATCAAGGCACTGAAGTGCTGGGTGAGGGGCAGCAAGGTAGATTATTATACTGGGCTGTACAATATCTGTTTTAGAGAGCTGCACCGACACCTGTTAGATAGCAAGCTGACTGACCTCTTAGTCAGCAACAGAGGGTCCAAGAAGGCATAAGAGGGGACTCCAAAAAGCGTGGTCAGAGTTTCCACCAGAAGAAGTAAGGGGGAGATAAAAAAGAAGGGTTCCTCAAGGGAAAGGGTCCCAATCCCAATCTGGCCACCAGAAAAAAGTATTCACTGATAATAATCATAACAGGTCTTCTTTCTCCCAAATGCTATGACTGTTATGAGTATGGGCACTACAAGGGTAATCCCAAATGCCCCAAGAGAGCACAGCCTCCCACTGGAGGAAAGACCTCAGGGTTGGCTAATGTAGTGCTTAGATGACCCCAGTCAGTGGATGGTAAGTCAGTGATGTTCACCCCATCACCTAGTGTCCCTGAGTAACATGGAGATGGTGCCCAAAGCCCACATGCTTTCCAATAATGCAAAGTATAGACAGTGGGTCACCATCTATGGGCAGGGGTGGAGGCTCTGAGGGACACAGGTGCAGCCAACATGACTACAGTAAGGTGTCTTCTGGTGTCCTCAGAGCAAGTGATTCCCAATGCATTAGCAGACAACCGTGAGCGCCCATGGGTCTTGTTCCTTTTAAGTGGGGGCTGGAGGTCGCAGGTCTTCTGATAGTTGCTGTGTTGCCTGTGATTTGTTTGCTAGGGAATGATCTTGCACACACTACCTGGAAGAAAGTAGAGCTCGGGTCACACCTAGAAACGTTGGGATTGCCTGACTATGTGTAACCATCAGGTTCATGGCTGCCCAGGAAGGGAGTCAAGTAAGTCTGCAGCCTGGAAAAATGGCCCACACAGCTACCAGGAGAGGGAAGGGCAAAGGGCATGGGAAACCAGCCGCTGAATGTCCCACAGATGAGGCGGACAAGGTGCAAAAAGGCATGATTAAGGGCCTACCTGAGCCAATGAGGCGGAAGTGGGATGTTCTCTTACCATGTCTGAACCTCAAGACCCCCAAAAACCCCTTAAGGGATCTCCATATCAACTGGCTCAAACCACACCTTGAGGTCTGAAGTCACCATGCTGTTAGTGACAGACTGGGGGGAGGAAGAGGGGAGGTTGACCTCCAGCCTCAAAAGAGAAATATGGGTTAGTGGAAGGTGTAAACCTCTCCCCTTCCCTGACCTCATAACATCAGAAGGACTGCACCATATGTTGGGGCAGTTTTTCTCTTGTTTTCCCTCACTCCTGGGCCTAAACATTTGTGTACCCATGACACTTCCTGTTAAAAACAAAATATACAGGCTGTCTGACAAAATAAGAGCCAACATCAAGGAGGAAGTCTCTAAGATGTTGGAGACGGGGGGACTGAGCCATCTAGTAGCCCCTGGTCCAGTCCTGTTGTGCTGGTACTAAAAGCTGACCCACCGGGGACCACCCCAAAACTCTGGTTCTGTGTGGACTACAGCGGGCCCCACTCAGTCACTAAGACTGGTGCTCACCCCATCCCGAGTGCTAATGAGCTCATTGAAAGACTAAGGGCTGCCAAATTCCTTCATCCGCCAATCTCTGCAACCAAACCCCGCAGGCAGTACCCCCCCTCGGGCAGCCAACCCCCTGCTATGCACGGCCAAAGACAAGTCATGAAATGACGCCACCATATTTCTGTTCAATCACAGCATGCAGTTTGGTGTCTTGGCTAGCGACTGATAGGGTAAGATGTACTTCTTATCAGCTCCTCCAATGGCAGCCCTGCAATGTCAAATACCCTGACACCTGCAAACCTCCCTAACTCATCTAAGGCACTCAGCCAGGGAATACAAATATGGATGCTGCAAGCTAACCAGTGGAGTGCGATCTTGCGACCTTGTGGTCTGACCCAGGAAGGCCTAGTTTCATAAAAAGACCAGGACAAATCATGCCAAAGAAGAGGACAAAACAGGAAGCCTGTAGATATGCACACACCTGCCAAAGTATGCATACCCAGACAGCACAGGTGAGGTCAGTCAGAGATCCAGGAGCAATGCTCCAGCCACAGTCTGCAGCAGGTTCAGCCCTTTACTGTGACTAACGGTGAGGACAGGGAAGAACTTAATGCCAGACCCCACACCAAAGAATGGTAGAAGGCGCACAACAGAAGCCAGTGCACACTTGGGGCCAACCTGAACCCACATCAGACAAGTTGGAAAAAAGGCCCAACAAGCAAAAATACCAATTAGAGAAAACCCACCCAGGGCACTCAATTCTGTACTTTGCAAACCCAAAATGGAGCTGGGGCCACAGAACCCCAGAGGAACCACCAGAAGAACCAATAGAACCCCAGAGTGGAGGACACTATTGAACAGAAGGAGAGTGCACTACCAGGCTGAACCCTACAGAAAAAGCAAGGATCACTGGCCAAGATGGGAAATAAGCACCATAGAAGGCACAAACTCTCAAGCCATTATTAAATTGCAGGAGCAGAGTAAGCCAGACCTCCACATCTCCCAGTAACACCTGCAACACAAAAGCAGGATTGGAAATACCACAAACGTAACACAGCACCAACAAAAATGCTACCCCAATGCACCGCTGAACACCTACCCACAAACACAGCAATTGGAGACAGGGGACAACATAAGGACATACAGTAGGCAGCAGTGAAATAGGCATTTCACCCTTCTAGTCCCAAACCGATTGCATTGAACCTGACGAGTGACAACCCTGCAGCTTGTCGATATATTCCAGGATATTTGTTGCGAGGTTTGTCGCAAAGATGCAAGGGATACACAGGCCGGCTCACTGTTAAGGTGCCACGTGAGCATTGGGCGTGGGTGTTATACAGGAGTAATCAATCAGGTGGTTCCTTTTTCGAGTTCAGACCCATTCTTCCACTTGGCTCTTTCTTCCTGGCTTTGTTTGTTGGCTGTCTTTCAGTTTGGTTTTATTTACGGCTCTGTTTCCTGGTCACTGATTACAGGTATTTGCTAATGTCTGGGCTAGGGAAGTGTCTGGGAGCAGGTGCTGTGTGTTCTTTGATTTAAGAGGGTGGACAGCCTGCCTCTGGCTCTCTTCTTTGTGTTTTTTGTTTCATGCTTTGTTATTACAGGTATCTTCTCACTGGTGTAGGCCTGCCTGTGGTTCTCTGGTTTGTTGTGATTTTAGTTCCTTCTTTATCTGCCCTGGTTACCGTTGTATGCTTACCTGCTTACAGGCTCTAAGCAGGAGGCAGAACTCAAACTTCTTGCCACATAATTACTGGGGTGCAACATCTATTGAAACCAGGGCCCTATCTTGCTGCAGCATCTCTGTGTTGATGTGAGTCTGCTCAGTTAACGCACGCAGTATCCAGCCCCAGGTCATTGCCTTCTTGTTGACTGGCCCAGTTGGATTTCAGGCTATTAAGTGGTGGTTATGCACTTGAACGCTTGTGAATGGGTTCTTCATATCTCTTTGTTTCTTTCCATTCAGAGGTGGTGAGTTATTTAACTACTTTCTACCATTTACACCACAAATACAGAGATCATTCCTTTCACTCTGTTTTGTTTCTTCCCATAAACACTTCATTGTTTGTTTTCTGTTTTCTGTCTTTTGCGTATCTTCACACAACTCATAATCTTTTCCATTCCCTCCAACAATCCCTTGAATGCTTTCATTGCTCTCATAATCCCCAGCATTCTGCTATAGTTTTAGCAGCCATCTTGGTTGTGGTGTTCTCTCTCCAGCTGGAAGGCCATAACAACTTTTAAAGTTCAACATTTTTTTGGATTTTGCTGAATGTTTACACCAAGCATGATACATATTTATGTGACACGTCTGGCACAGTACTATTGCAGCAATATATATGCCTTCAATGGTAACAAGACTAAAGGTGGGTGGTAAACTCCCCTCCGATAGGTGGAGTTCTCAGAGTTTTGCCACTCCGTGCTCTGCTTGGAGCGCAGAGTTCGACAAAAACTTTGCCAACTGCCGGGGGCGTGAAGTTTACCGGCATCCTTCTTAGACTCGTTAACCACCCACTGCTCAGGTTGCCCCATTGTCCCCAATCCTTCTTCTTCCCTCTCCGGGTTATGTTTCTCTTTTGTGCCATTCCCGTGTTTAGTTGTGTAACTACTTAGGCTTACCGCCACCAGCCAGTCTTGCCTGCAGCTTTGCAATTCCCCTACAGCCGGTGTGAGAAGTTGGCCTGGTATATGATGCTCACTAGTTAAAGTGATCACCTTGTACCATGCCAAGCAACCCTTATGGTGTGGTTGTAAGTCAACCTTTTCGGACTAGCTGCCCTAGTGGTAGCGTAGGCTAAGCAGTCTTTGAGGCTAAACTCGTGAAGCGTGTTAAGCCAGCTGTTTTACCAAATGTAACCCCCTTTTATACCAATGAAAGGACACCACACAGATATATATTCAAAATATATATGTATTTATTTCTCAAAGTAACCCCTAGTCTCTTTATGAGCACAGGAGCACAAATCGTCAAACAAGATTACAGTAGAATACACAGAAGTTGCACTTTATATGGATAGGCCCTGGTGGCCGCTCAAACCATATACTAAAATAGTGGTATAAGTACCACGAACAGAAAAGGGAAAAGGCCTAGGGCCTCTAGAATCGCTGGGCCTACAAGGAGCTAACGTCAGTTAGTGACCAGGAGGTCCACGGGTGGCGTGTGCAGAGCAAATAGTCACACGCGTGCTCCCATAGGTTTCAATGGGTGCGTAAAAAGTACAAAGTTACTGCAAAGAGGATCTTCCGGATGGACTAGGAACTCAAGATTTGGAACACAGGCACTAGAGATGTAATACTACACTTGGGCACAGGTGTGCCAGCTTTACCTCACCCACAGGAAGCGGGTGCATAGGCCTCGAACTGCGTCGGGTTTCTTCTATCTGTTCCGTGGAGCCTGAAGACAAAGATGCTGCAGGCGGTCGGTCCGGGAGAGATGCAGTGGATCCAAGAGTGGATCGGAGATGTTGAAGACCTGTAAGCAGAGGGGACAGTGTTCACAGTCACTAGCCAGTGACCAGCGTGGCACCAGGTGGGTACCAGGCGATGTCGGGTGCAAACAGGAAGAAAGATGTAGCTTGTCTCTGCAGCCACGTGGTCCCTGGAGGTTGACGACGTCCAGGAGTCGGTTCACGAGCTGTCCCATGCAGGCTCTCGCTGTCGGCAGTGTCGGCGACTTGATTGAAGCAAACAAGCCTTGGCAAAAGCAATTGTTGGAGGAGATGAAATAAGCTGATGGTTCTGACCAGCAAGGTCAGAAGGACTGCTCCTTTGGAGGGGAGCAAGGGCCAGTCTGGAGCAACCAGACCAGCGGTGTATTTTGTAGAGTTCGTCGCCAAGATGGCTACTAGCCAGCGGGCCAGCAACCGGTTAGGCGCGTCGAGTGGCAAAATGCAGAAGGGCCCCACGCAGATCGTGGAGATGCTGGAGGGCTCACCTTTGGTACAGATGCTGCTCGGGTGTTGGGCTTCTCAGATCCCAAAGCACAACTTGGAGGGAGCCTCGGTTGTTGCACTTGTCAGCTTGTCGTAGTCGTTCCAAGATGGCTGGCTCCACGTGTCTCGGTGCCTCCACGGGTCTCCTCTTTTCAGGGACTGTGGATCGGGCGGTGAGAGGTCTGGAGGTCCAGGTCTTGTCAGTCTCTGGGCTCAGGCTCCGGCGGGAGGCGGCGGCAAAGCAGACGTTGATTCGCTGGATGGTGCTTGCGTTAGCAAGGTGGTCACTCCCTGACCACAGGGGAGATTGGCTTCAGTCCTCTGTGCAGCAGAGCATCGAAGTTCCCGTCTTCTTCTTAGTGTTAAGTTGATTCCAGGATGTCTGAAGTCTTAGGACACAGCTCCTACCTTTAAGCGGATTCTAGGGGCCGGACTACCTGCTAGGTCCCTCCCTATGGGTGGGACCAGGAAGGGGGGTGGTTACACCCCCAATCCTTTGTCCAGCTCGCCCCAGGCCCGGGACTGGTGTGCCCCAGGACCGGTTTGAACTGGCATATGCACCGAGGCTCCTTGTGAGCCACAGGCATGTCTGGTTTCTTTCAAGCCCTACCTGACCAATACACAAAATCCTGTCTGGGGTGGTGCACGCACCTCCCCTGGCAGGAAACCCTTTGTCCACACCTCCCAAGCTGGAAGGACTCCCAGCAGCAGGAGGGCAGACTTGTGTCTGTGGTGGCAGCATCCATTTTGTGGAGCTGAGGCTATGTCTGATTTTACCCGGGTTTCAGGTACTGTACATGTCGTGTCCCTCTAGAAGGGTGGAATGCTAACCCCGTCGCCAGAATTGGCGAGGGGTTAGTATTCCAATTCGTATGACACCTTACTCGACATGTTGTGATAAAGCCAAACCAAAGATAGCATTTAACCGCGAGGTTCATAATGCACTTAAGAGTATATGGTATGACGATATCTGGAAACAGTAGAAGGAAGTGGTTCCGACCACTGCAGACAGGCTCAGCTCATGCCAGAGCACCATCTCACATGGAACCAAGCACTCTGCCTTCAGGATTGTTAAGGCCTGCCATAGGAGTGACTTATAGGTTACCAGGTGTCCCATTTAAGGTTAGGTATAGGTATACTACACCTTAGTAAGAGGTGATTACACCAACTTACCCCAGCTGAGTGATCAGCCAGTTGTGTCAAATTGTTAGGCCAAACCTGGGGTGGCATAATACATGCTTCAGCCCCTGGCAGGCCTTGGGTACACCAATGCCCTGGGTACCTAGTGTACACTGGTACAGGGGCTGACAGGGTGATCCACTTCCAATTGGTTATGCACCTAGGGTGCATAGGTTTAATTTAGTAGAGAGAACAGCAGGCTGGGGGTCTGATTGGCAGGCCCACAGCCTCAATATGTCAAAAACCAGTGAAGCAAAAAGCAAAAATTTGGGGTGACCATAGGATAGCAGACCCTACTCTCCTACACAACCCCCCCCAAACGCTGGGACCTTAAACTAGCCTTGACCAGTCTCGTCTTCATGTCCTAAGTGGAAGTACCTGGAGAGACCATCTGCATTCCCATGGTCAGTACCTGGCCGGTGCTCCACTGTAAAGTCCATCCCCTGTAGGGAAATGGACCACCTAAGCAGTTTGGGGTTTTCACCCTTCATCTGATTTAGCCACAAGAGGGGCTTATGGTCGGTCTGAATCTTGAAGTGAGTGCCAAACAAGTATGGCCTCAGCTTCTTCAGGGCCCACACCACAGCAAAGGCCTCCCTCTCAATAGCTGACCAATTCTTCTCTCTGGGGGTCAACCTTCTGCTAATAAAAGCAATGGGTTGGTCTTGACCATCTACATTAAGTTGTGACAGCACAGCTCCCACACCCAACTCAGAAGCATCTGTTTGGACAATAAACTCTTTGGAGTAGTCAGGACTTTTCAGGATAGGTGCAGAGCACATGGCCTCCTTCAGGTCATCAAATGCCTTTTGACAGCTTACTGTCCACTGAACCTTTTTGGGCATCTTCTTGGATGTCAGATCATTAAGAGGAGTCACAATGGACCCATAGTTCTTAACAAACTTCCTGTAGTACCCAGTCAAGCCCAAGAAAGCTCGAACTTGAGTCTGGGTGGTTGGAGGGGACCAGACGTTGATGGATTGTATCTTACTCTCCAGTGGTTGAACTTGCCCTCCACCTACAAGGTGGCCCAAATATACAACCTTACTCTGCCCTATCTGGCACTTAGTAGCCTTGATAGTGAGGCCTGCCCTTTGCAGAGCCTCAAGAGCCTTCTTCAGGTGGATCAGGTGATCCTCCCAGGTGGAGCTAAAGACAGCAATGTCATCAAGATATGCTGCGCAAAAGTCATCCAACCCAGTAAGGACTTGGTTCACCAGCCTTTGGAAGGTGGCAGGTGCATTCTTCAGACCAAAGGGCATCACCACAAACTGGTAGTGCCCACCTGGGGTTGAGAATGCTGTTTTGGCCTTAGACTCCTCAGCTAATCTAATTTGCCAATAGCCAGCTGTTAAGTCAAATGTGCTCAAAAACTTTGCAGAAGCTAGTTTGTCTATGAGCTCATCTGCCCTTGGAATAGGGTGTGCATCTGTCCTGGTGACAGCATTGAGTCCTCTGTAGTCCACACAGAACCTCATCTCTCTCTTGCCATCTTTGGTGTGAGGTTTGGGGACCAGAACCACTGGGCTAGCCCAGGGGCTCTCTGAGGGTTCAATGACACCTAATTCCAGCATTTTATGTACCTCAGCCTTTATACAGTCCCTGACGTGGTCAGGTTGTCTGTAAAGCTTGTTCTTTACAGGCAGACTGTCACCAGTGTCCACCACATGGGTACACCAGTCAGTTTGACTAGGTATCAAGGAAAACATATGTGAAAATGATTGTAGAACCTGTCTACATTCAGTCTGCTGATGGGCAGTGAGGTTGCCTCCAAGGGTCACTCCTTCAACTGAGCCATCTTCAGGGTTCTGAGACAACAGGTCTGGGAGAGGGTCACTCTCTTCCTCCTGTCCCTCATCTGTAGCCATGAGCAAGCCCATGTCTGCCCTGTCAACATATGCTTTAAGCCTGTTAACATGGAGTACCCTGTGGGGACTCCTGGGAGTTCCTAGGTCGACCAAGTAGGTGACCTCTCCCTTCTTTTCCAGGATTGTATGGGGTCCAGACCATTTGTCTTGGAGTGCTGCTGGGGCCACTGGCTCCAACACCCATACCTTCTGTCCTGGCTGAAACTCAACCAAGACAGCCTTTTGGTCATGCCAATCTTTCTGTAAGGCCTGGCTTGCCTCAAGGTTTTTGGATGCCTTCTCCATATACTCAGCCATCCTGGAGCGGAGACCAAGTACATAGTCCACTATGTATAGCTTAGGCTTTTTGAGAGGTAACTCCCATCCTTCCTTCACCAAACACAGTGGGCCTCTTACAGGGTGCCCAAACAACAATTCAAAGGGGCTGTAGCCAACTCCTTTTTGTGGGACCTCTCTGTAAGCAAACAGAAGGCAGGGTAGAAGGATGTCCCATCTTCGCCTGAGCTTTTCAGGTAATCCTTTGATCATACCCTTTAGGGTCTTGTTGAATCTCTCAACAAGCCCATTGCATTGTGGGTGATAAGGGGTGGTGAACTTGTAGTTGACACCACATTCCTTCCACATAGCTGTCAAGTACCCTGACATAAAGTTGGTACCTCTGTCAGATACTACCTCCTTAGGAAACCCCACTCTGGAGAATACTCCCAGCAGGGCCCTGGCCACAACAGGAGCTGTAGTGGTCCTAAGGGGAATTGCCTCTGGATACCTGGTGGCATGATCCACTACCACCAGTATAAATCTGTGCCCAGATGCAGTGGGAGGATCCATGGGACCCACTATGTCTATTCCCACTCTTTCAAAGGGGACCCCCACCACAGGTAGTGGTATTAGGCGGGCCTTTGTTGTGCCACCTGATTTGCCACTGGCTTGGCAGGTCACACAGGAGCGACAAAACTCCTTTGTATCTTCATTCATATGAGGCCAGTGAAAGTGAGGGACAAGCCTGTCCCAAGTCTTGTTCTGGCCTAAGTGTCCTGCTAAAGGAATATCATGGGCCAAGGTAAGAAGGAAGCCCCTAAATTGCAGAGGTATAACCAACCTCCTGGTAGCACCAGGCTTGGGGTCTCTAGCCTCTGAATAAAGGAGCCCTTCATCCCAATACACTTTATGGGTACCTTGAGCATTCCCAGCAGCCTCAGCAGCAGCCAGCTGTCTGAGGGGTTCAAGAGAGGGACAGGATAACTGAGCCTGCCTCAAGTCAGCCCTTGAAGGTCCCCCTGTCCCCAGAAACTCAACCTGATCAGGTTCAAGCTCTTCAGGGACAGTTCCTTCAGGGTCCTCTAGATCAGCTTCCTGGGAAGGCTGATCATCACTCTGAGGCAGGGGGGAAGGCACAGCCTTGACCCTCCTGTTCTTCTTCTTGGTAGGTGCTTGGTCCATTGTTCCAGGATCCAAGACCTGAGGTTCAGTGAGGCACTTTTTGGCCTGTGACCTAGTCACAGCAAGGACATGTGATGATATACCTAACATCTCTGCATGAGTCCTGTACTCCACTTCTGACCATAGAGAACTCTCTAGGTCATTGCCCAACAAACATTCTACTGGGAGGTCTGCACTAACCACAACCCTTTTGAGGCCAGTTACCCCTCCCCATGAGAAGTTAACAACTGCCACACTATGTGAAGTAGTGGCATTGCTGGCATTGGTCACCAGGTAGTTCTCACCTGGTATGTACTGTCCAGGGTCCACAAAGCCTGGTGTCACCATAGTGACACTGGCACATGTGTCCCTGTAGGCTTGAGCCACTTTGTCATTAATTAAAGGAGTCTGTCTGTACTTGCCCAGGTTACTGGGGCTCACAGTCAGGGACAAATCAATGTCCCCATCACAGATCAAGACTGCCTGTGTCAGGGTTCTGTCTAAGTCAGAATCTCCTTCAGTTCCCATAGTGATTCCCACTACACCCTTTGTCTGGGGACCAACACTGCTAACAGTAGTACTGGGAGCAGGTGCCTTAGGGGCAACAGTGTTGGGGGCTCCACCCTTTTTGCAATCACTAGTCCAGTGAGTTGTATTCTTGCAATGATTGCACCAGGGTTTCTTTTGACCTTCTTTCTTCTTTTTGGACTGTTGTTGGGACCCACCCTCCTTAGCAGTAGTTTGGGGCCCTGTTGAAGACTTCTTGTCTTTAGATTTCTGATCTCCACCCTTTTGGTCTGTTTTCTTCTGATCACCCCCTTGGCCCTGGTTCTGGTTCTTTTGCTTAACCCTGGTTCTGACCCATTTGTCTGCCTTCTTTCCCAATTCTTGGGGAGAGGTCAGATCAGAGTCAACCAAGTGTTGATGCAGTTGCTGGTTTTGACAGTTATTTAAAATCTGTTCTCTCATCATCAAATTATACAATCCTGTAAAATCAGATACCTTACTTCCCAGCAACCAACCCTCCAAAGCCTTGTTGGCACATTCAACATATTCAGACCAGTCCTGAGTCTGTGTCTTTTGGGTGTCTCTGAACATTAACCTGTACTGTTCAGTGGTTAAGCCTAACCCATCTACCAGAACACTCTTCAGGACTCTGTAATTTCTGACATCCTCTTCTCTAACAGTGAGGAGTCTGTCTCTGCCTCTTCCTTCAAAGGAGAGCCAGAGGATTGCTGCCCACTGGTCTTCAGGAACCTGCTGTACTTTGCAGGCTCTCTCAAGAGCAGTTATCCATTTGTGGATGTCATCCCCACTTTTGTAGGGGGGCACAACCTTAGACAGGTTCCTATTATCAAAGACCCTATCTTTGTCCTTAGGGACAATGCTGCCACCAGTGGGTATAGACCCACTCTCTCTAGGTTGCCTAGCCTTGTTCAGTTTTTCTTCCATCAGGGCTACTTCTAGCTCCTGCTTCCTGATCCTCAGCTGGGCTTCCTGCATTCTGGCCTCATGTTCCCTCCTCTGAGGGGTGGTCATCCTTTTCCTGGAGTGACCTTGAGAGCCTCTAGAGCCATGGGAAGCATTGGAGTCACCTGAGCGATTCCTTTGCCTCCCAAGCCCTGTGTTAAGTCCACTGGGGAGATCCAATGGGGTAAACCCACTGTCAATCCCCAATAGCCTTAGTTTAGCTGGGCCAAGTATAACACTTGGCACTGGGCTAGTTCTCCCTTCATCATCACTACTTTCTGTATCCTCACCACTTTCCTCCCCTGTAGTATGATTCTCATCTAAGGGATGGCTATTGGAACTGGGTACCTCTGTAGCATCTTCAGAAGGGGGGCCTCCTGTTCCTGACCCTAAGGGGGCTAACTGGGAAGCTTTCCTGAGTTCTCTCTGATTCTCATCATTTTGTAAGAGTTCCCTGAGCTCAGCAGAGGTAGGGTTCTTGGGCTGTTTAAGGCCTCTAAGAGTTGCCAAATGCCTGAACTCATTCTGGTTAAGGGTAGCAAAGCTGGATGGTGCCCTCTGGGGGTCACTCTCAACAGAGATGGGTACAGTGGACCCCTCTGCCCCGGCCATTGCTCTTAAGTGTGGGTGGATGTGTTGCAATCTACCTACACTTGGGTTTACCTACTAAACCTATCTAGTAGTTGTAGTCAGGGTGTGCTACTCCCTTTTCTCTACAACAACTAAGTTCAGTAGAACTTATGTATATCTAATCTTGTTTTATATGTACCTACAGGTACCTATGTGATCTTTCAATTGGTAACCAAGAGATTACAATGGTAAAACACAGCAAGCTCAAATCCAACCGCTGCTCACCAATGTGAGAAGTTGGCCTGGTATATGATGCTCACTAGTTAAAGTGATCACCTTGTACCATGCCAAGCAACCCTTATGGTGTGGTTGTAAGTCAACCTTTTCAGACTAGCTGCCCTAGTGGTAGCGTAGGCTAAGCAGTCATTGAGGCTAAACTCGTGAAGCGTGTTAAGCCAGCTGTTTTACCAAATGTAACCCCCTTTTATACCAATGAAAGGACACCACACAGATATATATTCAAAATATATATGTATTTATTTCTCAAAGTAACCCCTAGTCTCTTTATGAGCACAGGAGCACAAATCGTCAAACAAGATTACAGTAGAATACACAGAAGTTGCACTTTATATGGATAGGCCCTGGTGGCCGCTCAAACCATATACTAAAATAGTGGTATAAGTACCACAAACAGAAAAGGGAAAAGGCCTAGGGCCTCTAGAATCGCTGGGCCTACAAGGAGCTAACGTCAGTTAGTGACCAGGAGGTCCACGGGTGGCGTGTGCAGAGCAAATAGTCACACGCGTGCTCCCATAGGTTTCAATGGGTGCGTAAAAAGTACAAAGTTACTGCAAAGAGGATCTTCCGGATGGACTAGGAACTCAAGATTTGGAACACAGGCACTAGAGATGTAATACTACACTTGGGCACAGGTGTGCCAGCTTTACC
Source organism: Triturus cristatus (assembly GCF_964204655.1). Classification (NCBI taxonomy): domain Eukaryota; kingdom Metazoa; phylum Chordata; class Amphibia; order Caudata; family Salamandridae; genus Triturus; species Triturus cristatus. The sequence goes on along the minus strand of NC_140579.1, from coordinate 377,084,038 downwards.
TCACCCACAGGAAGCGGGTGCATAGGCCTCGAAGTGCGTCGGGTTTCTTCTATCTGTTCCGTGGAGCCTGAAGACAAAGATGCTGCAGGCGGTCGGTCCGGGAGAGATGCAGTGGATCCAAGAGTGGATCGGAGATGTTGAAGACCTGTAAGCAGAGGGGACAGTGTTCACAGTCACTAGCCAGTGACCAGCGTGGCACCAGGTGGGTACCAGGCGATGTCGGGTGCAAACAGGAACAAAGATGTAGCTTGTCTCTACAGCCACGTGGTCCCTGGAGGTCGACGACGTCCAGGAGTCGGTTCACGAGCTGTGCCATGCAGGCTCTCGCTGTCGGCAGTGTCGGCGACTTGATTGAAGCAAACAAGCCTTGGCAAAAGCAATTGTTGTAGGAGATGAAATAAGCTGATGGTTCTGACCAGCAAGGTCAGAAGGACTGCTCCTTTGGAGGGGAGCAAGGGCCAGTCTGGAGCAACCAGACCAGCGGTGTATTTTGTAGAGTTCGTCGCCAAGATGGCTACTAGCCAGCGGGCCAGCAACCGGTTAGGTGCGTCGAGTGGCAAAATGCAGAAGGGCCCCACGCAGATCATGGAGATGCTGGAGGGCTCACCTTTGGTGCAGATGCTGCTCGGGTGTTGGGCTTCTCAGATCCCAAAGCACAACTTGGAGGGAGCCTCGGTTGTTGCACTTGTCAGCTTGTCGTAGTCGTTCCAAGATGGCTGGCTCCACGTGTCTCGGTGCCTCCACGGGTCTCCTCTTTTCAGGGACTGTGGATCGGGCGGTGAGAGGTCTGGAGGTCCAGGTCTTGTCAGTCTCTGGGCTCGGGCTCCGGCGGGAGGCGGCGGCAAAGCAGACGTTGATTCGCTGGATGGTGCTTGCGTTAGCAAGGTGGTCACTCCCTGACCACAGGGGAGATTGGCTTCAGTCCTCTGTGCAGCAGAGCGTCGAAGTTCCCATCTTCTTCTTAGTGTTAAGTTGATTCCAGGATGTCTGAAGTCTTAGGACACAGCTCCTACCTTTAAGCGGATTCTAGGGGCCGGACTACCTGCTAGGTCCCTCCCTATGGGTGGGACCAGGAAGGGGGGTGGTTACACCCCCAATCCTTTGTCCAGCTCGCCCCAGGCCCGGGACTGGTGTGCCCCAGGACCGGTTTGAACTGGCATATGCACCGAGGCTCCTTGTGAGCCACAGGCATGTCTGGTTTCTTTCAAGCCCTACCTGACCAATACACAAAATCCTGTCTGGGGTGGTGCACGCACCTCCCCTGGCAGGAAACCCTTTGTCCACACCTCCCAAGCTGGAAGGACTCCCAGCAGCAGGAGGGCAGACTTGTGTCTGTGGTGGCAGCATCCATTTTGTGGAGCTGAGGCTATGTCTGATTTTACCCGGGTTTCAGGTACTGTACATGTCGTGTCCCTCTAGAAGGGTGGAATGCTAACCCCGTCGCCAGAATTGGCGAGGGGTTAGTATTCCAATTCGTATGACACCTTACTCGACATGTTTTGATAAAGCCAAACCAAAGATAGCATTTAACCGCGAGGTTCATAATGCACTTAAGAGTATATGGTATGACGATATCTGGAAACAGTAGAAGGAAGTGGTTCCGACCACTGCAGACAGGCTCAGCTCATGCCAGAGCACCATCTCACATGGAACCAAGCACTCTGCCTTCAGGATTGTTAAGGCCTGCCATAGGAGTGACTTATAGGTTACCAGGTGTCCCATTTAAGGTTAGGTATAGGTATACTACACCTTAGTAAGAGGTGATTACACCAACTTACCCCAGCTGAGTGATCAGCCAGTTGTGTCAAATTGTTAGGCCAAACCTGGGGTGGCATAATACATGCTTCAGCCCCTGGCAGGCCTTGGGTACACCAATGCCCTGGGTACCTAGTGTACACTGGTACAGGGTCTGACAGGGTGATCCACTTCCAATTGGTTATGCACCTAGGGTGCATAGGTTTAATTTAGTAGAGAGAACAGCAGGCTGGGGGTCTGATTGGCAGGCCCACAGCCTCAATATGTCAAAAACCAGTGAAGCAAAAAGCAAAAATTTGGGGTGACCATAGGATAGCAGACCCTACTCTCCTACACAACCCCCCCCCAAACGCTGGGACATTAAACTAGCCTTGACCAGTCTCGTCTTCATGTCCTAAGTGGAAGTACCTGGAGAGACCATCTGCATTCCCATGGTCAGTACCTGGCCGGTGCTCCACTGTAAAGTCCATCCCCTGTAGGGAAATGGACCACCTAAGCAGTTTGGGGTTTTCACCCTTCATCTGATTTAGCCACAAGAGGGGCTTATGGTCGGTCTGAATCTTGAAGTGAGTGCCAAACAAGTATGGCCTCAGCTTCTTCAGGGCCCACACCACAGCAAAGGCCTCCCTCTCAATAGCTGACCAATTCTTCTCTCTGGGGGTCAACCTTCTGCTAATAAAAGCAATGGGTTGGTCTTGACCATCTACATTAAGTTGTGACAGCACAGCTCCCACACCCAACTCAGAAGCATCTGTTTGGACAATAAACTCTTTGGAGTAGTCAGGACTTTTCAGGATAGGTGCAGAGCACATGGCCTCCTTCAGGTCATCAAATGCCTTTTGACAGCTTACTGTCCACTGAACCTTTTTGGGCATCTTCTTGGATGTCAGATCATTAAGAGGAGTCACAATGGACCCATAGTTCTTAACAAACTTCCTGTAGTACCCAGTCAAGCCCAAGAAAGCTCGAACTTGAGTCTGGGTGGTTGGAGGGGACCAGTCCTTGATGGATTGTATCTTACTCTCCAGTGGTTGAACTTGCCCTCCACCTACAAGGTGGCCCAAATATACAACCTTACTCTGCCCTATCTGGCACTTAGTAGCCTTGATAGTGAGGCCTGCCCTTTGCAGAGCCTCAAGAGCCTTCTTCAGGTGGATCAGGTGATCCTCCCAGGTGGAGCTAAAGACAGCAATGTCATCAAGATATGCTGCGCAAAAGTCATCCAACCCAGTAAGGACTTGGTTCACCAGCCTTTGGAAGGTGGCAGGTGCATTCTTCAGACCAAAGGGCATCACCACAAACTGGTAGTGCCCACCTGGGGTTGAGAATGCTGTTTTGGCCTTAGACTCCTCAGCTAATCTGATTTGCCAATAGCCAGCTGTTAAGTCAAATGTGCTCAAAAACTTTGCAGAAGCTAGTTTGTCTATGAGCTCATCTGCCCTTGGAATAGGGTGTGCATCTGTCCTGGTGACAGCATTGAGTCCTCTGTAGTCCACACAGAACCTCATCTCTCTCTTGCCATCTTTGGTGTGAGGTTTGGGGACCAGAACCACTGGGCTAGCCCAGGGGCTCTCTGAGGGTTCAATGACACCTAATTCCAGCATTTTATGTACCTCAGCCTTTATACAGTCCCTGACGTGGTCAGGTTGTCTGTAAAGCTTGTTCTTTACAGGCAGACTGTCACCAGTGTCCACCACATGGGTACACCAGTCAGTTTGACTAGGTATCAAGGAAAACATATGTGAAAATGATTGTAGAACCTGTCTACATTCAGTCTGCTGATGGGCAGTGAGGTTGCCTCCAAGGGTCACTCCTTCAACTGAGCCATCTTCAGGGTTCTGAGACAACAGGTCTGGGAGAGGGTCACTCTCTTCCTCCTGTCCCTCATCTGTAGCCATGAGCAAGCCCATGTCTGCCCTGTCAACATATGCTTTAAGCCTGTTAACATGGAGTACCCTGTGGGGACTCCTGGGAGTTCCTAGGTCGACCAAGTAGGTGACCTCTCCCTTCTTTTCCAGGATTGTATGGGGTCCAGACCATTTGTCTTGGAGTGCTGCTGGGGCCACTGGCTCCAACACCCATACCTTCTGTCCTGGCTGAAACTCAACCAAGACAGCCTTTTGGTCATGCCAATCTTTCTGTAAGGCCTGGCTTGCCTCAAGGTTTTTGGATGCCTTCTCCATATACTCAGCCATCCTGGAGCGGAGACCAAGTACATAGTCCACTATGTATAGCTTAGGCTTTTTGAGAGGTAACTCCCATCCTTCCTTCACCAAACACAGTGGGCCTCTTACAGGGTGCCCAAACAACAATTCAAAGGGGCTGTAGCCAACTCCTTTTTGTGGGACCTCTCTGTAAGCAAACAGAAGGCAGGGTAGAAGGATGTCCCATCTTCGCCTGAGCTTTTCAGGTAATCCTTTGATCATACCCTTTAGGGTCTTGTTGAATCTCTCAACAAGCCCATTGCATTGTGGGTGATAAGGGGTGGTGAACTTGTAGTTGACACCACATTCCTTCCACATAGCTGTCAAGTACCCTGACATAAAGTTGGTACCTCTGTCAGATACTACCTCCTTAGGAAACCCCACTCTGGAGAATACTCCCAGCAGGGCCCTGGCCACAACAGGAGCTGTAGTGGTCCTAAGGGGAATTGCCTCTGGATACCTGGTGGCATGATCCACTACCACCAGTATAAATCTGTGCCCAGATGCAGTGGGAGGATCCATGGGACCCACTATGTCTATTCCCACTCTTTCAAAGGGGACCCCCACCACAGGTAGTGGTATTAGGGGGGCCTTTGTTGTGCCACCTGATTTGCCACTGGCTTGGCAGGTCACACAGGAGCGACAAAACTCCTTTGTATCTTCATTCATATGAGGCCAGTGAAAGTGAGGGACAAGCCTGTCCCAAGTCTTGTTCTGGCCTAAGTGTCCTGCTAAAGGAATATCATGGGCCAAGGTAAGAAGGAAGCCCCTAAATTGCAGAGGTATAACCAACCTCCTGGTAGCACCAGGCTTGGGGTCTCTAGCCTCTGAATAAAGGAGCCCTTCATCCCAATACACTTTATGGGTACCTTGAGCATTCCCAGCAGCCTCAGCAGCAGCCAGCTGTCTGAGGGGTTCAAGAGAGGGACAGGATAACTGAGCCTGCCTCAAGTCAGCCCTTGAAGGTCCCCCTGTCCCCAGAAACTCAACCTGATCAGGTTCAAGCTCTTCAGGGACAGTTCCTTCAGGGTCCTCTAGATCAGCTTCCTGGGAAGGCTGATCATCACTCTGAGGCAGGGGGGAAGGCACAGCCTTGACCCTCCTGTTCTTCTTCTTGGTAGGTGCTTGGTCCATTGTTCCAGGATCCAAGACCTGAGGTTCAGTGAGGCACTTTTTGGCCTGTGACCTAGTCACAGCAAGGGCATGTGATGATATACCTAACATCTCTGCATGAGTCCTGTACTCCACTTCTGACCATAGAGAACTCTCTAGGTCATTGCCCAACAAACATTCTACTGGGAGGTCTGCACTAACCACAACCCTTTTGAGGCCAGTTACCCCTCCCCATGAGAAGTTAACAACTGCCACACTATGTGAAGTAGTGGCATTGCTGGCATTGGTCACCAGGTAGTTCTCACCTGGTATGTACTGTCCAGGGTCCACAAAGCCTGGTGTCACCATAGTGACACTGGCACATGTGTCCCTGTAGGCTTGAGCCACTTTGTCATTAATTAAAGGAGTCTGTCTGTACTTGCCCAGGTTACTGGGGCTCACAGTCAGGGACAAATCAATGTCCCCATCACAGATCAAGACTGCCTGTGTCAGGGTTCTGTCTAAGTCAGAATCTCCTTCAGTTCCCATAGTGATTCCCACTACACCCTTTGTCTGGGGACCAACACTGCTAACAGTAGTACTGGGAGCAGGTGCCTTAGGGGCAACAGTGTTGGGGGCTCCACCCTTTTTGCAATCACTAGTCCAGTGAGTTGTATTCTTGCAATGATTGCACCAGGGTTTCTTTTGACCTTCTTTCTTCTTTTTGGACTGTTGTTGGGACCCACCCTCCTTAGCAGTAGTTTGGGGCCCTGTTGAAGACTTCTGGTCTTTAGATTTCTGATCTCCACCCTTTTGGTCTGTTTTCTTCTGATCACCCCCTTGGCCCTGGTTCTGGTTCTTTTGCTTAACCCTGGTTCTGACCCATTTGTCTGCCTTCTTTCCCAATTCTTGGGGAGAGGTCAGATCAGAGTCAACCAAGTGTTGATGCAGTTGCTGGTTTTGACAGTTATTTAAAATCTGTTCTCTCATCATCAAATTATACAATCCTGTAAAATCAGATACCTTACTTCCCAGCAACCAACCCTCCAAAGCCTTGTTGGCACATTCAACATATTCAGACCAGTCCTGAGTCTGTGTCTTTTGGGTGTCTCTGAACATTAACCTGTACTGTTCAGTGGTTAAGCCTAACCCATCTACCAGAACACTCTTCAGGACTCTGTAATTTCTGACATCCTCTTCTCTAACAGTGAGGAGTCTGTCTCTGCCTCTTCCTTCAAAGGAGAGCCAGAGGATTGCTGCCCACTGGTCTTCAGGAACCTGCTGTACTTTGCAGGCTCTCTCAAGAGCAGTTATCCATTTGTGGATGTCATCCCCACTTTTGTAGGGGGGCACAACCTTAGACAGGTTCCTATTATCAAAGACCCTATCTTTGTCCTTAGGGACAATGCTGCCACCAGTGGGTATAGACCCACTCTCTCTAGGTTGCCTAGCCTTGTTCAGTTTTTCTTCCATCAGGGCTACTTCTAGCTCCTGCTTCCTGATCCTCAGCTGGGCTTCCTGCATTCTGGCCTCATGTTCCCTCCTCTGAGGGGTGGTCATCCTTTTCCTGGAGTGACCTTGAGAGCCTCTAGAGCCATGGGAAGCATTGGAGTCACCTGAGCGATTCCTTTGCCTCCCAAGCCCTGTGTTAAGTCCACTGGGGAGATCCAATGGGGTAAACCCACTGTCAATCCCCAATAGCCTTAGTTTAGCTGGGCCAAGTATAACACTTGGCACTGGGCTAGTTCTCCCTTCATCATCACTACTTTCTGTATCCTCACCACTTTCCTCCCCTGTAGTATGATTCTCATCTAAGGGATGGCTATTGGAACTGGGTACCTCTGTAGCATCTTCAGAAGGGGGGCCTCCTGTTCCTGACCCTAAGGGGGCTAACTGGGAAGCTTTCCTGAGTTCTCTCTGATTCTCATCATTTTGTAAGAGTTCTCTGAGCTCAGCAGAGGTAGGGTTCTTGGGCTGTTTAAGGCCTCTAAGAGTTGCCAAATGCCTGAGCTCATTCTGGTTAAGGGTAGCAAAGCTGGATGGTGCCCTCTGGGGTCACTCTCAACAGAGATGGGTACAGTGGACCCCTCTGCCCCGGCCATTGCTCTTAAGTGTGGGTGGATGTGTTGCAATCTACCTACACTTGGGTTTACCTACTAAACCTATCTAGTAGTTGTAGTCAGGGTGTGCTACTCCCTTTGCTCTACAACAACTAAGTTCAGTAGAACTTATGTATATCTAATCTTGTTTTATATGTACCTACAGGTACCTATGTGATCTTTCAATTGGTAACCAAGAGATTACAATGGTAAAACACAGCAAGCTCAAATCCAACCGCTGCTCACCAATGTGAGAAGTTGGCCTGGTATATGATGCTCACTAGTTAAAGTGATCACCTTGTACCATGCCAAGCAACCCTTATGGTGTGGTTGTAAGTCAACCTTTTCAGACTAGCTGCCCTAGTGGTAGCGTAGGCTAAGCAGTCATTGAGGCTAAACTCGTGAAGCGTGTTAAGCCAGCTGTTTTACCAAATGTAACCCCCTTTTATACCAATGAAAGGACACCACACAGATATATATTCAAAATATATATGTATTTATTTCTCAAAGTAACCCCTAGTCTCTTTATGAGCACAGGAGCACAAATCGTCAAACAAGATTACAGTAGAATACACAGAAGTTGCACTTTATATGGATAGGCCCTGGTGGCCGCTCAAACCATATACTAAAATAGTGGTATAAGTACCACAAACAGAAAAGGGAAAAGGCCTAGGGCCTCTAGAATCGCTGGGCCTACAAGGAGCTAACGTCAGTTAGTGACCAGGAGGTCCACGGGTGGCGTGTGCAGAGCAAATAGTCACACGCGTGCTCCCATAGGTTTCAATGGGTGCGTAAAAAGTACAAAGTTACTGCAAAGAGGATCTTCCGGATGGACTAGGAACTCAAGATTTGGAACACAGGCACTAGAGATGTAATACTACACTTGGGCACAGGTGTGCCAGCTTTACCTCACCCACAGGAAGCGGGTGCATAGGCCTCGAAGTGCGTCGGGTTTCTTCTATCTGTTCCGTGGAGCCTGAAGACAAAGATGCTGCAGGCGGTCGGTCCGGGAGAGATGCAGTGGATCCAAGAGTGGATCGGAGATGTTGAAGACCTGTAAGCAGAGGGGACAGTGTTCACAGTCACTAGCCAGTGACCAGCGTGGCACCAGGTGGGTACCAGGCGATGTCGGGTGCAAACAGGAAGAAAGATGTAGCTTGTCTCTACAGCCACGTGGTCCCTGGAGGTCGACGACGTCCAGGAGTCGGTTCACGAGCTGTGCCATGCAGGCTCTCGCTGTCGGCAGTGTCGGCGACTTGATTGAAGCAAACAAGCCTTGGCAAAAGCAATTGTTGTAGGAGATGAAATAAGCTGATGGTTCTGACCAGCAAGGTCAGAAGGACTGCTCCTTTGGAGGGGAGCAAGGGCCAGTCTGGAGCAACCAGACCAGCGGTGTATTTTGTAGAGTTCGTCGCCAAGATGGCTACTAGCCAGCGGGCCAGCAACCGGTTAGGTGCGTCGAGTGGCAAAATGCAGAAGGGCCCCACGCAGATCATGGAGATGCTGGAGGGCTCACCTTTGGTGCAGATGCTGCTCGGGTGTTGGGCTTCTCAGATCCCAAAGCACAACTTGGAGGGAGCCTCGGTTGTTGCACTTGTCAGCTTGTCGTAGTCGTTCCAAGATGGCTGGCTCCACGTGTCTCGGTGCCTCCACGGGTCTCCTCTTTTCAGGGACTGTGGATCGGGCGGTGAGAGGTCTGGAGGTCCAGGTCTTGTCAGTCTCTGGGCTCGGGCTCCGGCGGGAGGCGGCGGCAAAGCAGACGTTGATTCGCTGGATGGTGCTTGCGTTAGCAAGGTGGTCACTCCCTGACCACAGGGGAGATTGGCTTCAGTCCTCTGTGCAGCAGAGCGTCGAAGTTCCCGTCTTCTTCTTAGTGTTAAGTTGATTCCAGGATGTCTGAAGTCTTAGGACACAGCTCCTACCTTTAAGCGGATTCTAGTGGCCGGACTACCTGCTAGGTCCCTCCCTATGGGTGGGACCAGGAAGGGGGGTGGTTACACCCCCAATCCTTTGTCCAGCTCGCCCCAGGCCCGGGACTGGTGTGCCCCAGGACCGGTTTGAACTGGCATATGCACCGAGGCTCCTTGTGAGCCACAGGCATGTCTGGTTTCTTTCAAGCCCTACCTGACCAATACACAAAATCCTGTCTGGGGTGGTGCACGCACCTCCCCTGGCAGGAAACCCTTTGTCCACACCTCCCAAGCTGGAAGGACTCCCAGCAGCAGGAGGGCAGACTTGTGTCTGTGGTGGCAGCATCCATTTTGTGGAGCTGAGGCTATGTCTGATTTTACCCGGGTTTCAGGTACTGTACATGTCGTGTCCCTCTAGAAGGGTGGAATGCTAACCCCGTCGCCAGAATTGGCGAGGGGTTAGTATTCCAATTCGTATGACACCTTACTCGACATGTTTTGATAAAGCCAAACCAAAGATAGCATTTAACCGCGAGGTTCATAATGCACTTAAGAGTATATGGTATGACGATATCTGGAAACAGTAGAAGGAAGTGGTTCCGACCACTGCAGACAGGCTCAGCTCATGCCAGAGCACCATCTCACATGGAACCAAGCACTCTGCCTTCAGGATTGTTAAGGCCTGCCATAGGAGTGACTTATAGGTTACCAGGTGTCCCATTTAAGGTTAGGTATAGGTATACTACACCTTAGTAAGAGGTGATTACACCAACTTACCCCAGCTGAGTGATCAGCCAGTTGTGTCAAATTGTTAGGCCAAACCTGGGGTGGCATAATACATGCTTCAGCCCCTGGCAGGCCTTGGGTACACCAATGCCCTGGGTACCTAGTGTACACTGGTACAGGGTCTGACAGGGTGATCCACTTCCAATTGGTTATGCACCTAGGGTGCATAGGTTTAATTTAGTAGAGAGAACAGCAGGCTGGGGGTCTGATTGGCAGGCCCACAGCCTCAATATGTCAAAAACCAGTGAAGCAAAAAGCAAAAATTTGGGGTGACCATAGGATAGCAGACCCTACTCTCCTACACAACCCCCCCCCAAACGCTGGGACATTAAACTAGCCTTGACCAGTCTCGTCTTCATGTCCTAAGTGGAAGTACCTGGAGAGACCATCTGCATTTCCATGGTCAGTACCTGGCCGGTGCTCCACTGTAAAGTCCATCCCCTGTAGGGAAATGGACCACCTAAGCAGTTTGGGGTTTTCACCCTTCATCTGATTTAGCCACAAGAGGGGCTTATGGTCGGTCTGAATCTTGAAGTGAGTGCCAAACAAGTATGGCCTCAGCTTCTTCAGGGCCCACACCACAGCAAAGGCCTCCCTCTCAATAGCTGACCAATTCTTCTCTCTGGGGGTCAACCTTCTGCTAATAAAAGCAATGGGTTGGTCTTGACCATCTACATTAAGTTGTGACAGCACAGCTCCCACACCCAACTCAGAAGCATCTGTTTGGACAATAAACTCTTTGGAGTAGTCAGGACTTTTCAGGATAGGTGCAGAGCACATGGCCTCCTTCAGGTCATCAAATGCCTTTTGACAGCTTACTGTCCACTGAACCTTTTTGGGCATCTTCTTGGATGTCAGATCATTAAGAGGAGTCACAATGGACCCATAGTTCTTAACAAACTTCCTGTAGTACCCAGTCAAGCCCAAGAAAGCTCGAACTTGAGTCTGGGTGGTTGGAGGGGACCAGTCCTTGATGGATTGTATCTTACTCTCCAGTGGTTGAACTTGCCCTCCACCTACAAGGTGGCCCAAATATACAACCTTACTCTGCCCTATCTGGCACTTAGTAGCCTTGATAGTGAGGCCTGCCCTTTGCAGAGCCTCAAGAGCCTTCTTCAGGTGGATCAGGTGATCCTCCCAGGTGGAGCTAAAGACAGCAATGTCATCAAGATATGCTGCGCAAAAGTCATCCAACCCAGTAAGGACTTGGTTCACCAGCCTTTGGAAGGTGGCAGGTGCATTCTTCAGACCAAAGGGCATCACCACAAACTGGTAGTGCCCACCTGGGGTTGAGAATGCTGTTTTGGCCTTAGACTCCTCAGCTAATCTGATTTGCCAATAGCCAGCTGTTAAGTCAAATGTGCTCAAAAACTTTGCAGAAGCTAGTTTGTCTATGAGCTCATCTGCCCTTGGAATAGGGTGTGCATCTGTCCTGGTGACAGCATTGAGTCCTCTGTAGTCCACACAGAACCTCATCTCTCTCTTGCCATCTTTGGTGTGAGGTTTGGGGACCAGAACCACTGGGCTAGCCCAGGGGCTCTCTGAGGGTTCAATGACACCTAATTCCAGCATTTTATGTACCTCAGCCTTTATACAGTCCCTGACGTGGTCAGGTTGTCTGTAAAGCTTGTTCTTTACAGGCAGACTGTCACCAGTGTCCACCACATGGGTACACCAGTCAGTTTGACTAGGTATCAAGGAAAACATATGTGAAAATGATTGTAGAACCTGTCTACATTCAGTCTGCTGATGGGCAGTGAGGTTGCCTCCAAGGGTCACTCCTTCAACTGAGCCATCTTCAGGGTTCTGAGACAACAGGTCTGGGAGAGGGTCACTCTCTTCCTCCTGTCCCTCATCTGTAGCCATGAGCAAGCCCATGTCTGCCCTGTCAACATATGCTTTAAGCCTGTTAACATGGAGTACCCTGTGGGGACTCCTGGGAGTTCCTAGGTCGACCAAGTAGGTGACCTCTCCCTTCTTTTCCAGGATTGTATGGGGTCCAGACCATTTGTCTTGGAGTGCTGCTGGGGCCACTGGCTCCAACACCCATACCTTCTGTCCTGGCTGAAACTCAACCAAGACAGCCTTTTGGTCATGCCAATCTTTCTGTAAGGCCTGGCTTGCCTCAAGGTTTTTGGATGCCTTCTCCATATACTCAGCCATCCTGGAGCGGAGACCAAGTACATAGTCCACTATGTATAGCTTAGGCTTTTTGAGAGGTAACTCCCATCCTTCCTTCACCAAACACAGTGGGCCTCTTACAGGGTGCCCAAACAACAATTCAAAGGGGCTGTAGCCAACTCCTTTTTGTGGGACCTCTCTGTAAGCAAACAGAAGGCAGGGTAGAAGGATGTCCCATCTTCGCCTGAGCTTTTCAGGTAATCCTTTGATCATACCCTTTAGGGTCTTGTTGAATCTCTCAACAAGCCCATTGCATTGTGGGTGATAAGGGGTGGTGAACTTGTAGTTGACACCACATTCCTTCCACATAGCTGTCAAGTACCCTGACATAAAGTTGGTACCTCTGTCAGATACTACCTCCTTAGGAAACCCCACTCTGGAGAATACTCCCAGCAGGGCCCTGGCCACAACAGGAGCTGTAGTGGTCCTAAGGGGAATTGCCTCTGGATACCTGGTGGCATGATCCACTACCACCAGTATAAATCTGTGCCCAGATGCAGTGGGAGGATCCATGGGACCCACTATGTCTATTCCCACTCTTTCAAAGGGGACCCCCACCACAGGTAGTGGTATTAGGGGGGCCTTTGTTGTGCCACCTGATTTGCCACTGGCTTGGCAGGTCACACAGGAGCGACAAAACTCCTTTGTATCTTCATTCATATGAGGCCAGTGAAAGTGAGGGACAAGCCTGTCCCAAGTCTTGTTCTGGCCTAAGTGTCCTGCTAAAGGAATATCATGGGCCAAGGTAAGAAGGAAGCCCCTAAATTGCAGAGGTATAACCAACCTCCTGGTAGCACCAGGCTTGGGGTCTCTAGCCTCTGAATAAAGGAGCCCTTCATCCCAATACACTTTATGGGTACCTTGAGCATTCCCAGCAGCCTCAGCAGCAGCCAGCTGTCTGAGGGGTTCAAGAGAGGGACAGGATTACTGAGCCTGCCTCAAGTCAGCCCTTGAAGGTCCCCCTGTCCCCAGAAACTCAACCTGATCAGGTTCAAGCTCTTCAGGGACAGTTCCTTCAGGGTCCTCTAGATCAGCTTCCTGGGAAGGCTGATCATCACTCTGAGGCAGGGGGGAAGGCACAGCCTTGACCCTCCTGTTCTTCTTCTTGGTAGGTGCTTGGTCCATTGTTCCAGGATCCAAGACCTGAGGTTCAGTGAGGCACTTTTTGGCCTGTGACCTAGTCACAGCAAGGACATGTGATGATATACCTAACATCTCTGCATGAGTCCTGTACTCCACTTCTGACCATAGAGAACTCTCTAGGTCATTGCCCAACAAACATTCTACTGGGAGGTCTGCACTAACCACAACCCTTTTGAGGCCAGTTACCCCTCCCCATGAGAAGTTAACAACTGCCACACTATGTGAAGTAGTGGCATTGCTGGCATTGGTCACCAGGTAGTTCTCACCTGGTATGTACTGTCCAGGGTCCACAAAGCCTGGTGTCACCATAGTGACACTGGCACATGTGTCCATGTAGGCTTGAGCCACTTTGTCATTAATTAAAGGAGTCTGTCTGTACTTGCCCAGGTTACTGGGGCTCACAGTCAGGGACAAATCAATGTCCCCATCACAGATCAAGACTGCCTGTGTCAGGGTTCTGTCTAAGTCAGAATCTCCTTCAGTTCCCATAGTGATTCCCACTACACCCTTTGTCTGGGGACCAACACTGCTAACAGTAGTACTGGGAGCAGGTGCCTTAGGGGCAACAGTGTTGGGGGCTCCACCCTTTTTGCAATCACTAGTCCAGTGAGTTGTATTCTTGCAATGATTGCACCAGGGTTTCTTTTGACCTTCTTTCTTCTTTTTGGACTGTTGTTGGGACCCACCCTCCTTAGCAGTAGTTTGGGGCCCTGTTGAAGACTTCTGGTCTTTAGATTTCTGATCTCCACCCTTTTGGTCTGTTTTCTTCTGATCACCCCCTTGGCCCTGGTTCTGGTTCTTTTGCTTAACCCTGGTTCTGACCCATTTGTCTGCCTTCTTTCCCAATTCTTGGGGAGAGGTCAGATCAGAGTCAACCAAGTGTTGATGCAGTTGCTGGTTTTGACAGTTATTTAAAATCTGTTCTCTCATCATCAAATTATACAATCCTGTAAAATCAGATACCTTACTTCCCAGCAACCAACCCTCCAAAGCCTTGTTGGCACATTCAACATATTCAGACCAGTCCTGAGTCTGTGTCTTTTGGGTGTCTCTGAACATTAACCTGTACTGTTCAGTGGTTAAGCCTAACCCATCTACCAGAACACTCTTCAGGACTCTGTAATTTCTGACATCCTCTTCTCTAACAGTGAGGAGTCTGTCTCTGCCTCTTCCTTCAAAGGAGAGCCAGAGGATTGCTGCCCACTGGTCTTCAGGAACCTGCTGTACTTTGCAGGCTCTCTCAAGAGCAGTTATCCATTTGTGGATGTCATCCCCACTTTTGTAGGGGGGCACAACCTTAGACAGGTTCCTATTATCAAAGACCCTATCTTTGTCCTTAGGGACAATGCTGCCACCAGTGGGTATAGACCCACTCTCTCTAGGTTGCCTAGCCTTGTTCAGTTTTTCTTCCATCAGGGCTACTTCTAGCTCCTGCTTCCTGATCCTCAGCTGGGCTTCCTGCATTCTGGCCTCATGTTCCCTCCTCTGAGGGGTGGTCATCCTTTTCCTGGAGTGACCTTGAGAGCCTCTAGAGCCATGGGAAGCATTGGAGTCACCTGAGCGATTCCTTTGCCTCCCAAGCCCTGTGTTAAGTCCACTGGGGAGATCCAATGGGGTAAACCCACTGTCAATCCCCAATAGCCTTAGTTTAGCTGGGCCAAGTATAACACTTGGCACTGGGCTAGTTCTCCCTTCATCATCACTACTTTCTGTATCCTCACCACTTTCCTCCCCTGTAGTATGATTCTCATCTAAGGGATGGCTATTGGAACTGGGTACCTCTGTAGCATCTTCAGAAGGGGGGCCTCCTGTTCCTGACCCTAAGGGGGCTAACTGGGAAGCTTTCCTGAGTTCTCTCTGATTCTCATCATTTTGTAAGAGTTCTCTGAGCTCAGCAGAGGTAGGGTTCTTGGGCTGTTTAAGGCCTCTAAGAGTTGCCAAATGCCTGAGCTCATTCTGGTTAAGGGTAGCAAAGCTGGATGGTGCCCTCTGGGGTCACTCTCAACAGAGATGGGTACAGTGGACCCCTCTGCCCCGGCCATTGCTCTTAAGTGTGGGTGGATGTGTTGCAATCTACCTACACTTGGGTTTACCTACTAAACCTATCTAGTAGTTGTAGTCAGGGTGTGCTACTCCCTTTGCTCTACAACAACTAAGTTCAGTAGAACTTATGTATATCTAATCTTGTTTTATATGTACCTACAGGTACCTATGTGATCTTTCAATTGGTAACCAAGAGATTACAATGGTAAAACACAGCAAGCTCAAATCCAACCGCTGCTCACCAATGTGAGAAGTTGGCCTGGTATATGATGCTCACTAGTTAAAGTGATCACCTTGTACCATGCCAAGCAACCCTTATGGTGTGGTTGTAAGTCAACCTTTTCAGACTAGCTGCCCTAGTGGTAGCGTAGGCTAAGCAGTCATTGAGGCTAAACTCGTGAAGCGTGTTAAGCCAGCTGTTTTACCAAATGTAACCCCCTTTTATACCAATGAAAGGACA
The DNA here is from genome assembly GCF_964204655.1 of Triturus cristatus. Taxonomy (NCBI): domain Eukaryota; kingdom Metazoa; phylum Chordata; class Amphibia; order Caudata; family Salamandridae; genus Triturus; species Triturus cristatus. The sequence goes on along the minus strand of NC_140579.1, from coordinate 377,068,365 downwards.
CCACACAGATATATATTCAAAATATATATGTATTTATTTCTCAAAGTAACCCCTAGTCTCTTTATGAGCACAGGAGCACAAATCGTCAAACAAGATTACAGTAGAATACACAGAAGTTGCACTTTATATGGATAGGCCCTGGTGGCCGCTCAAACCATATACTAAAATAGTGGTATAAGTACCACAAACAGAAAAGGGAAAAGGCCTAGGGCCTCTAGAATCGCTGGGCCTACAAGGAGCTAACGTCAGTTAGTGACCAGGAGGTCCACGGGTGGCGTGTGCAGAGCAAATAGTCACACGCGTGCTCCCATAGGTTTCAATGGGTGCGTAAAAAGTACAAAGTTACTGCAAAGAGGATCTTCCGGATGGACTAGGAACTCAAGATTTGGAACACAGGCACTAGAGATGTAATACTACACTTGGGCACAGGTGTGCCAGCTTTACCTCACCCACAGGAAGCGGGTGCATAGGCCTCGAAGTGCGTCGGGTTTCTTCTATCTGTTCCGTGGAGCCTGAAGACAAAGATGCTGCAGGCGGTCGGTCCGGGAGAGATGCAGTGGATCCAAGAGTGGATCGGAGATGTTGAAGACCTGTAAGCAGAGGGGACAGTGTTCACAGTCACTAGCCAGTGACCAGCGTGGCACCAGGTGGGTACCAGGCGATGTCGGGTGCAAACAGGAAGAAAGATGTAGCTTGTCTCTACAGCCACGTGGTCCCTGGAGGTCGACGACGTCCAGGAGTCGGTTCACGAGCTGTGCCATGCAGGCTCTCGCTGTCGGCAGTGTCGGCGACTTGATTGAAGCAAACAAGCCTTGGCAAAAGCAATTGTTGTAGGAGATGAAATAAGCTGATGGTTCTGACCAGCAAGGTCAGAAGGACTGCTCCTTTGGAGGGGAGCAAGGGCCAGTCTGGAGCAACCAGACCAGCGGTGTATTTTGTAGAGTTCGTCGCCAAGATGGCTACTAGCCAGCGGGCCAGCAACCGGTTAGGTGCGTCGAGTGGCAAAATGCAGAAGGGCCCCACGCAGATCATGGAGATGCTGGAGGGCTCACCTTTGGTGCAGATGCTGCTCGGGTGTTGGGCTTCTCAGATCCCAAAGCACAACTTGGAGGGAGCCTCGGTTGTTGCACTTGTCAGCTTGTCGTAGTCGTTCCAAGATGGCTGGCTCCACGTGTCTCGGTGCCTCCACGGGTCTCCTCTTTTCAGGGACTGTGGATCGGGCGGTGAGAGGTCTGGAGGTCCAGGTCTTGTCAGTCTCTGGGCTCGGGCTCCGGCGGGAGGCGGCGGCAAAGCAGACGTTGATTCGCTGGATGGTGCTTGCGTTAGCAAGGTGGTCACTCCCTGACCACAGGGGAGATTGGCTTCAGTCCTCTGTGCAGCAGAGCGTCGAAGTTCCCGTCTTCTTCTTAGTGTTAAGTTGATTCCAGGATGTCTGAAGTCTTAGGACACAGCTCCTACCTTTAAGCGGATTCTAGGGGCCGGACTACCTGCTAGGTCCCTCCCTATGGGTGGGACCAGGAAGGGGGGTGGTTACACCCCCAATCCTTTGTCCAGCTCGCCCCAGGCCCGGGACTGGTGTGCCCCAGGACCGGTTTGAACTGGCATATGCACCGAGGCTCCTTGTGAGCCACAGGCATGTCTGGTTTCTTTCAAGCCCTACCTGACCAATACACAAAATCCTGTCTGGGGTGGTGCACGCACCTCCCCTGGCAGGAAACCCTTTGTCCACACCTCCCAAGCTGGAAGGACTCCCAGCAGCAGGAGGGCAGACTTGTGTCTGTGGTGGCAGCATCCATTTTGTGGAGCTGAGGCTATGTCTGATTTTACCCGGGTTTCAGGTACTGTACATGTCGTGTCCCTCTAGAAGGGTGGAATGCTAACCCCGTCGCCAGAATTGGCGAGGGGTTAGTATTCCAATTCGTATGACACCTTACTCGACATGTTTTGATAAAGCCAAACCAAAGATAGCATTTAACCGCGAGGTTCATAATGCACTTAAGAGTATATGGTATGACGATATCTGGAAACAGTAGAAGGAAGTGGTTCCGACCACTGCAGACAGGCTCAGCTCATGCCAGAGCACCATCTCACATGGAACCAAGCACTCTGCCTTCAGGATTGTTAAGGCCTGCCATAGGAGTGACTTATAGGTTACCAGGTGTCCCATTTAAGGTTAGGTATAGGTATACTACACCTTAGTAAGAGGTGATTACACCAACTTACCCCAGCTGAGTGATCAGCCAGTTGTGTCAAATTGTTAGGCCAAACCTGGGGTGGCATAATACATGCTTCAGCCCCTGGCAGGCCTTGGGTACACCAATGCCCTGGGTACCTAGTGTACACTGGTACAGGGGCTGACAGGGTGATCCACTTCCAATTGGTTATGCACCTAGGGTGCATAGGTTTAATTTAGTAGAGAGAACAGCAGGCTGGGGGTCTGATTGGCAGGCCCACAGCCTCAATATGTCAAAAACCAGTGAAGCAAAAAGCAAAAATTTGGGGTGACCATAGGATAGCAGACCCTACTCTCCTACAGCCGGCATCTTTAACTCTGGCACGGCCGTAACAAGAGTGACTTCCAGTGATCCCACCCCCTTCATGCTACCCCAAGGACACCATCTTTCTTAGGGGCATGCAGTTTAGCTGGGGATCTGGAAGTTATTGAAGTCCCCAAGTCACCTTCAGCCACGAAGGATAGTTTCTCAGCTCTGTCAGAAGGCAGGTAACTGGCACCAATTTTTTTCAAATTGTACTTCTAGTTGGTGTACATTGCATAAGCCTTCCCAATGCCAATGTCTGCCATAGGTAGTGCATCCATTGGACCACAATCAGTCTTCTTTCCAATTCAGCAGCCGTAAGCCACTTCACTGCTCCAACATGGGAACCAACAAATCCTCTTCACTTTACCCTTGACCCATGCGTGGAGTATCACAGTCCCACTATGACCACATGGGAATCAACACAGAGGGGTCCCCTCAGCTCTTTCTGAATATGGTGCTAACGCAAATTTAATTATTTACAAAATACTTTATTAAAATACAAATGTGCAGAATTTACGCTTATAAAGGAAGCATGTTTAATTCAAACTTTGTAGTAGGCAACCATATTTAGAACCTGCAGGCCTGTAACATAATTGTAAGCCTGTATTCTTAAGTCGACATATGTAAAGAGACTATGATTTAACGTGAAGGGCCATTAATACTGAAATGCTTATTTTTCACTTTAACTGATGATTGCGCACATCGTTTTTATTCTCTTTGCTGCAGAGGCCGTAACTTTGAAGGCTACTGTGTATTAGTTAATGAATAGATGTTGCGACTGATAGTGAGGTTCGCACCACAAAACATGAAGACGACAAGGAGAATGATTCAGGCGAAGACGATATTACAAACAAGAAAGGATATGTTGATAACATTCAAAGACACGTGCTTTAAAGAGGATTGTACCCTGGTGGGGAGTAGACCTGCTCCTAGAGCATGCTGCAATCCTATTGGGCAACATGAAGAAGAAAGAACATTAATGTAGCAATCGATAAATAGTGTATTTGATATAGTTTGTGTTCCTAGCTAGCTAGTGATTCTTTCACCCCTTCATGCAGAGTAGACTGATTCCCTTTTCCTGACTCTCTGATAGGAGACTCTGTACTGAGATTCCTGGACATCACCTTATGAGAAGTATTAGTTATTCCTTCATCTGCTGTTAATTGAGCTGAGAATCCTTTTCCTGCTTTTTTGGGTAAAATGTTATGGTTGCGCTTGAATCTCGCATCAGAACTCTTCATGATTTTCTGTACTGACACCTTTTAACTTTTTCTGCATTTAAATTTACTTAACTTAGAATAGGGACGTTTCTTAATGGAATGCGCTTGTTACAATTATTGTATTGATGATTAATGTACATTGATTGATGAATTGTTACCCTTTATTAATGATCTTTGGAAATGATACTTTAAGAAAAAAAAAGAAGGAAAAACAAAAAGATTTAAAATAAAACCCTTTAACTCAATGTAACTCTTTTTATTGACTGGACTTAAGTAATGATATTGTTACTGATTTATGTTGAGATTTGACATTGACATCTCAGATGACAAAAAAGATCCATTGACCTCAGTACGCAGGGATCTTGGTGATGAGGTATTTCTCAATATGGCTAAATATTTATTTTGTTATGTTTCCGACTTTGTACAGTGCAACAGACACCTCAAAAGGTGTCCTCGCGCTAAGCAAACACAGTGAATGAAGCATCCTAGTCAAAGCACAGAGACAACGCTGTCAAACAACTGGGGATCAGCCAGACATGTCCCGGTTATTGAAATGCCAGGTCTTCAAAGCCTTCCTGAATCTTAGTAAGGAAGAGTCAAGTCTAAGAGACCAGATAGCTCATTCCAGAGCTTTGCTCTCCTCACTGAAAAAGGCATTGCCACCTGACCGAGCCCGTTTAAATCTGGGCATAACCAGGGGCTGTGGCTTCGCCAGCCAACATGGCAGACGCGGCTTGAATAAGTTCCCGCGTCCACCTAAATAATCCTTCCTAAATCCTGCTGTAATCTACCTTGGTGCAGCCCATCCAACGATCGAAGGACTGCTAACCCACTCTGGCCACCTGGTGCGGTGCCGGGGACCGACTGCCGGCGATAGACTGCACAAGAGTGCTGGAGCCACCTGGGATGTGACGCAGTTTAGGCCCGACGCTGCTGGCCTGCTGCCCGATTCCCGATAGGGCGTACCCGAGACCTGTGTGGGGGCAAGATTTGGATCCTAAGGTGAGAGGCACGGTGTTGCGGGGGGGCCAAAGTGGGTGTGGCCGGTGGTGCTTGCTCCTTGCGCCTTACGGGGGTCCGCTGCAGGGTGGTCGTCTTGACATCTGGCCATGGGCCTGGTCGCAGGGGACCCCATCGGCCCAGTCTGGTTCTCCCGCTGGGGTCGTGGGGCTCGCCTTGGCTTGGGCTTCGGCCAGTGGGGGGTGGCTGTCCTGGGCCTCTGAGGGACAGGGGTGGGTGACGCTGTGCACCGGGCTCGTGGGGCCCCCTTGCTCTCCCTTGGGCATGACACGCCAGACCTTGGGTGCGTAGACTAGACTTTCCCGGCCTATGGCGGCAATACGCTATTCCTGCCCAGAACACTGAGGTGCTGCACACTGCCCTACCTGCCAGATTGGACCAGGCAGCCGTGGGGTCACCCTTTGAGCTGACAGCCACGGCGGTAGAACACCTGTGGCGACCTCCTATACTTCCCCCTGAGGATTCCAGCGAGCTGGCTGGGGCTCATTGAACCAGGCACCCATAACTGCTGGGCCTGGGCGACGCTTATTAGGGCTGAAGAGTTGTAGATAACCCTAGTGCCGCTCCTTTGAGAAGCATGCTGTGGCCCCACGCTGTGCCTCGAGGACCCGTGGGCTAATCAGCGCAACTGATTCCTGTTGCAATAGGAGATTGATTTACAGTGTGGGGGTGGTCAAGGGTGTGTGGCGTGCTGGTGGTCCAGCGAGCTAGGTCCCGATAGAGGGGCCTGCTTGGCTAGCTGCTGCGGGCTGCAGAAGTGGCTAGGCTAGGCCTGTTGTGGCTTGTGGCCTGGCAGTGGTTGGTTTCCATGAGGACCGGCTTGCGGCACTCTCCCTGATGAGCCCCCCAGAGTGGCGACTCGGCGCTACCGCGACCCTATGTGTCGCATCGTACCTTGGCCTGTGACCCCCCAAAATAATTGGAGAGACCAATTGGCGGCGCGTTCATTGGGAAAGATAAGGCTGGCGCCGTTGGCTTGAAACAAAGCACCTTGGACCAATTTGCTACAGCAGCAAGCGGGGGCTTTGTCTTTGACACCAGGCCCATAATGATTCATCCAGATTACACCCGCCTAGTGCAACAGCAAATACAGTCTTTCACAGCAGCGAAACGGAGACTCAGAGACCTTAATATTTAATACATGCTACTTTATCCTGCCAGGTTACGTGCTGTGTATGGCTCTAAGACCTATTTCTTTGACTCACCCGAAGCAGTTTTCGCCTGGACGGATGAGAGGGCCCACCTGAAACCTCATTCCCCGTAGCCTCTGGAGTCCGACTCCTCCAGGGGCTCGCAAAAAAACAGACCATGCAGGACAAAATCAAAACTGCAACATCGCTCCGGATCTGACCGGCGCTCCTCCAGTCCTGAGCAAGCATCCTGATTACTTCATGGTCTGAGCTGTATCAATTTGATTATTACTTAATGTCCATAGTTTGAAACTGCTCCGGCCATCCTGCACCAAGTAGAGGTGGACATTGTGCACTGTGGCTTACCTGACCCCGACACTTGTACCCCAATGTTAATGTTCTATGGGAATGTTGGGATCCATTGGAGGGGGGGCCCTGGGCTCTCAAGTTGGGGTTCTGGGGTGCTCCTCACCGCAACAGATGCTCCTAGTTCTTGGCAGTATCGAGGGGGTTTAGAGTTATGTTATGTTTAGTTCCTGTACACGCGTAGACACACATCTCATTTTTCACTAGGCTAGTCTTTACTGTTAGACTTATAACTGATATATGGCCAATCCGGCAGGTGCCTCCCAATTGGGTGAGTTGACAGTGGTAACGTAGAATGTTCGAGGGCTGCATAATAAAGTCAAACGAGGTGCTATACGGCCTAGGGCGCGGACGCGCGCCGAACAAGCCCGTCTGCGCCCGTCCGCGCCTGAACGCCGCTAGACGCCCAGACTTCTTGGAGGAAATAGTGAGTAAAGACCGGTATTATGTTGTGCTATTCAATTCTGGAGCTCCATCTCTTAAATCCTAGTAGACACTCTCTGCCTAGTACTCATCAACTTCCTTTAGTGGCCCATGAGCAGCCCCACCCTGTTATTAACAGTAGAGAGGCGGCCTGTATCTGTCCCTTGGTGCCAGACTTTCTTTCCTCGAAGGCCACCAAAACTGCCCTGAACCCCCTGTCGGCCCTGTATTTAAACGCTAGGTCCATACCTAAGCACGCGCTTGAGCTCTGGAGCCTTCTAGATGAAGAGAAACCCGGAATTTGCTTTATCACTGAGACTTGGCTCCATGATCTGTCATCAGCGTGCGTAGCCTTAGCGTTTCCCCAACAATATCGTCTGATACGGCTTGACAGAGAGTCGGGAAGAGGCGGTGGTATTGCAGTACCAGCGGCAGCCCCGGTCACAATTCGAGTATTAGACTCACTTTCCTCTATACAATTGGAGATCTTAATTTTTGCTTTAGACATGCCTGGCCCAGTATCATGGAATGGGGCTGTGATATATAGACCTCCAGGCTTGAAGGTACATTTTGTCAATCAATTACTAGAATTTATTGCACCTCATGTACTAGCGGCAGATAACTTCATCCTACTTGGTGATTTTAACTATCATGCTGAACTGCCGCTTGACCCCGATACAGTTCATCTTACTGGGGCTATGTTAACATTGGGTTTGACACAGAAGGTGATGGGACCAACTCACTCTGCAGGTCACACCTTAGACTTAATATTTACAAATTCCATTAAATTAAATATTAATCCTCCTCGCCCGACAATATGGACTGATCATTCCATCCTTAAATTTAGTATGCCCTCAACCATGCACACCAACGACAGCTTAAAGAAAAACACCTGGATACGGACTTGGCGCAAACTTTCAATCGATACTTTTTTATCGCATTTTGGGCCTTTTTTACAAGGAGTGAAGGTGGATGCGGTTGATTCCGTTGTTAGTAATTCAGAATCCTCCATCTCAAAGACCCTTGATAAAGTTCTCCCTCTCACAAGGGTCCAAGTAAAAAGTAAGGCTTCACCATGGTTTACCGCGGCATTAAAAGCCGACAAACAAAAATGTCGGTCCGCTGAACGTCAGTGGAGAAAATCTAAGACTGACGAGCATCGCAGGAATTATATGAATTATCATTCAATCTATATGAATAAGATTAAATCTGCAAAAAGGATCTATCTTACTCAGCGTATTAATAATGCAGCTCACTCAAGTAAAGAGCTGTATAAAATACTGAAGGAATTCACTGCTCCCCAGGTCGAGCAATCTTCCTTTGTACAAACTCAAGATTGGGTCGACTCCATTGCTCTGTTTTTTGATAACAAGATCAAAACAATTTATGCCTCATTTTCCTCACGGGCAGCCGACTCTGGCTGCCATAACATCAGTGTGAGTCAACCCAGCCCCTGCCTACAATTAAATGACACCCCTTTATTAACTGAGTTTGAGCCCATAACAAGCATTGAAGTCAGCGAAAGTTTAGGAAGGATTAAGTCTGGCTCCCCTGCCGATCCCTTTCCTCCCCGCTCCTGGGCCAAAATTTTACCACAATTTGTGGATATTTTAACCTTTGTTTTTAATTTGTCTTTTAATCAAGCCACGTTTCCGCAAAGGTGGAAACTGGCACAGGTTAAGCCCATTCTCAAAAAAGCCTCAGCCGACCCTGGCGTGCCGGCCAACTATCGCCCTATCTCCTTGCTCCCCTACTTTGGGAAGGTATTGGAGTTCTTAGTCAATAAACGTCTTACGATCCATCTCGAAACTCATAGGCTCCTCGATCCCTCCCAGTCCGGCTTCCGTGCGGCTCATAGCACGGAGACCGCAATTATTGAAGTAGTGGACAATATTAGACTGGCCTTGGATCGTCGAGAATCTGCAATTTTGGCCCTTCTGGACCTATCGGCAGCATTTGACACCATCTCCCACAGCATTCTTAAACATCGTCTGTGGGAGATTGGTGTCAGAGGGAGGGCCCTGGACTGGTTTGCGAGTTACCTGGCAGATCGTTACACCATGGTTTCTGCGGACGGGATTGCCTCCTGTTCATACCCAGTAACGGTCGGGGTACCACAGGGCTCAATCCTCAGCCCAATGCTGTTTAATGTTTATCTAGCTCCGCTGGCCGATATCATCAGGTCTTATGGCTTTGACACACTATCATATGCCGATGATACCCAGTTGTTAGTGACTTGTGATCCTGACCAGTCTGATGTTCAAACTTGTTTCAAGAGCTGTTTGATTAAGATCAATGATTGGATGCACTTAAACAGGCTTCAGCTGCCGAGGTCATCCTATTCGGGAAGGCCGAACAGCTCTGGACCTGTGATTGGTGGCCTTCAGAGCTGGGTACCTGTCCTTCGCCCAAGCTTGCAGTCCATAACCTTGGCATTACAATTGATAACTCTCTATCCCTGAAGACCCACATAAATCAAGTGTTGGGGACCTGCTTCGTTATTATGCGTTTGCTTCGTAAGATCTTTAAATGGCTACCCATAGAAGCTAGGAAACCTTTGGTCCAGGGTCTTATCATTAGTTGATTGGACTATGGTAATGCCTTGTTTACTGCACTCAACTAGGACCTACTCTCTAAACTTCAAATTCTCCATAACACGGCCGCTAGGCTTGTCTTGAACCTCCCCCCGCGCACTCCTTCTGCTCCCACTCTAAACACCCTACATTGGCTGTCAATTCGCCAAAGAGGGCGCTTTAAAATCCTTTGTCTTACTTGTTGGAGGGAGGACCACCGGGGAGTCGGGGGGACTGCTCCAGCCACCTCCCTTCCGCAAAGTTATAGCCGAGCGCCGCTGAGAAGCCTCCTAGGAGAGGTCCTTCTCCTGAGATCGTACTAGGCCCAGTAACACCACCACACAGGACTCTGTATCAGTTGCTTATCTTGGCTCTTTATCAAAGGTAGCACATTCAATATTTACAGTGGGATCGAGTGATCCAAAAAGAGTCTCAATGTCTTTAGGGGGATAGGGTAGCGGGTCAGTCTCAGTACCAGCCAGGTACGGAGAGGCTCTGCGCCCGACCTTGCGGGCTGGTCTTGAAGTAGCTCGGACGGGGAGAGCCGCGACGGCGTCTGCAGGGCTCGGGTGGTAGTTCTGCTTGGGTCGAGCCGCGACGAGGTCAGCTGGGCTCTGGTGGCAAGTTCAACAAGGTCGGGCCGCGACAGCGTCAGCAGGGCCCCAAAGGTTCGTGAAGGTCTTTAAGCACGGTGGAGCCGCAACGTCGTCAGCAGGGCTCAGGGTGTAGTTTCAGGATGAGTCTTTCTCCGTAGGGTCAGCCGCGATCCGATCAGCAGGGCTCTTGACTACGGGATACAACTGTTGTTTTGTTGCCGGGTCGCCCCAGATATAGGACTGGAGCCCTTTGATGTCTGGACCCTTGCGCCCGGGGGGGGGGCGGAGAGGCCGGGTAGGGAGCGGCCAGACGCCCAGCAGGAGAGGCGCCAGGCCCCAGAGAGCTGTGGGGCGCTCGCACCTAGGTGTGGAAGGACGGTTGGGGGTCCCATCGATACTGCCCTCCGCCGGGAGTGGGAAGGGTTCACGTGGTATCCCCCGGGCCAGGGGTTGGCGCCTCGATGTCGGGCCTCGCTGGGACCGAGGCCGGGTGGAGCGGGGTCACGTCGGTGGTCACGTGGAGTGACGTATAATCCAAAATGGAGGAGCCCCGAGGTGCATGGGACCTCGTGCGGCTTAGCGAGGGGGAACAGGACCACGCCACGAGGCCGGCTCCAACATTACGCATAAGATAATGCAAGGCACAGGCCCATTATATCTGGAGAAAAAACTCCAAAGGTATGCCCCAGGACGTTCTCTGCGGTCCAGTTCTAGACCTCTCCTTGTCCAACCTCGTGTTCGGACTGTCCGTAATGGAGGTCGTTCCTTTTCATACCTGGCTCCTTTGCTATGGAACAGACTTCCATTGGATTTACTTTCCATAACGGACCATCTACTCTTTCGCAGAAAGTTGAAGACCTGGCTTTTTTCTCAAAATGCGTAGGCATATGAACACTATGTCACCGCCTGGTTTCTTTGTCTTGGTTGCTAGCGCCTTGCGACCCCTGGTGATTTGTGCGCTATACAAAAATCTTTGACATTGACATTGACATTGACAAGCTAAACGATATGGAGCGGACATTCTTCTCCTACAGGAGACTCATCTACTGGGCAATATGGCTCCCTGCCTGGCCAGGTTTGGGTATCAGCTAGTATATCATGCGGGCTTAACAAGGGGTTCCCGTGGAACAGGTATCCTTATTCACCGCCGTGTTCCCTTCTTTCATATTAAACACTGGGTAGATCCTGGGGGTCGATTTGTTCTTCTGTCGGGCTTCCTTTAAGGTGAACCCATTAATTTAGGCAGCATTTACACACTCCCGGCTCTGGGGACCACTTTTGTAGATAGCATCACTCGTTTGTGGAGCAAACTCCCAGAGGAACTGTCTCTCCTGGGAGGAGACTGGAATAATATTATGTCATTGCTTGATAGAAGGTGAGGATCCAGGGTAGGCTCCTCCCCCACTGCCTCTAAGTTATCCTTACTTGCTGGTACACTGGGATGGTCTGACATATGGCAAGAATATCACCCCGCTGAGATAGGCTACACATACTTGTCCACAGTCCATGGATCCATGGATCCATGTCTCATCTGGATTACATGTTTACACCACGGAGGTATATCCATAGGTTCTCCCAGGTCTCCCATCTTCCCAGAGGGTTGTCTGATCATTCCCCGGTCACGGTGACACTTCTTCTGCACTTTCAAAAGTCCCTCTTTAGGTGGCGAATGTCCTCATGGCATCTTCGAGATCCCGATTATCAAGAACGTCTGAGTACGGCAATTCAAGAGTATTTAACCCTAAATGTTGACTTGGCTTCATCTAAAGAATCCCTTTGGGAAGCCTTTAAACACACGACCAGAGGAGTAGACATTAGTTACCGGGCTAACGACAAATGTAAGCCCTCCGCCCAGCGGGCAGAGCTGGAGGCCCAGTACACATCCTTAGAGACACGATGCACACACAATCCCAGTCCAGCCTTTCAGCAAAATGTATCTCTCACACAGCAACAGTTACAACAACACCTTATGGAAGAGGCAAAAGAAATTTGTTTAGCATCTCAACACCGAATATACCAGTGGGGGGATAAATCAAGTAAAATGTTGCACAGACTATGCCAAACTGCGCGAGCCCTAGCCACAGTCCCAATCATCAGGGGTAGCGATGGTGTCTTGCACACATCTCCCGTAGAAGTGGTCACAGAATTTGCGCACTATTTCTCTACATTATACACTCGGAGGGAAGAGCTCTCTGAGGACCTCATAGCAGAGTTCCTTCGGGATATTCCCCCCCAGAGATTAACAGAGTGACCAACTAGACACCCTCATCACAGTGGACGACTTAACGGCGGTATTGGCCGCGATGCGACCAGGGCAGGCCCTTGGCTCCAACGGGTTTCCCATAGAATTCCTTCACTCCCATATGTTTACACTGGGCCCTCACATGTTTGACACAATACACAATGCCCTCGAAAAGAAACTATTACCCTGAGACTGGCAGCAGGCCGAGATTGTCCTCTTTCTAAAGCCCGGCCAACCACCGGAAGACCTGTCCTCATACTGCCTTATTTCCCTAATTAACTTTGAATCCAAACTACTGGGAAAAGTCCTGGCCGATTGTCTGTGGACCTGCATTCAAGATTTGATTAGTCTAGATCAATCAGGCTTTATGCCACACCGAGCCACCCGTCATAACATTAGCTGAGTCCCCAATGCCATGACATTAGTCCCAGAGCTGGGTCGCCCTGCAGCCATACTCCTCACTGATATTGACAGGGCTTTTGACTCTCTGAGCTGGGAGTACCTCTTCCAGCTTTTGGAGGCCATCAATTTTGGCCTGCGCTTTTTGGCTTACATTTGCCTACTATATACAGAACCTATGGCCTCAGTGCGTATTGCTGGTCATCGCTCCCCCTTCTTTCCCATTAGCCGCGGCACACAGCAGGGATGCCACTTGTAATCCTATTTGCTTTGGCAGTGGAACCCTTGGCGGTATGGGTTCGCTGGGATCCAGTGCTTGGCGGCTTCGACTTGCCGAGGTCACAATCGGATCGTATTGCATTATAAGCAGACGACGTATTATTCTTCATGACTGATCCATGGATCTCGGGCTGGCGTATCCTACAGATCCACTGAATCTTCGGCCAGACCACCGGGTTCCATACCAACCCTTCCAAATCTGTGCTGTTTCCAGTATGCGGCCAGCAGGGTAGAAATACATGGGCAGCTCAATTAAAACATGTAACAGAGTGTTTCCAATACCTGGGTGTATTTATAGCTCCCTGTCCAAAGACCGCATGGGCGCATAATATGAATCCACTTCTTACTGGCCTTCGAGATGAGACTTCCATATGGTCATCCTTACCTCTCTTGCCGTATGGGCGATCGGCGATTTTCAAAATGTTCTCGCTTCCCAGAGTGTTATATCGGCCTTGAAAAATTTCCATATCATATACTGCGATCATGGTTTGTGCAAATAAACAACATACATCATAAATTCTTATGGGGCGGGGGAGAGGCACTACAGACCTGTGTGCAATCTACCTACTGCGGCGGCATTGTTGCGGTAGACGTGTACTCGTATTATGTGGCTTCTCACCTTTTGGTCATTAATGAATGGTGGTACAATACTCCTACAGACCCAGAGTTTGCTCTAGAACACACAGCGATGGAGGGGACCCCCTCCTCCGCTTACTGTACAGTGGCAGAATCTTGACTCTCTACCCCATGGCAGCAGATCAACGATTCAGCTGTGGCGGTATACGGTCCGGCAGATGGGTTGGCAGGGGCGTTTGACACAGACAACACCCTTGTGGCAGGCTACATACTTATGCCAGGTGGCAACATTAAGGGGATTCCGCCAGTGGGACCAAATTGGCATCTCCATACTTGGGGACGCCATGCAGGGCACTACCCTAAAATCCTTCCAGCAGTTACAGGAGGAGTTCCATCTCCATAAAACCCAGTTCTACAAGTGCCTCCAACTACGTCATGCTCTCATCCCATTGCTTTCAAATCTGGACGGCCTCCCAGAGTTCCACCCCTCAGAGGGTCACCTCCTTATGGGCGATGTGGGCACCAACAAAATTTGACAGATATATCAAACATTGACAACACATTCCAAAACGAGTCTCCATTAGACCAGGAAGGCGTGGCAAGATGATATCTCAGATCTGACTGACAATGATTGGGCGGAGGCAGTGGCTAGCCCCTGAGGTGCTGTGGAGTCTTCTGGATACCGTCTTATTCAATTTAAATATGTCTTTTGCGTGTATTACACGCGTCTTCGTCTCTGGAAGATGGGGGTTATTGCATTCTCTCAGTGTTTACGCTGTAAAAGGGAGGAGGGGACATTTTTCCACACAGTATGGAGCTGCACCGCAATACAGCCCTTCTGGCGCAAAGTCTCGACTTGTCTAAAAGAGGCACTATCTTGGGATCTTCGACACAACCCTAGACTATTCCTTCTTCATAGCACTGACGACATAGGGTGGGAACCAATGCAAACAACACTTGCTCTTCCTTGCTCTCACAATCGCCAAGCGTGATATTGGTCAGTTATGGAAGGGAACTTCCCCACCAACAATAGGGAAATGGCGAAAGGAATTAGATAAATGCATGGGTGCGGAGATAGCTGTCTTCCAGGCACAGGGTTGCCCTCAGTAGCACAGGAAAATCTGGTCTAGATGGGCTACATACCGGGGCACAGACCTACCCCCTCTTCCTTCGCAAACCCCTTGACAAGCAGTTTTCATCAGATGTTATGGGCCATTATGTACGGTATACTGTTATCTCTATTCGGACATACCTTGTTATCTAAATATACTCGCCAATGTGGGTCGGGTGGGAAAGTCTGCGTAAAGTTTTGGATTTCGTTGTTGTTATTTATGTAACTGTACCCAATGATGTATCCATACTTGGTACTTTAGCATTATCCTGTCTCAAAATGGTTTATGTCGGGCATCCGCCCAAGTGGTACTATAAAAATTCAATAAAATATGTTTGAAAGAAAAATCTGGGCATAACCAGCAATTGCGCTGCAAAGGAGCAGAGACAGAGCAATGGTGTATAATTGTTGATATTTCTAGATCAAGTACTCAGGACCACTGCAATGAACTGCTTTACACACCAGGCAAAGGGACCTAAAGATCAGATCACCCTCATTTTCACTGGTGAACAATGCAAGGATTTTAGAGCCTCGGAGTTTGGAGAGGAACGAGGGAGGCCCAACGACTATCTAGCTGCAGCATTTTGTGCTCTTTGGAGTTTCCTAAGAAGACCTTGGTTCAGCCCCTAAAATAGAGAATTGCAGTAGTCCAGGTAACTTAATATAGTCACCCAGCTCATGACAGGGTGAACTGGTTTAGTAAGAAAGAGTAGGATCTACTTGAGGAGTTTAAGGAGGAAAAAAGACATTGATCCAACACGTTTTATTTGACTCGCCTGGGTAAGTTGTGGTACCAAAAAAATCCCTAGATTTTTCATTGTTATGGAAGTCATTGGAAGGGTCGTCTGGCTACTGGACTGGGCCACAGATCAAATGGCAGTGATTCAGGTACACAGGAATGTTTCAACGACAGTACCTCAGCATTGTGTGAGTTAAATTTGAGTGAGTTGGGCTTCAGCCAGTCAGGCTCTGCCATACAGCGATGATGTGGTTCCGTAGGCTGGTACCTGTCCCATCCAGCGAGATGATAGGGTGAGTCTCATCAATGTAATTCATACACCGGAGACTAAAGGCTTTTATGAGTCTCAACAGTGGTTGGGTGTCTATATGAAAGAATTTGGGTCTAAGTGCTAATATGTTTATATATTAATGCAGTCCACCATTTGCACAACGTTGGGCCCACCTCCCTGCCCGTGGCATCTGGGTATATCTGCTGAAGAATATGGGACAGGAGTCATCGGAGTAACACTGGCTTCAATGGCGTCTCTATACATGTGGTACTTATAAGGCAGATGGGACCATCTACCCAGATACATGCATATTCCTCGCAGCTATTACTTTGCCTCGGTCCTCTGCCCATCTTTCATGATATTTCTTGGGCTGTTGGCTTATCTTCTTACTCAGAATGTAATATAATTGACATATCAAATCTCTAAATGATCTAATAAACAGTTCAAGTGAAGTAAAAAGCTGAATCGCCAACTCTTTCTTTGATGTATGAAGAACCCAGTGCTTTACTTGCAAATATTGCAATCTGTTGTGATCAGACATCCTAAAATCTCTTTTGCACATAGTAAATGTCTTAATATGACACATTACAAACAAGTTCTGCAAGGCACAACAATATCCCTTCCTCCATGGTGAAAAGAAATTTCCCCTAAAGCCGGGATGATGTGGGGCTTAAGATGATAGGTGTGTATGGAGATGGGAACATTGTGATCTCCGTACCTCCAGGGCAGTCCTGGTAACTTCTGAAAAATGAGTTACAAGGACAGAGATGACTCGAGAGCCATGGCACATACCAAAGGGCCCTTGCTGACAAAGCATGCTCCATATGGGTGAAACAGAAAATGAGTTATTGTAGCACTTTAATTCCAATTACAGTAACAGTAGTCTACCCTTGACAGTCTACCCTTGACCTTCTCCCAATAACTGTATCTTCCAGAGGACCATACCCCCTGTGCAGTGCTCTGTTGCACTTGAGCTAGGTATGCACCCTACAAATATCAACATGTACCTAAACACAAAGGAATAGATATAGCAGGTAAGGGGGATAGCCATCTTTATTAGGAATTATAGGATATTTTCCACTTGGTAGGACCAGGGGCACTCTGGGATCTTAGCAAGGGCCAATTTTCTGCATACCACCTCCCTACTGCTGCAAAGAGCCTGATGCCCAACTATTTAATCAACTCCTTACCCCACCATAATAGGGTACAGGTTTTCAAAAACTCTGCTTCGTCTGGTGCATGAAGATACTCATGGTTTCCGATTTAACTTTGTTCAAATCTTGCATGACAGCCAGGGTGCAAATCTCCGGCATCATAGGAGACATTGTAACTTTTTAATGTACCATGATTTCACTGCTCCTCAAACGTATGATTTCATAGAATTTGATACCTAGTCAGGATGATTTTTTATACAGTTCTCCCCAACATGTTTTTGTTTTCAAAAGAGTCTTCAATATGTTTAAATGTCTTCTATTTATTAACTATCAGCTCCACTGCAAACTCATATTAGCAACTATATTGTTTTTTTGCATTCTGTTCATGCTACCTAATGATGTTGTTGTGTCCTAAATTCATTTGTTTTTCCACCTAAACAATTTCTTCTTGTATCTGATCACTTTCAGAATTTTTGAAATTTTTTTGAGTTCCATTACTAAAACTTTTTAAGTAAACAACATTTCACCTTTTGCTTTGCTTCTCTCTGCAGTAGCTTAACATGTATTGCACATCCGTTGTCAACGCTCCCTTACTCCCTAAACCAATGCTGACTAGATCACTGTCCTGTGGTCTTTACATAAACCCAGACACAGGATTGGAACTGACTTTTATCTGTAGGCCCTGTGGGTGATTTGTTTCCAACACACCAGCTGCCTCCTCCCTCCTTCCCTGCATCATGTCTCTCTCAAAAGGTCTCTCAGTGCCTCATCGCCTTTTAAACTGGTCTCAATTCTTTAATTATATTCGCCTAACCACTCCTAAAATGCAGACAAAACACCTAGTACTGCAGCAGCTCCATTAATCTTTAATATCAGATCAATATTAATGTGCTCATATTGGTGAACTGAAAACTGACCTCCCCTTCTTTTCTCGCAGCAGTACTAGTTGGACTCAAGTTTTATCTAGTCTTCTGAATGTGTTCCTTAGGTCCAAAATACCTGTGGTCACAAATTGATGACTTCTGCTTCACAGTTTTGAAGAGGCAAGCTTTCAATTTCCATCAATAACAATGTACACATTATCACTTTCACACCTTTCTACAGTTATGGAGGGATCTCTCAACCTTGTCACCGTTACCTTCTCAAATCCACTTCATCTTTTCTCTCCTTGCTTGGTGGAACCTCTGCCCCTCAACAAGTTGCTCTTTCTTAGCCACCTTCCTCCCTGACATTTATGCCTCTTCTCGACTCCTCTCACCCACACGCTTCCCATACCATGCGTCTTTCCTATTTCAATCCCCTCTCTGTTATGTACCCACTCTTTTTACAGGGCCTCCATCAGACATGTATGTAGCTTTGTTCTGTATGGAGAATAGAACCATAGAAAGTTACTTCATGCCATCTCTTTTTGGCTATAGTCATAGGAATGTTTTAGCTGGATTGAAAATTCCAAATCTGGCAGCAAAGCCTTGCAGGGTATAAATGAGATGTGGTAATATGTATATATTCACTGAAAAAACCCATAGGTTTCAGGGATG
Source organism: Triturus cristatus (assembly GCF_964204655.1). NCBI lineage: Eukaryota > Metazoa > Chordata > Amphibia > Caudata > Salamandridae > Triturus > Triturus cristatus. The sequence goes on along the minus strand of NC_140579.1, from coordinate 377,050,188 downwards.
TTATAGTTAGAAATTAGCATTTAAAAAACCTTAGAAATTCACTGAAAAAACCACAGGTTTCAGGGACCTTATAGTTAGTTGGCCATTTCACTCGTACAAAACCAGAGAAATTCGGCTGTTATAGTTAGTTCAGTTAACTATAACTCGCACCCCCGCAATGCACTGCTGATGACGTCACATATTACATCATTCATGACATGGTCAGTGACATCACTGATGACATCTCAAATGACATCACTGATGATATTATCCAGTGATTGTAGTTTCTATAAAGTTTAAATATGCTTTATATATATGCCAAGGTGTATTGAAGAATGAGTGGGTGTATAAGTATCTGGATGGATGATTTAGTAGGTGTGTGACTGACTGTATAAGTGAGTGATTAAATGTGTCTCACTGAATGCATGGGTTAGTGACTGATACAGACATTCACACAGTTTAGTTTGTCAGTTGGTGTGGAAGCAGTTGCATGGGTTGGTGAGTAGCTAAATGAGGATCTATATGGGTTATTGATTGGTTGTCCCGGTATCTGAATGGGTGCCCGAGTGTCTGTGTGGGTGGGTGGGGGTTGTGACTATGCATAGATGTGTGAATGGATGATTCACTGGGTGTATGGGTTCAAGAGTGCATCTGTGAAGGTCTGTATGGGTGGGTGAGGGTGTGTATGGGTGCGTTGGAGAGGGAATGGATACCTCAGTGGTACATGTGTGAGTAACGGCATATGTGAAAGGCAGTATATGTGAGTGTTGGAGTGTATAAATGACTACACGTGAGAGTGAGTAATTGTGAGAGCGGCTGTATGGATCAGTGTGTACTTGTATTAGTTATTGTATAAGAGTGTAACTATGTTTAAGTATATGTTTGAACAAGTGAGGTGGTGTGTGTATAACTGTATAGGTGAGTAAATGGGAGTGTGATTGATTCTTTGCATGACTGACTAGGTGTGTGAGTAACTTTATGGATTTATTTATTTATTTATGGTTTGTAACGCGCTAGAATCGACTCTATACAGAGTATCTCTGCGCACAGAAAGCGAAGAGAGAGAGAGAAAGAAGGATACCAGCAGCAACAGTTTAGCTTATAGTTCAGTTCAGTATGGACATAGGGTACATGAATTAAATCTAAAATAAAAATGTTTTAAGTTTTTTTCTAAAATTAAGATGTTCTGGACATTGCCTAAGCTCGAGAGGAAGTTTATTCCAAAAAATTGGTCCGACAACCGACAAAGCTTTGCCACCTTGTCTGGCCTTCTTTGTGGTTGGTACTCTCAATAAAAGTTGGCTGCTTGACCTGAGAGATCGTGTGGGATTATATGGGATAAATGTATCCTTCCAATAGGAGGGCCCACATCCATGTAGGCTCTTATGGATCAGGCAGCAAATCTTAAAATTGATCCTCTTACGGACTGAGAGCCAATGTAATTTATCCAGGAGGGGTTTCGATGGCGTTCTTGGAGGGGCATTCAATACTAGCCTCGCTGCAGTATTTTGTATCACCTGGAGTTTTGCTAGGACACCCTCATAGGCTGACAGCAGGAGTCCATTGCAATAATCCAGGCGACTCAATACTAGTGCCTGTACCAGAGTTTTTCTGGTGGAGTCCGGTAATATTGGAAAAACTTTTCGTAAGAGTCCAATAACATGGAAACATTGGCCAACCACCCAGTTACCATGTTGTTTAAAAGAGAGCTCTCGATCGAGGCGTACCCCTAGGTTTTTTACAACCTGTTTAGGTTCTGGCACTTGGCCAAGCTCGCATGGCCACCAGTCCGGCGTCCACAAAGCTCTTGCCTCCCCGAAAAGCACGACTTCGGTCTTATTTATATTACATTGGAGATAGTTCGATGTCATCCACTTTGCCACAGCTTTCATGCCTTCGGAAAAGGCCGTCCTCACTTCGTCGGTGAGACTTTTGAAAGGAAAAAGGAGCTGGGTATCATCCGCGTAGGAGACGGGGATGAACCCAAACTCTCTGGCCAGGGGTGCTAAAAAGAGTCGGGCTCAAACAAGAGCCCTGTGGCACCCCCTTCGTGATGTTAGTCTCAATCGACCGAAATGAGCCCATACTGACAGCTTGGGTACGGTTAGATATAAAGCTCTTTAACCAGGCTAATGCTGTGCTCTCAATGCCGATCATGGTCAAGCGTTCGATTAAGATTTTATGGGATATCGTGTCGAACGCTGCCGACAGATCTAATAGTACCAGGATTACAGAGTACCCTCTGTCTTGGTACATGTGAAGGTCATCAGTCACCGATAGCAGGGCAGATTCGGTGCTGTGTTTTGGTCTAAAGCCAAACTGAGAACAGTCTAGCCTACCAGTCTGTTCAATATAGTTTGTTACATGTTTATTAACATGTTTCTCTATAAGTTTCCCCAAAAAAGGAAGTAGGGAAATAGGCCTAAGGTTAGACATATCAGTCCAGGGAGTGGAAGGGTTTTCCCTGATGGGCCTCACTAATGCTTTCTTCCATTCCCCAGGAACTTGACCCTCCATCAGTGAGAGATTCACAAGACATTGAATCTGTGGGCTAAGAGTCTTTCCTACTACCGGTACGATTCTGGCCGGGATGATGCCTGAGGGACTACCGCTCTTAATCTGGCCTAGGTAGGATTCAATCTCTACCAGGGAGATGGGGGGAAAGGTGTCCAAGGTCATCGATCCTGGTTCTTTTCCTTCTTCCAGGAATAAGAGTGTATCTCCTGTAGTGGATAAATTGATTCTAGTGATGTCATCATGTATCCTATTTATCTTGTTAGTGAAAAACTGAGCAACTTCGTTGCATAATTGTTGTGACGCTAGTTCAGGAGTTTCGCAAGCAGCTGGTTTCACAAACGACTGAAGGGTTTGGTATAAAATCCTGGGGGTATTTCCTGCGGCAGAGAGAAGAGACTATATGTGTTTTTCGGGCGCATCGAATTTCTTTATGATAAGTGGTGAGAGCTGCCCAGTAATGGTTCCTGTCAGATTCACCATGGGTCATTCTCCACACCCTTTCTAGCTTTCTAGCCAATTGTTTAAGTGATTTTAAATGCTCCGAAAACCATGCTTCCTGTTTACGAGCTAAGCGTGGTTTAAACGTTTTCATGGGGGCAATGCAGTCGACCGCTTTAAGAATTGCATGATTATAATTGGCTAAAACCGTATCAACATCCTCTGAAGAGCTAATGAAAGGTTCAACAAATTGCTCCTGGAACGCTTCAGGGGTGACCTTATGCCATTGCCTGCGTCTAGTAGGAAAGGCTTGCACCTGAGGGGGGGCTTTACCTGGATGGGAGGTGTGGAATTCCAAAACAAAATGATCTGTCCAGTTTACTTGTGTTGGAGGAATGCATGTCATCGTGTTAAATTTATTCGTAAAAATAAGGTCCAAAGTATGTCCTGCTAGGTGTGTAGGACCAGTATTCATTAGAGTTAGTCCAAGCAAGGAAAGATCAGTCAGTAAGGACTGTGCATCTCCATTTTCCTTCAGATCGCTGTGTACATTGAAGTCTCCTAAGAGTATAAATTCATTCTCAGTGTCAATGTGTCTGGCTAATATCTCCAGCAGTGAGATGTTAAAGTCGGCACAAGGGCCTGGGGGCGATAAACTAGTGCCCCTTTGTAACTGATTTTATTAGAAATGCAGACTTTAAAATCCAGAATTTCTAGATCTGGAGTGCTATTTTCTTCTAAAATGGTGATCGATAAGTTGTTTTTATATACGATCGCAATACCTCCCCCAATCTTAGTTGGACGATCTAACCTGATTATTTTGTAGCCTTCTGGGATCCCTAGGGTAATAGCTGGGACCGAGTTGGGTTTTAGCCATGTTTCAGTCAGATAGCAAAGTTCCGGTTGCACCGAGGAAATCATGTCCCATACTTCACTATAATGCTTAGACAGTGATCTGATGTTACATAAAAGGTTTCTGCTTTTTAAAGGGCCCTGTGGGACTACCTTTAGGACGGTGGTTTCATATGGAAGGAATGGCGAATGATCATAAAGGGCTTGGTATTGACATTTTCGACAGGCAAAAGGTCCCTCTGGAGGTACTCCTCCTCCTCCTGAGCAACCCTGATGTGGTGGCTTCCAGATACGTAATAGATCCAGTGATGAGTATCTTACCCGAGGTTTGGCCTGGTCAACGGGAGGGGCAGATATGAGGGCCATATCCTCTAGCCCCTAGCCTCGTCCAGTCGCGGACGGGCGCAGACGGGCTTCTCTTTGGCTTGTCTTAGGCGCGTTCTTAGGTGCACCCCTGCGCGAGACCGCTGCGCGCTCCGAGTAACGAGAGGGCTATGTAGTCCTCGCAGCTGGAAAAGCTAGAGCACTAACCGCTCGTGATGCGGAAGTAACTGGGTCTGCCTGTCCGCCCTCCACTCAACGGTTGCAATCACCGAGTCGGACCGAGGCGTGCAGGCTGGCAATTGAGCCCAGACTTCCCTACCGGATCTGTGCGAGTGAGTGGAAACTATTAAATCAGTTTACAGTGCCGTTTTTAAAAATGATTCGTAATTTTAAAATTTTATTAGAAATAAAGATTGTGCAGCGCTGACCCTTCCACTGAGTCTAGTTCGCTTCCTGCAGCGCTTGCTGGCGTCTAAACGGATCAGGGGAGACTCTGCCACCGTCAATACCTTACCTGAATGAGTGGCGGTGTGTGAGTGTCTGGATAGATATGTGAGTGCATATGATAATGCCATATTGATGGTTGACTGCATGTATGAGTGACTGTATGGGTGAATGAGTGGATGTGTGTGTAGACCTAGGAATTAGTGAGTGGGTATGTACTAACTGGTATTGGTGTGTCTATGTTTTCTAAAATGGTAGTCTGTATTTTAGAGTGGGTGTATCAAAGGATATATTAGGGTATGAGGAGGTGCATCAGATTATCACATGGATGATGTCATCAGTGATGTCATTGTAGATGTCATCAGTGATGTCACTGACCATGTCATGAATGATGTAATATGTGATGTCATCAGCAGTGCGTTGTGGGGGTGCGAGTTATAGTTAGCTGAACTAACTATAACAGCCGAATTTCTCTTTGTCTGAATGATCAACTGGTATCTTTTATAGAGACCAACAAATTCTTGTATAGTACACAATCTGGCTTCCGGAGGGGCCATAGTACGGAGACAGCTCTGATCAAAGCAACCGAAGAGATCAGGCAGGCTTTAGATCAAGGAAAAGGGGTAGCCCTTACCCTGCTTGATCTCTTGGCGGCTTTTGACACGGTCAATCATAAATTACTACTAAGGGCCTGATTCAGATTTCGGTCTGGGGGAGGGCAACAAATTGGATTTGGAACTGCATAAACAAATCAGGGGCCCTTGTTCCCGACCGAATTGTCCCCCAGTCCGAACGACCAAGCACGATGTGAATATTGTGTCCGTGTCGACTGAATTGTTTCAGAACTCGATCCTGTCAGTTCGAGTCGTGCGCAGCTGATTTGTACAGCTCTATGGACTCGGTTTGCGAGTGAGCAAGTACGATGAACGATTCGGACAGCCTTCACAATTCAGTTTGCCCGGATCGAGAAAGCTGCCGGAATCGGTCTTTGGGGGCCCGTAGCAGGTCCCCCTTCACCCGGGGCCCTCCGATTCGTGCCCGTGGAGACACCCATGGTTCTCCTCTTCCCACCCATGCACAGTGTGGCAGGCACCATGGGGTGTCTGCCACAGGGTGTACGATTATCTCTAACAACCCCTTTTGTCGATTTGAGCCTGTGTACACGTTTGGTACACAGGCTTCCATTGAAGTAAAATGGGAGCCTGACTGAATCGTATCCGGATGCATTCAAATGCATGAACTTTTTCGGTTAGACTCCCAAGACCTGAGTCTTGCGGAAAGCATTTCGGACACAATTCGGTCCCAATGCTTTCCGAACGAGATCGGAATCGGGCCCTAAGTCGCTTAACTATCTGCAGAATCACAGGTTAGGCCTGGAACTTATTAAAATCCCATTTAACGGATCGGGAGCAAGTAGTGAAGTTAGAGAATTTAACTTCCCACACCTTCGCCCTGCCATGTGGAGTTCCACAGGGATCATCACTGAGCCCTACTCTTTTTAACATTTATGTTTCCCCATTAGCAAATCTGATTTGAAGTTTTGGATTTTCACTCACATCCTATGCTGACGACACCCAAATTGTTGTCTCCATTTGAATAAATGATGCTGACACTAGAAATAGATTTTAGAACTGCATGATAGCTGTCCACAATTGGATTGACAGAAATTGCCTTAAATTGAATGCAGGAAAAACAGAAGTCCTACTTTTTGGACCAAAATCACCCTTTTTGGGTACATCAGCCTGGCCAACCTGTATGGGCCCAACTCCCCTTCCAGTGGAAAAGGCTTGAAACTTGGGAGTGACCATTGATACTAAACTTGATTTTATGGATCATGTAAATAAACGTACATTTAACGCCCTTAGAATAATTTAAATAGTTCTGCCTTTCATACCTGCCAATCTTCAAAAGACATTAGTTACCTCGCTAATCCTGTCTAAAATAGATTATTGCAGCAGTCTGCTTCTGACCACTCATAAGTATAACATAAACAAACTCCAGGTCTTGCAAAATGCTGCGGCTAGACTTTTGCTGAAATTTCCTAAATTTTGTTCAGTTTGACAAGATCTGAAATATTTACAGTGGATTCCTGTAAAACAAAGAATCACCTTTAATATGTTATGTTTAATTTATAAGGCAGTTCATAATCTCAGTCCTGACTTTTTGGTACGGAGTGGAATTATGTGGGTTTGATTGGAATTGTTAGTTGTGGAATTGTGTGTGGTGAAATTGTGTGGTGTGGAGTGGATTTGTGTTGTGGAATTGTGTGGAAGTATGTGGCCAGTAATTATGCGGTATTAAGTGTACTGGAATTATGTGGAGTGGGATTGTGTCATAGAGTGTAGTTATACGGAATGTCGTTTTGTGTTGTAGAGTGGTATGTGGTGGAGCATAATTATGTGGTGTGCTGTTGAATTTTGTGGCATGTGTGGAATTCTGTGGTGCGGTTTGTATGTATTTGGTGTGTTGTGTAATTGTGTTGTTGAGTTAAAATGTGTGATTTGTTGTCGAATTATGTGGTGTGGAATAGAAATGTGTAGAGTTGAAGTGTAGCCTTTTGCATTCGCTTCTAGCAGCGACAAGGGCATTGGTGACATCACCCAGGGACTTGGCCTTTATCTCTGTTAAAGCCCGATTGCCCTATAGGCCAGTCCAAACCTGCTGTTGCATTAGGGATGAAAATGCTGAGAATAATGTTCTTGGAGTGACCCCACAGTGAATGCCCAGGAACAGCCACATGGCACAGAAGAAATACCAAGAATTTGCAAGGTACACATAGCTCATAGTTCACCAAAAATAGATGCCTCAAATACAAACTGGAATTCAAACAGTTGAATATTGAAACAAAATAGCGACAGTGTCTATATGGGCCAGAATGTGCCTTGAGGCTTCAACGAGAAGTAGGAAAGGGCTATTGAAATAGTGCAATATATCAACTCTTCTCCTCAGCCAACCATATAAACACATCTGGAAAACTAAGTAAATGCAGTCTGCGATGACTACCTCAGAATAGTGTCCTGAATCTCACACAAATATGGAGCTGAAGAGAAGCAGATATCAGTGCACCAGAGGGATGCAAATGAGAGAGAGCAGAGACAGATATGACGGCAACAGCAGGGGCATATATGGGGCCACAGAGGGCAAGCAGCTAAGGGGTCATGACAGAAGAGAGACATATGAGGAGAACAAAAGTAAGGTATGGGGCACATCAAAAGAGAAGCAGATATGGGAGCATGATAGAAGAGAGACATATGATGGTAACAAAAGTGAGGTGATGGGGCACATTAAAAGAGAAGCAGATATGGGAGAACAACAGAAGGGAGATGATGGGAAACAAAGTTGAGGAGCTGTAGAGGAAAAGCAGATGTAGGTACTGCGCTTGAGGTACCTACTGTAAAGGTGTTGTTTTATGCATGTGAAACTAGAAGCTGAAATTTTTGGCAATGTACACCATAGCCAACATGAAAGGGATAGGTAAGGCACGCAAAGATAGGACGAAGGCAGCGAGCGAGGAGGATGGGTGGAAAGGGTAGTGGGCAGGAGGAATAAACAGGTTCTTGTTGCCGGTGGGGTTTTTGTGCTAAGGAGTGCTATAATAGGGGTTTTCATGGTAAGTAGTGCTATAATAGGGGTTTTCGTGGTAAGGAGTTCTATAATAGGGGTTTCTGTGGTATAATAGGGGTTTTCGTGGTAAGGAGTGCTATAATAGGGGTTTCCGTGGTATGGAGTGTTATAATAGGGGGTTTTCTGGTAAGGACTGCTATAATAGGGGTTTCTGTGGTATGGAGTGCTATAATAGGGTGTTTTCAGTGATAGGGAGTGTTATAATAGGGGGTTTCCTGGTAAGGAGTGCTATAATAGGGGTTTCCATGGTAAGGAGTGCTATAATAGGGGTTTTCCTGGTAAGGAGTGCTATAATAGGGGTTTCCGCGGTAAGGAGTGCTATAATAGGGGTTTCCGTGGTAAGGAGTGCTATAATAGGGGTTTCTGTGGTAAGGAGTGCTATAATAGGGCTTTTCCTGGTAAGGAGTGCTATAATAGGGGTTTCTGTGGTAAGGAGTGCTATAATAGGGGTTTTCCTGGTAAGGAGTGCTCTAATAGGGGTTTCTGTGGTAAGGAGTGCTATAATAGGGGTTTCCGTGGTAGGGAGTGCTATAACAGGTTTAGGCTGTCAGACACAGCATGGTATGTAGAGAATGTTCACCTGGAGGAGGCATGTGGACGGGAGGGGGGATTCATGCAGAAAGATTAGCGAGGCCTTTGGCTACTCACAATGAAGGTGCTTCTTGTTAGGGCCCATTACTAGGTGATGCTGTGCTGGGCAGCTGAGTTATCCGTGATGGCCTGTCCGGACGCCTGTCTTTCATTATGTTTAGATTTCAATAAAAATATTTTGGAAGAAAAAAAACCCAAGATATCTATATTTTGTTGCCTCTTACGTACTGTGCACTGCTACAGTAAATAAAGGTACATGCGGTGTATATGCCGTACCGTTTTTCACTAGTATTATGTTCGAACCTTTGCATATTCCTCTTCATCTCTTGGTGACCCGAGGCGCCCAGCAAGAAAATGCAGTGCGAGCGACTGAGATAAGCAAAGCGTTCTTAGCTGATATTGGTGGGTCAGTGGTATGTAATGCTTCCATGGGCTAGTATTGTACGGTCTGTGGCCTGTGTAGTGCCTACTCTCAGTTTGCACTAGGGAGTTTGTGGCCTCCAGTGCAAAAGGTTGTGGTCTGTATTGCCTTCACTCACTTGGTGCTGGAAAGTCGTGGTCTGGGCACTTTCTGTAGGTTGGTATTGGAAAGCATGTGTCTTCCAGTCCGTTGTGCGTTATCTAAACTGGCCTGTGTGCTTTAGCGCTGCCACTCGCAACTATAACTATTTAAATCTGCTCAAGGAGCACAGGCATATTTTGATGTTTCCGATAACAGTGTAATAATAAACTCAGTCCTTTCATGTAAGGGTAATATCAAATGTTCTACTAAACACAGTTATTTGGTTGTTAGAAGTTTAGATTCGAGAGACAAAAAAAGCTAGTGTTTTGTGGCTTTTAAGGACCACGTTTACACATCCTCTGATTGTAAGATACAGCACATCTGTAATCAGCACCGCTGAGGGTTGCCTGCTGGATCGTTCTGACACCTGTCTCCTGTAATATCGCGAGAGGCGATGGGACAGCCCACGTCTCTCGCCACGATGGGGGTAGATTTGCTTACAAGCAACCTCCCCCAGATTAAGTGTTTGGCAGTGGGCTCGACGGAAGTCGAGACCACGTGAGTATCGCAATAAAAAGCCCAGGGCTATGGGCGGTAGTTAGTTCCTAGCTAACGACCATCATTACACCTGTGCACTGTGTCATCATTTAACATCGTAGGCTCAGTCCCCCACGATACCACACTGGCGACGAGGTGGTGTCAGCAGTTGCTGCTCTACCTCGGACCCGCCGTGCCACCCACTTGCCATCGCCGCACTTCCACCTGCTGCCGTGCAGCCCCTCCTGCTGGTGTGCCTCGCTCGGCGCGAGCGGTGCCAGAAGCCCCCCACCTGTCGCTGAGGCCTCGTGGCGGCCCTTCTGCACCATCGTAGAGCGCCTGCAGTGCTGCCGCAACAAGGAAGGCCGGAGTGTGTGTGCCGGTACCCCGTGAGACGTTCTCAACGCGGTGAGTGCTCGCATGCGGTCTGCTGCCCCCTCTGGCTGGTTGACGTCATTGCACCCGATGAGACTTTCACCCGGCATATCCTGTGTGTAATGCTGCCCGGGAATCGCGTGCTACAAGCACCTACACTGCGTGTTTGCCTCTGATTATCTGGCCACCAATCACCACCAATTGCCACAGGTGTGGATGCCAAGCACGTCCTAGGAGCTCACCCCACAATTTATGCCGGCCCAACTGTGCAACACAGCGCCACGCCGCTTCACCTTTGGGTCCCTTTTCCCCACTGGCACTGGAGCTGCTGCCTGCCTTTGGCACCGCGACACTCGGCTGTGGGACGGTCCCAGCCACCTGTAGTGGACATGCCCCATTGTGGCCCCGGACGCCATCTTCTGCTGGTCAGCCACCAGTGAAGACACCGCCGCCTAGCATCCATACTGGTTTCCTCCTGCCGTCGACGCTCTGATGCCACACAGACGCCACGGTATAGCCTTCTTGCGCCCCTGGGGTCGTCCACAGCGGTGCCACCATGACCACCGTCCCGCCACTGCAGCCCTTTTCCATAACAGGTCCGCCACCTTCCCAAGATGCGTGGTGGAAGGAGTGGGTAGAATGGCTGGAGACGTTCTTTGAAGCTGCGGAGATTAAAGAGCGACGAAGCTCCTTCATCTGGGCGGCGCGGAAATCCACCAAATCGTGAAGACCGTACATGAAGCCGGACCCCCGAAGACCAACGCCACATTGCGGGATGCCATCACTGCGCACTTCGAGCCATATGCTTACCCAGACTACGAACGTTTCCTTCTCCACCAAGCGAAACAGCTCCCAGAAGAATCTGTTGACGTATTCTATGCTCGGCTCAAGGAACTAGCAAGCACGTGCACCCTGCCTGATGAAGACGATGAGGTACGAGCACAATTCATACAGGGTGCGCTTCCTCAAAACTGCGTGAACACGTCCTGGAGGAGCACAACATGGCGATGAAGGACATACTGACCCTGGGACGCTCCAAAGAATTGTCCAAGGCCAGAGCAGCCCTTATGGAACTAAAAGCTCCGGCGTCTATCAAAGAGGAACCGGTCTGTGCTATTCAACCCAAGCTGCGAGGCCCACGGCAGAGACCCAGAAAACCCTCGGCCCAGGGACCCGGACAAAATCCTAAGCTCTGCCTCTGTGGATGGTGCGGAGACCCGCTCCCACATGACGACGTGTGCCCAGCTCAAGGGAAAAAGTGCAGTGCCTGTGGAAAAGTCAATCACTTGTCGCTCACGGCCCTCAAGGCGGTCGCAAGGTCCAACGCGACCAGTACGCGCGCAGGAGCCTATCCCTGGTGATTCCTCGAGCGGATACATGGACGATGATGAAGCCGCCACTGTGCACGTGGTGCACATGCTACATGCCCTCTCAACCCCACCGCAAGCTGCACCCATGTGCACTATTAAAGTGCAAGGACATCCAGTAACAACGCTCATTGACACTGGCGCCACAATCAATCTCATGGCCATCTGTCCCTACAGACTGCTGCCCAACCCGCCGGCGCTCCGCAATACCAACGTCCAAGTGTGTGCGTTTGGGACCCACACCCCACTCTGAATGTGCGGAGTGTTCCAAGCGGAAATCTCGCACAATGACATCCGGCAGTCGGCCAAAGTCTACGTCTCCAGACACAGGAGAATTGCCTTCCATCTCTGGCCAAAAGTGGAATCAGAACTCCGCATGCTGGAAGCGGCCGGAATCATTGAACGGGTGAGAGGTCCCACCCCATGGGTGTCGCCCATCGTGGTCACGAAAAAAACGAAGCAGCCTGACGCCGTCCGCATATGCATTGACATGCGGATCCCGAATCTCGCCATCAAACGGGAACGCCTCCTAACGCCAACGGTGGATGACATCATAGGCAGGCTTGCAGGGTCAAAGGGGTTCTCGAAGATGGACCTTCGGTCGGGGTATCATCAAGTCCCGCTCCACCCGGACTCGTGTCCAATCACGACCTTCTCCACCCACGCCGGCTTGTGGCGTTACAAACGCCTGAACTTCGGGATCTCCAGCACAGCCGAAGTGTTCCAAAATATTATCAAAATGGTCCTGCAGGGGCTAGAAGGGGTGCTCAATGTGAGCGATGACATCCTGGTCCACGCCCCCTCTCTAGAAGAACACATCGTCTGCCTCAACGCACTATTCACACGTCTGAGAGACCGCGGCCTAAAACTCCACAAGGAGAAATGCGAGTTCCTCCGCCGAGATATAAGCTTCTTTGGGTACCGATTTTCAGACAGAGGCATCGGGCCTGATCCCTCCAAAGTCAAAGACGTGCAAGAAGTGCCAGCCCCCACATCGGTGACTGGAGTCCTCAGCTTTCTGGGTATGGTCACGTATTGTGGCCGGTTCATCAAGAACCTGTCGGATCTGACAGGCCCTCTGCGAGAGCTCACAAAGACCACCGCCCACTGGACCTGGGGCCCAGCACAGGAGCAAGCACTCCAGCAGACCAAGGACGCATTATCCGCGGACACAACCCTCGTATACTTTGACCCACGCCATGACTCCCAACTGGTCGCAACGCCAGGATTGTGGCGACTGGGTGCCGGTAGCCTATGCGAGTAGGACTCTAACGCCTACTGAACAGCGCTACTCACAAATTGAAAGAGAGGCCATCGCTATCCTGTGGGGGTGCCGCCATTTCCACATCTATCTGTACGGCCATCCGTTCACAGTCATCACGGATCACAAACCACTCATTCCGCTATTCCTAGGCTCGTCATCCCGGCCCCCTCCACGGATTGAAAAGTGGATATTGCAGCTACAGGAATTCCAGCTGAAGGTGGAATACCGACCCGGCACACGCAACCCGGCTGATTTCCTGTCACGGCATGCCCGGCCAGTGACCCCTCCCGAAGCCGAAGAAGCAGCTGCCACAGAAGACTACATCCGGATGGTTGTGGAGAGGTCCCGACCCCTCCCGATGTCACTGCAAGAAGTCATAACCCCTACCCAGGACGATGACTGCCTTCAATTGGCAATACAAGCGGTCGGCTCCGGAGACTGGCAGCATCTCCAAAACCCGTCTCCCAGGCGTACAGCCACAGCTCAAGCCACGCTAAAATCGTTACACCAAGTCCGTCACGAGTTGTCGGTGTCGGCGGAAGGATGTCTCCTGCGCGGTGCGCGTTTAGTCCTACCTGCGAGCCTCACCAGACAAGCAGCACTCCTTGCCCATGGAGCGCATCAAGGGATCGTCAAGTCCAAGAACCGACCTCGGAGCAAAGTGTGGTTTCCCGGCCTCGACCACCAAATTGAGTCACTCATACAACACTATCCCGCATGCCTAGCCACAAGTCTCCCAAGCAGACCAGCGCCGGTGATCACCGAAGCAGGCCCCAGCAGCCCATGGGATAGAGTCAGCAGTCTTCCTGGAGGACGACACATGCTGGTAGTGGTCGACGACTTCTCCAGATACCCCGAGGTAAATGTAAATGTCAAGGTACTTATAGAGCGCACTGTCACCAGACGGCCACCTTGCGGTGTCGCCCTTGCGGTTTCCTGGCGCTGATACTCATACCACTGTGGAACCCCTCCTGGCTTTCCCTGTGAAGTGTCCACTCCTGGGCACCCCCAGGGTGAAGCCAGGCATCCTTAGCGCTGTTGGGGCCAGTGTGGAGGCTAAGCAAGCTATTGCCCAGAGTTGCAGCGTGGGGCCCGTGATTAGAATAGGCACCGAGGCGAGAATAGACAGGTCCGAGGAAATTGAGCCCAAACCCCGCCGAGGCAGGAATTGAACCCTGGTCCCTGGCCAGAACTCTGCTTCAGGGTCTGCCCTCTAACCATTGAGCCACACTCCTCCACAAGGTAGAATTTGTTCCCTCCACGTCCGCAGCAGAAGTCATCCCCAAACTCGAAAAGGTGATAGCCACTCACAGGCTGTTTGGAGAACTCAGGACTGACAACGGGCCACCGTTCACCAGCACGGAACTCGCTGAGGACCTAGCATCCCATCGGATAAAGCACCGCAAAATTACGCCTAGGTGGCCCCAGGCCAACGGCGAAGTAGAGTGCCTGATGCGAACTTTAAACAAAACCATACAGATCGCGTTGTCAGAGGGGCTCAACCTAGAGCGGGCCGTGTATCAGTTTCTTCGAGAATACCGACTCACCCCTCACTGTACCACAGGTATTTCCCTGAGCCGCCTATGCTTTTGCCGAGCGGTCACGGACCCCATCCCCCATCACTCCACATGGGAACAAGCCGCGAATCCTCTGAACCTATCAGACCTCAGGTGAACAAAAACCAACGTGGCGGCATCTCAAAGGAGAAGCGCCTTAGTGAGCCCCATCGCCCTAGGTGACCAGGTACAAGATCGACATCCCGGAGCGAAGTTCCAGACACCGTTCGAACTGAATCCATGGACTGTCATTGCAATCAAGCGTACCATGGTGACCGCTCTGAGAGGTTCTGAGACAGTGACCCGAAATGTGTAATTTTTCAAAAAAGTCCCTCCCACAGAAGATGGCGACCCAGCGGACACCCCGGAGCAAGACGGGATGCCCCAGAGGAGACCCGCAAACCCGAGGAACAGAAGTGCTGGACAAGGACAGCCAAGCCTCATTGGTCAATCCACTAACCGGCAGTCTTCCCCACCATCAGCCTGGGAATCGGAGGGAGAGCAGAGTGAGACCTCCATTCACGATCCAGCTGACCAGCCTCCAGACTCGCAACTGCGGGGCAGTCAAAGCCGGCATCACCTCCGGCCCTGCCCCAAGCTCTCCCAGAGGTACAAAGACTACGTAACTAGTGGCTAGTCGGCGGCCGGATGTCGGGTCGCAGCCAGGGTGAGCCGTTGCTGCCAACCCCAAATAAGACTGTTTCATTTTATCATAATATGACCGGTATCTAACGGTCAGGACTAGAATGGAATGTTTATGATGTTTATGGTTATTTCAGTTTGTCTCCTGGTTAAGGAGGAATGTAATATCGCGAGAGGCGATGGAACAGCCCACGTCTCTCGCCACGATGGGGGTAGATTTGCTTACAAGCAACCCCCCCCAGATTAAGTGTTTGGAAGTGGGCTCGACGGAGGTCGAGACCACGTGAGTTTCGCAATAAAAAGCCCAGGGCTCTGGGCGGAGTTAGTTCCTAGCTAACGACCATCATTACACCTGTGCACTGTGTCATCATTTAACATCGTGGGTCCAGTCCCCCACGATACCACATCTCCCAGCCTTCGCCACAAATGCCGGGGCTGATCCCTCAGCAGTGCCAGTCACATGGCAGCCAGGAGTGCATGTGGGTGGGAATCAAAAGGCTCCCGGTGAACCTTGCCTGGCTTGGCCATTCATGAAACACAACATAAAAGGCCATGTTAAACAATGACAGATTGACACCATTTATATGCAGGCTCCAGATATCTGGAAGGTGAATTAAGCTGGGCATGCTCTGAAAAGGAGGTGGGGAGGGACGCGAGACGGTGTACCTATGAAGTAGTACCAAAATGGATTTTCATTTCTGTTTTTTGGAAGGGTGGGTGTGTGATAAACGTGGGGGAGGGGTGTTTTATTTTCAATTTGAAACTATCTGCTTCCGTCCTGTTTTGAGCGCTGGATACCAGTATGGGCCAATTAATTATGCTCACACACACATATTAATGACCCCCGATGCAAGTGATCTGCCCTGAACCCTGAAGATGACCTTTCTCGCTTTATCTTTTTACCCAACTAGCATACGTGATAAACGCCCACGGGGCAGAGCGGCTGGATATTGCTGCACCATCTTGACGAGCTCACCAGAGCTAATTAAGGCACATAGCACTTGATGCTGGCACCTCTCAGGCGTTTCCTAGTTAAAGACTCCCATACAAAAGAAGTCTTGTCTAATAATTCATTTAAATGGAAAGAAACAGTCGACGGGGAAGAAACAACAAACCGCAACAGTACTCGATGCAACATAACCAACAGTGCCATGGGGGGAAATGCACATCAATAAACATCAGCACTGATAGGTTTTAACAATGTGATGTGGTAGGAAGACACCCAATGGGAGAGCGAGGAGGAGGGGCCATCACAGCTGTATAGTGTGATGACTAACCAAAATGTTCTCTGAGTGAAATCGCGGGAAAGAGAGCTAAACACATAAAAGAGGGGCTTTTACAGAAATGTACCAATAAGAAGCTAGCATTTCTGAATGCGACAGATACTAACCAATGGCAATCAGTGGGTTTGCCAAACCCCATAGAAGAGATATAACAGGTCGATCATAGCTCAACCTAAAAAATGACATTCTAGACATCCCCTAGCCATTGCAAGAACCATCTGAGTGTGCTTGTACAGACTAACTTTTCTGCTTTGTAGAAAATGGCCCATGGCTCTTAAGCCATCCTCATGACGAATGATAGTATATAGCGATGTTACATCTAGTGCAATTAATACATAATCATCCTCCATTGGGATATCATATGTACTGCACATATACCCATCGCCAGCCCGGGTTGTCCTTCGGCCGATCTGCCTGTGCATGAGACTCAACCCACGAACAGGCCAGCAGTGGCCTCATGCATGGGGTGTACGGATAGCACTGCAGTCTCGCCTCTTGGCCCTAGTCACCTCTTCCTTTTCAGTCGCATTGAATTGATATCGCTCTTACTACCCCTAACGTGCAGTGATGAGCATTCCATAGAGTAACACGCTACTCTGGAGCCCAAAGTAAGGAGCTAATGCAGCGGTTATTGGGACTAGCCTTGTGCTCTCAAGGAGACCATCGCTGCATTTACTCCAGTGTCTTTGTGGTGCATTAGCGGGGGCTGTGTGAGGAGCAAGTGTTGGATGGACTAGACACAGGGCATTAAGTAGGCCGGGTCTTGCCAGTGCTCAGCACCGGCAGTTCTAAAAAGCAGGTACCGAAACAGGTCTCTATTGGGCTCTCCATTTCTGCCCTCACCCTCGGGGTGAAAAAAAATCTTTACTCTGGAGTCGTGGCACTCTCCACTTTGATGTAACTTCAAAGAGACTCGTTATAGTACTTTCACAGTCTCATCATGTCAGAACTGAAGCATTTTCAATATTTTATGCAACAAAGCCAATGTTGTTGCTTACCTATTTTATGCAACTAACAGCAATTGACAAAGCCAGTAGACCAGGTTTGTTGTAGGTAATATTAATTCTAGTATTATACAACTGGATTCAATCACAGAATGAGCAAAATGCCAGTCAGGTGGCGCACTATGTTTAGCTTATGCGTTTTAATCCACTCCCTTAACTGTATCGGCAACGCCCCTTTGAGAGACCTCCCCCCGTTTTTTCATCCCACTTAAAGTCCTGAATAGACAAATTGTCTGATTGCAGGGTATTGTCTGAATGAAAGAGGTTAAGGTGGACATGCAGGTGACAGAGTAGGCCATATACTCTGGAGGATTGCAGGAGGTGGAAAAGGAAGAATGCCAATCAAAAGAAAGAAAAGAGACAAATCAGAAGCTTATGTCAAGGTCTATATTTCATGGAGGGTTTTAGGAATATAGCGGGAGGAGTTTTTTTGAGATAGCCTGCAACCAGTGAACTCAATGGTGTGACGTAGCCTCAGGAGGCCCCTCGCTTGGCCAGCACCGCAGGGCTCCTTAATGTCCACTCTGCATCATCCATCATTACATGGTTTAATTCACACATTCAGTGGTAATGGTCCATTTTCATGACCATGTGATATTAACATTACCTCAGCTCTTGCAGCGCTGCTTCTTCCATGTTTAGGAGCTGCAAGCATTCAGTGAGAACTTAGTAGGAAAAACCCAAACCACTTTCTGTCCGAGGCAAAGAGTTCCACACACTGCTTTATCGGATCCATTCATGGGAGTAACTCATTCACTTTACAATTTTCCAATTCACCATGATGCGTATTCAGTGCCGCAATTGTTGCATACACTTTTTTTCTGGTGGGGGCTACTTCACTTGATGCTTCTGAATGCTTTCACTCTAGCCTGGAAAGATAGAAAATATGCAGGACATTTTCCAAAATGCAACCGTTCTACTGGAGGTTTTTCAAATCAGGGTAGAACTCAGTTTTGGCTTCCATCTTGGAACGCATCTCCCTGGCCTAAACCACAATGGCTAATGATAAACCCTCTGGAACTGCAGCTAAACAATCTACAATGGACAAGTACACTGGTGCTAGTGCCCAGCCACCTGGCCCGAGACAGCCGCGACCGCTATTCCTGATAATGCTGCACTCTCATGGTTATCACACAATCTAGGGGCATGTTGGAGGCCAAGATCAGCACTGTTGGATCGGATGTCATGCTCCTTTGTCAAGACCTTTGCAACGCGTTCCAGCGGATAACCGAAACTGAATCGCGGATCTCTACGACAGAAGATGCAGTGACCACCCTTCAAATTAAGATGTCCTTCTTGGAGTCGCTGACGCGTAGCCTAGTAGCCAGAGTGGAGGACGCAGAGGGCCGAGCTCGTAGGAATAACCTCCGTTTTGTGGGGTTTCCCGAGGGTTGTGAAAACAATAATACAGTGGACTTTTTAAATAAATGGCTCATGGAGTGGCTCCCTGCTGATTCTATGTCTCCATGCTTTATAATTGAACAGGCGCATCGTGTCTTGCAGTGGAAACCGCCTCCTGGGGCACGTCCTCACCCACTAATCGCCTGCTTCCTTAACTACAGAGACCGTGATATGATTGTCCAGCAAGTACAGCTGAAGGGAGTCCTTACCTATGCCTCTCAGCCCATCATTATTTTCTCTGACTATACAAAAGTGGCCCAACAGCGCCAACAATCATTCACTGATGCCACGGCCCATCTGCGTAGCCTGAAAATACAATATTCCTTACTATTTCCAGCCCACCTGTGAGTCTCTTTCAAATCACGGTTCTACTTCTTTGAGTCACCTTGTTAAATGGTAGCGGCAGTTTCAGTCGATAACCCTTCAAGTATTGCCCGGCGGTAATCGCCTCTCATACCATTCGATAATTTACCAATGAAAGAGGCAGGCGCCGGAGACTGGAAGGCAGGAAACAAAGTTTTTATTCCGTCGGAGCAGAACACATCAGATCAGACAGCAAGGTATCGTCACGAGGTGCTCTAACTGCATCTCTGAGGCCTGGCCTCTTATACACAGGTTTATGACTTTACTGCAGAGTTATCATACATGGCACATTCTTGAGATTGTCTTGGAACATGAAAGAACATCCTCGGAATCCCCTCTTCGAGCTCGTTCCCACACATATCTACAGTGGAAGTCCCCACCCCATCCACAGTAAGAGATGGCTATCACGCAGCTGGACATTCCGCCAATTCCCGGGGGTGTGTGCGACCGGCCGAGTCTCAGGGGGTAGGGGCTTTGATCTACTGTAATCCCTTTGATGTGGGGTGTTTCCCTTACAGTAGGGGCAATAAAACTGCATCCGCAGGGCTAGGTGATGGCCTGGGATCGGTTCGGACAATGGGGCGCAGAGGAAGGGGGTTATCAAAGAGATGCATGACCATGTATGGGATGTTGGTCAGGCGCGGGGTGTGATTCCATGGCAGGGTCGCGCAGAAGGAGAGGGTTTATGGCCCGTGTATGAGAGAGCGGGGGTGGTCGGCGCGCGGGGGATGCTTGCAGCGCCAGGGGAACGCGTTGGCGATCGACAATGAGCGGGGGAGAGAGTGGGGTGCCTAAAATGGCGGCCGTGCGTTCGCTGTGCGTGGCGCTGGGGAGAGGCAAGATGGCGCAGATAATGTTCAGTTACAAGCTAAATTTCCACAACCTGAAGAGGTGTTCAATTGGACAGATGAGTTGGTTAAATTGAAGATCAACGCCCCTCCTGGAATCGAGTCTGATGCGTCATTGGTGGGCTCCGGCCGGTCGCGCTCGAGAAGAAGATCCCAAACTCGCGGCAACTCTCGTAGACGTGCAATGGAGGGTCAACAATCTCCTTCACCTTCATAAAGAACGCTGCTGAACTGTCAGTTACGACACATTTCTCTTGATGGCTGTTTAAATCTGGGCTACATGGTTCTGTACATTTTAGTGGGACTGAAGACGCTTTAATGTACATTTTTTTGGGATCCATTGGATGGGAACAGATGGAGGCGGGACGCCCGCCATACAGATGCTTCAACATTATTGAGGTATTGGGGGGAGGGAATGGGGTTCTGGGGAAGTTTATGTTGTTTCTTACTGTTACAATACTCTATCTCGTGTTAGGCTCCACTCGCATTACACTACCCACACGATGACCTATTTGCATGATGTGACGGAAACTCAGACGAGGCAATTAAATATTATTAGCTGGAATGTCCGTGGCTTACTGGGCAAGGTTAAAGGAGAGGCTATACTCCATCAGGCTAGGTGTTACAATGCAGATATCCTGATGCTACAGGAAACTCATTTGCTGGGCAATAAGACGCCCTGCCTAGCACGCTTTGGCTTTGTCCAGACTTACCACACTGGCATTACTAGGGGATCTCAGGGAGGGGGGATATCAATCAATCAATCAATCAGTCATTTGTAGAGTGCACTACATACCCACGAGGGTCTCAAGGCGCTGGGAGGGGGGCACTACTGGTCGAACAGCCAGGTCTTGAGGAACCTCCTGAAGGTCAGCAGGCCTTGGTTCTGTCGTAGGCTCAGTGGGAGGGTGTTCCAGATCTTGGCGGTGAGGTGGGAGAAGGATCTCCCACCGGTGGTTGTTCTTCGGATGCGAGGGACGGTGGCGAGTGTGAGGTCGCCAGAGCGGAGCTGGTGGTTGGGGATGTAGAAGGAAAGTCGTCTATTGAGGTAAGCTGGGCCGGTCTTGTGGAGTGCCTTGTGTGTGTGGATGAGGAGCTTGAAGGATATCCTCTTGTTGACGATATGAATCCATCACAGAGTGCCATTTGTTCATGAACGGTCTTGGTCTGACCCCCTGGGCAGGTATATAGTGGCGACAGGCATGCTATACAGTGAACGCCTCACTCAAGTATGTGTGTACGCCCCCCCTCCCTAGTCATCGACCTCGGTGAAACGAGTGACTTCCCTTTGGGCTGAACTTCTGCAGGGTCTGCTGTTAGCTGGGGGCAACTGGAATGATGTCATGTGCCCTTCAATGGATATATGGCGTAGCACTGGTTCACGGACTGGCATCCGTGAGTCAAAACTCCAAGTACTGACCCAGGGCTTGGGATGGGTTGATGCCTGGCGGAAATTGCACCTAGCTGTGAATAAATACACATACGTCTCGAACATACATGACTCTTTCTCCTGCCTTGATTATATAGTTATCTCTACTTCTCACATCCACAAAATTGAGACAGCCGAGATCTTGCCCAGAGGCTTGTCTGATCATTCTCCAGTTACGCTGGCATTGCATTTGGGCCCTGGGTGCTCCCACCCCGCTGGTGCCTCTCGACATGGCTACTACAAGATGATCCCTACCACCACCAGATGCATACCGGCCTTACTGAATATTTTTCCTATAATATCAGTGTTAGAATCCGGGGTCTCTGGTTGGCGCAGGTATGCACTTGCGACAAGCAGGGACCCTTTCCTCTAAGTCAGGGCGAAGGATTACTCTGAGAAAATAACCCCTGCTCACCCTCTAGCTAACGTGGCACGAGCAGTCAGGCTAGGTTCCAGAGGGCATTAGGTTAAGCATTCAAGATGTCCCACACAACAACCACCAACCCACCACACAGAGACACAAGACTGTATTTTTGTAAAAATAAACTCTTTATATAAAAAGGTTTCTTCAAGCAGGCTTTAAAAATACAGTTCTTCACTTCAAAGTAGATTCCAGTTACTTGTACTGACTTTTCAGGAGTCCACAGTTCTTAAAATGGCAAGTCTTGGTGCAAAATATACTTATTTGAGGTCTGTGCGCTTCGTAGCGCCCTCGGTGCGCTTCGGACGAGTTCTTAGACGCGTCGTGTTGTTTCTCACGCTTCCCGCGTGTGCAACGTCTATATATTTTCAACGGTACGGACCGTACCTTTGCTGGGACGCTCCGTACAGCTGGGGTGAACCGTACCAAAGCTCACGCTTCACGCGGGAAGAGCGTAGCACGACGCCAGCGCTGGTACGGACCGTACAAAGGCAAGTGCGGTTCGTACGAGGGCGCTTTCAGCTCACAGTACATGGATCTTGGTAGGGGGTTCGTGGCGGCCTCAGCAGTCCCGCAAAGGGCGTCATGCGTCGCGTTGCAGTCCCGACTCTTCAGTGGACGGCGATGCTTCGGGGGCGCTCGGGGATAATTCTCAGCACACCACAGAGGTCAGGAGGAGGAGGGGCAGCTTGGGGGTGATTCTCAGCGCGTCGCACTGTCAGCAGACACCAGGATCGGCGAACAGTGCACCTTGGGTCCTTACAGTGGTCTCGGCGGCTCAGGGTCGCAGAGGCTCAGTGCTTTGACGCAGGTCATCTCCCTTCACGTTGCGAGCTACGGCTCGAGGGGGCAGTTGTTTGCTTTGGTCAGGCCAGGCTGGTTGGTCTTCACGGTGCTCACAGCAGCCCGGGCAGCCAGAGGTCGTGGTACTCAGCGAGATGAGGGCACACAGGTTCTCGGGGGTCAGCGTTGCAGGGTCACCCACAGCAGCTTCCTCTTCTTCCAGGGAAAGGTAGCGCCCACTGTTCCTGGGGCGCAGGTCAAGGGGCAAGTTCACACGCAAGCCCTTGGAGATTGTTTGTAAAGCACAAGTTTAATAAAAGTCTTTTCTTCAGTCTTTTCCTCTCCTTCCAGCAGCAAGGCACCCACCACAGGCCAGTCTCTCAGGCTTAGAGACAGTACTCCTCCATGCAGCTTTCCCAGGTCCTTCTCTTCAGGCAGAGTTTCTTCTTGGCGCAAACAGGATCTGATTTCTTAGGAGCAAGGCTTCTTCTTTTATACAGCAATTCTTTTGTTCTTTGTCGCCAGGGGGCCTGGGCCTGGTTCAGTCCGGTTTTGGAGCACTTTGTTGTGGTGACTCTGCTCTTTCCTTTCAGCAGCAGGGCAGAGACATCAGCCGCTCCACAGGGGGCGGAGCCGGCATTGTGGTGGCAGAGCACAGGTCTATTCAGAGTCAAGGTGTACTCCTCCCACCCATCCTGGTGTAATCTCTCTACCCACCACCTGGCAGCCAGCCTGTCTCCTGGAATTCCCCAGCCCTGCTCCCCACTGAAACTAGGCAGCACACACACACACAGCAGAGGCGGACTGAAATGGCCAGGTCAGTAAATGGTAACTTTCTAAAAGTAGTATTTACAAACACAGGATATTAAAATAAACTTTACTAAAAGAAGTATTTTATTATTCTGAGTTCAGGCATACTAAACTTGACTTTCTACCATGCTCTATGAGTCCACTGGGATTACAGCGTGTAGTAATTCCAGCAGCCCATTCTGGCCTATGGAGAGCAGGTAGCCTTCAATAGTGAAAAACAAAAATGGCTGTAATTGACTATTAAGACATGCCACACACATCAGGGCATGTACTACCTTATGCCTACAATGCACCCTGCCCTTGGGCCTACCAGAGGGGTGACTAATATGTAGTTAAGGGAAGGTTTAGGGACTGGCAAGTGGGTGCACTTGCGCAGTCAGCGCGACAGTACCAGACTGCACGCAGGTTCTGCAGTGGCAGACCTTAGACGCATTTTACTAGGCCGCTTCTGTGGGTGGCACAACCAGTGCTGCAAGCCCACCAGCAGCATTTGTATTTACAATCCCTGGCACTCCTGGTGCACTTTACTAGGGGCTGATAGTAAACCAAATAAGCCAAACATGGACACCAATCAATGTATACATTTTTCATAAGGGAGCACTTGCACTGTGGCACTGATTGGCAGTGGCACAGTGCTCTGAGCAGCCAACACCAACAAAACACATGAGGCACATCAGCAAAAAGTGGAAGGGAAACTCACGCCAAGGTGCCAGGTCTAACACGTGTCCCCTCCAGCTGAAATGTGGGGGAAACTACCCTACCCCAGGGAGTTCCTCTTCACTAAGGCGGAAAAAACTGGACAGACCGTCAGCATTGGCGTGATCTGTGCCAGGGCGATGCTCCACCGTAAAGTCCATACCCTGTAGGGAGATGGACCACCTCAACAGTTTTGGGTTCTCACCCCTCATTTGCATCAACCATCTGAGGGGCCTGTGGTCGGTCTGAACCCGGAAGTGCGACCCAAACAAGTAGGGTCTTATCTTCTTCAGCGCCCAGACCACAGCAAATGCTTCTCGCTCGATTCCACTCCACCTTTGTTCCTGTGGAAGTAACCTCCTACTGATGAAGGCTACAGGTTGGTCCCAGCCCTCCTCAGTCATCTGTGAGAGAACAGCCCCTACACTATGCTCTGATGCGTCTGTCTGCACTAGGAATTCCTTGGAGAAGTCAGGAGCCAAGAGCACGGGCGCCGTGCACATGGCAGTCTTCAGGGTGTCAAAAGCCTTCTGACAGGTGTCAGTCCAGATCACTTTTCTGGGCTGCTTCTTCAAAGTCAGCTCCGTCAAGGGGGCAACAATGCTGCCATACCCCTTAACAAACCTCCTGTAGTACCCTGTGAGTCCTAAAAAGGCCCTCACCTCTGTCTGGGTCTTTGGGGGCTGCCAAGACAGGATGGTTTTAATCTTGGGTTGTAGGGGTGCCACCTGGCCACTCCCCACTTGGTGTCCCAAGTACACCACGGAACCCTGCCCGATCTGACACTTGCTTGCCTTGATCGTGAGGCCTGCCTTGCGCAGTGCCATCAACACTTCCCAGAGATGTTGCACGTGTTCTTTCCATGTGCCACTGAACACTGCGAAGTCATCCAGGTAGGCGGCGCTGAACTCAGTCAGCCCAGCCAACACCTGGTTGACCAACCTCTGGAAGGTGGCAGGGGCATTCTTCATCCCAAAGGGCATAACCCGGAACTGGTAGAGCCCATCTGGAGTGGAGAATGCGGACCTCTCCTTGGCCCCATAAGTCAAGGCGATCTGCCAGTACCCAGACGTTAAATCAAACGTGCTGAGGTACCGTGCAGCCCCTAACCGATCGATGAGCTCATCAGCTCTGGGGATGGGGTGCGCGTCAGTCTTGGTGACCGAATTGAGTCCTCTGTAGTCCACACAGAACCGGAGTTCGGGTGTGACACCCGGCGCTGCAGCCTTTGGGCTGGCCCAAGGACTGCTGGAGGACTCAACCACCCCAAGAGCAAGCATCTTTGAGACTTCCTCTTAGATGCAGGCTCTGACCCTGTCAGTTACTCTGTAAGCTTTGTGCTTCACAGGCAAGCTGTCTCCTGTGTCCACATCATGGACGCACCAATCTGTGACACCAGGAACCAGGGAGAACAGGTCAGGAAACTACCCCAGCAGCTGGCGGCAGTCATCCTGTTGCTCAGGGGTCAGGGTGGGTGAGAGGTTAACTCCATCCACTGACCCGTCTCGCTCTGAGGCTACCAGGAGGTCAGGAAGAGGCTCAGACTCCTCCTCCGTCCCATCATCTGTGGCCAAGAGCATGCCCACTTCGGACCTCTCCAAGTGGGGCTTCAGTCGATTGACATGGAGGACCCTCAAGGGGTTCCTAGGAGACTGCAAGTCCACCAAGTAGGTGACAGAACTCTTCCGCTCCACAATCTCAAAGGGTCCGGTCCACTTGTCTTGGAGTGCACAAGGCTCCACAGGGGCCAGGACCCATACCTTTTGACCAGGTTGAAGCTCAACCAGAGTGGCGTTCTGGTCATACCACCGCTTCATTTCCTTCTAGCTGGCTTCCAGATTTGCCTCAGCAAGTTGCCTGAAACGCCTAGTCTGGTTCCGAAAGGCCAGCATGTAACTATATACATTCTGGGGAGGTTTCCTCAGAGATTGCTCCCAGCCTTCCTTGACCAGACTAAGAGGTCCTCGTACTGGGTGGCCATACAGAAAGCTCAAAGGGACTGAACCCCAGAGACTTCTGTGGCAACTCACGGTACGCAAAGAGAAGGCTTGGTAAGAGGACGTCCCACTTACGCCTCATGGGTTCCTCAAGACCCATAATCATGCCCTTTAGGGTTCGGTTGAATCTCTCAACCAACCCGTTTACTTGGGGATGGTAAGGGGTGGTGAACTTGTATGTCACACCACACTCTTGCCAAAGGGATTTCATATATTTCGATATGAAATTGGTCCCCCTGTCAGACACCACCTCTAGAGGGAATCCTACTCGTGAGAAAATTCCCATCAGTGCCCGTCCCACCACGGGGGCCGTCACTGTCCTCAGAGGGATGGCTTCAGGGTACCGGGTGGCATGGTCCACCAAGACCAGGATAAACCTGTTGCCCATGGCTGTCTTGGGGTCCAGTGGCCCCACGATGTCAATCCCCACTCGCTGGAATGGGGTACTGACCACAAGGAAAGGTTGGAGTGGAGCCTTTAGCTTCCTTCCACTCTTACCACTTGCCTGGCAAGTCTGGCAGGTCCTGCAGTGAGTGTCTGAACGCCTACGCATTTAAGGCCAATAAAAGTGGGTGACAAGCCTTTCAAAAGTCTTGTCCTGCCCCAAATGCCCTGCTAATGGCACATCGTGAGCCAGCCCCAGTAGGAAGGCTCTGATCTTCTGGGGTACCACCAGCGCACGGGCTGACCCAGGTTCAGCAACCTTAGGCTCTGAGTACAGGAGGTCGTTCTCCCAGTAGATTAAGTGAGTACCGGACTGATCACCATTGGCCTGGGCTGCAGCCTGCTGCTGCATACCCACTAGAGAGGGACACTCTTTTTGCTCCCTGCAGAATTCCTCCCTGGTGGGGCCTCCTTCTTGCTGCCAATGGGTCAGCTCAGGCAGGTCCCCCAGTTCGGCTATTTGTTCCCCGGTAGGCTCCAGGGCATCCCCCTCAAGGTCTGCTTCCTCCTGGGCCGTTGGAACTTTAGGGGCCGGTTTCCCACGCCTCCTGCGCCCTCTCCCTAAGGCCGGTTCCTGGGCCTCTCCCTCAGGCTCCAGGGTCCCTTCAACACCCCTACTGGCTGCCATCGACCGGGTGGTTACGCACGCCCAATCAGGTAAACCCACCATCCGCAGGTGAGCTGTCTTCTCCACCTTTTCCCAAGGGGAGCTCTCCAAATCATTCCCTAGGAGACAGTCTAAAGGCATGGCAGTTCTCACAGCGACTTGCAGAGTACCAGAGACCCCCCCCCACTCAAAGGGAACTTGAGCCATTGGACAATGACTCTCTGTGTTGTCAGCATTGACAACCCGACAATAGGCATGGGGTACAACCTGCTCTTAAGATACCCGGTGCTGCCACACTGCAGTCACACTGGCGCCTGTGTCTCGAAGAGCCTCTACCTTCTTCCCATTGACGGTCACCACTTGCCCATATTTCTTAGTGTTAGAGGGCAAGTCGGCGTTAGGGACCATCTCACTGTCTCCTAGTGAGACTAAGGGCAGCTGGACGGGGTCCCACCCACCTGGGACTTCTACCTCCTCCCCAAAGGCTACTGTAGCCACTTGCTTCGGTAGAGCACCAGTGGGTGCTGGTTTTACATACCGGCGACACTTGGGATCACTGGCAAAGTGACCTAGTTCACCACATTTATAACATTGAGGGGGCCCCTTGGGAACAGGTTTACCTGTCGGGCCCCTGTCGGCTTCGGGGGTGGGGGAGGCTGAGAACCTTTCTGCTGATTCCCTTGGGTATTACTTTGGGGGCCTTTTGGGAACCCTTTCTGTTTTCCCCTGTCCCCCCCACTCTTCTGCTGGGGACCCTGCCCACCCTTGGCGGAGTCTCCCACTTGACCCTTGTGGACCCTGGTGCTGACCCAGTGGTCCGCCTCTTCAGCAAGCTTCCTAGGGTTAGTCAGCTTGCTATCTATCAGGTGTTGGCGTAGCTCAGGAAAACAATTAAGCGACAAGTGCTCCCATGCAATCAAATCAAAGAGACCTTGGTAATCATCCACTTTGCTACCCTTCACCCAGCCATCCAGTGCTCTGCAGTAAAAGGTTACATACTCCACATACGTACTCCCCGCAATCTTGGTACACCCCCTGAACCTCTGTCTATATAATTCAGGAGTTAGCCCATATCTATTCATTAAAGCTTCCTTCATGTGGGGGTAAGAATTGTAGACATCAGAGGGCAAATCTAGAAGTGTGTCCCGCCCCTCACTGAGGAACCACCCCCACAACCCCGCTCCCCAATCTCTCTCAGGGACCCGGTGGGAAGACATGGCTACCTCATAGGCCTTGAGCCATTGCCCTATGTCGTCATTCTTAAAGTATTCCTTAACTACATCTTTTGGCATGTACACCCTTGACTCTACCTGCACCGGCGTTGCGCTGCCACCAGAGGGAGGGTTTTCCAAACTTTTGGCCTTTATCTCCAGCTCCCTCATTTTCAGGTCATACTCCATTCTTCTTTTTTCAACAGCCATTTTCTTGCTCTCTAGCTCCAATTGGCCATTTAATTTCAGCTTTGCCAAAGTGATCTCTTGCTCTCTGGCGGCCTGTCTGTCTGCCAGCTCCTCTGGCGACAGGCCTCTGCCAAAACTATGGACGCTCTCTGCTGGTTCCACTACTATAATCTCCTCAGTTGCATTCCTTGATTCAATCCAGGCTTTCAGCGCCTTGTAGAGATCTGTTTTGTTCTTGCATCCTGCATGGGGAACCTTGAGTTTCCTGCAGAAGTACTTGAGTTCAGAGATCGATTTCTCAATGCTGTTTGGGCCGGGCATGACTCCAAACACAAGGGATCTTCTTTCTTGGCAAGCAAAATTAAATTTAAAGTTCTGTGGCTCAAGCTACTGGACTGTCCTCACTGTGCAATGGCTAGTAATCACTGTGCATACACCAAAAATGCAAATCTGTAAATCCTCACTGCTGCCACCAATGTTAGAATCTGGGGTCTCTGGTTGGCGCAGGTATGCACTTGTGACAAGCAGGGACCCTTTCCTATAAGTCAGGGCGAAGGATTACTCTGAGAAAATAACCCCTGCTCACCCTCTAGGTAACGTGGCGCGAGTAGTCAGGCTAGGTTCCAGAGGGCATTAGGTTAAGCATTCAAGATGTCCCACACAACAACCACCAACCCACCACACAGAGACACAAGACTGTATTTTTGTAAAAATAAACTCTTTATAGAAAAAGGTTTCTTCTTCGCGTCGTGCCGTTTCTCACGCTTCCCGCGTGAGCAACGTCTATCTATTTTCAATGTTATGGACCGTACTTTCGCTGGGACACTCCGTACAGCTGGGGTGAACCGTACCAAAGCTCATGCTTCACGCGGGAAGAGCGTAGCGCGACGCCAGCGCTGGTACGGACCGTACAAAGGCAAGTACGGTTCATACGAGGGCGCTTTCAGCTCACAGTACCTGGATCTTGGTAGGGGGTTCGTGGCGGCCTCAGCAGTCCCGCAAGGGGCGTCCCGCATCGCGTTGCAGTCCCAACTCTTCAGTGGACGGCGATGCTTTGGGGGCGCTCGGGGATGATTCTCAGCACACCACGGAGATCAGGAGGAGGAGGGGCAGCTCGGGGGTGATTCTCAGCGCGTCGCGCTGTCAGCAGACACCAGGATCGGCGAACAGTGCACCTTGGGTCCTTACAGTGGTCTCGGCGGCTCAGGGTCGAAGAGGCTCGGCGCTTGGACGCAGGTCGTCTCCCTTCACGTTGCGAGCTACGGCTCGAGGGGGCAGTTGTTTGCTTTGGTCAGGCCAGGCGGGCTGGTCTTCACGGTGCTCACAGCAGCCCAGGCAGCCAGAGGTCGCGGTGCTCAGGGAGATGAGGGCACACAGGTTTTCGGGGGTCAGCGTTGCAGGGTCACCCACAGCAGCTTCCTCTTCTTCCAGGGAAAGGTAGCGCCCACTGTTCCTGGGGCGCAGGTCAGGGGGCAAGTTCACACGCAAGCCCTTGGAGATTGTTTGTAAAGCACAAGTTGAATAAAAGTCTTTTCTTCAGTCTTTTCCTCTCCTTCCAGCAGCAAGGCACCCACCACAGGCCAGTCTCTCAGGCTTAGAGACAGTACTCCTCCATGCAGCATTCCCAGGTCCTTCTCTTCAGGCAGAGTTTCTTCTTGGCGCAAACAGGATCTGATTTCTTAGGAGCAGGGCTCCTTCTTTTATACAGCAATTATTTTGTTCTTTGTCGCCAGGGGGCCTGGGCCTGGCTCAGTCCGGTTTTGGAGCACTTTGTTGTGGTGACTCTGCTCTTTCCTTTCAGCAGCAGGGCAGAGACATCAGCTGCTCCACAGGGGGCGGAGCCGGCATTGTGGTGGCAGAGCACAGGTCTATTCAGAGTCAAGGTGTACTCCTCCCACCCATCCTGGTGTAATCTCTCTACCCACCACCTGGCAGCCAGCCTGTCTCCTGGAATTCCCCAGCCTTGCTCCCCACTGAAACTAGGCAGCACACACACACACACAGCAGAGGCAGACTGAAATGGCCAGGTCAGTAAATACTAACTTTCTAAAAGTAGTATTTACAAACACAGGATATTAAAATAAACTTTACTAAAAGAAGTATTTTATTATTCTGAGTTCAGGCATACTAAACTTGAATTTCTACCATGCTCTATGAGTCCACTGGGATTACAGCGTGTAGTAATTCCAGCAGCCCATTCTGGCCTATGGAGAGCAAGTAGCCTTCAATAGTGAAAACGAAAATGGCTGTAATTGACTATTAAGACATGCCACACACATCAGGGCATGTCCTACCTTATGCCTACAATGCACCCTGCCCTTGGGCCTACCAGAGGGGTGACTAATATGTAGTTAAGGGGAGGTTTAGGGACTGGCAAGTGGGTGCACTTGCGCAGTCAGCGCAACAGTACCAGACTGCACGCAGGTTCTGCAGTGGCAGACCTTAGACACATTTTACTAGGCCGCTTCTGTGGGTGGCACAACCAGTGCTGCAAGCCCACCAGCAGCATTTGTATTTACAAGCCCTGGCACTCCTGGTGCACTTTACTAGGGGCTGATAGTAAACCAAATAAGCCAAACATGGACACCAATCAATGTATACATTTTTCATAAGGGAGCACTTGCACTGTGGCACTGATTGGCAGTGGCACAGTGCTCTGAGCAGCCAACACCAACAAAACACATGAGGCACCTCAGCAAAAAGTGGAAGGGAAACTCACGCCAAGGTGCCAGGTCTAAGAATCAGTACTGTAGAATCCCCTGAGACTCTTTGGAAGGCCAAGAACACAATGCTAAGGGGGGGGGGGCAGACATCACTTTTGCACCACACGGCGTCGACAGCGCTGGGAGAAACTGACCCGCACTGAGGCCTAAATCATTGACTTAGAACGCAGAAGTAGAGATGCTGATGGTGTAGTAGCTCGCCACCAGCTCTCCATGACACAACAGATATACGCTAGCGATCTGTTGGACGAAGCCAAAATGTATTGGCTTGCCACGGGTAGCCGCATACATCAGTGTTGGGATAAATCTAGTGCCCTTTTGCATCGCCTGTGCCAGCAGACGCTCCGTTCGTGACTCTTCCCGAAATCCTGGGACCGACGGGCGAGGTGCTTACAGGCCCTGCTCTTTTTGCTACTAGCTTCGCTGATTATTTCTTGGACTTAAACACTCCGCGGGAGACTCTCCCTGTGGCTACCGTTGACCGATTACGATTGAGAAGGTTCAAAGTGTCCTTGCGGATATGCACTCAGGTAAAGCACCGGGCCCAAACGGGTTTCCTTGTGAGTTCTACAAGAAATAATCTTCTCAAATATCAACACATTATTTGGTGGCTCTCCACGATGCGGTGGAGGAAGGCCACCTCCCGGCTGACTGGCATCACGCTGAAATAGTGATCTTCTTAAAACCGGGCCGACTCCCAAAGCTGCATGCCTTGTATAGACCAATCTCCGTACTCAATGTGGAGACAAAACTCTTAGCCAAAATCATTGTGAATCGCATCGTCCCACACATAAAAACGTTAGTCCACCCTGACCTGGCGGGCATTATGCACGGTCGTGCCACCCGACACAATATTCATCACACATCAATCAATCAATCAATCAATCAGCCGATTTGTAAAGCGCACTACTCACCCGTTAGGGTCTCAAGGCGCTGGGAGGAGGGGGGCAACCGCTATTGCTCTAACAGCCATGTCTTGAGTTGCTTCCTGAAGGAGAGGTGGTCCTGGTTCGTCCGTAGGTGGGTGGGGAGGGAGTTCCATGTCTTGGCTGCCAGGTAGGAGCAGGATCTTCCTCCGGCTGTAGCCTTGCCGACACGCGGGACGGTGGTGAAGGCGAGGCTGGCGGAGCGGAGTTGTCTGGTGGGTGTGTAGAATGTGAGGCGGCTGTTGAGGTATTTGGGTTCCATGTTGTGGAGAGCTTTGTGAGTGTGGGTGATGAGTCTGAACGTGATTCTCTTGCTGACGGGGAGCCAGTGCAGGTCTTTCAGATGGGCAGAGATGTGGCTCTGGCAGGGGATGTCCAGGATGAGTCGTGCAGAAGCGTTCTGTATGCGCTGGAGTCTCTTCTGGAGTTTGGCAGTGGTTCCCGCGTAGAGGGTGTTCCCGTAGTCCAGTCGGCTGGTGACGAGGGCCTGGGTGACCGTCTTCCTGGTTTCGATGGGGATCCACTGGAAGATCTTTCGGAGCATGCGCAGGGTGTTGAAACAGGATGATGAGGCGGCGTTGACTTGCTTGGTCATCGTGAGGGAAGAGTCCAGGATGAAACCCAGGTTGCATGCGTGGTCCGTTGGCTTGGGGGCAGTGCCCAGGGCAGGGGGCCACCAGGAGTCATCCCAGGCAGAGTGGGATGGTCCCAGGATGAAGACTTCCGTCTTGTCAGAGTTCAGTTTCAGACGGCTGAGCTTCATCCATTCCGCTACGTCTTTCATTCCTTCCTGGAGGTTGGCTCTGGCAGTGGCGGGGTCGTTGGTGAGGGAGAGGATCAGCTGGGTGTCGTCGGCGTAGGAGATGATGTTGAGGTTGTGTTGGCATGCGATGGCTGCTAGGGGGCTCATGTAGATGTTGAAGAGGGTGGGGCTGAGTGAGGATCCTTGCAGGACGCCGCAGATGACTTCGGTGGCCGCGGAGCAGAATGGGGGGAGGCGGACTCTCTGGGTTCTTCCGGTGAGGAACGAGATGATCCACTCCAGGGCCGTTCCTTGGATTCCGGTGTTGCTGAGGTGATGTATCAGGGTGCGGTGGCATACAGTGTCGAAGGCTGCTGAAAGGTCCAGTAGGATGAGGGCGGCTGTTTCCCCGTTGTCAAGCAGGGCCCTGATGTCGGCGGTGGCTGCGATGAGGGCGGTCTCGGTGCTGTGGTTTGCTCGGAAGCCGGACTGTGAGGGGTCGAGGGATCCGTTAGTCTCGAGGAAGGCGGAGAGTTGTCTGTTGACGGTCTTCTCTATGACTTTGGCAGGAAAAGGGAGGAGCGAGATGGGGCGGAAGTTCTTGAGGCCGGTGGGGTCCGCGTTGGGTTTCTTCAGGAGGGCGCTGAGTACGGCATGTTTCCAGCTCTCCGGGAAGGTGGCGGATGCAAAGGAGCTGTTGATTATGTCCCGGAGTTGGGGTGTGATGATGGAATCGGCTTTGTTGAAGATGTGGTGTGGACAGGGGTCGGTGGGGGAGCCGGAGTGGATGCTGTTCATTGTGCGGGTGGTGTCTTCGGTGTTGACCGGGGTCCAGGTGCAGAGGGTGGTGGTGGGGGGAGCTGGTGCGTGGTTGGGTGCGTGGTTTGTTAGTTGAAGCTGTTTTGTATGACGGTGATCTTGCGGTGAAAGAACGAGGCGAGTGAGTCGCAGAGGTCTTGCGAGGGTGTGATGTCGTTGCTGCAGGCGCTGGGGTTGGCGAGCTCTTTGACGATTCTGAAGAGTTCCTTGCTGTGGTGGGTGTTGTTGTCCAGACGTTCTTTGAATGCTGTCCTTTTGGTGGTGCGGATCAGTTGGTGGTGGTTGCGGGTGGCGTTTTTGAGGGCTGTCATGTTTTGTGTTGTCTGGTCGCGGCGCCAGGCTTTCTCGAGGGAGCAGCAGGTTTTCTTGGAGCTTTTGAGGTCGTCGGTGAACCATGAGGTTTTCTTGCTGCTTGGTCTGCTGGAAGGGTTCTTCAGGGGAGCGAGGTCATCAGTGCAGTTGGTGAGCCACTGTGTGAGGTTCCGTGCTACTTCGTTGGGGTCTGTCGTGTTGGTGGGAGGGTTCTGGCTGAGGGAGGTGGTGAGCTGGTTGGTGGTGATCTTGCTCCAGCCTCTGCGGGGTGCCTGTTGCGGTTGCTGGTGGGTCGTGGTTCTCCTGTAGCTGAAGTCGACGCAGCTGTGATCTGTCCATTGTAGTTTTGTTGACTGGTTGAAGGAGATGTGCTTGCTGGGGAGAAGATGGGGTCAAGCGTGTGGCCGGCGTAGTGGGTGGGGGTGTTCACCAGTTGCTTGAGTCCGAGGTTGGTGAGGTTGTCCAGTAGAGCGGCGGTGTTGCTGTCATTGTTGTTCTCCAGGTGGAAGTTGAGGTCTCCTAGGAGGATGTAGTCTGGGGAACATAGGGCGTGCGGGCTGACGAAGTCTGCGATGGCTTCGCTGAATTGTATACGCGGTCCCGGGGGGTCTGTAGATGAGGGTGCCTCTGAGTGCTCGGCTGTGATGAGGGTGTTGTCGGAGTTGGTCGTGACCCGGATGGTGTCTCTGTGAACGATGGCGATGCCTCCTCCGGTTTGGTTGATGCGGTCCCTCCGGGTGATCTTGTATCCCTCCGGGATGACTATGGCGATGTCGGGGGCTGAGGCGTCACATAATGCCATCGCCTCCGTAGATCGGCTGAATGAGCTTGCTGCACTCCTTCTTGCTGTTATCGATAAGGCCTTTGATTCCCTCAGCTGGACCTACCTCTTTGCTCTCTTGAATCTCCTTAACATCGGCCCTCGACTTCTTACATATATTCATCTCCTATAAACTGATATCACCACCTCGGTAAGGATCACTGACTAAAGCGCGCGGCTGTTTCGCATCGGCAGAGGCACTAGGAAGGAATGCCCTTTATCTCCCTATATTTTTGCACTTGCCATGGAACCACTTGCGGCGTGGGTAGGAATTGATGCCCAGGTACATGGCTTTGAGTGGTCACGTGAGGGCTCTGATCACATAGCGTTGTACGCCGATGATGTATTATTCTTTTTCACATGCCCAAATAGATCTGGCCCACGCCTGTTTCGAATAATGCACAGTTTTAGCCAAAACTCCGGCCTCCCGGCAAATTGTACAGATGATTTGCCATACAAATCAAAAGTTGGGTACCAGTAATGTGAATAACTGTATTTATACTCAAAATCACGTTTGGAGTGTCTGGTTGATTATGTATACATGGACATTGCGACACTGCTGTTTTTTGTTTATAATGTTCATATACGTTTAATCCAGTCTTGTACATCCTCATATTCTCGACAAATGTATAGTGTAAAAGTGACATCTTTACTAATGCCATCCTACATATACAATGTATTGCCCTGGGACTTCCTGGGCCTATTGTGTCTCTCAACAATAAAATCTGTTGTGGAAAAAAATAAACTCAGTTTTGGACTGTCTCCTTGCTTCCTGCCAGATCCCGTGCCCTCTCCCTGCCTGGAAGATTAGGCCACTAGGAGAAGATGCTCTGATTGGAGTGTTGTCCTAGTCTTGATTTTCCTCTTTTGGCCATCAAGGGACTCAGGTGCCAGGGCTGGGCTGGTGTCAGATGAAGCCTCGAGGGGCTGAGGATGGGTCTATGCATTGTAAGCAAACTTTACTTTTAACTCCAAAAGTTCCTTGCTGTGGCCATGCGTCTCCCAGACAATTCTTTTAACAACCTCTGCTGCCACTCCAGTAAGAAGAATCATCAACGTATCCTTAACTACTGGAATATTTCCAGAAGATCTCAAAAAGTAATACATACACCCTTTACTGAAGAAAAAAAATTGGACCCGCTGAACCCTGACAACTACAGACCCATTGCAAATGGACCTTTTCTGGGCAAACTGATAGAAAGAGCAGCGTTTGCCCAGATGTCACAATTCATTGAAGAGAATGCCATACTTTCAGACTTCCAAACAGGATTCCGTCTCAGAAGAGGCACAGAATCTACCCTCCTTGCCATCTGGGTTGACCTGAAGAACACAGTTGACCGCAGCGGGGTTGGATCTCTTGGCTGCCTTTGACACAGTTGACCGTGACACTCTGAAATAAAGAATCTATGTAGCCGGCATAGAGGGGACTGCTCTAGACTGGATTGCGTCCTACCTTCGAAACAGAACTAATGTCATCCATACCCCAACTTTCTCATCCAAACCATACTCCACAAAATCAAGAGTCCCTCAAGGCTCTATTATCTCGCCCATGCTTTTCAACATCTACATGAAGTCATTACCGGTACTGATCAATCAATTTCACCTCACGTGCTAGAACTATGCAGATGACACACAAATACTCATTCAACTGGAATACCCAAAAGACATTGGAAACTCTCCAATTTTCAGTTGTCTCAGAGCCGTGGATCAGTGGATGACTTCGGAGCCATCTCAAATTGAATGCTTCCAAACGGAAATACTCATGTGTGGTGATTGGAAACATTATGACCCGCTGGCCAGATGGACTGGGATCACCTCCTAAAGTATCGAAGGAAGAAAGAAACCTCAGAATGACCATGAACTCCAAGCTATGCTATCGATGAATGCCCAAGTGAACAAACTGGCAACATCAAGCTTTGTCACTATAAAAAATCAGCGATGAATCTTCCCCCATTTGGGATTTCCACACAAGGTCCAAGAAACCATCTCCCTTGTTCTGTCCAAACTCGATCACGCCAATAGCCTCTACCACGGATCACCTTTAACGACTATGAAAAGGCTACAACGGATTCCGAACTTGGCTGCCAGTCTACTCTTGCATATCAAACCGCAAGACCACATCCCACCTGCCTTGAAAGCCCTACATTGGTTACTGGTTGCCAGAAGATCCACGTTTAAGCTGCTTTGTATCATCCACAAAGCGATACATGGAATGGGACCGCTCTTCATCAGGAAAAAAATCACCAAACACATTCAACAAAGGAACCTCCTCTCTAGAGTGGCACCTAGCCTCAAAATCCCAAGATACAAGAAAAAAACCATGGGTGGCACATCCTTCTCTGTTTAAGCAGCCAAACTATGGAACTCTTTACCCCCAACATAAGATCCACTGACAACCACCTTGTCTTCAGAAAACTACTCAAGAATAGGCTCTTCCCCACATAAGTACTATATGCAAACAAATATACAGCATATCCCTCTGTATATAAGCATGTATTTGGATTATAGTTATGTACCTATCTTTGTGTATTGCTTTGAACAAACACGTAGAATAATGTTTTCTACATATACTTACTTGTACTTGGATCTATATATTTATTTCTTTTCTCCTAATAAAGCATATTCAATACACTACCCTATTTCTTATCCTAGACCTCTATCAATATCTTTAATCTACATATACCTACCTCCTTTATGCATCTATATACTTTCCATGTACTTATGGATCTATATATGTATCACTTCCTTCTAAATTCAGCATATCCAATGCACTACCCTATTTCTCACCCTATACCCCTCTCAATATATCTTCTACCCCAACTTTCTGACTCATCTCAAACTTTTTTCTACTACTCTTTCCAATGCACTACCCTATTTCTCACCCTATACCGCTATCAATATATCCTCTTTATCCACTCTCTCATTTATCTCAAACCCCATACCACTACTATGATCCCCAAAATAAC
Organism: Triturus cristatus; assembly: GCF_964204655.1. NCBI lineage: Eukaryota > Metazoa > Chordata > Amphibia > Caudata > Salamandridae > Triturus > Triturus cristatus. The sequence continues at coordinate 377,012,382 of NC_140579.1, read as the reverse complement.
CCTTTCTAGACTCTCCTCTACTCTACCCCGACTTGCATCATCTGGCACCTCTTTTACTATATCACAAACTCTTCCCACTGACTCTTCCCCTCCACATCCCTTTTTACTCATCCCAAGCCTCCTCCTTCTGCTATGACCTCCAAAACAAAACAAAAAAATAAAAAAAGTATAAATCCATCAATCTTCTATCCCTCCACTGTCCTTTTCAATCAAAATAACAGACTAATATGTCCATTTCTCAAATTTCATATTTTACTATACTAATTCAACACTAATCCTTTATGGGTTCCAGAGTAGTCTTCTACTCGCCAAAAAAATGCTTCAACATCTCATCAAGGGTAGCAAGTGCTATATAAATGCAAACTTCTTACCCGCCGCTACCCTTCTCTATATAAATAATTGAATAACATATCCACCACTCAAATTACTTTCATATTTCACTATACTAATTTTTAACTCTAATCCTTTATGGGTTCCGGAGGAGGGTGCTACTCACCAAAAAAGCGCTTCAACACCCGATCAGGGGTAACAAGTGCTAAATAAATGCAAATCTTTTCCCTCTTCTATCCCTCCTGTTGTATTCCGCTTTAGGTGTCTGTATATAGGTTTTCCTGATACATGTCCTTATATAGGCACAATTCGCATGGCCCTTATATAGGCATAGGATCCCAGTCCTTATTTAGGCATTAGCCATGCTATCCAAATACAGGCATGGTCACCTACATCCGTCCACCCCAACGTCACAACAAGTTCTTAGAAAACAAACCCTTAAGCTGTTGGGAGTTTCCCTAGCCCAGGATTATTGATTTCTCCAAGAACTCAATTATTATGCATGAACCGCTATACCCTACGGGTTCATTCATGAAGTCTTCCTCTGCCCGACAAAGTCAATGCAAACATTCCTGGACCTTCCAGGTATACATATACCTTCTCTTACCATGGCAAGCCACGGCTCGGCTGTAAGACTTGATACTGCTCACCACAGAGGCAAGCAAGGAGGAGACCTTGACTTAGAGAAGCCCATGTCCCGGCCCGACGCACTGACAAGACGCTGTCATCCCTGTTTGCAGAGAATCCAGCTTCCAGTGTTCTGACTCCCTTCGCAGGGTGTTAGAGTTCAAGAACCGGATAGAGATTCCAACCTCTCTCATTCTCAAGGTATGGAGCTGACTATAACCTAGAGGGACTCTTGGCATATCAGACTTGGTATACTAGACTATAGCATGCAGCACTTACTTCTTACCTTGTCCTACACTTAGGTACCCTGGGGTAGAATTAGTTAGAGAACGCATCGTATGAGTACTCACATTTTTAGCCTATGTTATTTGTGTATATGAATATATGTGTCATAGCTAAAAGATAATGCTAGCGCAGTATTATTTCTTTCTACTGTTTACGCTGTATATAATATATCTTGCATACTGTCTTATGATTGTAACAGCACATATCTCTTACACGAGAAATTAGACTGTTCAATAAATCCTTTTATTGAAACGCCCATCTACTTTTTCTGTGTAAACTCTGCAGAAACTAAGCATGTATGATTAGTTGAGTGAAACTGTTATCTATTGTTTCCACGATTCTGAGAGTGTTCCGATTTTACACGGAAACAAAGTTGTCATGTTCATGCGGTTGCCAGAAACTACTCCCTTCTTGTTTCACAAGGAGTTTCTAGTGGCCTCTGAGTTAGCTGGTACACAAAGTAATTAAGTTTAAAATACTCGAACGGGGCATACTGACCTCAGTCCTATGCCAAAACTATAGTGTTAGACCTGGCCCCATTTTCGTTGGTCTCCCTTCCATTTTTCGCTTTTGTGTCCTCTGTGTTGGCTGGTGTTAGATGCTCTGGGCGCTGTGCCACTGCCATTCAGTGATACAGCGCGAATGCTCCGTATTGTAAATTAACTGCATCACCTTCTATAATCCTAATTGTCCCAAAGAACCTGATAGGAAAGCTGATTTTAGTATGCCTGAGCTCAGAATAATAAAGTGCATCTGGTAGTGAATATTATTTCCATATTCTGTGGTTGAAAATACTACTTTTAGAAAGTGGGTATTTTCTTACCTAAACCTTCCAGTGTGCTCTGCTGTTATGTGTATTGGCTGTCTGGTTTGGAGGGACAGGGCAGGCTGAGCCCGACCTGGATTGAATAGAGAGATCTGCAGTTGGAGTATGGGGAGGGGGGACCCTTTGATATGAGCAGGGCTGTGCCTGGCAAGGTGAATGATGGTTCCACCTCCCACTGTGCGTCTGATAGCAGACCCCCTCTTCCTGAAAGGCAGGATGCAGCCTGGTAAACAAAGTGCTCCAGGACGACACCAAACTGGTTCTGGCTGGGTTCAGTGATTTGCGACTTTTTGAGAACAAAGACTTTTGGGGTATAAAAATCTGTGCTAAAAACCCTACTTCTGGATGTCAAGACGAACCTCTGTCCGTGTAACTAGCGGGAAAGGACTTTGAAACTTTCATCCATCTTGCTGAAGCAATTACCCAAGGGCCTGATTTGAGCTTGACTCCTGCTGAAGTCTCAGGGTAATTAGACTTCGCCCATCAGCCGCCCGGATTCCTATTTGAGGGGATTCTACTCGCAAGTGAGGCCTCTATTGAGAATTCCAGAGCCTCTAGTTCTACTGCGGGGAACACAGGCTGAAAGTCATCGTATCACTAGTGTGGGCCGCTGCAGCTGAGGAGCTGTGCCGCTGAGTGCCCGCATTTGCCATACTACGAAAATCATTGTTATCGCTATTGTGGGCTGCTGCAGCTAAGGAGCTGTTCTTGCTGAGAGCCCGCATTTGCCTGTGTTACTCAAATCATCGCTATCGCCATTGTGGGCCGCTGCAGCTGAGAAGCTGTTGCCGCTGAGAGCCCGCATTTGCCTGTGTTACCAAAGTCATCATTATCGCTATTGTGGGGCGCTGCAGCTGAGGAGCTGTTGCGGCTGAGAGCCCACATTTGCCTGTGTTACTAAAATCATTGCTATCGCTATTGTGGGCCGCTGCAGCTGAGGAGCTGTGCCGCTGAGTGCCTGCATTTGCCGTCAACGAGAATCATTGCAATCACTATTGTGGGCCACTGCAGCTGAGGAGCTGTGCCGCTGAGTGCCCGCACTAGTCACCACTTTGATGATCTTGTTATCACCTGCGTGTGCCGCTGGGTGCCCACCTTAAGCCCCATCCCAAGATTATCATGAGTGCATGCTGCGGACCGCTACAGCCGGGAGCTGTGGCCGCTGCGAGTCTGCATGTCATCACCGCAGCTTCCTTGTGAGGCTGCGTGCCGTGCCCCCTTTAAATCTCAGGTACACTGTGCATCACCAGGTCGCGTGGACTCCGGCTTTGAACTAAGCTCGTTCCATATGTTTTTTTGAGTGCCTTGATTACTTTTGAAGTGAATCTGTAATTATGTGCATTGTGGTTTCTTGCGTGCTTTTAAGCCTTGTGTTCAGTCTATATAAAGATGTCTATTTTTCCATAACTACTTGTGGTGTCCGTTTGTAGCATCCTTCCTGCATTATTGTGTATGGTCACAAATGCTTCACACACTGCCTCTGAGATAGGCCTGTCTGCTCGTGCTACGTTACCACAGGGTTGAGCAGGAGTTGTCAGAGGGTGTAGCCCCCTTACTCTGACTTAGGAAGAAGGATCCCTATTTGGACCTCGGCGCCAGCCACTGCCAACTAGAGATTCCCATTTCAAACATATAGTGTATATTATTCCAATGCGCAGAGCCTATTAGCGAAATAGGAACTACACTACATGGCGCCCAATGTTTGGTAAGGCAGTAATTTAATGCTAGATACTGAAGTAACTCAGTCGTGCTTTTCTCAGAGACCCCTACTCACATACTCCAGAGATGTTTGGAGTGGGTAAGGTTAAGTATCCACCAAAAACTGAATAGGACAAAAAATCCTATATTAGCTGTTTGGTTTGTTCAACGTTGAAGGATACAGTGTTCCAAAATATTGTGCACCTTATCCTTGTTTCCTTGAAACTTGTTCTACATTTTTTCAAAAACAATGTCCAATTTCGAGGATAATGCTGAAGCTCTTCCAGCTGACGAAGCATTACATATCGTTGTAAATTCTACCGGTTTTGATGAAACCGATGAGGATGCGATTCCTATCCATCCAAATATAAGAAGAGCCATCACTCTAAAACCTATACAACATGGCCTAACACCAAGAGATGGTAGAGTAGTTTTGTGATAGAGGCACACAAATCTTTTCAGACAGAGGTATTCTATTCATGGATAGTATTCCCAGAATCAAATCCAATAACAAAAGTGTTTCACTTCTTTAAAGAAGATGATCCACCTGAGGAATATATACCCTTCAAGGATATTGAAATTCCACTCACATACCAGGAGCATGATCTGTGGTTTAAAGGCGACCTAAAACATAACAAAAACATTAACCGGCTCGGTTCACTAGGTAGACCAGGAGCAACATGGCCAATTTTAGCCGGCTACACACCTCATCTTGACATCGAAGAGATGTCAGACGAGGAATCACTCACTTAATTAAAAGAGTTAATAAAGATTTATAGACAGTTAATCCAATATGTCATGCGGACTTTCATAGTCCAACCACCATTGACCATTGCAAATCAAACCCCTCAACAGGGTAACACACTGAAAATTACTCCACAGACTTTACACGCAGTCATGGGTAAAATGCCCACAAAACGTGAACAAATTCCGTTCTGGTTAGCTCAAAAAATTACTCAAATCAAACCAGTATTTCCTAATACTAGTCCTTATGAGAAACACAGAATAATAACAATCTCTTTACCAATGGGGATCACACCACAACTGGAAGACTGCACCACATGGGGCACAGTCTTTGCTTCCATTTATACTAAAACACATGGTGTTCCGTCCATTGCGGTAATACCAGATGTCCTGAAACAGATTCAAAACAAATACGGGGCAGAGCCTGCTCTGAATTTAGGTATGAAATTACTGAATAATTTCGACCAGGTCTCAACAATAATATTATCTAATATTAAAGGGGAGGCAGCATCAGTGGCGATCCGCCAATGCTTAAGGGAATTTGATGTTACAGAACATCAACATGAACTACCCAGAATAATAGAAAAATCTTATGCAGAATTAGGCAGAGACAGTTTGGGTGGAAAACCTTTGAAGCCACAACAGTCTGAAGGCCCTAAAAAGGACTCTATTAAACAAAATCCTACATCTTCTAAAAAGAAGTGGGAAACTAATGAACAAATTTCAAAAGAGAAACGTTCTCAATCCCGAGGTAGGTCCCCTCAAAAGGAGCCCTCTGAAAGGAGGTATAACCTCAGGAACAGGGATAATTTGAGAAAACCTGACAGGTATCAGGATACTGATACATGTTCCTCTCGTACCTTTCAGATATCGTCACAGACATCCAAAAGAAGAGGACAGTCAGAACACAAAGAAGAACGCGTGAAGTCCAAAGATGATCAACAGGTTCAGAAAAATAAATCAAAACCTTAATTCACCAAGAAAAAGGTAGCAGGTCTGAAGATCAGACATGCCGAGAATACTGAGAACACAGCTAAAGAACAGAGAATGGGCTGAGACAAGTGCAGCAGAAGTAACAATAGCTCGCCAGAACCTGAAGGAACTTCTGGAGATAGTGGACTTGAATGAGTACATAACAGTAGAGACTGTAGAAACCAGGGTTCGTACTCCACAAAGGTTATATGAAATAACACTCCGGATGGAGGGAGACATACCAAGAAAAGTGAAAGCACTCTTTTGGGAGAAACTTTCAAGGGGTTATGATATACTTCTAGCAGAACTGGACTGGCCACCAGAATTTGTCAGGGAGTGCCCACATGGCGAGGGCATTATTATTCCAGTTTTCTCCAACCATATTCCGATTCACTTAAAATACACTTATGTCAGGAAATGGGCATATACAAAAATCATGTAGGATGGGATGAGGACTCACCTCACCACAAAATACAGTTAAAAAAATCAACCTACTGCACAAAGGCAGTACCCAATAAAGCAAGAAGCTAAAAAACAGGTCAGGGAGATCTTAGATCAACTTGAATATCAAGGGGTGATTAAAGCATGCACATCCTCAATAAACAATCCTTTGTTTCCTGTATCCAAACCAGACAATACATATCGTCTAGTTTTGGATTACAAACACTTGAACAATTGTTCTAAAACATTTGCAGTGCAAAATGCACATAGTACAGCATTAATGAATAACATTGTTCATAAAAAATATAAAACCACATTAGACATTTCAAATGGTTTCTTTTGTCAAAACATAGCACCTGAAAGCAGGTACTTAACAGCTTTCTCAATAATTGGAACCCAGCGTCACTTTTGTCGACTCCCACAAGGGTTTAAGAACAGCCCGGGGTTATTCTCAACAGAGTTACTACAAATTTATGATGATGAGGCATAGTCATATGTCGATGACATCTATCTGACAGATGATGACCTAGATAGGCACTTGAACAGGGTGAGTACCATTATACTGGGCTTCGCCTCTGAGGGTTATAAAATCTAGAATTGCTCATCTCAATGTCCTTTTCCTAGTATATGAGCTTACAAGTGAAGGCAAAAGATAACTAAAGATAATAAGATAATGAAATGCAAAACATGAAGAACACAGTATGTGTGGACCACTACTTAACAAAGTCTTTTAAGTAGATTGGTGGAGATGAAATTCTCGAAGATTTTCATACATCACATGGAGCGTCAGACTTAACATCCACTTTACCAGGAGATTTTCCTGAACTCCTTCATACTTTGTATGGAAGATTAGACGCATGTCCCAGATCACCAGAGGACTCCTTTGAACTTGAGACAAAATCTTTTCTGACCACGACGACTCTGTTCAAATTCCAAATGCGAGGGTCAGCAGTTTTAATGGCATTAGAAAAGATTTTAAAGACTCGAATAGGTTTCAGAAATGCATCAGAAGACTTACTCTTACAAGAAATCTTAATTAAAACCCAGTCACCTTCTATTACAAAAGTTTTCTTTTCACATTTTTTTATATCATGATATTTCTTCCTTGCATCAATCCTCTTAGACTCTGCCAACTTTCAATCACTCTTATCTTTTTTCAATGAGTTTATTAGGTTGTAAGTCATTCACACAAGTAGGAGTTACAAGAGTGTTGGCACACCTTCCTCTAAACAACTCAAAGGGAGTTCTTTTGGTAACAGGATGAGGAGACAACCTATATACTTTTACCTTTTAAAACACTTCATTACGCCAATCCATATTTGCTGATTTGGACATTTCAATCGTCTCCTTAAGCATGCGATTAAAGCGTTCAACTAGACCATTGGTCTCAGGGTGATATAATGAAGATCTTTTATGTTTAATTCCCTGAGCAGATAAAAAATCTTCTATCTCCCTTGAGACCAATTGTACACCATTGTCTGTGAGGATGACACTGGGTATGCCTTCTCTTGCAATGAGCTTTTCCAGGAAGGCTTTGACATGATTGGTATCAATTCCCCTGGTTATTGCTATTTCTGGCCATCTTGTAAAAAAATCAACCAGCACAAGTAAATACCAATCAGTGCCAGAAGAACGAATTGGACCAACAATATCCAATCCGACTTCCTTCCATGGCCCATTAGGGCACTCTCCTATGACCATGGGTTGTACCTTAGGTTTAGCTACTCTGTCGCTATCTTCACTCAATTTAGCCATTTTTCTTTGCCAATGATACCACCCTCAATGATGCATACCATTTCACCATCATCTTCACAATCATTATCGGTTACAGTATCATCATCAACTACGAGGCGTGATAAAGCATCAGCTACTTTATTTTGAACTCCAGGAAGATACTTAACTTCAAAATTATAGTCCTGAAGAGCCACTACCCATTTTGTTATTCTACTGGAAACCGCATCAATACCTTTTTTAAAAAAAAATCTCACACAAAGATTTGTGATCCGTCCTGACATCAAAAACTCCATCCCATAACAAATTCTTAAGTTTCTTGATTGACCAATAAACAGCAAGAGTAACGTGTCTTAGCTCCTCTTAGGCTCCTAGATAAAAATAGTATCACCTCATCATGCACATTGTTTTTCTGTACCAGAACAGCTCCTAAGCCTTTCATGCTAGCATTGGTTATTAAAAAATACTTCTTTTGGGGATCAAAGCTGCTCAACTTGGGTGCCAATTTTTCCTTTAGGGTGCAAAACTCACATTCACATTTCTCGTCCCAAATAAACTCACAACCTTTGCGTAATAGAGGTCTCATAGAAACACATAGCGATGCAAAATTTTAAAAACATTTACTATAAAATTCAGCTATTCCCTAAAAACTTAACAATTCTTCTTTGTTCTTTGGAGAAGGCATATCTCGTATAGCAACAACCAATTTCTCCTTTGGTGAAACACCATCTTCACCTATAGTATGCCCTAAATAATCAATAGACTTTCTTTTAAATTTGCATTTATCAATTTTGACTGTTAATCCAAAATCATTGAGCTTATCCAAAACACACATCAGTCTCAACTCATGCTCCTTATCATTCAAGCCAAAAATCAAAATATCATCTTGATATACTCTTACTCCATGTAGTCCCTTTAGAACAGTCTCTAATGCTCTCTGAAAAACCGAGGCTGACGAAACTAAGCCAAAAGGTAGACTACAAAAATGAAACAACCCAAAAGAAGTCACAAAAGCTTTCAAGTCCTTAGAATCTTCATCTAATCTGATCTGATGGTATGCAGATTTGAGATCTATAGTTCTAAAAACCTTTGCACCTTTCAAGAGCATCAGCATATAAGTAATTTTTGGAAGGGGATACTTGTCAACCAATACATTTTTGTTTAATTCTCTAAGGTCCACACACAACCTAAGAGACCCATCAGTTTTTCTCGCAGCCACAACCGGAGCAAGCCAACGAGTTGCCTCCACTTCTTCAATTATTCCATCATTTTTTAAACATTCTAATTCCAATTGTACCTGTTCCCTGACAGCCACAGGAACATTTCTAACTTTGCAACAAACATACTTGGCTCCCTCAACCAGATGCATATTTTGTACATAGTTCTTCAGGCAGCCCAAGGTTTCACAAAATACTTTTGGAAACTTTTTTTTTAACATTGATGTCAAATTCTTCACATCATCAGTCTCAACAGTAGCAATAGATTTATTAATAACGTTTTCTTTAAGCAAAATAGGAGGAGATGCATTAGGGTCTAAAATCACACCTAGATCCCTCCGGTGGAACCAACTAAATACACTATCACCATTTTGTGATATATATATCTTAGATCTTGCTGATCTTTTTTTGTAATCCAGTAAACCTAAAAAATAACCATATAATTTTATTGATTTACCACTGTAAGCAAAAGATCTTATATCAGGGGAGTAAACCTCAGTTTTCTCCTTAAGCTCTTTGAGGTAAAAATCTTTAGATATAATGGTGATCTTGGCACCAGAATCAAAAAGTACCTTTGTAATCTTCCCATCAACAAAAATTTCACCAGTTGGGCAGTTTTTGCCTTCTTCATTTTGAATTACCTGAACTTGTATTTGACCACAATCAACATCATCACTAGATTCAAATGTATCACTCATATCATAGTAAATATCGCTGACTTTTCCTTTATAATTCCTACCTTTACAAGCAGACGTAAAGTGACCCTTTTTTTATATTTATTGCAACTAGCCTTCCACCCAGGACACTGCTTGTCATTAGTCAAATTACCTAACTTACCACAGCGCAAACATTTTGTTTGAGATAAATTGAACCTAGAACCAGTTTCAGGATCTGAACCTTTTTTTTTAAAATTCTTTCTGCCCATTAATTTCCTTGTCACTTAGTTTAATAACTTGTATGGAACTCTTTTCTTTTTTCTCACAGTCTTTTTTAATTACCTCCAAACACTTTAAAGAGTGTTCTATTCTTTTAGCAATGACTAATACATCATCAAGAGTAGGTTCATCTTTCTGCCAAAGTTCCTCCCTGATGCGATCAATACTGCATCCTAGCATAAACTGGTCTCTAATTCTTTCATCAAGAGTGGGACCAAATTTGCAAGATGACGCAAATTTGAGTGCAGTCACATAGTTCTCAACAGTTTCATCTTCCATTTGTAATTTTCTCTCAAGAATGGTACTAACCTTTGGCAAGTAATGCTTATCAAGTTTAGCAATGCAAGTTTTATACTCATTAAGGTTATGGTCATTGTAGTCCGGAAGATGGTCAAAAACCTCTTGGCCTTCTGACCATAAGCAATGTAAAAGCAAAGCCGTTTTTCTCTCAGCACTCAGGGAAGATCCACAAACCCTGGCGTACCTCTCAAACACTTTACGCCATTTCTGCCATTTTGTAGGAGGATCCCCCGGAGTTGACAAGAAAAACTGAGGTGCAGTCACATTGAGCATTTTTGAAATATGTGATAAATGTAATTTTTAACAAAGTAAACACCAGTTAATCTATAAAAAGTAGGTATTAAAAAATATATATTTTTAACTTACAATATAATTACATCACAACATACTCAATCACATCTCTAAAATGCATTAATCAGGTTAAAATGTAGAAGCAGGATTGAATTTAAATGAGTCAATGGCAAATAAAGGTGTTACAGTATTAAGAAGACATTGTGCGCATCACTGACAAGACACACTATTGATAGAAGCCCTCAAAGTGTGCGTGTCACTGAAATGTAAGCTATTGACAGGAAAGTAGTCAGCGTATCACTGCAAATTCACATTGTAAATGATATAAATCAAAGTGTGCGTGCCTCTGAAATGACACACTGTAGTTAAATAGTGTGCGTGTCACTGTAAATGTATACTGCTAATATGAATTGAAAGTGAGCGTGACACTGGAGGGGCATGCAGGCAGTCATATGACACGCTGTTATCAATTAAATAGTGTGCGTGTCACTGCAGAGACACGCAGGCAGCCGCGTTTCCGTGCAGCCGAATTACCGTGCTAATAATAGTGTGCGTGTCACTGTAGAGACACGCAGGCACCCGTGTTTCCGTGCAGTAGTATTTCCGTGCTGGTAACAGGAACTCCTTTAATGGAAATTGAAAGTGTGCGTATCACTGGAGCAGTACGCGGTGAGTTGTAATTCCGGGTTATACGTGCCTATCAGGTTCACTTCCAAGTTTTCAAAATGGCCGCTACGTCTTGCGTTATGACGTAGGGCCATAGAGAACCAAACGCGTTGAGGAGGAAAGACAGAATGCCACAACCATGGTGCTCTACTACGAGTGAAGTTCGGGAGTCAATGCGCTCTGAAGTCAAACCCTCAGCACTTCACAAGGCAAAAGCGTTCGGGTAAGACTAACGAACTCCTCAATTTGAAAGATGCTATGGACGATAAGTTTCAAGCAATAGCAGCTCACATAAAAACGAACTTCAAATGGTGGACATTTCCGTAGTGAAACATGTTAACAGACGCAAATCACCATGGTGCCTCTCTCAACAATGTACATTGTACTGATATGCTTTTCCTGATCCCATTTGTACGGTGCGTCCATACGCGATGTTGGGGTACGCGATATTGGGGTATGCGATGTTGGGGTACGCGATGTTGGGGTATGCACAGTACATACGCGATGTTGGGGTATGCGATGTTGGGGTACGCGATGTTGGGGTACGCAATGTTGGGGTAAGCACAGTACATACGCGATGTTGGGGTATGCGATGTTGGGGTACGTGATGTTGGGGTACGCGAAGTTGGGGTACGTGATGTTGGGGTACGCACAGTACATACGCGATGTTGGGGTATGCACCGTACATACACAACGCACGGGGGTGTATGCCTGTACGACTCGTACCCCTGGGGACTCTGCTTTTACAGCTGTTTTTGGCTCCCGTAAGAATAAAGCCGTACGGAGTGCCGTTGGGACGAATCGTACTTGCTGGGCTGGAAACCGCTGCTTAAATACATACAGACGTCGCGTGCAAGCTGTTCCGGATCAGAATCGTTGGGTTATTTTAGCTGTATGGTCTTTTGTACGATTTGTATGGAAAGAGGCTTTCTGTATGAATCGTACTTCCTAGGTTGTAAGAAAAGTTTACCGAGTACGAGTTGTACAGGAAAAACGCTCCATACAACGGTTTGTACAGCCTTTTTCCAGGATTGGAATCGGCCCCTTAATGAGGATGAAAAAGTACTGATTGCATACAAATCACATTTGTATACACAAGCAGAAATGCGCTTCACTTCAACAGAAAAAATGATGACAGCAGTTCAAACCGCTGTAGCAAAAGAAAGAGCTGTAGCTCAGGGGAAACGCATTATTGTTGTGACTCCAGTACCAGCCCTAGAGGCGGTTACAAAAGCGAGCATTCCAAATGTAAAAGCTTAACATCCAAGATGGATTCAATGGGTTAATTTTCCTGCTGCAACAGATTTTGAATATGTTTTTGATCCTGATTTAAATATGAATGTCCTCTGCCCACTGAGATTCTTCCTCTTGATCAGTACAAATGTATAATTTATACTGACGGATCAGCACAACCCGCTACAGAGAGTAAGCAAGCTTACAGAGCAGCATGTGCAATCGTAAAAGGACGCATGCGAGATGGAATCTTCAGACCTATGGCCACTAAAACTCAATCTCTAGGAGATTGTACAGCTCAGCGAGATGAACTACAAGCATTCAAACTGCCACTCGAAAATACGAATCGCAAATTCCCCACACTTATAGTGTGCAATTCCTTTTACTGTGTTCAGTCGTATAATGAATATTTACAGAATTGGCTTCAAAACGGATTCAACAGATGCAAAGGGTGGCACAATAAAGCATAAAACGCTTTGGGAACAAGTAGTTCAGTTGCGAAATGGACTACAAAATACTCACGTGATACTCACGCTGAGTCATCAACGTGATGGCGTTCACGTTGCAGGGGATTCATTGGCTGAAGAAGCCACGTACGGGGCTGCGTAAATGGCTTCCATAGCTGCGATCACTCGTTCAAAAACGAAAATAGACAGTGAGATATTGTTGGCTGTCAATGCTTCAAGCAAAGGCAGTGGTGCAGCGTTACCGAAACATTTCCACTCAAGTACTCCTATGTAATTGATGTGAACAACGTTCCCTTTGCTCGAAACCCTGGAGTGGGGGATAGTGTAATTCCAAACAAGGAACGTAGAGAAGCTTTGATTTATGAAGCACATATTGGGGAGGGTCTGTCACATCAGGGGATCTCTAAAACAATATTAACATTAAAAGAAATGTACTGGAATGAATACACTTACTCACATCTTCATAAATAACTGCGTAGACTGCAATAGACAGAGTAGTGCAGAATGCCACGAGACACAGGACTACGAAGTAGACTGCCCAGTACAGACACCATTGTTAGACAGCATTAGACTATCTACGTGCAGGCGCCCGTTTGGACAAATGCAGTCCCAAATCCCAAGGTTCCTATGGATGTGGCCTCAGCGCTCGGCTGACGCTCGAACTGTTATAAAAGATTTGCAAGTCTTTATCAGCACATAGGCAATTGGCACACTACATTCTGACAATGGCCCTGCGTTTAGCTCTTGGGCTTACAAAGAAGCCATGGCCAGTTTGGGCATAGCATTGCGGTACTCCTCTCTGTTTCATGCTGAGGGAAATTCTGTTGTGGAAAGGAAAAACCGGGACATAAATCAGTCTATAACCGCTAGAGTATTAGGTTCGGGTGATGGGTGGGCCAAACATCTTTATGGGGTCCAACGCTCATTAAACAATTTGCCAAGAAGTTATCTAGGGGCGGTCACTCAATATGAGGTCCTATTTGGGACAAGAATGTGGGTTCCTGATCTCGAATATAAAGGCACAGTGGTGGAAAATAAGCCCTTTGATATCAAAGATCGTTTGGCTGTTTCACAGGATCTAAATGAACTAATAATGAAACAAAGCAACGTGTTCCTGAAACCAACCACCAATGTGGAAAAACTAGCCGTCCCAGGCCTGTCTGGATCACAAAGCTTGGGGATCTAGTCAGACAGAAGATTGCGTACAAGAAGGAATGTGGGCCTTCTTACAGACAACCAGCACCTGTCCTAGCTATCCAGGGAACAAGAACAGTACTTCTGCCGCCCCTTGCTGGAAGAAAGGAGAAAAGATTTGTGTCTATCGACCTCATGAAACCACACTATGTGGCCAATTCTAAACAGTAGGCCGCGTAGACTCTGACCTCGTAGCAATCGCACTCCTCTCGCTACTATACAAGAGGTTCAGACTGAAAGGCTCATCACCATCGAGAATTCAGCAGTAACAGATGAAGGACTATGCAACCATGCAATGGAACTCGTCCCTCTTGAAACTCAAATAACAGTTCGTCCAGACACACCTGTCTACACCAATGTAACACGTGATCAACTGGTTCCAGTGATTTCAATGAATCCTGATGCAATTCCAACAATTGACTGAACCGTTTCTGGCTACTTCATTAACTTTGATACGTTTTCTGAGGATCCAAGTGAGCCCGAAACGACGCCAGCCCAAAAAACTTTCAAAGAACAAGTACAAGACATTTTTCATTTTCTGAAAGAGACATATCTGGTTTCACCATGGATTGAACTATGGATTATTTCTGGAATATTTTTCTTTCTGCTTTGGCTAGCTTTATTAATGACTATTAGCATGCTTGTGAATGGCAGATATATTCATTTGTACACTGAAAGTAAACATTTGATCTTACTTTTAAAGCCACACAAATCATCCCATCGAGAAGATAGAGACTTGGCAGCAGTGAACATCACAGCCGTTCCTATACAAGATGGTATATGGATTATGATATATTCGGCCCGTCTGAAGATTCCACACTTATTTAAAATGTCATTAAGTAACGTTATTATCTCTAGTACCTATTCTGATGATTGGGACATTGAGACTGTTAGTAACATGATGTCTGATCTAGAAAGGTCTGCTGCATTTTCTAACAATGAAAACTTAGAGGGTTCATTAGACTACGAACAGCTTTATTGTTATAACCACTATGGTCATCATTTCTTGCATAAATCTGCAACACCTAGAAATGTGTTTATGTTTAACCAATGGGAACATTGTCATACACCACCAAAGGATAGTTCGAAAACATTTGCAAATAAGTTTCCATATTTTTCAGGATACAATACATCTGATCCAGAAACATTTTTCTATAAAAATGTCAACAAAACAGGACAGAAAAGTATGTTAACAAATACTAAACAGATTTATTCTGCAGCCTTTATTGCCCAACTGTCTAGACAAGGGTTTGACTTTTGGAAAGACACAATTGACACAAAATATGTCTGGGGTTCTAAAGATTGGCAAGTGCAGGGGATGGAAGCTTTGTTTAGAGCCTGTATCATCCCACAGCAAATAATGTTTTTGAATGACACTGTGCAACAAACATCTTGCCTTGGATTAGCCAAGATCAAGGACATGAACACACCTTCTGTGCCAACACCTGCAAGTAATAGCACTTTACAGGAAGAGGTCACAGTAGACACCATACTTCAACACAACAGACCAGATCCTGAATGGGAAAAATGGTTGCTCTGGCCCACAGACACAAACATCTATCATGAAAGATTCCTGAATGGAATATAGGGTTTTACTATCATTAGGCCAGACGACACGTTATGTTCAAAGACAGCATCCAGGAGTAGTAACAACATACAGTGTAGGAAAATTGTTCCTCGAATGGTTACAGAAATCTACACTCGAGGATGTGAAACAACACTTATCTTTACTTAAAGAAGGCGCAGACCTTAGGGATCTCTTGCTGGGACCAAGAAAACCACGTCAAAAACGTTTCATATATGCCGGCATCTATGCTGCTTATAATGAAATATGGAAGGTTACACAAGCAGAAGCCGCAGAAAAGAATACGAGAAATTGATCGTATTAATTTAGAGAAATCTCTCGCTGTGGTCGACAGTGGGTTAACGACTCTGTCATCCAGGATATATTCACTGGGCAACATTGTATTCTCTGCTATTGACATACTGGAACAAGATTTAGCCATGCTGCAACAAGGCCAATCTCAATTACGTTCTATTATGTTATTAGGTTGGACGCTACAAAACTTGCATGCAGGCTATGTGCCTTGGCGTTTCATCAACATGTCGTCTCTGTTTACAGAATACAATCTCACTGATAAACAGATCGAGCTGACACAAAGGGGAGCAAAGTATACAGTGCTGAGCATTGAAAAACTGGAAAAATTGCCATTTACGGTAGCAGAAAAACCTGCTACAGAATGGATCATTCATGGCAAAATAACTCTGCCTGTTACAACTTTCCATTTTCAGTATTGCCTCAAACAAATTCAAGCAGGCAAATATTAAAGGTTGGGTAAAGAATACATTAAGACATCCTGGGTGTTGGACTTGGCCCTTTTGGCAGGTTCACCCCCAAAACTTTTTGCAATTATCCCAGCTTTTTCCCTATGGAGTGTTAGTGGTTTTAGACCCCTAGGCACTTTAGCACGGTGTCCCCGTGTAAAGTGCATGCGCTTTGTGTTACATTAAGTGAGACTGACCTGCCCTCCCATAGGAATGCATGAGGGATATGTGTGTCCATGGTAGTTCCTGATGCGTGGGGAGTGCAGGGTCAAGTTTGGTTTGTGCGAACTCGTGAGATTGAATGCTGCGCGATGATGTGTGCGGTGTTACTTTGTCTAGTGTAGAAGTGTCACTTCTAGAAGCTGGCATGTCTGTGTAATAAATGTGAATTGACTGTCTGGCTTGTGATTGGCTGGTGTGCCTGGCTCCAGGAGTCAGGATGGGTCTGCCCCGGTGGTGGGTGGAGAGATCTGCATGCTGATGGCAGGGAGGAGTACACCTGGGACCTGAATAGGGCTGGGCTTTCCCTACACAATGCTGGTTCCGCCCCCTGTGGTCCGACTGGAGTCCCTAGCCTGTCCAGTGAATGGGGAGAGGGGCTGAGCACAACAGAGTGCTCCAAAACCAGTTGCATCTGGTTTTTCCTTAACCCTGCAGCCTGAGACAAAGGAAATGTGTATATAAAAAGGGGCTGTGACCCCATGTATAATGTTGTTCTTCTGATCCTAACTGGAGGGTGGGGCCTGCTGCTGCTGCTGGGCACCAGGAGAGACTGCCACTGGGGACTGCCTCCCTGTCTGGAGGGCCCTGTGAGCTGGCTCCTGGGCCCAGCCCTTGCCCCCCTACCTCCTGAAAGACTTTGTTCCTAAGCCTTGCCTTATCTGGAGGAGCGCTGTGTCTCTCATGGCCAAGAAGCGCTGTGTTTTGCACTAAGGAGCGCCTTCATTGGGAACAGCAGCGCTGAGCTGCGATAATTTCTGAGGGAACCCAGACGTAGGGATTCCCCCGCTTTTTGCCCTTGATTTATAGCGGGTGCCCACCCCGCATTGTGGTGCTCGTTGGCGGGTGCCCACCCCGCTTATTTCATCATATTTAACTTTAAAACGCAGGCGGGAGCCCACCCCGCGCTTCGGTGAAAGAAGAAGGAAAAATCACCGCTGCAGCCCGGTCCGGACAGGAAGCCAGGCAACCTATGTGAGGACGTGGGCGGGGTTTAACCAGGAAGCGGATAGGAGTCTACCCCGCGCTCCTGTGATCACCGCCGCGAAGAAGCAGATGGGAGCCTACCCCGTGCTTCTGAGAAAGAAGGAAGACTGCAGAGACGGAGGGGGCCCGGGGCCCATTGCTGGTGCCTGCCCCCACCGCCGAGAAAGCCGTCCTGCCGCCGGAGCCTCCCCAGCAGAGGAGAAGCTCCATCGCCCGCTGCGAGAGACCGGAGGAGAAGACCCGAGGAGATTCTCCCCCCTCCAGTGAAGAGGCCGGTGAGTGGAGCTCGTGATAGTCTGTGGTTGGGGAGGCAGAGTCTGAGCGGTCCCGCAGGGCAGCGGACCGCTCCAACGTTGGGGGCATTTGTTTTCCACCCCCTTACCAAGTTGGTGCTCTCGGGAGGCACCGCAGCACCCGTGCTTGCTTTGCCCACAGCTGCACCGCGTGAGAGAGCGGGCAGCTGCAACGTGGGGCAGTCATTCTGGATCACACGAGAACAGAGTGAGATACACTCCCCCGCCCCCCCTGCGCTGGGGGCACATTGCTTTCCGCTGTCCCAGAGGCCAGACGAAGACCACCGCTTATGCCCTGACATTTTTGGGACATAGGGCACTTGAGCCCCAGTAAGAGGCCAGGTGGCGTGGGGGTCAGTTCAGCAAATTACGCTAAGGTGATGTATGCACCTAATTAGTGTTTCTATGATGCTCAGCGTTTTATTATATAGTGTGTTCATGCTACTGTGGTTTTTGCCTAATGTGATTGTGATCGCATAGTGTGCTCCTAACCTTGACCAGTAGTTACTGGTTGTGTGCTACATTTCTGATTTGTTCTACATTTAATGTGCATTGCCTTTATGCTTATTTTTTATTTCTAACTGTGTCTATGCGTAGGAGATGGTTTTTCCTAGTATAGGTTGTGCCAGTGAGTTCATGGTTCCCTGCGTGATATATACCTAAGGTGTTTAGGATTGCGTAGGGTGTTCTTACCTTTTACCAGTAGTTACTGGTTGTACTCTACAGTGATAATTTGTGTTACAGTTGATATATGTTTTATATCCACAATTAGGGATGTGTGCTAATTCTGACAGTGGTCCATGTGGCCCTGTCTTGTGTAAATAGTCCCCTGTAAATTCTGCCCAGTGCCAGTTGGCACAGTGTAAATTGTGTGAATATTATCTAATGTGTTTTGGTATAATACAAAGGCTATTTTTATATATAACCTTGTGTGGAGTTTCCTTTGTGGGGGGCCTTGGGTGTTGTTGCTGGGTGCGCGCGCAAACTCTTTACACATTGCCTCCGGGATAAGCCTGACTGCTCGTGCCAAGCTACCAAGGGGGTGAGCAGGGGTTATCTTTGGTGTGTAACTCCCCAGCCCTGACTTAGAGTGGTGGTTTCTGCCTGGCTTTGGCGCAAGCCCTAGCCAACCAGAAATCCCATTTCTAACACTGGGATTTACCTTAAATACACAGATGTTGGAGTGGGGGTCGTGAAATGTTTATTAGCGGTACACACTGTGAAAATGCACTGAGCGGGTCACTGATTTGGCGGGATATTAGTTTACACGGGGCTTGTAACAGTTCTGTGGCAAACCTGTCCTGCCTCCTGCAGGGTACACCAGCTGCTGTGATTAATCAAACGTTTGGCCAACTTTCGAATGGGAGTTACCTCATGTTGAATGATCAGAGTTGCTGTGGCTTACTGCCAGTAATCCCATATCTGGTAACGGTTAGTGCCAGGGTCACTTGCTGTATGCAAGTATTATTCCCCCAAATAAACACAGTCAGGGAGTCGCCTTTATGGCCTTCATTGAATGTTTCTTCTATATGATTTGATACTTTAAGCAGAATGAAAGCCATGCTTTTACAACAAACCGTGCCTTTTACCTCGGCCAAAGAAATCTATCATCTACAAATTGCAAGGACTTCGGCTGAGATACAGGCTTTAATAAGTACAAACTGCCCTATAAATTTCGTAGAAATGATGGAACTTATTTTCAACATGTCTGATACGAGCGGCATTGTACATGTATTTAAGAACATATGTTCCGGACTGTTAACACCTTTTCAGGCAGTCCTCGGAATCATTCCAAACTTCGTGCACCCGGTGTTTGGTGGTCTGCCACTAATTCTAGCACTCGTTGCAGGAATCCTATTTTTACTATTACGCTATGGCAAGCCAATCCACTAGCGTCACTCCCAGCAACTTGGAGATAGCTCTCCTAGAACGAGCACATAGTACAACTTTTGGGCTTACCTCGTCTACGAGAATTAAATACAACATGGTTTCTGTCATTCAGACCAATCTGGCAAGATTGCATCTTACCTGTTCTGCGCTGCCTGCTTTGTGGTGAAGAATGCGTGCTAGACATCTGTCTAACACTCCCATCAGTCATGCCAAAGGATATTGATGCTCTGCTGGACCCGATAACGGCCCATGTTCTGTGTTGTCCCCAGAGGCTACCAATCCTGATGACAGCATTCGTTGGTACGAGATGGATCAACAGGCACACAGGTAACATCGGAAACGAACATTGCTACTGGTGATGCTTCACATCTATGTGCAGTTAATCTTCTAAACCGGGTATTCCAACTGTCACCGACCTCGGTGGTCGATCTTTTGTCCACAGGAGTAGAAGATTTCATGTTTTCACCAGACCCTTGCACTGACTTTGATTCGGCTCACAGTATATCAGGGGTGCTATGAATTTGGCCTCCATATTTTCAGAACAAAAACTTGGAATGCTTTCTAGAATTGAATTTTTTATAAATTTGAAAATACATGGCAATTCAATTCAATCTGCTTACAGTAGAACTATTCATAGAGAACAGACTTCTTTGAACACTTCCAGGGACACATTGTGACCTTTATTTACCACAATTTCATTTATGTACCATGACATGAAATGTAGTTTGAAAATGTTCTTATATAATGAGAACCATTTAATCATTTGTATATATTCATGTTCGTTCATCTAGCATCTTTTGTAAACATATGCTTAAAATGAACAACTACTTTATTTATGTACAGCACCTTTGCATTTCATGTCTAGCTCAAACTTTTTATAACAACGACTTATTTAGTATGCTTTTACGACTGTTTTTAGCAACATGTGGTACTCAATTTTAATGTTTAGCATTTTATTGTTTAGCATTTAGTACAATCGTTCATTCATTCGAAAATGGAGTGGGTGTTGTATTCCGCTTTAGATGTCCGTATATCGGTTTTCCTGATACATGTCCTTATATAGTCACAATTCGCATTGCCCTTATATAGGCATTGGATTCCAGGCCTTATTTAGGCATTAGCCATGCTATCCAAATACAGGCATGGTCACCTACATCCGTCCACCCCAACGTCACAATGAGTTCTTAGAAAACAGACCCTTAAGCTGTTGGGAGTTTCCCTAGCCCAAGATTATTGATTTCTCCAAGAACTCATTTATTATGCATGAATCGCTATACCCTACGGGTTCATTCATGTCGTCTTCCTCTGCCCGACTTTACGTCAATGCAAACATTCCTAAGCACCTTCCAGGTATAAATATACCTTACCTTACCATGGCAAGCCACGGTTCGGCTGATACTGCTTGCCACTGCGGCAAGCAAGGAGGAGACCTCGACTTAGAGAAGCCTGTGTCCCGGCCTGACGCTGTCATCCCTGCTCGCAGAAAATCTAGCTTCCAGTGTTCTGACTCCCTTCGCGGGGTGTTAGAGTTAGAGAACCGGATAGAGATCCCAACCTCTCTCATTCTTAAGGTATGGAGCTGACTAGAACCTAGAGGGACTCTTGGCATATCAGACTAGGTATACTAGACTATAGCATACAGCACTTACTTCTTACCTTGTCCTACACTTAGGTACACTGGGGTAGAATTAGTTAGAGAACACATCGTATGAGTACTCGCATTTTTAGCCTATGTTATTTTTGTATATGAATATATGTGTCATAGCTAAAAGATAATGCTAGCACATTATTATTTCTTTCTACTGTTTACGCCGTACATAATATATCTAGCATACTGTCTTATGATTGTAACAGCACATATCTCTTACACGAGAAATAAGACTGTTCAATAAATCCTTTTATTGAAATGGCCGTCTACTCTTTCTGTGCAAACTCTGCAGAAACTAAGCATGCACAATTAGCTAAGTGAAACTGGTTTCTGTTTCACCGATTCTGAGAGTGTTCCGATTCTACAGGTAAACAAAGTTGTCATGTTCATGCGGTTGCCAGAAACTACTCCCTTCTTGTTTCACAAGGAGTTTCTAGTGGCCTCTGAGTTAGCTGGCACACAAAGTAATTCAGTTTAATATACTCGATAGGGGGATACTGACCTCAGTACTATGCCAAAACTATAGTGTATATTATTCCAATGTGCAGAGCCTATTAGGGAAATAGGAACTACACTACACTCCGCTGTCCTTCTCATGCCAAATAACTGACTAATATCCACCACTCAAATTACTTTCATATTTCACAATACAAATTCACAACTAATCCTTTATGGGTTTCCGGAGTAGCGAGCTACTCGCCAAAAAACAGTGCTTCAACACCCCATAAGGGGTACCAAACGCTATATAAATACAAACCCACTTCTATCCTTCCGCTATCCTTCTGAATCCAAATAACTGACTAACCTATCCACCCCTCAAATTACTTTCATATTTCACTATACTAATTGAACACTAATCCTTTATGGGTTAGAGAGTAGTGTGCTACTCGCTGAAAAAGCGCTTCGATGCCTAGTTAGGGGTAGTAAGCGGTATATTAATGTAATTACAATTCAATATATCTGTCTCAAAAAATCTCTGCTGTCTTTCACATAGGAGGGTAGGTTCTTCACATGTTCCTGTAGAAAAAAGTATATGCATTTTGATGTGTTCCACAATAAGGCGCCCTGGGCCGAGGTTATTGGGCGTCCTGGAAGTACTGCATCGTTTCTGTGCACTTTTGGAATCGAATACATAGTTGGTATGGTTGGATTATAATTTAGTAAGAACTGTAATTCATCGTGAGTGATGAGACCATCATTCCACCATCCCTCAAGCTCTTTGCTGTAATCTTGTTGGATTTGATTTAGTGTATTCTGATTGCAGCTTACATAACTCTTGTCATTTAGCTGACTGTAAGCCTCTTTTACACACATATTCAATGCCCATAATAGTTGCCTTTTTTCTGTATTTTATTGACCAGATTTTTTCGATAGGTGCTGATGTCCTCTTTCCTCTCTTGTGATTTGCCTCTGTATGGATCTTTTTGACCCCTTCTGTAACTAGAACGTGGAAAACATTTATAGCATCCTTTGCAATGTTTGGGAAAATGAAAAGTACCCCCTGCTGTACATTATAAAGATATTACAAGCCACGGAAGGAGTTCCATGTTCCATGACCATAAAGATGAACAAGGCTAAAAGCCAAGTTCCTTTATAAGATTAAGGAACTCTCAGGTGACTTATAATATCCTTATCATAAACAGGAAGGCGTTCTTTATCCCATATTATACCTGGTTACACCATTATCTTTCCCACAATACACTTAAAGTCTTGGTGCGTAGCTCTTTCATATGAAAGAAAGAGCAAGTGGGCAAATAAGAAGACTTAAAATTAAATCTCTAGTGCAAATGCATGCACATCAAAGAAGCTGTTAGATATATTGCAAAAAAATTGGAATCAGTTTAATACAAATTAGTTTTTTTAAAAAGCTGCAGTAACCTGGAATGTGCAGAAACATGCCAAAAGATTTCACTTTTCTATAATTACTTGAGGGGTGCAAAAAATAAACATATTGCCATAAATATCTCCTTTCTACTTGTCGTTTATAGCTAGAAAAACAAAGCAGAAGAAAGAAAAGCAACGTTTCAATTAGTTCCTTAATCAGCGGCTTTAATTATGCTCCCTGACCTTACCAGCCTTTCCCCTTAGCTGTTGGCTCTGGCAGCAGGTATTGTGATGTCAGAACTCAACTGTAACAAGTTATTACAGTTGAGCTCTGACGTCATTTGTTTATAATAGGCAACTGGGTGCATTACAAATATAATCACAGATGGATAACGGAGGATTCAAGAAATGATTTTCACAAAGGGGTTCTGAGTGACATGATATAGACAACGAAAGTGAAGCTAGAGTTGTCATGATGTCACTCAGACCCCGAAGGTGAAAAACATCCCTTTTAATAGCTTTTTTACCCATCTATAATTTCATGTTATGTAAGTTCCGCTAAACTCTTCTGTCCCTGCTTTTAACTGCTGTGCAGGAGAAAAGGAGTCATGGGGAAGCTATAGATATGGCCTTTCCTCCTCCCTGTCCCAATTGTTTTTTTTTTAAAGCCCTGACCTCCTGTCGCCTACCCCCACCACTCTCTTTGCCTTCCTTTTCTTCTCCTTCAGAAGCTGTGCACTCTGCATTTCAGTGCTGCTCTGACAGGGTCTTACAGAGCCAAGCCAAAGCAGCCTGGAATTCCTTTATGACGTAGTAAGAGTGAGTTACGAGATCTGTAACTGACTGTTACTATGTCACACAGTGAATTATCACATTTAGAATCTGACATTTATGCTAATGGCTATCGGTGAGAGACATATATAACAAAGAAATCAGAGGCAGGTATTTATACAGGGACTGCAGATTCCCCTGTATTACAAAATAGTCTTTATTAGAACATTGGAACGTTGGCAGCTCCATTGAAGACAATGGAGCGCTCCGGGCTAATACTGGCTGGTATAAGCCCGGAGCTCCAACATTCCAATGATTGTCTTTGTTCACAGCTCTGGCTGTGAACAAAGACTTCAGGGAGCCGGAGGGGATTTGAATCCCCTCGCGCTCCCTGAAGGGCTTCGTTTTGTTAGAACATTCTGCCCTCTAGTGGCAGAATGTTCTAATAGCCTTATAGCCCTTCGTAGCAGAGCTATACCGCTGTTAATGTCCCGCTGCTGTTGTTAAAGTCCCTCGCCTTCGGCTCGGGCCTTTAACGCTGCAGCGGGCCATTAACAGCCGGTATAGCCCGCTACGGCGGGCTATAAGGCTATATTAAGTGTTAAGTATAAATAGAATGTAGAATAAATAACACTGTGGCACAGATAAATCAGAAGGAAAGTAAATAATGAAAATGAACAGAATATACACCCTAAAGTTATTTATCGAACATTCCTAATATATTACTCTAATCTCCCTATTGCTCGTGTCATGCTGAGCCAGGTAACATCTCCATGCACACCTGCTGCAGACCTGATAGTCCTCAGTGTAGTGTCCCTTCAGGCAGCTTGCCTCCCAGTATTCCATCACTCTCTGCCTTCACTGACTGATAGGAGCTTATACCCTAAAGACCATAGTACCCCTGGAACTGGTGGGGCACCTTCGTCTCCGAATCCCATGCTGGGTTAAGTAGGAATAGCAACATATACAAGGCACTGTGTGTTCACTGGAGGCCTCAGAGATGTTGGGATATGTTGCAAACGAGCCCAGGAGTTCAGAAATCAGACACCCAACAAGGACAGATTAGTTGGAACATTTTACCTAAGCAGACGAAAGAATAAGCAATATAGAACATTTTACCTAGAAGCTGCAGCTAATAATGAACAGTGTGGAAGTGAAAGGAATGTGGCAATGCACAGACAACATAAAAAGGATTATTCTGCAGGGTAGAGCACAACTAGTCCTTAATTACCTCACACTAGAAGAACAAGCACAGTTTAAGTTAATATATATATTAAGGCCTAATGCCAGTGTTAATATACATTAAGGTTACAACAAAGGGGCCTGAGAATATACCACACCCCTGTCTTGTGTATAATATTTCAAGCGGCGAGTAAAACTAACATCCCCATCATGACAAAAGACAAAAGGGAAATACGAACTTGACAGGATGAGAAACTGTAAAAAAATAAAACTAGGGAAGTGTAGAAGTAGTTAAGGTTTAAACTTTCAACCCCCAGCCTTCAGTCAAATTACATAGATGGAATATTAGGGCAAGCGCCTGTGATTTCCATTCTGGAATACAACCTACAAAAGATGCATGTCTTGTCCAGGAGGTCACAGAGTTACTGGACAATACCACATAGCTTTCGAAAATCAAAAGTTTTAATTTCTATTAACACAAGAAATACAAAAAGAAATAATGTACACAGTTTAACACAGCATAGCCTATTTTGAGAGTTAACTTTCAACAAAAGATGTTTAAGTCTTGAAGATATGTCGGTTTCCTGGAACCTCACTAACCATACAAATTTCTAAAATCTTTTTTTAACGTGAATGAATCTTTCATAGATGGGGAACAACCAAGGTTGGATCGATGATGCACCATGTCTTGAGATCCTGGGTATATACATTTAGAAACTCTACTCAAATTCCATATTCTGCAATCAGAAAACTTAACTGCGGGGATATCCACCAGGTTCAACTCAAGCAATATAACATTCTATTTTACAAGCTAAGGCTACTTATTTTTATGGAAAGATTCTGAATTCAACTAACAAATCTAAAGACATATTTGCAATTGTTTCTGAATTATCTAATCCTGACAGAGTGGCGGTAGAAATACCCGCTACTCAATCTTTTTGTGATGAACTTAATTCCCTTTTTATTGATAAAATGTTTGCTATGAAAGCTAGTATCCATTTAAGTACCCCTTCTGGGAACCTACCTGTTACAACTAGGAATCCCTTTTCTGTGACTGAACTTCCCAATATTAGCAAGGAACTCTTCCTTAACTTGCATCTTAAAGTAAAATCTGTCTCACCCTCTGATAGCTGCCCTCCTCAAGTTTTAAAAGAAGCATTCTCTGCATTCCCTGATCCTGCTTTATCCTTTCTCAAAGATTCATTAACACACGGCCTCATTCCCGGAGCCTTTAAGGAAGCAATTGTGGACCCACTCCTTAACAAAACTGGTGCAGATCCATTTGTTTTGACTAACCACCCTCCCATTGGCCAGTGTTGGAAGCTCATGTTGCCAACTGTCTCTGTTGTTTTCTTGAGCAATGCTGCTTCCTTGACCCTCATCAGGTGGGCTTTCGCCCGTCCCATCCAACTGAGGCAGTATATCTGACCGTGCTGGATGAAATGAGGGAAAAGGCTGACAGGGGCACTACACAGGCACTTGTGCTTCTTGATCTTTCATTGGCCTTTGACACGGTCAACCATTGTATTGAGGCCAGAGGTATTCAGGGACCAGTGTTTAAATGGTTTGTGCTTTTTTGAGAAGATCGCTTACAGTCAGTTTGACTTCCCCCTTTTGGTTCCCCTGATGCTGTCATTGACCATGTCATGAATGATGTAATATGTGACATCATCAGCAGTGGATTGCGGGCGCACGAGTTATAGTGAGTACAACTAACTATAATGGAGGAATTTCAGTGGTTTTGTATGAGTGAAATGTCCAGCTAAATATAACAGCCCTGAAACCTATGTTTTTTTCAGTGAATATATATATATATTCACTGAAAAAAACAGAGGTTTCACACATGTTATAGTTAGCTGGACATTTCACTCGTATAAAACCATTGAAATTTCCCCGTTATAGTTAGTTCAGCTAACTATAACTCGCGCGCCCGCAATCCACTGCTGACGACGTCACATATTACATCACTCACGACATGGTCAGTCACATCACTCATGACATCACTGATGACATCTCAAATGACATCACTGATGACATCACTGATGACATCATCCATTGAGTATGTGTTTCTGAACAATTTTAATATGTTTAATATATATAGGGAAAGGCCTGTTGAAGAATGAGTGGGTGTACAAGTGTGTAAATGGATGATTTTCTGTGGTGCGTAACATGATTCTATAAGTGCGTCATTAAATGTATCTTACTGCAGACTAGTGACTAAACTGTGTAAATGTCTGTATGTGTCTGTATGTTGGTGTATAAGTGGCTGCATGGTTTTGTGAATAGCTATATGAGTGTCTATATAAGTTATTGATTGCTTGTCTCAGTATCTGTATGGGTTCCTGAGTGTTTGTGTGGGTAAGGTGTGTGTGACTCTATGCATAGATGTGTGAGTGGGTGATTCTATGGGTGCATGGTTTTAAGAGTGCATCTGTGATGGACTGTATGGTTGAGTGAGTGTATGTATGGGTGTGTTAGGGATTGAATGTATATCTCAGTGGTACATTTGTGACTAACTACACATGTGAAAGGCAGTATATGTGCGTGTAAGAGTATATAAGTGGGTAGATGTGAGAGTGTGTGATTGTGAAAGTGACTGTATGGATGAGTGTGTGCTTGTATCAATGATTCTATAAGAGTGTAAGAATGTGATACTATTTTTATGAGTAAGTGAACTTGAGTGTGTATAACCGCATAGGTGAGTAAATGGGAGTGTGATTATTTGCATGAATGAGTAGGTGTAAGAGTAGCTCTATGGATACTTGTTAGTGTGTGAGTGTCTATATAAGTGTATAAATGTATATGATAGTTTTGTATGGAGTGACTGTAAGTATGAGTGACTGTACAGGTGAGTGAGTGGAGGTGTATGAAGACCTAAGAGTTAATAAGTGGGTATGTAGTTATTGGTATTGCAGTATGTATGGTTTTGAGAATGGAACTCTTAAATTTTGAGTCGGTGTATCAAAGGTTATATTAGGTGTGAGAAGATGTGGTAATTTATCACATGGATGATGTCATCAGTGATGTCATCAGTGATGTCATTTGAGATGTCGTCAGTGATGTCATGAGTGATGTCACTGACCATGTCATGAGTGATGTAATATGTGATGTCATCAGCAGTGGATTGCGGGCGCGCGAGTTATAGTTAGCTGAACTAACTATAACGGGGAAATTTCAATGGTTTTATACGAGTGAAATGTGCAGCTAACTATAACATGTGTGAAACCTCTGGTTTTTTCAGTGAATTTGCAAGGTTTTTAAAATGCTAATTCCTAACTCTAACGTGTGTGAAACCTATGGTTTTTTCAGTGAATTTGCAAGGTTTTTAAAATGCTAATTCCTAACTATAACGTGTGTGAAACCTATGGTTTTTTCAGTGAATTTGCAAGGTTTTTTAAATGCTAATTCCTAACTATAACGTGTGTGAATTTGTAAGGTTTTTTAAATCCTTTTTTAAACAATATGCTACCTATGTATATAATCATTGATTTACTGTATCCTGCAATATAGAAAGGTTCACCTTTTTTAAATAAATGGTTAGATATAGTTGAATAACATAGTTAATATATTCTACAAACCTTTATTTTTTTATTTTATTTTTTTTTAGGATTTTTTTCCGTGCGCGTACGTTAAGCTTACGGTACGCGCACGGTATGCTTTATGTATGTTGCTCATACATAATATTTATGCTCCGTGTGCGCATGCGTACGCGATTTATGTACACGTCCGTACTTCCTATGCGACGCGTAAGCGCGCGTGCCTCTAATGCGCATGCGCGCGTGCGCGCGTGCGCGTGTCTTATGTGCGCACATGCGTACTTTTACCGTGCGCGTACGGTAAGCTTACGGAGCGCGCACGGTAGGTCATGTGATCCAGAAACAACACTTTTCATTGGTTTAAACTTGTTTCATTTCCAGAAACTTCCAACACCACACCCATCCCCCTCATTACTGCTTGTGATTCCCTAGGAGAAGGAGCTGAATTGTCTTTGGGATACAATGGCAGAGCAGCAGTCCTCTTCTGGGAGTGAGCAGGGCAGCAGCATCATCAGACAGAGAAGGAGGAAACAGAAGAATTATTTTGTTTGGGAATATTTCACATTTTCAGAGGGGCAGAAAAAGGTAAATGCTCCATTAGTCACCTGCTCACTTTGTGAGCGTGTCTTATCTAGAGGTAATCCAAGGAAGAAGTATTCCTTTGGAAATTACACTATGTTTAGACACATTAGGGATGTACATCCCAGGACTTTTGCTCAACATACTGAAGCAAACCCTCCAGTAAGTCACCCGAGCACATCCGCAGAAGCTCAGCCGAGTACATCTTCGGCAGCTCAGCCGAGCACTTCCTCTGCGGTGGGAGCATCACCCTCTCACCCTCTTCTGCTCCTCTGGACATCTACCCTCGGTTTCAGAGAGTACATATAAGGTGCAACACTTGTTACTCTCTTATTGCTATGGGGGAATCTAGTATTCCTCTAATAGATAATAAGATTGAGCAGCACAAGTGCGGTCCCTTCTAATATTCCCATTCTTTCTTTCCTCTGTCCCTGTATTAACACAAGGGCTCTTTTAAGAGCCACCCTACCTCACAATTTTTTTGAAATTTATTTTATGATTTTTTTTAAATATTTTTTTACGTGCGCGCACCTTTTTTTTAAATAAAATATTTATTTCACCCTTCAATGTACTTGAGGGACCACAAGGGAAATGACAAAAGCAGAGTGAGGAGAAGTGAAAACAAGGGACTACGAAAGTAAATGTGTGATAAATACAGATATTTCAAACTTACCTGACCAACTTAATTATCATTAAATGGTTTTTTTAATTGTTAGAAAAAAGGATTCATTTTCCTAAAATTTCTTTCTCAATCTATAACAAATGAAAAAAAGTATTAATATTTATCAATACATTTTAGAATACAGTACACATATTTTCATATTTAACAAAGACATGTTTTGCCCTTTTTTTGCTGTTTTCAGAATATATTGAATTTCACTGCAAATTGTGAAACCAATTGCATTCATCACTTAACAGTGGGCAAAAATTTAACAATCTGAAAGATTGTTTAAGAAAAGCCCTGAATCTCTTCTCAGTAAAACATACCTTGATAGAAATATAATATATATAATAAAAATTTCATCTAACAACAATAACTATTTGCAATAAATAACGTCTGTAAATCTTGTTGCTTAAGCTCATACACCCAAATAATATCTGTCAAAGAAGTCTACAAGAGAAATTTTTACCTTTCCATGAGGCCAAATGGTAATTTTTCAATTCTTTTTGGATGAAATATCCAAAGGTAATCCAATAAAATCACAAAAAATGATTTGTTCAGATGTTGCAATTTGTATCTAAAATTTTGGTTTTAGAAAAAAGAAATAGGAATTTGGTAATTCTGCAGGCAAACGTTACTTGAAAATCAATTGAGAATCATTACACAGTGTCCAGCCTTTTTCACATTTAAGATAAACTGTGTAATGACCAGAAGTTATCGAAGGTCCATCATGGAAAATTATTGCAACTGCAACAAAAGTTTTTCCTGATATTGATAATTGTTTTCCTACAAACTTCTTTATAGAAGTGTCCAATTTTGTTCCATCAGCTCTACAACGTTGCATCATTAAAATTACATACTGTCCATACTTCTTTAAAAATAACGTTGAAAACATGTCTGATTTACATTTAGAACATTCCATGCTGTGATTGGCATCTTTAACTAATTTACTAAAAGTGACTGATTGACTCTCTGGTAATGTTAAATATATCAACATTAGAGCTGCATGTGTTCAAACAGTTTTCACAAGTATGTTCTCATTTATAAGAGAGACCAAACATATTTTCTATTTCTACCCCTTCATCTTCCAGTACCATAAGCATATACATCAAGAATTCCTGTGCATCTTGCTGGACATTTTGAGTAAACTGTGTACTTCCTGAACATACATCTAAAAGTTTTCTAACATCAGAAGCACTTTCTATTTTCGTTTTATCATTAGTCAGCTTCTCAAAAAGAAAACTCAGCAGAGAACAGAATCTTTTTTCATGATTTAGTATTATCTGCTCTTGCAAACTTTCAAGATAAAATACAACATTCAGCACTACATTAGCGTAGCAGTTGACACCAGAGCTATTTTCAAAATGACAACCAACAACCTCTTCAGCATTGTCCTTTTTCTTTTTGCTTGCAATCACATCACTCTCCTTTTGTTTTCTCTTCTGTACATCCTCATTACAGATATTCTCAATTCTCCTTTTCCGACAAACAACACGTTTTTCAAACACAGGATACTGACCTAAATGAGGAGTATAGCTTCTTCTTAATCTATTATATTCCTTTACACTATTTGCATCAGCACTAACTTTTGAGTCATCAAAGTCTATCATGAATAGACCAGATAATGTTTTCACTCGTGACAAAGCAACATATGCCATACCTTCTTTAAACACAGTTGAACCAATGTTTACAAAATCACTATCTACAGTTAATCCTTGAGATTTGTGAATAGTTACAGCATATGCTAGAGAAAACGGAAACTGCTTCCTACATACATATAAGTCTTTCACAAGCAAGAAACGAACTGAACAACGACAAATGTCTTTAACCTCTTCAATCTGATCAAATTGTATTTTTAAAAATTCAATTCCATTTTTTTTCTGGTATTTCACGAAACCCACAACTTTACCCATAGCTCCATTCACTAAACCTTTTTCTACATCCAAATTTCTTCTTAAAAATACTCGACAGTTCATACAAACATAAAGATTTTTTTCTAATCCAGCTGTTTTCGAAATGTTCTTCTCTAGAGAATCCAATTTATTTTTCAGTTTGCCTGTTAATGTAATAGTAATTCCTTCATGCTGAATTTTGTCCACTGCTTCCATTTTCTTAATCTCTTCCTTTTCCAATTTCAAAAGTTCCT
This sequence comes from Triturus cristatus, assembly GCF_964204655.1. Taxonomy (NCBI): domain Eukaryota; kingdom Metazoa; phylum Chordata; class Amphibia; order Caudata; family Salamandridae; genus Triturus; species Triturus cristatus. The sequence continues at coordinate 376,980,364 of NC_140579.1, read as the reverse complement.
CATTGAATATCGAGCATTCACGTAGTGTTGGCATTAAGCAGATTACAGTATTTTTTTCTGCAATGTTCTGGTATATTTTCTCTGCAACTATTTCTTCATTTGGAAATAAATTATGTAGCATCCGACTCTGTAATGCTTCTCTGCCAACTTCTGTAAGTAGTCCAATTCTGATATCTTTCAGAATACTTGCATAATGTTCATCGTTTGCTTGCCTCATATTGGTAATGAGTTCTTTGTACTCAAAGAATGACCAAATATTCGCATTACCAATACTTCCTAATGACTCCTTTGTGTCACAGTATTAAACACTGGTTGTCCTTTAACTGGAGTGAGCTGCAGAAGATTCCCAAAAACTATAACATGTTTTCCTCCAAATAACACATCATAGTCTCTCTTTAGAATTTGTTGCATTCTTAAATGCACAAAGGCAAGCATTAAGTTTGATACCATGCTTACCTCATCAATAATGAGAACTTGCATCTTCTTCAACACTCTTGAAACTTCGAAGCATGCTTCTCCTGTTAACTTGTGATATTCTATTTTGTTCTCATGCTCCACTGGTAACATTAGCAAGCGATGTAAGGTAATTCTTTTTATGTTATATGCTGCTAACCCAGTTGGAGCAGTAACAACACAAGACAAAGTTGAATCTGTTTTTTGCTGTAGGTAGCTTCGGATGACTTTAATTGAGAAACTTTTTCCAGTTCCAGCTTGTCCACTCACATACATCCTGATTGGTTGAAATGATGCACATGAGCACTCTTTCTTTTCATGTAGTAATCCATGATCAATTTTTTTTGTGACTTCTTCATAAATTTGTTTTTGTTCTTCATTCAGTTGCTGTTCCAAATATGTTAAATCTACTAAATCTTCCTGAGCTTGATTCATAGCTGTTTCCACTTCAGTCATTGCTATTGCAGCTTCATTTTCTACGATTGGTTGTCCTAGGGGATCTTGACTGAGTGTTCCAGAACTTTGGCTGTCTTGAGAACTGTCTCCAGCTACTTCAGCTGCAATTGTAGCTTCCTGTTCAATTTCTTCATTTAACATTTGCCCATAATTCGTGAAAGTACTGCATTCAATCGTATCTTTACATGCATTGAAGGAATCTTCATAGCTGTGAAAATCTCCAAGTAATTCATCCTCTGAACGCCATGGTTTAAACAGCTGTAAAAGTGCTAAGTGTTAAAATTCCTTCTTTTCAGTAGTGTCGCAACTCAGCTTCCTGTGATTAATCAAGCTTCCTTTTGTTTGCTTCACCAAACATCCTTCCTCACCAATGACTTTATATTTTCCATTGTTGATGTCTTCTGTGGCATTCCGTTTATAAATGTAGTTCTGCAGCACTTCATAGAGACACATGTTCTCAAGATGACGACTTCTTTTTGGGTAATATGTGTCCAACATGTTTGATTTCAAAATATCTGTACTTTCCAGGTCATTCTCTGCCAAATATTTAATTTCTCCAACAGATTTCAGTACCCGATTTCGCATTCCTGCAAGGCCTAAACTTACCCAAATTATTCTTCTGGATTTGGAGTACAGACTTGCAGATGATAACCTATCTGAGCATTCATAGGATCCAATTTCTCGATGCGATAACATCTTTAAACTGAAACTGTATAGCTTCTTACTGACAGTCTTCTCGTGAGAAATCTCTTCCCACATTTCCTTCAATTCCATTTTCTCAGATTTAGTGATGTAAGATGTGACATACCGAGCAACAGCAATAGAATTGTCAGCTACATACTGTATATCCATGTTAGCATTCCACATGGATAAAATGACTGGGTTGTAGTCATTTATATATTTTGACTCTTCTTTTCTTCTTAGGTTGTAGGTATTTTTAGGCGATTTTCTTGTAATAGTATGTCGCACAGCTGACATAAAACTGTTGACTCTTCCTTTTGAAAGAACAGGCCGTGGAAATCCAAATCGACATTTTGTGTAGAATTTGTCTTTACTCTTGTACTTTCGTCGACAGTATTTTCCACACCGATGACTTTGGAAACGTAAAACTTGCTCTTTTAAGTTTTTCTCTTCTGTGCTTTTAGGTATAGCCCATGTTGCATATTCTTCGATGAAACTTAAAACTGCATCATCAGAATCTGTTCCAATTTTTGGGGCATCCTTGATCCACAACAGCACATGAATATGAGGAGCACCTCTTGCTTGGTACTCTTTTCTCCCAAAAAAATCCACAACTTCTCCAAGAGGTGGATTTTTTTTATTGCAGATGAAGGACATCATAGCCTCAAATCTATGATTGAAATATCTGCAAACATTAACCGGATCCAATGAGCACAATTCTCCTGCTGTCTTGTATTGGATGTTTTCAAAATTTGAATTTGCCTCTCGAAGAAAATCCAGAAGATCATCCCAAGCGTACTCAGCACAGCTTAGGGTGAGAAACCATGTAGGAGTTCCTAAATTCCCTAACATACACTTCAATTCTCCATGGCGTCGGTACCAATATTCATTTGTCCCACGCTGACAAGCCATTAGATTAATCAATTGAGATTCCAAATGATCATCTCGCTGTTGCACTTTTTTCATAAAATCCTTTGCAGTCACATTACGTAGATGTACTCCAGTTTTCAGAATGTGATTTACTGCATAAGATAGTGCTGACAAGTCACTTTCAAATAAAAGATGGAACAAATAAGGAATACTTTGATGAGATCTGGGATCTTCTGCATATAATCTTGTAGTCCGATACTCAGAAGCAGGAATCTGTACTGGACGTTCATCATATCGTCCACCTTTTCCTGTAGGAAACAGCTGGGGAAAACAACGAGCTTCCAAGCTCTCCTCCCATACACTCACGGGAGTTCCTTGTGCTTTTTTCATCTGAAACAGATCAATAGTGTTTGCCATAACTTCTTTTGAATGAAGAGGATGTATGCTGAAATGTTCATAAATTTCTTCTTCTTTTGACTTATCCACTTTTTCAATTTGCCCAGCTGGTATTCCTGAGTCTGGTAGTAGAACTTCTTCATCTTCATCCATATAAATTGTTTCATACCATTTATTATTTCTTTTCAAATATAAATTTGCTCTTTGTACTTTTCGTACATCTACCAGCTCCTGCCAAATTTTCTTGTTCTTTGTTGGTACTCCATTAACCAGAATAACTAATGGTTCAGTTTCCAATCTATCTGCATCAATAGTTTCCATATTTTTTTTCAAATCCAATGGCAAATAGACAACTCTTCCTTTTAAACCTCTTTGTAAATCCGAAGGAGGTAATTTGCCTGTTCTGGGCTCCATACGAACTATAGTCTGAAAAGGATGGACACATTGAATGAGTATAGACTCATACATATTTAAATCACTAAGTTCTGCAGGAATTTCAACCAATTCTAAATTATTATGTACAGCTCTTGCTGGCATTTTATTTTCTTCTAACTTGTTATAACAGTATTTACAAATATGGTGATATTCACCCAAATCAAAACAATTTTCCAGAAATAAATATGTAGCAAAATCCAACCACTTAGTATTATTTTCTTTTTCACTTTTTTTATAGAGATCAACATACCTTGTTTAATTTTTATAATGGCTTCTACGGCAACAAATACAAGTAATATTTGGTCTTTCATTAGAGATGATAGTAAATTTTGTCATTTGATCTTCAACATTTTTACTAATAGTAGGTTCTACATTCTCTTCCACATTTTCTTCAATAACTGTGTCATTACCTGCACTTTCTTGTTCCGGACCAAAGTAACAAAACTGAATTTCATCAGTAACCTTCTCTACATCTGATACAGATCCACGGAACAGAGCCCTATTCAACTCATTTAACTTTAGTGCTGGACTTTTAGAAAAATACAATCTTCTCACAAACTTTCTCATTTCAGTATGATGAACTGCCAGCATCCTAAAATGGTGAAAAACACTTTGGCAAACTTTCCTAGAAAGACAAGCCAGAGAATGTCCTTGCAAACCAGTATTCTCTCTCACTCTACATCGATCTAGTCTTTGAAGCACCTTAATCTTCTGTTTTACACTTTTTTTACTATATTCTCTTAGAAATTCACATAATTTATCAATAGATTCCTGTCGTACAGTACAAATACTACTACAATTCCAAGTGTACACTGGGTCTTTAGGACGTCTCCCCATAACCTCATCAGCTATCACTTCTTCCTCATTTCTTGGAACCATTTTCTCCTTTTCCATTATACAACCATCTTTCACTTCATAAGCACGACCTCTGGTGTCAACTGCATGCAGCAAACTATTACTTTGAAGATAACTCTCTTCATTAAAAAATGGTTCAGTACTTGAACTATGCATCCATTCTCCTAAAAACACTTTACAAAAGTTATCTCTTTTCACTACTCTTTTCGTTTTGCTTTGTGACTTCATTACATTGACCATTTTATCTAATGTACGGACCCTGTTCAAAATTAAAATGAATAGTTTTCTTTCTAAATCTAAAGCCTTAGCTACAATTGATTCAATATCTTTTTTCGCTTATAAAATTTCGCTTTCTTCTTATATTTTTTCACATCCTTTAGCAAATTGGACATCACTCTTCTCTGAAACATTTTTCTACGAATGTCTTTAAATGCTGTTTTTCTTTTTAAGTCAATCTTTATTGCTTCTAATTGTGCATTAGCATTTTGTAATTTCTCACTTTTGTCCTGTTGTTTTCTACTTGAAACTCTATATGCAGTGGGGACATTTTTCAAATTTGTTCTTTTTTTGAAGATATTTTTAAAAAAATCCTTGGTTTGCTTACCAGAAGACTTTTTCATTTTTCCAACATGAGGATCTTCAACTAATTTGGGTCCTCCAGTTGTCTTCAAATATAAATGTTTTTTCTGTTCTTTTCTCTTCCTTGATTTTATAGGCATCTTTAACTTATTTCACTGTTGTTCAGCAATACCTGAAAGAAACTAAAAAAAAAATACCTTTATGTAATTTAAATTTATTACTATATTTTTTTTGTGCTTTTCAAATATTATAATACTATCTACCCCTTTCCTACAAACTGAAAAACACAATAAAACCATCACGAATTAAAGCTTCCCCTTTCCTACGAATGTAATTCTAAAAGAATCAGATTACCACAAATTAAAACTCAGACAACAATTCCTGTGTGTGCACTCATATTGTGTTTCTAGGCAGAAAACGAAATTTGATTTGCAATTTGAAAGCACACTTACTATTGTGGTAGAGCAAGTGATAGCTACTGTAACAGTCTGACACATTTTCATTATTTCTTTCAGAAACAGAAAACAGCACTTGCCCAAACAGCTATTTGAGACCATGAACATGTGCAACCTGAATGACATACTACAATCTACCAAAGAAAATGTGCCTTGGTGATGTTCAATGTATTAGCGTTACTCACTGCTATCTGAAACATTACACAGCGCTGAATAGTAAGCATGACTGTACATGAGAAACAGCTTGCTCTCTGCTAAGATTGTCCTTATGGAGACTGTCTACTGTCAGGTGGAAAAGAGATCTGCATGGACGCTTGCACAACTGCATAAACATTGGAGACATGTATGTAACACTACATGTGTGGTAAGGGTTAATTGGACTTTTGAACATGTACAAACTACATGACCCATTGCAGGAGTGGAAGGAAAATCTACCATGTTGATGTCAAATGTGTTTGCATTGCCCTCTCATTTGGGCTCAATGCTAGCCATCACAGTTCAATAAAACAAGCTGCCCCTTTCCTACGAATGCAATTCTGAAAGAACCAGAGTAACACAAATTGAATCTCTGAGAACAATTCCTGTGTGCGCACAGACTCATGGTGTGATTCTAGGCAGAAAACGAAATTTAATTTGCAATTTGAAAGCACACTTACTACTGTGGTAGAGCAAGTGATAATTACTCTAACAGTCTGACACATTTTCATTTTATTTAACAGAAAAGAGCACATGCCCAAACTGCTTTTTGAGACCATGAACATGTGCAACCTGAATGACGTACTACACTCTAGCAAAGGAAATGAGCCTTGGTGAGGTTCAATGTATTAGCGTTACTCACTGCTATCTGAAACACGACACAGCGCTGAATAGTAAGCATGCCTGTACATGAGAAACAGCTTGCTCTCTGCTAAGAGTGTGCTTCTGGAGACTGTCTACTGTCAGGTGCAAAAGAGATCTGCATGGACGCTTGCACAACTGCATAAACATTGGAGACATGTATGTAACACTACATGTGTGGTAAGGGTTAATTGGACTTTTGAACATTTACAAACTACATGTGTGGTACTTTGAAATTTGGGACCGCGTAGGAGGCAGGGCCCTACCCCTGTTTATTCCGGTATTAGCGAACCGCAAATGGCCAATACGGTATGTACAAGTACTTTGCATAACATTTCATTGATAAATATACTATGTATACAATGTTATGCATTGGATCCGTGGGTTCCATCTTGGAGCGGTGGCCATCTTATAGTTGCCCTCACATAGGCTACACTTGAAGAACAAATACAGGCCTCTAGAACACATGCGCCTTCCTTTCACTTCTCTGTGACCTGTGCGAATTGGCTCCACCGCCCCAGGTCAGTCCGGTCCCACGAGCTGCCCGTCCTACGGCCACCTGTGCTTAGCATCAGGGTTTGACACACCATAAAGCCTTTTCATCCCACACAAGCCTCCGGCTAATCTCTTTCACACCTGACTGTTCCTGCTTTATGGCCTGTTTTGCAAACAGGAGCTGCCCGTAATTGTTGGGGTCTGCTGATATCTGATGAGGGATCTGAGCCTCGCTGGGTAAATAATTGCGGGCTGGCTGAACTGAAATGTGGGATTGTAATCATGACTCTGCTTGTTCTTTGAAGTAAAATATGTGAATGACCAACTGCAAGAGAAGGGCGGTGTTGCCCAGAGCGTAATATTCTGTATAAAAGAGAAGACTGGTTTTTGTTGTGCAGACTGCCTCATTCAGTTGCTAAGGCTTCTGTGCGACGTAGTCTCACTCATTTGAGTTTAATAAAGATGGCTTTTCATATTTCAGCTTCTTTGCCAAGTTCTTTGTTATATTACCATGAGAGTGGAATTTTCAAATACCACAACAGGAAGTACTCAAAGTCATAGGGTGCTACCCCTGGCACCTCTGGGGTCTCAAAAATCAGAGTACTTCAGTTGGCGCCCAATGTTGGGCTCATCAGCGAAGTGACTTCTTGTGGGAGTGATCTTGTCAGGAGACTGAAATCTACTGAGGAGGACAGAACAGGACTCTACCAAGAAGGTAATCTGTGCACAGGGATTCTGGAGATTCTTTTATGCAGCCCAGTATATTTCTGATCTTCCTGATTTTGATCCTACACATGATGTCACTCCTGCATGAGAACCCTTTTGGCGTGAGTATTATAAAAGACCGTTTAGTCATGTAGAACTTGGCAGTTAGAATTTGGGTAACATTTTGATTAGTAAAAATAAGAATTAAGTATAAATGGGTCGCTCCCAGTCCTTTGGTTCTTTGGGTCTTTAATTTGGTTATCGCAATTACCAAAGTCGAGGGGTTGGTTTCTTTGTTTTTGATTTGGTCATTGCAGTTACCATAGTCAAGGGTCTCGTATATTTGCGAGTGTATTGGTAGAGATAACCCCTTGAAGTTTGAAGCTAGATTAGTGAGCTATAAGATGCCTGATCTTAGCAAATTTGGAAATGTAGCTTCGGAACTTTGGTGTATATGTTTGAATATGCGAATTGCAATTTGTGTAGGCAGGTAATGAGGAGATATTTCTCCATTTGGTTTCCGCAGTGTTTTTGGCATGCCTGTTTGTAAGCTCACATAAAAAAAAAATGTGTTGCTTTTTTGGAAGGTACCATAGTTAAAATCGGTTAGATTTGAAAACATATTTCTTCCTTGGTGATTTTGTATCCCCAGGGAATTAAAATATGACATAATACAAAACAAGGATCCTTTGTTCTGCGCAGTTTTATGAATGAAGATATGCAGAACGATTTTGTTGGTGTTCTGCTAGCCCAAGCTAGTGAATTGAGCGTATTCACTACTTCTTGGAGATACATCAGTCTGTTGGGCTGTTTATGCAACCTTTTGGAACACTATTGAGAAGCGTTTCTTGTAAATATGACTTACAACTAGTATTTGCAAATGGTTTGGTTCAAGTATAGTCTGTGAGCTGTTCTTTCTTTCTGTCATGCGTTTTGATTTGTAAGTCAACTGTGTGTTTAAATGTCTATGTGGTTTTCTCATTAGTGCAACTTCTGTAAGTTTATTGCGACGGCGCTATTTATGAAAAATGGCGAAAGCACGCTGTATTGTCTGTTTGACCCCCTTTCCGTTTATGTCTGAAATGAGCTCAATATGTGTTTGTGGGTCTTTTGATGTTTTCAGTCTGTTAAGTAAAATGTTGGTTAATTAATATCAAGTAGAAACTTAGGAAAAAAATGCAGAAATGAACGGTGTGATGTGCTAAAATAGCTATATGTTGCGCTTTAATTTATAGAATGAGCAATTGTGCACATATACAAAATTGCCGTTAAATGCTTAAAGGATATATTTAGAAACACATTCAATAGATATAAATAAGGCCCCAAAAACGAAATTATCTATTTTTGCAAAAGTAACTAAATTTACAGCATTTTCCTCAGATGCATTGTATTAGATGTTCACAGGCAAACTTTTCAGCTGCAGTATATTTGAGAGAATGTTCATCCAGCCAGCACCTTCCCAGTTAAACACGGGTGGAATTTTGCATAACCGTCCTTTTAAATGAAAGTGGCGCAAAAATGTGACGCGTTTCAAATTGGGCTTATGCGCTTAGGCTTGTGAGTTAAATGTGTCCAAAATGATAGGCAATGGATGCAGCTTGTTTTTTTATACATGGAATTATCACAAAAACGAATAATTGGGATTTTTTTTATTATTAATCATGGAAAAATTATTTTAAAAAAATAAGTGCTTTTCAAAATCGTTTTTTGATATTTATAAAGCTTAATACTCATACTATGACCTCCTAGCATTAAAATTTGATTTGAGTTGTGTTGCATCACTAAAATGGCAAGCATTCGTGTGTACAATTTTCCCTTGGCGCAGGCAAGCTCATTTTTATAAAGTATAAGTTATTATTTCCAATGCCTGACTCATGGGTTATGTAATGGACATTCTGGTAATGCATATTATGCAAGAAAATTGTAGGATACTCATTTTTTAATGCCTAAAATATCAAAGTCGAATTTGGGTAAAAGCGCTGTTTAAACGGCATTTTCTTTCATTCAGAGTACTTTTTAAAGTGTCTCAGGCTTCTGTAAATACATACATTTAGGTTTGATATATATTTACAGGTTGTGCCTTCTTATGATTCAATGAGTTAATATGCCAGTACAACGGCTTGTTTTAATATCAGGGTTGAAGGTTCTAACTTCAGCTGGGCCTACTGAGAAGTTCATTAATTTAAAGTTGATGAAATGTGTACCATTGCATAGGATTGCAACAAGCATTTATTCTAAAAACTGGTATGTGTGTTATTAAGTTTTGCGAATTATTCACAGTACATGTAGTTTAATAATCTGGGAATAGGGATAATTTTTTTAGCGTCTAAAAAGGAGAAATTATTTTTCAAAATAGAGTGAATTATTGCAACTTAGGAGGAATTAGGAAGGCCTTCTGGCTTTGACAAATTCAGAGTGGCAGAAGCTGGGGGCTGGGAGAGCTGCAGAGGCTGGCTCGGTCACGCTGCTGAGATGCTATCTTTAGTGTAAACAATGGAGTAGGCTGCCACATTGACATTTATGACCTTTTAAATTAGGGCCTTGCCTCTGTGGAATGCGGAATGACCTTGCTACACGGGCCTCTAAAGCTGGGGTTTCTGGTTTCTCCATAACAACATCACTAAAACTAAAGAACTTAATTCCAAAGGGAAAATATAGAAAAGGGGTTTTCTTTGAAAGCCCAAACATCATGTTAAATGCTTTGCAGAACTGATACATTTGTGTTATTTAACAGAAAACTAAGTGTTGCATTAAGTCTTAGACAGAAAACAAGATGCAGCCTTTTTCAAAAAACATTTTTTAAGGCTACATGCCTACGTGAGAACGCATTGCCAATTAAGACTTCTTTTTCACAGTGGAAATTGTAGGTGCCAAATTAATATGGAGTGTCATGTAACGATTTTTACTTTCAGAAAGGTAAAACTACGGTGGCTTGATGTTGCAAGGACTGACAAGAGGGTAACAGTTGAGTAATGGAAATTTATTTTTGTGTATTTGGTCCTATCATGAATTGTTCTTGCTGGTCCTGTACGTTAGAAGAGAAACAGTAAAGTTATATTTGACAGCAGATTTCCATTGCCTGGTGATCTGCTGTCAAAAGGAGGGTAAGGATTTTAAACCTGACAAATTAAACAGGCCCAAATATTGGGTTTTGGGCTGCAGTTTTACAGTGCATAAAGTACATGACATGGTGTTTGTGTGTCACCGCTTACTCACATATGCTATTGAAATTTGTCTATGCTTTTTGTGCTTGATATACAGCAAGTATATCTGATGGCTTGACGTTTTGTGCATTTTTTATTTTTTTTTGCATGTTTTTGTTGTTTTTGTTGCTGGTTTTGATACTATTACAAGTTTACCTGTGTTGTGAGGGGATGGTCATGACGATGCCCATCGCTACACAACAGTTGGTTGAACTTGTTCTGGCTACTAAATTCCACAGCTAATGATATTTCATGCTGTGAACATGAGAGACGACACTTTACCAGTGCATGTCTATTTGGCTATAATTGTATTGAAGGGAAATAAAAGAGATATACAGGATCAAAGTGTGTCACCTGTAGTTAGTCACGTTACTGCCCCTTCCCTTAAAGGAACAGGCAGCCTTACATTTATGTATCCTTGATTGGACCTAAGGATGAAATTATAGATCTGTGACTCAAGGTGGCCTAATTTCTATATTACATTAGTTAATGATGTTCTGTTTCCTAAGTAGCATATGGCTCTTGCTCCTTAAAAGAAAAACCAGGTTTTCATATTTTTCCCTGAAGAAGGAACTGGAACATTACCTAGGGTTACCGTATATGGTGTAGTCGCCAGCGGTAGAGTTAAAATTTGTGTAACTTTGGCCTTTTGTGTATCATCCGTACTCTTGATGTTGTGTCACATGCCTGACTATCATCCAAATAATTTTTGTTCTTCCTATAGATTTTTTTTTTCTTTTGTTGCTTCTCCCCTGACCAATGTCGCATTATGCTTAGTTATTGGGGATTTTAGTTGTGTCCTAGTTCCAATTCCCTTTTCCGTATTCCTTTCACCAGTCAGCCCATTTATTATTGTAGGTGTATTGTTCAGGTACACATTTCCAGACTACAGTGATGTACCAGGGACCCCCATATTATGTATAATTCCCTTTTGTATGACCAGACTGGTTTTCAAGAATTTTCCTTAGGCCTGCTTCAATGTTTTCCAGCCTGACTGTTAGAGTAGCGATAGACTGGTTAACTGACTCAATATTATAGTAAGACAAGTTTTCCATCTCAAAAGGAGATATCTTACGTTTACTTTTTGAACATGACGAATTTTCAATGTCTATTTTTTAATGTGGTTTTTACCCTTTTGTTCCTGCTGCTTTAATTTTTGGTGGGATCAGATGTGTTCTAATCATGCAAATATCAGGACCCTCTAGTTCTTGTCTTTTGTTTGCATATTTGACTATTAGCCTGTGTATTGCATATCGCACCTGATGTGAAAGTTTTCTACATGCCCATGATAATCTGTACCATGTGATTTCTCTATTGAGATGTTCTAGATAAGGAATTTAGGAACACCTAGATGTAATCATTGAGAAAAAAAATGTGTTTGCCCCATTACACAATGCCACCATATGTGAAGACATCCATGTAGATAGAATTCTCGTGTAGTTATCTACCCTTAGATGATGGAGGCTCTCACACGGAAACCCAATTGAAAAGATTAGAGACGCTGTTTTACCTACTGCCTTTATATTTGTATTGCTTTTTGAGAATGACAGTGTATTCTAGACCAAAATTGTCCCATGGCGTGTGGCCACTCCTTTGAAAGACCGCAGGCCACCTGTTTGCAGTCCCCTTGTTATACAATGAACTGTTTAAAGCATCGCACTTGCTTCATCAGAAGGCGTTCAACATCAGAAAAGAAGGAGGAGCTGGTTTTGCCACAGAACCAGAATTTCAGTGCACAAGAGCGCCTGTCATGTGCTGGTAACCTCTGACAGTGTGCAGTCCCTTGAGCCCCTTGGCCTGAGTTTTTGGCCACACACCCCCCTCTTTTTCCTTTGCTCCAATGGAAGTGCAGTGCACCGGCGGATCCAAGATTGACAAAAGGCACTAATTCTAGGGCCCATGAAAGAACTGCCCGAGCGTCCTCTGACACTGAATGATGAGTGTTGGAGCCTGAGAATGGTCCCGGGTCTGCACGAGATGACCTATGCCCTTGATCAATGGAGAGCACACTACCTGTAGTGCCTGTCGCAAAGGAAAGATACTGGCGCACTGCCTTGAGACATTGAGACTCTCGAGTGAGCTGTGGGTGTTTGCCAGGAGGGCACTCCAACTAAGCAGTACTTTTCTCATGTAAGGCTTGAATGAAGAGGCCCATGCAAAAGAAAACAACAGAAGAAGATTTGATGGACAATAGAAGCCTGCCAGACAGGCTTTTTGAACGGACTCTGGGCATAGGTGGTTTCACAAGAGGTTTCCGTGTGATTGTATAGAGTAGGTGTTAAGGAGACAGATTGTTTTGCTGGCATTGTTTTAAAGTACTATTCTGTTTAGTAAAAACAGAATGAAGTCCATTTTCTGTGGAAAGAGTACCCCCTTTTTCACCTCAGAGCATTGATGAGGGTAACCACTGTTTCACCTGAACATACAAAACAAATCACTGAATTGCATAGGAGCCCTAAAAATGTTACTAGATAGTTTTAGGATTTGCTTTCTGCTTACGGTTGTGAAAAATTACTATTTCATTTGTAATAGTGGTCACTACTTTCTCCCGTTGCCTATATGTTCTTAATAACGTGTTTTCTAGTATCTTTTTTAAACATGACGTTGTCATTTATGGGTGGGATTGTTTTTCTCTACCCAATTGACTTCTGCACCCGCTTCCCAACCTATGTCTTTTCCCACTACTGTTTCTTTGCACTCTTTTCACCCTTTTCCTGAACATGAGCAGGTTAGAAGATCAGAATTCGTAAGCAATTCTTTTGTACAGCTTCTGCATCAACACTAGTTAGTAATGACCATCACTAATTATTGGGTGTGTGATCTTATGCCGCCTACTACAGACAGAGGTATTCCTTATTTTGTCCTGCCATATGTGGCCTTTGTGCTACTACATGTGTAAGGAGACGTGTCCCGTGAGAGTCGCTAAGTAATAGGATGATGCTACAGCAACATCTCCATGACTTCATGTCTGTAGACCTGGACTCGGATTGATATGAGTATAGTTATTGCCTATGTAAGGGCAAAAGGAGGGTCTGTGGTACTTTGAAATTTGGGACCGCGTAGGAGACAGGGCCCTACCCCTGTCTATTCCGGTATTAGCGAACCGCAAATGGCCAATACGGTATGTACAAGTACTTTGCATAACATTTCATTGATAAATATACTATGTATACGATGTTATGCATTGGCTCCGTGGGTTCCATCTTGGAGCGGTGGCCATCTTATAGTTGCCCTCACATAGGCTACACTTTAAGAACAAATACAGGCCTCTAGAACACATGCGCCTTCCTTTGACTTCTCTGTGACCTGTGCGAATTGGCTCCACCGCCCCAGGTCAGTCCGGTCCCACGAGCTGCCCGTCCTATGGCCACCTGTGATTAGCATCAGGGTTTGACACACCATAAAGCCTTTTCATCCCACACAAGCCTCCGGCTAATCTCTTTCACACCTGACTGTTCCTGCTTTATGGCCTGTTTTGCAAACAGGAGCTGCCCGTGTTTGTTGGGGTCTGCTGATATCTGATGAGGGATCTGAGCCTCGCTGGGTAAATAATTGCGGGCTGGCTGAACTGAAATGTGGGATTATAATCATGACTCTGCTTGTTCTTTGAAGTAAAATATGTGAATGACCAACTGCAAGAGAAGGGCGGTGTTGCCCAGAACGTAATATTCTGTATAAAAGAGAAGACTGGTTTTTGTTCTGCAGACTGCCTCATTCAGTTGCTAAGGCTTCTGTGCGACATAGTCTCACTCATTTGAGTTTAATAAAGATGTCTTTTCATATTTCAGCTTCTTTGCCAAGTTCTTTGTTATATTACCATGAGAGTGGAATTTTCAAATACCACAACAGGAAGTACTCGAAGTCATAGGGTGCTACCCCTGGCAGCTCTGGGGTCTCAAACATCAGAGTACTTCACATGACCCATTGCAGGAGTGGAAGGAAAATCTACCATGTTGATGTCAAATGTGTTTGCATTGCCCTATCATTTGTGACATATTAATTTGGACTCAATCCTAGCCATCACAGTTCAACAAAACAAGCTGCCCCTTTCCTACGAATGCAATTCTGAAAGAACCAGAGTAACACGAATTGAATCTCTGAGAACAATTCCTGTGTGCGCACAGACTCATGGTGTGATTCTAGGCAGAAAACGAAATTTAATTTGCAATTTGAAAGCACACTTACTACTGTGGTAGAGCAAGTGATAATTACTGTAACTGTCTGACATATTTTCATTTTATTTTTCAGAAACAGAAAATAGCACATGCCCAAACAGCTCTTTTATGCTGAATACAAACCATCACAGTTCCCAAAAACAAGCTGCCCCTTTCCTGCGATTGCAAGGCTAACAGAGCAAGAGCAACACAAATTAAATCTCTGATAACAATTCCTGTGTGCACACTGTCTCATGGTGTGATTCTAGGCAGAAAACAGTATTCCTGGGTGATACCAGTACACCTTAACTTATGGTGAAGACATACTCCATAATATCTAACATGTTCAAGGCACTTAAATATCTTTCTTAACATAAAATGTAAAACATAACTTTTAAAGTGGTAGGAAAATGTACCATGCTATTTTCAAATGTGTTTGCATTTGCCTCTCATTTGTGAGAAAGTGATTTCTACTGAATGCTAACCATCACACTTCAAGAAAACAAACTGCCCCTTTCCTGCGAGTGCAAGGCTAACAGAGCAAGAGCAACACAAATTAAATCTCTGATAACAATTCCTGTGTGCACACAGACTCATGGTGTGATTCTAGGCAGAAAACATTATTCATGGGTGATACCAGTACACCTTAACTTATGGTGAAGACATACTCAATAATATCTCACAACTTCAAGACAGTTAAATATCTCCCAAAACACAAAATGTGAAAAACAACTTTAAAAGAAGAATCACATTTCTATTATTTATATCAAAATGCTCCACATACATTCCCTCTCAAATTCATAACTCACCTTTAAAAGTAGTTAGTTCAGAAATAAATGTGGCACTCAAACAGCAGATTATCAGAGCCAGAATCTCTGAGCTGTACACCTCTCTCCTCTCGCCAGAACCAGTTAATGGCAATGTTTCCCTCTCTTTTTCCACACATATACATGTTAACTCCAAATCACAGACTTCCGCCTGCTACCATAGCAAAAGGTCATGGAACACTGGTGTGAGCAGAGAGGTCAGAAGTTCAGCACACAATGTTTCTAATCCAAAGAGCTAGATTGCTTGACTTTTCCAACCTAACAGCAAATCCAAAGTAATGTTCTGTGGGTACACATTTTTCTGAGCCAATGCAACACATGCTTGTAATAATCTAAACATACAGCCTAGTTTTAACTGTAAAATGGTTTGAATCAGCCAATCAGTTCTTTTTTTAAATAAAAAAATATGTTAGCCTCCATTTTACATCTATCTTTCTTTTCATATTGCCATTCTACTGAAAGACACCTTCTGAGTGCATCCAGATCTCCTTGAAAGATGTTCACAGTGTGGATTGTAGGTCATAGCCATGTCTTCTGGAGTGAAAAGTTTGCAGAAAAAAGAGGTATTGTGAAATACCTTGCTTTGCCAAATGTAGACATTAAATGGATTGGTCAGAGAGGATTAAAGTGGCACCAATTAATGCCTTTGGTGAAAACTTTTCTACATCTCCCACAGCCTAACCTTATTATTGTGCACTGTGTGGAAATGACCTAGGCACTTTAACTGGGGTAGGTCTGGAAATGCTTGTTAAGGATGCCTTTGTGCAATTGATGTCACTTTTTTCCACAAACTGCCTTTGTATATTCTAATAAATGCCAAAGGCAAAAGTGGAGCTGGTCCAACCAATTTTGTCCGCAGATTGACAAAGCAAGAAAGCACGTCAATAAGTCTGTTTCTGATTTCCTCAGAGACTATGGTATGGGTTCTATATACCACAACAACTTGCGTTACAACATGCAAGACATTTATAGAGGAGACGGTGTACATTTCAATGATGAAGGGAACAGAGTCTTCCTCTTGAACTTTAGACTCTGCATCGGTACTTACTCGTAGGTACCAAAAAAACACTCAATGAACACAACGGCTCTTTTTAGAGCCAACCAACATCCAAACATTTCATTTTGATTTTTAATTCTATTTTTTTTATTTTTTTTTACCACCGCCCACGGTACGCGTACCCCGCGATTTAAAAAAAGAAAAAATGTATTTTTCACACTTCTGGGTCCTTTTTGGACCCCCTGACAAAGGCTAGGGGGTCTGCAACTCTCTACCTTGCCCCCTTTTCACGTTCTCCACCTTTGTTTTTTAGTGTGAGACACACAAAATGGCGTCCGACACTTCCTGATTTCGACCGACTGGAATGTTTATTGTCATGTAACCACCAATCAGAATTACGCTCGCGCACGGCAGCGTGCGCGTACGGTATGCTTACCGTATGCGCACGGTGCGCGGCTATAGATATATATGTACTTTTAACTGAAATTTTCTCAGGAACTACTGAACAGATTGACTCCAGATATTCAAAAGGCACATCCCTGACCTGAGGACTACCTCTTTCCCAAATAGAATTACTTTTCAGAATCAGCACTGGGCTGAAAGATGCAGCACTGAGGTCTCTCCTAATAACAGGTGAGTAAATCGGAATTTGTAGTTCGGCTGATTTTAGATGAATATTTTAAAGTTCCAAAACTGCACACTTAGAAAAATTTCCAGGTTAAACCAGTCAATGTTAGCCTATGGAAGGAAATTCAAGTTACTGGTAAGTACGGTTAGAATTACTTTTCAGGATCAGTACTGGGCTCAAAGATGCAGCACTGAGGTCTCTCCATGTTCACGGGAGTACTATTAAACAGGAACAGGGGTGGGAGCACACCGCTTCAAATCCCAGCAAGGTTCACCTCTGGCATTGTAGTAAATGCAGTTTCAGTTACTTGCTTGCTTCAAGACTGTTTGAATGTTTCACCACAGTTGGCGCAGATAGTGCTGATCTTTAGACACATGGTTCTGGTTCTTTAACCATCATCAGTAGAGATTACAGTATTTGAAATCTGGGGTTTGATGAGTAGGCTGCCAACATCTTTCTCAGGTCAGGTACCTCTCACAGGCATGTGGGTGCTTCATCCACCAGCTCGTCAGCTCAATGACTCATGGGAGTACTATTAAACAGGAACAGGGGTGGGAGCACAACGCTTCACCTCCCAGCAAGGTTCGCCCCTGGCATTGTGGTAAATGCAGTTTCAGTTACTTGCTTGCTTCAAGAGTGTTTGAGTGTTTCGCCACAGTTGACACCGATAATGCTGATCTCTAGACACGTGGTTTTGGTTCTTTAACCGTCATCAGTAGAGATTACAGTCTTTCAAATGTGGAGTTTGCTAAGTAGGCTGCCAACGTCTTTCTCGGGTCAGGTACCTCTCACAGGCATGCGGGTGCTTCATCCACAAGCTCGTCAGCTCAATGACTCACTGGAGAACTATTAAACAGGAACAGGGGTGGGATCACACCGCTTCACCTCCCAACAAGGTTCGCCCCAGGCATTGTGGTAAATGCAGTTTTGGTTACTCGCTTGCTTCAAGAGTGTTCGAGTGTTTCGCCACAGTTGGCGCAGATAGTGCTGATCTCAAGACACGTGTTTCTGGTTCTTTAACCGTCATCAGTAGAGATTACAGTCTTTGAAATTTGGGGTTTGCTGAGTAGGCTGCGTACATCTTTCTCAGGTCAGGTACCTCTCACAGGCATGCGGGTGCTTCATCCACGAGCTCGTGAGCTCAATGACTCACGAGAGTACTATTAAACAGGAACAGGGGTGCGAGCACACCGCTTCACCTCCCAGCAAGGTTCGCCCCTGGCATTGTGGTAAATGCAGTTTCGGTTACTTGCTTGCTCCAAGTGTGTTCAATTGTTTCGCCACAGTTGGCGTAGATAGTGCTGATCTCTAGACACGTGTTTCTGGTTCTTTAACCATCATCAGTGGAGATTACAGTATTTGAAATCTGGGGTTTGCTGAGTAGGCTGCCAACATCTTTCTCAGGTCAGGTACCTCTCACAGGCATGCAGGTGCTTCATCCACCAGCTCGTCAGCTCAATGACTCACAGGAGAACTATTAAACAGGAACAGGGGTGGGAGCACACCGCTTCACCTCCCAGAAAGGTTCACCCCTGGCATTGTGGTAAATGCAGTTTCGGTTACTTGCTTGCTTCAAGAGTTGTGGAGTGTTTCCCCACAGTTGGCGCAGATAGTGCTGATCTCTAGACACGTGTTTCTGGTTCTTTAACCGTCATCAGTAAAGATTACAGTCTTTGAAATTTAGGGTTTGCTGAGTAGGATGACATCATCTTTCTCAGATCAGGTACCTCTCACAGGCATGCGGGTGCTTCATCCACCAGCTCGTCAGCTCAATGACTCATGGGAGCACTATTAAGCAGGAACAGGGGTGGGAGCACACCACTTCACCTCCCAGCAAGGTTCGCCCCTGGCATTGTGGTAAATGCAGTTTCGGTTACTTGCTTGCTTCAAGAGTGTTTGAGTGTTTCGCCACAGTTGGCGCAGATAGTGCAGATCTCTAGACACGTGTTTCTGTCTCTTTAACCGTCATCAGTAGAGATTACAATCTTTGAAATTTGGGGTTCGCTGAGTAGGCTGCCAACATCTTTCTCAGGTAAGGTACCTCTCACAGGCATGTGGTTGCTTCATCCACGAGCTCGTCAGCTCAATGACTCACGGAAGTACTATTAAACAGGAACAGAGGTGGGAGGCAATGATATCCTATGGAAGGAAATTCAAGTAACTGGTAAGTGGGGTTAGAATTACTTTTCAAGATCAGTACTGGGCTCAAAGATGCAGCACTGAGGTCTGTCCTGATAATATGTGAGTAAATTGGAATTCGTAGTCCGGCTGATTTTAGAGGAATATTTTAAAGTTCCAAAACTCCACACTAGAAGAATTTCCAAGTGAAACCAGTCAATGTTAGCCTATGGAAGGAAATTCAAGTTACTGGCAAGTACGGTTAGAATTACTTTTCAGGATGAGTACTGGCCTTAAAGATTCAGCACTGGGTTCTCCCCTGATAACAGTTGAGTAAATCGGAATTCGTAGTTCGTCTGATTTTAGAGGAATATTTGTAAGTTCCAAAACATCACACTTAGAAACTTTTCTGCTGAAAACCACAGAATGGATTCCTATGGAAGGAAACACAAGCTACTGGTAAGTATGCTTAGAATTACTTTTCAGGGTCAGTGCTGGGCTAAAAGATGCAGCACTGGGTTCTCTCCTAATAACAGGAGAGTAAATAGGAATTCGTAGTTTGGCTGATTTTAGAGGAATATTTGTAAGTTCCAAAACACCACACTTAGAAACTTTTCTGCTGAAAACCACATAATGGATTCCTATGGAAGGAAATACAAGTTACTGGTAAGTATGCTTAGAATTACTTTTCAGGGTCAGTGCTGGGCTAAAAGATGCAGCACTGGGGTCTCTCTTGATAACAGGTGAATAAATCGGAATTCGTAGTTTGGCTGATTTTAGAGGAATATTTTAAAGTTCCAAAACTCCACACTTAGAAGAATTTCCAAGTGAAACCAGTCAATGTTAGCCTATGGCAGGAAATACAAGTTACTGGTAGGTACGCTTAGAATTACTTTTCAGGGTCAGTGCTGGGCTAAAAGATGCAGCACTGGGTTCTCTCCTGATAACAGGAGAGTAAATCGGAATTCGTAGTTCAGCTGATTTTAGAGGAATATATGTAAGTTCCAAAACTCCACACTTAGAAACTTTTCTGCTGAAAACCACACAATGGATTCCTATGGAAGGAAATACAAGTTACTGGTAAGTACGCTTAGAATTACTTTACAGGGTCAGTGCTGGGCTAAAAGATGCAGCACTGAGTTCTCTCCTGATGACAGGTGAGTAAATCAGAATTCGTAGTTTGGCTGATTTTAGAGGAATATTTGTAAGTTCCAAAACTCCACACTTAGATACTTTTCTGCTGAAAACCACACAATGGATTCCTATGGAAGGAAATGTAAGTTACTGGTAAGTACGCTTCGAACTACTTTTCAGGGTCAGTGCTGTGCTAAAAGATGCAGCACTGGGTTCTCTTCCGATAACAGGTGAGTAAATCGGAATTCGTAGTTCGGCTGATTTTAGAGGAATATTTGTAAGTTCCAAAACTCCACAGTTAGAAACTTTTCTGCTAATAACCACACAATGGATTCCTATGGCAGGAAATACAAGTTACTGGTAAGTATGCTTAGAATTACTTTTCAGGGTCAGTGCTGGGCTAAAAGATGTAGCACTGGGATCTCTCCTGATAACAGGTGAGTAAATCGGAATTCGTAGTTTGGCTGATTTTAGAGGAATATTTGTAAGTTCCAAAACTCCACACTTAGATACTTTTCTGCTGAAAACCACACAATGGATTCCTATGGAAGGAAATACAAATTACTGGTAAGTACGCTTCGAATTACTTTTCAGGGTCAGTGCTGGGCTAAAAGATGCAGCACTTGGTTGTCTCCTGATAACAGGTGAGTAAATCGGAATTCGTAGTTCGGCTGATTTTAGAGGAATATTTGTAAGTTCCAAAACTCCACACTTAGAAACTTTTCAGCTGATAACCACACAATGGATTCCTATGGAAGGAAATACAAGTTACTGGCAAGTACGCTTAGAATTACTTTTCAGGGTCAGTGCTGGGCTAAAAGATGCAGCACTGAGTTCTCTCCTGATAACATGTGAGTAAATCGGAATTCGTAGTTCGGTGATTTTAGAGGAATATTTTAAAGTTCCAAAACTCCACACTTAGAAGAATTTCCAAGTGAAACCAGTCAATGTTAGCCTATGGCAGGATAAACAAGTTACTGGTAAGTACGCTTAGAATTACTTTTCAGGGTCAGTGCTGGGCTAAAAGATGCAGCACTGGGTTCTCTCCTGATAACAGGAGAGTAAATCGGAATTCGGAATTCGGATGATTTTAGAGGAATATATGTAAGTTCCAAAACTCCACAGTTAGAAACTTTTCTGCTAATAACCACACACTGGATTCCTATGGCAGGAAATACAAGTTACTGGTAAGTACGCTTAGAATTACTTTTCAGGGTCAGTGCTGGGGTAAAAGATGCAGCACTGGGATCTCTTCTGATAACAGGTGAGTAAATCAGAATTCGTAGTGCGGCTATTTTTAGAGGAGTATTTGTAAGTTCCAAAACTCCACACTTAGAAACTTTTCTGCTGAAAACCACACAATGGATTTCTATGGAAGGAAATACAAGTTACTGGTAAGTACGCGTAGAATTACTTTTCAGGGTCAGTGCTGGGCTAAAAGATGCAGCACTGAGTTCACTCCTGATAACATGTGAGTAAATCGGAATTCGTAGTTCAGCAGATTTTAGAGGAATATTTTAAAGATCCAAAACTCCACACTTAGAAGAATTTCCAAGGGAAACCAGTCAATGTTAGCCTGTGGAAGGAAATAGAAGTTACTGGTAAGTATGGTTAGAATTACTTTTCAAGATCAGTACTGGCCTTAAAGATTCAGCACTGAGGTCTCTCCTGATAACAGGTGAGTAAATCGGAATTCGTAGTTCGGCTGATTTTAGAGGAATATTTTAAAGTTCCAAAACTCCACACTTAGAAGAATTTCCCAGTGAAACCAGTCAATGTTAGCCTATGGAAGGAAATTCAAGTTACTGGCAAGTACGGTTAGAATTACTTTTCAGGATCAGTACTGGCCTTAAAGATTAAGCACTGGGTTCTCCCCTGATAACAGGTGAGTAAATCGGAATTCGTAGTCCGGCTGATTTTAGAGGAATATTTGTAAGTTCCAAAACATCACACTTAGAAACTTTTCTGCTGAAAACCACAGAATGGATTCCTATGGAAGGAAATACAAGTTACTGGTAAGTATGCTTAGAATTACTTTTCAGGGTCAGTGCTGGGCTAAAAGATGCAGCACTGGGGTCTCTCCTGATAACAGGTGAGTAAATCGGAATTCGTAGTTCGGCTAATTTTAGAGGAATATTTGTAAGTTCCAAAACTCCACACTTAGATACTTTTCTGCTGAAACCCACAGAATGGATTCCTATTGAAGGAAACACAAGCTACTGGTAAGTACGCTTAGAATTACTTTTCAGGGTCAGTGCTGGGCTAAAATATGCAGCACTTGGTTGTCTCCTGATAACATGTGAGTAAATCGGAATTCGTAGTTCGGTGATTTTAGAGGAATATTTTAAAGTTCCAAAACTCCACACTTAGAAGAATTTCCAAGTGAAACCAGTCAATGTTAGCCTATGGCAGGAAATACAAGTTACTGGTAAGTACGCTTAGAATTACTTTTCATGGTCAGTGCTGGGCTAAAAGATGCAGCACTGGGATCTATTCTGATAACAGGTGAGTAAATCGGAATTCGTAGTGCAGCTAATTTTAGAGGAGTATTTGTAAGTTCCAAAACTCCACACTTAGACACTTTTCTGCTGAAAACCACACAATGGATCCTTTAGAAGGAAATACAAGTTACTGGTAAGTATGCTTAGAATTACTTTTCAGGGTCAGTGCTGGGCTAAAAGATGCAGCACTGGGTTCTCTCCTAATAACAGGAGAGTAAATAGGAATTCGTAGTTCGGCTGATTTTAGAGGAATATTTTTAAGTTCCAAAACTCCACACTTAGAAAATTTTCTACTGAAAACCACACAATGGATTTCTATGGAAGGAAATACAAGTTACTGGTAAGTATGCTTAGAATTACTTTTCAGTGTCAGTGCTGGGCTAAAAGATGCAGCACTGGGGTCTCTCCTGATAACAGGTGAGTAAATCGGAATTCGTAGTTCCGCTGATATTAGAGGAATATTTTAAAGTTCCAAAACTCCACACTTAGAAGAATTTCCAAGTGAAACCAGTCAATGTTAGCCTAAGGAAGGAAATTCAAGTTACTGGCAAGTACGGTTAGAATTACTTTTCAGGATGAGTACTGGCGTTAAAGATTCAGCACTGGGTTCTCCCCTGATAACAGGTGAGTAAATCGGAATTCGTAGTTCGGCTGATTTTAGAGGAATATTTGTAAGTTCCAAAACATCACACTTAGAAACTTTTCTGCTGAAACCCACAGAATGGATTCCTATTGAAGGAAACACAAGCTACTGGTAAGTACGCTTAGAATTACTTTTCAGGGTCAGTGCTGGGCTAAAAGATGCAGCACTGGGTTCTCTCCTGATAACAGGTGAGTAAATTGGAATTCGTCGTTCGGCTGATTTTAGAGGAATATTTGTAAGTTCCAAAACACCACACTTAGAAACTTTTCTGCTGAAAACCACATAATGGATTCCTATGGAAGGAAATACAAGTTACTGGTAAGTACGCTTCAAATTACTTTTCAGGGTCAGTGCTGGGCTAAAAGATGCAGCACTTGGTTGTCTCCTGATACCAGGTGAGTAAATCGGAATTCGTAGTTCGGCTGATTTTAGAGGAATATTTGTAAGTTCCAAAACTCCACACTTAGAAACTTTTCTGCTGATAACCACACAATGGATTCCTATGGAAGGAAATACAAGTTACTGGCAAGTACGCTTAGAATTACTTTTCAGGGTCAGTGCTGGGCTAAAAGATGCAGCACTGAGTTCTCTCCTGATAACATGTGAGTAAATCGGAATTCCTAGTTCGGTGATTTTAGAGGAATATTTTAAAGTTCCAAAACTCCACACTTAGAAGAATTTCCAAGTGAAACCAGTCAATGTTAGCCTATGGCAGGAAATACAAGTTACTGGTAAGTACGCTTCGAATTACTTTTCAGGGTCAGTGCTGGGCTAAAAGATGCAGCACTTGGTTGTTTCCTGATAACAGGTGAGTAAATCGGAATTCGTAGTTCGGCTGATTTTATAGGAATATTTGTAAGTTCCAAAACTACACACTTAGAAACTTTTCTGCTGCTAACCACACAATGGATTCCTATGGAAGGAAATACAAGTTACTGGCAAGTACGCTTAGAATTACTTTTCAGGGTCAGTGCTGGGCTAAAAGATGCAGCACTGAGTTCTCTCCTGATAACATGTGATTAAATCGGAATTCATAGTTCGGAGATTTTAGAGGAATATTTTAAAGTTCCAAAACTCCACACTTAGAAGAATTTCCAAGTGAAACCAGTCAATGTTAGCCTATGGCAGGAAATACAAGTTACTGGTAAGTACACTTAGAATTACTTTTCAGGGTCAGTGCTGGGCTAAAAGATGCAGCACTGGGTTCTCTCCTGATAACAGGAGAGTAAATCGGAATTCGTAATTCGGCTGATTTTAGAGGAATATATGTAAGTTCCAAAACTCCACACTTAGAAACTTTTCTGCTGAAAACCACACAATGGATTCCTATGGAAGGAAATACAAGTTACTGGTAAGTGCGCTTAGAATTACTTTTCAGGGTCAGTGCTGGGCTAAAAGATGCAGCACTAAGTTCTCTCCTGATGACATGTGAGTAAATTGGAATTCGTAGTTTGGCTTATTTTAGAGGAATATTTGTAAGTACCAAAACTCCACACTTCGAAACTACTCTGCTGAAAACCACACAATGGATTCCTATGTAAGGAAATACACGTTACAGGTAAGTACGCGTAGAATTGTTTTTCAGGGTCAGTGCTGGGCTAAAAGATGTAGCACTGTGTTCTCTCCTGATAACAGGTGAGTAAATTGGAATTCGTCGTTCGGCTGATTTTAGAGGAATATTTGTAAGTTCCAAAACACCACACTTAGAAACTTTTCTGCTGAAAACCACATAATGGATTCCTATGGAAGGAAATACAAGTTACTGGTAAGTACGCTTCAAATTACTTTTCAGGGTCAGTGCTGGGCTAAAAGATGCAGCACTTGGTTGTCTCCTGATACCAGGTGAGTAAATCGGAATTCGTAGTTCGGCTGATTTTAGAGGAATATTTGTAAGTTCCAAAACTCCACACTTAGAAACTTTTCTGCTGATAACCACACAATGGATTCCTATGGAAGGAAATACAAGTTACTGGCAAGTACGCTTAGAATTACTTTTCAGGGTCAGTGCTGGGCTAAAAGATGCAGCACTGAGTTCTCTCCTGATAACATGTGAGTAAATCGGAATTCCTAGTTCGGTGATTTTAGAGGAATATTTTAAAGTTCCAAAACTCCACACTTAGAAGAATTTCCAAGTGAAACCAGTCAATGTTAGCCTATGGCAGGAAATACAAGTTACTGGTAAGTACGCTTCGAATTACTTTTCAGGGTCAGTGCTGGGCTAAAAGATGCAGCACTTGGTTGTTTCCTGATAACAGGTGAGTAAATCGGAATTCGTAGTTCGGCTGATTTTATAGGAATATTTGTAAGTTCCAAAACTACACACTTAGAAACTTTTCTGCTGCTAACCACACAATGGATTCCTATGGAAGGAAATACAAGTTACTGGCAAGTACGCTTAGAATTACTTTTCAGGGTCAGTGCTGGGCTAAAAGATGCAGCACTGAGTTCTCTCCTGATAACATGTGATTAAATCGGAATTCATAGTTCGGAGATTTTAGAGGAATATTTTAAAGTTCCAAAACTCCACACTTAGAAGAATTTCCAAGTGAAACCAGTCAATGTTAGCCTATGGCAGGAAATACAAGTTACTGGTAAGTACACTTAGAATTACTTTTCAGGGTCAGTGCTGGGCTAAAAGATGCAGCACTGGGTTCTCTCCTGATAACAGGAGAGTAAATCGGAATTCGTAATTCGGCTGATTTTAGAGGAATATATGTAAGTTCCAAAACTCCACACTTAGAAACTTTTCTGCTGAAAACCACACAATGGATTCCTATGGAAGGAAATACAAGTTACTGGTAAGTGCGCTTAGAATTACTTTTCAGGGTCAGTGCTGGGCTAAAAGATGCAGCACTGAGTTCTCTCCTGATGACATGTGAGTAAATTGGAATTCGTAGTTTGGCTTATTTTAGAGGAATATTTGTAAGTACCAAAACTCCACACTTCGAAACTACTCTGCTGAAAACCACACAATGGATTCCTATGTAAGGAAATACACATTACAGGTAAGTACGCGTAGAATTGTTTTTCAGGGTCAGTGCTGGGCTAAAAGATGTAGCACTGTGTTCTCTCCTGATAACAGGTGAGTAAATTGGAATTCGTCGTTCGGCTGATTTTAGAGGAATATTTGTAAGTTCCAAAACACCACACTTAGAAACTTTTCTGCTGAAAACCACATAATGGATTCCTATGGAAGGAAATACAAGTTACTGGTAAGTACGCTTCAAATTACTTTTCAGGGTCAGTGCTGGGCTAAAAGATGCAGCACTTGGTTGTCTCCTGATACCAGGTGAGTAAATCGGAATTCGTAGTTCGGCTGATTTTAGAGGAATATTTGTTAGTTCCAAAACTCCACACTTAGAAACTTTTCTGCTGATAACCACAGAATGGATTCCTATTGAAGGAAACACAAGCTACTGGTAAGTACGCTTAGAATTACTTTTCAGGGTCAGTGCTGGGCTAAAATATGCAGCACTGGGTTCTCTCCCGATAACAGGTGAGTAAATCGGAATTCGTAGTTCGGCTGATTTTAGAGGAATATTTGTAAGTTCCAAAACTCCACACTTAGATACTTTTCTGCTGAAAACCACACAATGGATACCTATGGAAGGAAATACAAGTTACTGGTAAGTACGCTTAGAATTACTTTACAGGGTCAGTGCTGGGCTAAAAGATGCAGCACTGGGATCTCTCCTGATAACAGGTGAGTAAATCAGAATTCGTAGTTTGGCTGATTTTAGAGGAATATTTGTAAGTTCCAAAACTCCACACTTAGATACTTTTCTGCTGAAAACCACACAATGGATTCCTATGGAAGGAAATGTAAGTTACTGGTAAGTACGCTTCGAACTACTTTTCAGGGTCAGTGCTGTGCTAAAAGATGCAGCACTGGGTTCTCTTCCGATAACAGGTGAGTAAATCGGAATTCGTAGTTCGGCTGATTTTAGAGGAATATTTGTAAGTTCCAAAACTCCACAGTTAGAAACTTTTCTGCTAATAACCACACAATGGATTCCTATGGCAGGAAATACAAGTTACTGGTAAGTATGCTTAGAATTACTTTTCAGGGTCAGTGCTGGGCTAAAAGATGTAGCACTGGGATCTCTCCTGATAACAGGTGAGTAAATCGGAATTCGTAGTTTGGCTGATTTTAGAGGAATATTTGTAAGTTCCAAAACTCCACACTTAGATACTTTTCTGCTGAAAACCACACAATGGATTCCTATGGAAGGAAATACAAATTACTGGTAAGTACGCTTCGAATTACTTTTCAGGGTCAGTGCTGGGCTAAAAGATGCAGCACTTGGTTGTCTCCTGATAACAGGTGAGTAAATCGGAATTCGTAGTTCGGCTGATTTTAGAGGAATATTTGTAAGTTCCAAAACTCCACACTTAGAAACTTTTCTGCTGATAACCACACAATGGATTCCTATGGAAGGAAATACAAGTTACTGGCAAGTACGCTTAGAATTACTTTTTAGGGTCAGTGCTGGGCTAAAAGATGCAGCACTGAGTTCTCTCCTGATAACATGTGAGTAAATCGGAATTCGTAGTTCGGTGATTTTAGAGGAATATTTTAAAGTTCCAAAACTCCACACTTAGAAGAATTTCCAAGTGAAACCAGTCAATGTTAGCCTATGGCAGGATATACAAGTTACTGGTAAGTACGCTTAGAATTACTTTTCAGGGTCAGTGCTGGGCTAAAAGATGCAGCACTGGGTTCTCTCCTGATAACAGGAGAGTAAATCGGAATTCGGAATTCGGATGATTTTAGAGGAATATATGTAAGTTCCAAAACTCCACAGTTAGAAACTTTTCTGCTAATAACCACACACTGGATTCCTATGGCAGGAAATACAAGTTACTGGTAAGTACGCTTAGAATTACTTTTCAGGGTCAGTGCTGGGGTAAAAGATGCAGCACTGGGATCTCTTCTGATAACAGGTGAGTAAATCAGAATTCGTAGTGCGGCTAATTTTAGAGGAGTATTTGTAAGTTCCAAAACTCCACACTTAGAAACTTTTCTGCTGAAAACCACACAATGGATTTCTATGGAAGGAAATACAAGTTACTGGTAAGTACGCGTAGAATTACTTTTCAGGGTCAGTGCTGGGCTAAAAGATGCAGCACTGAGTTCACTCCTGATAACATGTGAGTAAATCGGAATTCGTAGTTCAGCAGATTTTAGAGGAATATTTTAAAGATCCAAAACTCCACACTTAGAAGAATTTCCAAGGGAAACCAGTCAATGTTAGCCTGTGGAAGGAAATAGAAGTTACTGGTAAGTATGGTTAGAATTACTTTTCAAGATCAGTACTGGCCTTAAAGATTCAGCACTGAGGTCTCTCCTGATAACAGGTGAGTAAATCGGAATTCGTAGTTCGGCTGATTTTAGAGGAATATTTTAAAGTTCCAAAACTCCACACTTAGAAGAATTTCCCAGTGAAACCAGTCAATGTTAGCCTATGGAAGGAAATTCAAGTTACTGGCAAGTACGGTTAGAATTACTTTTCAGGATCAGTACTGGCCTTAAAGATTAAGCACTGGGTTCTCCCCTGATAACAGGTGAGTAAATCGGAATTCGTAGTCCGGCTGATTTTAGAGGAATATTTGTAAGTTCCAAAACATCACACTTAGAAACTTTTCTGCTGAAAACCACAGAATGGATTCCTATGGAAGGAAATACAAGTTACTGGTAAGTATGCTTAGAATTACTTTTCAGGGTCAGTGCTGGGCTAAAAGATGCAGCACTGGGGTCTCTCCTGATAACAGGTGAGTAAATCGGAATTCGTAGTTCGGCTAATTTTAGAGGAATATTTGTAAGTTCCAAAACTCCACACTTAGATACTTTTCTGCTGAAAACCACACAATGGATTCCTATGGAAGGAAATACAAGTTACTGGTAAGTACGCTTCGAATTACTTTTCAGGGTCAGTGCTGGGCTAAAATATGCAGCACTTGGTTGTCTCCTGATAACATGTGAGTAAATCGGAATTCGTAGTTCGGTGATTTTAGAGGAATATTTTAAAGTTCCAAAACTCCACACTTAGAAGAATTTCCAAGTGAAACCAGTCAATGTTAGCCTATGGCAGGAAATACAAGTTACTGGTAAGTACGCTTAGAATTACTTTTCATGGTCAGTGCTGGGCTAAAAGATGCAGCACTGGGATCTATTCTGATAACAGGTGAGTAAATCGGAATTCGTAGTGCAGCTAATTTTAGAGGAGTATTTGTAAGTTCCAAAACTCCACACTTAGACACTTTTCTGCTGAAAACCACACAATGGATCCTTTAGAAGGAAATACAAGTTACTGGTAAGTATGCTTAGAATTACTTTTCAGGGTCAGTGCTGGGCTAAAAGATGCAGCACTGGGTTCTCTCCTAATAACAGGAGAGTAAATAGGAATTCGTAGTTCGGCTGATTTTAGAGGAATATTTTTAAGTTCCAAAACTCCACACTTAGAAAATTTTCTACTGAAAACCACACAATGGATTTCTATGGAAGGAAATACAAGTTACTGGTAAGTATGCTTAGAATTACTTTTCAGTGTCAGTGCTGGGCTAAAAGATGCAGCACTGGGGTCTCTCCTGATAACAGGTGAGTAAATCGGAATTCGTAGTTCCGCTGATTTTAGAGGAATATTTTAAAGTTCCAAAACTCCACACTTAGAAGAATTTCCAAGTGAAACCAGTCAATGTTAGCCTAAGGAAGGAAATTCAAGTTACTGGCAAGTACGGTTAGAATTACTTTTCAGGATGAGTACTGGCGTTAAAGATTCAGCACTGGGTTCTCCCCTGATAACAGGTGAGTAAATCGGAATTCGTAGTTCGGCTGATTTTAGAGGAATATTTGTAAGTTCCAAAACATCACACTTAGAAACTTTTCTGCTGAAAACCACAGAATGGATTCCTATTGAAGGAAACACAAGCTACTGGTAAGTACGCTTAGAATTACTTTTCAGGGTCAGTGCTGGGCTAAAAGATGCAGCACTGGGTTCTCTCCTGATAACAGGTGAGTAAATTGGAATTCGTCGTTCGGCTGATTTTAGAGGAATATTTGTAAGTTCCAAAACACCACACTTAGAAACTTTTCTGCTGAAAACCACATAATGGATTCCTATGGAAGGAAATACAAGTTACTGGTAAGTACGCTTCAAATTACTTTTCAGGGTCAGTGCTGGGCTAAAAGATGCAGCACTTGGTTGTCTCCTGATACCAGGTGAGTAAATCGGAATTCGTAGTTCGGCTGATTTTAGAGGAATATTTGTAAGTTCCAAAACTCCACACTTAGAAACTTTTCTGCTGATAACCACACAATGGAATCCTATGGAAGGAAATACAAGTTACTGGCAAGTACGCTTAGAATTACTTTTCAGGGTCAGTGCTGGGCTAAAAGATGCAGCACTGAGTTCTCTCCTGATAACATGTGAGTAAATCGGAATTCCTAGTTCGGTGATTTTAGAGGAATATTTTAAAGTTCCAAAACTCCACACTTAGAAGAATTTCCAAGAGAAACCAGTCAATGTTAGCCTATGGCAGGAAATACAAGTTACTGGTAAGTACGCTTCGAATTACTTTTCAGGGTCAGTGCTGGGCTAAAAGATGCAGCACTTGGTTGTTTCCTGATAACAGGTGAGTAAATCAGAATTCGTAGTTCGGCTGATTTTATAGGAATATTTGTAAGTTCCAAAACTACACACTTAGAAACTTTTCTGCTGCTAAACACACAATGGATTCCTATGGAAGGAAATACAAGTTACTGGCAAGTACGCTTAGAATTACTTTTCAGGGTCAGTGCTGGGCTAAAAGATGCAGCACTGAGTTCTCTCCTGATAACATGTGATTAAATCGGAATTCATAGTTCGGAGATTTTAGAGGAATATTTTAAAGTTCCAAAACTCCACACTTAGAAGAATTTCCAAGTGAAACCAGTCAATGTTAGCCTATGGCAGGAAATACAAGTTACTGGTAAGTACACTTAGAATTACTTTTCAGGGTCAGTGCTGGGCTAAAAGATGCAGCACTGGGTTCTCTCCTGATAACAGGAGAGTAAATCGGAATTCGTAATTCGGCTGATTTTAGAGGAATATATGTAAGTTCCAAAACTCCACACTTAGAAACTTTTCTGCTGAAAACCACACAATGGATTCCTATGGAAGGAAATACAAGTTACTGGTAAGTGCGCTTAGAATTACTTTTCAGGGTCAGTGCTGGGCTAAAAGATGCAGCACTGAGTTCTCTCCTGATGACATGTGAGTAAATTGGAATTCGTAGTTTGGCTTATTTTAGAGGAATATTTGTAAGTACCAAAACTCCACACTTCGAAACTACTCTGCTGAAAACCACACAATGGATTCCTATGTAAGGAAATACACGTTACAGGTAAGTACGCGTAGAATTGTTTTTCAGGGTCAGTGCTGGGCTAAAAGATGTAGCACTGGGTTCTCTCCTGATAACAGGTGAGTAAATTGGAATTCGTCGTTCGGCTGATTTTAGAGGAATATTTGTAAGTTCCAAAACACCACACTTAGAAACTTTTCTGCTGAAAACCACATAATGTATTCCTATGGAAGGAAATACAAGTTACTGGTAAGTACGCTTCAAATTACTTTTCAGGGTCAGTGCTGGGCTAAAAGATGCAGCACTTGGTTGTCTCCTGATACCAGGTGAGTAAATCGGAATTCGTAGTTCGGCTGATTTTAGAGGAATATTTGTTAGTTCCAAAACTCCACACTTAGAAACTTTTCTGCTGATAACCACAGAATGGATTCCTATTGAAGGAAACACAAGCTACTGGTAAGTACGCTTAGAATTACTTTTCAGGGTCAGTGCTGGGCTAAAAGATGCAGCACTGGGTTCTCTCCTGATAACAGGTGAGTAAATTGGAATTCGTCGTTCGGCTGATTTTAGAGGAATATTTGTAAGTTCCAAAACACCACACTTAGAAACTTTTCTGCTGAAAACCACATAATGGATTCCTATGGAAGGAAATACAAGTTACTGGTAAGTACGCTTCAAATTACTTTTCAGGGTCAGTGCTGGGATAAAAGATGCAGCACTTGGTTGTCTCCTGATACCAGGTGAGTAAATCGGAATTCGTAGTGCAGCTAATTTTAGAGGAGTATTTGTAAGTTCCAAAACTCCACACTTAGACACTTTTCTGCTGATAACCACACAATGGATTCCTATGGAAGGAAATACAAGTTACTGGCAAGTACGCTTAGAATTACTTTTCAGGGTCAGTGCTGGGCTAAAAGATGCAGCACTGAGTTCTCTCCTGATAACATGTGAGTAAATCGGAATTTCTAGTTCGGTGATTTTAGAGGAATATTTTAAAGTTCCAAAACTCCACACTTAGAAGAATTTCCAAGTGAAACCAGTCAATGTTAGCCTATGGCAGGAAATACAAGTTACTGGTAAGTACGCTTCGAATTACTTTTCAGGGTCAGTGCTGGGCTAAATGATGCAGCACTTGGTTGTTTCCTTATAACAGGTGAGTAAATCGGAATTCGTAGTTCGGCTGATTTTATAGGAATATTTGTAAGTTCCAAAACTACACACTTAGAAACTTTTCTGCTGCTAACCACACAATGGATTCCTATGGAAGGAAATACAAGTTACTGGCAAGTACGCTTAGAATTACTTTTCAGGGTCAGTGCTGGGCTAAAAGATGCAGCACTGAGTTCTCTCCTGATAACATGTGATTAAATCGGAATTCATAGTTCGGTGATTTTAGAGGAATATTTTAAAGTTCCAAAACTCCACACTTAGAAGAATTTCCAAGTGAAACCAGTCAATGTTAGCCTATGGCAGGAAATACAAGTTACTGGTAAGTACACTTAGAATTACTTTTCAGGGTCAGTGCTGGGCTAAAAGATGCAGCACTGGGTTCTCTCCTGATAACAGGAGAGTAAATCGGAATTCGTAATTCGGCTGATTTTAGAGGAATATATGTAAGTTCCAAAACTCCACACTTAGAAACTTTTCTGCTGAAAACCACACAATGGATTCCTATGGAAGGAAATACAAGTTACTGGTAAGTGCTCTTAGAATTACTTTTCAGGGTCAGTGCTGGGCTAAAAGATGCAGCACTGAGTTCTCTCCTGATGACATGTGAGTAAATTGGAATTCGTAGTTTGGCTTATTTTAGAGGAATATTTGTAAGTACCAAAACTCCACACTTCGAAACTACTCTGCTGAAAACCACACAATGGATTCCTATGTAAGGAAATACACGTTACAGGTAAGTACGCGTAGAATTGTTTTTCAGGGTCAGTGCTGGGCTAAAAGATGTAGCACTGGGATCTTTCCTGATAACAGGTGAATAAATTGGAATTCATAGTTCAGCTGATTTTAGAGGAATATTTGTAAGTTCCAAA
Source organism: Triturus cristatus (assembly GCF_964204655.1). Taxonomy (NCBI): domain Eukaryota; kingdom Metazoa; phylum Chordata; class Amphibia; order Caudata; family Salamandridae; genus Triturus; species Triturus cristatus. Next base: position 376,946,563 of record NC_140579.1, on the reverse strand, counting down.
ACTCCACACTTTGATACTTTTCTGCTGAAAACCACACAATGGATCCCTATGGAAGGAAATACAAGTTACTGGTAAGTACGCTTAGAATTACTTTTCAGGGTCAGTTCTGGGCTAAAAGATGCAGCACTGTGTTCTCTCCTGATAACAAGTGAGTACATTGGAATTCGTCGTTCGGCTGATTTTAGAGGAATATTTGTAAGTTCCAAAACACCACACTTAGAAACTTTTCTGCTGAAAACCACATAATGGATTCCTATGGAAGGAAATACAAGTTACTGGTAAGTATGCTTAGAATTACTTTTCAGGGTCAGTGCTGGGCTAAAAGATGCAGCACTGGGGTCTCTCCTGATAACAGGTGAGTAAATCGGAATTTGTAGTTCGGCTGATTTTAGAGGAATATTTGTAAGTTCCAAAACTCCACACTTAGAAACTTTTCTGCTGAAAACCACACAATGGATTCCTATGGAAGGAAATACAAGTTACTGGTAAGTACGCTTACAATTACTTTTCATGGTCAGTGCTGGGCTAAAAGATGCAGCACTTGGTTGTCTCCTGATAACATGTGAGTAAATCGGAATTCGTAGTTCGGTGATTTTAGAGGAATATTTTAAAGTTCCAAAACTCCACACTTAGAAGAATTTCCAAGTGAAACCAGTCAATGTTAGCCTATGGCAGGAAATACAAGTTACTGGTAAGTACGCTTAGAATGACTTTTCAGGGTCAGTGCTGGGCTAAAAGATGCAGCACTGGGTTCTCTCCTGATAACAGGTGAGTAAATCGGAATTCGTAGTTCGGCTGATTTTAGAGGAATATTTGTAAGTTCCAAAACTCCACACTTAGAAACTTTTCTGCTGAAAACCACACAATGGATTCCTATGGAAGGAAATACAAGTTACTGGTAAGTACGCTTACAATTACTTTTCATGGTCAGTGCTGGGCTAAAAGATGCAGCACTGGGATCTCTCCTGATAACAGGTGAGTAAATCATAATTCGTAGTTCGGCTGATTTTAGAGGAATATTTGTAAGTTACAAAACTCCACACGTTGATACTTTTCTGCTGAAAACCACACAATGTATTCCTATGGAAGGCAATACAAGTTACTGGTAAGTACGCTTAGAATTAATTTTCAGGGTCAGTGCTGGGCTAAAAGATGCAGCACTGAGTTCTCTCCTGATAACAGGTGAGTAAATCGGAAATCGTAGTTCGGCTGATTTTAGAGGAATATTTGTAAGTTCCAAAACTCCACACTTAGAAACTTTTCTGCTGAAAACCACACAATGGATTCCTATGGAAGGAAATACAAGTTACTGGTAAGTACGCTTCGAATTACTTTTCAGGGTCAGTGCTAGGCTAAAAGATGCAGCACTGGGTTCTCTCCTGATAACAGGTGAGTAAATCGGAATTCGTAGTTCGGCTGATTTTAGAGGAATATTTGTAAGTTCCAAAACTCCACACTTAGATACTTTTCTACTGAAAACCACACAGTGGATTCCTATGGAAGGAAATACAAGTTACTTGTAAGTATGCTCAGAATTACTTTTCAGGGTCAGTGCTGGGCTAAAAGATGCAGCACTGGGTTGTCTCCTGATAACAGGTGTGTAAATCGGAATTCGTATTTCGGCTGATTTTAGAGGAATATTTGTAAGTTTCAAAACTCCACACGTAGAAGAATTTCCAAGTGAAACCAGTCAATGTTAGCCTATGGAAGGAAATTCAAGTTACTGGTAAGTACGGTTACAATTACTTTTCAGGATCAGTACTGGCCTTAAAGATTCAGCACTGAGTGCTCTCCTGATAACAGGTGAGTAAATCGGAATTCGTAGTTTGGCTGATTTTAGAGGAATATTAGCAAGTTCCAAAACTCCACACTTAGAAACTTTTCTGCAGAAAACCACATGGATTCCTATGGAAGGAAATTCAAGTTACTGGTAAGAACGGTTAGAATTACTTTTCAGGATCAGTACTGGCCTTAAAGATTCAGCAGTGGGTTCTCCCTTGATAACAGGTGAGTAAATTGGAATTTGTAGTTCGGCTAATTTTAGAGGAATATTAGTAAGTTCCAAAACTCCACACTTAGAAACTTTTCTGCAGAAAACCACTTCATGGATTCCTATGGAAGGAAATACAAGTTACTGGTAAGTACGCTTAGAATTACCTTTCAGGGTCAGTGCTGTGCTAAAAGATGCAGCACTGGGTTCTCTCCTGATAACAGGTGAGTAAAACGGAATTCGTAGTTCGTCTGATTTTAGAGGAATATTTGTAAGTGCCAAAACTCCACACTTAGAAACTTTTCTGCTGAAAACTACAGAATGGATTCCTTTTTTTTTATTTTATTTTTTTATTTTTTGTTTTTTTTAATTTCATTTCAGTTCATGGTATACACGTTGTCTTATACAAAATAATACATTAAGAATCAACAAATAAGTTTATAAGTGTTTAAAATTTAACAAAGTCAAGTATAAGCGCATGCAAATGTATTAGCGAATTAGCAGCAAAGAGCAAACTATAAGGAGATCATACAGCTAAACCAAATTACATAAAGAGAATAAAGTTCTCAGTCTCCCATATAATCAATTAGTAATCCCCAGATTTCCTTACCGAGCTTTTGTTTAGTCAAGCCTTTACAGCATATAAATTATATTCTATATAAAAAATATTAAAGAATCTTGCTGATTTTAGAGGAATATTAGTAAGTTCCAAAACTCCACACTTAGAAACTTTTCTGCAGAAAACCACTCCATGGATTCCTATGGAAGGAAATACAAGTTACTGGTAAGTACGCTTCGAATTACTTTTCAGGGTCAGTGCTGGGCTAAAAGATGCAGCTCTTGGTTGTTTCCTGATAACAGGTGAGTAAATCGGAATTCGTAGTTCGGCTGATTTTATAGGAATATTTGTAAGTTCGAAAACTCCACACTTAGAAACTTTTCTGCTGATAACCACACAATGGATTCCTATGGAAGGAAATACAAGTTACTGGCAAGTACGCTTAGAATTACTTTTCAGGGTCAGTGCTGGGCTAAAAGATGCAGCACTGAGTTCTCTCCTGATAACATGTGATTAAATCGGAATTCGTAGTTCGGTGATTTTAGAGGAATATTTTAAAGTTCCAAAACTCCAAACTTAGAAGAATTTCCAAGTGAAACCAGTCAATGTTAGCCTATGGCAGGAAATACAAGTTACTGGTAAGTACGCTTAGAATTACTTTTCAGGGTCAGTGCTGGGCTAAATGATGCAGCACTGGGTTCTCTCCTGATAACAGGAGAGTAAATCGGAATTCGTAATTTGGCTGATTTTAGAGGAATATATGTAAGTTCCAAAACTCCACACTTAGAAACTTTTCTGCTGAAAACCACACAATGGATTCCTATGGAAGGAAATACAAGTTACTGGTAAGTACGCTTAGAATTACTTTTCAGGGTCAGTGCTGGGCTAAAAGATGCAGCACTGAGTTCTCTCCTGATGACATGTGAGTAAATTGGAATTCGTAGTTTGGCTTATTTTAGAGGAATATTTGTAAGTACCAAAACTCCACACTTCGAAACTACTCTGCTGAAAACCACACAATGGATTCCTATGTAAGGAAATACACGTTACTGGTAAGTACGCGTAGAATTGTTTTCCAGGGTCAGTGCTGGGCTAAAAGATGTAGCACTGGGATCTCTCCTGATAACAGGTGAATAAATTGGAATTCGTAGTTCAGCTGATTTTAGAGGAATATTTGTAAGTTCCAAAACTCCACACTTTGATACTTTTCTGCTGAAAACCACACAATGGATCCCTATGGAAGGATATACAAGTTACTGGTAAGTACGCTTAGAATTACTTTTCAGGGTCAGTTCTGGGCTAAAAGATGCAGCACTGTGTTCTCTCCTGATAACAGGTGAGTAAATTGGAATTCGTCATTCGGCTGATTTTAGAGGAATATTTGTAAGATCCAAAACACCACACTTAGAAACTTTTCTGCTGAAAACCACATAATGGATTCCTATGGAAGGAAATACAAGTTACTGGTGAGTATGCTTAGAATTACCTTTCAGGGTCAGTGCTGGGCTAAAAGGTGTAGCACTGGGGTCTCTCCTGATAACAGGTGAGTAAATCGGAATTTGTAGTTCGGCTGATTTTAGAGGAATATTTGTAAGTTCCAAAACTCCACACTTAGATACTTTTCTGCTGAAAACCACACAATGGATTCCTATGGAAGGAAATACAAGTTACTGGTAAGTACGCTTCGAATTACTTTTCAGGGTCAGTGCTGGGCTAAAAGATGCAGCACTTGGTTGTCTCCTGATAACATGTGAGTAAATCGGAATTCGTAGTTCGGTGATTTTAGAGGAATATTTTAAAGTTCCAAAACTCCACACTTAGAAGAATTTCCAAGTGAAACCAGTCAATGTTAGCCTATGGCAGGAAATACAAGTTACTGGTAAGTATGCTTAGAACGACTTTTCAGGGTCAGTGCTGGGCTAAAAGATGCAGCACTAGGTTCTCTCCTGATAACAGGTGAGTAAATCGGAATTCGTAGTTCGGCTGATTTTAGAGGAATATTTGTAAGTTCCAAAACTCCACACGTTGATACTTTTCTGCTGAAAATCACACAATGGATTCCTATGGAAGGAAATACAAGTTACTGGTAAGTACGCTTAGAATTACTTTTCATGGTCAGTGCTGGGCTGAAAGATGCAGCACTGGGATCTCTCCTGATAACAGGTGAGTAAATCAGAATTCGTAGTTCGGCTGATTTTAGAGGAATATTTGTAAGTTACAAAACTCCACACGTTGATACTTTTCTGCTGAAAACCACACAATGGATTCCTATGGAAGGCAATACAAGTTACTGGTAAGTACGCTTAGAATTAATTCTGGGTCAGTGCTGGGCTAAAAGATGCAGCACTGAGTTCTCTCCTGATAACAGGTGAGTAAATCGGAATTCGTAGTTCGGCTGATTTTAGAGGAATATTTGTAAGTTCCAAAACTCCACACTTAGATACTTTTCTGATGAAAACCACACAATGGATCCCTATGGAAGGAAATACAAGTTACTGGTAAGTATACTTAGAATTACTTTTCAGGGTCAGTGCTGGGCTAAAAGATGCAGCACTGGGTTGTCTCCTGATAACAGGTGAGTAAATAGGAATTCGTAGTTCGGCTGATTTTAGAGGAATATTTGTAAGTTTCAAAACTCCACACTTAGAAGAATTTCCAAGTGAAACCATTCAATGTTAGCCTATGGAAGGAAATTCAAGTTGCTGGTAAGAACGGTTAGAATTACTTTTCAGGATCAGTACTGGCCTTAAAGATTCAGCAGTGGGTTCTCCCCTGATAACAGGTGAGTAAATTGGAATTCGTAGTTCGGCTGATTTTAGAGGAATATTTGTAAGTTCCAAAACTCCACACTTAGAAGAATTTCCAAGTGAAACCAGTCAATGTTAGCCTATGGAAGGAAATTCAAGTTACTGGTAAGTACGGTTAGAATTACTTTTCAGGATCAGTACTGGCCTTAAAGATTCAGCACTGAGGTCTCTCCTGATAACAGGTGAGTAAATTGGAATTCGGAGTTCGGCTGATTTTAGAGGAATATTTGTAAGTTCCAAAACTCCACACTTAAAAGAATTTCCAAGTGAAACCAGTCAATGTTAGCCTATGGAAGGAAGTTCAAGTTACTGGTAAGTACGGTTAGAATTACTTTTCAGAATCAGTACTGGCCTTAAAGATGCAGCACTGAGTTCTCTCCTGATAACATGTGAGTAAAGCGGAATTCGTAGTTTGGCTGATTTTAGAGGAATATTTTAAAGTTCCAAAACGCCACACTTAGAAGAATTTCCAAGTGAAAGCAGTCAATGTTAGCCTATGGAAGGAAATACAAATTACTGGTAAGTACGGTTAGAATTACTTTTCAGGATCGGTACTGGCCTTAAAGATTCAGCACTGAGGTCTCTCCTGATAACAGGTGAGTAAATCGGAATTCGTAGTTCGGCTGATTTTAGAGGAATATTTGTAAGTTCCAAAACATCACACTTGGAAACTTTTCTGCTGAAAACCACAGAATGGATTCCTATGGAAGGAAATACAAGTTACTAGTAAATACGCTTAGAATTACTTTTCAGGGTCAGTACTGGGCTAAAAGATGTAGCACTGGGATCTCTCCTGATAACAGGTGAGTAAATCGGAATTCGTAGTTCGGCTGATTTTAGAGGAATATTTGTAAGTTCCAAAACTCCACACTTAGAAACTTTTCTGCAGAAAACCACTTCATGGATTCCTATGGAAGAAAATACAAGTTACTGGTAAGTACGCTTAGAATTACCTTTCAGGGTCAGTGCTGGGCTAAAAGATGCAGCACTGGGTTCTCTCCTGATAACAGGTGAGTAAAACGGAATTCGTAGTTCGGCTGATTTTAGAGGAATATTTGTAAGTTCCAAAACTCCACACTTAGAAACTTTTCTGCTGAAAACCACAGAATGGATTCCTATGGAAGGAAATACAAGTTACTGGTAAGTACGCTTAGAATTACTTTTCAGGGTCAGTGCTGGGCTAAAAGATGCAGCACTGGGGTCTCTCCTGATAACAGGTGAGTAAATCGGAATTCGTAGTTCGGCTGATTTTAGAGGAATATTTGTAAGTTCCAAAACTCCACACTTAGATACTTTTCTGCTGAAAACCACACAATGGATTCCTATGGAAGGAAATACAAGTTACTGGTAAGTACGCTTCGAATTACTTTTCAGGGTCAGTGCTGGGCTAAAAGATGCAGCACTTGGTTGTTTCCTGATAACAGGTGAGTAAATCGGAATTCGTAGTTCGGCTGTTTTTATAGGAATATTTGTAAGTTCGAAAACTCCACACTTAGAAACTTTTCTGCTGATAACCACACAATGGATTCCTATGGAAGGAAATACAAGTTACTGGCAAGTACGCTTAGAATTACTTTTCAGGGTCAGTGCTGGGCTAAAAGATGCAGCACTGAGTTCTCTCCTGATAACATGTGATTAAATCGGAATTCGTGGTTCGGTGATTTTAGAGGAATATTTTAAAGTTCCAAAACTCCACACTTAGAAGAATTTCCAAGTGAAACCAGTCAATGTTAGCCTATGGCAGGAAATACAAGTTAGTGGTAAGTACGCTTAGAATTACTTTTCAGGGTCAGTGCTGGGCTAAATGATGCAGCACTGGGTTCTCTCCTGATAACAGGAGAGTAAATCGGAATTCGTAATTTGGCTGATTTTAGAGGAATATATGTAAGTTCCAAAACTCCACACTTAGAAACTTTTCTGCTGAAAACCACACAATGGATTCCTATGGAAGGAAATACAAGTTACTGGTAAGTACGCTTAGAATTACTTTTCAGGGTCAGTGCTGGGCTAAAAGATGCAGCACTGAGTTCTCTCCTGATGACATGTGAGTAAATTGGAATTCGTAGTTTGGCTTATTTTAGAGGAATATTTGTAAGTACCAAAACTCGACACTTCGAAACTACTCTGCTGAAAACCACACAATGGATTCCTATGTAAGGAAATACACGTTACTGGTAAGTACGCGTAGAATTGTTTTTCAGGGTCAGTGCTGGGCTAAAAGATGTAGCACTGGGATCTCTCCTGATAACAGGTGAATACATTGGAATTCGTAGTTCAGCTGATTTTAGAGGAATATTTGTAAGTTCCAAAACTCCACACTTTGATACTTTTCTGCTGAAAACCACACAATGGATCCCTATGGAAGGATATACAAGTTACTGGTAAGTACGCTTAGAATTACTTTTCAGGGTCAGTTCTGGGCTAAAAGATGCAGCACTGTGTTCTCTCCTGATAACAGGTGAGTAAATTGGAATTCGTCGTTCGGCTGATTTTAGAGGAATATTTGTAAGTTCCAAAACACCACACTTAGAAACTTTTCTGCTGAAAACCACATAATGGATTCCTATGGAAGGAAATACAAGTTACTGTTGAGTATGCTTAGAATTACCTTTCAGGGTCAGTGCTGGGCTAAAAGATGCAGCACTGGGGTCTCTCCTGATAACAGGTGAGTAAATCGGAATTTGTAGTTCGGCTGATTTTAGAGGAATATTTGTAAGTTCCAAAACTCCACACTTAGATACTTTTCTGCTGAAAACCACACAATGGATTCCTATGGAAGGAAATACAAGTTACTGGTAAGTACACTTCGAATTACTTTTCAGGGTCAGTGCTGGGCTAAAAGATGCAGCACTTGGTTGTCTCCCGATAACATGTGAGTAAATCGGAATTCGTAGTTCGGTGATTTTAGAGGAATATTTTAAAGTTCCAAAACTCCACACTTAGAAGAATTTCCAAGTGAAACCAGTCAATGTTAGCCTATGGCAGGAAATACAAGTTACTGGAAAGTACGCTTAGAATGACTTTTCAGGGTCAGTGCTGGGCTAAAAGATGCAGCACTGGGTTCTCTCCTGATAACAGGTGAGTAAATCGGAATTCGTAGTTCGGCTGATTTTAGAGGAATATTTGTAAGTTCCAAAAGTCCACACGTTGATACTTTTCTGCTGAAAACCACACAATGGATTCCTATGGAAGGAAATACAAGTTACTGGTAAGTACGCTTAGAATTACTTTTCATGGTCAGTGCTGGGCTGAAAGATGCAGCACTGGGATCTCTCCTGATAACAGGTGAGTAAATCGGAATTCGTAGTTCGGCTGATTTTAGAGGAATATTTGTAAGTTACAAAACTCCACACGTTGATACTTTTCTGCTGAAAACCACACAATGGATTCCTATGGAAGGCAATACAAGTTACTGGTAAGTACGCTTAGAATTAATTCTGGGTCAGTGCTGGGCTAAAAGATGCAGCACTGAGTTCTCTCCTGATGACAGGTGAGTAAATCGGAATTCGTAGTTTGGCTGATTTTAGAGGAATATTTGTAAGTTCCAAAACTCCACACTTAGATACTTTTCTGATGAAAACCACACAATGGATCCCTATGGAAGGAAATACAAGTTACTGGTAAGTACACTTAGAATTACTTTTCAGGATCAGTACTGGCCTTAAAGATTCAGCAGTGGGTTCTCCCCTGATAACAGGTGAGTAAATTGGAATTCGTAGTTCGGCTGATTTTAGAGGAATATTTGTAAGTTCCAAAACTCCACACTTAGAAGAATTTCCAAGTGAAACCAGTCAATGTTAGCCTATGGAAGGAAATTCAAGTTACTGGTAAGTACGGTTAGAATTACTTTTCAGGATCAGTACTGGCCTTAAAGATTCAGCACTGAGGTCTCTCCTGATAACAGGTGAGTAAATTGGAATTCGTAGTTCGGCTGATTTTAGAGGAATATTTGTAAGTTCCAAAACTCCACACTTAGAAGAATTTCCAAGTGAAACCAGTCAATGTTAGCCTATGGAAGGAAATTCAAGTTACTGGTAAGTACGGTTAGAATTACTTTTCAGGATCAGTACTGGCCTTAAAGATGCAGCACTGAGTTCTCTCCTGATAACATGTGAGTAAAGCGGAATTCGTAGTTCGGCTGATTTTAGAGGAATATTTTAAAGTTCCAAAACGCCACACTTAGAAGAATTTCCAAGTGAAACCAGTCAATGTTAGCCTATGGAAGGAAATACAAATTACTGGTAAGTACGGTTAGAATTACTTTTCAGGATCGGTACTGGCCTTAAAGATTCAGCACTGAGGTCTCTCCTGATAACAGGTGAGTAAATCGGAATTCGTAGTTCGGCTGATTTTAGAGGAATATATGTAAGTTCCAAAACATCACACTTGGAAACTTTTCTGCTGAAAACCACAGAATGGATTCCTATGGAAGGAAATACAAGTTACTGGTAAATACGCTTAGAATTACTTTTCAGGGTCAGTACTGGGCTAAAAGATGTAGCACTGGGATCTCTCCTGATAACAGGTGAGTAAATCGGAATTCGTAGTTCGGCTGATTTTAGAGGAATATTTGTAAGTTCCAAAACTCCACACTTAGAAACTTTTCTGCAGAAAACCACTTCATGGATTCCTATGGAAGGAAATACAAGTTACTGGTAAGTACGCTTAGAATTACCTTTCAGGGTCAGTGCTGGGCTAAAAGATGCAGCACTGGGTTCTCTCCTGATAACAGGTGAGTAAAACGGAATTCGTAGTTCGGCTGATTTTAGAGGAATATTTGTAAGTTCCAAAACTCCACACGTTGATACTTTTCTGCTGAAAACCACACAATGAATTCCTATGGAAGGCAATACAAGTTACTGGTAAGTACGCTTAGAATTATTTTTCAGGGTCAGTGCTGGCCTAAAAGATGCAGCACTGAGTTCTCTCCTGATAACAGGTGAGTAAATCGGAATTCGTAGTTCGGCTGATTTTAGAGGAATATTGGTAAGTTCCAAAACTCCACACTTAGAAACTTTTCTGCAGAAAACCACTTCATGGATTCCTATGGAAGGAAATACAAGTTACTGGTAAGTACGCTTAGAATTACCTTTCAGGGTCAGTGCTGGGCTAAAAGATGCAGCACTGGGTTCTCTCCTGATAACAGGTGAGTAAAACGGAATTCGTAGTTCGGCTGATTTTAGAGGAATATTTGTAAGTTCCAAAACTCCACACGTTGATACTTTTCTGCTGAAAACCACACAATGAATTCCTATGGAAGGCAATACAAGTTACTGGTAAGTACGCTTAGAATTATTTTTCAGGGTCAGTGCTGGCCTAAAAGATGCAGCACTGAGTTCTCTTCTGATAACAGGTGAGTAAATCGGAATTCGTAGTTCGGCTGATTTTAGAGGAATATTGGTAAGTTCCAAAACTCCACACTTAGAAACTTTTCTGCAGAAAACCACTTCATGGATTCCTATGGAAGGAAATACAAGTTACTGGTAAGTACGCTTAGAATTACCTTTCAGGGTCAGTGCTGGGCTAAAAGATGCAGCACTGGGTTCTCTCCTGATAACAGGTGAGTAAAACGGAATTCGTAGTTCGGCTGATTTTAGAGGAATATTTGTAAGTTCCAAAACTCCACACTTAGAAACTTTTCTGCTGAAAACCACAGAATGGATTCCTATGGAAGGAAATACAAGTTACTGGTAAGTACGCTTAGAATTGCTTTTCAGGGTCAGTGCTGGGCTAAAAGATGCAGCACTGGGGTCTCTCCTGATAGCAGGTGAGTAAATCGGAATTCGTAGTTTGGCTGATTTTAGAGGAATATTTGCAAGTTCCAAAACTCCACACTTAGATACTTTTCTGCTGAAAACCACACAATGGATTCCTATGGAAGGAAATACAAGTTACTGGTAAGTACGCTTCGAATTACTTTTCATGGTCAGTGCTGGGCTAAAAGATGCAGCACTTGGTTGTTTCCTGATAACAGGTGAGTAAATCGGAATTCGTAGTTCGGCTGATTTTATAGGAATATATGTAAGTTCCAAAAGTCCACACTTAGAAACTTTTCTGCTGATAACCACACAATGGATTCCTATGGAAGGAAATACAAGTTACTGGCAAGTACGCTTGGAATTACTTTTCAGGGTCAGTGCTGGGCTAAAAGATGCAGCACTGAGTTCTCTCCTGATAACATGTGATTAAATCGGAATTCGTAGTTCGGTGATTTTAGAGGAATATTTTAAAGTTCCAAAACTCCACACTTAGAAGAATTTCCAAGTGAAACCAGTCAATGTTAGCCTATGGCAGGAAATACAAGTTACTGGTAAGTACGCTTAGAATTACTTTTCAGGGTCAGTGCTGGGCTAAATGATGCAGCACTGGGTTCTCTCCTGATAACAGGAGAGAAAATCGGAATTCGTAATTCGGCTGATTTTAGAGGAATATATGTAAGTTCCAAAACTCCACACTTAAAAACTTTTCTGCTGAAAACCACACAATGGATTCCTATGGAAGGAAATACAAGTTACTGGTAAGTACGCTTAGAATTACTTTTCAGGGTCAGTGCTGGGCTAAAAGATGCAGCACTGAGTTCTCTCCTGATGACATGTGAGTAAATTGGAATTCGTAGTTTGGCTTATTTTAGAGGAATATTTGTAAGTACCAAAACTCCACACTTCGAAACTACTCTGCTGAAAACCACACAATGGATTCCTATGTAAGGAAATACATGTTACTGGTAAGTACGCGTAGAATTGTTTTTCAGGGTCAGTGCTGGGCTAAAAGATGTAGCACTGGGATCTCTCCTGATAACAGGTGAATAAATTGGAATTCGTAGTTCAGCTGATTTTAGAGGAATATTTGTAAGTTCCAAAACTCCACACTTTGATACTTTTCTGCTGAAAACCACACAATGGATCCCTATGGAAGGAAATACAAGTTACTGGTAAGTACGCTTAGAATTACTTTTCAGGGTCAGTTCTGGGCTAAAAGATGCAGCACTGTGTTCTCTCCTGATAACAGGTGAGTAAATTGGAATTCGTCGTTCGGCTGATTTTAGAGGAATATTTGTAAGTTCCAAAACACCACACTTAGAAACTTTTCTGCTGAAAACCACATAATGGATTCCTATGGAAGGAAATACAAGTTACTGGTAAGTATGCTTAGAATTACTTTTCAGGGTCAGTGCTGGGCTAAAAGATGCAGCACTGGGGTCTCTCCTGATAACAGGTGAATAAATTGGAATTCGTAGTTCAGCTGATTTTAGAGGAATATTTGTAAGTTCCAAAACTCCACACTTTGATACTTTTCTGCTGAAAACCACACAATGGATCCCTATGGAAGGAAATACAAGTTACTGGTAAGTACACTTAGAATTACTTTTCAGGGTCAGTTCTGGGCTAAAAGATGCAGCACTGTGTTCTCTCCTGATAACAGGTGAGTAAATTGGAATTCGTCGTTCGGCTGATTTTAGAGGAATATTTGTAAGTTCCAAAACACCACACTTAGAAACTTTTCTGCTGAAAACCACATAATGGATTCCTATGGAAGGAAATACAAGTTACTGGTAAGTATGCTTAGAATTACTTTTCAGGGTCAGTGCTGGGCTAAAAGATGCAGCACTGGGGTCTCTCCTGATAACAGGTGAGTAAATCGGAATTCGTAGTTCGGCTGATTTTAGAGGAATATTTGTAAGTTCCAAAACTCCACACTTAGATACTTTTCTGCTGAAAACCACACAATGGATTCCTATGGAAGGAAATACAAGTTACTGGTAAGTACGCTTCGAATTACTTTTCAGGGTCAGTGCTGGGCTAAAAGATGCAGCACTTGGTTGTCTCCTGATAACATGTGAGTAAATCGGAATTCGTAGTTCGGTGATTTTAGAGGAATATTTTAAAGTTCCAAAACTCCACACTTAGAAGAATTTCCAAGTGAAACCAGTCAATGTTAGCCTATGGCAGGAAATACAAGTTACTGGTAAGTACGCTTAGAATTACTTTTCAGGGTCAGTGCTGGGCTAAATGATGCAGCACTGGGTTCTCTCCTGATAACAGGAGAGTAAATCGGAATTCGTAATTCGGCTGATTTTAGAGGAATATATGTAAGTTCCAAAACTCCACACTTAAAAACTTTTCTGCTGAAAACCACACAATGGATTCCTATGGAAGGAAATACAAGTTACTGGTAAGTACGCTTAGAATTACTTTTCAGGGTCAGTGCTGGGCTAAAAGATGCAGCACTGAGTTCTCTCCTGATGACATGTGAGTAAATTGGAATTCGTAGTTTGGCTTATTTTAGAGGAATATTTGTAAGTACCAAAACTCCACACTTCGAAACTACTCTGCTGAAAACCACACAATGGATTCCTATGGAAGGAAATACAAGTTACTGGTAAGTACGCTTCAAATTACTTTTCAGGGTCAGTGCTGGGCTAAAAGATGCAGCACTTGGTTGTCTCCTGATAACATGTGAGTAAATCGGAATTCGTAGTTCGGTGATTTTAGAGGAATATTTGTAAGTTCCAAAACTCCACACTTTGATACTTTTCTGCTGAAAACCACACAATGGATCCCTATGGAAGGAAATACAAGTTACTGGTAAGTACGCTTAGAATTACTTTTCAGGGTCAGTTCTGGGCTAAAAGATGCAGCACTGTGTTCTCTCCTGATAACAGTTGAGTAAATTGGAATTCGTCGTTCGGCTGATTTTAGAGGAATATTTTTAAGTTCCAAAACACCACACTTAGATACTTTTCTGCTGAAAACCACACAATGGATTCCTATGGAAGGAAATACAAGTTACTGGTAAGTACGCTTCGAATTACTTTTCAGGGTCAGTGCTGGGCTAAAAGATGCAGCACTTGGTTGTCTCCTGATAACATGTGAGTAAATCGGAATTCGTAGTTCGGTGATTTTAGAGGAATATTTTAAAGTTCCAAAACTCCACACTTAGAAGAATTTCCAAGTGAAACCAGTCAATGTTAGCCTATGGCAGGAAATACAAGTTACTGGTAAGTATGCTTAGAATGACTTTTCAGGGTCAGTGCTGGGCTAAAAGATGCAGCACTGGGTTCTCTCCTGATAACAGGTGAGTAAATCGGAATTCGTAGTTCGGCTGATTTTAGAGGAATATTTGTAAGTTCCAAAACTCCACACTTAGAAACTTTTCTGCTGAAAACCACACAATGGATTCCTATGGAAGGAAATACAAGTTACTGGTAAGTACGCTTCGAATTACTTTTCATGGTCAGTGCTGGGCTAAAAGATGCAGCACTTGGTAGTTTCCTGATAACAGGTGAGTAAATCGGAATTCGTAGTTCGGCTGATTTTATAGGAATATTTGTAAGTTCCAAAACTCCACACTTAGAAACTTTTCTGCTGATAACCACACAATGGATTCCTATGGAAGGAAATACAAGTTACTGGTAAGTACGCGTAGAATTGTTTTTCAGGGTCAGTGCTGGGCTAAAAGATGCAGCACTGAGTTCTCTCCTGATAACATGTGATTAAATCGGAATTCGTAGTTCGGTGATTTTAGAGGAATATTTTAAAGTTCCAAAACTCCACACTTAGAAGAATTTCCAAGTGAAACCAGTCAATGTTAGCCTATGGCAGGAAATACAAGTTACTGGTAAGTACGCTTAGAATTACTTTTCAGGGTCAGTGCTGGGCTAAATGATGCAGCACTGGGTTCTCTCCTGATAACAGGAGAGTAAATCGGAATTCGTAATTCGGCTGATTTTAGAGGAATATATGTAAGTTCCAAAACTCCACACTTAAAAACTTTTCTGCTGAAAACCACACAATGGATTCCTATGGAAGGAAATACAAGTTACTGGTAAGTACGCTTAGAATTACTTTTCAGGGTCAGTTCTGGGCTAAAAGATGCAGCACTGTGTTCTCTCCTGATAACAGTTGAGTAAATTGGAATTCGTCGTTCGGCTGATTTTAGAGGAATATTTGTAAGTTCCAAAACACCACACTTCGAAACTACTGTGCTGAAAACCACACAATGGATTCCTATGTAAGGAAATACACGTTACTGGTAAGTATGCGTAGAATTGTTTTTCAGGGTCAGTGCTGGGCTAAAAGATGTAGCACTGGGATCTCTCCTGATAACAGGTGAATAAATTGGAATTCGTAGTTCAGCTGATTTTAGAGGAATATTTGTAAGTTCCAAAACTCCACACTTTGATACTTTTCTGCTGAAAACCACACAATGGATCCCTATGGAAGGAAATACAAGTTACTGGTAAGTACGCTTAGAATTACTTTTCAGGGTCAGTTCTGGGCTAAAAGATGCAGCACTGTGTTCTCTCCTGATAACAGTTGAGTAAATTGGAATTCGTCGTTCGGCTGATTTTAGAGGAATATTTGTAAGTTCCAAAACACCACACTTAGAAACTTTTCTGCTGAAAACCACATAATGGATTCCTATGGAAGGAAATACAAGTTACTGGTAAGTACGCTTAGAATTACTTTTCAGGGTCAGTGCTGGGCTAAATGATGCAGCACTGGGTTCTCTCCTGATAACAGGAGAGTAAATCGGAATTCGTAATTCGGCTGATTTTAGAGGAATATATGTAAGTTCCAAAACTCCACACTTAAAAACTTTTCTGCTGAAAACAACACAATGGATTCCTATGGAAGGAAATACAAGTTACTGGTAAGAACGGTTAGAATTACTTTTCAGGATCAGTACTGGCCTTAAAGATTCAGCAGTGGGTTCTCCCCTGATAACAGGTGAGTAAATTGGAATTTGTAGTTCGGCTAGTTTTAGAGGAATATTAGTAAGTTCCAAAACTCCACACTTAGAAGAATTTCCAAGTGAAACCAGTAAATGTTAGCCTATGGAAGGAAATTCAAGTTACTGGTAAGTACGGTTAGAATTACTTTTCAGGATCAGTACTGGCCTTAAAGATTCAGCACTGAGTTCTCTCCTGATAACAGGTGAGTAAATCGGAATTCGTAGTTCGGCTGATTTTAGAGGAATATTAGTAAGTTCCAAAACTCCACACTTAGAAACTTTTCTGCTGATAACCACTCCATGGATTCCTATGGAAGGAAATACAAGTTACTGGTAAGTACGCTTAGAATGACCTTTCAGGGTCAGTGCTGGGCTAAAAGATGCAGCACTGGGTTCTCTCCTGATAACAGGAGAGTAAAATGGAATTCGTAGTTCGGCTGATTTTAGAGGAATAGTTGTAAGTTCCAAAACTCCACACTTAGAAACTTTTCTGCTGAAAACCACAGAATGGATTCCTATGGAAGGAAATACAAGTTACTGGTAAGTACGCTTAGAATTACTTTTCAGGGGCAGTGCTGGGCTAAAAGATGCAGCACTGGGGTCTCTCCTGATAACAGGTGAGTAAATTGGAATTCGTAGTTTGGCTGATTTTAGAGGAATATTTGTAAGTTCCAAAACACCACACTTAGAAACTTTTCTGCTGATAACCACTCCATGGATTCCTATGGAAGGAAATACAAGTTACTGGTAAGTACGCTTAGAATGACCTTTCAGGGTCAGTGCTGGGCTAAAAGATGCAGCACTGGGTTCTCTCCTGATAACAGGAGAGTAAAATGGAATTCGTAGTTCGGCTGATTTTAGAGGAATAGTTGTAAGTTCCAAAACTCCACACTTAGAAACTTTTCTGCTGAAAACCACAGAATGGATTCCTATGGAAGGAAATACAAGTTACTGGCAAGTACGCTTAGAGTTACTTTCCACGGTCATTGCTGGGCTAAAATATGCAGCACTGAGTTCTCTCCTGATAACATGTGATTAAATCGGAATTCGTAGTTCGGTGATTTTAGAGGAATATTTTAAAGTTCCAAAACTCCACACTTAGAAGAATTTCCAAGTGAAACCAGTCAATGTTAGCCTATGGCAGGAAATACAAGTTACTGGGAAGTACGCTTAGAATTACTTTTCAGGGTCAGTGCTGGGCTAAAAGATGCAGCACTGAGTTCTCTCCTGATGACATGTGAGTAAATTGGAATTCGTAGTTTGGCTTATTTTAGAGGAATATTTGTAAGTACCAAAACTCCACACTTCAAAACTACTCTGCTGAAAACCACACAATGGATTCCTATGTAAGGAAATACAAGTTACTGGTAAGTACGCGTAGAATTGTTTTTCAGGGTCAGTGCTGGGCTAAAAGATGTAGCACTGGGATCTCTCCTGATAACAGGTGAGTAAATCGGAATTCGTAGTTCGGCTGATTTTAGAGGAATATTTGTAAGTTCCAAAACTCCACACTTAGAAACTTTTCTGCTGAAAACCACACAATGGATTCCTATGGAAGGAAATACAAGTTACTGGTGAGTACGCTTAGAATTACTTTTCATGGTCAGTGCTGGGCTAAAAGATGCAGCACTGGGATCTATTCTGATAACAGGTGAGTAAATCGGAATTCGTAGTGCAGCTAATTTTAGAGGAGTATTTGTAAGTTCCAAAACTCCACACTTAGAAACTTTTCTGCTGAAAACCACACAATGGATTCCTTTAGAAGGAAATACAAGTTACTGGTAAGTATGCTTAGAATTACTTTTCAGGGTCAGTGCTGGGCTAAAAGATGCAGCACTGGGTTCTCTCCTAATAACAGGAGAGTAAATAGGAATTCGTAGTTCGGCTGATTTTAGAGGAATATTTGTAAGTTCCAAAACTCCACACTTAGATACTTTTCTGCTGAAAACCACACAATGGATTCCTATGGAAGGAAATACAAGTTACTGGTAAGTACGCTTAGAATTACTTTTCAGGGTCAGTGCTGGGCTAAAAGATGCAGCACTTGGTTGTCTCCTGATAACAGGTGAGTAAATCGGAATTCGTAGTTCGGCTGATTTTAGAGGAATATTTGTAAGTTCCAAAACTCCATACTTAGAAGAATTTCCAAGTGAAACCAGTCAATGTTAGCCTATGGCAGGAAATACAAGTTACTGGTAAGTACGCTTAGAATTACTCTTCAGGGTCAGTGCTGGGCTAAAAGATGCAGCACTGGGTTCTCTCCTGATAACAGGAGAGTAAATCGGAATTCGGCTGATTTTAGAGGAATATATGTAAGTTCCAAAACTCCACACTTAGAAACTTTTCTGCTGAAAACCACACAATGGATTCCTATGGAAGGAAATACAAGTTACTGGTAAGTACGCTTAGAATTACTTTTCAGGGTCAGTGCTGGGCTAAAAGATGCAGCACTGAGTTCTCTCCTGATGACATGTGAGTAAATTGGAATTCGTAGTTTGGCTTATTTTAGAGGAATATTTGTAAGTTCCAAAACTCCACACTTTGATACTTTTCTGCTGAAAACCACACAATGGATCCCTATGGAAGGAAATACAAGTTACTGGTAAGTACGCTCAGAATTACTTTTCAGGGTCAGTGCTGGGCTAAAAGATGCAGCACTGTGTTCTCTCCTGATAACAGGTGAGTAAATCGGAATTCGTAGTTCGGCTGATTTTAGAGGAATATTTGTAAGTTCCAAAACTCCACACTTAGAAACTTTTCTGCTGAAAACCACACAATGGATTCCTATGAAAGGAAATACAAGTTACTGGTAAGTACGCTTAGAATTACTTTTCATGGTCAGTGCTGGGCTAAAAGATGCAGCACTGGGATCTCTCCTGATAACAGGTGAGTAAATCGGAATTCGTAGTTTGGCTGATTTTAGAGGAATATTTGTAAGTTCCAAAACTCCACACTTAGATACTTTTCTGCTGAAAACCACACAATGGATTCCTATGGAAGGAAATGTAAGTTACTGGTAAGTACGCTTCGAACTACTTTTCAGAGTCAGTGCTGTGCTAAAAGATGCAGCACTGGGTTCTCTCCCGATAACAGGTGAGTAAATCGGAATTCGTAGTTCGGCTGATTTTAGAGGAATATTTGTAAGTTCCAAAACTCCACACTTAGATACTTTTCTGCTGAAAACCACACAATGGATACCTATGGAAGGAAATACAAGTTACTGGTAAGTACGCTTAGAATTACTTTACAGGGTCAGTGCTGGGCTAAAAGATGCAGCACTGGGATCTCTCCTGATAACAGGTGAGTAAATCAGAATTCGTAGTTTGGCTGATTTTAGAGGAATATTTGTAAGTTCCAAAACTCCACACTTAGATACTTTTCTGCTGAAAACCACACAATGGATTCCTATGGAAGGAAATGTAAGTTACTGGTAAGTACGCTTCGAACTACTTTTCAGGGTCAGTGCTGTGCTAAAAGATGCAGCACTGGGTTCTCTTCCGATAACAGGTGAGTAAATCGGAATTCGTAGTTCGGCTGATTTTAGAGGAATATTTGTAAGTTCCAAAACTCCACAGTTAGAAACTTTTCTGCTAATAACCACACAATGGATTCCTATGGCAGGAAATACAAGTTACTGGTAAGTATGCTTAGAATTACTTTTCAGGGTCAGTGCTTGGCTAAAAGATGTAGCACTGGGATCTCTCCTGATAACAGGTGAGTAAATCGGAATTCGTAGTTTGGCTGATTTTAGAGGAATATTTGTAAGTTCCAAAACTCCACACTTAGATACTTTTCTGCTGAAAACCACACAATGGATTCCTATGGAAGGAAATACAAATTACTGGTAAGTACGCTTCGAATTACTTTTCAGGGTCAGTGCTGGGCTAAAAGATGCAGCACTTGGTTGTCTCCTGATAACAGGTGAGTAAATCGGAATTCGTAGTTCGGCTGATTTTAGAGGAATATTTGTAAGTTCCAAAACTCCACACTTAGAAACTTTTCTGCTGATAACCACACAATGGATTCCTATGGAAGGAAATACAAGTTACTGGCAAGTACGCTTAGAATTACTTTTCAGGGTCAGTGCTGGGCTAAAAGATGCAGCACTGAGTTCTCTCCTGATAACATGTGAGTAAATCGGAATTCGTAGTTCGGTGATTTTAGAGGAATATTTTAAAGTTCCAAAACTCCACACTTAGAAGAATTTCCAAGTGAAACCAGTCAATGTTAGCCTATGGCAGGATATACAAGTTACTGGTAAGTACGCTTAGAATTACTTTTCAGGGTCAGTGCTGGGCTAAAAGATGCAGCACTGGGTTCTCTCCTGATAACAGGAGAGTAAATCGGAGTTCGGAATTCGGATGATTTTAGAGGAATATATGTAAGTTCCAAAACTCCACAGTTAGAAACTTTTCTGCTAATAACCACACACTGGATTCCTATGGCAGGAAATACAAGTTACTGGTAAGTACGCTTAGAATTACTTTTCAGGGTCAGTGCTGGGGTAAAAGATGCAGCACTGGGATCTCTTCTGATAACAGGAGAGTAAATCGGAATTCGTAATTCGGCTGATTTTAGAGGAATATATGTAAGTTCCAAAACTCCACACTTAAAAACTTTTCTGCTGAAAACCACACAATGGATTCCTATGGAAGGAAATACAAGTTACTGGTAAGTACGCTTAGAATTACTTTTCAGGGTCAGTTCTGGGCTAAAAGATGCAGCACTGTGTTCTCTCCTGATAACAGTTGAGTAAATTGGAATTCGTCGTTCGGCTGATTTTAGAGGAATATTTGTAAGTTCCAAAACACCACACTTCGAAACTACTGTGCTGAAAACCACACAATGGATTCCTATGTAAGGAAATACACGTTACTGGTAAGTATGCGTAGAATTGTTTTTCAGGGTCAGTGCTGGGCTAAAAGATGTAGCACTGGGATCTCTCCTGATAACAGGTGAATAAATTGGAATTCGTAGTTCAGCTGATTTTAGAGGAATATTTGTAAGTTCCAAAACTCCACACTTTGATACTTTTCTGCTGAAAACCACACAATGGATCCCTATGGAAGGAAATACAAGTTACTGGTAAGTACGCTTAGAATTACTTTTCAGGGTCAGTTCTGGGCTAAAAGATGCAGCACTGTGTTCTCTCCTGATAACAGTTGAGTAAATTGGAATTCGTCGTTCGGCTGATTTTAGAGGAATATTTGTAAGTTCCAAAACACCACACTTAGAAACTTTTCTGCTGAAAACCACATAATGGATTCCTATGGAAGGAAATACAAGTTACTGGTAAGTACGCTTAGAATTACTTTTCAGGGTCAGTGCTGGGCTAAATGATGCAGCACTGGGTTCTCTCCTGATAACAGGAGAGTAAATCGGAATTCGTAATTCGGCTGATTTTAGAGGAATATATGTAAGTTCCAAAACTCCACACTTAAAAACTTTTCTGCTGAAAACAACACAATGGATTCCTATGGAAGGAAATACAAGTTACTGGTAAGAACGGTTAGAATTACTTTTCAGGATCAGTACTGGCCTTAAAGATTCAGCAGTGGGTTCTCCCCTGATAACAGGTGAGTAAATTGGAATTTGTAGTTCGGCTAGTTTTAGAGGAATATTAGTAAGTTCCAAAACTCCACACTTAGAAGAATTTCCAAGTGAAACCAGTAAATGTTAGCCTATGGAAGGAAATTCAAGTTACTGGTAAGTACGGTTAGAATTACTTTTCAGGATCAGTACTGGCCTTAAAGATTCAGCACTGAGTTCTCTCCTGATAACAGGTGAGTAAATCGGAATTCGTAGTTCGGCTGATTTTAGAGGAATATTAGTAAGTTCCAAAACTCCACACTTAGAAACTTTTCTGCTGATAACCACTCCATGGATTCCTATGGAAGGAAATACAAGTTACTGGTAAGTACGCTTAGAATGACCTTTCAGGGTCAGTGCTGGGCTAAAAGATGCAGCACTGGGTTCTCTCCTGATAACAGGAGAGTAAAATGGAATTCGTAGTTCGGCTGATTTTAGAGGAATAGTTGTAAGTTCCAAAACTCCACACTTAGAAACTTTTCTGCTGAAAACCACAGAATGGATTCCTATGGAAGGAAATACAAGTTACTGGTAAGTACGCTTAGAATTACTTTTCAGGGGCAGTGCTGGGCTAAAAGATGCAGCACTGGGGTCTCTCCTGATAACAGGTGAGTAAATTGGAATTCGTAGTTTGGCTGATTTTAGAGGAATATTTGTAAGTTCCAAAACTCCACACTTAGAAACTTTTCTGCTGATAACCACACAATGGATTCCTATGGAAGGAAATACAAGTTACTGGCAAGTACGCTTAGAGTTACTTTCCACGGTCATTGCTGGGCTAAAATATGCAGCACTGAGTTCTCTCCTGATAACATGTGATTAAATCGGAATTCGTAGTTCGGTGATTTTAGAGGAATATTTTAAAGTTCCAAAACTCCACACTTAGAAGAATTTCCAAGTGAAACCAGTCAATGTTAGCCTATGGCAGGAAATACAAGTTACTGGGAAGTACGCTTAGAATTACTTTTCAGGGTCAGTGCTGGGCTAAAAGATGCAGCACTGAGTTCTCTCCTGATGACATGTGAGTAAATTGGAATTCGTAGTTTGGCTTATTTTAGAGGAATATTTGTAAGTACCAAAACTCCACACTTCAAAACTACTCTGCTGAAAACCACACAATGGATTCCTATGTAAGGAAATACAAGTTACTGGTAAGTACGCGTAGAATTGTTTTTCAGGGTCAGTGCTGGGCTAAAAGATGTAGCACTGGGATCTCTCCTGATAACAGGTGAGTAAATCGGAATTCGTAGTTCGGCTGATTTTAGAGGAATATTTGTAAGTTCCAAAACTCCACACTTAGAAACTTTTCTGCTGAAAACCACACAATGGATTCCTATGGAAGGAAATACAAGTTACTGGTGAGTACGCTTAGAATTACTTTTCATGGTCAGTGCTGGGCTAAAAGATGCAGCACTGGGATCTATTCTGATAACAGGTGAGTAAATCGGAATTCGTAGTGCAGCTAATTTTAGAGGAGTATTTGTAAGTTCCAAAACTCCACACTTAGAAACTTTTCTGCTGAAAACCACACAATGGATTCCTTTAGAAGGAAATACAAGTTACTGGTAAGTATGCTTAGAATTACTTTTCAGGGTCAGTGCTGGGCTAAAAGATGCAGCACTGGGTTCTCTCCTAATAACAGGAGAGTAAATAGGAATTCGTAGTTCGGCTGATTTTAGAGGAATATTTGTAAGTTCCAAAACTCCACACTTAGATACTTTTCTGCTGAAAACCACACCATGGATTCCTATGGAAGGAAATACAAGTTACTGGTAAGTACGCTTAGAATTACTTTTCAGGGTCAGTGCTGGGCTAAAAGATGCAGCACTTGGTTGTCTCCTGATAACAGGTGAGTAAATCGGAATTCGTAGTTCGGCTGATTTTAGAGGAATATTTGTAAGTTCCAAAACTCCATACTTAGAAGAATTTCCAAGTGAACCAGTCAATGTTAGCCTATGGCAGGAAATACAAGTTACTGGTAAGTACGCTTAGAATTACTCTTCAGGGTCAGTGCTGGGCTAAAAGATGCAGCACTGGGTTCTCTCCTGATAACAGGAGAGTAAATCGGAATTCGGCTGATTTTAGAGGAATATATGTAAGTTCCAAAACTCCACACTTAGAAACTTTTCTGCTGAAAACCACACAATGGATTCCTATGGAAGGAAATACAAGTTACTGGTAAGTACGCTTAGAATTACTTTTCAGGGTCAGTGCTGGGCTAAAAGATGCAGCACTGAGTTCTCTCCTGATGACATGTGAGTAAATTGGAATTCGTAGTTTGGCTTATTTTAGAGGAATATTTGTAAGTTCCAAAACTCCACACTTTGATACTTTTCTGCTGAAAACCACACAATGGATCCCTATGGAAGGAAATACAAGTTACTGGTAAGTACGCTCAGAATTACTTTTCAGGGTCAGTGCTGGGCTAAAAGATGCAGCACTGTGTTCTCTCCTGATAACAGGTGAGTAAATCGGAATTCGTAGTTCGGCTGATTTTAGAGGAATATTTGTAAGTTCCAAAACTCCACACTTAGAAACTTTTCTGCTGAAAACCACACAATGGATTCCTATGAAAGGAAATACAAGTTACTGGTAAGTACGCTTAGAATTACTTTTCATGGTCAGTGCTGGGCTAAAAGATGCAGCACTGGGATCTCTCCTGATAACAGGTGAGTAAATCGGAATTCGTAGTTTGGCTGATTTTAGAGGAATATTTGTAAGTTCCAAAACTCCACACTTAGATACTTTTCTGCTGAAAACCACACAATGGATTCCTATGGAAGGAAATGTAAGTTACTGGTAAGTACGCTTCGAACTACTTTTCAGAGTCAGTGCTGTGCTAAAAGATGCAGCACTGGGTTCTCTCCCGATAACAGGTGAGTAAATCGGAATTCGTAGTTCGGCTGATTTTAGAGGAATATTTGTAAGTTCCAAAACTCCACACTTAGATACTTTTCTGCTGAAAACCACACAATGGATACCTATGGAAGGAAATACAAGTTACTGGTAAGTACGCTTAGAATTACTTTACAGGGTCAGTGCTGGGCTAAAAGATGCAGCACTGGGATCTCTCCTGATAACAGGTGAGTAAATCAGAATTCGTAGTTTGGCTGATTTTAGAGGAATATTTGTAAGTTCCAAAACTCCACACTTAGATACTTTTCTGCTGAAAACCACACAATGGATTCCTATGGAAGGAAATGTAAGTTACTGGTAAGTACGCTTCGAACTACTTTTCAGGGTCAGTGCTGTGCTAAAAGATGCAGCACTGGGTTCTCTTCCGATAACAGGTGAGTAAATCGGAATTCGTAGTTCGGCTGATTTTAGAGGAATATTTGTAAGTTCCAAAACTCCACAGTTAGAAACTTTTCTGCTAATAACCACACAATGGATTCCTATGGCAGGAAATACAAGTTACTGGTAAGTATGCTTAGAATTACTTTTCAGGGTCAGTGCTGGGCTAAAAGATGTAGCACTGGGATCTCTCCTGATAACAGGTGAGTAAATCGGAATTCGTAGTTTGGCTGATTTTAGAGGAATATTTGTAAGTTCCAAAACTCCACACTTAGATACTTTTCTGCTGAAAACCACACAATGGATTCCTATGGAAGGAAATACAAATTACTGGTAAGTACGCTTCGAATTACTTTTCAGGGTCAGTGCTGGGCTAAAAGATGCAGCACTTGGTTGTCTCCTGATAACAGGTGAGTAAATCGGAATTCGTAGTTCGGCTGATTTTAGAGGAATATTTGTAAGTTCCAAAACTCCACACTTAGAAACTTTTCTGCTGATAACCACACAATGGATTCCTATGGAAGGAAATACAAGTTACTGGCAAGTACGCTTAGAATTACTTTTCAGGGTCAGTGCTGGGCTAAAAGATGCAGCACTGAGTTCTCTCCTGATAACATGTGAGTAAATCGGAATTCGTAGTTCGGTGATTTTAGAGGAATATTTTAAAGTTCCAAAACTCCACACTTAGAAGAATTTCCAAGTGAAACCAGTCAATGTTAGCCTATGGCAGGATATACAAGTTACTGGTAAGTACGCTTAGAATTACTTTTCAGGGTCAGTGCTGGGCTAAAAGATGCAGCACTGGGTTCTCTCCTGATAACAGGAGAGTAAATCGGAGTTCGGAATTCGGATGATTTTAGAGGAATATATGTAAGTTCCAAAACTCCACAGTTAGAAACTTTTCTGCTAATAACCACACACTGGATTCCTATGGCAGGAAATACAAGTTACTGGTAAGTACGCTTAGAATTACTTTTCAGGGTCAGTGCTGGGGTAAAAGATGCAGCACTGGGATCTCTTCTGATAACAGGTGAGTAAATCAGAATTCGTAGTGCGGCTAATTTTAGAGGAGTATTTGTAAGTTCCAAAACTCCACACTTAGAAACTTTTCTGCTGAAAACCACACAATGGATTTCTATGGAAGGAAATACAAGTTACTGGTAAGTACGCGTAGAATCACTTTTCAGGGTCAGTGCTGGGCTAAAAGATGCAGCACTGAGTTCACTCCTGATAACATGTGAGTAAATCGGAATTCGTAGTTCAGCAGATTTTAGAGGAATATTTTAAAGATCCAAAACTCCACACTTAGAAGAATTTCCAAGGGAAACCAGTCAATGTTAGCCTGTGGAAGGAAATAGAAGTTACTGGTAAGTATGGTTAGAATTACTTTTCAAGATCAGTACTGGCCTTAAAGATTCAGCACTGAGGTCTCTCCTGATAACAGGTGAGTAAATCGGAATTCGTAGTTCGGCTGATTTTAGAGGAATATTTTAAAGTTCCAAAACTCCACACTTAGAAGAATTTCCCAGTGAAACCAGTCAATGTTAGCCTATGGAAGGAAATTCAAGTTACTGGCAAGTACGGTTAGAATTACTTTTCAGGATCAGTACTGGCCTTAAAGATTAAGCACTGGGTTCTCCCCTGATAACAGGTGAGTAAATCGGAATTCGTAGTCCGGCTGATTTTAGAGGAATATTTGTAAGTTCCAAAACATCACACTTAGAAACTTTTCTGCTGAAAACCACAGAATGGATTCCTATGGAAGGAAATACAAGTTACTGGTAAGTATGCTTAGAATTACTTTTCAGGGTCAGTGCTGGGCTAAAAGATGCAGCACTGGGGTCTCTCCTGATAAAAGGTGAGTAAATCGGAATTCGTAGTTCGGCTAATTTTAGAGGAATATTTGTAAGTTCCAAAACTCCACACTTAGATACTTTTCTGCTGAAAACCACACAATGGATTCCTATGGAAGGAAATACAAGTTACTGGTAAGTACGCTTCGAATTACTTTTCAGGGTCAGTGCTGGGCTAAAAGATGCAGCACTTGGTTGTCTCCTGATACCAGGTGAGTAAATCGGAATTCGTAGTTCGGCTGATTTTAGAGGAATATTTGTTAGTTCCAAAACTCCACACTTAGAAACTTTTCTGCTGATAACCACAGAATGGATTCCTATTGAAGGAAACACAAGCTACTGGTAAGTACGCTTAGAATTACTTTTCAGGGTCAGTGCTGGGCTAAAATATGCAGCACTGGGTTCTCTCCCGATAACAGGTGAGTAAATCGGAATTCGTAGTTCGGCTGATTTTAGAGGAATATTTGTAAGTTCCAAAACTCCACACTTAGATACTTTTCTGCTGAAAACCACACAATGGATACCTATGGAAGGAAATACAAGTTACTGGTAAGTACGCTTAGAATTACTTTACAGGGTCAGTGCTGGGCTAAAAGATGCAGCACTGGGATCTCTCCTGATAACAGGTGAGTAAATCAGAATTCGTAGTTTGGCTGATTTTAGAGGAATATTTGTAAGTTCCAAAACTCCACACTTAGATACTTTTCTGCTGAAAACCACACAATGGATTCCTATGGAAGGAAATGTAAGTTACTGGTAAGTACGCTTCGAACTACTTTTCAGGGTCAGTGCTGTGCTAAAAGATGCAGCACTGGGTTCTCTTCCGATAACAGGTGAGTAAATCGGAATTCGTAGTTCGGCTGATTTTAGAGGAATATTTGTAAGTTCCAAAACTCCACAGTTAGAAACTTTTCTGCTAATAACCACACAATGGATTCCTATGGCAGGAAATACAAGTTACTGGTAAGTATGCTTAGAATTACTTTTCAGGGTCAGTGCTGGGCTAAAAGATGTAGCACTGGGATCTCTCCTGATAACAGGTGAGTAAATAGGAATTCGTAGTTTGGCTGATTTTAGAGGAATATTTGTAAGTTCCAAAACTCCACACTTAGAAGAATTTCCAAGTGAAACCAGTCAATGTTAGCCTATGGCAGGATATACAAGTTACTGGTAAGTACGCTTAGAATTACTTTTCAGGGTCAGTGCTGGGCTAAAAGATGCAGCACTGGGTTCTCTCCTGATAACAGGAGAGTAAATCGGAATTCGGAATTCGGATGATTTTAGAGGAATATATGTAAGTTCCAAAACTCCACAGTTAGAAACTTTTCTGCTAATAACCACACACTGGATTCCTATGGCAGGAAATACAAGTTACTGGTAAGTATGCTTAGAATTACTTTTCAGGGTCAGTGCTGGGGTAAAAGATGCAGCACTGGGATCTCTTCTGATAACAGGTGAGTAAATCAGAATTCGTAGTGCGGCTAATTTTAGAGGAGTATTTGTAAGTTCCAAAACTCCACACTTAGAAACTTTTCTGCTGAAAACCACACAATGGATTTCTATGGAAGGAAATACAAGTTACTGGTAAGTACGCGTAGAATTACTTTTCAGGGTCAGTGCTGGGCTAAAAGATGCAGCACTGAGTTCACTCCTGATAACATGTGAGTAAATCGGAATTCGTAGTTCAGCAGATTTTAGAGGAATATTTTAAAGATCCAAAACTCCACACTTAGAAGAATTTCCAAGGGAAACCAGTCAATGTTAGCCTGTGGAAGGAAATAGAAGTTACTGGTAAGTATGGTTAGAATTACTTTTCAAGATCAGTACTGGCCTTAAAGATTCAGCACTGAGGTCTCTCCTGATAACAGGTGAGTAAATCGGAATTCGTAGTTCGGCTGATTTTAGAGGAATATTTTAAAGTTCCAAAACTCCACACTTAGAAGAATTTCCCAGTGAAACCAGTCAATGTTAGCCTATGGAAGGAAATTCAAGTTACTGGCAAGTACGGTTAGAATTACTTTTCAGGATCAGTACTGGCCTTAAAGATTAAGCACTGGGTTCTCCCCTGATAACAGGTGAGTAAATCGGAATTCGTAGTCCGGCTGATTTTAGAGGAATATTTGTAAGTTCCAAAACATCACACTTAGAAACTTTTCTGCTGAAAACCACAGAATGGATTCCTATGGAAGGAAATACAAGTTACTGGTAAGTATGCTTAGAATTACTTTTCAGGGTCAGTGCTGGGCTAAAAGATGCAGCACTGGGGTCTCTCCTGATAACAGGTGAGTAAATCGGAATTCGTAGTTCGGCTAATTTTAGAGGAATATTTGTAAGTTCCAAAACTCCACACTTAGATACTTTTCTGCTGAAAACCACACAATGGATTCCTATGGAAGGAAATACAAGTTACTGGTAAGTACGCTTCGAATTACTTTTCAGGGTCAGTGCTGGGCTAAAAGATGCAGCACTTGGTTGTCTCCTGATACCAGGTGAGTAAATCGGAATTCGTAGTTCGGCTGATTTTAGAGGAATATTTGTTAGTTCCAAAACTCCACACTTAGAAACTTTTCTGCTGATAACCACAGAATGGATTCCTATTGAAGGAAACACAAGCTACTGGTAAGTACGCTTAGAATTACTTTTCAGGGTCAGTGCTGGGCTAAAATATGCAGCACTGGGTTCTCTCCCGATAACAGGTGAGTAAATCGGAATTCGTAGTTCGGCTGATTTTAGAGGAATATTTGTAAGTTCCAAAACTCCACACTTAGATACTTTTCTGCTGAAAACCACACAATGGATACCTATGGAAGGAAATACAAGTTACTGGTAAGTACGCTTAGAATTACTTTACAGGGTCAGTGCTGGGCTAAAAGATGCAGCACTGGGATCTCTCCTGATAACAGGTGAGTAAATCAGAATTCGTAGTTTGGCTGATTTTAGAGGAATATTTGTAAGTTCCAAAACTCCACACTTAGATACTTTTCTGCTGAAAACCACACAATGGATTCCTATGGAAGGAAATGTAAGTTACTGGTAAGTACGCTTCGAACTACTTTTCAGGGTCAGTGCTGTGCTAAAAGATGCAGCACTGGGTTCTCTTCCGATAACAGGTGAGTAAATCGGAATTCGTAGTTCGGCTGATTTTAGAGGAATATTTGTAAGTTCCAAAACTCCACAGTTAGAAACTTTTCTGCTAATAACCACACAATGGATTCCTATGGCAGGAAATACAAGTTACTGGTAAGTATGCTTAGAATTACTTTTCAGGGTCAGTGCTGGGCTAAAAGATGTAGCACTGGGATCTCTCCTGATAACAGGTGAGTAAATAGGAATTCGTAGTTTGGCTGATTTTAGAGGAATATTTGTAAGTTCCAAAACTCCACACTTAGAAGAATTTCCAAGTGAAACCAGTCAATGTTAGCCTATGGCAGGATATACAAGTTACTGGTAAGTACGCTTAGAATTACTTTTCAGGGTCAGTGCTGGGCTAAAAGATGCAGCACTGGGTTCTCTCCTGATAACAGGAGAGTAAATCGGAATTCGGAATTCGGATGATTTTAGAGGAATATATGTAAGTTCCAAAACTCCACAGTTAGAAACTTTTCTGCTAATAACCACACACTGGATTCCTATGGCAGGAAATACAAGTTACTGGTAAGTATGCTTAGAATTACTTTTCAGGGTCAGTGCTGGGGTAAAAGATGCAGCACTGGGATCTCTTCTGATAACAGGTGAGTAAATCAGAATTCGTAGTGCGGCTAATTTTAGAGGAGTATTTGTAAGTTCCAAAACTCCACACTTAGAAACTTTTCTGCTGAAAACCACACAATGGATTTCTATGGAAGGAAATACAAGTTACTGGTAAGTACGCGTAGAATTACTTTTCAGGGTCAGTGCTGGGCTAAAAGATGCAGCACTGAGTTCACTCCTGATAACATGTGAGTAAATCGGAATTCGTAGTTCAGCAGATTTTAGAGGAATATTTTAAAGATCCAAAACTCCACACTTAGAAGAATTTCCAAGGGAAACCAGTCAATGTTAGCCTGTGGAAGGAAATAGAAGTTACTGGTAAGTATGGTTAGAATTACTTTTCAAGATCAGTACTGGCCTTAAAGATTCAGCACTGAGGTCTCTCCTGATAACAGGTGAGTAAATCGGAATTCGTAGTTCGGCTGATTTTAGAGGAATATTTTAAAGTTCCAAAACTCCACACTTAGAAGAATTTCCCAGTGAAACCAGTCAATGTTAGCCTATGGAAGGAAATTCAAGTTACTGGCAAGTACGGTTAGAATTACTTTTCAGGATCAGTACTGGCCTTAAAGATTAAGCACTGGGTTCTCCCCTGATAACAGGTGAGTAAATCGGAATTCGTAGTCCGGCTGATTTTAGAGGAATATTTGTAAGTTCCAAAACATCACACTTAGAAACTTTTCTGCTGAAAACCACAGAATGGATTCCTATGGAAGGAAATACAAGTTACTGGTAAGTATGCTTAGAATTACTTTTCAGGGTCAGTGCTGGGCTAAAAGATGCAGCACTGGGGTCTCTCCTGATAACAGGTGAGTAAATCGGAATTCGTAGTTCGGCTAATTTTAGAGGAATATTTGTAAGTTCCAAAACTCCACACTTAGATACTTTTCTGCTGAAAACCACACAATGGATTCCTATGGAAGGAAATACAAGTTACTGGTAAGTACGCTTCGAATTACTTTTCAGGGTCAGTGCTGGGCTAAAATATGCAGCACTTGGTTGTCTCCTGATAACATGTGAGTAAATCGGAATTCGTAGTTCGGTGATTTTAGAGGAATATTTTAAAGTTCCAAAACTCCACACTTAGAAGAATTTCCAAGTGAAACCAGTCAATGTTAGCCTATGGCAGGAAATACAAGTTACTGGTAAGTACGCTTAGAATTACTTTTCATGGTCAGTGCTGGGCTAAAAGATGCAGCACTGGGATCTATTCTGATAACAGGTGAGTAAATCAGAATTCGTAGTGCAGCTAATTTTAGAGGAGTATTTGTAAGTTCCAAAACTCCACACTTAGACACTTTTCTGCTGAAAACCACTCAATGGATCCTTTAGAAGGAAATACAAGTTACTGGTAAGTATGCTTAGAATTACTTTTCAGGGTCAGTGCTGGGCTAAAAGATGCAGCACTGGGTTCTCTCCTAATAACAGGAGAGTAAATAGGAATTCGTAGTTCGGCTGATTTTAGAGGAATATTTTTAAGTTCCAAAACTCCACACTTAGAAAATTTTCTACTGAAAACCACACAATGGATTTCTATGGAAGGAAATACAAGTTACTGGTAAGTATGCTTAGAATTACTTTTCAGTGTCAGTGCTGGGCTAAAAGATGCAGCACTGGGGTCTCTCCTGATAACAGGTGAGTAAATCGGAATTCGTAGTTCCGCTGATTTTAGAGGAATATTTTAAAGTTCCAAAACTCCACACTTAGAAGAATTTCCAAGTGAAACCAGTCAATGTTAGCCTAAGGAAGGAAATTCAAGTTACTGGCAAGTACGGTTAGAATTACTTTTCAGGATGAGTACTGGCGTTAAAGATTCAGCACTGGGTTCTCCCCTGATAACAGGTGAGTAAATCGGAATTCGTAGTTCGGCTGATTTTAGAGGAATATTTGTAAGTTCCAAAACATCACACTTAGAAACTTTTCTGCTGAAAACCACAGAATGGATTCCTATTGAAGGAAACACAAGCTACTGGTAAGTACGCTTAGAATTACTTTTCAGGGTCAGTGCTGGGCTAAAAGATGCAGCACTGGGTTCTCTCCTGATAACAGGTGAGTAAATTGGAATTCGTCGTTCGGCTGATTTTAGAGGAATATTTGTAAGTTCCAAAACACCACACTTAGAAACTTTTCTGCTGAAAACCACATAATGGATTCCTATGGAAGGAAATACAAGTTACTGGTAAGTACGCTTCAAATTACTTTTCAGGGTCAGTGCTGGGCTAAAAGATGCAGCACTTGGTTGTCTCCTGATACCAGGTGAGTAAATCGGAATTCGTAGTTCGGCTGATTTTAGAGGAATATTTGTAAGTTCCAAAACTCCACACTTAGAAACTTTTCTGCTGATAACCACACAATGGATTCCTATGGAAGGAAATACAAGTTACTGGCAAGTACGCTTAGAATTACTTTTCAGGGTCAGTGCTGGGCTAAAAGATGCAGCACTGAGTTCTCTCCTGATAACATGTGAGTAAATCGGAATTCCTAGTTCGGTGATTTTAGAGGAATATTTTAAAGTTCCAAAACTCCACACTTAGAAGAATTTCCAAGTGAAACCAGTCAATGTTAGCCTATGGCAGGAAATACAAGTTACTGGTAAGTACGCTTCGAATTACTTTTCAGGGTCAGTGCTGGGCTAAAAGATGCAGCACTTGGTTGTTTCCTGATAACAGGTGAGTAAATCGGAATTCGTAGTTCGGCTGATTTTATAGGAATATTTGTAAGTTCCAAAACTACACACTTAGAAACTTTTCTGCTGCTAAACACACAATGGATTCCTATGGAAGGAAATACAAGTTACTGGCAAGTACGCTTAGAATTACTTTTCAGGGTCAGTGCTGGGCTAAAAGATGCAGCACTGAGTTCTCTCCTGATAACATGTGATTAAATCGGAATTCATAGTTCGGAGATTTTAGAGGAATATTTTAAAGTTCCAAAACTCCACACTTAGAAGAATTTCCAAGTGAAACGAGTCAATGTTAGCCTATGGCAGGAAATACAAGTTACTGGTAAGTACACTTAGAATTACTTTTCAGGGTCAGTGCTGGGCTAAAAGATGCAGCACTGGGTTCTCTCCTGATAACAGGAGAGTAAATCGGAATTCGTAATTCGGCTGATTTTAGAGGAATATATGTAAGTTCCAAAACTCCACACTTAGAAACTTTTCTGCTGAAAACCACACAATGGATTCCTATGGAAGGAAATACAAGTTACTGGTAAGTGCGCTTAGAATTACTTTTCAGGGTCAGTGCTGGGCTAAAAGATGCAGCACTGAGTTCTCTCCTGATGACATGTGAGTAAATTGGAATTCGTAGTTTGGCTTATTTTAGAGGAATATTTGTAAGTACCAAAACTCCACACTTCGAAACTACTCTGCTGAAAACCACACAATGGATTCCTATGTAAGGAAATACACGTTACAGGTAAGTACGCGTAGAATTGTTTTTCAGGGTCAGTGCTGGGCTAAAAGATGTAGCACTGGGTTCTCTCCTGATAACAGGTGAGTAAATTGGAATTCGTCGTTCGGCTGATTTTAGAGGAATATTTGTAAGTTCCAAAACACCACATTTTGATACTTTTCTGCTGAAAACCACATAATGGATTCCTATGAAAGGAAATACAAGTTACTGGTAAGTATGCTTAGAATTACTTTTCAGGGTCAGTGCTGGGCTAAAAAATGCAGCACTGGGGTCTCTCCTGATAACAGGTGAGTAAATCGGAATTTGTAGTTCGGCTGATTTTAGAGGAATATTTGTAAGTTCCAAAACTCCACACTTAGAAACTTTTCTGCTGAAAACCACACAATGGATTCCTATGGAAGGAAATACAAGTTACTGGTAAGTACGCTTACAATTACTTTTCATGGTCAGTGCTGGGCTAAAAGATGCAGCACTTGGTTGTCTCCTGATAACATGTGAGTAAATCGGAATTCGTAGTTCGGTGATTTTAGAGGAATATTTTAAAGTTCCAAAACTCCACACTTTTAAGAATTTCCAAGTGAAACCAGTCAATGTTAGCCTATGGCAGGAAATACAAGTTACTGGTAAGTACGCTTAGAATGACTTTTCAGGGTCAGTGCTGGGCTAAAAGATGCAGCACTGGGTTCTCTCCTGATAACAGGTGAGTAAATCGGAATTCGTAGTTCGGCTGATTTTAGAGGAATATTTGTAAGTTCCAAAACTCCACACTTAGAAACTTTTCTGCTGAAAACCACACAATGGATTCCTATGGAAGGAAATACAAGTTACTGGTAAGTACGCTTACAATTACTTTTCATGGTCAGTGCTGGGCTAAAAGATGCAGCACTGGGATCTCTCCTGATAACAGGTGAGTAAATCATAATTCGTAGTTCGGCTGATTTTAGAGGAATATTTGTAAGTTACAAAACTCCACACGTTGATACCTTTCTGCTGAAAACCACACAATGTATTCCTATGGAAGGCAATACAAGTTACTGGTAAGTACGCTTAGAATTAATTTTCAGGGTCAGTGCTGGGCTAAAAGATGCAGCACTGAGTTCTCTCCTGATAACAGGTGAGTAAATCGGAAATCGTAGTTCGGCTGATTTTAGAGGAATATTTGTAAGTTCCAAAACTCCACACTTAGAAACTTTTCTGCTGAAAACCACACAATGGATTCCTATGGAAGGAAATACAAGTTACTGGTAAGTACGCTTCGAATTACTTTTCAGGGTCAGTGCTAGGCTAAAAGATGCAGCACTGGGTTCTCTCCTGATAACAGGTGAGTAAATCGGAATTCGTAGTTCGGCTGATTTTAGAGGAATATTTGTAAGTTCCAAAACTCCACACTTAGATACTTTTCTACTGAAAACCACACAGTGGATTCCTATGGAAGGAAATACAAGTTACTGGTAAGTATGCTCAGAATTACTTTTCAGGGTCAGTGCTGGGCTAAAAGATGCAGCACTGGGTTGTCTCCTGATAACAGGTGTGTAAATCGGAATTCGTATTTCGGCTGATTTTAGAGGAATATTTGTAAGTTTCAAAACTCCACACGTAGAAGAATTTCCAAGTGAAACCAGTCAATGTTAGCCTATGGAAGGAAATTCAAGTTACTGGTAAGTACGGTTACAATTACTTTTCAGGATCAGTACTGGCCTTAAAGATTCAGCACTGAGTGCTCTCCTGATAACAGGTGAGTAAATCGGAATTCGTAGTTTGGCTGATTTTAGAGGAATATTAGCAAGTTCCAAAACTCCACACTTAGAAACTTTTCTGCAGAAAACCACATGGATTCCTATGGAAGGAAATTCAAGTTACTGGTAAGAACGGTTAGAATTACTTTTCAGGATCAGTACTGGCCTTAAAGATTCAGCAGTGGGTTCTCCCTTGATAACAGGTGAATAAATTGGAATTTGTTGTTCGGCTAATTTTAGAGGAATATTAGTAAGTTCCAAAACTCCACACTTAGAAACTTTTCTGCAGAAAACCACTTCATGGATTCCTATGGAAGGAAATACAAGTTACTGGTAAGTACGCTTAGAATTACCTTTCAGGGTCAGTGCTGTGCTAAAAGATGCAGCACTGGGTTCTCTCCTGATAACAGGTGAGTAAAACGGAATTCGTAGTTCGTCTGATTTTAGAGGAATATTTGTAAGTTCCAAAACTCCACACTTAGAAACTTTTCTGCTGAAAACCACAGAATGGATTCCTTTTTTTTTATTTTATTTTTTTATTTTTTGTTTTTTTTTTATTTCATTTCAGTTCATGGTATACACGTTGTCTTATACAAAATAATACATTAAGAATCAACAAATAAGTTTATAAGTGTTTAAAATTTAACAAAGTCAAGTATAAGCGCATGCAAATGTATTAGCGAATTAGCAGCAAAGAGCAAACTATAAGGAGATCATACAGCTAAACCAAATTACATAAAGAGAATAAAGTTCTCAGTCTCCCATATAATCAATTAGTAATCCCCAGATTTCCTTACCGAGCTTTTGTTTAGTCAAGCCTTTCACAGCATATAAATTATATTCTATATAAAAAATATTAAAGAATCTTGCTGATTTTAGAGGAATATTAGTAAGTTCCAAAACTCCACACTTAGAAACTTTTCTGCAGAAAACCACTCCATGGATTCCTATGGAAGGAAATACAAGTTACTGGTAAGTACGCTTCGAATTACTTTTCAGGGTCAGTGCTGGGCTAAAAGATGCAGCACTTGGTTGTTTCCTGATAACAGGTGAGTAAATCGGAATTCGTAGTTCGGCTGATTTTATAGGAATATTTGTAAGTTCGAAAACTCCACACTTAGAAACTTTTCTGCTGATAACCACACAATGGATTCCTATGGAAGGAAATACAAGTTACTGGCAAGTACGCTTAGAATTACTTTTCAGGGTCAGTGCTGGGCTAAAAGATGCAGCACTGAGTTCTCTCCTGATAACATGTGATTAAATCGGAATTCGTAGTTCGGTGATTTTAGAGGAATATTTTAAAGTTCCAAAACTCCACACTTAGAAGAATTTCCAAGTGAAACCAGTCAATGTTAGCCTATGGCAGGAAATACAAGTTACTGGTAAGTACGCTTAGAATTACTTTTCAGGGTCAGTGCTGGGCTAAATGATGCAGCACTGGGTTCTCTCCTGATAACAGGAGAGTAAATCGGAATTCGTAATTTGGCTGATTTTAGAGGAATATATGTAAGTTCCAAAACTCCACACTTAGAAACTTTTCTGCTGAAAACCACACAATGGATTCCTATGGAAGGAAATACAAGTTACTGGTAAGTACGCTTAGAATTACTTTTCAGGGTCAGTGCTGGGCTAAAAGATGCAGCACTGAGTTCTCTCCTGATGACATGTGAGTAAATTGGAATTCGTAGTTTGGCTTATTTTAGAGGAATATTTGTAAGTACCAAAACTCCACACTTCGAAACTACTCTGCTGAAAACCACACAATGGATTCCTATGTAAGGAAATACACGTTACTGGTAAGTACGCGTAGAATTGTTTTCCAGGGTCAGTGCTGGGCTAAAAGATGTAGCACTGGGATCTCTCCTGATAACAGGTGAATAAATTGGAATTCGTAGTTCAGCTGATTTTAGAGGAATATTTGTAAGTTCCAAAACTCCACACTTTGATACTTTTCTGCTGAAAACCACACAATGGATCCCTATGGAAGGATATACAAGTTACTGGTAAGTACGCTTAGAATTACTTTTCAGGGTCAGTTCTGGGCTAAAAGATGCAGCACTGTGTTCTCTCCTGATAACAGGTGAGTAAATTGGAATTCGTCATTCGGCTGATTTTAGAGGAATATTTGTAAGTTCCAAAACACCACACTTAGAAACTTTTCTGCTGAAAACCACATAATGGATTCCTATGGAAGGAAATACAAGTTACTGGTGAGTATGCTTAGAATTACCTTTCAGGGTCAGTGCTGGGCTAAAAGGTGTAGCACTGGGGTCTCTCCTGATAACAGGTGAGTAAATCGGAATTTGTAGTTCGGCTGATTTTAGAGGAATATTTGTAAGTTCCAAAACTCCACACTTAGATACTTTTCTGCTGAAAACCACACAATGGATTCCTATGGAAGGAAATACAAGTTACTGGTAAGTACGCTTCGAATTACTTTTCAGGGTCAGTGCTGGGCTAAAAGATGCAGCACTTGGTTGTCTCCTGATAACATGTGAGTAAATCGGAATTCGTAGTTCGGTGATTTTAGAGGAATATTTTAAAGTTCCAAAACTCCACACTTAGAAGAATTTCCAAGTGAAACCAGTCAATGTTAGCCTATGGCAGGAAATACAAGTTACTGGTAAGTACGCTTAGAACGACTTTTCAGGGTCAGTGCTGGGCTAAAAGATGCAGCAC
This sequence comes from Triturus cristatus, assembly GCF_964204655.1. Taxonomy (NCBI): domain Eukaryota; kingdom Metazoa; phylum Chordata; class Amphibia; order Caudata; family Salamandridae; genus Triturus; species Triturus cristatus. Next base: position 376,908,153 of record NC_140579.1, on the reverse strand, counting down.
TAGGTTCTCTCCTGATAACAGGTGAGTAAATCGGAATTCGTAGTTCAGCTGATTTTAGAGGAATATTTGTAAGTTCCAAAACTCCACACGTTGATACTTTTCTGCTGAAAATCACACAATGGATTCCTATGGAAGGAAATACAAGTTACTGGTAAGTACGCTTAGAATTACTTTTCATGGTCAGTGCTGGGCTGAAAGATGCAGCACTGGGATCTCTCCTGATAACAGGTGAGTAAATCAGAATTCGTAGTTCGGCTGATTTTAGAGGAATATTTGTAAGTTACAAAACTCCACACGTTGATACTTTTCTGCTGAAAACCACACAATGGATTCCTATGGAAGGCAATACAAGTTACTGGTAAGTACGCTTAGAATTAATTCTGGGTCAGTGCTGGGCTAAAAGATGCAGCACTGAGTTCTCTCCTGATAACAGGTGAGTAAATCGGAATTCGTAGTTCGGCTGATTTTAGAGGAATATTTGTAAGTTCCAAAACTCCACACTTAGATACTTTTCTGATGAAAACCACACAATGGATCCCTATGGAAGGAAATACAAGTTACTGGTAAGTACACTTAGAATTACTTTTCAGGGTCAGTGCTGGGCTAAAAGATGCAGCACTGGGTTGTCTCCTGATAACAGGTGAGTAAATAGGAATTCGTAGTTCGGCTCATTTTAGAGGAATATTTGTAAGTTTCAAAACTCCACACTTAGAAGAATTTCCAAGTGAAACCATTCAATGTTAGCCTATGGAAGGAAATTCAAGTTGCTGGTAAGAACGGTTAGAATTACTTTTCAGGATCAGTACTGGCCTTAAAGATTCAGCAGTGGGTTCTCCCCTGATAACAGGTGAGTAAATTGGAATTCGTAGTTCGGCTGATTTTAGAGGAATATTTGTAAGTTCCAAAACTCCACACTTAGAAGAATTTCCAAGTGAAACCAGTCAATGTTAGCCTATGGAAGGAAATTCAAGTTACTGGTAAGTACGGTTAGAATTACTTTTCAGGATCAGTACTGGCCTTAAAGATTCAGCACTGAGGTCTCTCCTGATAACAGGTGAGTAAATTGGAATTCGGAGTTCGGCTGATTTTAGAGGAATATTTGTAAGTTCCAAAACTCCACACTTAGAAGAATTTCCAAGTGAAACCAGTCAATGTTAGCCTATGGAAGGAAGTTCAAGTTACTGGTAAGTACGGTTAGAATTACTTTTCAGGATCAGTACTGGCCTTAAAGATGCAGCACTGAGTTCTCTCCTGATAACATGTGAGTAAAGCGGAATTCGTAGTTTGGCTGATTTTAGAGGAATATTTTAAAGTTCCAAAACGCCACACTTAGAAGAATTTCCAAGTGAAAGCAGTCAATGTTAGCCTATGGAAGGAAATACAAATTACTGGTAAGTACGGTTAGAATTACTTTTCAGGATCGGTACTGGCCTTAAAGATTCAGCACTGAGGTCTCTCCTGATAACAGGTGAGTAAATCGGAATTCGTAGTTCGGCTGATTTTAGAGGAATATTTGTAAGTTCCAAAACATCACACTTGGAAACTTTTCTGCTGAAAACCACAGAATGGATTCCTATGGAAGGAAATACAAGTTACTAGTAAATACGCTTAGAATTACTTTTCAGGGTCAGTACTGGGCTAAAAGATGTAGCACTGGGATCTCTCCTGATAACAGGTGAGTAAATCGGAATTCGTAGTTCGGCTGATTTTAGAGGAATATTTGTAATTTCCAAAACTCCACACTTAGAAACTTTTCTGCTGAAAACCACAGAATGGATTCCTATGGAAGGAAATACAAGTTACTGGTAAGTACGCTTAGAATTACTTTTCAGGGTCAGTGCTGGGCTAAAAGATGCAGCACTGGGGTCTCTCCTGATAACAGGTGAGTAAATCGGAATTCGTAGTTCGGCTGATTTTAGAGGAATATTTGTAAGTTCCAAAACTCCACACTTAGATACTTTTCTGCTGAAAACCACACAATGGATTCCTATGGAAGGAAATACAAGTTACTGGTAAGTACGCTTCGAATTACTTTTCAGGGTCAGTGCTGGGCTAAAAGATGCAGCACTAGGTTGTTTCCTGATAACAGGTGAGTAAATCGGAATTCGTAGTTCGGCTGATTTTATAGGAATATTTGTAAGTTCGAAAACTCCACACTTAGAAACTTTTCTGCTGATAACCACACAATGGATTCCTATGGAAGGAAATACAAGTTACTGGCAAGTACGCTTAGAATTACTTTTCAGGGTCAGTGCTGGGCTAAAAGATGCAGCACTGAGTTCTCTCCTGATAACATGTGATTAAATCGGAATTCGTGGTTCGGTGATTTTAGAGGAATATTTTAAAGTTCCAAAACTCCACACTTAGAAGAATTTCCAAGTGAAACCAGTCAATGTTAGCCTATGGCAGGAAATACAAGTTACTGGTAAGTACGCTTAGAATTACTTTTCAGGGTCAGTGCTGGGCTAAATGATGCAGCACTGGGTTCTCTCCTGATAACAGGAGAGTAAATCGGAATTCGTAATTTGGCTGATTTTAGAGGAATATATGTAAGTTCCAAAACTCCACACTTAGAAACTTTTCTGCTGAAAACCACACAATGGATTCCTATGGAAGGAAATACAAGTTACTGGTAAGTACGCTTAGAATTACTTTTCAGGGTCAGTGCTGGGCTAAAAGATGCAGCACTGAGTTCTCTCCTGATGACATGTGAGTAAATTGGAATTCGTAGTTTGGCTTATTTTAGAGGAATATTTGTAAGTACCAAAACTCGACACTTCGAAACTACTCTGCTGAAAACCACACAATGGATTCCTATGTAAGGAAATACACGTTACTGGTAAGTACGCGTAGAATTGTTTTTCAGGGTCAGTGCTGGGCTAAAAGATGTAGCACTGGGATCTCTCCTGATAACAGGTGAATACATTGGAATTCGTAGTTCAGCTGATTTTAGAGGAATATTTGTAAGTTCCAAAACTCCACACTTTGATACTTTTCTGCTGAAAACCACACAATGGATCCCTATGGAAGGATATACAAGTTACTGGTAAGTACGCTTAGAATTACTTTTCAGGGTCAGTTCTGGGCTAAAAGATGCAGCACTGTGTTCTCTCCTGATAACAGGTGAGTAAATTGGAATTCGTCGTTCGGCTGATTTTAGAGGAATATTTGTAAGTTCCAAAACACCACACTTAGAAACTTTTCTGCTGAAAACCACATAATGGATTCCTATGGAAGGAAATACAAGTTACTGTTGAGTATGCTTAGAATTACCTTTCAGGGTCAGTGCTGGGCTAAAAGATGCAGCACTGGGGTCTCTCCTGATAACAGGTGAGTAAATCGGAATTTGTAGTTCGGCTGATTTTAGAGGAATATTTGTAAGTTCCAAAACTCCACACTTAGATACTTTTCTGCTGAAAACCACACAATGGATTCCTATGGAAGGAAATACAAGTTACTGGTAAGTACACTTCGAATTACTTTTCAGGGTCAGTGCTGGGCTAAAAGATGCAGCACTTGGTTGTCTCCCGATAACATGTGAGTAAATCGGAATTCGTAGTTCGGTGATTTTAGAGGAATATTTTAAAGTTCCAAAACTCCACACTTAGAAGAATTTCCAAGTGAAACCAGTCAATGTTAGCCTATGGCAGGAAATACAAGTTACTGGTAAGTACGCTTAGAATGACTTTTCAGGGTCAGTGCTGGGCTAAAAGATGCAGCACTGGGTTCTCTCCTGATAACAGGTAAGTAAATCGGAATTCGTAGTTCGGCTGATTTTAGAGGAATATTTGTAAGTTCCAAAAGTCCACACGTTGATACTTTTCTGCTGAAAACCACACAATGGATTCCTATGGAAGGAAATACAAGTTACTGGTAAGTACGCTTAGAATTACTTTTCATGGTCAGTGCTGGGCTGAAAGATGCAGCACTGGGATCTCTCCTGATAACAGGTGAGTAAATCGGAATTCGTAGTTCGGCTGATTTTAGAGGAATATTTGTAAGTTACAAAACTCCACACGTTGATACTTTTCTGCTGAAAACCACACAATGGATTCCTATGGAAGGCAATACAAGTTACTGGTAAGTACGCTTAGAATTAATTCTGGGTCAGTGCTGGGCTAAAAGATGCAGCACTGAGTTCTCTCCTGATGACAGGTGAGTAAATCGGAATTCGTAGTTTGGCTGATTTTAGAGGAATATTTGTAAGTTCCAAAACTCCACACTTAGATACTTTTCTGATGAAAACCACACAATGGATCCCTATGGAAGGAAATACAAGTTACTGGTAAGTACACTTAGAATTACTTTTCAGGATCAGTACTGGCCTTAAAGATTCAGCAGTGGGTTCTCCCCTGATAACAGGTGAGTAAATTGGAATTCGTAGTTCGGCTGATTTTAGAGGAATATTTGTAAGTTCCAAAACTCCACACTTAGAAGAATTTCCAAGTGAAACCAGTCAATGTTAGCCTATGGAAGGAAATTCAAGTTACTGGTAAGTACGGTTAGAATTACTTTTCAGGATCAGTACTGGCCTTAAAGATTCAGCACTGAGGTCTCTCCTGATAACAGGTGAGTAAATTGGAATTCGTAGTTCGGCTGATTTTAGAGGAATATTTGTAAGTTCCAAAACTCCACACTTAGAAGAATTTCCAAGTGAAACCAGTCAATGTTAGCCTATGGAAGGAAATTCAAGTTACTGGTAAGTACGGTTAGAATTACTTTTCAGGATCAGTACTGGCCTTAAAGATGCAGCACTGAGTTCTCTCCTGATAACATGTGAGTAAAGCGGAATTCGTAGTTCGGCTGATTTTAGAGGAATATTTTAAAGTTCCAAAACGCCACACTTAGAAGAATTTCCAAGTGAAACCAGTCAATGTTAGCCTATGGAAGGAAATACAAATTACTGGTAAGTACGGTTAGAATTACTTTTCAGGATCGGTACTGGCCTTAAAGATTCAGCACTGAGGTCTCTCCTGATAACAGGTGAGTAAATCGGAATTCGTAGTTCGGCTGATTTTAGAGGAATATATGTAAGTTCCAAAACATCACACTTGGAAACTTTTCTGCTGAAAACCACAGAATGGATTCCTATGGAAGGAAATACAAGTTACTGGTAAATACGCTTAGAATTACTTTTCAGGGTCAGTACTGGGCTAAAAGATGTAGCACTGGGATCTCTCCTGATAACAGGTGAGTGAATCGGAATTCGTAGTTCGGCTGATTTTAGAGGAATATTTGTAAGTTCCAAAACTCCACACTTAGAAACTTTTCTGCTGAAAACCACACAATGGATTCCTATGGAAGGAAATACAAGTTACTGGTAAGTACACTTCGAATTACTTTTCAGGGTCAGTGCTGGGCTAAAAGATGCAGCACTTGGTTGTCTCCCGATAACATGTGAGTAAATCGGAATTCGTAGTTCGGTGATTTTAGAGGAATATTTTAAAGTTCCAAAACTCCACACTTAGAAGAATTTCCAAGTGAAACCAGTCAATGTTAGCCTATGGCAGGAAATACAAGTTACTGGTAAGTACGCTTAGAATGACTTTTCAGGGTCAGTGCTGGGCTAAAAGATGCAGCACTGGGTTCTCTCCTGATAACAGGTAAGTAAATCGGAATTCGTAGTTCGGCTGATTTTAGAGGAATATTTGTAAGTTCCAAAAGTCCACACGTTGATACTTTTCTGCTGAAAACCACACAATGGATTCCTATGGAAGGAAATACAAGTTACTGGTAAGTACGCTTAGAATTACTTTTCATGGTCAGTGCTGGGCTGAAAGATGCAGCACTGGGATCTCTCCTGATAACAGGTGAGTAAATCGGAATTCGTAGTTCGGCTGATTTTAGAGGAATATTTGTAAGTTACAAAACTCCACACGTTGATACTTTTCTGCTGAAAACCACACAATGGATTCCTATGGAAGGCAATACAAGTTACTGGTAAGTACGCTTAGAATTAATTCTGGGTCAGTGCTGGGCTAAAAGATGCAGCACTGAGTTCTCTCCTGATGACAGGTGAGTAAATCGGAATTCGTAGTTTGGCTGATTTTAGAGGAATATTTGTAAGTTCCAAAACTCCACACTTAGATACTTTTCTGATGAAAACCACACAATGGATCCCTATGGAAGGAAATACAAGTTACTGGTAAGTACACTTAGAATTACTTTTCAGGATCAGTACTGGCCTTAAAGATTCAGCAGTGGGTTCTCCCCTGATAACAGGTGAGTAAATTGGAATTCGTAGTTCGGCTGATTTTAGAGGAATATTTGTAAGTTCCAAAACTCCACACTTAGAAGAATTTCCAAGTGAAACCAGTCAATGTTAGCCTATGGAAGGAAATTCAAGTTACTGGTAAGTACGGTTAGAATTACTTTTCAGGATCAGTACTGGCCTTAAAGATTCAGCACTGAGGTCTCTCCTGATAACAGGTGAGTAAATTGGAATTCGTAGTTCGGCTGATTTTAGAGGAATATTTGTAAGTTCCAAAACTCCACACTTAGAAGAATTTCCAAGTGAAACCAGTCAATGTTAGCCTATGGAAGGAAATTCAAGTTACTGGTAAGTACGGTTAGAATTACTTTTCAGGATCAGTACTGGCCTTAAAGATGCAGCACTGAGTTCTCTCCTGATAACATGTGAGTAAAGCGGAATTCGTAGTTCGGCTGATTTTAGAGGAATATTTTAAAGTTCCAAAACGCCACACTTAGAAGAATTTCCAAGTGAAACCAGTCAATGTTAGCCTATGGAAGGAAATACAAATTACTGGTAAGTACGGTTAGAATTACTTTTCAGGATCGGTACTGGCCTTAAAGATTCAGCACTGAGGTCTCTCCTGATAACAGGTGAGTAAATCGGAATTCGTAGTTCGGCTGATTTTAGAGGAATATATGTAAGTTCCAAAACATCACACTTGGAAACTTTTCTGCTGAAAACCACAGAATGGATTCCTATGGAAGGAAATACAAGTTACTGGTAAATACGCTTAGAATTACTTTTCAGGGTCAGTACTGGGCTAAAAGATGTAGCACTGGGATCTCTCCTGATAACAGGTGAGTGAATCGGAATTCGTAGTTCGGCTGATTTTAGAGGAATATTTGTAAGTTCCAAAACTCCACACTTAGAAACTTTTCTGCAGAAAACCACTTCATGGATTCCTATGGAAGGAAATACAAGTTACTGGTAAGTACGCTTAGAATTACCTTTCAGGGTCAGTGCTGGGCTAAAAGATGCAGCACTGGGTTCTCTCCTGATAACAGGTGAGTAAAACGGAATTCGTAGTTCGGCTGATTTTAGAGGAATATTTGTAAGTTCCAAAACTCCACACGTTGATACTTTTCTGCTGAAAACCACACAATGAATTCCTATGGAAGGCAATACAAGTTACTGGTAAGTACGCTTAGAATTATTTTTCAGGGTCAGTGCTGGCCTAAAAGATGCAGCACTGAGTTCTCTCCTGATAACAGGTGAGTAAATTGGAATTCGTAGTTCGGCTGATTTTAGAGGAATATTGGTAAGTTCCAAAACTCCACACTTAGAAACTTTTCTGCAGAAAACCACTTCATGGATTCCTATGGAAGGAAATACAAGTTACTGGTAAGTACGCTTAGAATTACCTTTCAGGGTCAGTGCTGGGCTAAAAGATGCAGCACTGGGTTCTCTCCTGATAACAGGTGAGTAAAACGGAATTCGTAGTTCGGCTGATTTTAGAGGAATATTTGTAAGTTCCAAAACTCCACACGTTGATACTTTTCTGCTGAAAACCACACAATGAATTCCTATGGAAGGCAATACAAGTTACTGGTAAGTACGCTTAGAATTATTTTTCAGGGTCAGTGCTGGCCTAAAAGATGCAGCACTGAGTTCTCTTCTGATAACAGGTGAGTAAATCGGAATTCGTAGTTCGGCTGATTTTAGAGGAATATTGGTAAGTTCCAAAACTCCACACTTAGAAACTTTTCTGCAGAAAACCACTTCATGGATTCCTATGGAAGGAAATACAAGTTACTGGTAAGTACGCTTAGAATTACCTTTCAGGGTCAGTGCTGGGCTAAAAGATGCAGCACTGGGTTCTCTCCTGATAACAGGTGAGTAAAACGGAATTCGTAGTTCGGCTGATTTTAGAGGAATATTTGTAAGTTCCAAAACTCCACACTTAGAAACTTTTCTGCTGAAAACCACAGAATGGATTCCTATGGAAGGAAATACAAGTTACTGGTAAGTACGCTTAGAATTGCTTTTCAGGGTCAGTGCTGGGCTAAAAGATGCAGCACTGGGGTCTCTCCTGATAGCAGGTGAGTAAATCGGAATTCGTAGTTTGGCTGATTTTAGAGGAATATTTGCAAGTTCCAAAACTCCACACTTAGATACTTTTCTGCTGAAAACCACACAATGGATTCCTATGGAAGGAAATACAAGTTACTGGTAAGTACGCTTCGAATTACTTTTCATGGTCAGTGCTGGGCTAAAAGATGCAGCACTTGGTTGTTTCCTGATAACAGGTGAGTAAATCGGAATTCGTAGTTCGGCTGATTTTATAGGAATATATGTAAGTTCCAAAAGTCCACACTTAGAAACTTTTCTGCTGATAACCACACAATGGATTCCTATGGAAGGAAATACAAGTTACTGGCAAGTACGCTTGGAATTACTTTTCAGGGTCAGTGCTGGGCTAAAAGATGCAGCACTGAGTTCTCTCCTGATAACATGTGATTAAATCGGAATTCGTAGTTCGGTGATTTTAGAGGAATATTTTAAAGTTCCAAAACTCCACACTTAGAAGAATTTCCAAGTGAAACCAGTCAATGTTAGCCTATGGCAGGAAATACAAGTTACTGGTAAGTACGCTTAGAATTACTTTTCAGGGTCAGTGCTGGGCTAAATGATGCAGCACTGGGTTCTCTCCTGATAACAGGAGAGAAAATCGGAATTCGTAATTCGGCTGATTTTAGAGGAATATATGTAAGTTCCAAAACTCCACACTTAAAAACTTTTCTGCTGAAAACCACACAATGGATTCCTATGGAAGGAAATACAAGTTACTGGTAAGTACGCTTAGAATTACTTTTCAGGGTCAGTGCTGGGCTAAAAGATGCAGCACTGAGTTCTCTCCTGATGACATGTGAGTAAATTGGAATTCGTAGTTTGGCTTATTTTAGAGGAATATTTGTAAGTACCAAAACTCCACACTTCGAAACTACTCTGCTGAAAACCACACAATGGATTCCTATGTAAGGAAATACATGTTACTGGTAAGTACGCGTAGAATTGTTTTTCAGGGTCAGTGCTGGGCTAAAAGATGTAGCACTGGGATCTCTCCTGATAACAGGTGAATAAATTGGAATTCGTAGTTCAGCTGATTTTAGAGGAATATTTGTAAGTTCCAAAACTCCACACTTTGATACTTTTCTGCTGAAAACCACACAATGGATCCCTATGGAAGGAAATACAAGTTACTGGTAAGTACGCTTAGAATTACTTTTCAGGGTCAGTTCTGGGCTAAAAGATGCAGCACTGTGTTCTCTCCTGATAACAGGTGAGTAAATTGGAATTCGTCGTTCGGCTGATTTTAGAGGAATATTTGTAAGTTCCAAAACACCACACTTAGAAACTTTTCTGCTGAAAACCACATAATGGATTCCTATGGAAGGAAATACAAGTTACTGGTAAGTATGCTTAGAATTACTTTTCAGGGTCAGTGCTGGGCTAAAAGATGCAGCACTGGGGTCTCTCCTGATAACAGGTGAGTAAATCTGAATTCGTAGTTCGGCTGATTTTAGAGGAATATTTGTAAGTTCCAAAACTCCACACTTAGATACTTTTCTGCTGAAAACCACACAATGGATTCCTATGGAAGGAAATACAAGTTACTGGTAAGTACGCTTCGAATTACTTTTCAGGGTCAGTGCTGGGCTAAAAGATGCAGCACTTGGTTGTCTCCTGATAACATGTGAGTAAATCGGAATTCGTAGTTCGGTGATTTTAGAGGAATATTTTAAAGTTCCAAAACTCCACACTTAGAAGAATTTCCAAGTGAAACCAGTCAATGTTAGCCTATGGCAGGAAATACAAGTTACTGGTAAGTACGCTTAGAATTACTTTTCAGGGTCAGTGCTGGGCTAAATGATGCAGCACTGGGTTCTCTCCTGATAACAGGAGAGTAAATCGGAATTCGTAATTCGGCTGATTTTAGAGGAATATATGTAAGTTCCAAAACTCCACACTTAAAAACTTTTCTGCTGAAAACCACACAATGGATTCCTATGGAAGGAAATACAAGTTACTGGTAAGTACGCTTAGAATTACTTTTCAGGGTCAGTGCTGGGCTAAAAGATGCAGCACTGAGTTCTCTCCTGATGACATGTGAGTAAATTGGAATTCGTAGTTTGGCTTATTTTAGAGGAATATTTGTAAGTACCAAAACTCCACACTTCGAAACTACTCTGCTGAAAACCACACAATGGATTCCTATGGAAGGAAATACAAGTTACTGGTAAGTACGCTTCAAATTACTTTTCAGGGTCAGTGCTGGGCTAAAAGATGCAGCACTTGGTTGTCTCCTGATAACATGTGAGTAAATCGGAATTCGTAGTTCGGTGATTTTAGAGGAATATTTGTAAGTTCCAAAACTCCACACTTTGATACTTTTCTGCTGAAAACCACACAATGGATCCCTATGGAAGGAAATACAAGTTACTGGTAAGTACGCTTAGAATTACTTTTCAGGGTCAGTTCTGGGCTAAAAGATGCAGCACTGTGTTCTCTCCTGATAACAGTTGAGTAAATTGGAATTCGGCGTTCGGCTGATTTTAGAGGAATATTTGTAAGTTCCAAAACACCACACTTAGATACTTTTCTGCTGAAAACCACACAATGGATTCCTATGGAAGGAAATACAAGTTACTGGTAAGTACGCTTCGAATTACTTTTCAGGGTCAGTGCTGGGCTAAAAGATGCAGCACTTGGTTGTCTCCTGATAACATGTGAGTAAATCGGAATTCGTAGTTCGGTGATTTTAGAGGAATATTTTAAAGTTCCAAAACTCCACACTTAGAAGAATTTCCAAGTGAAACCAGTCAATGTTAGCCTATGGCAGGAAATACAAGTTACTGGTAAGTATGCTTAGAATGACTTTTCAGGGTCAGTGCTGGGCTAAAAGATGCAGCACTGGGTTCTCTCCTGATAACAGGTGAGTAAATCGGAATTCGTAGTTCGGCTGATTTTAGAGGAATATTTGTAAGTTCCAAAACTCCACACTTAGAAACTTTTCTGCTGAAAACCACACAATGGATTCCTATGGAAGGAAATACAAGTTACTGGTAAGTACGCTTCGAATTACTTTTCATGGTCAGTGCTGGGCTAAAAGATGCAGCACTTGGTTGTTTCCTGATAACAGGTGAGTAAATCGGAATTCGTAGTTCGGCTGATTTTATAGGAATATTGGTAAGTTCCAAAACTCCACACTTAGAAACTTTTCTGCTGATAACCACACAATGGATTCCTATGGAAGGAAATACAAGTTACTGGTAAGTACGCGTAGAATTGTTTTTCAGGGTCAGTGCTGGGCTAAAAGATGCAGCACTGAGTTCTCTCCTGATAACATGTGATTAAATCGGAATTCGTAGTTCGGTGATTTTAGAGGAATATTTTAAAGTTCCAAAACTCCACACTTAGAAGAATTTCCAAGTGAAACCAGTCAATGTTAGCCTATGGCAGGAAATACAAGTTACTGGTAAGTACGCTTAGAATTACTTTTCAGGGTCAGTGCTGGGCTAAATGATGCAGCACTGGGTTCTCTCCTGATAACAGGAGAGTAAATCGGAATTCGTAATTCGGCTGATTTTAGAGGAATATATGTAAGTTCCAAAACTCCACACTTAAAAACTTTTCTGCTGAAAACCACACAATGGATTCCTATGGAAGGAAATACAAGTTACTGGTAAGTACGCTTAGAATTACTTTTCAGGGTCAGTTCTGGGCTAAAAGATGCAGCACTGTGTTCTCTCCTGATAACAGTTGAGTAAATTGGAATTCGTCGTTCGGCTGATTTTAGAGGAATATTTGTAAGTTCCAAAACACCACACTTCGAAACTACTCTGCTGAAAACCACACAATGGATTCCTATGTAAGGAAATACACGTTACTGGTAAGTATGCGTAGAATTGTTTTTCAGGGTCAGTGCTGGGCTAAAAGATGTAGCACTGGGATCTCTCCTGATAACAGGTGAATAAATTGGAATTCGTAGTTCAGCTGATTTTAGAGGAATATTTGTAAGTTCCAAAACTCCACACTTTGATACTTTTCTGCTGAAAACCACACAATGGATCCCTATGGAAGGAAATACAAGTTACTGGTAAGTACGCTTAGAATTAATTTTCAGGGTCAGTTCTGGGCTAAAAGATGCAGCACTGTGTTCTCTCCTGATAACAGTTGAGTAAATTGGAATTTGTCGTTCGGCTGATTTTAGAGGAATATTTGTAAGTTCTAAAACACCACACTTAGAAACTTTTCTGCTGAAAACCACATAATGGATTCCTATGGAAGGAAATACAAGTTACTGGTAAGTACGCTTAGAATTACTTTTCAGGGTCAGTGCTGGGCTAAATGATGCAGCACTGGGTTCTCTCCTGATAACAGGAGAGTAAATCGGAATTCGTAATTCGGCTGATTTTAGAGGAATATATGTAAGTTCCAAAACTCCACACTTAAAAACTTTTCTGCTGAAAACAACACAATGGATTCCTATGGAAGGAAATACAAGTTACTGGTAAGAACGGTTAGAATTACTTTTCAGGATCAGTACTGGCCTTAAAGATTCAGCAGTGGGTTCTCCCCTGATAACAGGTGAGTAAATTGGAATTTGTAGTTCGGCTAGTTTTAGAGGAATATTAGTAAGTTCCAAAACTCCACACTTAGAAGAATTTCCAAGTGAAACCAGTAAATGTTAGCCTATGGAAGGAAATTCAAGTTACTGGTAAGTACGGTTAGAATTACTTTTCAGGATCAGTACTGGCCTTAAAGATTCAGCACTGAGTTCTCTCCTGATAACAGGTGAGTAAATCGGAATTCGTAGTTCGGCTGATTTTAGAGGAATATTAGTAAGTTCCAAAACTCCACACTTAGAAACTTTTCTGCTGATAACCACTCCATGGATTCCTATGGAAGGAAATACAAGTTACTGGTAAGTACGCTTAGAATGACCTTTCAGGGTCAGTGCTGGGCTAAAAGATGCAGCACTGGGTTCTCTCCTGATAACAGGAGAGTAAAATGGAATTCGTAGTTCGGCTGATTTTAGAGGAATAGTTGTAAGTTCCAAAACTCCACACTTAGAAACTTTTCTGCTGAAAACCACAGAATGGATTCCTATGGAAGGAAATACAAGTTACTGGTAAGTACGCTTAGAATTACTTTTCAGGGGCAGTGCTGGGCTAAAAGATGCAGCACTGGGGTCTCTCCTGATAACAGGTGAGTAAATTGGAATTCGTAGTTTGGCTGATTTTAGAGGAATATTTGTAAGTTCCAAAACTCCACACTTAGAAACTTTTCTGCTGATAACCACACAATGGATTCCTATGGAAGGAAATACAAGTTACTGGCAAGTACGCTTAGAATTACTTTCCACGGTCATTGCTGGGCTAAAAGATGCAGCACTGAGTTCTCTCCTGATAACATGTGATTAAATCGGAATTCGTAGTTCGGTGATTTTAGAGGAATATTTTAAAGTTCCAAAACTCCACACTTAGAAGAATTTCCAAGTGAAACCAGTCAATGTTAGCCTATGGCAGGAAATACAAGTTACTGGGAAGTACGCTTAGAATTACTTTTCAGGGTCAGTGCTGGGCTAAATGATGCAGCACTGGGTTCTCTCCTGATAACAGGAGAGTAAATCGGAATTCGTAATTCGGCTGATTTTAGAGGAATATATGTAAGTTCCAAAACTCCACACTTAAAAACTTTTCTGCTGAAAACCACACAATGGATTCCTATGGAAGGAAATACAAGTTACTGGTAAGTACGCTTAGAATTACTTTTCAGGGTCAGTGCTGGGCTAAAAGATGCAGCACTGAGTTCTCTCCTGATGACATGTGAGTAAATTGGAATTCGTAGTTTGGCTTATTTTAGAGGAATATTTGTAAGTACCAAAACTCCACACTTCGAAACTACTCTGCTGAAAACCACACAATGGATTCCTATGTAAGGAAATACACGTTACTGGTAAGTACGCGTAGAATTGTTTTTCAGGGTCAGAGCTGGGCTAAAAGATGTAGCACTGGTATCTCTCCTGATAACAGGTGAATACATTGGAATTCGTAGTTCAGCTGATTTTAGAGGAATATTTGTAAGTTCCAAAACTCCACACTTTGATACTTTTCTGCTGAAAACCACACAATGGATCCCTATGGAAGGAAATACAAGTTACTGGTAAGTACGCTTAGAATTACTTTTCAGGGTCAGTTCTGGGCTAAAAGATGCAGCACTGTGTTCTCTCCTGATAACAGGTGAGTAAATTGGAATTCGTCGTTCGGCTGATTTTAGAGGAATATTTGTAAGTTCCAAAACACCACACTTAGAAACTTTTCTGCTGAAAACCACATAATGGATTCCTATGGAAGGAAATACAAGTTACTGGTAAGTATGCTTAGAATTACTTTTCAGGGTCAGTGCTGGGCTAAAAGATGCAGCACTGGGGTCTCTCCTGATAACAGGTGAGTAAATCGGAATTCGTAGTTCGGCTGATTTTAGAGGAATATTTGTAGGTTCCAAAACTCCACACTTAGATACTTTTCTGCTGAAAACCACACAATGGATTCCTATGGAAGGAAATACAAGTTACTGGTAAGTACGCTTCGAATTACTTTTCAGGGTCAGTGCTGGGCTAAAAGATGCAGCACTTGGTTGTCTCCTGATAACATGTGAGTAAATCGGAATTCGTAGTTCGGTGATTTTAGAGGAATATTTTAAAGTTCCAAAACTCCACACTTAGAAGAATTTCCAAGTGAAACCAGTCAATGTTAGCCTATGGCAGGAAATACAAGTTACTGGTAAGTATGCTTAAAATGACTTTTCAGGGTCAGTGCTGGGCTAAAAGATGCAGCACTGGGTTCTCTCCTGATAACAGGTGAGTAAATCGGAATTCGTAGTTCGGCTGATTTTAGAGGAATATTTGTAAGTTCCAAAACTCCACACTTAGAAACTTTTCTGCTGAAAACCACACAATGGATTCCTATGGAAGGAAATACAAGTTACTGGTAAGTACGCTTAGAATTACTTTTCAGGGTCAGTTCTGGGCTAAAAGATGCAGCACTGTGTTCTCTCCTGATAACAGTTGAGTAAATTGGAATTCGGCGTTCGGCTGATTTTAGAGGAATATTTGTAAGTTCCAAAACACCACACTTAGATACTTTTCTGCTGAAAACCACACAATGGATTCCTATGGAAGGAAATACAAGTTACTGGTAAGTACGCTTCGAATTACTTTTCAGGGTCAGTGCTGGGCTAAAAGATGCAGCACTTGGTTGTCTCCTGATAACATGTGAGTAAATCGGAATTCGTAGTTCGGTGATTTTAGAGGAATATTTTAAAGTTCCAAAACTCCACACTTAGAAGAATTTCCAAGTGAAACCAGTCAATGTTAGCCTATGGCAGGAAATACAAGTTACTGGTAAGTATGCTTAGAATGACTTTTCAGGGTCAGTGCTGGGCTAAAAGATGCAGCACTGGGTTCTCTCCTGATAACAGGTGAGTAAATCGGAATTCGTAGTTCGGCTGATTTTAGAGGAATATTTGTAAGTTCCAAAACTCCACACTTAGAAACTTTTCTGCTGAAAACCACACAATGGATTCCTATGGAAGGAAATACAAGTTACTGGTAAGTACGCTTCGAATTACTTTTCATGGTCAGTGCTGGGCTAAAAGATGCAGCACTTGGTTGTTTCCTGATAACAGGTGAGTAAATCGGAATTCGTAGTTCGGCTGATTTTATAGGAATATTGGTAAGTTCCAAAACTCCACACTTAGAAACTTTTCTGCTGATAACCACACAATGGATTCCTATGGAAGGAAATACAAGTTACTGGTAAGTACGCGTAGAATTGTTTTTCAGGGTCAGTGCTGGGCTAAAAGATGCAGCACTGAGTTCTCTCCTGATAACATGTGATTAAATCGGAATTCGTAGTTCGGTGATTTTAGAGGAATATTTTAAAGTTCCAAAACTCCACACTTAGAAGAATTTCCAAGTGAAACCAGTCAATGTTAGCCTATGGCAGGAAATACAAGTTACTGGTAAGTACGCTTAGAATTACTTTTCAGGGTCAGTGCTGGGCTAAATGATGCAGCACTGGGTTCTCTCCTGATAACAGGAGAGTAAATCGGAATTCGTAATTCGGCTGATTTTAGAGGAATATATGTAAGTTCCAAAACTCCACACTTAAAAACTTTTCTGCTGAAAACCACACAATGGATTCCTATGGAAGGAAATACAAGTTACTGGTAAGTACGCTTAGAATTACTTTTCAGGGTCAGTTCTGGGCTAAAAGATGCAGCACTGTGTTCTCTCCTGATAACAGTTGAGTAAATTGGAATTCGTCGTTCGGCTGATTTTAGAGGAATATTTGTAAGTTCCAAAACACCACACTTCGAAACTACTCTGCTGAAAACCACACAATGGATTCCTATGTAAGGAAATACACGTTACTGGTAAGTATGCGTAGAATTGTTTTTCAGGGTCAGTGCTGGGCTAAAAGATGTAGCACTGGGATCTCTCCTAATAACAGGTGAATAAATTGGAATTCGTAGTTCAGCTGATTTTAGAGGAATATTTGTAAGTTCCAAAACTCCACACTTTGATACTTTTCTGCTGAAAACCACACAATGGATCCCTATGGAAGGAAATACAAGTTACTGGTAAGTACGCTTAGAATTACTTTTCAGGGTCAGTTCTGGGCTAAAAGATGCAGCACTGTGTTCTCTCCTGATAACAGTTGAGTAAATTGGAATTCGTCGTTCGGCTGATTTTAGAGGAATATTTGTAAGTTCTAAAACACCACACTTAGAAACTTTTCTGCTGAAAACCACATAATGGATTCCTATGGAAGGAAATACAAGTTACTGGTAAGTACGCTTAGAATTACTTTTCAGGGTCAGTGCTGGGCTAAATGATGCAGCACTGGGTTCTCTCCTGATAACAGGAGAGTAAATCGGAATTCGTAATTCGGCTGATTTTAGAGGAATATATGTAAGTTCCAAAACTCCACACTTAAAAACTTTTCTGCTGAAAACAACACAATGGATTCCTATGGAAGGAAATACAAGTTACTGGTAAGAACGGTTAGAATTACTTTTCAGGATCAGTACTGGCCTTAAAGATTCAGCAGTGGGTTCTCCCCTGATAACAGGTGAGTAAATTGGAATTTGTAGTTCGGCTAGTTTTAGAGGAATATTAGTAAGTTCCAAAACTCCACACTTAGAAGAATTTCCAAGTGAAACCAGTAAATGTTAGCCTATGGAAGGAAATTCAAGTTACTGGTAAGTACGGTTAGAATTACTTTTCAGGATCAGTACTGGCCTTAAAGATTCAGCACTGAGTTCTCTCCTGATAACAGGTGAGTAAATCGGAATTCGTAGTTCGGCTGATTTTAGAGGAATATTAGTAAGTTCCAAAACTCCACACTTAGAAACTTTTCTGCTGATAACCACTCCATGGATTCCTATGGAAGGAAATACAAGTTACTGGTAAGTACGCTTAGAATGACCTTTCAGGGTCAGTGCTGGGCTAAAAGATGCAGCACTGGGTTCTCTCCTGATAACAGGAGAGTAAAATGGAATTCGTAGTTCGGCTGATTTTAGAGGAATAGTTGTAAGTTCCAAAACTCCACACTTAGAAACTTTTCTGCTGAAAACCACAGAATGGATTCCTATGGAAGGAAATACAAGTTACTGGTAAGTACGCTTAGAATTACTTTTCAGGGGCAGTGCTGGGCTAAAAGATGCAGCACTGGGGTCTCTCCTGATAACAGGTGAGTAAATTGGAATTCGTAGTTTGGCTGATTTTAGAGGAATATTTGTAAGTTCCAAAACTCCACACTTAGAAACTTTTCTGCTGATAACCACACAATGGATTCCTATGGAAGGAAATACAAGTTACTGGCAAGTACGCTTAGAATTACTTTCCACGGTCATTGCTGGGCTAAAAGATGCAGCACTGAGTTCTCTCCTGATAACATGTGATTAAATCGGAATTCGTAGTTCGGTGATTTTAGAGGAATATTTTAAAGTTCCAAAACTCCACACTTAGAAGAATTTCCAAGTGAAACCAGTCAATGTTAGCCTATGGCAGGAAATACAAGTTACTGGGAAGTACGCTTAGAATTACTTTTCAGGGTCAGTGCTGGGCTAAATGATGCAGCACTGGGTTCTCTCCTGATAACAGGAGAGTAAATCGGAATTCGTAATTCGGCTGATTTTAGAGGAATATATGTAAGTTCCAAAACTCCACACTTAAAAACTTTTCTGCTGAAAACCACACAATGGATTCCTATGGAAGGAAATACAAGTTACTGGTAAGTACGCTTAGAATTACTTTTCAGGGTCAGTGCTGGGCTAAAAGATGCAGCACTGAGTTCTCTCCTGATGACATGTGAGTAAATTGGAATTCGTAGTTTGGCTTATTTTAGAGGAATATTTGTAAGTACCAAAACTCCACACTTCGAAACTACTCTGCTGAAAACCACACAATGGATTCCTATGTAAGGAAATACACGTTACTGGTAAGTACGCGTAGAATTGTTTTTCAGGGTCAGAGCTGGGCTAAAAGATGTAGCACTGGTATCTCTCCTGATAACAGGTGAATACATTGGAATTCGTAGTTCAGCTGATTTTAGAGGAATATTTGTAAGTTCCAAAACTCCACACTTTGATACTTTTCTGCTGAAAACCACACAATGGATCCCTATGGAAGGAAATACAAGTTACTGGTAAGTACGCTTAGAATTACTTTTCAGGGTCAGTTCTGGGCTAAAAGATGCAGCACTGTGTTCTCTCCTGATAACAGGTGAGTAAATTGGAATTCGTCGTTCGGCTGATTTTAGAGGAATATTTGTAAGTTCCAAAACACCACACTTAGAAACTTTTCTGCTGAAAACCACATAATGGATTCCTATGGAAGGAAATACAAGTTACTGGTAAGTATGCTTAGAATTACTTTTCAGGGTCAGTGCTGGGCTAAAAGATGCAGCACTGGGGTCTCTCCTGATAACAGGTGAGTAAATCGGAATTCGTAGTTCGGCTGATTTTAGAGGAATATTTGTAGGTTCCAAAACTCCACACTTAGATACTTTTCTGCTGAAAACCACACAATGGATTCCTATGGAAGGAAATACAAGTTACTGGTAAGTACGCTTCGAATTACTTTTCAGGGTCAGTGCTGGGCTAAAAGATGCAGCACTTGGTTGTCTCCTGATAACATGTGAGTAAATCGGAATTCGTAGTTCGGTGATTTTAGAGGAATATTTTAAAGTTCCAAAACTCCACACTTAGAAGAATTTCCAAGTGAAACCAGTCAATGTTAGCCTATGGAAGGAAATACAAGTTACTGGTAAGTATGCTTAAAATGACTTTT
Organism: Triturus cristatus; assembly: GCF_964204655.1. Classification (NCBI taxonomy): domain Eukaryota; kingdom Metazoa; phylum Chordata; class Amphibia; order Caudata; family Salamandridae; genus Triturus; species Triturus cristatus. Next base: position 376,888,540 of record NC_140579.1, on the reverse strand, counting down.
CAGGGTCAGTGCTGGGCTAAAAGATGCAGCACTGGGTTCTCTCCTGATAACAGGTGAGTAAATCGGAATTCGTAGTTCGGCTGATTTTAGAGGAATATTTGTAAGTTCCAAAACTCCACACTTAGAAACTTTTCTGCTGAAAACCACACAATGGATTCCTATGGAAGGAAATACAAGTTACTGGTAAGTACGCTTCGAATTACTTTTCATGGTCAGTGCTGGGCTAAAAGATGCAGCACTTGGTTGTTTCCTGATAACAGGTGAGTAAATCGGAATTCGTAGTTCGGCTGATTTTATAGGAATATTTGTAAGTTCCAAAACTCCACACTTAGAAACTTTTCTGCTGATAACCACACAATGGATTCCTATGGAAGGAAATACAAGTTACTGGCAAGTACGCTTAGAATTACTTTTCAGGGTCAGTGCTGGGCTAAAAGATGCAGCACTGAGTTCTCTCCTGATAACATGTGATTAAATCGGAATTCGTAGTTCGGTGATTTTAGAGGAATATTTTAAAGTTCCAAAATCCACACTTAGAAGAATTTCCAAGTGAAACCAGTCAATGTTAGCCTATGGCAGGAAATACAAGTTACTGGTAAGTACGCTTAGAATTACTTTTCAGGGTCAGTGCTGGGCTAAATGATGCAGCACTGGGTTCTCTCCTGATAACAGGAGAGTAAATCGGAATTCGTAATTCGGCTGATTTTAGAGGAATATATGTAAGTTCCAAAACTCCACACTTAACAACTTTTCTGCTGAAAACCACACAATGGATTCCTATGGAAGGAAATACAAGTTACTGGTAAGTACGCTTAGAATTACTTTTCAGGGTCAGTGCTGGGCTAAAAGATGCAGCACTGAGTTCTCTCCTGATGACATGTGAGTAAATTGGAATTCGTAGTTTGGCTTATTTTAGAGGAATATTTGTAAGTACCAAAACTCCACACTTCGAAACTACTCTGCTGAAAACCACACAATGGATTCCTATGGAAGGAAATATAAGTTACTGGTAAGTACGCTTCGAATTACTTTTCAGGGTCAGTGCTGGGCTAAAAGATGCAGCACTTGGTTGTCTCCTGATAACATGTGAGTAAATCGGAATTCGTAGTTCGGTGATTTTAGAGGAATATTTGTAAGTTCCAAAACTCCACACTTTGATACTTTTCTGCTGAAAACCACACAATGGATCCCTATGGAAGGAAATACAAGTTACTGGTAAGTACGCTTAGAATTACTTTTCAGGGTCAGTTCTGGGCTAAAAGATGCAGCACTGTGTTCTCTCCTGATAACAGTTGAGTAAATTGGAATTCGTCGTTCGGCTGATTTTAGAGGAATATTTGTAAGTTCCAAAACACCACACTTAGATACTTTTCTGCTGAAAACCACACAATGGATTCCTATGGAAGGAAATACAAGTTACTGGTAAGTACGCTTCGAATTACTTTTCAGGGTCAGTGCTGGGCTAAAAGATGCAGCACTTGGTTGTCTCCTGATAACATGTGAGTAAATCGGAATTCGTAGTTCGGTGATTTTTGAGGAATATTTTAAAGTTCCAAAACTCCACACTTAGAAGAATTTCCAAGTGAAACCAGTCAATGTTAGCCTATGGCAGGAAATACAAGTTACTGGTAAGTATGCTTAGAATGACTTTTCAGGGTCAGTGCTGGGCTAAAAGATGCAGCACTGGGTTCTCTCCTGATAACAGGTGAGTAAATCGGAATTCGTAGTTCGGCTGATTTTAGAGGAATATTTGTAAGTTCCAAAACTCCACACTTAGAAACTTTTCTGCTGAAAACCACACAATGGATTCCTATGGAAGGAAATACAAGTTACTGGTAAGTACGCTTCGAATTACTTTTCATGGTCAGTGCTGGGCTAAAAGATGCAGCACTTGGTTGTTTCCTGATAACAGGTGAGTAAATCGGAATTCGTAGTTCGGCTGATTTTATAGGAATATTTGTAAGTTCCAAAACTCCACACTTAGAAACTTTTCTGCTGATAACCACACAATGGATTCCTATGGAAGGAAATACAAGTTACTGGTAAGTACGCGTAGAATTGTTTTTCAGGGTCAGTGCTGGGCTAAAAGATGCAGCACTGAGTTCTCTCCTGATAACATGTGATTAAATCGGAATTCGTAGTTCGGTGATTTTAGAGGAATATTTGAAAGTTCCAAAACTCCACACTTAGAAGAATTTCCAAGTGAAACCAGTCAATGTTAGCCTATGGCAGGAAATACAAGTTACTGGTAAGTACGCTTAGAATTACTTTTCAGGGTCAGTGCTGGGCTAAATGATGCAGCACTGGGTTCTCTCCTGATAACAGGAGAGTAAATCGGAATTCGTAATTCGGCTGATTTTAGAGGAATATATGTAAGTTCCAAAACTCCACACTTAAAAACTTTTCTGCTGAAAACCACACAATGGATTCCTATGGAAGGAAATACAAGTTACTGGTAAGTACGCTTAGAATTACTTTTTAGGGTCAGTGCTGGGCTAAAAGATGCAGCACTGAGTTCTCTCCTGATGACATGTGAGTAAATTGGAATTCGTAGTTTGGCTTATTTTAGAGGAATATTTGTAAGTACCAAAACTCCACACTTCGAAACTACTCTGCTGAAAACCACACAATGGATTCCTATGTAAGGAAATACACGTTACTGGTAAGTATGCGTAGAATTGTTTTTCAGGGTCAGTGCTGGGCTAAAAGATGTAGCACTGGGATCTCTCCTGATAACAGGTGAATAAATTGGAATTCGTAGTTCAGCTGATTTTAGAGGAATATTTGTAAGTTCCAAAACTCCACACTTTGATACTTTTCTGCTGAAAACCACACAATGGATCCCTATGGAAGGAAATACAAGTTACTGGTAAGTACGCTTAGAATTTTTTTTCAGGGTCAGTTCTGGGCTAAAAGATGCAGCACTGTGTTCTCTCCTGATAACAGTTGAGTAAATTGGAATTCGTCGTTCGGCTGATTTTAGAGGAATATTTGTAAGTTCCAAAACACCACACTTAGAAACTTTTCTGCTGAAAACCACATAATGGATTCCTATGGAAGGAAATACAAGTTACTGGTAAGTACGCTTAGAATTACTTTTCAGGGTCAGTGCTGGGCTAAATGATGCAGCACTGGGTTCTCTCCTGATAACAGGAGAGTAAATCGGAATTCGTAATTCGGCTGATTTTAGAGGAATATATGTAAGTTCCAAAACTCCACACTTAAAAACTTTTCTGCTGAAAACCACACAATGGATTCCTATGGAAGGAAATACAAGTTACTGGTAAGAACGGTTAGAATTACTTTTCAGGATCAGTACTGGCCTTAAAGATTCAGCAGTGGGTTCTCCCCTGATAACAGGTGAGTAAATTGGAATTTGTAGTTCGGCTAATTTTAGAGGAATATTAGTAAGTTCCAAAACTCCACACTTAGAAGAATTTCCAAGTGAAACCAGTAAATGTTAGCCTATGGAAGGAAATTCAAGTTACTGGTAAGTACGGTTAGAATTACTTTTCAGGATCAGTACTGGCCTTAAAGATTCAGCACTGAGTTCTCTCCTGATAACAGGTGAGTAAATCGGAATTCGTAGTTCGGCTGATTTTAGAGGAATATTAGTAAGTTCCAAAACTCCACACTTAGAAACTTTTCTGCTGATAACCACTCCATGGATTCCTATGGAAGGAAATACAAGTTACTGGCAAGTACGCTTAGAATGACCTTTCAGGGTCAGTGCTGGGCTAAAAGATGCAGCACTGGGTTCTCTCCTGATAACAGGAGAGTAAAATGGAATTCGTAGTTCGGCTGATTTTAGAGGAATAGTTGTAAGTTCCAAAACTCCACACTTAGAAACTTTTCTGCTGAAAACCACAGAATGGATTCCTATGGAAGGAAATACAAGTTACTGGTAAGTACGCTTAGAATTACTTTTCAGGGGCAGTGCTGGGCTAAAAGATGCAGCACTGGGGTCTCTCCTGATAACAGGTGAGTAAATCGGAATTCGTAGTTTGGCTGATTTTAGAGGAATATTTGTAAGTTCCAAAACTCCACACTTAGAAACTTTTCTGCTGAAAACCACACAATGGATTCCTATGGAAGGAAATACAAGTTACTGGTAAGTATGCTTCGAATTACTTTTCAGGGTGAGTGCTGGGCTAAAAGATGCAGCACTGGGTTCTCTCCTGATAACAGGTGAGTAAATCGGAATTCGTAGTTCGGCTGATTTTAGAGGAATATTTGTAAGTTCCAAAACTCCACACTTAGAAACTTTTCTGCTGAAAACCACACAATGGATTCCTATGGAAGGAAATACAAGTTACTGGTAAGTACGCTTCGAATTACTTTTCATGGTCAGTGCTGGGCTAAAAGATGCAGCACTTGGTTGTTTCCTGATAACAGGTGAGTAAATCGGAATTCGTAGTTCGGCTGATTTTATAGGAATATTTGTAAGTTACAAAACTCCACACTTAGAAACTTTTCTGCTGATAACCACACAATGGATTCCTATGGAAGGAAATACAAGTTACTGGTAAGTACGCGTAGAATTGTTTTTCAGGGTCAGTGCTGGGCTAAAAGATGCAGCACTGAGTTCTCTCCTGATAACATGTGATTAAATCGGAATTCGTAGTTCGGTGATTTTAGAGGAATATTTTAAAGTTCCAAAACTCCACACTTAGAAGAATTTCCAAGTGAAACCAGTCAATGTTAGCCTATGGCAGGAAATACAAGTTACTGGTAAGCACGCTTAGAATTACTTTTCAGGGTCAGTGCTGGGCTAAATGATGCAGCACTGGGTTCTCTCCTGATAACAGGAGAGTAAATCGGAATTCGTAATTCGGCTGATTTTAGAGGAATATATGTAAGTTCCAAAACTCCACACTTAAAAACTTTTCTGCTGAAAACCACACAATGGATTCCTATGGAAGGAAATACAAGTTACTGGTAAGTACGCTTAGAATTACTTTTCAGGGTCAGTGCTGGGCTAAAAGATGCAGCACTGAGTTCTCTCCTGATGACATGTGAGTAAATTGGAATTCGTAGTTTGGCTTATTTTAGAGGAATATTTGTAAGTACCAAAACTCCACACTTCGAAACTACTCTGCTGAAAACCACATAATGGATTCCTATGTAAGGAAATACACGTTACTGGTAAGTATGCGTAGAATTGTTTTTCAGGGTCAGTGCTGGGCTAAAAGATGTAGCACTGGGATCTCTCCTGATAACAGGTGAATAAATTGGAATTCGTAGTTCAGCTGATTTTAGAGGAATATTTGTAAGTTCCAAAACTCCACACTTTGATACTTTTCTGCTGAAAACCACACAATGGATCCCTATGGAAGGAAATACAAGTTACTGGTAAGTACGCTTAGAATTACTTTTCAGGGTCAGTTCTGGGCTAAAAGATGCAGCACTGTGTTCTCTCCTGATAACAGTTGAGTAAATTGGAATTCGTCGTTCGGCTGATTTTAGAGGAATATTTGTAAGTTCCAAAACACCACACTTAGATACTTTTCTGCTGAAAACCACACAATGGATTCCTATGGAAGGAAATACAAGTTACTGGTAAGTACGCTTCGAATTACTTTTCAGGGTCAGTGCTGGGCTAAAAGATGCAGCACTTGGTTGTCTCCTGATAACATGTGAGTAAATCGGAATTCGTAGTTCGGTGATTTTTGAGGAATATTTTAAAGTTCCAAAACTCCACACTTAGAAGAATTTCCAAGTGAAACCAGTCAATGTTAGCCTATGGCAGGAAATACAAGTTACTGGTAAGTATGCTTAGAATGACTTTTCAGGGTCAGTGCTGGGCTAAAAGATGCAGCACTGGGTTCTCTCCTGATAACAGGTGAGTAAATCGGAATTCGTAGTTCGGCTGATTTTAGAGGAATATTTGTAAGTTCCAAAACTCCACACTTAGAAACTTTTCTGCTGAAAACCACACAATGGATTCCTATGGAAGGAAATACAAGTTACTGGTAAGTACGCTTCGAATTACTTTTCATGGTGAGTGCTGGGCTAAAAGATGCAGCACTTGGTTGTTTCCTGATAACAGGTGAGTAAATCGGAATTCGTAGTTCGGCTGATTTTATAGGAATATTTGTAAGTTCCAAAACTCCACACTTAGAAACTTTTCTGCTGATAACCACACAATGGATTCCTATGGAAGGAAATACAAGTTACTGGTAAGTACGCGTAGAATTGTTTTTCAGGGTCAGTGCTGGGCTAAAAGATGCAGCACTGAGTTCTCTCCTGATAACATGTGATTAAATCGGAATTCGTAGTTCGGTGATTTTAGAGGAATATTTTAAAGTTCCAAAACTCCACACTTAGAAGAATTTCCAAGTGAAACCAGTCAATGTTAGCCTATGGCAGGAAATACAAGTTACTGGTAAGTACGCTTAGAATTACTTTTCAGGGTCAGTGCTGGGCTAAATGATGCAGCACTGGGTTCTCTCCTGATAACAGGAGAGTAAATCGGAATTCGTAATTCGGCTGATTTTAGAGGAATATATGTAAGTTCCAAAACTCCACACTTAAAAACTTTTCTGCTGAAAACCACACAATGGATTCCTATGGAAGGAAATACAAGTTACTGGTAAGTACGCTTAGAATTACTTTTTAGGGTCAGTGCTGGGCTAAAAGATGCAACACTGAGTTCTCTCCTGATGACATGTGAGTAAATTGGAATTCGTAGTTTGGCTTATTTTAGAGGAATATTTGTAAGTACCAAAACTCCACACTTCGAAACTACTCTGCTGAAAACCACACAATGGATTCCTATGTAAGGAAATACACGTTACTGGTAAGTATGCGTAGAATTGTTTTTCAGGGTCAGTGCTGGGCTAAAAGATGTAGCACTGGGATCTCTCCTGATAACAGGTGAATAAATTGGAATTCGTAGTTCAGCTGATTTTAGAGGAATATTTGTAAGTTCCAAAACTCCACACTTTGATACTTTTCTGCTGAAAACCACACAATGGATCCCTATGGAAGGAAATACAAGTTACTGGTAAGTACGCTTAGAATTTTTTTTCAGGGTCAGTTCTGGGCTAAAAGATGCAGCACTGTGTTCTCTCCTGATAACAGTTGAGTAAATTGGAATTCGTCGTTCGGCTGATTTTAGAGGAATATTTGTAAGTTCCAAAACACCACACTTAGAAACTTTTCTGCTGAAAACCACATAATGGATTCCTATGGAAGGAAATACAAGTTACTGGTAAGTACGCTTAGAATTACTTTTCAGGGTCAGTGCTGGGCTAAATGATGCAGCACTGGGTTCTCTCCTGATAACAGGAGAGTAAATCGGAATTCGTAATTCGGCTGATTTTAGAGGAATATATGTAAGTTCCAAAACTCCACACTTAAAAACTTTTCTGCTGAAAACCACACAATGGATTCCTATGGAAGGAAATACAAGTTACTGGTAAGAACGGTTAGAATTACTTTTCAGGATCAGTACTGGCCTTAAAGATTCAGCAGTGGGTTCTCCCCTGATAACAGGTGAGTAAATTGGAATTTGTAGTTCGGCTAATTTTAGAGGAATATTAGTAAGTTCCAAAACTCCACACTTAGAAGAATTTCCAAGTGAAACCAGTAAATGTTAGCCTATGGAAGGAAATTCAAGTTACTGGTAAGTACGGTTAGAATTACTTTTCAGGATCAGTACTGGCCTTAAAGATTCAGCACTGAGTTCTCTCCTGATAACAGGTGAGTAAATCGGAATTCGTAGTTCGGCTGATTTTAGAGGAATATTAGTAAGTTCCAAAACTCCACACTTAGAAACTTTTCTGCTGATAACCACTCCATGGATTCCTATGGAAGGAAATACAAGTTACTGGCAAGTACGCTTAGAATGACCTTTCAGGGTCAGTGCTGGGCTAAAAGATGCAGCACTGGGTTCTCTCCTGATAACAGGAGAGTAAAATGGAATTCGTAGTTCGGCTGATTTTAGAGGAATAGTTGTAAGTTCCAAAACTCCACACTTAGAAACTTTTCTGCTGAAAACCACAGAATGGATTCCTATGGAAGGAAATACAAGTTACTGGTAAGTACGCTTAGAATTACTTTTCAGGGGCAGTGCTGGGCTAAAAGATGCAGCACTGGGGTCTCTCCTGATAACAGGTGAGTAAATCGGAATTCGTAGTTTGGCTGATTTTAGAGGAATATTTGTAAGTTCCAAAACTCCACACTTAGAAACTTTTCTGCTGAAAACCACACAATGGATTCCTATGGAAGGAAATACAAGTTACTGGTAAGTATGCTTCGAATTACTTTTCAGGGTGAGTGCTGGGCTAAAAGATGCAGCACTGGGTTCTCTCCTGATAACAGGTGAGTAAATCGGAATTCGTAGTTCGGCTGATTTTAGAGGAATATTTGTAAGTTCCAAAACTCCACACTTAGAAACTTTTCTGCTGAAAACCACACAATGGATTCCTATGGAAGGAAATACAAGTTACTGGTAAGTACGCTTCGAATTACTTTTCATGGTCAGTGCTGGGCTAAAAGATGCAGCACTTGGTTGTTTCCTGATAACAGGTGAGTAAATCGGAATTCGTAGTTCGGCTGATTTTATAGGAATATTTGTAAGTTACAAAACTCCACACTTAGAAACTTTTCTGCTGATAACCACACAATGGATTCCTATGGAAGGAAATACAAGTTACTGGTAAGTACGCGTAGAATTGTTTTTCAGGGTCAGTGCTGGGCTAAAAGATGCAGCACTGAGTTCTCTCCTGATAACATGTGATTAAATCGGAATTCGTAGTTCGGTGATTTTAGAGGAATATTTTAAAGTTCCAAAACTCCACACTTAGAAGAATTTCCAAGTGAAACCAGTCAATGTTAGCCTATGGCAGGAAATACAAGTTACTGGTAAGCACGCTTAGAATTACTTTTCAGGGTCAGTGCTGGGCTAAATGATGCAGCACTGGGTTCTCTCCTGATAACAGGAGAGTAAATCGGAATTCGTAATTCGGCTGATTTTAGAGGAATATATGTAAGTTCCAAAACTCCACACTTAAAAACTTTTCTGCTGAAAACCACACAATGGATTCCTATGGAAGGAAATACAAGTTACTGGTAAGTACGCTTAGAATTACTTTTCAGGGTCAGTGCTGGGCTAAAAGATGCAGCACTGAGTTCTCTCCTGATGACATGTGAGTAAATTGGAATTCGTAGTTTGGCTTATTTTAGAGGAATATTTGTAAGTACCAAAACTCCACACTTCGAAACTACTCTGCTGAAAACCACATAATGGATTCCTATGTAAGGAAATACACGTTACTGGTAAGTATGCGTAGAATTGTTTTTCAGGGTCAGTGCTGGGCTAAAAGATGTAGCACTGGGATCTCTCCTGATAACAGGTGAATAAATTGGAATTCGTAGTTCAGCTGATTTTAGAGGAATATTTGTAAGTTCCAAAACTCCACACTTTGATACTTTTCTGCTGAAAACCACACAATGGATCCCTATGGAAGGAAATACAAGTTACTGGTAAGTACGCTTAGAATTACTTTTCAGGGTCAGTTCTGGGCTAAAAGATGCAGCACTGTGTTCTCTCCTGATAACAGTTGAGTAAATTGGAATTCGTCGTTCGGCTTATTTTAGAGGAATATTTGTAAGTTCCAAAACACCACACTTAGAAACTTTTCTGCTGAAAACCACATAATGGATTCCTATGGAAGGAAATACAAGTTACTGGTAAGTACGCTTAGAATTACTTTTCAGGGTCAGTGCTGGGCTAAATGATGCAGCACTGGGTTCTCTCCTGATAACAGGAGAGTAAATCGGAATTCGTAATTCGGCTGATTTTAGAGGAATATATGTAAGTTCCAAAACTCCACACTTAAAAACTTTTCTGCTGAAAACCACACAATGGATTCCTATGGAAGGAAATACAAGTTACTGGTAAGAACGGTTAGAATTACTTTTCAGGATCAGTACTGGCCTTAAAGATTCAGCAGTGGGTTCTCCCCTGATAACAGGTGAGTAAATTGGAATTTGTAGTTCGGCTAATTTTAGAGGAATATTAGTAAGTTCCAAAACTCCACACTTAGAAGAATTTCCAAGTGAAACCAGTAAATGTTAGCCTATGGAAGGAAATTCAAGTTACTGGTAAGTACGGTTAGAATTACTTTTCAGGATCAGTACTGGCCTTAAAGATTCAGCACTGAGTTCTCTCCTGATAACAGGTGAGTAAATCGGAATTCGTAGTTCGGCTGATTTTAGAGGAATATTAGTAAGTTCCAAAACTCCACACTTAGAAACTTTTCTGCTGATAACCACTCCATGGATTCCTATGGAAGGAAATACAAGTTACTGGTAAGTACGCTTAGAATGACCTTTCAGGGTCAGTGCTGGGCTAAAAGATGCAGCACTGGGTTCTCTCCTGATAACAGGAGAGTAAAATGGAATTCGTAGTTCGGCTGATTTTAGAGGAATAGTTGTAAGTTCCAAAACTCCACACTTAGAAACTTTTCTGCTGAAAACCACAGAATGGATTCCTATGGAAGGAAATACAAGTTACTGGTAAGTACGCTTAGAATTACTTTTCAGGGGCAGTGCTGGGCTAAAAGATGCAGCACTGGGGTCTCTCCTGATGACATGTGAGTAAATTGGAATTCGTAGTTTGGCTTATTTTAGAGGAATATTTGTAAGTACCAAAACTCCACACTTCGAAACTACTCTGCTGAAAACCACATAATGGATTCCTATGTAAGGAAATACACGTTACTGGTAAGTATGCGTAGAATTGTTTTTCAGGGTCAGTGCTGGGCTAAAAGATGTAGCACTGGGATCTCTCCTGATAACAGGTGAATAAATTGGAATTCGTAGTTCAGCTGATTTTAGAGGAATATTTGTAAGTTCCAAAACTCCACACTTTGATACTTTTCTGCTGAAAACCACACAATGGATCCCTATGGAAGGAAATACAAGTTACTGGTAAGTACGCTTAGAATTACTTTTCAGGGTCAGTTCTGGGCTAAAAGATGCAGCACTGTGTTCTCTCCTGATAACAGTTGAGTAAATTGGAATTCGTCGTTCGGCTTATTTTAGAGGAATATTTGTAAGTTCCAAAACACCACACTTAGAAACTTTTCTGCTGAAAACCACATAATGGATTCCTATGGAAGGAAATACAAGTTACTGGTAAGTACGCTTAGAATTACTTTTCAGGGTCAGTGCTGGGCTAAATGATGCAGCACTGAGTTCTCTCCTGATAACAGGAGAGTAAATCGGAATTCGTAATTCGGCTGATTTTAGAGGAATATATGTAAGTTCCAAAACTCCACACTTAAAAACTTTTCTGCTGAAAACCACACAATGGATTCCTATGGAAGGAAATACAAGTTACTGGTAAGAACGGTTAGAATTACTTTTCAGGATCAGTACTGGCCTTAAAGATTCAGCAGTGGGTTCTCCCCTGATAACAGGTGAGTAAATTGGAATTTGTAGTTCGGCTAATTTTAGAGGAATATTAGTAAGTTCCAAAACTCCACACTTAGAAGAATTTCCAAGTGAAACCAGTAAATGTTAGCCTATGGAAGGAAATTCAAGTTACTGGTAAGTACGGTTAGAATTACTTTTCAGGATCAGTACTGGCCTTAAAGATTCAGCACTGAGTTCTCTCCTGATAACAGGTGAGTAAATCGGAATTCGTAGTTCGGCTGATTTTAGAGGAATATTAGTAAGTTCCAAAACTCCACACTTAGAAACTTTTCTGCTGATAACCACTCCATGGATTCCTATGGAAGGAAATACAAGTTACTGGTAAGTACGCTTAGAATGACCTTTCAGGGTCAGTGCTGGGCTAAAAGATGCAGCACTGGGTTCTCTCCTGATAACAGGAGAGTAAAATGGAATTCGTAGTTCGGCTGATTTTAGAGGAATAGTTGTAAGTTCCAAAACTCCACACTTAGAAACTTTTCTGCTGAAAACCACAGAATGGATTCCTATGGAAGGAAATACAAGTTACTGGTAAGTACGCTTAGAATTACTTTTCAGGGGCAGTGCTGGGCTAAAAGATGCAGCACTGGGGTCTCTCCTGATAACAGGTGAGTAAATCGGAATTCGTAGTTTGGCTGATTTTAGAGGAATATTTGTAAGTTCCAAAACTCCACACTTAGAAACTTTTCTGCTGAAAACCACACAATGGATTCCTATGGAAGGAAATACAAGTTACTGGTAAGTATGCTTCGAATTACTTTTCATGGTCAGTGCTGGGCTAAAAGATGCAGCACTTGGTTGTTTCCTGATAACAGGTGAGTAAATCGGAATTCGTAGTTCGGCTGATTTTATAGGAATATTTGTAAGTTCCAAAACTCCACACTTAGAAACTTTTCTGCTGATAACCACACAATGGATTCCTATGGAAGGAAATACAAGTTACTGGCAAGTACGCTTAGAATTACTTTCCACGGTCATTGCTGGGCTAAAAGATGCAGCACTGAGTTCTCTCCTGATAACATGTGATTAAATCGGAATTCGTAGTTCGGTGATTTTAGAGGAATATTTTAAAGTTCCAAAACTCCACACTTAGAAGAATTTCCAAGTGAAACCAGTCAATGTTAGCCTATGGCAGGAAATACAAGTTACTGGGAAGTACGCTTAGAATTACTTTTCAGGGTCAGTGCTGGGCTAAATGATGCAGCACTGGGTTCTCTCCTGATAACAGGAGAGTAAATCGGAATTCGTAATTCGGCTGATTTTAGAGGAATATATGTAAGTTCCAAAACTCCACACTTAAAAACTTTTCTGCTGAAAACCACACAATGGATTCCTATGGAAGGAAATACAAGTTACTGGTAAGTACGCTTAGAATTACTTTTCAGGGTCAGTGCTGGGCTAAAAGATACAGCACTGAGTTCTCTCCTGATGACATGTGAGTAAATTGGAATTCGTAGTTTGGCTTATTTTAGAGGAATATTTGTAAGTACCAAAACTCCACACTTCGAAACTACTCTGCTGAAAACCACACAATGGATTCCTATGTAAGGAAATACATGTTACTGGTAAGTACGCGTAGAATTGTTTTTCAGGGTCAGAGCAGGGCTAAAAGATGTAGCACTGGTATCTCTCCTGATAACAGGTGAATAAATTGGAATTCGTAGTTCAGCTGATTTTAGAGGAATATTTGTATGTTCCAAAACTCCACACTTTGATACTTTTCTGCTGAAAACCACACAATGGATCCCTATGGAAGGAAATACAAGTTACTGGTAAGTACGCTTAGAATTACTTTTCAGGGTCAGTTCTGGGCTAAAAGATGCAGCACTGTGTTCTCTCCTGATAACAGGTGAGTAAATTGGAATTCGTCGTTCGGCTGATTTTAGAGGAATATTTGTAAGTTCCAAAACACCACACTTAGAAACTTTTCTGCTGAAAACCACATAATGGATTCCTATGGAAGGAAATACAAGTTACTGGTAAGTATGCTTAGAATTACTTTTCAGGGTCAGTGCTGGGCTAAAAGATGCAGCACTGAGTTCTCTCCTGATGACATGTGAGTAAATCGGAATTCGTAGTTTGGCTTATTTTAGAGGAATATTTGTAAGTACCAAAACTCCACACTTAGATACTTTTCTGCTGAAAACCACACAATGGATTCCTATGGAAGGAAATACAAGTTACTGGTAAGTACGCTTCGAATTACTTTTCAGGGTCAGTGCTGGGCTAAAAGATGCAGCACTTGGTTGTCTCCTGATAACATGTGAGTAAATCGGAATTCGTAGTTCGGTGATTTTAGAGGAATATTTTAAAGTTCCAAAATTCCACACTTAGAAGAATTCCCAAGTGAAACCAGTCAATGGTAGCCTATGGCAGGAAATACAAGTTACTGGTAAGTATGCTTAGAATGACTTTTCAGGGTCAGTGCTGGGCTAAAAGATGTAGCACTGGGTTCTCTCCTGATAAAAGGTGAGTAAATCGGAATTCGTAGTTCGGCTGATTTTAGAGGAATATTTGTAAGTTCCAAAACTCCACACTTAGAAACTTTTCTGCTGAAAACCACACAATGGATTCCTATGGAAGGAAATACAAGTTACTGGTAAGTACGCTTAGAATTACTTTTCATGGTCAGTGCTGGGCTAAAAGATGCAGCACTGGGATCTCTCCTGATAACAGGTGAGTAAATCAGAATTCGTAGTTCGGCTGATTTTAGAGGAATATTTGTAAGTTACAAAACTCCACATGTTGATACTTTTCTGCTGAAAACCACACAATGGATTCCTATGGAAGGAAATACAAGTTACTGGTAAGTACGCTTAGAATTACTTTTCATGGTCAGTGCTGGGCTAAAAGATGCAGCACTGAGTTCTCTCCTGATAACAGGTGAGTAAATCGGAATTCGTAGTTCGGCTGATTTTAGAGAAATATTTGTAAGTTCCAAAACTCCACACTTAGAAACTTTTCTGCTGAAAACCACACAATGGATTCCTATGGAAGGAAATAAAAGTTACTGGTAAGTACGCTTCGAATTACTTTTCAGGGTCAGTGCTGGGCTAAAGGATGCAGCACTGGGTTCTCTCCTGATAAGAGGTGAGTTAATCGGAATTCGTAGTTTGGCTGATTTTAGAGGAATATTTGTAAGTTCCAAAACTCCACACTTAGATACTTTTCTGCTGAAAACCACACAATGGATTCCTATGGAAGGAAATACAAGTTACTGGTAAGTACACTTAGAATTACTTTTCATGGTCAGTGCTGGGCTAAAAGATGCAGCACTGGGTTGTCTCCTGATAACAGGTGAGTAAATAGGAATTCGTAGTTCGGCTGATTTTAGAGGAATATTTGTAAGTTTCAAAACTCCACACTTAGAAGAATTTCCAAGTGAAACCAGTCAATGTTAGCCTATGGATGGAAATTCAAGTTGCTGGTAAGAACGGTTAGAATTACTTTTCAGGATCAGTACTGGCCTTAAAGATTCAGCAGTGGGTTCTCCCCTGATAACAGGTGAGTAAATTGGAATTCGTAGTTCGGCTGATTTTAGAGGAATATTTGTAAGTTCTAAAACTCCACACTTAGAAACTTTTTTGCTGAAAACCACAGAATGGATTCCTATGGAAGGAAATACAAGTTACTGGTAAGTACGCTTAGAATTACTTTTCAGGGTCAGTACTGGGCTAAAAGATGTAGCACTGGGATCTCTCCTGATAACTGGTGAGTAAATCGGAATTCGTAGTTCGGCTGATTTTAGAGGAATATTTGTAAGTTCCAAAACTCCACACTTTGATACTTTTCAGCTGAAAACCACACAATGGATTCCTATGGAAGGAAATACAAGTTACTGGTAAGTACGCTTAGAATTAATTTTCAGGGTCAGTGGTGGGCTAAAAGATGCAGCACTGAGTTCTCTCCTGATAACAGGTGAGTAAATCGGAATTCCTAGTTCGGCTTATTTTAGAGGAATATTTGTAAGTTCCAAAACTCCACACTTAGGAAACTTTTCTGCTGAAAACCACACAATGGATTCCTATGGAAGGAAATACAAGTTACTGGTAAGTACGCTTCGAATTACTGTTCAGGGTCAGTGCTGGGCTAAAAGATGCATCACTGGGTTCTCTCCTGATAACAGGTGAGTAAATCGGAATTCGTAGTTCGGCTGATTTTAGAGGAATATATGTAAGTTCCAAAACTCCACACTTAGATACTTTTCTACTGAAAACCACACAGTGGATTCCTATGGAAGGAAATACAAGTTACTGGTAAATATGCTTAGAATTACTTTTCAGGGTCAGTGCTGGGCTAAAAGATGCAGCACTGGGTTGTCTCCTGATAACAGGTGTGTAAATCGGAATTCGTATTTCGGCTGATTTTAGAGGAATATTTGTAAGTTTCAAAACTCCACACTTAGAAGAATTTCCAAGTGAAACCAGTCAATGTTAGCCTATGGAAGGAAATTCAAGTTACTGGTAAGTACGGTTAGAATTACTTTTCAGGATCAGTACTGGACTTAAAGATTCAGCAGTGGGTTCTCCCCTGATAACAGGTGAGTAAATTGGAATTTGTAGTTCGGCTAATTTTAGAGGAATATTAGTAAGTTCCAAAACTCCACACTTAGAAGAATTTCCAAGTGAAACCAGTCAATGTTAGCCTATGGAAGGAAATTCAAGTTACTGGTAAGTACGGTTAGAATTACTTTTCAGGATCAGTACTGGCCTTAAAGATTCAGCACTGAGTTCTCTCCTGATAACAGGTGAGTAAATCGGAATTCGTAGTTCGGCTGATTTTAGAGGAATATTAGTAAGTTCCAAAACTCCACACTTAGATACTTTTCTGCAGAAAACCACTCCATGGATTCCTATGGAAGGAAATACAAGTTACTGGTAAGTACGCTTAGAATTACTTTTCAGGGTCAGTGCTGGGCTAAAAGATGCAGCACTGGGGTCTCTCCTGATAACAGGTGAGTAAATCGGAATTTGTAGTTTGGCTGATTTTAGAGGAATATTTGTAAGTTCCAAAACTACACACTTAGAAACTTTTCTGCTGAAAACCACACAATGGATTCCTATGGAAGGAAATACAAGTTACTGGTAAGTACGCTTAGAATTACTTTTCATGGTGAGTGCTGGGCTAAAAGATGCAGCACTGGGATCTCTCCTGATAATCAATCAATCAATGACATTTATAGAGCGCACTACATACCCGTAGGGTCTCAAGGCGCTGGGGGTGGGGGGGTGCCGCTACTGCTCGAACAGCCAGGTCTTCAGCTTCATCCTGAAGGAGAGGTGGTCTTGGGTCAGGCGCAGGTCGGTCGGGAGGGAGTTCCAGGTCTTGGCGGCCAGGTAGGAGAAGGATCTTCCTCCTGTAGTCGCTCTTCGGATGCGGGGGACGGCAGCGAGGGCGTGGTTGGCTGATCGGAGGTGGCGTTTGGGAGCGTAGAAGTTGATTCGGCTGTTGAGGTAGCTCGGGCCTTGGTCGTGTAGGGCTTTGTGTGCGTGGGTGAGGAGGCGGAACGTGATTCGTTTGTTGACGGGGAGCCAGTGAAGGTCTCTCAGATGTCCGGAGATGTGGCTGGTTCGTGGGATGTCGAGGATGAGTCTGGCTGAGGCGTTCTGGATCCGCTGGAATCTCTTCTGGAGCTTGGCGGTGGTACCGGCGTAGAGGGCGTTGCCGTAGTCCAGTCGGCTAGTGACGAGGGCCTGGGTGACGGTCTTCCTGGTCTCGGTGGGGATCCACCAGAAGAACTTCCGTAGCATACATAGGATGTTGAAGCGTGCCGAGGAGACGTTGTTGACTTGCCTGGTCATGGAGAGGGAGGAGTCCAAGATGAAGCCCAGGTTGCGTGCATGGTCTGTCGGTTTGGGTGCGGTGCCCAGGGCGGGAGGCCACCAGGAGTCGTCCCAGGCGGAGGGTGAAGAGCCCAGGATGAGGACCTCCGTCTTGTCCGAGTTCAGTTTCAGGCGGCTGGTCGTCATCCACTCAGCTACCTCTTTCATCCCTTCGTGCAGGTTAGCTCTGGCGGCGGCGGGGTCGTTGGTCAGGGAGAGGATCAGCTGGGTGTCGTCGGCGTAGGAGATTATGTTGAGGTTGTGTTGGCGTGCGATGGCCGCGAGGGGGCTCATGTAGACGTTGAAGAGGGTGGGGCTCAGTGAGGATCCTTGAGGGACGCCGCAGATGACTTCGGTGGCCTACAGGTGAATAAATCAGAATTCGTAGTTCGGCTGATTTTAGAGGAATATTTGTAAGTTACAAAACTCCACACGTTGATACTTTTCTGCTGAAAACCACACAATGGATTCCTATGGAAGGAAATACAAGTTACTGGTAAGTACGCTTAGAATTACTTTTCATGGTCAGAGCTGGGCTAAAAGATGCAGCACTGGGATCTCTCCTGATAACAGGTGAGTAAATCAGAATTCGTAGTTCGGCTGATTTTAGAGGAATATTTGTAAGTTACAAAACTCCACACGTTGATACTTTTCTGCTGAAAACCACATAATGGATTCCTATGGAAGGAAATACAAGTTACTGGTAAGTACGCTTAGAATTACTTTTCAGGGTCAGTTCTGGGCTAAAAGATTCAGCACTGTGTTCTCTCCTGATAACAGTTGAGTAAATTGGAATTCGTCGTTCGGCTGATTTTAGAGGAATATTTGTAAGTTCCAAAACACCACACTTAGAAACTTTTCTGCTGAAAACCACATAATGGATTCCTATGGAAGGAAATACAAGTTACTGGTAAGTATGCTTAGAATTACTTTTCAGGGTCAGTGCTGGGCTAAAAGATGCAGCACTGGGGTCTCTCCTGATAACAGGTGAGTAAATCGGAATTCGTAGTTCGGCTGATTTTAGAGGAATATTTGTAAGTTCCAAAACTCCACACTTAGATACTTTTCTGCTGAAAACCACACAATGGATTCCTATGGAAGGAAATACAAGTTATTGGTAAGTACGCTTCGAATTACTTTTCAGGGTCAGTGCTGGGCTAAAAGATGCAGCACTTGGTTGTCTCCTGATAACATGTGAGTAAATCGGAATTCGTAGTTCGGTGATTTTAGAGGAATATTTTAAAGTTCCAAAACTCCACACTTAGAAGAATTTCCAAGTGAAACCAGTCAATGTTAGCCTATGGCAGGAAATACAAGTTACTGGTAAGTATGCTTAGAATGACTTTTCAGGGTCAGTGCTGGGCTAAAAGATGCAGCACTGGGTTCTCTCCTGATAACAGGTGAGTAAATCGGAATTCGTAGTTCGGCTGATTTTAGAGGCATATTTGTAAGTTCCAAAACTCCACACTTAGAAACTTTTCTGCTGAAAACCACACAATGGATTCCTATGGAAGGAAATACAAGTTACTGGTAAGTACGCTTAGAATTACTTTTCATGGTCAGTGCTGGGCTAAAAGATGCAGCACTGGGATCTCTCCTGATAACAGGTGAGTAAATCAGAATTCGTAGTTCGGCTGATTTTAGAGGAATATTTGTAAGTTACAAAACTCCACACGTTGATACTTTTCTGCTGAAAACCACACAATGGATTCCTATGAAAGGAAATACAAGTTACTGGTAAGTACGCTTAGAATTACTTTTCATGGTCAGTGCTGTGCTAAAAGATGCAGCACTGGGATCTCTCCTGATAACAGGTGAGTAAATCAGAATTCGTAGTTCGGCTGATTTTAGAGGAATATTTGTAAGTTACAAAACTCCACACGTTGATACTTTTCTGCTGAAAACCACATAATGGATTCCTATGGAAGGAAATACAAGTTACTGGTAAGTACGCTTAGAATTACTTTTCATGGTCAGTGCTGGGCTAAAAGATGCAGCACTGGGATCTCTCCTGATAACAGGTGAGTAAATCAGAATTCGTAGTTCGGCTGATTTTAGAGGAATATTTGTAAGTTACAAAACTCCACACGTTGATACTTTTCTGCTGAAAACCACATAATGGATTCCTATGGAAGGAAATACAAGTTACTGGTAAGTACGCTTAGAATTACTTTTCAGGGTCAGTTCTGGGCTAAAAGATTCAGCACTGTGTTCTCTCCTGATAACAGTTGAGTAAATTGGAATTCGTCGTTCGGCTGATTTTAGAGGAATATTTGTAAGTTCCAAAACACCACACTTAGAAACTTTTCTGCTGAAAACCACATAATGGATTCCTATGGAAGGAAATACAAGTTACTGGTAAGTATGCTTAGAATTACTTTTCAGGGTCAGTGCTGGGCTAAAAGATGCAGCACTGGGGTCTCTCCTGATAACAGGTGAGTAAATCGGAATTCGTAGTTCGGCTGATTTTAGAGGAATATTTGTAAGTTCCAAAACTCCACACTTAGATACTTTTCTGCTGAAAACCACACAATGGATTCCTATGGAAGGAAATACAAGTTATTGGTAAGTACGCTTCGAATTACTTTTCAGGGTCAGTGCTGGGCTAAAAGATGCAGCACTTGGTTGTCTCCTGATAACATGTGAGTAAATCGGAATTCGTAGTTCGGTGATTTTAGAGGAATATTTTAAAGTTCCAAAACTCCACACTTAGAAGAATTTCCAAGTGAAACCAGTCAATGTTAGCCTATGGCAGGAAATACAAGTTACTGGTAAGTATGCTTAGAATGACTTTTCAGGGTCAGTGCTGGGCTAAAAGATGCAGCACTGGGTTCTCTCCTGATAACAGGTGAGTAAATCGGAATTCGTAGTTCGGCTGATTTTAGAGGCATATTTGTAAGTTCCAAAACTCCACACTTAGAAACTTTTCTGCTGAAAACCACACAATGGATTCCTATGGAAGGAAATACAAGTTACTGGTAAGTACGCTTAGAATTACTTTTCATGGTCAGTGCTGGGCTAAAAGATGCAGCACTGGGATCTCTCCTGATAACAGGTGAGTAAATCAGAATTCGTAGTTCGGCTGATTTTAGAGGAATATTTGTAAGTTACAAAACTCCACACGTTGATACTTTTCTGCTGAAAACCACACAATGGATTCCTATGAAAGGAAATACAAGTTACTGGTAAGTACGCTTAGAATTACTTTTCATGGTCAGTGCTGTGCTAAAAGATGCAGCACTGGGATCTCTCCTGATAACAGGTGAGTAAATCAGAATTCGTAGTTCGGCTGATTTTAGAGGAATATTTGTAAGTTACAAAACTCCACACGTTGATACTTTTCTGCTGAAAACCACATAATGGATTCCTATGGAAGGAAATACAAGTTACTGGTAAGTACGCTTAGAATTACTTTTCATGGTCAGTGCTGGGCTAAAAGATGCAGCACTGGGATCTCTCCTGATAACAGGTGAGTAAATCAGAATTCGTAGTTCGGCTGATTTTAGAGGAATATTTGTAAGTTACAAAACTCCACACGTTGATACTTTTCTGCTGAAAACCACATAATGGATTCCTATGGAAGGAAATACAAGTTACTGGTAAGTATGCTTAGAATTACTTTTCAGGGTCAGTTCTGGGCTAAAAGATGCAGCACTGTGTTCTCTCCTGATAACAGTTGAGTAAATTGGAATTTGTCGTTCGGCTGATTTTAGAGGAATATTTGTAAGTTCCAAAACACCACACTTAGAAACTTTTCTGCTGAAAACCACATAATGGATTCCTATGGAAGGAAATACAAGTTACTGGTAAGTATGCTTAGAATTACTTTTCAGGGTCAGTGCTGGGCTAAAAGATGCAGCACTGGGGTCTCTCCTGATAACAGGTGAGTAAATCGGAATTCGTAGTTCGGCTGATTTTAGAGGAATATTTGTAAGTTCCAAAACTCCACACTTAGATACTTTTCTGCTGAAAACCACACAATGGATTCCTATGGAAGGAAATACAAGTTACTGGTAAGTACGCTTCGAATTACTTTTCAGGGTCAGTGCTGGGCTAAAAGATGCAGCACTTGGTTGTCTCCTGATAACATGTGAGTAAATCGGAATTCGTAGTTTGGTGATTTTAGAGGAATATTTTAAAGTTCCAAAACTCCACACTTAGAAGAATTTCCAAGTGAAACCAGTCGATGTTAGCCTATGGCAGGAAATACAAGTTACTGGTAAGTATGCTTAGAATGACTTTTCAGGGTCAGTGCTGGGCTAAAAGATGCAGCACTGGGTTCTCTCCTGATAACAGGTGAGTAAATCGGAATTCGTAGTTCGGCTGATTTTAGAGGAATATTTGTAAGTTCCAAAACTCCACACTTAGAAACTTTTCTGCTGAAAACCACACAATGGATTCCTATGGAAGGAAATACAAGTTACTGGTAAGTACGCTTAGAATTACTTTTCATGTTCAGTGCTGGGCTAAAAGATGCAGCACTGGGATCTCTCCTGATAACAGGTGAGTAAATCAGAATTCGTAGTTCGGCTGATTTTAGAGGAATATTTGTAAGTTACAAAACTCCACACGTTGATACTTTTCTGCTGAAAACCACACAATGGATTCCTATGGAAGGAAATACAAGTTACTGGTAAGTACGCTTAGAATTACTTTTCATGGTCAGTGTTGGGCTAAAAGATGCAGCACTGGGATCTCTCCTGATAACAGGTGAGTAAATCAGAATTCGTAGTTCGGCTGATTTTAGAGGAATATTTGTAAGTTACAAAACTCCACACGTTGATACTTTTCTGCTGAAAACCACATAATGGATTCCTATGGAAGGAAATACAAGTTACTGGTAAGTATGCTTAGAATTACTTTTCAGGGTCAGTGCTGGGCTAAAAGATGCAGCACTGGGGTCTCTCCTGATAACAGGTGAGTAAATCGGAATTCGTAGTTCGGCTGATTTTAGAGGAATATTTGTAAGTTCCAAAACTCCACACTTAGATACTTTTCTGCTGAAACCACACAATGGATTCCTATGGAAGGAAATACAAGTTACTGGTAAGTATGCTTCGAATTACTTTTCAGGGTCAGTGCTGGGCTAAAAGATGCAGCACTTGGTTGTCTCCTGATAACATGTGAGTAAATCGGAATTCGTAGTTCGGTGATTTTAGAGGAATATTTTAAAGTTCCAAAACTCCACACTTAGAAGAATTTCCAAGTGAAACCAGTCAATGTTAGCCTATGGCAGGAAATACAAGTTACTGGTAAGTATGCTTAGAATGACTTTTCAGGGTCAGTGCTGGGCTAAAAGATGCAGCACTGGGATCTCTCCTGATAACAGGTGAGTAAATCGGAAGTCGTAGTTCGGCTGATTTTAGAGGAATATTTGTAAGTTCCAAAACTCCACACTTAGAAACTTTTCTGCTGAAAACCACACAATGGATTCCTGTGGAAGGAAATACAAGTTACTGGTAAGTACGCTTAGAATTACTTTTCATGGTCAGTGCTGGGCTAAAAGATGCTGCACTGGGATCTCTCCTGATAACAGGTGAGTAAATCAGAATTCGTAGTTCGGCTGATTTTAGAGGAATATTTGTAAGTTACAAAACTCCACACTTAGAAACTTTTCTGCTGAAAACCACACAATGGATTCCTATGGAAGGAAATACAAGTTACTGGTAAGTACGCTTCGAATTACTTTTCAGGGTCAGAGCTGGGCTAAAGGATGCAGCACTGGGTTCTCTCCTGATAACAGGTGAGTAAATCGGAATTCGTAGTTTGGCTGATTTTAGAGGAATATTTGTAAGTTCCAAAACTCCACACTTAGATACTTTTCTGCTGAAAACCACACAATGGATTCCTATGGAAGGAAATACAAGTTACTGGTAAGTACGCTTCAAATTACTTTTCAGGGTCAGTGCTGGGCTAAAAGATGCAGCACTTGGTTGTTTCCTGATAACAGGTGAGTAAATCGGAATTCGTAGTTCGGCTGATTTTAGAGGAATATTTGTAAGTTTCAAAACTCCACACTTAGAAGAATTTCCAAGTGAAACCAGTCAATGTTAGCCTATGGAAGGAAATTCAAGTTGCTGGTAAGAACGGTTAGAATTACTTTTCAGGATCAGTACTGGCCTTAAAGATTCAGCAGTGGGTTCTCCCCTGATAACAGGTGAGTAAATTGGAATTCGTAGTTCGGCTGATTTTAGAGGAATATTTGTAAGTTCCAAAACTCCACACTTAAAAACTTTTCTGCTGAAAACCACACAATGGATTCCTATGGAAGGAAATACAAGGTACTGGTAAGTACGCTTCGAATTACTGTTCACGGTCAGTGCTGGGCTAAAAGATGCAGCACTGGGTTGTCTCCTGATAACAGGTGTGTAAATCGGAATCCGTATTTTGGCTGATTTTAGAGGAATATTTGTAAGTTTCAAAACTACACACGTAGAAGAATTTCCAAGTGAAACCAGTCAATGTTAGCCTATGGAAGGAAATTCAAGTTACTGGTAAGAACGGTTAGAATTACTTTTCAGGATCAGTACTGGCCTTAAAGATTCAGCAGTGGGTTCTCCCCTGATAACAGGTGAGTAAATTGGAATTTGTAGTTCTGTTGATTATAGAGGAATATTAGTAAGTTCCAAAACTCCACACTTAGAAGAATTTCCAAGTGAAACCAGTCAATGTTAGCCTATGGAAGGAAATTCAAGTTACTGGTAAGTGCGGTTAGAATTACTTTTCAGGATCAGTACTGGCCTTAAAGATTCAGCACTGAGTTCTCTCCTGATAACAGGTGAGTAAATCGGAATTCGTAGTTCGGCTGATTTTAGAGGAATATTAGTAAGTTCCAAAACTCCACACTTAGAAACTTTTCTGCAGAAAACCACTCCATGGATTCCTATGTAAGGAAATACAAGTTACTGGTAAGAACGGTTAGAATTACTTTTCAGGATCAGTACTGGCCTTAAAGATTCAGCAGTGGGTTCTCCCCTGATAATAGGTGAGTAAATTGGAATTTGTAGTTCGGCTAATTTTAGAGGAATATTAGTAAGTTCCAAAACTCCACACTTAGAAGAATTTCCAAGTGAAACCAGTCAATGTTAGCCTATGGAAGGAAATTCAAGTTACTGGTAAGTACGGTTAGAATTACTTTTCAGGATCAGTACTGGCCTTAAAGATTCAGCACTGAGTTCTCTCCTGATAACAGGTGAGTAAATCGGAATTCGTAGTTCGGCTGATTTTAGAGGAATATTAGTAAGTTCCAAAACTCCACACTTAGAAACTTTTCTGCAGAAAACCACTCCATGGATTCCTATGGAAGGAAATACAAGTTACTGGTAAGTACGCTTAGAATTACCTTTCAGGGTCAGTGCTGGGCTAAAAGATGCAGCACTGGGTTCTCTCCTGATAACAGGAGAGTAAAATGGAATTCGTAGTTCGGCTGATTTTAGAGGAATAGTTGTAAGTTCCAAAACTCCACACTTAGAAACTTTTCTGCTGAAAACCACAGAATGGATTCCTATGGAAGGAAATACAAGTTACTGGTAAGTACGCTTATAATTACTTTTCAGGGTCAGTGCTGGGCTAAAAGATGCAGCACTGGGGTCTCTCCTGATAACAGGTGAGTAAATCGGAATTCGTAGTTTGGCTGATTTTAGAGGAATATTTGTAAGTTCCAAAACTCCACACTTAGAAACTTTTCTGCTGAAAACCACACAATGGATTCCTATGGAAGGAAATACAAGTTACTGGTAAGTATGCTTCGAATTACTTTTCAGGGTGAGTGCTGGGCTAAAAGATGCAGCACTGGGTTCTCTCCTGATAACAGGTGAGTAAATCGGAATTCGTAGTTTGGCTGATTTTAGAGGAATATTTGTAAGGTCCAAAACTCCACACTTAGAAACTTTTCTGCTGATAACCACACAATGGATTCCTATGGAAGGAAATACAAGTTACTGGCAAGTACGCTTAGAATTACTTTCCACGGTCATTGCTGGGCTAAAAGATGCAGCACTGAGTTCTCTCCTGATAACATGTGATTAAATCGGAATTCGTAGTTCGGTGATTTTAGAGGAATATTTTAAAGTTCCAAAACTCCACACTTAGAAGAATTTCCAAGTGAAACCAGTCAATGTTAGCCTATGGCAGGAAATACAAGTTACTGGTAAGTACGCTTAGAATTACTTTTCAGGGTCAGTGCTGGGCTAAATGATGCAGCACTGGGTTCTCTCCTGATAACAGGAGAGTAAATCGGAATTCGTAATTCGGCTGATTTTAGAGGAATATATATAAGTTCCAAAACTCCACACTTAAAAACTTTTCTGCTGAAAACCACACAATAGATTCCTATGGAAGGAAATACAAGTTACTGGTAAGTACGCTTCGAATTACTGTTCAGGGTCAGTGATGGGCTAAAAGATGCAGCACTGGGTTCTCTCCTGATAACAGGTGAGTAAATCGGAATTCGTAGTTCGGCTGATTTTAGAGGAATATATGTAAGTTCCAAAACTCCACACTTAGATACTTTTCTACTGAAAACCACACAGTGGATTCCTATGGAAGGAAATACAAGTTACTGGTAAGTATGCTTAGAATTACTTTTCAGGGTCAGTGCTGGGCTAAAAGATGCAGCACTGGGTTGTCTCCTGATAACAGGTGTGTAAATCGGAATTCGTATTTCGGCTGATTTTAGAGGAATATTTGTAAGTTTCAAAACTCCACACGTAGAAGAATTTCCAAGTGAAACCAGTCAATGTTAGCCTATAGAAGGAAATTCAAGTTACTGGTAAGAACGGTTAGAATTACTTTTCAGGATCAGTACTGGCCTTAAAGATTCAGCAGTGGGTTCTCCCATGATAACAGGTGAGTAAATTGTAATTTGTAGTTCGGCTAATTTTAGAGGAATATTAGTAAGTTCCAAAACTCCACACTTAGAAGAACTTCCAAGTGAAACCAGTCAATGTTAGCCTATGGAAGGAAATTCAAGTTACTGGTAAGTATGGTTAGAATTACTTTTCAGGATCAGTACTGGCCTTAAAGATTCAGCACTGAGTTCTCTCCTGATAACAGGTGAGTAAATCGGAATTCGTAGTTCGGCAGATTTTAGAGGAAAAAACTCCACACTTAGAAACTTTTCTGCTGAAAACCACAGAATGGATTCCTATGGAAGGAAATACAAGTTACTGGTAAGTACGCTTAGAATTACTTTTCAGGGTCAGTGCTGGGCTAAAAGATGCAGCACTGGGGTCTCTCCTGATAACAGGTGAGTAAATCGGAATTCGTAGTTTGGCTGATTTTAGAGGAATATTTATAATTCCAAAACTCCACACTTAGAAACTTTTCTGCTGAAAACCACACAATGGATTCCTATGGAAGGAAATACAAGTTACTGGTAAGTACACTTCGAATTACTTTTCAGGGTCAGTGCTGGGCTAAAGGATGCAGCACTGGGTTCTCTCCTGATAACAGGTGAGTAAATCGGAATTCGTAGTTTGGCTGATTTTAGAGGAATATTTGTAAGTTCCAAAACTCCATACTTAGATACTTTTCTGCTGAAAACCACACAATGGATTCCTATGGAAGGAAATACAAGTTACTGGTAAGTACACTTAGAATTACTTTTCAGGGTCAGTGCTGGGCTAAAAGATGCAGCACTGGGTTGTCTCCTGATGACAGGTGAGTAAATTGGAATTCGTAGTTCGGCTGATTTTAGAGGAATATTTGTAAGTTCCAAAACTCCACACTTAGAAGAATTTCCAAGTGAAACGGGTCAATGTTATCCTATGGAAGGAAATTCAAGTTACTGGTAAGTACGGTTAGAATTACTTTTCAGGATCAGTACTGGCCTTAAAGATTCAGCACTGAGGTCTCTCCTGATAACAGGTGAGTAAATCGGAATTCCTAGTTCGGCTTATTTTAGAGGAATATTTGTAAGTTCCAAAACTCCACACTTAAAAACTTTTCTGCTGAAAACCACACAATGGATTCCTATGGAAGGAAATACAAGTTACTGGTAAGTACGCTTAGAATTACTTTTCAGGGTCAGTACTGGGCTAAAAGATGTAGCACTGGGATCTCTCCTGATAACTGGTGAGTAAATTGGAATTTGTAGTTCGGCTGATTTTAGAGGAATATTAGTAAGTTCCAAAACTCCACACTTAGAAGAATTTCCAAGTGGAACCAGTCAATGTTAGCCTATGGAAGGAAATTCAAGTTACTGGTAAGTACGGTTAGAATTACTTTTCAGGATCAGTACTGGCCTTAAAGATTCAGCACTGAGTTCTCTCCTGATAACAGGTGAGTAAATTGGAATTCGTAGTTCGGCTGATTTTAGAGGAATATTAGTAAGTTCCAAAACTCCACACTTAGAAACTTTTCTGCTGAAAACCACAGAATGGATTCCTATGGAAGAAAATACAAGTTACTGGTAAGTACGCTTCGAATTACTTTTCAGGGTCAGTGCTGGGCTAAAAGATGCAGCACTGGGTTCTCTCCTGATAACAGGTGAGTAAATCGGAATTCGTAGTTTGGCTGATTTTAGAGGAATATTTGTAAGTTCCAAAACTCCACACTTAGAAACTTTTCTGCTGATAACCACACAATGGATTCCTATGGAAGGAAATACAAGTTACTGGCAAGTACGCTTAGAATAACTTTTCAGGGTCATTGCTGGGCTAAAAGATGCAGCACTGAGTTCTCTCCTGATAACATGTGATTAAATCGGAATTCGTAGTTAGGTGATTTTAGAGGAATATTTTAAAGTTCCAAAACTCCACACTTAGAAGAATTTCCAAGTGAAACCAGTTAATGTTAGCCTATGGCAGGAAATACAAGTTACTGGTAAGTACGCTTAGAATTACTTTTCAGGGTCAGTGCTGGGCTAAATGATGCAGCACTGGGTTCTCTCCTGATAACAGGAGAGTAAATCGGAATTCGTAATTCGGCTGATTTTAGAGGAATATATGTAAGTTCCAAAACTCCAAACTTAAAAACTTTTCTGCTGAAAACCACACAATGGATTCCTATGGAAGGAAATACAAGTTACTGGTAAGAACGGTTAGAATTACTTTTCAGGATCAGTACTGGCCTTAAAGATTCAGCAGTGGGTTCTCCCCTGATAACAGGTGAGTAAATTGGAATTTGTAGTTCGGCTAATTTTAGAGGAATATTAGTAAGTTCCAAAACTCCACACTTAGAAGAATTTCCAAGTGAAACCAGTCAATGTTAGCCTATGGAAGGAAATTCAAGTTACTGGTAAGTACGGTTAGAATTACTTTTCAGGATCAGTACTGGCCTTAAAGATTCAGCACTGAGTTCTCTCCTGATAACAGGTGAGTAAATCGGAATTCGTAGTTCGGCTGATTTTAGAGGAATATTAGTAAGTTCCAAAACTCCACACTTAGAAACTTTTCTGCAGAAAACCACTCCATGGATTCCTATGGAAGGAAATACAAGTTACTGGTAAGTACGCTTAGAATTACCTTTCAGGGTCAGTGCTGGGCTAAAAGATGCAGCACTGGGTTCTCTCCTGATAACAGGTGAGTAAAATGGAATTCGTAGTTCGGCTGATTTTAGAGGAATAGTTGTAAGTTCCAAAACTCCACACTTAGAAACTTTTCTGCTGAAAACCACACAATGGATTTCTATGGAAGGAAATACAAGTTACTGGTAAGTACGCTTAGAATTACTTTTCATGGTCAGTGCTGGGCTAAAAGATGCTGCACTGGGATCTCTCCTGATAACAGGTGAGTAAATCAGAATTCGTAGTTCGGCTGATTTTAGAGGAATATTTGTAAGTTACAAAACTCCACACTTAGAAACTTTTCTGCTGAAAACCACACAATGGATTCCTATGGAAGGAAATACAAGTTACTGGTAAGTACGCTTCGAATTACTTTTCAGGGTCAGAGCTGGGCTAAAGGATGCAGCACTGGGTTCTCTCCTGATAACAGGTGAGTAAATCGGAATTCGTAGTTTGGCTGATTTTAGAGGAATATTTGTAAGTTCCAAAACTCCACACTTAGATACTTTTCTGCTGAAAACCACACAATGGATTCCTATGGAAGAAAATACAAGTTACTGGTAAGTACGCTTCGAATTACTTTTCAGGGTCAGTGCTGGGCTAAAAGATGCAGCACTTGGTTGTTTCCTGATAACAGGTGAGTAAATCGGAATTCGTAGTTCGGCTGATTTTAGAGGAATATTTGTAAGTTTCAAAACTCCACACTTAGAAGAATTTCCAAGTGAAACCAGTCAATGTTAGCCTATGGAAGGAAATTCAAGTTGCTGGTAAGAACGGTTAGAATTACTTTTCAGGATCAGTACTGGCCTTAAAGATTCAGAAGTGGGTTCTCCCCTGATAACAGGTGAATAAATTGGAATTCGTAGTTCGGCTGATTTTAGAGGAATATTTGTAAGTTCCAAAACTCCACACTTAGAAACTTTTCTGCTGAAAACCACACAATGGATTCCTATGGAAGGAAATACAAGGTACTGGTAAGTACGCTTCGAATTACTGTTCACGGTCAGTGCTGGGCTAAAAGATGCAGCACTGGGTTGTCTCCTGATAACAGGTGTGTAAATCGGAATCCGTATTTTGGCTGATTTTAGAGGAATATTTGTAAGTTTCAAAACTACACACGTAGAAGAATTTCCAAGTAAAACCAGTCAATGTTAGCCTATGGAAGGAAATTCAAGTTACTGGTAAGAACGGTTAGAATTACTTTTCAGGATCAGTACTGGCCTTAAAGATTCAGCAGTGGGTTCTCCCCTGATAACAGGTGAGTAAATTGGAATTTGTAGTTCGGCTGATTATAGAGGAATATTAGTAAGTTCCAAAACTCCACACTTAGAAGAATTTCCAAGTGAAACCAGTCAATGTTAGCCTATGGAAGGAAATTCAAGTTACTGGTAAGTGCGGTTAGAATTACTTTTCAGGATCAGTACTGGCCTTAAAGATTCAGCACTGAGTTCTCTCCTCATAACAGGTGAGTAAATCGGAATTCGTAGTTCGGCTGATTTTAGAGGAATATTAGTAAGTTCCAAAACTCCACACTTAGAAACTTTTCTGCAGAAAACCACTCCATGGATTCCTATGTAAGGAAATACAAGTTACTGGTAAGAACGGTTAGAATTACTTTTCAGGATCAGTACTGGCCTTAAAGATTCAGCAGTGGGTTCTCCCCTGATAATAGGTGAGTAAATTGGAATTTGTAGTTCGGCTAATTTTAGAGGAATATTAGTAAGTTCCAAAACTCCACACTTAGAAGAATTTCCAAGTGAAACCAGTCAATGTTTGCCTATGGAAGGAAATTCAAGTTACTGGTAAGTACGGTTAGAATTACTTTTCAGGATCAGTACTGGCCTTAAAGATTCAGCACTGAGTTCTCTCCTGATAACAGGTGAGTAAATCGGAATTCGTAGTTCGGCTGATTTTAGAGGAATATTAGTAAGTTCCAAAACTCCACACTTAGAAACTTTTCTGCAGAAAACCACTCCATGGATTCCTATGGAAGGAAATACAAGTTACTGGTAAGTACGCTTAGAATTACCTTTCAGGGTCAGTGCTGGGCTAAAAGATGCAGTACTGGGTTCTCTCCTGATAACAGGAGAGTAAAATGGAATTCGTAGTTCGGCTGATTTTAGAGGAATAGTTGTAAGTTCCAAAACTCCACACTTAGAAACTTTTCTGCTGAAAACCACAGAATGGATTCCTATGGAAGGAAATACAAGTTACTGGTAAGTACGCTTAGAATTACTTTTCAGGGTCAGTGCTGGGCTAAAAGATGCAGCACTGGGGTCTCTCCTGATAACAGGTGAGTAAATCGGAATTCGTAGTTTGGCTGATTTTAGAGGAATATTTGTAAGTTCCAAAACTCCACACTTAGAAACTTTTCTGCTGAAAACCACACAATGGATTCCTATGGAAGGAAATACAAGTTACCGGTAAGTATGCTTCGAATTACTTTTCAGGGTGAGTGCTGGGCTAAAAGATGCAGCACTGGGTTCTCTCCTGATAACAGGTGAGTAAATCGGAATTCGTAGTTTGGCTGATTTTAGAGGAATATTTGTAAGTTCCAAAACTCCACACTTAGAAACTTTTCTGCTGATAACCACACAATGGATTCCTATGGAAGGAAATACAAGTTACTGGCAAGTACGCTTAGAATTACTTTCCACGGTCATTGCTGGGCTAAAAGATGCAGCACTGAGTTCTCTCCTGATAACATGTGATTAAATCGGAATTCGTAGTTCGGTGATTTTAGAGGAATATTTTAAAGTTCCAAAACTCCACACTTAGAAGAATTTCCAAGTGAAACCAGTCAATGTTAGCCTATGGCAGGAAATACAAGTTACTGGTAAGTACGCTTAGAATTACTTTTCAGGGTCAGTGCTGGGCTAAATGATGCAGCACTGGGTTCTCTCCTGATAACAGGAGAGTAAATCGGAATTCGTAATTTGGCTGATTTTAGAGGAATATATGTAAGTTCCAAAACTCCACACTTAAAAACTTTTCTGCTGAAAACCACACAATAGATTCCTATGGAAGGAAATACAAGTTACTGGTAAGTACGCTTCGAATTACTGTTCAGGGTCAGTGATGGGCTAAAAGATGCAGCACTGGGTTCTCTCCTGATAACAGGTGAGTAAATCGGAATTCGTAGTTCGGCTGATTTTAGAGGAATATATGTAAGTTCCAAAACTCCACACTTAGATACTTTTCTACTGAAAACCACACAGTGGATTCCTATGGAAGGAAATACAAGTTACTGGTAAGTATGCTTAGAATTACTTTTCAGGGTCAGTGCTGGGCTAAAAGATGCAGCACTGGGTTGTCTCCTGATAACAGGTGTGTAAATCGGAATTCGTATTTCGGCTGATTTTAGAGGAATATTTGTAAGTTTCAAAAGTCCACACGTTGAAGAATTTCCAAGTGAAACCAGTCAATGTTAGCCTATGGAAGGAAATTCAAGTTACTGGTAAGAACGGTTAGAATTACTTTTCAGGATCAGTACTGGCCTTAAAGATTCAGCAGTGGGTTCTCCCATGATAACAGGTGAGTAAATTGTAATTTGTAGTTCGGCTAATTTTAGAGGAATATTAGTAAGTTCCAAAACTCCACACTTAGAAGAACTTCCAAGTGAAACCAGTCAATGTTAGCCTATGGAAGGAAATTCAAGTTACTGGTAAGTATGGTTAGAATTACTTTTCAGGATCAGTACTGGCCTTAAAGATTCAGCACTGAGTTCTCTCCTGATAACAGGTGAGTAAATCGGAATTCGTAGTTCGGCAGATTTTAGAGGAAAAAAACTCCACACTTAGAAACTTTTCTGCTGAAAACCACAGAATGGATTCCTATGGAAGGAAATACAAGTTACTGGTAAGTACGCTTAGAATTACTTTTCAGGGTCAGTGCTGGGCTAAAAGATGCAGCACTGGGGTCTCTCCTGATAACAGGTGAGTAAATCGGAATTCGTAGTTTGGCTGATTTTAGAGGAATATTTGTAATTCCAAAACTCCACACTTAGAAACTTTTCTGCTGAAAACCACACAATGGATTCCTATGGAAGGAAATACAAGTTACTGGTAAGTACACTTCGAATTACTTTTCAGGGTCAGTGCTGGGCTAAAGGATGCAGCACTGGGTTCTCTCCTGATAACAGGTGAGTAAATCGGAATTCGTAGTTTGGCTGATTTTAGAGGAATATTTGTAAGTTCCAAAACTCCATACTTAGATACTTTTCTGCTGAAAACCACACAATGGATTCCTATGGAAGGAAATACAAGTTACTGGTAAGTACACTTAGAATTACTTTTCAGGGTCAGTGCTGGGCTAAAAGATGCAGCACTGGGTTGTCTCCTGATGACAGGTGAGTAAATTGGAATTCGTAGTTCGGCTGATTTTAGAGGAATATTTGTAAGTTCCAAAACTCCACACTTAGAAGAATTTCCAAGTGAAACGGGTCAATGTTATCCTATGGAAGGAAATTCAAGTTACTGGTAAGTACGGTTAGAATTACTTTTCAGGATCAGTACTGGCCTTAAAGATTCAGCACTGAGGTCTCTCCTGATAACAGGTGAGTAAATCGGAATTCCTAGTTCGGCTTATTTTACAGGAATATTTGTAAGTTCCAAAACTCCACACTTAAAAACTTTTCTGCTGAAAACCACACAATGGATTCCTATGGAAGGAAATACAAGTTACTGGTAAGTACGCTTAGAATTACTTTTCAGGGTCAGTACTGGGCTAAAAGATGTAGCACTGGGATCTCTCCTGATAACTGGTGAGTAAATTGGAATTTGTAGTTTGGCTGATTTTAGAGGAATATTTGTAATTCCAAAACTCCACACTTAGAAACTTTTCTGCTGAAAACCACACAATGGATTCCTATGGAAGGAAATACAAGTTACTGGTAAGTACACTTCGAATTACTTTTCAGGGTCAGTGCTGGGCTAAAGGATGCAGCACTGGGTTCTCTCCTGATAACAGGTGAGTAAATTGGAATTCGTAGTTCAGCTGATTTTAGAGGAATATTAGTAAGTTCCAAAACTCCACACTTAGAAACTTTTCTGCTGAAAACCACAGAATGGATTCCTATGGAAGAAAATACAAGTTACTGGTAAGTACGCTTCGAATTACTTTTCAG
Organism: Triturus cristatus; assembly: GCF_964204655.1. Taxonomy (NCBI): domain Eukaryota; kingdom Metazoa; phylum Chordata; class Amphibia; order Caudata; family Salamandridae; genus Triturus; species Triturus cristatus. Next base: position 376,854,645 of record NC_140579.1, on the reverse strand, counting down.
GGTCAGTGCTGGGCTAAAAGATGCAGCACTGGGTTCTCTCCTGATAACAGGTGAGTAAATCGGAATTCGTAGTTTGGCTGATTTTAGAGGAATATTTGTAAGTTCCAAAACTCCACACTTAGAAACTTTTCTGCTGATAACCACACAATGGATTCCTATGGAAGGAAATACAAGTTACTGGCAAGTACGCTTAGAATAACTTTTCAGGGTCATTGCTGGGCTAAAAGATGCAGCACTGAGTTCTCTCCTGATAACATGTGATTAAATCGGAATTCGTAGTTAGGTGATTTTAGAGGAATATTTTAAAGTTCCAAAACTCCACACTTAGAAGAATTTCCAAGTGAAACCAGTTAATGTTAGCCTATGGCAGGAAATACAAGTTACTGGTAAGTACGCTTAGAATTACTTTTCAGGGTCAGTGCTGGGCTAAATGATGCAGCACTGGGTTCTCTCCTGATAACAGGAGAGTAAATCGGAATTCGTAATTCGGCTAATTTTAGAGGAATATATGTAAGTTCCAAAACTCCAAACTTAAAAACTTTTCTGCTGAAAACCACACAATGGATTCCTATGGAAGGAAATACAAGTTACTGGTAAGAACGGTTAGAATTACTTTTCAGGATCAGTACTGGCCTTAAAGATTCAGCAGTGGGTTCTCCCCTGATAACAGGTGAGTAAATTGGAATTTGTAGTTCGGCTAATTTTAGAGGAATATTAGTAAGTTCCAAAACTCCACACTTAGAAGAATTTCCAAGTGAAACCAGTCAATGTTAGCCTATGGAAGGAAATTCAAGTTACTGGTAAGTACGGTTAGAATTACTTTTCAGGATCAGTACTGGCCTTAAAGATTCAGCACTGAGTTCTCTCCTGATAACAGGTGAGTAAATCGGAATTCGTAGTTCGGCTGATTTTAGAGGAATATTAGTAAGTTCCAAAACTCCACACTTAGAAACTTTTCTGCAGAAAACCACTCCATGGATTCCTATGGAAGGAAATACAAGTTACTGGTAAGTACGCTTAGAATTACCTTTCAGGGTCAGTGCTGGGCTAAAAGATGCAGCACTGGGTTCTCTCCTGATAACAGGTGAGTAAAATGGAATTCGTAGTTCGGCTGATTTTAGAGGAATATTAGTAAGTTCCAAAACTCCACACTTAGAAACTTTTCTGCTGAAAACCACACAATGGATTCCTATGGAAGGAAATACAAGTTACTGGTAAGTACGCTTCGAATTACTTTTCAGGGTGAGTGCTGGGCTAAAAGATGCAGCACTGGGTTCTCTCCTGATAACAGGTGAGTAAATCGGAATTCGTAGTTTGGCTGATTTTAGAGGAATATTTGTAAGTTCCAAAACTCCACACTTAGAAACTTTTCTGCTGATAACCACACAATGGATTCCTATGGAAGGAAATACAAGTTACTGGCAAGTACGCTTAGAATTACTTTCCACGGTCATTGCTGGGCTAAAAGATGCAGCACTGAGTTCTCTCCTGATAACATGTGATTAAATCGGAATTCGTAGTTCGGTGATTTTAGAGGAATATTTTAAAGTTCCAAAACTCCACACTTAGAAGAATTTCCAAGTGAAACCAGTCAATGTTAGCCTATGGCAGGAAATACAAGTTACTGGTAAGTACGCTTAGAATTACTTTTCAGGGTCAGTGCTGGGCTAAATGATGCAGCACTGGGTTCTCTCCTGATAACAGGAGAGTAAATCGGAATTCGTAATTCGGCTGATTTTAGAGGAATATATGTAAGTTCCAAAACTCCACACTTAAAAACTTTTCTGCTGAAAACCACACAATGGATTCCCATGGACGGAAATACAAGTTACTGGTAAGTACGCTTAGAATTACTTTTCAGGGTCAGTGCTGGGCTAAAAGATGCAGCACTGAGTTCTCTCCTGATGACATGTGAGTAAATTGGAATTCGTATTTTGGCTTATTTTAGAGGAATATTTGTAAGTACCAAAACTCCACACTTCGAAACTACTCTGCTGAAAACCACACAATGGATTCCTATGTAAGGAAATACACGTTACTGGTAAGTACGCGTAGAATTGTTTTTCAGGGTCAGAGCTGGGCTAAAAGATGTAGCACTGGTATCTCTCCTGATAACAGGTGAATAAATTGGAATTCGTAGTTCAGCTGATTTTAGAGGAATATTTGTAAGTTCCAAAACTCCACACTTTGATACTTTTCTGCTGAAAACCACACAATGGATCCCTATGGAAGGAAATACAAGTTACTGGTAAGTATGCTTAGAATTACTTTTCAGGGTCAGTGCTGGGCTAAAAGATGCAGCACTGGGGTCTCTCCTGATAATAGGTGAGTAAATCGGAATTCGTAGTTCGGCTGATTTTAGAGGAATATTTATAAGTTCCAAAACTCCACACTTAGATACTTTTCTGCTGAAAACCACACAATGGATTCCTATGGAAGAAAAAACAAGTTACTGGTAAGTACGCTTTGAATTACTTTTCAGGGTCAGTGCTGGGCTAAAAGATGCAGCACTTGGTTGTCTCCTGATAACATGTGAGTAAATCGGAATTCGTAGTTCGGTGATTTTAGAGGAATATTTTAAAGTTCCAAAACTCCACACTTAGAAGAATTTCCAAGTGAAACCAGTCAATGTTAGCCTATGGCAGGAAATACAAGTTACTGGTAAGTATGCTTAGAATTACTTTTCAGGGTCAGTACTGGCCTTAAAGATTCAGCACTGAGGTCTCTCCTGATAACAGGTGAGTAAATCGGAATTCGTAGTTCGGCTGATTTTAGAGGAATATTTGTAAGTTCCAAAACTCCACACTTAGAAACTTTTCTGCTGAAAACCACACAATGGATTCCTATGGAAGGAAATACAAGTTACTGGTAAGTACGCTTAGAATTACTTTTCAGGGTCAGTACTGGGCTAAAAGATGTAGCACTGGGATCTCTCCTGATAACTGGTGAGTAAATTGGAATTTGTAGTTCGGCTGATTTTAGAGGAATATTAGTAAGTTCCAAAACTCCACACTTAGAAGAATTTCCAAGTGGAACCAGTCAATGTTAGCCTATTGAAGGAAATTCAAGTTACTGGTAAGTACGGTTAGAATTACTTTTCAGGATCAGTACTGGCCTTAAATATTCAGCACTGAGTTCTCTCCTGATAACAGGTGAGTAAATTGGAATTCGTAGTTCGGCTGATTTTAGAGGAATATTAGTAAGTTCCAAAACTCCACACTTAGAAACTTTTCTGCTGAAAACCACAGAATGGATTCCTATGGAAGGAAATACAAGTTACTGGTAAGTACGCTTAGAATTACTTTTCAGGGTCAGTGCTGGGCTAAAAGATGCAGCACTGGGGTCTCTCCTGATAACAGGTGAGTAAATCAGAATTCGTAGTTTGGCTGATTTTAGAGGAATATTTGTAAGTTCCAAAACTCCACACTTAGAAACTTTTCTGCTGAAAACCACACAATGGATTCTTATGGAAGAAAATACAAGTTACTGGTAAGTACGCTTCGAATTACTTTTCAGGGTCAGTGCTGGGCTAAAAGATGCAGCACTGGGTTCTCTCCTGATAACAGGTGAGTAAATCGGAATTCGTAGTTTGGCTGATTTTAGAGGAATATTTGTAAGTTCCAAAACTCCACACTTAGAAACTTTTCTGCTGATAACCACACAATGGATTCCTATGGAAGGAAATACAAGTTACTGGCAAGTACGCTTAGAATAACTTTTCAGGGTCATTGCTGGGCTAAAAGATGCAGCACTGAGTTCTCTCCTGATAACATGTGATTAAATCGGAATTCGTAGTTCGGTGATTTTAGAGGAATATTTTAAAGTTCCAAAACTCCACACTTAGAAGAATTTCCAAGTGAAACCAGTTAATGTTAGCCTATGGCAGGAAATACAAGTTACTGGTAAGTACGCTTAGAATTACTTTTCAGGGTCAGTGCTGGGCTAAATGATGCAGCACTGGGTTCTCTCCTGATAACAGGAGAGTAAATCGGAATTCGTAATTCGGCTGATTTTAGAGGAATATATGTAAGTTCCAAAACTCCAAACTTAAAAACTTTTCTGCTGAAAACCACATAATGGATTCCTATGGAAGGAAATACAAGTTACTGGTAAGAACGGTTAGAATTACTTTTCAGGATCAGTACTGGCCTTAAAGATTCAGCAGTGGGTTCTCCCCTGATAACAGGTGAGTAAATTGGAATTTGTAGTTCGGCTAATTTTAGAGGAATATTAGTAAGTTCCAAAACTCCACACTTAGAAGAATTTCCAAGTGAAACCAGTCAATGTTAGCCTATGGAAGGAAATTCAAGTTACTGGTAAGTACGGTTAGAATTACTTTTCAGGATCAGTACTGGCCTTAAAGATTCAGCACTGAGTTCTCTCCTGATAACAGGTGAGTAAATCGGAATTCGTAGTTCGGCTGATTTTAGAGGAATATTAGTAAGTTCCAAAACTCCACACTTAGAAACTTTTCTGCAGAAAACCACTCCATGGATTCCTATGGAAGGAAATACAAGTTACTGGTAAGTACGCTTAGAATTACCTTTCAGGGTCAGTGCTGGGCTAAAAGATGCAGCACTGGGTTCTCTCCTGATAACAGGTGAGTAAAATGGAATTCGTAGTTCGGCTGATTTTAGAGGAATAGTTGTAAGTTCCAAAACTCCACACTTAGAAACTTTTCTGCTGAAAACCACACAATGGATTCCTATGGAAGGAAATACAAGTTACTGGTAAGTACGCTTCGAATTACTTTTCAGGGTGAGTGCTGGGCTAAAAGATGCAGCACTGGGTTCTCTCCTGATAACAGGTGAGTAAATCGGAATTCGTAGTTTGGCTGATTTTAGAGGAATATATGTAAGTTCCAAAACTCCACACTTAAAAACTTTTCTGCTGAAAACCACACAATGGATTCCCATGGACGGAAATACAAGTTACTGGTAAGTACGCTTAGAATTACTTTTCAGGGTCAGTGCTGGGCTAAAAGATGCAGCACTGAGTTCTCTCCTGATGACATGTGAGTAAATTGGAATTCGTATTTTGGCTTATTTTAGAGGAATATTTGTAAGTACCAAAACTCCACACTTCGAAACTACTCTGCTGAAAACCACACAATGGATTCCTATGTAAGGAAATACACGTTACTGGTAAGTACGCGTAGAATTGTTTTTCAGGGTCAGAGCTGGGCTAAAAGATGTAGCACTGGTATCTCTCCTGATAACAGGTGAATAAATTGGAATTCGTAGTTCAGCTGATTTTAGAGGAATATTTGTAAGTTCCAAAACTCCACACTTTGATACTTTTCTGCTGAAAACCACACAATGGATCCCTATGGAAGGAAATACAAGTTACTGGTAAGTATGCTTAGAATTACTTTTCAGGGTCAGTGCTGGGCTAAAAGATGCAGCACTGGGGTCTCTCCTGATAATAGGTGAGTAAATCGGAATTCGTAGTTCGGCTGATTTTAGAGGAATATTTATAAGTTCCAAAACTCCACACTTAGATACTTTTCTGCTGAAAACCACACAATGGATTCCTATGGAAGAAAATACAAGTTACTGGTAAGTACGCTTCGAATTACTTTTCAGGGTCAGTGCTGGGCTAAAAGATGCAGCACTTGGTTGTCTCCTGATAACATGTGAGTAAATCGGAATTCGTAGTTCGGTGATTTTAGAGGAATATTTTAAAGTTCCAAAACTCCACACTTAGAAGAATTTCCAAGTGAAACCAGTCAATGTTAGCCTATGGCAGGAAATACAAGTTACTGGTAAGTATGCTTAGAATTACTTTTCAGGGTCAGTACTGGCCTTAAAGATTCAGCACTGAGGTCTCTCCTGATAACAGGTGAGTAAATCGGAATTCGTAGTTCGGCTGATTTTAGAGGAATATTTGTAAGTTCCAAAACTCCACACTTAGAAACTTTTCTGCTGAAAACCACACAATGGATTCCTATGGAAGGAAATACAAGTTACTGGTAAGTACGCTTAGAATTACTTTTCAGGGTCAGTACTGGGCTAAAAGATGTAGCACTGGGATCTCTCCTGATAACTGGTGAGTAAATTGGAATTTGTAGTTCGGCTGATTTTAGAGGAATATTAGTAAGTTCCAAAACTCCACACTTAGAAGAATTTCCAAGTGGAACCAGTCAATGTTAGCCTATGGAAGGAAATTCAAGTTACTGGTAAGTACGGTTAGAATTACTTTTCAGGATCAGTACTGGCCTTAAATATTCAGCACTGAGTTCTCTCCTGATAACAGGTGAGTAAATTGGAATTCGTAGTTCGGCTGATTTTAGAGGAATATTAGTAAGTTCCAAAACTCCACACTTAGAAACTTTTCTGCTGAAAACCACAGAATGGATTCCTATGGAAGGAAATACAAGTTACTGGTAAGTACGCTTAGAATTACTTTTCAGGGTCAGTGCTGGGCTAAAAGATGCAGCACTGGGGTCTCTCCTGATAACAGGTGAGTAAATCAGAATTCGTAGTTTGGCTGATTTTAGAGGAATATTTGTAAGTTCCAAAACTCCACACTTAGAAACTTTTCTGCTGAAAACCACACAATGGATTCTTATGGAAGAAAATACAAGTTACTGGGAAGTACGCTTCGAATTACTTTTCAGGGTCAGTGCTGGGCTAAAAGATGCAGCACTGGGTTCTCTCCTGATAACAGGTGAGTAAATCGGAATTCGTAGTTTGGCTGATTTTAGAGGAATATTTGTAAGTTCCAAAACTCCACACTTAGAAACTTTTCTGCTGATAACCACACAATGGATTCCTATGGAAGGAAATACAAGTTACTGGCAAGTACGCTTAGAATAACTTTTCAGGGTCATTGCTGGGCTAAAAGATGCAGCACTGAGTTCTCTCCTGATAACATGTGATTAAATCGGAATTCGTAGTTCGGTGATTTTAGAGGAATATTTTAAAGTTCCAAAACTCCACACTTAGAAGAATTTCCAAGTGAAACCAGTTAATGTTAGCCTATGGCAGGAAATACAAGTCACTGGTAAGTACGCTTAGAATTACTTTTCAGGGTCAGTGCTGGGCTAAATGATGCAGCACTGGGTTCTCTCCTGATAACAGGAGAGTAAATCGGAATTCGTAATTCGGCTGATTTTAGAGGAATATATGTAAGTTCCAAAACTCCAAACTTAAAAACTTTTCTGCTGAAAACCACATAATGGATTCCTATGGAAGGAAATACAAGTTACTGGTAAGAACGGTTAGAATTACTTTTCAGGATCAGTACTGGCCTTAAAGATTCAGCAGTGGGTTCTCCCCTGATAACAGGTGAGTAAATTGGAATTTGTAGTTCGGCTAATTTTAGAGGAATATTAGTAAGTTCCAAAACTCCACACTTAGAAGAATTTCCAAGTGAAACCAGTCAATGTTAGCCTATGGAAGGAAATTCAAGTTACTGGTAAGTACGGTTAGAATTACTTTTCAGGATCAGTACTGGCCTTAAAGATTCAGCACTGAGTTCTCTCCTGATAACAGGTGAGTAAATCGGAATTCGTAGTTCGGCTGATTTTAGAGGAATATTAGTAAGTTCCAAAACTCCACACTTAGAAACTTTTCTGCAGAAAACCACTCCATGGATTCCTATGGAAGGAAATACAAGTTACTGGTAAGTACGCTTAGAATTACCTTTCAGGGTCAGTGCTGGGCTAAAAGATGCAGCACTGGGTTCTCTCCTGATAACAGGTGAGTAAAATGGAATTCGTAGTTCGGCTGATTTTAGAGGAATAGTTGTAAGTTCCAAAACTCCACACTTAGAAACTTTTCTGCTGAAAACCACACAATAGATTCCTATGGAAGGAAATACAAGTTACTGGTAAGTACGCTTCGAATTACTTTTCAGGGTGAGTGCTGGGCTAAAAGATGCAGCACTGGGTTCTCTCCTGATAACAGGTGAGTAAATCGGAATTCGTAGTTTGGCTGATTTTAGAGGAATATATGTAAGTTCCAAAACTCCACACTTAAAAACTTTTCTGCTGAAAACCACACAATGGATTCCCATGGACGGAAATACAAGTTACTGGTAAGTACGCTTAGAATTACTTTTCAGGGTCAGTGCTGGGCTAAAAGATGCAGCACTGAGTTCTCTCCTGATGACATGTGAGTAAATTGGAATTCGTATTTTGGCTTATTTTAGAGGAATATTTGTAAGTACCAAAACTCCACACTTCGAAACTACTCTGCTGAAAACCACACAATGGATTCCTATGTAAGGAAATACACGTTACTGGTAAGTACGCGTAGAATTGTTTTTCAGGGTCAGAGCTGGGCTAAAAGATGTAGCACTGGTATCTCTCCTGATAACAGGTGAATAAATTGGAATTCGTAGTTCAGCTGATTTTAGAGGAATATTTGTAAGTTCCAAAACTCCACACTTTGATACTTTTCTGCTGAAAACCACACAATGGATCCCTAAGGAAGGAAATACAAGTTACTGGTAAGTATGCTTAGAATTACTTTTCAGGGTCAGTGCTGGGCTAAAAGATGCAGCACTGGGGTCTCTCATGATAATAGGTGAGTAAATCGGAATTCGTATTTCGGCTGATTTTAGAGGAATATTTATAAGTTCCAAAACTCCACACGTAGAAGAATTTCCAAGTGAAACCAGTCAATGTTAGCCTATGGAAGGAAATTCAAGTTACTGGTAAGTATGGTTAGAATTACTTTTCAGGATCAGTACTGGCCTTAAAGATTCAGCACTGAGTTCTCTCCTGATAACAGGTGAGTAAATCGGAATTCTTAGTTCGGCAGATTTTAGAGGAATATTAGTAAGTTCCAAAACTCCACACTTAAAAACTTTTCTGCTGAAAACAACAGAATGGATTCCTATGGAATGAAATACAAGTTACTGGTAAGTATGCTTAGAATTACTTTTCAGGGTCAGTGCTGGGCTAAAAGATGCAGCACTGGGGTCTCTCCTGATAACAGGTGAGTAAATCGGAATTCGTAGTTTGGCTGATTTTAGAGGAATATTTGTAATTCCAAAACTCCACACTTAGAAACTTTTCTGCTGAAAACCACACAATGGATTCCTATGGAAGGAAATACAAGTTACTGCTAAGTACACTTCGAATTACTTTTCAGGGTCAGTGCTAGGCTAAAGGATGCAGCACTGGGTTCTCTCCTGATAACAGGTGAGTAAATCGGAATTCGTAGTTTGGCTGATTTTAGAGGAATATTTGTAAGTTCCAAAACTCCATACTTAGATACTTTTCTGCTGAAAACCACACAATGGATTCCTATGGAAGGAAATACAAGTTACTGGTAAGTACACTTAGAATTACTTTTCAGGGTCAGTGCTGGGCTAAAAGATGCAGCACTGGGTTGTCTCCTGATGACAGGTGAGTAAATTGGAATTCGTAGTTCGGCTGATTTTAGAGGAATATTTGTAAGTTCCAAAACTCCACACTTAGAAGAATTTCCAAGTGAAACCAGTCAATGTTATCCTATGGAAGGAAATTCAAGTTACTGGTAAGTACGGTTAGAATTACTTTTCAGGATCAGTACTGGCCTTAAAGATTCAGCACTGAGGTCTCTCCTGATAACAGGTGAGTAAATCGAAATTCGTAGTTCGGCTGATTTTAGAGGAATATTTTAAAGTTCCAAAACGCCACACTTGGAAGAATTTCCAAGTGAAACCAGTCAATGTTAGCCTATGGAAGGAAATACAAGTTACTGGTAAGTACGCTTAGAATGACTTTTCAGGGTCAGTGCTGGGCTAAAAGATGCAGCACTGGGTTCTCTCCTGATAACAGGTGAGTAAATCGGAATTCGTAGTTCGGATGATTTTAGAGGAATATTTGTAAGTTCCAAAACTCCACACTTAGAAACTTTTCTGCTGAAAACCACACAATGGATTCCTATGGAAGGAAATACAAGTTACTGGTAAGTACGCTTAGAATTACTTTTCAGGGTCAGTGCTGGGCTAAAAGATGCAGCACTGGGTTGTCTCCTGATGACAGGTGAGTAAATTGGAATTCGTAGTTCGGCTGATTTTAGAGGAATATTTGTAAGTTCCAAAACTCCACACTTAGAAGAATTTCCAAGTGAAACCAGTCAATGTTATCCTATTGAAGGAAATTCAAGTTACTGGTAAGTACGGTTAGAATTACTTTTCAGGATCAGTACTGGCCTTAAAGATTCAGCACTGAGGTCTCTCCTGATAACAGGTGAGTAAATCGAAATTCGTAGTTCGGCTGATTTTAGAGGAATATTTTAAAGTTTCAAAACGCCACACTTGGAAGAATTTCCAAGTGAAACCAGTCAATGTTAGCCTATGGAAGGAAATACAAGTTACTGGTAAGTACGCTTAGAATTACTTTTCATGGTCAGTGCTGGGCTAAAAGATGCAGCACTGGGATCTCTCCTGATAACAGGTGAGTAAATCAGAATTCGTAGTTCGGCTGATTTTAGAGGAATATTTGTAAGTTACAAAACTCCACACGTTGATACTTTTCTGCTGAAAACCACACAATGGATTCCTATGGAAGGCAATACAAGTTACTGGTAAGTACGCTTAGAATTAATTTTCAGGGTCAGTGCTGGGCTAAAAGATGCAGCACTGAGTTGTCTCCTGATGACATGTGAGTAAATCGGAATTCGTAGTTTGGCTTATTTTAGAGGAATATTTGTAAGTTCCAAAACTCCACACTTAGAAACTTTTCTGCTGAAAACCACACAATAGATTCCTATGGAAGGAAATACAAGTTACTGGTAAGTACGCTTCGAATTACTGTTCAGGGTCAGTGCTGGGCTAAAAGATGCAGCACTGGGTTCTCTCCTGATAACAGGTGAGTAAATCGGAATTCGTAGTTCGGCTGATTTTAGAGGAATATATGTAAGTTCCAAAACTCCACACTTAGATACTTTTCTACTGAAAACCACACAGTGGATTCCTATGGAAGGAAATACAAGTTACTGGTAAGTATGCTTAGAATTACTTTTCAGGGTCAGTGCTGGGCTAAAAGATGCAGCACTGGGTTGTCTCCTGATAACAGGTGTGTAAATCGGAATTCGTATTTCGGCTGATTTTAGAGGAATATTTGTAAGTTTCAAAACTCCACACGTAGAAGAATTTCCAAGTGAAACCAGTCAATGTTAGCCTATGGAAGGAAATTCAAGTTACTGGTAAGAACGGTTAGAATTACTTTTCAGGATCAGTACTGGCCTTAAAGATTCAGCACTGAGTTCTCTCCTGATAACAGGTGAGTAAATCGGAATTCTTAGTTCGGCAGATTTTAGAGGAATATTAGTAAGTTCCAAAACTCCACACTTAGAAACTTTTCTGCTGAAAACCACAGAATGGATTCCTATGGAAGGAAATACAAGTTACTGGTAAGTACGCTTAGAATTACTTTTCAGGGTCAGTGCTGGGCTAAAAGATGCAGCACTGGGGTCTCTCCTGATAACAGGTGAGTAAATCGGAATTCGTAGTTTGGCTGATTTTAGAGGAATATTTGTAATTCCAAAACTCCACACTTAGAAACTTTTCTGCTGAAAACCACACAATGGATTCCTATGGAAGGAAATACAAGTTACTGCTAAGTACACTTCGAATTACTTTTCAGGGTCAGTGCTAGGCTAAAGGATGCAGCACTGGGTTCTCTCCTGATAACAGGTGAGTAAATCGGAATTCGTAGTTTGGCTGATTTTAGAGGAATATTTGTAAGTTCCAAAACTCCATACTTAGATACTTTTCTGCTGAAAACCACACAATGGATTCCTATGGAAGGAAATACAAGTTACTGGTAAGTACACTTAGAATTACTTTTCAGGGTCAGTGCTGGGCTAAAAGATGCAGCACTGGGTTGTCTCCTGATGACAGGTGAGTAAATTGGAATTCGTAGTTCGGCTGATTTTAGAGGAATATTTTTAAGTTCCAAAACTCCACACTTAGAAGAATTTCCAAGTGAAACCAGTCAATGTTATCCTATGGAAGGAAATTCAAGTTACTGGTAAGTACGGTTAGAATTACTTTTCAGGATCAGTACTGGCCTTAAAGATTCAGCACTGAGGTCTCTCCTGATAACAGGTGAGTAAATCGAAATTCGTAGTTCGGCTGATTTTAGAGGAATATTTTAAAGTTCCAAAACGCCACACTTGGAAGAATTTCCAAGTGAAACCAGTCAATGTTAGCCTATGGAAGGAAATACAAGTTACTGGTAAGTACGCTTAGAATGACTTTTCAGGGTCAGTGCTGGGCTAAAAGATGCAGCACTGGGTTCTCTCCTGATAACAGGTGAGTAAATCGGAATTCGTAGTTCGGATGATTTTAGAGGAATATTTGTAAGTTCCAAAACTCCACACTTAGAAACTTTTCTGCTGAAAACCACACAATGGATTCCTATGGAAGGAAATACAAGTTACTGGTAAGTACGCTTAGAATTACTTTTCAGGGTCAGTGCTGGGCTAAAAGATGCAGCACTGGGTTGTCTCCTGATGACAGGTGAGTAAATTGGAATTCGTAGTTCGGCTGATTTTAGAGGAATATTTGTAAGTTCCAAAACTCCACACTTAGAAGAATTTCCAAGTGAAACCAGTCAATGTTATCCTATTGAAGGAAATTCAAGTTACTGGTAAGTACGGTTAGAATTACTTTTCAGGATCAGTACTGGCCTTAAAGATTCAGCACTAAGGTCTCTCCTGATAACAGGTGAGTAAATCGAAATTCGTAGTTCGGCTGATTTTAGAGGAATATTTTAAAGTTCCAAAACTCCACACTTGGAAGAATTTCCAAGTGAAACCAGTCAATGTTAGCCTATGGAAGGAAATACAAGTTACTGGTAAGTACGCTTAGAATTACTTTTCATGGTCAGTGCTGGGCTAAAAGATGCAGCACTGGGATCTCTCCTGATAACAGGTGAGTAAATCAGAATTCGTAGTTCGGCTGATTTTAGAGGAATATTTGTAAGTTACAAAACTCCACACGTTGATACTTTTCTGCTGAAAACCACACAATGGATTCCTATGGAAGGCAATACAAGTTACTGGTAAGTACGCTTAGAATTAATTTTCAGGGTCAGTGCTGGGCTAAAAGATGCAGCACTGAGTTGTCTCCTGATGACATGTGAGTAAATCGGAATTTGTAGTTTGGCTTATTTTAGAGGAATATTTGTAAGTTCCAAAACTCCACACTTAGAAACTTTTCTGCTGAAAACCACACAATAGATTCCTATGGAAGGAAATACAAGTTACTGGTAAGTACGCTTCGAATTACTGTTCAGGGTCAGTGCTGGGCTAAAAGATGCAGCACTGGGTTCTCTCCTGATAACAGGTGAGTAAATCGGAATTCGTAGTTCGGCTGATTTTAGAGGAATATATGTAAGTTCCAAAACTCCACACTTAGATACTTTTCTACTGAAAACCACACAGTGGATTCCTATGGAAGGAAATACAAGTCACTGGTAAGTATGCTTAGAATTACTTTTCAGGGTCAGTGCTGGGCTAAAAGATGCAGCACTGGGTTGTCTCCTGATAACAGGTGTGTAAATCGGAATTCGTATTTCGGCTGATTTTAGAGGAATATTTGTAAGTTTCAAAACTCCACACGTAGAAGAATTTCCAAGTGAAACCAGTCAATGTTAGCCTATGGAAGGAAATTCAAGTTACTGGTAAGAACGGTTAGAATTACTTTTCAGGATCAGTACTGGCCTTAAAGATTCAGCAGTGGGTTCTCCCATGATAACAGGTGAGTAAATTGTAATTTGTAGTTCGGCTAATTTTAGAGGAATATTAGTAAGTTCCAAAACTCCACACTTAGAAGAATTTCCAAGTGAAACCAGTCAATGTTAGCCTATGGAAGGAAATTCAAGTTACTGGTAAGTATGGTTAGAATTACTTTTCAGGATCAGTACTGGCCTTAAAGATTCAGCACTGAGTTCTCTCCTGATAACAGGTGAGTAAATCGGAATTCGTAGTTCGGCAGATTTTAGAGGAATATTAGTAAGTTCCAAAACTCCACACTTAGAAACTTTTCTGCTGAAAACCACAGAATGGATTCCTATGGAAGGAAATACAAGTTACTGGTAAGTACGCTTAGAATTACTTTTCAGGGTCAGTGCTGTGCTAAAAGATGCAGCACTGGGGTCTCTCCTGATAACAGGTGAGTAAATCGGAATTCGTAGTTTGGCTGATTTTAGAGGAATATTTGTAAGTTCCAAAACTCCACACTTAGAAACTTTTCTGCTGAAAACCACACAATGGATTCCTATGGAAGGAAATACAAGTTACTGGTAAGTACACTTTGAATTACTTTTCAGGGTCAGTGCTGGGCTAAAGGATGCAGCACTGGGTTCTCTCCTGATAACAGGTGAGTAAATCGGAATTCGTAGTTCGGCTGATTTTAGAGGAATATTTGTAAGTTCCAAAACTCCACACTTAGAAACTTTTCTGCTGAAAACCACACAATAGATTCCTATGGAAGGAAATACAAGTTACTGGTAAGTACGCTTCGAATTACTGTTCAGGGTCAGTGCTGGGCTAAAAGATGCAGCACTGGGTTCTCTCCTGATAACAGGTGAGTAAATCGGAATTCGTAGTTCGGCTGATTTTAGAGGAATATATGTAAGTTCCAAAACTCCACACTTAGATACTTTTCTACTGAAAACCACACAGTGGATTCCTATGGAAGGAAATACAAGTTACTGGTAAGTATGCTTAGAATTACTTTTCAGGGTCAGTGCTGGGCTAAAAGATGCAGCACTGGGTTGTCTCCTGATAACAGGTGTGTAAATCGGAATTCGTATTTCGGCTGATTTTAGAGGAATATTTGTAAGTTTCAAAACTCCACACGTAGAAGAATTTCCAAGTGAAACCAGTCAATGTTAGCCTATGGAAGGAAATTCAAGTTACTGGTAAGAACGGTTAGAATTACTTTTCAGGATCAGTACTGGCCTTAAAGATTCAGCAGTGGGTTCTCCCATGATAACAGGTGAGTAAATTGTAATTTGTAGTTCGGCTAATTTTAGAGGAATATTAGTAAGTTCCAAAACTCCACACTTAGAAGAATTTCCAAGTGAAACCAGTCAATGTTAGCCTATGGAAGGAAATTCAAGTTACTGGTAAGTATGGTTAGAATTACTTTTCAGGATCAGTACTGGCCTTAAAGATTCAGCACTGAGTTCTCTCCTGATAACAGGTGAGTAAATCGGAATTCGTAGTTCGGCAGATTTTAGAGGAATATTAGTAAGTTCCAAAACTCCACACTTAGAAACTTTTCTGCTGAAAACCACAGAATGGATTCCTATGGAAGGAAATACAAGTTACTGGTAAGTACGCTTAGAATTACTTTTCAGGGTCAGTGCTGGGCTAAAAGATGCAGCACTGGGGTCTCTCCTGATAACAGGTGAGTAAATCGGAATTCGTAGTTTGGCTGATTTTAGAGGAATATTTGTAAGTTCCAAAACTCCACACTTAGAAACTTTTCTGCTGAAAACCACACAATGGATTCCTATGGAAGGAAATACAAGTTACTGGTAAGTACACTTTGAATTACTTTTCAGGGTCAGTGCTGGGCTAAAGGATGCAGCACTGGGTTCTCTCCTGATAACAGGTGAGTAAATCGGAATTCGTAGTTTGGCTGATTTTAGAGGAATATTTGTAAGTTCCAAAACTCCATACTTAGATACTTTTCTGCTGAAAACCACACAATGGATTCCTATGGAAGGAAATACAAGTTACTGGTAAGTACACTTAGAATTACTTTTCAGGGTCAGTGCTGGGCTAAAAGATGCAGCACTGGGTTGTCTCCTGATGACAGGTGAGTAAATTGGAATTCGTAGTTCGGCTGATTTTAGAGGAATATTTGTAAGTTCCAAAACTCCTCACTTAGAAGAATTTCCAAGTGAAACCAGTCAATGTTATCCTATGGAAGGAAATTCAAGTTACTGGTAAGTACGGTTAGAATTACTTTTCAGGATCAGTACTGGCCTTAAAGATTCAGCACTGAGGTCTCTCCTGATAACAGGTGAGTAAATCGAAATTCGTAGTTCGGCTGATTTTAGAGGAATATTTTAAAGTTCCAAAACGCCACACTTGGAAGAATTTCCAAGTGAAACCAGTCAATGTTAGCCTATGGAAGGAAATACAAGTTACTGGTAAGTACGCTTAGAATGACTTTTCAGGGTCAGTGCTGGGCTAAAAGATGCAGCACTGGGTTCTCTCCTGATAACAGGTGAGTAAATCGGAATTCGTAGTTCGGATGATTTTAGAGGAATATTTGTAAGTTCCAAAACTCCACACTTGGAAACTTTTCTGCTGAAAACCACACAATGGATTCCTATGGAAGGAAATACAAGTTACTGGTAAGTACGCTTAGAATTACTTTTCAGGGTCAGTGCTGGGCTAAAAGATGCAGCACTGGGTTGTCTCCTGATGACAGGTGAGTAAATTGGAATTCGTAGTTCGGCTAATTTTAGAGGAATATTTTAAAGTTCCAAAACGCCACACTTGGAAGAATTTCCAAGTGAAACCAGTCAATGTTAGCCTATGGAAGGAAATACAAGTTACTGGTAAGTACGCTTAGAATGACTTTTCAGGGTCAGTGCTGGGCTAAAAGATGCAGCACTGGGTTATCTCATGATAACAGGTGAGTAAATCGGAATTCGTAGTTCGGATGATTTTAGAGGAATATTTGTAAGTTCCAAAACTCCACACTTAGAAACTTTTCTGCTGAAAACCACAAAATGGATTCCTATGGAAGGAAATACAAGTTACTGGTAAGTACGCTTAGAATTACTTTTCATGGTCAGTGCTGGGCTAAAAGATGCAGCACTGGGATCTCTCCTGATAACAGGTGAGTAAATCAGAATTCGTAGTTCGGCTGATTTTAGAGGAATATTTGTACGTTACAAAACTCCACACGTTGATACTTTTCTGCTGAAAACCACACAATGGATTCCTATGGAAGGCAATACAAGTTACTGGTAAGTATGCTTAGAATTAATTTTCAGGGTCAGTGCTGGGCTAAAAGATGCAGCACTGAGTTCTCTCCTGATAACATGTGATTAAATCGGAATTCGTAGTTCGGTGATTTTAGAGGAATATTTTAAAGTTCCAAAACTCCACACTTAGAAGAATTTCCAAGTGAAACCAGTAAATGTTAGCCTATGGCAGAAAATACAAGTTACTGGTAAGTACGCTTAGAATTACTTTTCAGGGTCAGTGCTGGGCTAAATGATGCAGCACTGGGTTGTCTCCTGATAACAGGTGATTAAATAGGAATTCGTAGTTCGGCTGATTTTAGAGGAATATTTGTAAGTTTCAAAACTCCACACTTAGAGGAATTTCCAAGTGAAACCAGTCAATGTTAGCCTATGGAAGGAAATTCAAGTTGCTGGTAAGAATGGTTAGAATTACTTTTCAGGATCAGTACTGGCCTTAAAGATTCAGCAGTGGGTTCTTCCCTGATAACAGGTGAGTAAATTGGAATTTGTAGTTCGGCTGATTTTAGAGGAATATTTGTAAGTTCCAAAACTCCACACTTAGAAACTTTTCTGCTGAAAACCACAGAATGGATTCCTATGGAAGGAAATACGAGGTACTGGTAAGTATGCTTAGAATTACTTTTCAGGGTCAGTACTGGGCTAAAAGATGTAGCACTGGGATCTCTCCTGATAACAGGTGAGTAAATCGGAATTCCTAGTTCGGCTTATTTTAGAGGAATATTTGTAAGTTCCAAAACTCCACACTTAGAAACTTTTCTGCTGAAAACCACACAATGGATTCCTATGGAAGGAAATACAAGTTACTGGTAAGTACGCTTCGAATTACTTTTCAGGGTCAGTGCTGGGCTAAAAGATGCAGCACTGGGTTCTCTCCTGATAACAGGTGAGTAAATCGGAATTCGTAGTTCAGCTGATTTTAGAGGAATATTTTAAAGTTCCAAAACTCCACACTTAGAAGAATTTACAAGGGAAACCAGTCAATGTTAGCCTATGGAAGGAAATAGAAGTTACTGATAAGTACGGTTAGAATTACTTTTCAAGATCAGTACTGGCCTTAAAGATTCAGCACTGAGGTCTCTCCTGATAACAGGTGAGTAAATCGGAATTCGTAGTTCGGCTGATTTTAGAGGAATATTTTAAAGTTCCAAATCTCCACACTTAGAAGAATTTTCAAGTGAAACCAGTCAATGTTAGCCTATGGAAGGAAATTCAAGTTACTGGCAAGTACGGTTAGAATTACTTTTCAGGATCAGTACTGGCCTTAAAGATTCAGCACTGGGTTCTCCCCTGATAACAGGTGAGTAAATCGGAATTCGTAGTTCGGCTGATTTTAGAGGAATATTTGTAAGTTCCAAAAAATCACACTTAGAAACTTTACTGCTGAAAACCTCAGAATGGATTCCTATGGAAGGAAACACAAGCTACTGGTAAGTACGCTTAGAATTACTTTTCAGGGTCAGTGCTGGGCTAAAAGATGCAGCACTGGGTTCTCTCCTGATAACAGGTGAGTAAATCAGAATTCGTAGTTTGGCTGATTTTAGAGGAATATTTGTAAGTTCCAAAACTCCACACTTAGATACTTTTCTGCTGAAAACCACACAATGGATTCCTATGGAAGGAAATACAAGTTACTGGTAAGTACGCTTCGAATTACTTTTCAGGGTCAGTGCTGGGCTAAAAGATGCAGCACTTGGTTGTCTCCTGATAACATGTGGGTAAATCGGAATTCGTAGTTCGGTGATTTTAGAGGAATGTTTTAAAGTTCCAAAACTCCACACTTAGAAGAATTTCCAAGTGAAACCAGTCAATGTTAGCCTATGGCAGGAAATACAAGTTACTGGTAAGTACGCTTAGAATGACTTTTCAGGGTCAGTGCTGGGCTAAAAGATGCAGCACTGGGTTCTCTCCTGATAACAGGTGAGTAAATCGGAATTCGTAGTTCGGCTGATGTTAGAGGAATATTTATAAGTTCCAAAACTCCACACTTAGAAACTTTTCTGCTGAAAACCACACAATGGATTCCTATGGAAGGAAATACAAGTTACTGGTAAGTACGCTTAGAATTACTTTTCATGGTCAGTGCTGGGCTAAAAGATGCAGCAATGGGATCTCTCCTGATAACAGGTGAGTAAATCAGAATTCGTAGTTCGGCTGATTTTAGAGGAATATTTGTAAGTTACAAAACTCCACACGTTGATACTTTTCTGCTGAAAACCACACAATGGATTCCTATGGAAGGCAATACAAGTTACTGGTAAGTACGCTTAGAATTAATTTTCAGGGTCAGTGCTGGGCTAAAAGATGCAGCACTGAGTTCTCTCCTGATAACAGGTAAGTAAATCGGAGTTCGTAGTTCGGCTGATTTTAGAGGAATATTTTAAAGTTCCAAAACGCCACACTTAGAAACTTTTCTGCTGAAAACCACACAATGGATTCCTATGGAAGGAAATACAAGTTACTGGTAAGTACACTTTGAATTACTTTTCAGGGTCAGTGCTGGGCTAAAGGATGCAGCACTGGGTTCTCTCCTGATAACAGGTGAGTAAATCGGAATTCGTAGTTTGGCTGATTTTAGAGGAATATTTGTAAGTTCCAAAACTCCATACTTAGATACTTTTCTGCTGAAAACCACACAATGGATTCCTATGGAAGGAAATACAAGTTACTGGTAAGTACACTTAGAATTACTTTTCAGGGTCAGTGCTGGGCTAAAAGATGCAGCACTGGGTTGTCTCCTGATGACAGGTGAGTAAATTGGAATTCGTAGTTCGGCTGATTTTAGAGGAATATTTGTAAGTTCCAAAACTCCACACTTAGAAGAATTTCCAAGTGAAACCAGTCAATGTTATCCTATGGAAGGAAATTCAAGTTACTGGTAAGTACGGTTAGAATTACTTTTCAGGATCAGTACTGGCCTTAAAGATTCAGCACTGAGGTCTCTCCTGATAACAGGTGAGTAAATCGAAATTCGTAGTTCGGCTGATTTTAGAGGAATATTTTAAAGTTCCAAAACGCCACACTTGGAAGAATTTCCAAGTGAAACCAGTCAATGTTAGCCTATGGAAGGAAATACAAGTTACTGGTAAGTACGCTTAGAATGACTTTTCAGGGTCAGTGCTGGGCTAAAAGATGCAGCACTGGGTTCTCTCCTGATAACAGGTGAGTAAATCGGAATTCGTAGTTCGGATGATTTTAGAGGAATATTTTAAAGTTCCAAAACTCCACACTTAGAAGAATTTCCAAGTGAAACCAGTCAATGTTAGCCTATGGCAGGAAATACAAGTTACTGGTAAGTATGCTTAGAATGACTTTTCAGGGTCAGTGCTGGGCTAAAAGATGCAGCACTGGGTTCTCTCCTGATAACAGGTGAGTAAATCGGAATTCGTAGTTCGGCTGATTTTAGAGGAATATTTGTAAGTTCCAAAACTCCACACTTAGAAACTTTTCTGCTGAAAACCACACAATGGATTCCTATGGAAGGAAATACAAGTTACTGGTAAGTACGCTTCGAATTACTTTTCATGGTCAGTGCTGGGCTAAAAGATGCAGCACTTGGTTGTTTCCTGATAACAGGTGAGTAAATCGGAATTCGTAGTTCGGCTGATTTTATAGGAATATTGGTAAGTTCCAAAACTCCACACTTAGAAACTTTTCTGCTGATAACCACACAATGGATTCCTATGGAAGGAAATACAAGTTACTGGTAAGTACGCGTAGAATTGTTTTTCAGGGTCAGTGCTGGGCTAAAAGATGCAGCACTGAGTTCTCTCCTGATAACATGTGATTAAATCGGAATTCGTAGTTCGGTGATTTTAGAGGAATATTTTAAAGTTCCAAAACTCCACACTTAGAAGAATTTCCAAGTGAAACCAGTCAATGTTAGCCTATGGCAGGAAATACAAGTTACTGGTAAGTACGCTTAGAATTACTTTTCAGGGTCAGTGCTGGGCTAAATGATGCAGCACTGGGTTCTCTCCTGATAACAGGAGAGTAAATCGGAATTCGTAATTCGGCTGATTTTAGAGGAATATATGTAAGTTCCAAAACTCCACACTTAAAAACTTTTCTGCTGAAAACCACACAATGGATTCCTATGGAAGGAAATACAAGTTACTGGTAAGTACGCTTAGAATTACTTTTCAGGGTCAGTTCTGGGCTAAAAGATGCAGCACTGTGTTCTCTCCTGATAACAGTTGAGTAAATTGGAATTCGTCGTTCGGCTGATTTTAGAGGAATATTTGTAAGTTCCAAAACACCACACTTCGAAACTACTCTGCTGAAAACCACACAATGGATTCCTATGTAAGGAAATACACGTTACTGGTAAGTATGCGTAGAATTGTTTTTCAGGGTCAGTGCTGGGCTAAAAGATGTAGCACTGGGATCTCTCCTGATAACAGGTGAATAAATTGGAATTCGTAGTTCAGCTGATTTTAGAGGAATATTTGTAATTTCCAAAACTCCACACTTTGATACTTTTCTGCTGAAAACCACACAATGGATCCCTATGGAAGGAAATACAAGTTACTGGTAAGTACGCTTAGAATTACTTTTCAGGGTCAGTTCTGGGCTAAAAGATGCAGCACTGTGTTCTCTCCTGATAACAGTTGAGTAAATTGGAATTCGTCGTTCGGCTGATTTTAGAGGAATATTTGTAAGTTCTAAAACACCACACTTAGAAACTTTTCTGCTGAAAACCACATAATGGATTCCTATGGAAGGAAATACAAGTTACTGGTAAGTACGCTTAGAATTACTTTTCAGGGTCAGTGCTGGGCTAAATGATGCAGCACTGGGTTCTCTCCTGATAACAGGAGAGTAAATCGGAATTCGTAATTCGGCTGATTTTAGAGGAATATATGTAAGTTCCAAAACTCCACACTTAAAAACTTTTCTGCTGAAAACAACACAATGGATTCCTATGGAAGGAAATACAAGTTACTGGTAAGAACGGTTAGAATTACTTTTCAGGATCAGTACTGGCCTTAAAGATTCAGCAGTGGGTTCTCCCCTGATAACAGGTGAGTAAATTGGAATTTGTAGTTCGGCTAGTTTTAGAGGAATATTAGTAAGTTCCAAAACTCCACACTTAGAAGAATTTCCAAGTGAAACCAGTAAATGTTAGCCTATGGAAGGAAATTCAAGTTACTGGTAAGTACGGTTAGAATTACTTTTCAGGATCAGTACTGGCCTTAAAGATTCAGCACTGAGTTCTCTCCTGATAACAGGTGAGTAAATCGGAATTCGTAGTTCGGCTGATTTTAGAGGAATATTAGTAAGTTCCAAAACTCCACACTTAGAAACTTTTCTGCTGATAACCACTCCATGGATTCCTATGGAAGGAAATACAAGTTACTGGTAAGTACGCTTAGAATGACCTTTCAGGGTCAGTGCCGGGCTAAAAGAGTCAGCACTGGGTTCTCTCCTGATAACAGGAGAGTAAAATGGAATTCGTAGTTCGGCTGATTTTAGAGGAATAGTTGTAAGTTCCAAAACTCCACACTTAGAAACTTTTCTGCTGAAAACCACAGAATGGATTCCTATGGAAGGAAATACAAGTTACTGGTAAGTACGCTTAGAATTACTTTTCAGGGGCAGTGCTGGGCTAAAAGATGCAGCACTGGGGTCTCTCCTGATAACAGGTGAGTAAATTGGAATTCGTAGTTTGGCTGATTTTAGAGGAATATTTGTAAGTTCCAAAACTCCACACTTAGAAACTTTTCTGCTGATAACCACACAATGGATTCCTATGGAAGGAAATACAAGTTACTGGCAAGTACGCTTAGAATTACTTTCCACGGTCATTGCTGGGCTAAAAGATGCAGCACTGAGTTCTCTCCTGATAACATGTGATTAAATCGGAATTCGTAGTTCGGTGATTTTAGAGGAATATTTTAAAGTTCCAAAACTCCACACTTAGAAGAATTTCCAAGTGAAACCAGTCAATGTTAGCCTATGGCAGGAAATACAAGTTACTGGGAAGTACGCTTAGAATTACTTTTCAGGGTCAGTGCTGGGCTAAATGATGCAGCACTGGGTTCTCTCCTGATAACAGGAGAGTAAATTGGAATTCGTAGTTTGGCTTATTTTAGAGGAATATTTGTAAGTACCAAAACTCCACACTTCGAAACTACTCTGCTGAAAACCACACAATGGATTCCTATGTAAGGAAATACACGTTACTGGTAAGTACGCGTAGAATTGTTTTTCAGGGTCAGAGCTGGGCTAAAAGATGTAGCACTGGTATCTCTCCTGATAACAGGTGAATACATTGGAATTCGTAGTTCAGCTGATTTTAGAGGAATATTTGTAAGTTCCAAAACTCCACACTTTGATACTATTCTGCTGAAAACCACACAATGGATCCCTATGGAAGGAAATACAAGTTACTGGTAAGTACGCTTAGAATTACTTTTCAGGGTCAGTTCTGGGCTAAAAGATGCAGCACTGTGTTCTCTCCTGATAACAGGTGAGTAAATTGGAATTCGTCGTTCGGCTGATTTTAGAGGAATATTTGTAAGTTCCAAAACACCACACTTAGAAACTTTTCTGCTGAAAACCACATAATGGATTCCTATGGAAGGAAATACAAGTTACTGGTAAGTATGCTTAGAATTACTTTTCAGGGTCAGTGCTGGGCTAAAAGATGCAGCACTGGGGTCTCTCCTGATAACAGGTGAGTAAATCGGAATTCGTAGTTCGGCTGATTTTAGAGGAATATTTGTAGGTTCCAAAACTCCACACTTAGATACTTTTCTGCTGAAAACCACACAATGGATTCCTATGGAAGGAAATACAAGTTACTGGTAAGTACGCTTCGAATTACTTTTCAGGGTCAGTGCTGGGCTAAAAGATGCAGCACTTGGTTGTCTCCTGATAACATGTGAGTAAATCGGAATTCGTAGTTCGGTGATTTTAGAGGAATATTTTAAAGTTCCAAAACTCCACACTTAGAAGAATTTCCAAGTGAAACCAGTCAATGTTAGCCTATGGAAGGAAATACAAGTTACTGGTAAGTATGCTTAAAATGACTTTTCAGGGTCAGTGCTGGGCTAAAAGATGCAGCACTGGGTTCTCTCCTGATAACAGGTGAGTAAATCGGAATTCGTAGTTCGGCTGATTTTAGAGGAATATTTGTAAGTTCCAAAACTCCACACTTAGAAACTTTTCTGCTGAAAACCACACAATGGATTCCTATGGAAGGAAATACAAGTTACTGGTAAGTACGCTTCGAATTACTTTTCATGGTCAGTGCTGGGCTAAAAGATGCAGCACTTGGTTGTTTCCTGATAACAGGTGAGTAAATCGGAATTCGTAGTTCGGCTGATTTTATAGGAATATTTGTAAGTTCCAAAACTCCACACTTAGAAACTTTTCTGCTGATAACCACACAATGGATTCCTATGGAAGGAAATACAAGTTACTGGCAAGTACGCTTAGAATTACTTTTCAGGGTCAGTGCTGGGCTAAAAGATGCAGCACTGAGTTCTCTCCTGATAACATGTGATTAAATCGGAATTCGTAGTTCGGTGATTTTAGAGGAATATTTTAAAGTTCCAAAATCCACACTTAGAAGAATTTCCAAGTGAAACCAGTCAATGTTAGCCTATGGCAGGAAGTACAAGTTACTGGTAAGTACGCTTAGAATTACTTTTCAGGGTCAGTGCTGGGCTAAATGATGCAGCACTGGGTTCTCTCCTGATAACAGGAGAGTAAATCGGAATTCGTAATTCGGCTGATTTTAGAGGAATATATGTAAGTTCCAAAACTCCACACTTAACAACTTTTCTGCTGAAAACCACACAATGGATTCCTATGGAAGGAAATACAAGTTACTGGTAAGTACGCTTAGAATTACTTTTCAGGGTCAGTGCTGGGCTAAAAGATGCAGCACTGAGTTCTCTCCTGATGACATGTGAGTAAATTGGAATTCGTAGTTTGGCTTATTTTAGAGGAATATTTGTAAGTACCAAAACTCCACACTTCGAAACTACTCTGCTGAAAACCACACAATGGATTCCTATGGAAGGAAATATAAGTTACTGGTAAGTACGCTTCGAATTACTTTTCAGGGTCAGTGCTGGGCTAAAAGATGCAGCACTTGGTTGTCTCCTGATAACATGTGAGTAAATCGGAATTCGTAGTTCGGTGATTTTAGAGGAATATTTGTAAGTTCAAAAACTCCACACTTTGATACTTTTCTGCTGAAAACCACACAATGGATCCCTATGGAAGGAAATACAAGTTACTGGTAAGTACGCTTAGAATTACTTTTCAGGGTCAGTTCTGGGCTAAAAGATGCAGCACTGTGTTCTCTCCTGATAACAGTTGAGTAAATTGGAATTCGTCGTTCGGCTGATTTTAGAGGAATATTTGTAAGTTCCAAAACACCACACTTAGATACTTTTCTGCTGAAAACCACACAATGGATTCCTATGGAAGGAAATACAAGTTACTGGTAAGTACGCTTCGAATTACTTTTCAGGGTCAGTGCTGGGCTAAAAGATGCAGCACTTGGTTGTCTCCTGATAACATGTGAGTAAATCGGAATTCGTAGTTCGGTGATTTTTGAGGAATATTTTAAAGTTCCAAAACTCCACACTTAGAAGAATTTCCAAGTGAAACCAGTCAATGTTAGCCTATGGCAGGAAATACAAGTTACTGGTAAGTATGCTTAGAATGACTTTTCAGGGTCAGTGCTGGGCTAAAAGATGCAGCACTGGGTTCTCTCCTGATAACAGGTGAGTAAATCGGAATTCGTAGTTCGGCTGATTTTAGAGGAATATTTGTAAGTTCCAAAACTCCACACTTAGAAACTTTTCTGCTGAAAACCACACAATGGATTCCTATGGAAGGAAATACAAGTTACTGGTAAGTACGCTTCGAATTACTTTTCATGGTCAGTGCTGGGCTAAAAGATGCAGCACTTGGTTGTTTCCTGATAACAGGTGAGTAAATCGGAATTCGTAGTTCGGCTGATTTTATAGGAATATTTGTAAGTTCCAAAACTCCACACTTAGAAACTTTTCTGCTGATAACCACACAATGGATTCCTATGGAAGGAAATACAAGTTACTGGTAAGTACGCGTAGAATTGTTTTTCAGGGTCAGTGCTGGGCTAAAAGATGCAGCACTGAGTTCTCTCCTGATAACATGTGATTAAATCGGAATTCGTAGTTCGGTGATTTTAGAGGAATATTTTAAAGTTCCAAAACTCCACACTTAGAAGAATTTCCAAGTGAAACCAGTCAATGTTAGCCTATGGCAGGAAATACAAGTTACTGGTAAGTACGCTTAGAATTACTTTTCAGGGTCAGTGCTGGGCTAAATGATGCAGCACTGGGTTCTCTCCTGATAACAGGAGAGTAAATCGGAATTCGTAATTCGGCTGATTTTAGAGGAATATATGTAAGTTCCAAAACTCCACACTTAAAAACTTTTCTGCTGAAAACCACACAATGGATTCCTATGGAAGGAAATACAAGTTACTGGTAAGTACGCTTAGAATTACTTTTTAGGGTCAGTGCTGGGCTAAAAGATGCAGCACTGAGTTCTCTCCTGATGACATGTGAGTAAATTGGAATTCGTAGTTTGGCTTATTTTAGAGGAATATTTGTAAGTACCAAAACTCCACACTTCGAAACTACTCTGCTGAAAACCACACAATGGATTCCTATGTAAGGAAATACACGTTACTGGTAAGTATGCGTAGAATTGTTTTTCAGGGTCAGTGCTGGGCTAAAAGATGTAGCACTGGGATCTCTCCTGATAACAGGTGAATAAATTGGAATTCGTAGTTCAGCTGATTTTAGAGGAATATTTGTAAGTTCCAAAACTCCACACTTTGATACTTTTCTGCTGAAAACCACACAATGGATCCCTATGGAAGGAAATACAAGTTACTGGTAAGTACGCTTAGAATTTTTTTTCAGGGTCAGTTCTGGGCTAAAAGATGCAGCACTGTGTTCTCTCCTGATAACAGTTGAGTAAATTGGAATTCGTCGTTCGGCTGATTTTAGAGGAATATTTGTAAGTTCCAAAACACCACACTTAGAAACTTTTCTGCTGAAAACCACATAATGGATTCCTATGGAAGGAAATACAAGTTACTGGTAAGTACGCTTAGAATTACTTTTCAGGGTCAGTGCTGGGCTAAATGATGCAGCACTGGGTTCTCTCCTGATAACAGGAGAGTAAATCGGAATTCGTAATTCGGCTGATTTTAGAGGAATATATGTAAGTTCCAAAACTCCACACTTAAAAACTTTTCTGCTGAAAACCACACAATGGATTCCTATGGAAGGAAATACAAGTTACTGGTAAGAACGGTTAGAATTACTTTTCAGGATCAGTACTGGCCTTAAAGATTCAGCAGTGGGTTCTCCCCTGATAACAGGTGAGTAAATTGGAATTTGTAGTTCGGCTAATTTTAGAGGAATATTAGTAAGTTCCAAAACTCCACACTTAGAAGAATTTCCAAGTGAAACCAGTAAATGTTAGCCTATGGAAGGAAATTCAAGTTACTGGTAAGTACGGTTAGAATTACTTTTCAGGATCAGTACTGGCCTTAAAGATTCAGCACTGAGTTCTCTCCTGATAACAGGTGAGTAAATCGGAATTCGTAGTTCGGCTGATTTTAGAGGAATATTAGTAAGTTCCAAAACTCCACACTTAGAAACTTTTCTGCTGATAACCACTCCATGGATTCCTATGGAAGGAAATACAAGTTACTGGCAAGTACGCTTAGAATGACCTTTCAGGGTCAGTGCTGGGCTAAAAGATGCAGCACTGGGTTCTCTCCTGATAACAGGAGAGTAAAATGGAATTCGTAGTTCGGCTGATTTTAGAGGAATAGTTGTAAGTTCCAAAACTCCACACTTAGAAACTTTTCTGCTGAAAACCACAGAATGGATTCCTATGGAAGGAAATACAAGTTACTGGTAAGTACGCTTAGAATTACTTTTCAGGGGCAGTGCTGGGCTAAAAGATGCAGCACTGGGGTCTCTCCTGATAACAGGTGAGTAAATCGGAATTCGTAGTTTGGCTGATTTTAGAGGAATATTTGTAAGTTCCAAAACTCCACACTTAGAAACTTTTCTGCTGAAAACCACACAATGGATTCCTATGGAAGGAAATACAAGTTACTGGTAAGTATGCTTCGAATTACTTTTCAGGGTGAGTGCTGGGCTAAAAGATGCAGCACTGGGTTCTCTCCTGATAACAGGTGAGTAAATCGGAATTCGTAGTTCGGCTGATTTTAGAGGAATATTTGTAAGTTCCAAAACTCCACACTTAGAAACTTTTCTGCTGAAAACCACACAATGGATTCCTATGGAAGGAAATACAAGTTACTGGTAAGTACGCTTCGAATTACTTTTCATGGTCAGTGCTGGGCTAAAAGATGCAGCACTTGGTTGTTTCCTGATAACAGGTGAGTAAATCGGAATTCGTAGTTCGGCTGATTTTATAGGAATATTTGTAAGTTACAAAACTCCACACTTAGAAACTTTTCTGCTGATAACCACACAATGGATTCCTATGGAAGGAAATACAAGTTACTGGTAAGTACGCGTAGAATTGTTTTTCAGGGTCAGTGCTGGGCTAAAAGATGCAGCACTGAGTTCTCTCCTGATAACATGTGATTAAATCGGAATTCGTAGTTCGGTGATTTTAGAGGAATATTTTAAAGTTCCAAAACTCCACACTTAGAAGAATTTCCAAGTGAAACCAGTCAATGTTAGCCTATGGCAGGAAATACAAGTTACTGGTAAGCACGCTTAGAATTACTTTTCAGGGTCAGTGCTGGGCTAAATGATGCAGCACTGGGTTCTCTCCTGATAACAGGAGAGTAAATCGGAATTCGTAATTCGGCTGATTTTAGAGGAATATATGTAAGTTCCAAAACTCCACACTTAAAAACTTTTCTGCTGAAAACCACACAATGGATTCCTATGGAAGGAAATACAAGTTACTGGTAAGTACGCTTAGAATTACTTTTCAGGGTCAGTGCTGGGCTAAAAGATGCAGCACTGAGTTCTCTCCTGATGACATGTGAGTAAATTGGAATTCGTAGTTTGGCTTATTTTAGAGGAATATTTGTAAGTACCAAAACTCCACACTTCGAAACTACTCTGCTGAAAACCACATAATGGATTCCTATGTAAGGAAATACACGTTACTGGTAAGTATGCGTAGAATTGTTTTTCAGGGTCAGTGCTGGGCTAAAAGATGTAGCACTGGGATCTCTCCTGATAACAGGTGAATAAATTGGAATTCGTAGTTCAGCTGATTTTAGAGGAATATTTGTAAGTTCCAAAACTCCACACTTTGATACTTTTCTGCTGAAAACCACACAATGGATCCCTATGGAAGGAAATACAAGTTACTGGTAAGTACGCTTAGAATTACTTTTCAGGGTCAGTTCTGGGCTAAAAGATGCAGCACTGTGTTCTCTCCTGATAACAGTTGAGTAAATTGGAATTCGTCGTTCGGCTGATTTTAGAGGAATATTTGTAAGTTCCAAAACACCACACTTAGATACTTTTCTGCTGAAAACCACACAATGGATTCCTATGGAAGGAAATACAAGTTACTGGTAAGTACGCTTCGAATTACTTTTCAGGGTCAGTGCTGGGCTAAAAGATGCAGCACTTGGTTGTCTCCTGATAACATGTGAGTAAATCAGAATTCGTAGTTCGGTGATTTTTGAGGAATATTTTAAAGTTCCAAAACTCCACACTTAGAAGAATTTCCAAGTGAAACCAGTCAATGTTAGCCTATGGCAGGAAATACAAGTTACTGGTAAGTATGCTTAGAATGACTTTTCAGGGTCAGTGCTGCGCTAAAAGATGCAGCACTGGGTTCTCTCCTGATAACAGGTGAGTAAATCGGAATTCGTAGTTCGGCTGATTTTAGAGGAATATTTGTAAGTTCCAAAACTCCACACTTAGAAACTTTTCTGCTGAAAACCACACAATGGATTCCTATGGAAGGAAATACAAGTTACTGGTAAGTACGCTTCGAATTACTTTTCATGGTCAGTGCTGGGCTAAAAGATGCAGCACTTGGTTGTTTCCTGATAACAGGTGAGTAAATCGGAATTCGTAGTTCGGCTGATTTTATAGGAATATTTGTAAGTTCCAAAACTCCACACTTAGAAACTTTTCTGCTGATAACCACACAATGGATTCCTATGGAAGGAAATACAAGTTACTGGTAAGTACGCGTAGAATTGTTTTTCAGGGTCAGTGCTGGGCTAAAAGATGCAGCACTGAGTTCTCTCCTGATAACATGTGATTAAATCGGAATTCGTAGTTCGGTGATTTTAGAGGAATATTTTAAAGTTCCAAAACTCCACACTTAGAAGAATTTCCAAGTGAAACCAGTCAATGTTAGCCTATGGCAGGAAATACAAGTTACTGGTAAGTACGCTTAGAATTACTTTTCAGGGTCAGTGCTGGGCTAAATGATGCAGCACTGGGTTCTCTCCTGATAACAGGAGAGTAAATCGGAATTCGTAATTCGGCTGATTTTAGAGGAATATATGTAAGTTCCAAAACTCCACACTTAAAAACTTTTCTGCTGAAAACCACACAATGGATTCCTATGGAAGGAAATACAAGTTACTGGTAAGTACGCTTAGAATTACTTTTTAGGGTCAGTGCTGGGCTAAAAGATGCAACACTGAGTTCTCTCCTGATGACATGTGAGTAAATTGGAATTCGTAGTTTGGCTTATTTTAGAGGAATATTTGTAAGTACCAAAACTCCACACTTCGAAACTACTCTGCTGAAAACCACACAATGGATTCCTATGTAAGGAAATACACGTTACTGGTAAGTATGCGTAGAATTGTTTTTCAGGGTCAGTGCTGGGCTAAAAGATGTAGCACTGGGATCTCTCCTGATAACAGGTGAATAAATTGGAATTCGTAGTTCAGCTGATTTTAGAGGAATATTTGTAAGTTCCAAAACTCCACACTTTGATACTTTTCTGCTGAAAACCACACAATGGATCCCTATGGAAGGAAATACAAGTTACTGGTAAGTACGCTTAGAATTTTTTTTCAGGGTCAGTTCTGGGCTAAAAGATGCAGCACTGTGTTCTCTCCTGATAACAGTTGAGTAAATTGGAATTCGTCGTTCGGCTGATTTTAGAGGAATATTTGTAAGTTCCAAAACACCACACTTAGAAACTTTTCTGCTGAAAACCACATAATGGATTCCTATGGAAGGAAATACAAGTTACTGGTAAGTACGCTTAGAATTACTTTTCAGGGTCAGTGCTGGGCTAAATGATGCAGCACTGGGTTCTCTCCTGATAACAGGAGAGTAAATCGGAATTCGTAATTCGGCTGATTTTAGAGGAATATATGTAAGTTCCAAAACTCCACACTTAAAAACTTTTCTGCTGAAAACCACACAATGGATTCCTATGGAAGGAAATACAAGTTACTGGTAAGAACGGTTAGAATTACTTTTCAGGATCAGTACTGGCCTTAAAGATTCAGCAGTGGGTTCTCCCCTGATAACAGGTGAGTAAATTGGAATTTGTAGTTCGGCTAATTTTAGAGGAATATTAGTAAGTTCCAAAACTCCACACTTAGAAGAATTTCCAAGTGAAACCAGTAAATGTTAGCCTATGGAAGGAAATTCAAGTTACTGGTAAGTACGGTTAGAATTACTTTTCAGGATCAGTACTGGCCTTAAAGATTCAGCACTGAGTTCTCTCCTGATAACAGGTGAGTAAATCGGAATTCGTAGTTCGGCTGATTTTAGAGGAATATTAGTAAGTTCCAAAACTCCACACTTAGAAACTTTTCTGCTGATAACCACTCCATGGATTCCTATGGAAGGAAATACAAGTTACTGGCAAGTACGCTTAGAATGACCTTTCAGGGTCAGTGCTGGGCTAAAAGATGCAGCACTGGGTTCTCTCCTGATAACAGGAGAGTAAAATGGAATTCGTAGTTCGGCTGATTTTAGAGGAATAGTTGTAAGTTCCAAAACTCCACACTTAGAAACTTTTCTGCTGAAAACCACAGAATGGATTCCTATGGAAGGAAATACAAGTTACTGGTAAGTACGCTTAGAATTACTTTTCAGGGGCAGTGCTGGGCTAAAAGATGCAGCACTGGGGTCTCTCCTGATAACAGGTGAGTAAATCGGAATTCGTAGTTTGGCTGATTTTAGAGGAATATTTGTAAGTTCCAAAACTCCACACTTAGAAACTTTTCTGCTGAAAACCACACAATGGATTCCTATGGAAGGAAATACAAGTTACTGGTAAGTATGCTTCGAATTACTTTTCAGGGTGAGTGCTGGGCTAAAAGATGCAGCACTGGGTTCTCTCCTGATAACAGGTGAGTAAATCGGAATTCGTAGTTCGGCTGATTTTAGAGGAATATTTGTAAGTTCCAAAACTCCACACTTAGAAACTTTTCTGCTGAAAACCACACAATGGATTCCTATGGAAGGAAATACAAGTTACTGGTAAGTACGCTTCGAATTACTTTTCATGGTCAGTGCTGGGCTAAAAGATGCAGCACTTGGTTGTTTCCTGATAACAGGTGAGTAAATCGGAATTCGTAGTTCGGCTGATTTTATAGGAATATTTGTAAGTTACAAAACTCCACACTTAGAAACTTTTCTGCTGATAACCACACAATGGATTCCTATGGAAGGAAATACAAGTTACTGGTAAGTACGCGTAGAATTGTTTTTCAGGGTCAGTGCTGGGCTAAAAGATGCAGCACTGAGTTCTCTCCTGATAACATGTGATTAAATCGGAATTCGTAGTTCGGTGATTTTAGAGGAATATTTTAAAGTTCCAAAACTCCACACTTAGAAGAATTTCCAAGTGAAACCAGTCAATGTTAGCCTATGGCAGGAAATACAAGTTACTGGTAAGCACGCTTAGAATTACTTTTCAGGGTCAGTGCTGGGCTAAATGATGCAGCACTGGGTTCTCTCCTGATAACAGGAGAGTAAATCGGAATTCGTAATTCGGCTGATTTTAGAGGAATATATGTAAGTTCCAAAACTCCACACTTAAAAACTTTTCTGCTGAAAACCACACAATGGATTCCTATGGAAGGAAATACAAGTTACTGGTAAGTACGCTTAGAATTACTTTTCAGGGTCAGTGCTGGGCTAAAAGATGCAGCACTGAGTTCTCTCCTGATGACATGTGAGTAAATTGGAATTCGTAGTTTGGCTTATTTTAGAGGAATATTTGTAAGTACCAAAACTCCACACTTCGAAACTACTCTGCTGAAAACCACATAATGGATTCCTATGTAAGGAAATACACGTTACTGGTAAGTATGCGTAGAATTGTTTTTCAGGGTCAGTGCTGGGCTAAAAGATGTAGCACTGGGATCTCTCCTGATAACAGGTGAATAAATTGGAATTCGTAGTTCAGCTGATTTTAGAGGAATATTTGTAAGTTCCAAAACTCCACACTTTGATACTTTTCTGCTGAAAACCACACAATGGATCCCTATGGAAGGAAATACAAGTTACTGGTAAGTACGCTTAGAATTACTTTTCAGGGTCAGTTCTGGGCTAAAAGATGCAGCACTGTGTTCTCTCCTGATAACAGTTGAGTAAATTGGAATTCGTCGTTCGGCTTATTTTAGAGGAATATTTGTAAGTTCCAAAACACCACACTTAGAAACTTTTCTGCTGAAAACCACATAATGGATTCCTATGGAAGGAAATACAAGTTACTGGTAAGTACGCTTAGAATTACTTTTCAGGGTCAGTGCTGGGCTAAATGATGCAGCACTGGGTTCTCTCCTGATAACAGGAGAGTAAATCGGAATTCGTAATTCGGCTGATTTTAGAGGAATATATGTAAGTTCCAAAACTCCACACTTAAAAACTTTTCTGCTGAAAACCACACAATGGATTCCTATGGAAGGAAATACAAGTTACTGGTAAGAACGGTTAGAATTACTTTTCAGGATCAGTACTGGCCTTAAAGATTCAGCAGTGGGTTCTCCCCTGATAACAGGTGAGTAAATTGGAATTTGTAGTTCGGCTAATTTTAGAGG
This sequence comes from Triturus cristatus, assembly GCF_964204655.1. Taxonomy (NCBI): domain Eukaryota; kingdom Metazoa; phylum Chordata; class Amphibia; order Caudata; family Salamandridae; genus Triturus; species Triturus cristatus. The sequence continues at coordinate 376,820,629 of NC_140579.1, read as the reverse complement.
AATATTAGTAAGTTCCAAAACTCCACACTTAGAAGAATTTCCAAGTGAAACCAGTAAATGTTAGCCTATGGAAGGAAATTCAAGTTACTGGTAAGTACGGTTAGAATTACTTTTCAGGATCAGTACTGGCCTTAAAGATTCAGCACTGAGTTCTCTCCTGATAACAGGTGAGTAAATCGGAATTCGTAGTTCGGCTGATTTTAGAGGAATATTAGTAAGTTCCAAAACTCCACACTTAGAAACTTTTCTGCTGATAACCACTCCATGGATTCCTATGGAAGGAAATACAAGTTACTGGTAAGTACGCTTAGAATGACCTTTCAGGGTCAGTGCTGGGCTAAAAGATGCAGCACTGGGTTCTCTCCTGATAACAGGAGAGTAAAATGGAATTCGTAGTTCGGCTGATTTTAGAGGAATAGTTGTAAGTTCCAAAACTCCACACTTAGAAACTTTTCTGCTGAAAACCACAGAATGGATTCCTATGGAAGGAAATACAAGTTACTGGTAAGTACGCTTAGAATTACTTTTCAGGGGCAGTGCTGGGCTAAAAGATGCAGCACTGGGGTCTCTCCTGATGACATGTGAGTAAATTGGAATTCGTAGTTTGGCTTATTTTAGAGGAATATTTGTAAGTACCAAAACTCCACACTTCGAAACTACTCTGCTGAAAACCACATAATGGATTCCTATGTAAGGAAATACACGTTACTGGTAAGTATGCGTAGAATTGTTTTTCAGGGTCAGTGCTGGGCTAAAAGATGTAGCACTGGGATCTCTCCTGATAACAGGTGAATAAATTGGAATTCGTAGTTCAGCTGATTTTAGAGGAATATTTGTAAGTTCCAAAACTCCACACTTTGATACTTTTCTGCTGAAAACCACACAATGGATCCCTATGGAAGGAAATACAAGTTACTGGTAAGTACGCTTAGAATTACTTTTCAGGGTCAGTTCTGGGCTAAAAGATGCAGCACTGTGTTCTCTCCTGATAACAGTTGAGTAAATTGGAATTCGTCGTTCGGCTTATTTTAGAGGAATATTTGTAAGTTCCAAAACACCACACTTAGAAACTTTTCTGCTGAAAACCACATAATGGATTCCTATGGAAGGAAATACAAGTTACTGGTAAGTACGCTTAGAATTACTTTTCAGGGTCAGTGCTGGGCTAAATGATGCAGCACTGAGTTCTCTCCTGATAACAGGAGAGTAAATCGGAATTCGTAATTCGGCTGATTTTAGAGGAATATATGTAAGTTCCAAAACTCCACACTTAAAAACTTTTCTGCTGAAAACCACACAATGGATTCCTATGGAAGGAAATACAAGTTACTGGTAAGAACGGTTAGAATTACTTTTCAGGATCAGTACTGGCCTTAAAGATTCAGCAGTGGGTTCTCCCCTGATAACAGGTGAGTAAATTGGAATTTGTAGTTCGGCTAATTTTAGAGGAATATTAGTAAGTTCCAAAACTCCACACTTAGAAGAATTTCCAAGTGAAACCAGTAAATGTTAGCCTATGGAAGGAAATTCAAGTTACTGGTAAGTACGGTTAGAATTACTTTTCAGGATCAGTACTGGCCTTAAAGATTCAGCACTGAGTTCTCTCCTGATAACAGGTGAGTAAATCGGAATTCGTAGTTCGGCTGATTTTAGAGGAATATTAGTAAGTTCCAAAACTCCACACTTAGAAACTTTTCTGCTGATAACCACTCCATGGATTCCTATGGAAGGAAATACAAGTTACTGGTAAGTACGCTTAGAATGACCTTTCAGGGTCAGTGCTGGGCTAAAAGATGCAGCACTGGGTTCTCTCCTGATAACAGGAGAGTAAAATGGAATTCGTAGTTCGGCTGATTTTAGAGGAATAGTTGTAAGTTCCAAAACTCCACACTTAGAAACTTTTCTGCTGAAAACCACAGAATGGATTCCTATGGAAGGAAATACAAGTTACTGGTAAGTACGCTTAGAATTACTTTTCAGGGGCAGTGCTGGGCTAAAAGATGCAGCACTGGGGTCTCTCCTGATAACAGGTGAGTAAATCGGAATTCGTAGTTTGGCTGATTTTAGAGGAATATTTGTAAGTTCCAAAACTCCACACTTAGAAACTTTTCTGCTGAAAACCACACAATGGATTCCTATGGAAGGAAATACAAGTTACTGGTAAGTATGCTTCGAATTACTTTTCATGGTCAGTGCTGGGCTAAAAGATGCAGCACTTGGTTGTTTCCTGATAACAGGTGAGTAAATCGGAATTCGTAGTTCGGCTGATTTTATAGGAATATTTGTAAGTTCCAAAACTCCACACTTAGAAACTTTTCTGCTGATAACCACACAATGGATTCCTATGGAAGGAAATACAAGTTACTGGCAAGTACGCTTAGAATTACTTTCCACGGTCATTGCTGGGCTAAAAGATGCAGCACTGAGTTCTCTCCTGATAACATGTGATTAAATCGGAATTCGTAGTTCGGTGATTTTAGAGGAATATTTTAAAGTTCCAAAACTCCACACTTAGAAGAATTTCCAAGTGAAACCAGTCAATGTTAGCCTATGGCAGGAAATACAAGTTACTGGGAAGTACGCTTAGAATTACTTTTCAGGGTCAGTGCTGGGCTAAATGATGCAGCACTGGGTTCTCTCCTGATAACAGGAGAGTAAATCGGAATTCGTAATTCGGCTGATTTTAGAGGAATATATGTAAGTTCCAAAACTCCACACTTAAAAACTTTTCTGCTGAAAACCACACAATGGATTCCTATGGAAGGAAATACAAGTTACTGGTAAGTACGCTTAGAATTACTTTTCAGGGTCAGTGCTGGGCTAAAAGATACAGCACTGAGTTCTCTCCTGATGACATGTGAGTAAATTGGAATTCGTAGTTTGGCTTATTTTAGAGGAATATTTGTAAGTACCAAAACTCCACACTTCGAAACTACTCTGCTGAAAACCACACAATGGATTCCTATGTAAGGAAATACATGTTACTGGTAAGTACGCGTAGAATTGTTTTTCAGGGTCAGAGCAGGGCTAAAAGATGTAGCACTGGTATCTCTCCTGATAACAGGTGAATAAATTGGAATTCGTAGTTCAGCTGATTTTAGAGGAATATTTGTAAGTTCCAAAACTCCACACTTTGATACTTTTCTGCTGAAAACCACACAATGGATCCCTATGGAAGGAAATACAAGTTACTGGTAAGTACGCTTAGAATTACTTTTCAGGGTCAGTTCTGGGCTAAAAGATGCAGCACTGCGTTCTCTCCTGATAACAGGTGAGTAAATTGGAATTCGTCGTTCGGCTGATTTTAGAGGAATATTTGTAAGTTCCAAAACACCACACTTAGAAACTTTTCTGCTGAAAACCACATAATGGATTCCTATGGAAGGAAATACAAGTTACTGGTAAGTATGCTTAGAATTACTTTTCAGGGTCAGTGCTGGGCTAAAAGATGCAGCACTGAGTTCTCTCCTGATGACATGTGAGTAAATCGGAATTCGTAGTTTGGCTTATTTTAGAGGAATATTTGTAAGTACCAAAACTCCACACTTAGATACTTTTCTGCTGAAAACCACACAATGGATTCCTATGGAAGGAAATACAAGTTACTGGTAAGTACGCTTCGAATTACTTTTCAGGGTCAGTGCTGGGCTAAAAGATGCAGCACTTGGTTGTCTCCTGATAACATGTGAGTAAATCGGAATTCGTAGTTCGGTGATTTTAGAGGAATATTTTAAAGTTCCAAAATTCCACACTTAGAAGAATTCCCAAGTGAAACCAGTCAATGGTAGCCTATGGCAGGAAATACAAGTTACTGGTAAGTATGCTTAGAATGACTTTTCAGGGTCAGTGCTGGGCTAAAAGATGTAGCACTGGGTTCTCTCCTGATAAAAGGTGAGTAAATCGGAATTCGTAGTTCGGCTGATTTTAGAGGAATATTTGTAAGTTCCAAAACTCCACACTTAGAAACTTTTCTGCTGAAAACCACACAATGGATTCCTATGGAAGGAAATACAAGTTACTGGTAAGTACGCTTAGAATTACTTTTCATGGTCAGTGCTGGGCTAAAAGATGCAGCACTGGGATCTCTCCTGATAACAGGTGAGTAAATCAGAATTCGTAGTTCGGCTGATTTTAGAGGAATATTTGTAAGTTACAAAACTCCACATGTTGATACTTTTCTGCTGAAAACCACACAATGGATTCCTATGGAAGGAAATACAAGTTACTGGTAAGTACGCTTAGAATTACTTTTCATGGTCAGTGCTGGGCTAAAAGATGCAGCACTGAGTTCTCTCCTGATAACAGGTGAGTAAATCGGAATTCGTAGTTCGGCTGATTTTAGAGAAATATTTGTAAGTTCCAAAACTCCACACTTAGAAACTTTTCTGCTGAAAACCACACAATGGATTCCTATGGAAGGAAATAAAAGTTACTGGTAAGTACGCTTCGAATTACTTTTCAGGGTCAGTGCTGGGCTAAAGGATGCAGCACTGGGTTCTCTCCTGATAAGAGGTGAGTTAATCGGAATTCGTAGTTTGGCTGATTTTAGAGGAATATTTGTAAGTTCCAAAACTCCACACTTAGATACTTTTCTGCTGAAAACCACACAATGGATTCCTATGGAAGGAAATACAAGTTACTGGTAAGTACACTTAGAATTACTTTTCATGGTCAGTGCTGGGCTAAAAGATGCAGCACTGGGTTGTCTCCTGATAACAGGTGAGTAAATAGGAATTCGTAGTTCGGCTGATTTTAGAGGAATATTTGTAAGTTTCAAAACTCCACACTTAGAAGAATTTCCAAGTGAAACCAGTCAATGTTAGCCTATGGATGGAAATTCAAGTTGCTGGTAAGAACGGTTAGAATTACTTTTCAGGATCAGTACTGGCCTTAAAGATTCAGCAGTGGGTTCTCCCCTGATAACAGGTGAGTAAATTGGAATTCGTAGTTCGGCTGATTTTAGAGGAATATTTGTAAGTTCTAAAACTCCACACTTAGAAACTTTTTTGCTGAAAACCACAGAATGGATTCCTATGGAAGGAAATACAAGTTACTGGTAAGTACGCTTAGAATTACTTTTCAGGGTCAGTACTGGGCTAAAAGATGTAGCACTGGGATCTCTCCTGATAACTGGTGAGTAAATCGGAATTCGTAGTTCGGCTGATTTTAGAGGAATATTTGTAAGTTCCAAAACTCCACACTTTGATACTTTTCAGCTGAAAACCACACAATGGATTCCTATGGAAGGAAATACAAGTTACTGGTAAGTACGCTTAGAATTAATTTTCAGGGTCAGTGGTGGGCTAAAAGATGCAGCACTGAGTTCTCTCCTGATAACAGGTGAGTAAATCGGAATTCCTAGTTCGGCTTATTTTAGAGGAATATTTGTAAGTTCCAAAACTCCACACTTAGGAAACTTTTCTGCTGAAAACCACACAATGGATTCCTATGGAAGGAAATACAAGTTACTGGTAAGTACGCTTCGAATTACTGTTCAGGGTCAGTGCTGGGCTAAAAGATGCATCACTGGGTTCTCTCCTGATAACAGGTGAGTAAATCGGAATTCGTAGTTCGGCTGATTTTAGAGGAATATATGTAAGTTCCAAAACTCCACACTTAGATACTTTTCTACTGAAAACCACACAGTGGATTCCTATGGAAGGAAATACAAGTTACTGGTAAATATGCTTAGAATTACTTTTCAGGGTCAGTGCTGGGCTAAAAGATGCAGCACTGGGTTGTCTCCTGATAACAGGTGTGTAAATCGGAATTCGTATTTCGGCTGATTTTAGAGGAATATTTGTAAGTTTCAAAACTCCACACTTAGAAGAATTTCCAAGTGAAACCAGTCAATGTTAGCCTATGGAAGGAAATTCAAGTTACTGGTAAGTACGGTTAGAATTACTTTTCAGGATCAGTACTGGACTTAAAGATTCAGCAGTGGGTTCTCCCCTGATAACAGGTGAGTAAATTGGAATTTGTAGTTCGGCTAATTTTAGAGGAATATTAGTAAGTTCCAAAACTCCACACTTAGAAGAATTTCCAAGTGAAACCAGTCAATGTTAGCCTATGGAAGGAAATTCAAGTTACTGGTAAGTACGGTTAGAATTACTTTTCAGGATCAGTACTGGCCTTAAAGATTCAGCACTGAGTTCTCTCCTGATAACAGGTGAGTAAATCGGAATTCGTAGTTCGGCTGATTTTAGAGGAATATTAGTAAGTTCCAAAACTCCACACTTAGATACTTTTCTGCAGAAAACCACTCCATGGATTCCTATGGAAGGAAATACAAGTTACTGGTAAGTACGCTTAGAATTACTTTTCAGGGTCAGTGCTGGGCTAAAAGATGCAGCACTGGGGTCTCTCCTGATAACAGGTGAGTAAATCGGAATTTGTAGTTTGGCTGATTTTAGAGGAATATTTGTAAGTTCCAAAACTACACACTTAGAAACTTTTCTGCTGAAAACCACACAATGGATTCCTATGGAAGGAAATACAAGTTACTGGTAAGTACGCTTAGAATTACTTTTCATGGTGAGTGCTGGGCTAAAAGATGCAGCACTGGGATCTCTCCTGATAATCAATCAATCAATGACATTTATAGAGCGCACTACATACCCGTAGGGTCTCAAGGCGCTGGGGGTGGGGGGGTGCCGCTACTGCTCGAACAGCCAGGTCTTCAGCTTCATCCTGAAGGAGAGGTGGTCTTGGGTCAGGCGCAGGTCGGTCGGGAGGGAGTTCCAGGTCTTGGCGGCCAGGTAGGAGAAGGATCTTCCTCCTGTAGTCGCTCTTCGGATGCGGGGGACGGCAGCGAGGGCGTGGTTGGCTGATCGGAGGTGGCGTTTGGGAGCGTAGAAGTTGATTCGGCTGTTGAGGTAGCTCGGGCCTTGGTCGTGTAGGGCTTTGTGTGCGTGGGTGAGGAGGCGGAACGTGATTCGTTTGTTGACGGGGAGCCAGTGAAGGTCTCTCAGATGTCCGGAGATGTGGCTGGTTCGTGGGATGTCGAGGATGAGTCTGGCTGAGGCGTTCTGGATCCGCTGGAATCTCTTCTGGAGCTTGGCGGTGGTACCGGCGTAGAGGGCGTTGCCGTAGTCCAGTCGGCTAGTGACGAGGGCCTGGGTGACGGTCTTCCTGGTCTCGGTGGGGATCCACCAGAAGAACTTCCGTAGCATACATAGGATGTTGAAGCGTGCCGAGGAGACGTTGTTGACTTGCCTGGTCATGGAGAGGGAGGAGTCCAAGATGAAGCCCAGGTTGCGTGCATGGTCTGTCGGTTTGGGTGCGGTGCCCAGGGCGGGAGGCCACCAGGAGTCGTCCCAGGCGGAGGGTGAAGAGCCCAGGATGAGGACCTCCGTCTTGTCCGAGTTCAGTTTCAGGCGGCTGGTCGTCATCCACTCAGCTACCTCTTTCATCCCTTCGTGCAGGTTAGCTCTGGCGGCGGCGGGGTCGTTGGTCAGGGAGAGGATCAGCTGGGTGTCGTCGGCGTAGGAGATTATGTTGAGGTTGTGTTGGCGTGCGATGGCCGCGAGGGGGCTCATGTAGACGTTGAAGAGGGTGGGGCTCAGTGAGGATCCTTGAGGGACGCCGCAGATGACTTCGGTGGCCTACAGGTGAATAAATCAGAATTCGTAGTTCGGCTGATTTTAGAGGAATATTTGTAAGTTACAAAACTCCACACGTTGATACTTTTCTGCTGAAAACCACACAATGGATTCCTATGGAAGGAAATACAAGTTACTGGTAAGTACGCTTAGAATTACTTTTCATGGTCAGAGCTGGGCTAAAAGATGCAGCACTGGGATCTCTCCTGATAACAGGTGAGTAAATCAGAATTCGTAGTTCGGCTGATTTTAGAGGAATATTTGTAAGTTACAAAACTCCACACGTTGATACTTTTCTGCTGAAAACCACATAATGGATTCCTATGGAAGGAAATACAAGTTACTGGTAAGTACGCTTAGAATTACTTTTCAGGGTCAGTTCTGGGCTAAAAGATTCAGCACTGTGTTCTCTCCTGATAACAGTTGAGTAAATTGGAATTCGTCGTTCGGCTGATTTTAGAGGAATATTTGTAAGTTCCAAAACACCACACTTAGAAACTTTTCTGCTGAAAACCACATAATGGATTCCTATGGAAGGAAATACAAGTTACTGGTAAGTATGCTTAGAATTACTTTTCAGGGTCAGTGCTGGGCTAAAAGATGCAGCACTGGGGTCTCTCCTGATAACAGGTGAGTAAATCGGAATTCGTAGTTCGGCTGATTTTAGAGGAATATTTGTAAGTTCCAAAACTCCACACTTAGATACTTTTCTGCTGAAAACCACACAATGGATTCCTATGGAAGGAAATACAAGTTATTGGTAAGTACGCTTCGAATTACTTTTCAGGGTCAGTGCTGGGCTAAAAGATGCAGCACTTGGTTGTCTCCTGATAACATGTGAGTAAATCGGAATTCGTAGTTCGGTGATTTTAGAGGAATATTTTAAAGTTCCAAAACTCCACACTTAGAAGAATTTCCAAGTGAAACCAGTCAATGTTAGCCTATGGCAGGAAATACAAGTTACTGGTAAGTATGCTTAGAATGACTTTTCAGGGTCAGTGCTGGGCTAAAAGATGCAGCACTGGGTTCTCTCCTGATAACAGGTGAGTAAATCGGAATTCGTAGTTCGGCTGATTTTAGAGGCATATTTGTAAGTTCCAAAACTCCACACTTAGAAACTTTTCTGCTGAAAACCACACAATGGATTCCTATGGAAGGAAATACAAGTTACTGGTAAGTACGCTTAGAATTACTTTTCATGGTCAGTGCTGGGCTAAAAGATGCAGCACTGGGATCTCTCCTGATAACAGGTGAGTAAATCAGAATTCGTAGTTCGGCTGATTTTAGAGGAATATTTGTAAGTTACAAAACTCCACACGTTGATACTTTTCTGCTGAAAACCACACAATGGATTCCTATGAAAGGAAATACAAGTTACTGGTAAGTACGCTTAGAATTACTTTTCATGGTCAGTGCTGTGCTAAAAGATGCAGCACTGGGATCTCTCCTGATAACAGGTGAGTAAATCAGAATTCGTAGTTCGGCTGATTTTAGAGGAATATTTGTAAGTTACAAAACTCCACACGTTGATACTTTTCTGCTGAAAACCACATAATGGATTCCTATGGAAGGAAATACAAGTTACTGGTAAGTACGCTTAGAATTACTTTTCATGGTCAGTGCTGGGCTAAAAGATGCAGCACTGGGATCTCTCCTGATAACAGGTGAGTAAATCAGAATTCGTAGTTCGGCTGATTTTAGAGGAATATTTGTAAGTTACAAAACTCCACACGTTGATACTTTTCTGCTGAAAACCACATAATGGATTCCTATGGAAGGAAATACAAGTTACTGGTAAGTACGCTTAGAATTACTTTTCAGGGTCAGTTCTGGGCTAAAAGATTCAGCACTGTGTTCTCTCCTGATAACAGTTGAGTAAATTGGAATTCGTCGTTCGGCTGATTTTAGAGGAATATTTGTAAGTTCCAAAACACCACACTTAGAAACTTTTCTGCTGAAAACCACATAATGGATTCCTATGGAAGGAAATACAAGTTACTGGTAAGTATGCTTAGAATTACTTTTCAGGGTCAGTGCTGGGCTAAAAGATGCAGCACTGGGGTCTCTCCTGATAACAGGTGAGTAAATCGGAATTCGTAGTTCGGCTGATTTTAGAGGAATATTTGTAAGTTCCAAAACTCCACACTTAGATACTTTTCTGCTGAAAACCACACAATGGATTCCTATGGAAGGAAATACAAGTTATTGGTAAGTACGCTTCGAATTACTTTTCAGGGTCAGTGCTGGGCTAAAAGATGCAGCACTTGGTTGTCTCCTGATAACATGTGAGTAAATCGGAATTCGTAGTTCGGTGATTTTAGAGGAATATTTTAAAGTTCCAAAACTCCACACTTAGAAGAATTTCCAAGTGAAACCAGTCAATGTTAGCCTATGGCAGGAAATACAAGTTACTGGTAAGTATGCTTAGAATGACTTTTCAGGGTCAGTGCTGGGCTAAAAGATGCAGCACTGGGTTCTCTCCTGATAACAGGTGAGTAAATCGGAATTCGTAGTTCGGCTGATTTTAGAGGCATATTTGTAAGTTCCAAAACTCCACACTTAGAAACTTTTCTGCTGAAAACCACACAATGGATTCCTATGGAAGGAAATACAAGTTACTGGTAAGTACGCTTAGAATTACTTTTCATGGTCAGTGCTGGGCTAAAAGATGCAGCACTGGGATCTCTCCTGATAACAGGTGAGTAAATCAGAATTCGTAGTTCGGCTGATTTTAGAGGAATATTTGTAAGTTACAAAACTCCACACGTTGATACTTTTCTGCTGAAAACCACACAATGGATTCCTATGAAAGGAAATACAAGTTACTGGTAAGTACGCTTAGAATTACTTTTCATGGTCAGTGCTGTGCTAAAAGATGCAGCACTGGGATCTCTCCTGATAACAGGTGAGTAAATCAGAATTCGTAGTTCGGCTGATTTTAGAGGAATATTTGTAAGTTACAAAACTCCACACGTTGATACTTTTCTGCTGAAAACCACATAATGGATTCCTATGGAAGGAAATACAAGTTACTGGTAAGTACGCTTAGAATTACTTTTCATGGTCAGTGCTGGGCTAAAAGATGCAGCACTGGGATCTCTCCTGATAACAGGTGAGTAAATCAGAATTCGTAGTTCGGCTGATTTTAGAGGAATATTTGTAAGTTACAAAACTCCACACGTTGATACTTTTCTGCTGAAAACCACATAATGGATTCCTATGGAAGGAAATACAAGTTACTGGTAAGTATGCTTAGAATTACTTTTCAGGGTCAGTTCTGGGCTAAAAGATGCAGCACTGTGTTCTCTCCTGATAACAGTTGAGTAAATTGGAATTTGTCGTTCGGCTGATTTTAGAGGAATATTTGTAAGTTCCAAAACACCACACTTAGAAACTTTTCTGCTGAAAACCACATAATGGATTCCTATGGAAGGAAATACAAGTTACTGGTAAGTATGCTTAGAATTACTTTTCAGGGTCAGTGCTGGGCTAAAAGATGCAGCACTGGGGTCTCTCCTGATAACAGGTGAGTAAATCGGAATTCGTAGTTCGGCTGATTTTAGAGGAATATTTGTAAGTTCCAAAACTCCACACTTAGATACTTTTCTGCTGAAAACCACACAATGGATTCCTATGGAAGGAAATACAAGTTACTGGTAAGTACGCTTCGAATTACTTTTCAGGGTCAGTGCTGGGCTAAAAGATGCAGCACTTGGTTGTCTCCTGATAACATGTGAGTAAATCGGAATTCGTAGTTTGGTGATTTTAGAGGAATATTTTAAAGTTCCAAAACTCCACACTTAGAAGAATTTCCAAGTGAAACCAGTCGATGTTAGCCTATGGCAGGAAATACAAGTTACTGGTAAGTATGCTTAGAATGACTTTTCAGGGTCAGTGCTGGGCTAAAAGATGCAGCACTGGGTTCTCTCCTGATAACAGGTGAGTAAATCGGAATTCGTAGTTCGGCTGATTTTAGAGGAATATTTGTAAGTTCCAAAACTCCACACTTAGAAACTTTTCTGCTGAAAACCACACAATGGATTCCTATGGAAGGAAATACAAGTTACTGGTAAGTACGCTTAGAATTACTTTTCATGTTCAGTGCTGGGCTAAAAGATGCAGCACTGGGATCTCTCCTGATAACAGGTGAGTAAATCAGAATTCGTAGTTCGGCTGATTTTAGAGGAATATTTGTAAGTTACAAAACTCCACACGTTGATACTTTTCTGCTGAAAACCACACAATGGATTCCTATGGAAGGAAATACAAGTTACTGGTAAGTACGCTTAGAATTACTTTTCATGGTCAGTGTTGGGCTAAAAGATGCAGCACTGGGATCTCTCCTGATAACAGGTGAGTAAATCAGAATTCGTAGTTCGGCTGATTTTAGAGGAATATTTGTAAGTTACAAAACTCCACACGTTGATACTTTTCTGCTGAAAACCACATAATGGATTCCTATGGAAGGAAATACAAGTTACTGGTAAGTATGCTTAGAATTACTTTTCAGGGTCAGTGCTGGGCTAAAAGATGCAGCACTGGGGTCTCTCCTGATAACAGGTGAGTAAATCGGAATTCGTAGTTCGGCTGATTTTAGAGGAATATTTGTAAGTTCCAAAACTCCACACTTAGATACTTTTCTGCTGAAACCACACAATGGATTCCTATGGAAGGAAATACAAGTTACTGGTAAGTATGCTTCAAATTACTTTTCAGGGTCAGTGCTGGGCTAAAAGATGCAGCACTTGGTTGTCTCCTGATAACATGTGAGTAAATCGGAATTCGTAGTTCGGTGATTTTAGAGGAATATTTTAAAGTTCCAAAACTCCACACTTAGAAGAATTTCCAAGTGAAACCAGTCAATGTTAGCCTATGGCAGGAAATACAAGTTACTGGTAAGTATGCTTAGAATGACTTTTCAGGGTCAGTGCTGGGCTAAAAGATGCAGCACTGGGATCTCTCCTGATAACAGGTGAGTAAATCGGAAGTCGTAGTTCGGCTGATTTTAGAGGAATATTTGTAAGTTCCAAAACTCCACACTTAGAAACTTTTCTGCTGAAAACCACACAATGGATTCCTGTGGAAGGAAATACAAGTTACTGGTAAGTACGCTTAGAATTACTTTTCATGGTCAGTGCTGGGCTAAAAGATGCTGCACTGGGATCTCTCCTGATAACAGGTGAGTAAATCAGAATTCGTAGTTCGGCTGATTTTAGAGGAATATTTGTAAGTTACAAAACTCCACACTTAGAAACTTTTCTGCTGAAAACCACACAATGGATTCCTATGGAAGGAAATACAAGTTACTGGTAAGTACGCTTCGAATTACTTTTCAGGGTCAGAGCTGGGCTAAAGGATGCAGCACTGGGTTCTCTCCTGATAACAGGTGAGTAAATCGGAATTCGTAGTTTGGCTGATTTTAGAGGAATATTTGTAAGTTCCAAAACTCCACACTTAGATACTTTTCTGCTGAAAACCACACAATGGATTCCTATGGAAGGAAATACAAGTTACTGGTAAGTACGCTTCAAATTACTTTTCAGGGTCAGTGCTGGGCTAAAAGATGCAGCACTTGGTTGTTTCCTGATAACAGGTGAGTAAATCGGAATTCGTAGTTCGGCTGATTTTAGAGGAATATTTGTAAGTTTCAAAACTCCACACTTAGAAGAATTTCCAAGTGAAACCAGTCAATGTTAGCCTATGGAAGGAAATTCAAGTTGCTGGTAAGAACGGTTAGAATTACTTTTCAGGATCAGTACTGGCCTTAAAGATTCAGCAGTGGGTTCTCCCCTGATAACAGGTGAGTAAATTGGAATTCGTAGTTCGGCTGATTTTAGAGGAATATTTGTAAGTTCCAAAACTCCACACTTAAAAACTTTTCTGCTGAAAACCACACAATGGATTCCTATGGAAGGAAATACAAGGTACTGGTAAGTACGCTTCGAATTACTGTTCACGGTCAGTGCTGGGCTAAAAGATGCAGCACTGGGTTGTCTCCTGATAACAGGTGTGTAAATCGGAATCCGTATTTTGGCTGATTTTAGAGGAATATTTGTAAGTTTCAAAACTACACACGTAGAAGAATTTCCAAGTGAAACCAGTCAATGTTAGCCTATGGAAGGAAATTCAAGTTACTGGTAAGAACGGTTAGAATTACTTTTCAGGATCAGTACTGGCCTTAAAGATTCAGCAGTGGGTTCTCCCCTGATAACAGGTGAGTAAATTGGAATTTGTAGTTCTGTTGATTATAGAGGAATATTAGTAAGTTCCAAAACTCCACACTTAGAAGAATTTCCAAGTGAAACCAGTCAATGTTAGCCTATGGAAGGAAATTCAAGTTACTGGTAAGTGCGGTTAGAATTACTTTTCAGGATCAGTACTGGCCTTAAAGATTCAGCACTGAGTTCTCTCCTGATAACAGGTGAGTAAATCGGAATTCGTAGTTCGGCTGATTTTAGAGGAATATTAGTAAGTTCCAAAACTCCACACTTAGAAACTTTTCTGCAGAAAACCACTCCATGGATTCCTATGTAAGGAAATACAAGTTACTGGTAAGAACGGTTAGAATTACTTTTCAGGATCAGTACTGGCCTTAAAGATTCAGCAGTGGGTTCTCCCCTGATAATAGGTGAGTAAATTGGAATTTGTAGTTCGGCTAATTTTAGAGGAATATTAGTAAGTTCCAAAACTCCACACTTAGAAGAATTTCCAAGTGAAACCAGTCAATGTTAGCCTATGGAAGGAAATTCAAGTTACTGGTAAGTACGGTTAGAATTACTTTTCAGGATCAGTACTGGCCTTAAAGATTCAGCACTGAGTTCTCTCCTGATAACAGGTGAGTAAATCGGAATTCGTAGTTCGGCTGATTTTAGAGGAATATTAGTAAGTTCCAAAACTCCACACTTAGAAACTTTTCTGCAGAAAACCACTCCATGGATTCCTATGGAAGGAAATACAAGTTACTGGTAAGTACGCTTAGAATTACCTTTCAGGGTCAGTGCTGGGCTAAAAGATGCAGCACTGGGTTCTCTCCTGATAACAGGAGAGTAAAATGGAATTCGTAGTTCGGCTGATTTTAGAGGAATAGTTGTAAGTTCCAAAACTCCACACTTAGAAACTTTTCTGCTGAAAACCACAGAATGGATTCCTATGGAAGGAAATACAAGTTACTGGTAAGTACGCTTATAATTACTTTTCAGGGTCAGTGCTGGGCTAAAAGATGCAGCACTGGGGTCTCTCCTGATAACAGGTGAGTAAATCGGAATTCGTAGTTTGGCTGATTTTAGAGGAATATTTGTAAGTTCCAAAACTCCACACTTAGAAACTTTTCTGCTGAAAACCACACAATGGATTCCTATGGAAGGAAATACAAGTTACTGGTAAGTATGCTTCGAATTACTTTTCAGGGTGAGTGCTGGGCTAAAAGATGCAGCACTGGGTTCTCTCCTGATAACAGGTGAGTAAATCGGAATTCGTAGTTTGGCTGATTTTAGAGGAATATTTGTAAGGTCCAAAACTCCACACTTAGAAACTTTTCTGCTGATAACCACACAATGGATTCCTATGGAAGGAAATACAAGTTACTGGCAAGTACGCTTAGAATTACTTTCCACGGTCATTGCTGGGCTAAAAGATGCAGCACTGAGTTCTCTCCTGATAACATGTGATTAAATCGGAATTCGTAGTTCGGTGATTTTAGAGGAATATTTTAAAGTTCCAAAACTCCACACTTAGAAGAATTTCCAAGTGAAACCAGTCAATGTTAGCCTATGGCAGGAAATACAAGTTACTGGTAAGTACGCTTAGAATTACTTTTCAGGGTCAGTGCTGGGCTAAATGATGCAGCACTGGGTTCTCTCCTGATAACAGGAGAGTAAATCGGAATTCGTAATTCGGCTGATTTTAGAGGAATATATATAAGTTCCAAAACTCCACACTTAAAAACTTTTCTGCTGAAAACCACACAATAGATTCCTATGGAAGGAAATACAAGTTACTGGTAAGTACGCTTCGAATTACTGTTCAGGGTCAGTGATGGGCTAAAAGATGCAGCACTGGGTTCTCTCCTGATAACAGGTGAGTAAATCGGAATTCGTAGTTCGGCTGATTTTAGAGGAATATATGTAAGTTCCAAAACTCCACACTTAGATACTTTTCTACTGAAAACCACACAGTGGATTCCTATGGAAGGAAATACAAGTTACTGGTAAGTATGCTTAGAATTACTTTTCAGGGTCAGTGCTGGGCTAAAAGATGCAGCACTGGGTTGTCTCCTGATAACAGGTGTGTAAATCGGAATTCGTATTTCGGCTGATTTTAGAGGAATATTTGTAAGTTTCAAAACTCCACACGTAGAAGAATTTCCAAGTGAAACCAGTCAATGTTAGCCTATAGAAGGAAATTCAAGTTACTGGTAAGAACGGTTAGAATTACTTTTCAGGATCAGTACTGGCCTTAAAGATTCAGCAGTGGGTTCTCCCATGATAACAGGTGAGTAAATTGTAATTTGTAGTTCGGCTAATTTTAGAGGAATATTAGTAAGTTCCAAAACTCCACACTTAGAAGAACTTCCAAGTGAAACCAGTCAATGTTAGCCTATGGAAGGAAATTCAAGTTACTGGTAAGTATGGTTAGAATTACTTTTCAGGATCAGTACTGGCCTTAAAGATTCAGCACTGAGTTCTCTCCTGATAACAGGTGAGTAAATCGGAATTCGTAGTTCGGCAGATTTTAGAGGAAAAAACTCCACACTTAGAAACTTTTCTGCTGAAAACCACAGAATGGATTCCTATGGAAGGAAATACAAGTTACTGGTAAGTACGCTTAGAATTACTTTTCAGGGTCAGTGCTGGGCTAAAAGATGCAGCACTGGGGTCTCTCCTGATAACAGGTGAGTAAATCGGAATTCGTAGTTTGGCTGATTTTAGAGGAATATTTATAATTCCAAAACTCCACACTTAGAAACTTTTCTGCTGAAAACCACACAATGGATTCCTATGGAAGGAAATACAAGTTACTGGTAAGTACACTTCGAATTACTTTTCAGGGTCAGTGCTGGGCTAAAGGATGCAGCACTGGGTTCTCTCCTGATAACAGGTGAGTAAATCGGAATTCGTAGTTTGGCTGATTTTAGAGGAATATTTGTAAGTTCCAAAACTCCATACTTAGATACTTTTCTGCTGAAAACCACACAATGGATTCCTATGGAAGGAAATACAAGTTACTGGTAAGTACACTTAGAATTACTTTTCAGGGTCAGTGCTGGGCTAAAAGATGCAGCACTGGGTTGTCTCCTGATGACAGGTGAGTAAATTGGAATTCGTAGTTCGGCTGATTTTAGAGGAATATTTGTAAGTTCCAAAACTCCACACTTAGAAGAATTTCCAAGTGAAACGGGTCAATGTTATCCTATGGAAGGAAATTCAAGTTACTGGTAAGTACGGTTAGAATTACTTTTCAGGATCAGTACTGGCCTTAAAGATTCAGCACTGAGGTCTCTCCTGATAACAGGTGAGTAAATCGGAATTCCTAGTTCGGCTTATTTTAGAGGAATATTTGTAAGTTCCAAAACTCCACACTTAAAAACTTTTCTGCTGAAAACCACACAATGGATTCCTATGGAAGGAAATACAAGTTACTGGTAAGTACGCTTAGAATTACTTTTCAGGGTCAGTACTGGGCTAAAAGATGTAGCACTGGGATCTCTCCTGATAACTGGTGAGTAAATTGGAATTTGTAGTTCGGCTGATTTTAGAGGAATATTAGTAAGTTCCAAAACTCCACACTTAGAAGAATTTCCAAGTGGAACCAGTCAATGTTAGCCTATGGAAGGAAATTCAAGTTACTGGTAAGTACGGTTAGAATTACTTTTCAGGATCAGTACTGGCCTTAAAGATTCAGCACTGAGTTCTCTCCTGATAACAGGTGAGTAAATTGGAATTCGTAGTTCGGCTGATTTTAGAGGAATATTAGTAAGTTCCAAAACTCCACACTTAGAAACTTTTCTGCTGAAAACCACAGAATGGATTCCTATGGAAGAAAATACAAGTTACTGGTAAGTACGCTTCGAATTACTTTTCAGGGTCAGTGCTGGGCTAAAAGATGCAGCACTGGGTTCTCTCCTGATAACAGGTGAGTAAATCGGAATTCGTAGTTTGGCTGATTTTAGAGGAATATTTGTAAGTTCCAAAACTCCACACTTAGAAACTTTTCTGCTGATAACCACACAATGGATTCCTATGGAAGGAAATACAAGTTACTGGCAAGTACGCTTAGAATAACTTTTCAGGGTCATTGCTGGGCTAAAAGATGCAGCACTGAGTTCTCTCCTGATAACATGTGATTAAATCGGAATTCGTAGTTAGGTGATTTTAGAGGAATAATTTAAAGTTCCAAAACTCCACACTTAGAAGAATTTCCAAGTGAAACCAGTTAATGTTAGCCTATGGCAGGAAATACAAGTTACTGGTAAGTACGCTTAGAATTACTTTTCAGGGTCAGTGCTGGGCTAAATGATGCAGCACTGGGTTCTCTCCTGATAACAGGAGAGTAAATCGGAATTCGTAATTCGGCTGATTTTAGAGGAATATATGTAAGTTCCAAAACTCCAAACTTAAAAACTTTTCTGCTGAAAACCACACAATGGATTCCTATGGAAGGAAATACAAGTTACTGGTAAGAACGGTTAGAATTACTTTTCAGGATCAGTACTGGCCTTAAAGATTCAGCAGTGGGTTCTCCCCTGATAACAGGTGAGTAAATTGGAATTTGTAGTTCGGCTAATTTTAGAGGAATATTAGTAAGTTCCAAAACTCCACACTTAGAAGAATTTCCAAGTGAAACCAGTCAATGTTAGCCTATGGAAGGAAATTCAAGTTACTGGTAAGTACGGTTAGAATTACTTTTCAGGATCAGTACTGGCCTTAAAGATTCAGCACTGAGTTCTCTCCTGATAACAGGTGAGTAAATCGGAATTCGTAGTTCGGCTGATTTTAGAGGAATATTAGTAAGTTCCAAAACTCCACACTTAGAAACTTTTCTGCAGAAAACCACTCCATGGATTCCTATGGAAGGAAATACAAGTTACTGGTAAGTACGCTTAGAATTACCTTTCAGGGTCAGTGCTG
This sequence comes from Triturus cristatus, assembly GCF_964204655.1. Classification (NCBI taxonomy): domain Eukaryota; kingdom Metazoa; phylum Chordata; class Amphibia; order Caudata; family Salamandridae; genus Triturus; species Triturus cristatus. Next base: position 376,801,902 of record NC_140579.1, on the reverse strand, counting down.
GGCTAAAAGATGCAGCACTGGGTTCTCTCCTGATAACAGGTGAGTAAAATGGAATTCGTAGTTCGGCTGATTTTAGAGGAATAGTTGTAAGTTCCAAAACTCCACACTTAGAAACTTTTCTGCTGAAAACCACACAATGGATTCCTATGGAAGGAAATACAAGTTACTGGTAAGTACGCTTAGAATTACTTTTCATGGTCAGTGCTGGGCTAAAAGATGCTGCACTGGGATCTCTCCTGATAACAGGTGAGTAAATCAGAATTCGTAGTTCGGCTGATTTTAGAGGAATATTTGTAAGTTACAAAACTCCACACTTAGAAACTTTTCTGCTGAAAACCACACAATGGATTCCTATGGAAGGAAATACAAGTTACTGGTAAGTACGCTTCGAATTACTTTTCAGGGTCAGAGCTGGGCTAAAGGATGCAGCACTGGGTTCTCTCCTGATAACAGGTGAGTAAATCGGAATTCGTAGTTTGGCTGATTTTAGAGGAATATTTGTAAGTTCCAAAACTCCACACTTAGATACTTTTCTGCTGAAAACCACACAATGGATTCCTATGGAAGAAAATACAAGTTACTGGTAAGTACGCTTCGAATTACTTTTCAGGGTCAGTGCTGGGCTAAAAGATGCAGCACTTGGTTGTTTCCTGATAACAGGTGAGTAAATCGGAATTCGTAGTTCGGCTGATTTTAGAGGAATATTTGTAAGTTTCAAAACTCCACACTTAGAAGAATTTCCAAGTGAAACCAGTCAATGTTAGCCTATGGAAGGAAATTCAAGTTGCTGGTAAGAACGGTTAGAATTACTTTTCAGGATCAGTACTGGCCTTAAAGATTCAGAAGTGGGTTCTCCCCTGATAACAGGTGAATAAATTGGAATTCGTAGTTCGGCTGATTTTAGAGGAATATTTGTAAGTTCCAAAACTCCACACTTAGAAACTTTTCTGCTGAAAACCACACAATGGATTCCTATGGAAGGAAATACAAGGTACTGGTAAGTACGCTTCGAATTACTGTTCACGGTCAGTGCTGGGCTAAAAGATGCAGCACTGGGTTGTCTCCTGATAACAGGTGTGTAAATCGGAATCCGTATTTTGGCTGATTTTAGAGGAATATTAGTAAGTTTCAAAACTACACACGTAGAAGAATTTCCAAGTAAAACCAGTCAATGTTAGCCTATGGAAGGAAATTCAAGTTACTGGTAAGAACGGTTAGAATTACTTTTCAGGATCAGTACTGGCCTTAAAGATTCAGCAGTGGGTTCTCCCCTGATAACAGGTGAGTAAATTGGAATTTGTAGTTCGGCTGATTATAGAGGAATATTAGTAAGTTCCAAAACTCCACACTTAGAAGAATTTCCAAGTGAAACCAGTCAATGTTAGCCTATGGAAGGAAATTCAAGTTACTGGTAAGTGCGGTTAGAATTACTTTTCAGGATCAGTACTGGCCTTAAAGATTCAGCACTGAGTTCTCTCCTCATAACAGGTGAGTAAATCGGAATTCGTAGTTCGGCTGATTTTAGAGGAATATTAGTAAGTTCCAAAACTCCACACTTAGAAACTTTTCTGCAGAAAACCACTCCATGGATTCCTATGTAAGGAAATACAAGTTACTGGTAAGAACGGTTAGAATTACTTTTCAGGATCAGTACTGGCCTTAAAGATTCAGCAGTGGGTTCTCCCCTGATAATAGGTGAGTAAATTGGAATTTGTAGTTCGGCTAATTTTAGAGGAATATTAGTAAGTTCCAAAACTCCACACTTAGAAGAATTTCCAAGTGAAACCAGTCAATGTTTGCCTATGGAAGGAAATTCAAGTTACTGGTAAGTACGGTTAGAATTACTTTTCAGGATCAGTACTGGCCTTAAAGATTCAGCACTGAGTTCTCTCCTGATAACAGGTGAGTAAATCGGAATTCGTAGTTCGGCTGATTTTAGAGGAATATTAGTAAGTTCCAAAACTCCACACTTAGAAACTTTTCTGCAGAAAACCACTCCATGGATTCCTATGGAAGGAAATACAAGTTACTGGTAAGTACGCTTAGTTACCTTTCAGGGTCAGTGCTGGGCTAAAAGATGCAGTACTGGGTTCTCTCCTGATAACAGGAGAGTAAAATGGAATTCGTAGTTCGGCTGATTTTAGAGGAATAGTTGTAAGTTCCAAAACTCCACACTTAGAAACTTTTCTGCTGAAAACCACAGAATGGATTCCTATGGAAGGAAATACAAGTTACTGGTAAGTACGCTTAGAATTACTTTTCAGGGTCAGTGCTGGGCTAAAAGATGCAGCACTGGGGTCTCTCCTGATAACAGGTGAGTAAATCGGAATTCGTAGTTTGGCTGATTTTAGAGGAATATTTGTAAGTTCCAAAACTCCACACTTAGAAACTTTTCTGCTGAAAACCACACAATGGATTCCTATGGAAGGAAATACAAGTTACTGGTAAGTATGCTTCGAATTACTTTTCAGGGTGAGTGCTGGGCTAAAAGATGCAGCACTGGGTTCTCTCCTGATAACAGGTGAGTAAATCGGAATTCGTAGTTTGGCTGATTTTAGAGGAATATTTGTAAGTTCCAAAACTCCACACTTAGAAACTTTTCTGCTGATAACCACACAATGGATTCCTATGGAAGGAAATACAAGTTACTGGCAAGTACGCTTAGAATTACTTTCCACGGTCATTGCTGGGCTAAAAGATGCAGCACTGAGTTCTCTCCTGATAACATGTGATTAAATCGGAATTCGTAGTTCGGTGATTTTAGAGGAATATTTTAAAGTTCCAAAACTCCACACTTAGAAGAATTTCCAAGTGAAACCAGTCAATGTTAGCCTATGGCAGGAAATACAAGTTACTGGTAAGTACGCTTAGAATTACTTTTCAGGGTCAGTGCTGGGCTAAATGATGCAGCACTGGGTTCTCTCCTGATAACAGGAGAGTAAATCGGAATTCGTAATTTGGCTGATTTTAGAGGAATATATGTAAGTTCCAAAACTCCACACTTAAAAACTTTTCTGCTGAAAACCACACAATAGATTCCTATGGAAGGAAATACAAGTTACTGGTAAGTACGCTTCGAATTACTGTTCAGGGTCAGTGATGGGCTAAAAGATGCAGCACTGGGTTCTCTCCTGATAACAGGTGAGTAAATCGGAATTCGTAGTTCGGCTGATTTTAGAGGAATATATGTAAGTTCCAAAACTCCACACTTAGATACTTTTCTACTGAAAACCACACAGTGGATTCCTATGGAAGGAAATACAAGTTACTGGTAAGTATGCTTAGAATTACTTTTCAGGGTCAGTGCTGGGCTAAAAGATGCAGCACTGGGTTGTCTCCTGATAACAGGTGTGTAAATCGGAATTCGTATTTCGGCTGATTTTAGAGGAATATTTGTAAGTTTCAAAAGTCCACACGTTGAAGAATTTCCAAGTGAAACCAGTCAATGTTAGCCTATGGAAGGAAATTCAAGTTACTGGTAAGAACGGTTAGAATTACTTTTCAGGATCAGAACTGGCCTTAAAGATTCAGCAGTGGGTTCTCCCATGATAACAGGTGAGTAAATTGTAATTTGTAGTTCGGCTAATTTTAGAGGAATATTAGTAAGTTCCAAAACTCCACACTTAGAAGAACTTCCAAGTGAAACCAGTCAATGTTAGCCTATGGAAGGAAATTCAAGTTACTGGTAAGTATGGTTAGAATTACTTTTCAGGATCAGTACTGGCCTTAAAGATTCAGCACTGAGTTCTCTCCTGATAACAGGTGAGTAAATCGGAATTCGTAGTTCGGCAGATTTTAGAGGAAAAAAACTCCACACTTAGAAACTTTTCTGCTGAAAACCACAGAATGGATTCCTATGGAAGGAAATACAAGTTACTGGTAAGTACGCTTAGAATTACTTTTCAGGGTCAGTGCTGGGCTAAAAGATGCAGCACTGGGGTCTCTCCTGATAACAGGTGAGTAAATCGGAATTCGTAGTTTGGCTGATTTTAGAGGAATATTTGTAATTCCAAAACTCCACACTTAGAAACTTTTCTGCTGAAAACCACACAATGGATTCCTATGGAAGGAAATACAAGTTACTGGTAAGTACACTTCGAATTACTTTTCAGGGTCAGTGCTGGGCTAAAGGATGCAGCACTGGGTTCTCTCCTGATAACAGGTGAGTAAATCGGAATTCGTAGTTTGGCTGATTTTAGAGGAATATTTGTAAGTTCCAAAACTCCATACTTAGATACTTTTCTGCTGAAAACCACACAATGGATTCCTATGGAAGGAAATACAAGTTACTGGTAAGTACACTTAGAATTACTTTTCAGGGTCAGTGCTGGGCTAAAAGATGCAGCACTGGGTTGTCTCCTGATGACAGGTGAGTAAATTGGAATTCGTAGTTCGGCTGATTTTAGAGGAATATTTGTAAGTTCCAAAACTCCACACTTAGAAGAATTTCCAAGTGAAACGGGTCAATGTTATCCTATGGAAGGAAATTCAAGTTACTGGTAAGTACGGTTAGAATTACTTTTCAGGATCAGTACTGGCCTTAAAGATTCAGCACTGAGGTCTCTCCTGATAACAGGTGAGTAAATCGGAATTCCTAGTTCGGCTTATTTTACAGGAATATTTGTAAGTTCCAAAACTCCACACTTAAAAACTTTTCTGCTGAAAACCACACAATGGATTCCTATGGAAGGAAATACAAGTTACTGGTAAGTACGCTTAGAATTACTTTTCAGGGTCAGTACTGGGCTAAAAGATGTAGCACTGGGATCTCTCCTGATAACTGGTGAGTAAATTGGAATTTGTAGTTTGGCTGATTTTAGAGGAATATTTGTAATTCCAAAACTCCACACTTAGAAACTTTTCTGCTGAAAACCACACAATGGATTCCTATGGAAGGAAATACAAGTTACTGGTAAGTACACTTCGAATTACTTTTCAGGGTCAGTGCTGGGCTAAAGGATGCAGCACTGGGTTCTCTCCTGATAACAGGTGAGTAAATTGGAATTCGTAGTTCAGCTGATTTTAGAGGAATATTAGTAAGTTCCAAAACTCCACACTTAGAAACTTTTCTGCTGAAAACCACAGAATGGATTCCTATGGAAGAAAATACAAGTTACTGGTAAGTACGCTTCGAATTACTTTTCAGGGTCAGTGCTGGGCTAAAAGATGCAGCACTGGGTTCTCTCCTGATAACAGGTGAGTAAATCGGAATTCGTAGTTTGGCTGATTTTAGAGGAATATTTGTAAGTTCCAAAACTCCACACTTAGAAACTTTTCTGCTGATAACCACACAATGGATTCCTATGGAAGGAAATACAAGTTACTGGCAAGTACGCTTAGAATAACTTTTCAGGGTCATTGCTGGGCTAAAAGATGCAGCACTGAGTTCTCTCCTGATAACATGTGATTAAATCGGAATTCGTAGTTAGGTGATTTTAGAGGAATATTTTAAAGTTCCAAAACTCCACACTTAGAAGAATTTCCAAGTGAAACCAGTTAATGTTAGCCTATGGCAGGAAATACAAGTTACTGGTAAGTACGCTTAGAATTACTTTTCAGGGTCAGTGCTGGGCTAAATGATGCAGCACTGGGTTCTCTCCTGATAACAGGAGAGTAAATCGGAATTCGTAATTCGGCTAATTTTAGAGGAATATATGTAAGTTCCAAAACTCCAAACTTAAAAACTTTTCTGCTGAAAACCACACAATGGATTCCTATGGAAGGAAATACAAGTTACTGGTAAGAACGGTTAGAATTACTTTTCAGGATCAGTACTGGCCTTAAAGATTCAGCAGTGGGTTCTCCCCTGATAACAGGTGAGTAAATTGGAATTTGTAGTTCGGCTAATTTTAGAGGAATATTAGTAAGTTCCAAAACTCCACACTTAGAAGAATTTCCAAGTGAAACCAGTCAATGTTAGCCTATGGAAGGAAATTCAAGTTACTGGTAAGTACGGTTAGAATTACTTTTCAGGATCAGTACTGGCCTTAAAGATTCAGCACTGAGTTCTCTCCTGATAACAGGTGAGTAAATCGGAATTCGTAGTTCGGCTGATTTTAGAGGAATATTAGTAAGTTCCAAAACTCCACACTTAGAAACTTTTCTGCAGAAAACCACTCCATGGATTCCTATGGAAGGAAATACAAGTTACTGGTAAGTACGCTTAGAATTACCTTTCAGGGTCAGTGCTGGGCTAAAAGATGCAGCACTGGGTTCTCTCCTGATAACAGGTGAGTAAAATGGAATTCGTAGTTCGGCTGATTTTAGAGGAATATTAGTAAGTTCCAAAACTCCACACTTAGAAACTTTTCTGCTGAAAACCACACAATGGATTCCTATGGAAGGAAATACAAGTTACTGGTAAGTACGCTTCGAATTACTTTTCAGGGTGAGTGCTGGGCTAAAAGATGCAGCACTGGGTTCTCTCCTGATAACAGGTGAGTAAATCGGAATTCGTAGTTTGGCTGATTTTAGAGGAATATTTGTAAGTTCCAAAACTCCACACTTAGAAACTTTTCTGCTGATAACCACACAATGGATTCCTATGGAAGGAAATACAAGTTACTGGCAAGTACGCTTAGAATTACTTTCCACGGTCATTGCTGGGCTAAAAGATGCAGCACTGAGTTCTCTCCTGATAACATGTGATTAAATCGGAATTCGTAGTTCGGTGATTTTAGAGGAATATTTTAAAGTTCCAAAACTCCACACTTAGAAGAATTTCCAAGTGAAACCAGTTAATGTTAGCCTATGGCAGGAAATACAAGTTACTGGTAAGTACGCTTAGAATTACTTTTCAGGGTCAGTGCTGGGCTAAATGATGCAGCACTGGGTTCTCTCCTGATAACAGGAGAGTAAATCGGAATTCGTAATTCGGCTGATTTTAGAGGAATATATGTAAGTTCCAAAACTCCAAACTTAAAAACTTTTCTGCTGAAAACCACATAATGGATTCCTATGGAAGGAAATACAAGTTACTGGTAAGAACGGTTAGAATTACTTTTCAGGATCAGTACTGGCCTTAAAGATTCAGCAGTGGGTTCTCCCCTGATAACAGGTGAGTAAATTGGAATTTGTAGTTCGGCTAATTTTAGAGGAATATTAGTAAGTTCCAAAACTCCACACTTAGAAGAATTTCCAAGTGAAACCAGTCAATGTTAGCCTATGGAAGGAAATTCAAGTTACTGGTAAGTACGGTTAGAATTACTTTTCAGGATCAGTACTGGCCTTAAAGATTCAGCACTGAGTTCTCTCCTGATAACAGGTGAGTAAATCGGAATTCGTAGTTCGGCTGATTTTAGAGGAATATTAGTAAGTTCCAAAACTCCACACTTAGAAACTTTTCTGCAGAAAACCACTCCATGGATTCCTATGGAAGGAAATACAAGTTACTGGTAAGTACGCTTAGAATTACCTTTCAGGGTCAGTGCTGGGCTAAAAGATGCAGCACTGGGTTCTCTCCTGATAACAGGTGAGTAAAATGGAATTCGTAGTTCGGCTGATTTTAGAGGAATAGTTGTAAGTTCCAAAACTCCACACTTAGAAACTTTTCTGCTGAAAACCACACAATGGATTCCTATGGAAGGAAATACAAGTTACTGGTAAGTACGCTTCGAATTACTTTTCAGGGTGAGTGCTGGGCTAAAAGATGCAGCACTGGGTTCTCTCCTGATAACAGGTGAGTAAATCGGAATTCGTAGTTTGGCTGATTTTAGAGGAATATATGTAAGTTCCAAAACTCCACACTTAAAAACTTTTCTGCTGAAAACCACACAATGGATTCCCATGGACGGAAATACAAGTTACTGGTAAGTACGCTTAGAATTACTTTTCAGGGTCAGTGCTGGGCTAAAAGATGCAGCACTGAGTTCTCTCCTGATGACATGTGAGTAAATTGGAATTCGTATTTTGGCTTATTTTAGAGGAATATTTGTAAGTACCAAAACTCCACACTTCGAAACTACTCTGCTGAAAACCACACAATGGATTCCTATGTAAGGAAATACACGTTACTGGTAAGTACGCGTAGAATTGTTTTTCAGGGTCAGAGCTGGGCTAAAAGATGTAGCACTGGTATCTCTCCTGATAACAGGTGAATAAATTGGAATTCGTAGTTCAGCTGATTTTAGAGGAATATTTGTAAGTTCCAAAACTCCACACTTTGATACTTTTCTGCTGAAAACCACACAATGGATCCCTATGGAAGGAAATACAAGTTACTGGTAAGTATGCTTAGAATTACTTTTCAGGGTCAGTGCTGGGCTAAAAGATGCAGCACTGGGGTCTCTCCTGATAATAGGTGAGTAAATCGGAATTCGTAGTTCGGCTGATTTTAGAGGAATATTTATAAGTTCCAAAACTCCACACTTAGATACTTTTCTGCTGAAAACCACACAATGGATTCCTATGGAAGAAAATACAAGTTACTGGTAAGTACGCTTCGAATTACTTTTCAGGGTCAGTGCTGGGCTAAAAGATGCAGCACTTGGTTGTCTCCTGATAACATGTGAGTAAATCGGAATTCGTAGTTCGGTGATTTTAGAGGAATATTTTAAAGTTCCAAAACTCCACACTTAGAAGAATTTCCAAGTGAAACCAGTCAATGTTAGCCTATGGCAGGAAATACAAGTTACTGGTAAGTATGCTTAGAATTACTTTTCAGGGTCAGTACTGGCCTTAAAGATTCAGCACTGAGGTCTCTCCTGATAACAGGTGAGTAAATCGGAATTCGTAGTTCGGCTGATTTTAGAGGAATATTTGTAAGTTCCAAAACTCCACACTTAGAAACTTTTCTGCTGAAAACCACACAATGGATTCCTATGGAAGGAAATACAAGTTACTGGTAAGTACGCTTAGAATTACTTTTCAGGGTCAGTACTGGGCTAAAAGATGTAGCACTGGGATCTCTCCTGATAACTGGTGAGTAAATTGGAATTTGTAGTTCGGCTGATTTTAGAGGAATATTAGTAAGTTCCAAAACTCCACACTTAGAAGAATTTCCAAGTGGAACCAGTCAATGTTAGCCTATGGAAGGAAATTCAAGTTACTGGTAAGTACGGTTAGAATTACTTTTCAGGATCAGTACTGGCCTTAAATATTCAGCACTGAGTTCTCTCCTGATAACAGGTGAGTAAATTGGAATTCGTAGTTCGGCTGATTTTAGAGGAATATTAGTAAGTTCCAAAACTCCACACTTAGAAACTTTTCTGCTGAAAACCACAGAATGGATTCCTATGGAAGGAAATACAAGTTACTGGTAAGTACGCTTAGAATTACTTTTCAGGGTCAGTGCTGGGCTAAAAGATGCAGCACTGGGGTCTCTCCTGATAACAGGTGAGTAAATCAGAATTCGTAGTTTGGCTGATTTTAGAGGAATATTTGTAAGTTCCAAAACTCCACACTTAGAAACTTTTCTGCTGAAAACCACACAATGGATTCTTATGGAAGAAAATACAAGTTACTGGGAAGTACGCTTCGAATTACTTTTCAGGGTCAGTGCTGGGCTAAAAGATGCAGCACTGGGTTCTCTCCTGATAACAGGTGAGTAAATCGGAATTCGTAGTTTGGCTGATTTTAGAGGAATATTTGTAAGTTCCAAAACTCCACACTTAGAAACTTTTCTGCTGATAACCACACAATGGATTCCTATGGAAGGAAATACAAGTTACTGGCAAGTACGCTTAGAATAACTTTTCAGGGTCATTGCTGGGCTAAAAGATGCAGCACTGAGTTCTCTCCTGATAACATGTGATTAAATCGGAATTCGTAGTTCGGTGATTTTAGAGGAATATTTTAAAGTTCCAAAACTCCACACTTAGAAGAATTTCCAAGTGAAACCAGTTAATGTTAGCCTATGGCAGGAAATACAAGTCACGGGTAAGTACGCTTAGAATTACTTTTCAGGGTCAGTGCTGGGCTAAATGATGCAGCACTGGGTTCTCTCCTGATAACAGGAGAGTAAATCGGAATTCGTAATTCGGCTGATTTTAGAGGAATATATGTAAGTTCCAAAACTCCAAACTTAAAAACTTTTCTGCTGAAAACCACATAATGGATTCCTATGGAAGGAAATACAAGTTACTGGTAAGAACGGTTAGAATTACTTTTCAGGATCAGTACTGGCCTTAAAGATTCAGCAGTGGGTTCTCCCCTGATAACAGGTGAGTAAATTGGAATTTGTAGTTCGGCTAATTTTAGAGGAATATTAGTAAGTTCCAAAACTCCACACTTAGAAGAATTTCCAAGTGAAACCAGTCAATGTTAGCCTATGGAAGGAAATTCAAGTTACTGGTAAGTACGGTTAGAATTACTTTTCAGGATCAGTACTGGCCTTAAAGATTCAGCACTGAGTTCTCTCCTGATAACAGGTGAGTAAATCGGAATTCGTAGTTCGGCTGATTTTAGAGGAATATTAGTAAGTTCCAAAACTCCACACTTAGAAACTTTTCTGCAGAAAACCACTCCATGGATTCCTATGGAAGGAAATACAAGTTACTGGTAAGTACGCTTAGAATTACCTTTCAGGGTCAGTGCTGGGCTAAAAGATGCAGCACTGGGTTCTCTCCTGATAACAGGTGAGTAAAATGGAATTCGTAGTTCGGCTGATTTTAGAGGAATAGTTGTAAGTTCCAAAACTCCACACTTAGAAACTTTTCTGCTGAAAACCACACAATAGATTCCTATGGAAGGAAATACAAGTTACTGGTAAGTACGCTTCGAATTACTTTTCAGGGTGAGTGCTGGGCTAAAAGATGCAGCACTGGGTTCTCTCCTGATAACAGGTGAGTAAATCGGAATTCGTAGTTTGGCTGATTTTAGAGGAATATATGTAAGTTCCAAAACTCCACACTTAAAAACTTTTCTGCTGAAAACCACACAATGGATTCCCATGGACGGAAATACAAGTTACTGGTAAGTACGCTTAGAATTACTTTTCAGGGTCAGTGCTGGGCTAAAAGATGCAGCACTGAGTTCTCTCCTGATGACATGTGAGTAAATTGGAATTCGTATTTTGGCTTATTTTAGAGGAATATTTGTAAGTACCAAAACTCCACACTTCGAAACTACTCTGCTGAAAACCACACAATGGATTCCTATGTAAGGAAATACACGTTACTGGTAAGTACGCGTAGAATTGTTTTTCAGGGTCAGAGCTGGGCTAAAAGATGTAGCACTGGTATCTCTCCTGATAACAGGTGAATAAATTGGAATTCGTAGTTCAGCTGATTTTAGAGGAATATTTGTAAGTTCCAAAACTCCACACTTTGATACTTTTCTGCTGAAAACCACACAATGGATCCCTAAGGAAGGAAATACAAGTTACTGGTAAGTATGCTTAGAATTACTTTTCAGGGTCAGTGCTGGGCTAAAAGATGCAGCACTGGGGTCTCTCATGATAATAGGTGAGTAAATCGGAATTCGTAGTTCGGCTGATTTTAGAGGAATATTTATAAGTTCCAAAACTCCACACGTAGAAGAATTTCCAAGTGAAACCAGTCAATGTTAGCCTATGGAAGGAAATTCAAGTTACTGGTAAGTATGGTTAGAATTACTTTTCAGGATCAGTACTGGCCTTAAAGATTCAGCACTGAGTTCTCTCCTGATAACAGGTGAGTAAATCGGAATTCTTAGTTCGGCAGATTTTAGAGGAATATTAGTAAGTTCCAAAACTCCACACTTAAAAACTTTTCTGCTGAAAACAACAGAATGGATTCCTATGGAATGAAATACAAGTTACTGGTAAGTATGCTTAGAATTACTTTTCAGGGTCAGTGCTGGGCTAAAAGATGCAGCACTGGGGTCTCTCCTGATAACAGGTGAGTAAATCGGAATTCGTAGTTTGGCTGATTTTAGAGGAATATTTGTAATTCCAAAACTCCACACTTAGAAACTTTTCTGCTGAAAACCACACAATGGATTCCTATGGAAGGAAATACAAGTTACTGCTAAGTACACTTCGAATTACTTTTCAGGGTCAGTGCTAGGCTAAAGGATGCAGCACTGGGTTCTCTCCTGATAACAGGTGAGTAAATCGGAATTCGTAGTTTGGCTGATTTTAGAGGAATATTTGTAAGTTCCAAAACTCCATACTTAGATACTTTTCTGCTGAAAACCACACAATGGATTCCTATGGAAGGAAATACAAGTTACTGGTAAGTACACTTAGAATTACTTTTCAGGGTCAGTGCTGGGCTAAAAGATGCAGCACTGGGTTGTCTCCTGATGACAGGTGAGTAAATTGGAATTCGTAGTTCGGCTGATTTTAGAGGAATATTTGTAAGTTCCAAAACTCCACACTTAGAAGAATTTCCAAGTGAAACCAGTCAATGTTATCCTATGGAAGGAAATTCAAGTTACTGGTAAGTACGGTTAGAATTACTTTTCAGGATCAGTACTGGCCTTAAAGATTCAGCACTGAGGTCTCTCCTGATAACAGGTGAGTAAATCGAAATTCGTAGTTCGGCTGATTTTAGAGGAATATTTTAAAGTTCCAAAACGCCACACTTGGAAGAATTTCCAAGTGAAACCAGTCAATGTTAGCCTATGGAAGGAAATACAAGTTACTGGTAAGTACGCTTAGAATGACTTTTCAGGGTCAGTGCTGGGCTAAAAGATGCAGCACTGGGTTCTCTCCTGATAACAGGTGAGTAAATCGGAATTCGTAGTTCGGATGATTTTAGAGGAATATTTGTAAGTTCCAAAACTCCACACTTAGAAACTTTTCTGCTGAAAACCACACAATGGATTCCTATGGAAGGAAATACAAGTTACTGGTAAGTACGCTTAGAATTACTTTTCAGGGTCAGTGCTGGGCTAAAAGATGCAGCACTGGGTTGTCTCCTGATGACAGGTGAGTAAATTGGAATTCGTAGTTCGGCTGATTTTAGAGGAATATTTGTAAGTTCCAAAACTCCACACTTAGAAGAATTTCCAAGTGAAACCAGTCAATGTTATCCTATTGAAGGAAATTCAAGTTACTGGTAAGTACGGTTAGAATTACTTTTCAGGATCAGTACTGGCCTTAAAGATTCAGCACTGAGGTCTCTCCTGATAACAGGTGAGTAAATCGAAATTCGTAGTTCGGCTGATTTTAGAGGAATATTTTAAAGTTTCAAAACGCCACACTTGGAAGAATTTCCAAGTGAAACCAGTCAATGTTAGCCTATGGAAGGAAATACAAGTTACTGGTAAGTACGCTTAGAATTACTTTTCATGGTCAGTGCTGGGCTAAAAGATGCAGCACTGGGATCTCTCCTGATAACAGGTGAGTAAATCAGAATTCGTAGTTCGGCTGATTTTAGAGGAATATTTGTAAGTTACAAAACTCCACACGTTGATACTTTTCTGCTGAAAACCACACAATGGATTCCTATGGAAGGCAATACAAGTTACTGGTAAGTACGCTTAGAATTAATTTTCAGGGTCAGTGCTGGGCTAAAAGATGCAGCACTGAGTTGTCTCCTGATGACATGTGAGTAAATCGGAATTCGTAGTTTGGCTTATTTTAGAGGAATATTTGTAAGTTCCAAAACTCCACACTTAGAAACTTTTCTGCTGAAAACCACACAATAGATTCCTATGGAAGGAAATACAAGTTACTGGTAAGTACGCTTCGAATTACTGTTCAGGGTCAGTGCTGGGCTAAAAGATGCAGCACTGGGTTCTCTCCTGATAACAGGTGAGTAAATCGGAATTCGTAGTTCGGCTGATTTTAGAGGAATATATGTAAGTTCCAAAACTCCACACTTAGATACTTTTCTACTGAAAACCACACAGTGGATTCCTATGGAAGGAAATACAAGTTACTGGTAAGTATGCTTAGAATTACTTTTCAGGGTCAGTGCTGGGCTAAAAGATGCAGCACTGGGTTGTCTCCTGATAACAGGTGTGTAAATCGGAATTCGTATTTCGGCTGATTTTAGAGGAATATTTGTAAGTTTCAAAACTCCACACGTAGAAGAATTTCCAAGTGAAACCAGTCAATGTTAGCCTATGGAAGGAAATTCAAGTTACTGGTAAGAACGGTTAGAATTACTTTTCAGGATCAGTACTGGCCTTAAAGATTCAGCACTGAGTTCTCTCCTGATAACAGGTGAGTAAATCGGAATTCTTAGTTCGGCAGATTTTAGAGGAATATTAGTAAGTTCCAAAACTCCACACTTAGAAACTTTTCTGCTGAAAACCACAGAATGGATTCCTATGGAAGGAAATACAAGTTACTGGTAAGTACGCTTAGAATTACTTTTCAGGGTCAGTGCTGGGCTAAAAGATGCAGCACTGGGGTCTCTCCTGATAACAGGTGAGTAAATCGGAATTCGTAGTTTGGCTGATTTTAGAGGAATATTTGTAATTCCAAAACTCCACACTTAGAAACTTTTCTGCTGAAAACCACACAATGGATTCCTATGGAAGGAAATACAAGTTACTGCTAAGTACACTTCGAATTACTTTTCAGGGTCAGTGCTAGGCTAAAGGATGCAGCACTGGGTTCTCTCCTGATAACAGGTGAGTAAATCGGAATTCGTAGTTTGGCTGATTTTAGAGGAATATTTGTAAGTTCCAAAACTCCATACTTAGATACTTTTCTGCTGAAAACCACACAATGGATTCCTATGGAAGGAAATACAAGTTACTGGTAAGTACACTTAGAATTACTTTTCAGGGTCAGTGCTGGGCTAAAAGATGCAGCACTGGGTTGTCTCCTGATGACAGGTGAGTAAATTGGAATTCGTAGTTCGGCTGATTTTAGAGGAATATTTTTAAGTTCCAAAACTCCACACTTAGAAGAATTTCCAAGTGAAACCAGTCAATGTTATCCTATGGAAGGAAATTCAAGTTACTGGTAAGTACGGTTAGAATTACTTTTCAGGATCAGTACTGGCCTTAAAGATTCAGCACTGAGGTCTCTCCTGATAACAGGTGAGTAAATCGAAATTCGTAGTTCGGCTGATTTTAGAGGAATATTTTAAAGTTCCAAAACGCCACACTTGGAAGAATTTCCAAGTGAAACCAGTCAATGTTAGCCTATGGAAGGAAATACAAGTTACTGGTAAGTACGCTTAGAATGACTTTTCAGGGTCAGTGCTGGGCTAAAAGATGCAGCACTGGGTTCTCTCCTGATAACAGGTGAGTAAATCGGAATTCGTAGTTCGGATGATTTTAGAGGAATATTTGTAAGTTCCAAAACTCCACACTTAGAAACTTTTCTGCTGAAAACCACACAATGGATTCCTATGGAAGGAAATACAAGTTACTGGTAAGTACGCTTAGAATTACTTTTCAGGGTCAGTGCTGGGCTAAAAGATGCAGCACTGGGTTGTCTCCTGATGACAGGTGAGTAAATTGGAATTCGTAGTTCGGCTGATTTTAGAGGAATATTTGTAAGTTCCAAAACTCCACACTTAGAAGAATTTCCAAGTGAAACCAGTCAATGTTATCCTATTGAAGGAAATTCAAGTTACTGGTAAGTACGGTTAGAATTACTTTTCAGGATCAGTACTGGCCTTAAAGATTCAGCACTAAGGTCTCTCCTGATAACAGGTGAGTAAATCGAAATTCGTAGTTCGGCTGATTTTAGAGGAATATTTTAAAGTTCCAAAACTCCACACTTGGAAGAATTTCCAAGTGAAACCAGTCAATGTTAGCCTATGGAAGGAAATACAAGTTACTGGTAAGTACGCTTAGAATTACTTTTCATGGTCAGTGCTGGGCTAAAAGATGCAGCACTGGGATCTCTCCTGATAACAGGTGAGTAAATCAGAATTCGTAGTTCGGCTGATTTTAGAGGAATATTTGTAAGTTACAAAACTCCACACGTTGATACTTTTCTGCTGAAAACCACACAATGGATTCCTATGGAAGGCAATACAAGTTACTGGTAAGTACGCTTAGAATTAATTTTCAGGGTCAGTGCTGGGCTAAAAGATGCAGCACTGAGTTGTCTCCTGATGACATGTGAGTAAATCGGAATTCGTAGTTTGGCTTATTTTAGAGGAATATTTGTAAGTTCCAAAACTCCACACTTAGAAACTTTTCTGCTGAAAACCACACAATAGATTCCTATGGAAGGAAATACAAGTTACTGGTAAGTACGCTTCGAATTACTGTTCAGGGTCAGTGCTGGGCTAAAAGATGCAGCACTGGGTTCTCTCCTGATAACAGGTGAGTAAATCGGAATTCGTAGTTCGGCTGATTTTAGAGGAATATATGTAAGTTCCAAAACTCCACACTTAGATACTTTTCTACTGAAAACCACACAGTGGATTCCTATGGAAGGAAATACAAGTCACTGGTAAGTATGCTTAGAATTACTTTTCAGGGTCAGTGCTGGGCTAAAAGATGCAGCACTGGGTTGTCTCCTGATAACAGGTGTGTAAATCGGAATTCGTATTTCGGCTGATTTTAGAGGAATATTTGTAAGTTTCAAAACTCCACACGTAGAAGAATTTCCAAGTGAAACCAGTCAATGTTAGCCTATGGAAGGAAATTCAAGTTACTGGTAAGAACGGTTAGAATTACTTTTCAGGATCAGTACTGGCCTTAAAGATTCAGCAGTGGGTTCTCCCATGATAACAGGTGAGTAAATTGTAATTTGTAGTTCGGCTAATTTTAGAGGAATATTAGTAAGTTCCAAAACTCCACACTTAGAAGAATTTCCAAGTGAAACCAGTCAATGTTAGCCTATGGAAGGAAATTCAAGTTACTGGTAAGTATGGTTAGAATTACTTTTCAGGATCAGTACTGGCCTTAAAGATTCAGCACTGAGTTCTCTCCTGATAACAGGTGAGTAAATCGGAATTCGTAGTTCGGCAGATTTTAGAGGAATATTAGTAAGTTCCAAAACTCCACACTTAGAAACTTTTCTGCTGAAAACCACAGAATGGATTCCTATGGAAGGAAATACAAGTTACTGGTAAGTACGCTTAGAATTACTTTTCAGGGTCAGTGCTGTGCTAAAAGATGCAGCACTGGGGTCTCTCCTGATAACAGGTGAGTAAATCGGAATTCGTAGTTTGGCTGATTTTAGAGGAATATTTGTAAGTTCCAAAACTCCACACTTAGAAACTTTTCTGCTGAAAACCACACAATGGATTCCTATGGAAGGAAATACAAGTTACTGGTAAGTACACTTTGAATTACTTTTCAGGGTCAGTGCTGGGCTAAAGGATGCAGCACTGGGTTCTCTCCTGATAACAGGTGAGTAAATCGGAATTCGTAGTTCGGCTGATTTTAGAGGAATATTTGTAAGTTCCAAAACTCCACACTTAGAAACTTTTCTGCTGAAAACCACACAATAGATTCCTATGGAAGGAAATACAAGTTACTGGTAAGTACGCTTCGAATTACTGTTCAGGGTCAGTGCTGGGCTAAAAGATGCAGCACTGGGTTCTCTCCTGATAACAGGTGAGTAAATCGGAATTCGTAGTTCGGCTGATTTTAGAGGAATATATGTAAGTTCCAAAACTCCACACTTAGATACTTTTCTACTGAAAACCACACAGTGGATTCCTATGGAAGGAAATACAAGTTACTGGTAAGTATGCTTAGAATTACTTTTCAGGGTCAGTGCTGGGCTAAAAGATGCAGCACTGGGTTGTCTCCTGATAACAGGTGTGTAAATCGGAATTCGTATTTCGGCTGATTTTAGAGGAATATTTGTAAGTTTCAAAACTCCACACGTAGAAGAATTTCCAAGTGAAACCAGTCAATGTTAGCCTATGGAAGGAAATTCAAGTTACTGGTAAGAACGGTTAGAATTACTTTTCAGGATCAGTACTGGCCTTAAAGATTCAGCAGTGGGTTCTCCCATGATAACAGGTGAGTAAATTGTAATTTGTAGTTCGGCTAATTTTAGAGGAATATTAGTAAGTTCCAAAACTCCACACTTAGAAGAATTTCCAAGTGAAACCAGTCAATGTTAGCCTATGGAAGGAAATTCAAGTTACTGGTAAGTATGGTTAGAATTACTTTTCAGGATCAGTACTGGCCTTAAAGATTCAGCACTGAGTTCTCTCCTGATAACAGGTGAGTAAATCGGAATTCGTAGTTCGGCAGATTTTAGAGGAATATTAGTAAGTTCCAAAACTCCACACTTAGAAACTTTTCTGCTGAAAACCACAGAATGGATTCCTATGGAAGGAAATACAAGTTACTGGTAAGTACGCTTAGAATTACTTTTCAGGGTCAGTGCTGGGCTAAAAGATGCAGCACTGGGGTCTCTCCTGATAACAGGTGAGTAAATCGGAATTCGTAGTTTGGCTGATTTTAGAGGAATATTTGTAAGTTCCAAAACTCCACACTTAGAAACTTTTCTGCTGAAAACCACACAATGGATTCCTATGGAAGGAAATACAAGTTACTGGTAAGTACACTTTGAATTACTTTTCAGGGTCAGTGCTGGGCTAAAGGATGCAGCACTGGGTTCTCTCCTGATAACAGGTGAGTAAATCGGAATTCGTAGTTTGGCTGATTTTAGAGGAATATTTGTAAGTTCCAAAACTCCATACTTAGATACTTTTCTGCTGAAAACCACACAATGGATTCCTATGGAAGGAAATACAAGTTACTGGTAAGTACACTTAGAATTACTTTTCAGGGTCAGTGCTGGGCTAAAAGATGCAGCACTGGGTTGTCTCCTGATGACAGGTGAGTAAATTGGAATTCGTAGTTCGGCTGATTTTAGAGGAATATTTGTAAGTTCCAAAACTCCTCACTTAGAAGAATTTCCAAGTGAAACCAGTCAATGTTATCCTATGGAAGGAAATTCAAGTTACTGGTAAGTACGGTTAGAATTACTTTTCAGGATCAGTACTGGCCTTAAAGATTCAGCACTGAGGTCTCTCCTGATAACAGGTGAGTAAATCGAAATTCGTAGTTCGGCTGATTTTAGAGGAATATTTTAAAGTTCCAAAACGCCACACTTGGAAGAATTTCCAAGTGAAACCAGTCAATGTTAGCCTATGGAAGGAAATACAAGTTACTGGTAAGTACGCTTAGAATGACTTTTCAGGGTCAGTGCTGGGCTAAAAGATGCAGCACTGGGTTCTCTCCTGATAACAGGTGAGTAAATCGGAATTCGTAGTTCGGATGATTTTAGAGGAATATTTGTAAGTTCCAAAACTCCACACTTGGAAACTTTTCTGCTGAAAACCACACAATGGATTCCTATGGAAGGAAATACAAGTTACTGGTAAGTACGCTTAGAATTACTTTTCAGGGTCAGTGCTGGGCTAAAAGATGCAGCACTGGGTTGTCTCCTGATGACAGGTGAGTAAATTGGAATTCGTAGTTCGGCTGATTTTAGAGGAATATTTTAAAGTTCCAAAACGCCACACTTGGAAGAATTTCCAAGTGAAACCAGTCAATGTTAGCCTATGGAAGGAAATACAAGTTACTGGTAAGTACGCTTAGAATGACTTTTCAGGGTCAGTGCTGGGCTAAAAGATGCAGCACTGGGTTATCTCATGATAACAGGTGAGTAAATCGGAATTCGTAGTTCGGATGATTTTAGAGGAATATTTGTAAGTTCCAAAACTCCACACTTAGAAACTTTTCTGCTGAAAACCACAAAATGGATTCCTATGGAAGGAAATACAAGTTACTGGTAAGTACGCTTAGAATTACTTTTCATGGTCAGTGCTGGGCTAAAAGATGCAGCACTGGGATCTCTCCTGATAACAGGTGAGTAAATCAGAATTCGTAGTTCGGCTGATTTTAGAGGAATATTTGTACGTTACAAAACTCCACACGTTGATACTTTTCTGCTGAAAACCACACAATGGATTCCTATGGAAGGCAATACAAGTTACTGGTAAGTATGCTTAGAATTAATTTTCAGGGTCAGTGCTGGGCTAAAAGATGCAGCACTGAGTTCTCTCCTGATAACATGTGATTAAATCGGAATTCGTAGTTCGGTGATTTTAGAGGAATATTTTAAAGTTCCAAAACTCCACACTTAGAAGAATTTCCAAGTGAAACCAGTAAATGTTAGCCTATGGCAGAAAATACAAGTTACTGGTAAGTACGCTTAGAATTACTTTTCAGGGTCAGTGCTGGGCTAAATGATGCAGCACTGGGTTGTCTCCTGATAACAGGTGATTAAATAGGAATTCGTAGTTCGGCTGATTTTAGAGGAATATTTGTAAGTTTCAAAACTCCACACTTAGAGGAATTTCCAAGTGAAACCAGTCAATGTTAGCCTATGGAAGGAAATTCAAGTTGCTGGTAAGAATGGTTAGAATTACTTTTCAGGATCAGTACTGGCCTTAAAGATTCAGCAGTGGGTTCTTCCCTGATAACAGGTGAGTAAATTGGAATTTGTAGTTCGGCTGATTTTAGAGGAATATTTGTAAGTTCCAAAACTCCACACTTAGAAACTTTTCTGCTGAAAACCACAGAATGGATTCCTATGGAAGGAAATACGAGGTACTGGTAAGTATGCTTAGAATTACTTTTCAGGGTCAGTACTGGGCTAAAAGATGTAGCACTGGGATCTCTCCTGATAACAGGTGAGTAAATCGGAATTCCTAGTTCGGCTTATTTTAGAGGAATATTTGTAAGTTCCAAAACTCCACACTTAGAAACTTTTCTGCTGAAAACCACACAATGGATTCCTATGGAAGGAAATACAAGTTACTGGTAAGTACGCTTCGAATTACTTTTCAGGGTCAGTGCTGGGCTAAAAGATGCAGCACTGGGTTCTCTCCTGATAACAGGTGAGTAAATCGGAATTCGTAGTTCAGCTGATTTTAGAGGAATATTTTAAAGTTCCAAAACTCCACACTTAGAAGAATTTACAAGGGAAACCAGTCAATGTTAGCCTATGGAAGGAAATAGAAGTTACTGATAAGTACGGTTAGAATTACTTTTCAAGATCAGTACTGGCCTTAAAGATTCAGCACTGAGGTCTCTCCTGATAACAGGTGAGTAAATCGGAATTCGTAGTTCGGCTGATTTTAGAGGAATATTTTAAAGTTCCAAATCTCCACACTTAGAAGAATTTTCAAGTGAAACCAGTCAATGTTAGCCTATGGAAGGAAATTCAAGTTACTGGCAAGTACGGTTAGAATTACTTTTCAGGATCAGTACTGGCCTTAAAGATTCAGCACTGGGTTCTCCCCTGATAACAGGTGAGTAAATCGGAATTCGTAGTTCGGCTGATTTTAGAGGAATATTTGTAAGTTCCAAAAAATCACACTTAGAAACTTTACTGCTGAAAACCTCAGAATGGATTCCTATGGAAGGAAACACAAGCTACTGGTAAGTACGCTTAGAATTACTTTTCAGGGTCAGTGCTGGGCTAAAAGATGCAGCACTGGGTTCTCTCCTGATAACAGGTGAGTAAATCAGAATTCGTAGTTTGGCTGATTTTAGAGGAATATTTGTAAGTTCCAAAACTCCACACTTAGATACTTTTCTGCTGAAAACCACACAATGGATTCCTATGGAAGGAAATACAAGTTACTGGTAAGTACGCTTCGAATTACTTTTCAGGGTCAGTGCTGGGCTAAAAGATGCAGCACTTGGTTGTCTCCTGATAACATGTGGGTAAATCGGAATTCGTAGTTCGGTGATTTTAGAGGAATGTTTTAAAGTTCCAAAACTCCACACTTAGAAGAATTTCCAAGTGAAACCAGTCAATGTTAGCCTATGGCAGGAAATACAAGTTACTGGTAAGTACGCTTAGAATGACTTTTCAGGGTCAGTGCTGGGCTAAAAGATGCAGCACTGGGTTCTCTCCTGATAACAGGTGAGTAAATCGGAATTCGTAGTTCGGCTGATGTTAGAGGAATATTTATAAGTTCCAAAACTCCACACTTAGAAACTTTTCTGCTGAAAACCACACAATGGATTCCTATGGAAGGAAATACAAGTTACTGGTAAGTACGCTTAGAATTACTTTTCATGGTCAGTGCTGGGCTAAAAGATGCAGCAATGGGATCTCTCCTGATAACAGGTGAGTAAATCAGAATTCGTAGTTCGGCTGATTTTAGAGGAATATTTGTAAGTTACAAAACTCCACACGTTGATACTTTTCTGCTGAAAACCACACAATGGATTCCTATGGAAGGCAATACAAGTTACTGGTAAGTACGCTTAGAATTAATTTTCAGGGTCAGTGCTGGGCTAAAAGATGCAGCACTGAGTTCTCTCCTGATAACAGGTAAGTAAATCGGAGTTCGTAGTTCGGCTGATTTTAGAGGAATATTTTAAAGTTCCAAAACGCCACACTTAGAAACTTTTCTGCTGAAAACCACACAATGGATTCCTATGGAAGGAAATACAAGTTACTGGTAAGTACACTTTGAATTACTTTTCAGGGTCAGTGCTGGGCTAAAGGATGCAGCACTGGGTTCTCTCCTGATAACAGGTGAGTAAATCGGAATTCGTAGTTTGGCTGATTTTAGAGGAATATTTTAAAGTTACAAAACTCCACACGTTGATACTTTTCTGCTGAAAACCACACAATGGATTCCTATGGAAGGCAATACAAGTTACTGGTAAGTATGCTTAGAATTAATTTTCAGGGTCAGTGCTGGGCTAAAAGATGCAGCACTGAGTTCTCTCCAGATAACATGTGATTAAATCGGAATTCGTAGTTCGGTGATTTTAGAGGAATATTTTAAAGTTCCAAAACTCCATACTTAGATACTTTTCTGCTGAAAACCACACAATGGATTCCTATGGAAGGAAATACAAGTTACTGGTAAGTACACTTAGAATTACTTTTCAGGGTCAGTGCTGGGCTAAAAGATGCAGCACTGGGTTGTCTCCTGATGACAGGTGAGTAAATTGGAATTCGTAGTTCGGCTGATTTTAGAGGAATATTTGTAAGTTCCAAAACTCCACACTTAGAAGAATTTCCAAGTGAAACCAGTCAATGTTATCCTATGGAAGGAAATTCAAGTTACTGGTAAGTACGGTTAGAATTACTTTTCAGGATCAGTACTGGCCTTAAAGATTCAGCACTGAGGTCTCTCCTGATAACAGGTGAGTAAATCGAAATTCGTAGTTCGGCTGATTTTAGAGGAATATTTTAAAGTTCCAAAACGCCACACTTGGAAGAATTTCCAAGTGAAACCAGTCAATGTTAGCCTATGGAAGGAAATACAAGTTACTGGTAAGTACGCTTAGAATGACTTTTCAGGGTCAGTGCTGGGCTAAAAGATGCAGCACTGGGTTCTCTCCTGATAACAGGTGAGTAAATCGGAATTCGTAGTTCGGATGATTTTAGAGGAATATTTGTAAGTTCCAAAACTCCACACTTGGAAACTTTTCTGCTGAAAACCACACAATGGATTCCTATGGAAGGAAATACAAGTTACTGGTAAGTACGCTTAGAATTACTTTTCAGGGTCAGTGCTGGGCTAAAAGATGCAGCACTGGGTTGTCTCCTGATGACAGGTGAGTAAATTGGAATTCGTAGTTCGGCTGATTTTAGAGGAATATTTTAAAGTTCCAAAACGCCACACTTGGAAGAATTTCCAAGTGAAACCAGTCAATGTTAGTCTATGGAAGGAAATACAAGTTACTGGTAAGTACGCTTAGAATGACTTTTCAGGGTCAGTGCTGGGCTAAAAGATGCAGCACTGGGTTATCTCATGATAACAGGTGAGTAAATCGGAATTCGTAGTTCGGATGATTTTAGAGGAATATTTGTAAGTTCCAAAACTCCACACTTAGAAACTTTTCTGCTGAAAACCACAAAATGGATTCCTATGGAAGGAAATACAAGTTACTGGTAAGTACGCTTAGAATTACTTTTCATGGTCAGTGCTGGGCTAAAAGATGCAGCACTGGGATCTCTCCTGATAACAGGTGAGTAAATCAGAATTCGTAGTTCGGCTGATTTTAGAGGAATATTTGTAAGTTACAAAACTCCACACGTTGATACTTTTCTGCTGAAAACCACACAATGGATTCCTATGGAAGGCAATACAAGTTACTGGTAAGTATGCTTAGAATTAATTTTCAGGGTCAGTGCTGGGCTAAAAGATGCAGCACTGAGTTCTCTCCTGATAACATGTGATTAAATCGGAATTCGTAGTTCGGTGATTTTAGAGGAATATTTTAAAGTTCCAAAACTCCACACTTAGAAGAATTTCCAAGTGAAACCAGTAAATGTTAGCCTATGGCAGAAAATACAAGTTACTGGTAAGTATGCTTAGAATTACTTTTCAGGGTCAGTGCTGGGCTAAATGATGCAGCACTGGGTTGTCTCCTGATAACAGGTGATTAAATAGGAATTCGTAGTTCGGCTGATTTTAGAGGAATATTTGTAAGTTTCAAAACTCCACACTTAGAGGAATTTCCAAGTGAAACCAGTCAATGTTAGCCTATGGAAGGAAATTCAAGTTGCTGGTAAGAATGGTTAGAATTACTTTTCAGGATCAGTACTGGCCTTAAAGATTCAGCAGTGGGTTCTTCCCTGATAACAGGTGAGTAAATTGGAATTTGTAGTTCGGCTGATTTTAGAGGAATATTTGTAAGTTCCAAAACTCCACACTTAGAAACTTTTCTGCTGAAAACCACAGAATGGATTCCTATGGAAGGAAATACGAGTTACTGGTAAGTATGCTTAGAATTACTTTTCAGGGTCAGTACTGGGCTAAAAGATGTAGCACTGGGATCTCTCCTGATAACAGGTGAGTAAATCGGAATTCCTAGTTCGGCTTATTTTAGAGGAATATTTGTAAGTTCCAAAACTCCACACTTAGAAACTTTTCTGCTGAAAACCACACAATGGATTCCTATGGAAGGAAATACAAGTTACTGGTAAGTACGCTTCGAATTACTTTTCAGGGTCAGTGCTGGGCTAAAAGATGCAGCACTGGGTTCTCTCCTGATAACAGGTGAGTAAATCGGAATTCGTAGTTCAGCTGATTTTAGAGGAATATTTTAAAGTTCCAAAACTCCACACTTAGAAGAATTTACAAGGGAAACCAGTCAATGTTAGCCTATGGAAGGAAATAGAAGTTACTGATAAGTACGGTTAGAATTACTTTTCAAGATCAGTACTGGCCTTAAAGATTCAGCACTGAGGTCTCTCCTGATAACAGGTGAGTAAATCGGAATTCGTAGTTCGGCTGATTTTAGAGGAATATTTTAAAGTTCCAAATCTCCACACTTAGAAGAATTTTCAAGTGAAACCAGTCAATGTTAGCCTATGGAAGGAAATTCAAGTTACTGGCAAGTACGGTTAGAATTACTTTTCAGGATCAGAACTGGCCTTAAAGATTCAGCACTGGGTTCTCTCCTGATAACAGGTGAGTAAATCGGAATTCGTATTTCGGCTGATTTTAGAGGAATATTTGTAAGTTCCAAAAAATCACACTTAGAAACTTTACTGCTGAAAACCTCAGAATGGATTCCTATGGAAGGAAACACAAGCTACTGGTAAGTACGCTTAGAATTACTTTTCAGGGTCAGTGCTGGGCTAAAAGATGCAGCACTGGGTTCTCTCCTGATAACAGGTGAGTAAATCAGAATTCGTAGTTTGGCTGATTTTAGAGGAATATTTGTAAGTTCCAAAACTCCACACTTAGATACTTTTCTGCTGAAAACCACACAATGGATTCCTATGGAAGGAAATACAAGTTACTGGTAAGTACGCTTCGAATTACTTTTCAGGGTCAGTGCTGGGCTAAAAGATGCAGCACTTGGTTGTCTCCTGATAACATGTGGGTAAATCGGAATTCGTAGTTCGGTGATTTTAGAGGAATGTTTTAAAGTTCCAAAACTCCACACTTAGAAGAATTTCCAAGTGAAACCAGTCAATGTTAGCCTATGGCAGGAAATACAAGTTACTGGTAAGTACGCTTAGAATGACTTTTCAGGGTCAGTGCTGGGCTAAAAGATGCAGCACTGGGTTCTCTCCTGATAACAGGTGAGTAAATCGGAATTCGTAGTTCGGCTGATGTTAGAGGAATATTTATAAGTTCCAAAACTCCACACTTAGAAACTTTTCTGCTGAAAACCACACAAAGGATTCCTATGGAAGGAAATACAAGTTACTGGTAAGTACGCTTAGAATTACTTTTCATGGTCAGTGCTGGGCTAAAAGATGCAGCACTGGGATCTCTCCTGATAACAGGTGAGTAAATCAGAATTCGTAGTTCGGCTGATTTTAGAGGAATATTTGTAAGTTACAAAACTCCACACGTTGATACTTTTCTGCTGAAAACCACACAATGGATTCCTATGGAAGGCAATACAAGTTACTGGTAAGTACGCTTAGAATTAATTTTCAGGGTCAGTGCTGGGCTAAAAGATGCAGCACTGAGTTCTCTCCTGATAACAGGTAAGTAAATTGGAGTTCGTAGTTCGGCTGATTTTAGAGGAATATTTTAAAGTTCCAAAACGCCACACTTAGAAACTTTTCTGCTGAAAACCACACAATGGATTCCTATGGAAGGAAATACAAGTTACTGGTAAGTACACTTTGAATTACTTTTCAGGGTCAGTGCTGGGCTAAAGGATGCAGCACTGGGTTCTCTCCTGATAACAGGTGAGTAAATCGGAATTCGTAGTTTGGCTGATTTTAGAGGAATATTTGTAAGTTCCAAAACTCCATACTTAGATACTTTTCTGCTGAAAACCACACAATGGATTCCTATGGAAGGAAATACAAGTTACTGGTAAGTACACTTAGAATTACTTTTCAGGGTCAGTGCTGGGCTAAAAGATGCAGCACTGGGTTGTCTCCTGATGACAGGTGAGTAAATTGGAATTCGTAGTTCGGCTGATTTTAGAGGAATATTTGTAAGTTCCAAAACTCCACACTTAGAAGAATTTCCAAGTGAAACCAGTCAATGTTATCCTATGGAAGGAAATTCAAGTTACTGGTAAGTACGGTTAGAATTACTTTTCAGGATCAGTACTGGCCTTAAAGATTCAGCACTGAGGTCTCTCCTGATAACAGGTGAGTAAATCGAAATTCGTAGTTCGGCTGATTTTAGAGGAATATTTTAAAGTTCCAAAACGCCACACTTGGAAGAATTTCCAAGTGAAACCAGTCAATGTTAGCCTATGGAAGGAAATTCAAGTTACTGGTAAGTACGGTTAGAATTACTTTTCAGGATCAGTACTGGCCTTAAAGATTCAGCACTGAGGTCTCTCCTGATAACAGGTGAGTAAATCGGAATTCGTAGTTCGGATGATTTTAGAGGAATATTTGTAAGTTCCAAAACTCCACACTTGGAAACTTTTCTGCTGAAAACCACACAATGGATTCCTATGGAAGGAAATACAAGTTACTGGTAAGTACGCTTAGAATTACTTTTCAGGGTCAGTGCTGGGCTAAAAGATGCAGCACTGGGTTGTCTCCTGATGACAGGTGAGTAAATTGGAATTCGTAGTTCGGCTGATTTTAGAGGAATATTTTAAAGTTCCAAAACGCCACACTTGGAAGAATTTCCAAGTGAAACCAGTCAGTGTTAGCCTATGGAAGGAAATACAAGTTACTGGTAAGTACGCTTAGAATGACTTTTCAGGGTCAGTGCTGGGCTAAAAGATGCAGCACTGGGTTATCTCATGATAACAGGTGAGTAAATCGGAATTCGTAGTTCGGATGATTTTAGAGGAATATTTGTAAGTTCCAAAACTCCACACTTAGAAACTTTTCTGCTGAAAACCACAAAATGGATTCCTATGGAAGGAAATACAAGTTACTGGTAAGTACGCTTAGAATTACTTTTCATGGTCAGTGCTGGGCTAAAAGATGCAGCACTGGGATCTCTCCTGATAACAGGTGAGTAAATCAGAATTCGTAGTTCGGCTGATTTTAGAGGAATATTTGTAAGTTACAAAACTCCACACGTTGATACTTTTCTGCTGAAAACCACACAATGGATTCCTATGGAAGGCAATACAAGTTACTGGTAAGTATGCTTAGAATAAATTTTCAGGGTCAGTGCTGGGCTAAAAGATGCAGCACTGAGTTCTCTCCTGATAACATGTGATTAAATCGGAATTCGTAGTTCGGTGATTTTAGAGGAATATTTTAAAGTTCCAAAACTCCACACTTAGAAGAATTTCCAAGTGAAACCAGTAAATGTTAGCCTATGGCAGAAAATACAAGTTACTGGTAAGTACGCTTAGAATTACTTTTCAGGGTCAGTGCTGGGCTAAATGATGCAGCACTGGGTTGTGTCCTGATAACAGGTGATTAAATAGGAATTCGTAGTTCGGCTGATTTTAGAGGAATATTTGTAAGTTCCAAAACGCCACACTTAGAAACTTTTCTGCTGAAAACCACACAATGGATTCCTATGGAAGGAAATACAAGTTACCGGTAAGTACACTTTGAATTACTTTTCAGGGTCAGTGCTGGGCTAAAGGATGCAGCACTGGGTTCTCTCCTGATAACAGGTGAGTAAATCGGAATTCGTAGTTTGGCTGATTTTAGAGGAATATTTGTAAGTTCCAAAACTCCATACTTAGATACTTTTCTGCTGAAAACCACACAATGGATTCCTATGGAAGGAAATACAAGTTACTGGTAAGTACACTTAGAATTACTTTTCAGGGTCAGTGCTGGGCTAAAAGATGCAGCACTGGGTTGTCTCCTGATGACAGGTGAGTAAATTGGAATTCGTAGTTCGGCTGATTTTAGAGGAATATTTGTAAGTTCCAAAACTCCACACTTAGAAGAATTTCCAAGTGAAACCAGTCAATGTTATCCTATGGAAGGAAATTCAAGTTACTGGTAAGTACGGTTAGAATTACTTTTCAGGATCAGTACTGGCCTTAAAGATTCAGCACTGAGGTCTCTCCTGATAACAGGTGAGTAAATCGAAATTCGTAGTTCGGCTGATTTTAGAGGAATATTTTAAAGTTCCAAAACGCCACACTTGGAAGAATTTCCAAGTGAAACCAGTCAATGTTAGCCTATGGAAGGAAATTCAAGTTACTGGTAAGTACGGTTAGAATTACTTTTCAGGATCAGTACTGGCCTTAAAGATTCAGCACTGAGGTCTCTCCTGATAACAGGTGAGTAAATCGGAATTCGTAGTTCGGATGATTTTAGAGGAATATTTGTAAGTTCCAAAACTCCACACTTGGAAACTTTTCTGCTGAAAACCACACAATGGATTCCTATGGAAGGAAATACAAGTTACTGGTAAGTACGCTTAGAATTACTTTTCAGGGTCAGTGCTGGGCTAAAAGATGCAGCACTGGGTTGTCTCCTGATGACAGGTGAGTAAATTGGAATTCGTAGTTCGGCTGATTTTAGAGGAATATTTTAAAGTTCCAAAACGCCACACTTGGAAGAATTTCCAAGTGAAACCAGTCAGTGTTAGCCTATGGAAGGAAATACAAGTTACTGGTAAGTACGCTTAGAATGACTTTTCAGGGTCAGTGCTGGGCTAAAAGATGCAGCACTGGGTTATCTCATGATAACAGGTGAGTAAATCAGAATTCGTAGTTCGGATGATTTTAGAGGAATATTTGTAAGTTCCAAAACTCCACACTTAGAAACTTTTCTGCTGAAAACCACAAAATGGATTCCTATGGAAGGAAATACAAGTTACTGGTAAGTATGCTTAGAATAAATTTTCAGGGTCAGTGCTGGGCTAAAAGATGCAGCACTGAGTTCTCTCCTGATAACATGTGATTAAATCGGAATTCGTAGTTCGGTGATTTTAGAGGAATATTTTAAAGTTCCAAAACTCCACACTTAGAAGAATTTCCAAGTGAAACCAGTAAATGTTAGCCTATGGCAGAAAATACAAGTTACTGGTAAGTACGCTTAGAATTACTTTTCAGGGTCAGTGCTGGGCTAAATGATGCAGCACTGGGTTGTCTCCTGATAACAGGTGATTAAATAGGAATTCGTAGTTCGGCTGATTTTAGAGGAATATTTGTAAGTTTCAAAACTCCACACTTAGAGGAATTTCCAAGTGAAACCAGTCAATGTTAGCCTATGGGAGGAAATTCAAGTTGCTGGTAAGAATGGTTAGAATTACTTTTCAGGATCAGTACTGGCCTTAAAGATTCAGCAGTGGGTTCTTCCCTGATAACAGGTGAGTAAATTGGAATTTGTAGTTCGGCTGATTTTAGAGGAATATTTGTAAGTTCCAAAACTCCACACTTAGAAACTTTTCTGCTGAAAACCACAGAATGGATTCCTATGGAAGGAAATACGAGTTACTGGTAAGTATGCTTAGAATTACTTTTCAGGGTCAGTACTGGGCTAAAAGATGTAGCACTGGGATCTCTCCTGATAACAGGTGAGTAAATCGGAATTCCTAGTTCGGCTTATTTTAGAGGAATATTTGTAAGTTCCAAAACTCCACACTTAGAAACTTTTCTGCTGAAAACCACACAATGGATTCCTATGGAAGGAAATACAAGTTACTGGTAAGTACGCTTCGAATTACTTTTCAGGGTCAGTGCTGGGCTAAAAGATGCAGCACTGGGTTCTCTCCTGATAACAGGTGAGTAAATCGGAATTCGTAGTTCAGCTGATTTTAGAGGAATATTTTAAAGTTCCAAAACTCCACACTTAGAAGAATTTACAAGGGAAACCAGTCAATGTTAGCCTATGGAAGGAAATAGAAGTTACTGATAAGTACGGTTAGAATTACTTTTCAAGATCAGTACTGGCCTTAAAGATTCAGCACTGAGGTCTCTCCTGATAACAGGTGAGTAAATCGGAATTCGTAGTTCGGCTGATTTTAGAGGAATATTTTAAAGTTCCAAATCTCCACACTTAGAAGAATTTTCAAGTGAAACCAGTCAATGTTAGCCTATGGAAGGAAATTCAAGTTACTGGCAAGTACGGTTAGAATTACTTTTCAGGATCAGTACTGGCCTTAAAGATTCAGCACTGGGTTCTCCCCTGATAACAGGTGAGTAAATCGGAATTCGTAGTTCGGCTGATTTTAGAGGAATATTTGTAAGTTCCAAAACTCCACACTTAGAAACTTTTCTGCTGAAAACCACACAATGGATTCCTATGGAAGGAAATACAAGTTACTGGTAAGTACGCTTAGAATTACTTTTCAGGGTCAGTGCTGGGCTAAAAGATGCAGCACTGGGTTGTCTCCTGATGACAGGTGAGTAAATTGGAATTCGTAGTTCGGCTGATTTTAGAGGAATATTTTAAAGTTCCAAAACGCCACACTTGGAAGAATTTCCAAGTGAAACCAGTCAGTGTTAGCCTATGGAAGGAAATACAAGTTACTGGTAAGTACGCTTAGAATGACTTTTCAGGGTCAGTGCTGGGCTAAAAGATGCAGCACTGGGTTATCTCATGATAACAGGTGAGTAAATCGGAATTCGTAGTTCGGATGATTTTAGAGGAATATTTGTAAGTTCCAAAACTCCACACTTAGAAACTTTTCTGCTGAAAACCACAAAATGGATTCCTATGGAAGGAAATACAAGTTACTGGTAAGTACGCTTAGAATTACTTTTCATGGTCAGTGCTGGGCTAAAAGATGCAGCACTGGGATCTCTCCTGATAACAGGTGAGTAAATCAGAATTCGTAGTTCGGCTGATTTTAGAGGAATATTTGTAAGTTACAAAACTCCACACGTTGATACTTTTCTGCTGAAAACCACACAATGGATTCCTATGGAAGGCAATACAAGTTACTGGTAAGTATGCTTAGAATAAATTTTCAGGGTCAGTGCTGGGCTAAAAGATGCAGCACTGAGTTCTCTCCTGATAACATGTGATTAAATCGGAATTCGTAGTTCGGTGATTTTAGAGGAATATTTTAAAGTTCCAAAACTCCACACTTAGAAGAATTTCCAAGTGAAACCAGTAAATGTTAGCCTATGGCAGAAAATACAAGTTACTGGTAAGTACGCTTAGAATTACTTTTCAGGGTCAGTGCTGGGCTAAATGATGCAGCACTGGGTTGTCTCCTGATAACAGGTGATTAAATAGGAATTCGTAGTTCGGCTGATTTTAGAGGAATATTTGTAAGTTTCAAAACTCCACACTTAGAGGAATTTCCAAGTGAAACCAGTCAATGTTAGCCTATGGAAGGAAATTCAAGTTGCTGGTAAGAATGGTTAGAATTACTTTTCAGGATCAGTACTGGCCTTAAAGATTCAGCAGTGGGTTCTTCCCTGATAACAGGTGAGTAAATTGGAATTTGTAGTTCGGCTGATTTTAGAGGAATATTTGTAAGTTCCAAAACTCCACACTTAGAAACTTTTCTGCTGAAAACCACAGAATGGATTCCTATGGAAGGAAATACGAGTTACTGGTAAGTATGCTTAGAATTACTTTTCAGGGTCAGTACTGGGCTAAAAGATGTAGCACTGGGATCTCTCCTGATAACAGGTGAGTAAATCGGAATTCCTAGTTCGGCTTATTTTAGAGGAATATTTGTAAGTTCCAAAACTCCACACTTAGAAACTTTTCTGCTGAAAACCACACAATGGATTCCTATGGAAGGAAATACAAGTTACTGGTAAGTACGCTTCGAATTACTTTTCAGGGTCAGTGCTGGGCTAAAAGATGCAGCACTGGGTTCTCTCCTGATAACAGGTGAGTAAATCGGAATTCGTAGTTCAGCTGATTTTAGAGGAATATTTTAAAGTTCCAAAACTCCACACTTAGAAGAATTTACAAGGGAAACCAGTCAATGTTAGCCTATGGAAGGAAATAGAAGTTACTGATAAGTACGGTTAGAATTACTTTTCAAGATCAGTACTGGCCTTAAAGATTCAGCACTGAGGTCTCTCCTGATAACAGGTGAGTAAATCGGAATTCGTAGTTCGGCTGATTTTAGAGGAATATTTTAAAGTTCCAAATCTCCACACTTAGAAGAATTTTCAAGTGAAACCAGTCAATGTTAGCCTATGGAAGGAAATTCAAGTTACTGGCAAGTACGGTTAGAATTACTTTTCAGGATCAGTACTGGCCTTAAAGATTCAGCACTGGGTTCTCCCCTGATAACAGGTGAGTAAATCGGAATTCGTAGTTCGGCTGATTTTAGAGGAATATTTGTAAGTTCCAAAACTCCACACTTAGAAACTTTTCTGCTGAAAACCACACAATGGATTCCTATGGAAGGAAATACAAGTTACTGGTAAGTACGCTTCGAATTACTTTTCAGGGTCAGTGCTGGGCTAAAAGATGCAGCACTGGGTTCTCTCCTGATAACAGGTGAGTAAATCGGAATTCGTAGTTCAGCTGATTTTAGAGGAATATTTTAAAGTTCCAAAACTCCACACTTAGAAGAATTTACAAGGGAAACCAGTCAATGTTAGCCTATGGAAGGAAATAGAAGTTACTGATAAGTACGGTTAGAATTACTTTTCAAGATCAGTACTGGCCTTAAAGATTCAGCACTGAGGTCTCTCCTGATAACAGGTGAGTAAATCGGAATTCGTAGTTCGGCTGATTTTAGAGGAATATTTTAAAGTTCCAAATCTCCACACTTAGAAGAATTTTCAAGTGAAACCAGTCAATGTTAGCCTATGGAAGGAAATTCAAGTTACTGGCAAGTACGGTTAGAATTACTTTTCAGGATCAGTACTGGCCTTAAAGATTCAGCACTGGGTTCTCCCCTGATAACAGGTGAGTAAATCGGAATTCGTAGTTCGGCTGATTTTAGAGGAATATTTGTAAGTTCCAAAAAATCACACTTAGAAACTTTACTGCTGAAAACCTCAGAATGGATTCCTATGGAAGGAAACACAAGCTACTGGTAAGTACGCTTAGAATTACTTTTCAGGGTCAGTGCTGGGCTAAAAGATGCAGCACTGGGTTCTCTCCTGATAACAGGTGAGTAAATCAGAATTCGTAGTTTGGCTGATTTTAGAGGAATATTTGTAAGTTCCAAAACTCCACACTTAGATACTTTTCTGCTGAAAACCACACAATGGATTCCTATGGAAGGAAATACAAGTTACTGGTAAGTACGCTTCGAATTACTTTTCAGGGTCAGTGCTGGGCTAAAAGATGCAGCACTTGGTTGTCTCCTGATAACATGTGGGTAAATCGGAATTCGTAGTTCGGTGATTTTAGAGGAATGTTTTAAAGTTCCAAAACTCCACACTTAGAAGAATTTCCAAGTGAAACCAGTCAATGTTAGCCTATGGCAGGAAATACAAGTTACTGGTAAGTACGCTTAGAATGACTTTTCAGGGTCAGTGCTGGGCTAAAAGATGCAGCACTGGGTTCTCTCCTGATAACAGGTGAGTAAATCGGAATTCGTAGTTCGGCTGATGTTAGAGGAATATTTATAAGTTCCAAAACTCCACACTTAGAAACTTTTCTGCTGAAAACCACACAATGGATTCCTATGGAAGGAAATACAAGTTACTGGTAAGTACGCTTAGAATTACTTTTCATGGTCAGTGCTGGGCTAAAAGATGCAGCACTGGGATCTCTCCTGATAACAGGTGAGTAAATCAGAATTCGTAGTTCGGCTGATTTTAGAGGAATATTTGTAAGTTACAAAACTCCACACGTTGATACTTTTCTGCTGAAAGCCACACAATGGATTCCTATGGAAGGCAATACAAGTTACTGGTAAGTACGCTTAGAATTAATTTTCAGGGTCAGTGCTGGGCTAAAAGATGCAGCACTGAGTTCTCTCCTGATAACAGGTAAGTAAATCGGAGTTCGTAGTTCGGCTGATTTTAGAGGAATATTTTGAAGTTCCAAAACGCCACACTTAGAAACTTTTCTGCTGAAAACCACACAATGGATTCCTATGGAAGGAAATACAAGTTACTGGTAAGTACACTTTGAATTACTTTTCAGGGTCAGTGCTGGGCTAAAGGATGCAGCACTGGGTTCTCTCCTGATAACAGGTGAGTAAATCGGAATTCGTAGTTTGGCTGATTTTAGAGGAATATTTGAAAGTTCCAAAACTCCATACTTAGATACTTTTCTGCTGAAAACCACACAATGGATTCCTATGGAAGGAAATACAAGTTACTGGTAAGTACACTTAGAATTACTTTTCAGGGTCACTGCTGGGCTAATAGATGCAGCACTGGGTTGTCTCCTGATGACAGGTGAGTAAATTGGATTCGTAGTTCGGCTGATTTTAGAGGAATATTTGTAAGTTCCAAAACTCCACACTTAAAAGAATTTCCAAGTGAAACCAGTCAATGTTATCCTATGGAAGGAAATTCAAGTTACTGGTAAGTACGGTTAGAATTACTTTTCAGGATCAGTACTGGCCTTAAAGATTCAGCACTGAGGTCTCTCCTGATAACAGGTGAGTAAATCGAAATTCGTAGTTCGGCTGATTTTAGAGGAATATTTTAAAGTACCAAAACGCCACACTTGGAAACTTTTCTGCTGAAAACCACACAATGGATTCCTATGGAAGGAAATACAAGTTACTGGTAAGTACGCTTAGAATTACTTTTCAGGGTCAGTGCTGGGCTAAAAGATGCAGCACTGGGTTGTCTCCTGATGACAGGTGAGTAAATTGGAATTCGTAGTTCGGCTGATTTTAGAGGAATATTTTAAAGTTCCAAAACGCCACACTTGGAAGAATTTCCAAGTGAAACCAGTCAATGTTAGCCTATGGAAGGAAATACAAGTTACTGGTAAGTACGCTTAGAATGACTTTTCAGGGTCAGTGCTGGGCTAAAAGATGCAGCACTGGGTTATCTCATGATAACAGGTGAGTAAATCGGAATTCGTAGTTCGGATGATTTTAGAGGAATATTTGTAAGTTCCAAAACTCCACACTTAGAAACTTTTCTGCTGAAAACCACAAAATGGATTCCTATGGAAGGAAATACAAGTTACTGGTAAGTACGCTTAGAATTACTTTTCATGGTCAGTGCTGGGCTAAAAGATGCAGCACTGGGATCTCTCCTGATAACAGGTGAGTAAATCAGAATTCGTAGTTCGGCTGATTTTAGAGGAATATTTGTAAGTTACAAAACTCCACACGTTGATACTTTTCTGCTGAAAACCACACAATGGATTCCTATGGAAGGCAATACAAGTTACTGGTAAGTATGCTTAGAATTAATTTTCAGGGTCAGTGCTGGGCTAAAAGATGCAGCACTGAGTTCTCTCCTGATAACATGTGATTAAATCGGAATTCGTAGTTCGGTGATTTTAGAGGAATATTTTAAAGTTCCAAAACTCCACACTTAGAAGAATTTCCAAGTGAAACCAGTAAATGTTAGCCTATGGCAGAAAATACAAGTTACTGGTAAGTACGCTTAGAATTACTTTTCAGGGTCAGTGCTGGGCTAAATGATGCAGCACTGGGTTGTCTCCTGATAACAGGTGATTAAATAGGAATTCGTAGTTCGGCTGATTTTAGAGGAATATTTGTAAGTTTCAAAACTCCACACTTAGAGGAATTTCCAAGTGAAACCAGTCAATGTTAGCCTATGGAAGGAAATTCAAGTTGCTGGTAAGAATGGTTAGAATTACTTTTCAGGATCAGTACTGGCCTTAAAGATTCAGCAGTGGGTTCTTCCCTGATAACAGGTGAGTAAATTGGAATTTGTAGTTCGGCTGATTTTAGAGGAATATTTGTAAGTTCCAAAACTCCACACTTAGAAACTTTTCTGCTGAAAACCACAGAATGGATTCCTATGGAAGGAAATACGAGTTACTGGTAAGTATGCTTAGAATTACTTTTCAGGGTCAGTACTGGGCTAAAAGATGTAGCACTGGGATCTCTCCTGATAACAGGTGAGTAAATCGGAATTCCTAGTTCGGCTTATTTTAGAGGAATATTTTAAAGTTCCAAAACGCCACACTTAGAAACTTTTCTGCTGAAAACCACACAATGGATTCCTATGGAAGGAAATACAAGTTACTGGTAAGTACACTTTGAATTACTTTTCAGGGTCAGTGCTGGGCTAAAGGATGCAGCACTGGGTTCTCTCCTGATAACAGGTGAGTAAATCGGAATTCGTAGTTTGGCTGATTTTAGAGGAATATTTGTAAGTTCCAAAACTCCATACTTAGATACTTTTCTGCTGAAAACCACACAATGGATTCCTATGGAAGGAAATACAAGTTACTGGTAAGTACACTTAGAATTACTTTTCAGGGTCAGTGCTGGGCTAAAAGATGCAGCACTGGGTTGTCTCCTGATGACAGGTGAGTAAATTGGAATTCGTAGTTCGGCTGATTTTAGAGGAATATTTGTAAGTTCCAAAACTCCACACTTAGAAGAATTTCCAAGTGAAACCAGTCAATGTTATCCTATGGATTTAAATTCAAGTTACTGGTAAGTACGGTTAGAATTACTTTTCAGGATCAGTACTGGCCTTAAAGATTCAGCACTGAGGTCTCTCCTGATAACAGGTGAGTAAATCGAAATTCGTAGTTCGGCTGATTTTAGAGGAATATTTTAAAGTTCCAAAACGCCACACTTGGAAGAATTTCCAAGTGAAACCAGTCAATGTTAGCCTATGGAAGGAAATACAAGTTACTGGTAAGTACGCTTAGAATTACTTTTCAGGGTCAGTGCTGGGCTAAAAGATGCAGCACTGGGTTCTCTCCTGATAACAGGTGAGTAAATCGGAATTCGTAGTTCGGATGATTTTAGAGGAATATTTGTAAGTTCCAAAACTCCACACTTGGAAACTTTTCTGCTGAAAACCACAAAATGGATTCCTATGGAAGGAAATACAAGTTACTGGTAAGTACGCTTAGAATTACTTTTCAGGGTCAGTGCTGGGCTAAAAGATGCAGCACTGGGTTGTCTCCTGATGACAGGTGAGTAAATTGGAATTCGTAGTTCGGCTGATTTTAGAGGAATATTTTAAAGTTCCAAAACGCCACACTTGGAAGAATTTCCAAGTGAAACCAGTCAATGTTAGCCTATGGAAGGAAATACAAGTTACTGGTAAGTACGCTTAGAATGACTTTTCAGGGTCAGTGCTGGGCTAAAAGATGCAGCACTGGGTTATCTCATGATAACAGGTGAGTAAATCGGAATTCGTAGTTCGGATGATTTTAGAGGAATATTTGTAAGTTCCAAAACTCCACACTTAGAAACTTTTCTGCTGAAAACCACAAAATGGATTCCTATGGAAGGAAATACAAGTTACTGGTAAGTACGCTTAGAATTACTTTTCATGGTCAGTGCTGGGCTAAAAGATGCAGCACTGGGATCTCTCCTGATAACAGGTGAGTAAATCAGAATTCGTAGTTCGGCTGATTTTAGAGGAATATTTGTAAGTTACAAAACTCCACACGTTGATACTTTTCTGCTGAAAACCACACAATGGATTCCTATGGAAGGCAATACAAGTTACTGGTAAGTATGCTTAGAATTAATTTTCAGGGTCAGTGCTGGGCTAAAAGATGCAGCACTGAGTTCTCTCCTGATAACATGTGATTAAATCGGAATTCGTAGTTCGGTGATTTTAGAGGAATATTTGTAAGTTTCAAAACTCCACACTTAGAGGAATTTCCAAGTGAAACCAGTCAATGTTAGCCTATGGAAGGAAATTCAAGTTGCTGGTAAGAATGGTTAGAATTACTTTTCAGGATCAGTACTGGCCTTAAAGATTCAGCAGTGGGTTCTTCCCTGATAACAGGTGAGTAAATTGGAATTTGTAGTTCGGCTGATTTTAGAGGAATATTTGTAAGTTCCAAAACTCCACACTTAGAAACTTTTCTGCTGAAAACCACAGAATGGATTCCTATGGAAGGAAATACGAGTTACTGGTAAGTATGCTTAGAATTACTTTTCAGGGTCAGTACTGGGCTAAAAGATGTAGCACTGGGATCTCTCCTGATAACAGGTGAGTAAATCGGAATTCCTAGTTCGGCTTATTTTAGAGGAATATTTGTAAGTTCCAAAACTCCACACTTAGAAACTTTTCTGCTGAAAACCACACAATGGATTCCTATAGAAGGAAATACAAGTTACTGGTAAGTACGCTTCGAATTACTTTTCAGGGTCAGTGCTGGGCTAAAAGATGCAGCACTGGTTTCTCTCCTGATAACAGGTGAGTAAATCGGAATTCGTAGTTCAGCTGATTTTAGAGGAATATTTTAAAGTTCCAAAACTCCACACTTAGAAGAATTTACAAGGGAAACCAGTCAATGTTAGCCTATGGAAGGAAATAGAAGTTACTGATAAGTACGGTTAGAATTACTTTTCAAGATCAGTACTGGCCTTAAAGATTCAGCACTGAGGTCTCTCCTGATAACAGGTGAGTAAATCGGAATTCGTAGTTCGGCTGATTTTAGAGGAATATTTTAAAGTTCCAAATCTCCACACTTAGAAGAATTTTCAAGTGAAACCAGTCAATGTTAGCCTATGGAAGGAAATTCAAGTTACTGGCAAGTACGGTAAGAATTACTTTTCAGGATCAGTACTGGCCTTAAAGATTCAGCACTGGGTTCTCCCCTGATAACAGGTGAGTAAATCGGAATTCGTAGTTCGGCTGATTTTAGAGGAATACTTGTAAGTTCCAAAACTCCACACTTAGAAACTTTTCTGCTGAAAACCACACAATGGATTCCTATGGAATGAAATACAAGTTACTGGTAAGTACGCTTCGAATTACTTTTCAGGGTCAGTGCTGGGCTAAAAGATGCAGCACTGGGTTCTCTCCTGATAACAGGTGAGTAAATCGGAATTCGTAGTTCAGCTGATTTTAGAGGAATATTTTAAAGTTCCAAAACTCCACACTTAGAAGAATTTACAAGGGAAACCAGTCAATGTTAGCCTATGGAAGGAAATAGAAGTTACTGATAAGTACGGTTAGAATTACTTTTCAAGATCAGTACTGGCCTTAAAGATTCAGCACTGAGGTCTCTGCTGATAACAGGTGAGTAAATCGGAATTCGTAGTTCGGCTGATTTTAGAGGAATATTTTAAAGTTCCAAATCTCCACACTTAGAAGAATTTTCAAGTGAAACCAGTCAATGTTAGCCTATGGAAGGAAATTCAAGTTACTGGCAAGTACGGTTAGAATTACTTTTCAGGATCAGTACTGGCCTTAAAGATTCAGCACTGGGTTCTCCCCTGATAACAGGTGAGTAAATCGGAATTCGTAGTTCGGCTGATTTTAGAGGAATATTTGTAAGTTCCAAAAAATCACACTTAGAAACTTTACTGCTGAAAACCTCAGAATGGATTCCTATGGAAGGAAACACAAGCTACTGGTAAGTACGCTTAGAATTACTTTTCAGGGTCAGTGCTGGGCTAAAAGATGCAGCACTGGGTTCTCTCCTGATAACAGGTGAGTAAATCAGAATTCGTAGTTTGGCTGATTTTAGAGGAATATTTGTAAGTTCCAAAACTCCACACTTAGATACTTTTCTGCTGAAAACCACACAATGGATTCCTATGGAAGGAAATACAAGTTACTGGTAAGTACGCTTCGAATTACTTTTCAGGGTCAGTGCTGGGCTAAAAGATGCAGCACTTGGTTGTCTCCTGATAACATGTGGGTAAATCGGAATTCGTAGTTCGGTGATTTTAGAGGAATGTTTTAAAGTTCCAAAACTCCACACTTAGAAGAATTTCCAAGTGAAACCAGTCAATGTTAGCCTATGGCAGGAAATACAAGTTACTGGTAAGTACGCTTAGAATGACTTTTCAGGGTCAGTGCTGGGCTAAAAGATGCAGCACTGGGTTCTCTCCTGATAACAGGTGAGTAAATCGGAATTCGTAGTTCGGCTGATGTTAGAGGAATATTTATAAGTTCCAAAACTCCACACTTAGAAACTTTTCTGCTGAAAACCACACAATGGATTCCTATGGAAGGAAATACAAGTTACTGGTAAGTACGCTTAGAATTACTTTTCATGGTCAGTGCTGGGCTAAAAGATGCAGCACTGGGATCTCTCCTGATAACAGGTGAGTAAATCAGAATTCGTAGTTCGGCTGATTTTAGAGGAATATTTGTAAGTTACAAAACTCCACACGTTGATACTTTTCTGCTGAAAGCCACACAATGGATTCCTATGGAAGGCAATACAAGTTACTGGTAAGTACACTTAGAATTAATTTTCAGGGTCAGTGCTGGGCTAAAAGATGCAGCACTGAGTTCTCTCCTGATAACAGGTAAGTAAATCGGAGTTCGTAGTTCGGCTGATTTTAGAGGAATATTTTAAAGTTCCAAAACGCCACACTTAGAAACTTTTCTACTGAAAACCACACAATGGATTCCTATGGAAGGAAATACAAGTTACTGGTAAGTACACTTTGAATTACTTTTCAGGGTCAGTGCTGGGCTAAAGGATGCAGCACTGGGTTCTCTCCTGATAACAGGTGAGTAAATCGGAATTCGTAGTTTGGCTGATTTTAGAGGAATATTTGTAAGTTCCAAAACTCCATACTTAGATACTTTTCTGCTGAAAACCACACAATGGATTCCTATGGAAGGAAATACAAGTTACTGGTAAGTACACTTAGAATTACTTTTCAGGGTCAGTGCTGGGCTAAAAGATGCAGCACTGGGTTGTCTCCTGATGACAGGTGAGTAAATTGGAATTCGTAGTTCGGCTGATTTTAGAGGAATATTTGTAAGTTCCAAAACTCCACACTTAGAAGAATTTCCAAGTGAAACCAGTCAATGTTATCCTATGGAAGGAAATTCAAGTTACTGGTAAGTACGGTTAGAATTACTTTTCAGGATCAGTACTGGCCTTAAAGATTCAGCACTGAGGTCTCTCCTGATAACAGGTGAGTAAATCGAAATTCGTAGTTCGGCTGATTTTAGAGGAATATTTTAAAGTTCCAAAACGCCACACTTGGAAGAATTTCCAAGTGAAACCAGTCAATGTTAGCCTATGGAAGGAAATACAAGTTACTGGTAAGTACGCTTAGAATGACTTTTCAGGGTCAGTGCTGGGCTAAAAGATGCAGCACTGGGTTCTCTCCTGATAACAGGTGAGTAAATCGGAATTCGTAGTTCGGATGATTTTAGAGGAATATTTGTAAGTTCCAAAACTCCACACTTAGAAACTTTTCTGCTGAAAACCACACAATGGATTCCTATGGAAGGAAATACAAGTTACTGGTAAGTACACTTTGAATTACTTTTCAGGGTCAGTGCTGGGCTAAAGGATGCAGCACTGGGTTCTCTCCTGATAACAGGTGAGTAAATCGGAATTCGTAGTTTGGCTGATTTTAGAGGAATATTTGTAAGTTCCAAAACTCCATACTTAGATACTTTTCTGCTGAAAACCACACAATGGATTCCTATGGAAGGAAATACAAGTTACTGGTAAGTACACTTAGAATTACTTTTCAGGGTCAGTGCTGGGCTAAAAGATGCAGCACTGGGTTGTCTCCTGATGACAGGTGAGTAAATTGGAATTCGTAGTTCGGCTGATTTTAGAGGAATATTTGTAAGTTCCAAAACTCCACACTTAGAAGAATTTCCAAGTGAAACCAGTCAATGTTATCCTATGGAAGGAAATTCAAGTTACTGGTAAGTACGGTTAGAATTACTTTTCAGGATCAGTACTGGCCTTAAAGATTCAGCACTGAGGTCTCTCCTGATAACAGGTGAGTAAATCGAAATTCGTAGTTCGGCTGATTTTAGAGGA
Source organism: Triturus cristatus (assembly GCF_964204655.1). Taxonomy (NCBI): domain Eukaryota; kingdom Metazoa; phylum Chordata; class Amphibia; order Caudata; family Salamandridae; genus Triturus; species Triturus cristatus. The sequence goes on along the minus strand of NC_140579.1, from coordinate 376,759,424 downwards.
ATATTTTAAAGTTCCAAAACGCCACACTTGGAAGAATTTCCAAGTGAAACCAGTCAATGTTAGCCTATGGAAGGAAATACAAGTTACTGGTAAGTACGCTTAGAATGACTTTTCAGGGTCAGTGCTGGGCTAAAAGATGCAGCACTGGGTTCTCTCCTGATAACAGGTGAGTAAATCGGAATTCGTAGTTCGGATGATTTTAGAGGAATATTTGTAAGTTCCAAAACTCCACACTTGGAAACTTTTCTGCTGAAAACCACACAATGGATTCCTATGGAAGGAAATACAAGTTACTGGTAAGTACGCTTAGAATTACTTTTCAGGGTCAGTGCTGGGCTAAAAGATGCAGCACTGGGTTGTCTCCTGATGACAGGTGAGTAAATTGGAATTCGTAGTTCGGCTGATTTTAGAGGAATATTTTAAAGTTCCAAAACGCCACACTTGGAAGAATTTCCAAGTGAAACCAGTCAATGTTAGCCTATGGAAGGAAATACAAGTTACTGGTAAGTACGCTTAGAATGACTTTTCAGGGTCAGTGCTGGGCTAAAAGATGCAGCACTGGGTTATCTCATGATAACAGGTGAGTAAATCGGAATTCGTAGTTCGGATGATTTTAGAGGAATATTTGTAAGTTCCAAAACTCCACACTTAGAAACTTTTCTGCTGAAAACCACAAAATGGATTCCTATGGAAGGAAATACAAGTTACTGGTAAGTACGCTTAGAATTACTTTTCATGGTCAGTGCTGGGCTAAAAGATGCAGCACTGGGATCTCTCCTGATAACAGGTGAGTAAATCAGAATTCGTAGTTCGGCTGATTTTAGAGGAATATTTGTAAGTTACAAAACTCCACACGTTGATACTTTTCTGCTGAAAACCACACAATGGATTCCTATGGAAGGCAATACAAGTTACTGGTAAGTATGCTTAGAATTAATTTTCAGGGTCAGTGCTGGGCTAAAAGATGCAGCACTGAGTTCTCTCCTGATAACATGTGATTAAATCGGAATTCGTAGTTCGGTGATTTTAGAGGAATATTTTAAAGTTCCAAAACTCCACACTTAGAAGAATTTCCAAGTGAAACCAGTAAATGTTAGCCTATGGCAGAAAATACAAGTTACTGGTAAGTACGCTTAGAATTACTTTTCAGGGTCAGTGCTGGGCTAAATGATGCAGCACTGGGTTGTCTCCTGATAACAGGTGATTAAATAGGAATTCGTAGTTCGGCTGATTTTAGAGGAATATTTGTAAGTTTCAAAACTCCACACTTAGAGGAATTTCCAAGTGAAACCAGTCAATGTTAGCCTATGGAAGGAAATTCAAGTTGCTGGTAAGAATGGTTAGAATTACTTTTCAGGATCAGTACTGGCCTTAAAGATTCAGCAGTGGGTTCTTCCCTGATAACAGGTGAGTAAATTGGAATTTGTAGTTCGGCTGATTTTAGAGGAATATTTGTAAGTTCCAAAACTCCACACTTAGAAACTTTTCTGCTGAAAACCACAGAATGGATTCCTATGTTAGGAAATACGAGTTACTGGTAAGTATGCTTAGAATTACTTTTCAGGGTCAGTACTGGGCTAAAAGATGTAGCACTGGGATCTCTCCTGATAACAGGTGAGTAAATCGGAATTCCTAGTTCGGCTTATTTTAGAGGAATATTTGTAAGTTCCAAAACTCCACACTTAGAAACTTTTCTGCTGAAAACCACACAATGGATTCCTATGGAAGGAAATACAAGTTACTGGTAAGTACGCTTCGAATTACTTTTCAGGGTCAGTGCTGGGCTAAAAGATGCAGCACTGGGTTCTCTCCTGATAACAGGTGAGTAAATCGGAATTCGTAGTTCAGCTGATTTTAGAGGAATATTTTAAAGTTCCAAAACTCCACACTTAGAAGAATTTACAAGGGAAACCAGTCAATGTTAGCCTATGGAAGGAAATAGAAGTTACTGATAAGTACGGTTAGAATTACTTTTCAAGATCAGTACTGGCCTTAAAGATTCAGCACTGAGGTCTCTCCTGATAACAGGTGAGTAAATCGGAATTCGTAGTTCGGCTGATTTTAGAGGAATATTTTAACGTTCCAAATCTCCACACTTAGAAGAATTTTCAAGTGAAACCAGTCAATGTTAGCCTATGGAAGGAAATTCAAGTTACTGGCAAGTACGGTTAGAATTACTTTTCAGGATCAGAACTGGCCTTAAAGATTCAGCACTGGGTTCTCCCCTGATAACAGGTGAGTAAATCGGAATTCGTAGTTCGGCTGATTTTAGAGGAATATTTGTAAGTTCCAAAAAATCACACTTAGAAACTTTACTGCTGAAAACCTCAGAATGGATTCCTATGGAAGGAAACACAAGCTACTGGTAAGTACGCTTAGAATTACTTTTCAGGGTCAGTGCTGGGCTAAAAGATGCAGCACTGGGTTCTCTCCTGATAACAGGTGAGTAAATCAGAATTCGTAGTTTGGCTGATTTTAGAGGAATATTTGTAAGTTCCAAAACTCCACACTTAGATACTTTTCTGCTGAAAACCACACAATGGATTCCTATGGAAGGAAATACAAGTTACTGGTAAGTACGCTTCGAATTACTTTTCAGGGTCAGTGCTGGGCTAAAAGATGCAGCACTTGGTTGTCTCCTGATAACATGTGGGTAAATCGGAATTCGTAGTTCGGTGATTTTAGAGGAATGTTTTAAAGTTCCAAAACTCCACACTTAGAAGAATTTCCAAGTGAAACCAGTCAATGTTAGCCTATGGCAGGAAATACAAGTTACTGGTAAGTACGCTTAGAATGACTTTTCAGGGTCAGTGCTGGGCTAAAAGATGCAGCACTGGGTTCTCTCCTGATAACAGGTGAGTAAATCGGAATTCGTAGTTCGGCTGATGTTAGAGGAATATTTATAAGTTCCAAAACTCCACACTTAGAAACTTTTCTGCTGAAAACCACACAAAGGATTCCTATGGAAGGAAATACAAGTTACTGGTAAGTACGCTTAGAATTACTTTTCATGGTCAGTGCTGGGCTAAAAGATGCAGCACTGGGATCTCTCCTGATAACAGGTGAGTAAATCAGAATTCGTAGTTCGGCTGATTTTAGAGGAATATTTGTAAGTTACAAAACTCCACACGTTGATACTTTTCTGCTGAAAACCACACAATGGATTCCTATGGAAGGCAATACAAGTTACTGGTAAGTACGCTTAGAATTAATTTTCAGGGTCAGTGCTGGGCTAAAAGATGCAGCACTGTGTTCTCTCCTGATAACAGGTAAGTAAATTGGAGTTCGTAGTTCGGCTGATTTTAGAGGAATATTTTAAAGTTCCAAAACGCCACACTTAGAAACTTTTCTGCTGAAAACCACACAATGGATTCCTATGGAAGGAAATACAAGTTACTGGTAAGTACACTTTGAATTACTTTTCAGGGTCAGTGCTGGGCTAAAGGATGCAGCACTGGGTTCTCTCCTGATAACAGGTGAGTAAATCGGAATTCGTAGTTTGGCTGATTTTAGAGGAATATTTGTAAGTTCCAAAACTCCATACTTAGATACTTTTCTGCTGAAAACCACACAATGGATTCCTATGGAAGGAAATACAAGTTACTGGTAAGTACACTTAGAATTACTTTTCAGGGTCAGTGCTGGGCTAAAAGATGCAGCACTGGGTTGTCTCCTGATGACAGGTGAGTAAATTGGAATTCGTAGTTCGGCTGATTTTAGAGGAATATTTGTAAGTTCCAAAACTCCACACTTGGAAGAATTTCCAAGTGAAACCAGTCAATGTTATCCTATGGAAGGAAATTCAAGTTACTGGTAAGTACGGTTAGAATTACTTTTCAGGATCAGTACTGGCCTTAAAGATTCAGCACTGAGGTCTCTCCTGATAACAGGTGAGTAAATCGAAATTCGTAGTTCGGCTGATTTTAGAGGAATATTTTAAAGTTCCAAAACGCCACACTTGGAAGAATTTCCAAGTGAAACCAGTCAATGTTAGCCTATGGAAGGAAATACAAGTTACTGGTAAGTACGCTTAGAATGACTTTTCAGGGTCAGTGCTGGGCTAAAAGATGCAGCACTGGGTTCTCTCCTGATAACAGGTGAGTAAATCGGAATTCGTAGTTCGGATGATTTTAGAGGAATATTTGTAAGTTCCAAAACTCCACACTTGGAAACTTTTCTGCTGAAAACCACACAATGGATTCCTATGGAAGGAAATACAAGTTACTGGTAAGTACGCTTAGAATTACTTTTCAGGGTCAGTGCTGGGCTAAAAGATGCAGCACTGGGTTGTCTCCTGATGACAGGTGAGTAAATTGGAATTCGTAGTTCGGCTTATTTTAGAGGAATATTTGTAAGTTCCAAAACTCCACACTTAGAAACTTTTCTGCTGAAAACCACACAATGGATTCCTATGGAAGGAAATACAAGTTACTGGTAAGTACGCTTCGAATTACTTTTCAGGGTCAGTGCTGGGCTAAAAGATGCAGCACTGGGTTCTCTCCTGATAACAGGTGAGTAAATCGGAATTCGTAGTTCAGCTGATTTTAGAGGAATATTTTAAAGTTCCAAAACTCCACACTTAGAAGAATTTACAAGGGAAACCAGTCAATGTTAGCCTATGGAAGGAAATAGAAGTTACTGATAAGTACGGTTAGAATTACTTTTCAAGATCAGTACTGGCCTTAAAGATTCAGCACTGAGGTCTCTCCTGATAACAGGTGAGTAAATCGGAATTCGTAGTTCGGCTGATTTTAGAGGAATATTTTAACGTTCCAAATCTCCACACTTAGAAGAATTTTCAAGTGAAACCAGTCAATGTTAGCCTATGGAAGGAAATTCAAGTTACTGGCAAGTACGGTTAGAATTACTTTTCAGGATCAGAACTGGCCTTAAAGATTCAGCACTGGGTTCTCCCCTGATAACAGGTGAGTAAATCGGAATTCGTAGTTCGGCTGATTTTAGAGGAATATTTGTAAGTTCCAAAAAATCACACTTAGAAACTTTACTGCTGAAAACCTCAGAATGGATTCCTATGGAAGGAAACACAAGCTACTGGTAAGTACGCTTAGAATTACTTTTCAGGGTCAGTGCTGGGCTAAAAGATGCAGCACTGGGTTCTCTCCTGATAACAGGTGAGTAAATCAGAATTCGTAGTTTGGCTGATTTTAGAGGAATATTTGTAAGTTCCAAAACTCCACACTTAGATACTTTTCTGCTGAAAACCACACAATGGATTCCTATGGAAGGAAATACAAGTTACTGGTAAGTACGCTTCGAATTACTTTTCAGGGTCAGTGCTGGGCTAAAAGATGCAGCACTTGGTTGTCTCCTGATAACATGTGGGTAAATCGGAATTCGTAGTTCGGTGATTTTAGAGGAATGTTTTAAAGTTCCAAAACTCCACACTTAGAAGAATTTCCAAGTGAAACCAGTCAATGTTAGCCTATGGCAGGAAATACAAGTTACTGGTAAGTACGCTTAGAATGACTTTTCAGGGTCAGTGCTGGGCTAAAAGATGCAGCACTGGGTTCTCTCCTGATAACAGGTGAGTAAATCGGAATTCGTAGTTCGGCTGATGTTAGAGGAATATTTATAAGTTCCAAAACTCCACACTTAGAAACTTTTCTGCTGAAAACCACACAAAGGATTCCTATGGAAGGAAATACAAGTTACTGGTAAGTACGCTTAGAATTACTTTTCATGGTCAGTGCTGGGCTAAAAGATGCAGCACTGGGATCTCTCCTGATAACAGGTGAGTAAATCAGAATTCGTAGTTCGGCTGATTTTAGAGGAATATTTGTAAGTTACAAAACTCCACACGTTGATACTTTTCTGCTGAAAACCACACAATGGATTCCTATGGAAGGCAATACAAGTTACTGGTAAGTACGCTTAGAATTAATTTTCAGGGTCAGTGCTGGGCTAAAAGATGCAGCACTGTGTTCTCTCCTGATAACAGGTAAGTAAATTGGAGTTCGTAGTTCGGCTGATTTTAGAGGAATATTTTAAAGTTCCAAAACGCCACACTTAGAAACTTTTCTGCTGAAAACCACACAATGGATTCCTATGGAAGGAAATACAAGTTACTGGTAAGTACACTTTGAATTACTTTTCAGGGTCAGTGCTGGGCTAAAGGATGCAGCACTGGGTTCTCTCCTGATAACAGGTGAGTAAATCGGAATTCGTAGTTTGGCTGATTTTAGAGGAATATTTGTAAGTTCCAAAACTCCATACTTAGATACTTTTCTGCTGAAAACCACACAATGGATTCCTATGGAAGGAAATACAAGTTACTGGTAAGTACACTTAGAATTACTTTTCAGGGTCAGTGCTGGGCTAAAAGATGCAGCACTGGGTTGTCTCCTGATGACAGGTGAGTAAATTGGAATTCGTAGTTCGGCTGATTTTAGAGGAATATTTGTAAGTTCCAAAACTCCACACTTAGAAGAATTTCCAAGTGAAACCAGTCAATGTTATCCTATGGAAGGAAATTCAAGTTACTGGTAAGTACGGTTAGAATTACTTTTCAGGATCAGTACTGGCCTTAAAGATTCAGCACTGAGGTCTCTCCTGATAACAGGTGAGTAAATCGAAATTCGTAGTTCGGCTGATTTTAGAGGAATATTTTAAAGTTCCAAAACACCACACTTGGAAGAATTTCCAAGTGAAACCAGTCAATGTTAGCCTATGGAAGGAAATACAAGTTACTGGTAAGTACGCTTAGAATGACTTTTCAGGGTCAGTGCTGGGCTAAAAGATGCAGCACTGGGTTCTCTCCTGATAACAGGTGAGTAAATCGGAATTCGTAGTTCGGATGATTTTAGAGGAATATTTGTAAGTTCCAAAACTCCACACTTGGAAACTTTTCTGCTGAAAACCACACAATGGATTCCTATGGAAGGAAATACAAGTTACTGGTAAGTACGCTTAGAATTACTTTTCAGGGTCAGTGCTGGGCTAAAAGATGCAGCACTGGGTTGTCTCCTGATGACAGGTGAGTAAATTGGAATTCGTAGTTCGGCTGATTTTAGAGGAATATTTTAAAGTTCCAAAACGCCACACTTGGAAGAATTTCCAAGTGAAACCAGTCAATGTTAGCCTATGGAAGGAAATACAAGTTACTGGTAAGTACGCTTAGAATGACTTTTCAGGGTCAGTGCTGGTCTAAAAGATGCAGCACTGGGTTATCTCATGATAACAGGTGAGTAAATCGGAATTCGTAGTTCGGATGATTTTAGAGGAATATTTGTAAGTTCCAAAACTCCACACTTAGAAACTTTTCTGCTGAAAACCACAAAATGGATTCCTATGGAAGGAAATACAAGTTACTGGTAAGTACGCTTAGAATTACTTTTCATGGTCAGTGCTGGGCTAAAAGATGCAGCACTGGGATCTCTCCTGATAACAGGTGAGTAAATCAGAATTCGTAGTTCGGCTGATTTTAGAGGAATATTTGTAAGTTACAAAACTCCACACGTTGATACTTTTCTGCTGAAAACCACACAATGGATTCCTATGGAAGGCAATACAAGTTACTGGTAAGTATGCTTAGAATAAATTTTCAGGGTCAGTGCTGGGCTAAAAGATGCAGCACTGAGTTCTCTCCTGATAACATGTGATTAAATCGGAATTCGTAGTTCGGTGATTTTAGAGGAATATTTTAAAGTTCCAAAACTCCACACTTAGAAGAATTTCCAAGTGAAACCAGTAAATGTTAGCCTATGGCAGAAAATACAAGTTACTGGTAAGTACGCTTAGAATTACTTTTCAGGGTCAGTGCTGGGCTAAATGATGCAGCACTGGGTTGTCTCCTGATAACAGGTGATTAAATAGGAATTCGTAGTTCGGCTGATTTTAGAGGAATATGTGTAAGTTTCAAAACTCCACACTTAGAGGAATTTCCAAGTGAAACCAGTCAATGTTAGCCTATGGAAGGAAATTCAAGTTGCTGGTAAGAATGGTTAGACTTACTTTTCAGGATCAGTACTGGCCTTAAAGATTCAGCAGTGGGTTCTTCCCTGATAACAGGTGAGTAAATTGGAATTTGTAGTTCGGCTGATTTTAGAGGAATATTTGTAAGTTCCAAAACTCCACACTTAGAAACTTTTCTGCTGAAAACCACAGAATGGATTCCTATGGAAGGAAATACGAGTTACTGGTAAGTATGCTTAGAATTACTTTTCAGGGTCAGTACTGGGCTAAAAGATGTAGCACTGGGATCTCTCCTGATAACAGGTGAGTAAATCGGAATTCCTAGTTCGGCTTATTTTAGAGGAATATTTGTAAGTTCCAAAACTCCACACTTAGAAACTTTTCTGCTGAAAACCACACAATGGATTCCTATGGAAGGAAATACAAGTTACTGGTAAGTACGCTTCGAATTACTTTTCAGGGTCAGTGCTGGGCTAAAAGATGCAGCACTGGGTTCTCTCCTGATAACAGGTGAGTAAATCGGAATTCGTAGTTCAGCTGATTTTAGAGGAATATTTTAAAGTTCCAAAACTCCACACTTAAAAGAATTTACAAGGGAAACCAGTCAATGTTAGCCTATGGAAGGAAATAGAAGTTACTGATAAGTACGGTTAGAATTACTTTTCAAGATCAGTACTGGCCTTAAAGATTCAGCACTGAGGTCTCTCCTGATAACAGGTGAGTAAATCGGAATTCGTAGTTCGGCTGATTTTAGAGGAATATTTTAAAGTTCCAAATCTCCACACTTAGAAGAATTTTCAAGTGAAACCAGTCAATGTTAGCCTATGGAAGGAAATTCAAGTTACTGGCAAGTACGGTTAGAATTACTTTTCAGGATCAGTACTGGCCTTAAAGATTCAGCACTGGGTTCTCCCCTGATAACAGGTGAGTAAATCGGAATTCGTAGTTCGGCTGATTTTAGAGGAATATTTGTAAGTTCCAAAACTCCACACTTAGAAACTTTTCTGCTGAAAACCACACAATGGATTCCTATGGAAGGAAATACAAGTTACTGGTAAGTACGCTTCGAATTACTTTTCAGGGTCAGTGCTGGGCTAAAAGATGCAGCACTGGGTTCTCTCCTGATAACAGGTGAGTAAATCGGAATTCGTAGTTCAGCTGATTTTAGAGGAATATTTTAAAGTTCCAAAACTCCACACTTAGAAGAATTTACAAGGGAAACCAGTCAATGTTAGCCTAAGAAGGAAATAGAAGTTACTGATAAGTACGGTTAGAATTACTTTTCAAGATCAGTACTGGCCTTAAAGATTCAGCACTGAGGTCTCTCCTGATAACAGGTGAGTAAATCGGAATTCGTAGTTCGGCTGATTTTAGAGGAATATTTTAAAGTTCCAAATCTCCACACTTAGAAGAATTTTCAAGTGAAACCAGTCAATGTTAGCCTATGGAAGGAAATTCAAGTTACTGGCAAGTACGGTTAGAATTACTTTTCAGGATCAGTACTGGCCTTAAAGATTCAGCACTGGGTTCTCCCCTGATAACAGGTGAGTAAATCGGAATTCGTAGTTCGGCTGATTTTAGAGGAATATTTGTAAGTTCCAAAAAATCACACTTAGAAACTTTACTGCTGAAAACCTCAGAATGGATTCCTATGGAAGGAAACACAAGCTACTGGTAAGTACGCTTAGAATTACTTTTCAGGGTCAGTGCTGGGCTAAAAGATGCAGCACTGGGTTCTCTCCTGATAACAGGTGAGTAAATCAGAATTCGTAGTTTGGCTGATTTTAGAGGAATATTTGTAAGTTCCAAAACTCCACACTTAGATACTTTTCTGCTGAAAACCACACAATGGATTCCTATGGAAGGAAATACAAGTTGCTGGTAAGTACGCTTCGAATTACTTTTCAGGGTCAGTGCTGGGCTAAAAGATGCAGCACTTGGTTGTCTCCTGATAACATGTGGGTAAATCGGAATTCGTAGTTCGGTGATTTTAGAGGAATGTTTTAAAGTTCCAAAACTCCACACTTAGAAGAATTTCCAAGTGAAACCAGTCAATGTTAGCCTATGGCAGGAAATACAAGTTACTGGTAAGTACGCTTAGAATGACTTTTCAGGGTCAGTGCTGGGCTAAAAGATGCAGCACTGGGTTCTCTCCTGATAACAGGTGAGTAAATCGGAATTCGTAGTTCGGCTGATGTTAGAGGAATATTTATAAGTTCCAAAACTCCACACTTAGAAACTTTTCTGCTGAAAACCACACAAAGGATTCCTATGGAAGGAAATACAAGTTACTGGTAAGTACGCTTAGAATTACTTTTCATGGTCAGTGCTGGGCTAAAAGATGCAGCACTGGGATCTCTCCTGATAACAGGTGAGTAAATCAGAATTCGTAGTTCGGCTGATTTTAGAGGAATATTTGTAAGTTACAAAACTCCACACGTTGATACTTTTCTGCTGAAAACCACACAATGGATTCCTATGGAAGGCAATACAAGTTACTGGTAAGTACGCTTAGAATTAATTTTCAGGGTCAGTGCTGGGCTAAAAGATGCAGCACTGTGTTCTCTCCTGATAACAGGTAAGTAAATTGGAGTTCGTAGTTCGGCTGATTTTAGAGGAATATTTTAAAGTTCCAAAACGCCACACTTAGAAACTTTTCTGCTGAAAACCACACAATGGATTCCTATGGAAGGAAATACAAGTTACTGGTAAGTACACTTTGAATTACTTTTCAGGGTCAGTGCTGGGCTAAAGGATGCAGCACTGGGTTCTCTCCTGATAACAGGTGAGTAAATCGGAATTCGTAGTTTGGCTGATTTTAGAGGAATATTTGTAAGTTCCAAAACTCCATACTTAGATACTTTTCTGCTGAAAACCACACAATGGATTCCTATGGAAGGAAATACAAGTTACTGGTAAGTACACTTAGAATTACTTTTCAGGGTCAGTGCTGGGCTAAAAGATGCAGCACTGGGTTGTCTCCTGATGACAGGTGAGTAAATTGGAATTCGTAGTTCGGCTGATTTTAGAGGAATATTTGTAAGTTCCAAAACTCCACACTTAGAAGAATTTCCAAGTGAAACCAGTCAATGTTATCCTATGGAAGGAAATTCAAGTTACTGGTAAGTACGGTTAGAATTACTTTTCAGGATCAGTACTGGCCTTAAAGATTCAGCACTGAGGTCTCTCCTGATAACAGGTGAGTAAATCGAAATTCGTAGTTCGGCTGATTTTAGAGGAATATTTTAAAGTTCCAAAACACCACACTTGGAAGAATTTCCAAGTGAAACCAGTCAATGTTAGCCTATGGAAGGAAATACAAGTTACTGGTAAGTACGCTTAGAATGACTTTTCAGGGTCAGTGCTGGGCTAAAAGATGCAGCACTGGGTTCTCTCCTGATAACAGGTGAGTAAATCGGAATTCGTAGTTCGGATGATTTTAGAGGAATATTTGTAAGTTCCAAAACTCCACACTTGGAAACTTTTCTGCTGAAAACCACACAATGGATTCCTATGGAAGGAAATACAAGTTACTGGTAAGTACGCTTAGAATTACTTTTCAGGGTCAGTGCTGGGCTAAAAGATGCAGCACTGGGTTGTCTCCTGATGACAGGTGAGTAAATTGGAATTCGTAGTTCGGCTGATTTTAGAGGAATATTTTAAAGTTCCAAAACGCCACACTTGGAAGAATTTCCAAGTGAAACCAGTCAATGTTAGCCTATGGAAGGAAATACAAGTTACTGGTAAGTACGCTTAGAATGACTTTTCAGGGTCAGTGCTGGTCTAAAAGATGCAGCACTGGGTTATCTCATGATAACAGGTGAGTAAATCGGAATTCGTAGTTCGGATGATTTTAGAGGAATATTTGTAAGTTCCAAAACTCCACACTTAGAAACTTTTCTGCTGAAAACCACAAAATGGATTCCTATGGAAGGAAATACAAGTTACTGGTAAGTACGCTTAGAATTACTTTTCATGGTCAGTGCTGGGCTAAAAGATGCAGCACTGGGATCTCTCCTGATAACAGGTGAGTAAATCAGAATTCGTAGTTCGGCTGATTTTAGAGGAATATTTGTAAGTTACAAAACTCCACACGTTGATACTTTTCTGCTGAAAACCACACAATGGATTCCTATGGAAGGCAATACAAGTTACTGGTAAGTATGCTTAGAATAAATTTTCAGGGTCAGTGCTGGGCTAAAAGATGCAGCACTGAGTTCTCTCCTGATAACATGTGATTAAATCGGAATTCGTAGTTCGGTGATTTTAGAGGAATATTTTAAAGTTCCAAAACTCCACACTTAGAAGAATTTCCAAGTGAAACCAGTAAATGTTAGCCTATGGCAGAAAATACAAGTTACTGGTAAGTACGCTTAGAATTACTTTTCAGGGTCAGTGCTGGGCTAAATGATGCAGCACTGGGTTGTCTCCTGATAACAGGTGATTAAATAGGAATTCGTAGTTCGGCTGATTTTAGAGGAATATGTGTAAGTTTCAAAACTCCACACTTAGAGGAATTTCCAAGTGAAACCAGTCAATGTTAGCCTATGGAAGGAAATTCAAGTTGCTGGTAAGAATGGTTAGACTTACTTTTCAGGATCAGTACTGGCCTTAAAGATTCAGCAGTGGGTTCTTCCCTGATAACAGGTGAGTAAATTGGAATTTGTAGTTCGGCTGATTTTAGAGGAATATTTGTAAGTTCCAAAACTCCACACTTAGAAACTTTTCTGCTGAAAACCACAGAATGGATTCCTATGGAAGGAAATACGAGTTACTGGTAAGTATGCTTAGAATTACTTTTCAGGGTCAGTACTGGGCTAAAAGATGTAGCACTGGGATCTCTCCTGATAACAGGTGAGTAAATCGGAATTCCTAGTTCGGCTTATTTTAGAGGAATATTTGTAAGTTCCAAAACTCCACACTTAGAAACTTTTCTGCTGAAAACCACACAATGGATTCCTATGGAAGGAAATACAAGTTACTGGTAAGTACGCTTCGAATTACTTTTCAGGGTCAGTGCTGGGCTAAAAGATGCAGCACTGGGTTCTCTCCTGATAACAGGTGAGTAAATCGGAATTCGTAGTTCAGCTGATTTTAGAGGAATATTTTAAAGTTCCAAAACTCCACACTTAAAAGAATTTACAAGGGAAACCAGTCAATGTTAGCCTATGGAAGGAAATAGAAGTTACTGATAAGTACGGTTAGAATTACTTTTCAAGATCAGTACTGGCCTTAAAGATTCAGCACTGAGGTCTCTCCTGATAACAGGTGAGTAAATCGGAATTCGTAGTTCGGCTGATTTTAGAGGAATATTTTAAAGTTCCAAATCTCCACACTTAGAAGAATTTTCAAGTGAAACCAGTCAATGTTAGCCTATGGAAGGAAATTCAAGTTACTGGCAAGTACGGTTAGAATTACTTTTCAGGATCAGTACTGGCCTTAAAGATTCAGCACTGGGTTCTCCCCTGATAACAGGTGAGTAAATCGGAATTCGTAGTTCGGCTGATTTTAGAGGAATATTTGTAAGTTCCAAAACTCCACACTTAGAAACTTTTCTGCTGAAAACCACACAATGGATTCCTATGGAAGGAAATACAAGTTACTGGTAAGTACGCTTCGAATTACTTTTCAGGGTCAGTGCTGGGCTAAAAGATGCAGCACTGGGTTCTCTCCTGATAACAGGTGAGTAAATCGGAATTCGTAGTTCAGCTGATTTTAGAGGAATATTTTAAAGTTCCAAAACTCCACACTTAGAAGAATTTACAAGGGAAACCAGTCAATGTTAGCCTAAGAAGGAAATAGAAGTTACTGATAAGTACGGTTAGAATTACTTTTCAAGATCAGTACTGGCCTTAAAGATTCAGCACTGAGGTCTCTCCTGATAACAGGTGAGTAAATCGGAATTCGTAGTTCGGCTGATTTTAGAGGAATATTTTAAAGTTCCAAATCTCCACACTTAGAAGAATTTTCAAGTGAAACCAGTCAATGTTAGCCTATGGAAGGAAATTCAAGTTACTGGCAAGTACGGTTAGAATTACTTTTCAGGATCAGTACTGGCCTTAAAGATTCAGCACTGGGTTCTCCCCTGATAACAGGTGAGTAAATCGGAATTCGTAGTTCGGCTGATTTTAGAGGAATATTTGTAAGTTCCAAAAAATCACACTTAGAAACTTTACTGCTGAAAACCTCAGAATGGATTCCTATGGAAGGAAACACAAGCTACTGGTAAGTACGCTTAGAATTACTTTTCAGGGTCAGTGCTGGGCTAAAAGATGCAGCACTGGGTTCTCTCCTGATAACAGGTGAGTAAATCAGAATTCGTAGTTTGGCTGATTTTAGAGGAATATTTGTAAGTTCCAAAACTCCACACTTAGATACTTTTCTGCTGAAAACCACACAATGGATTCCTATGGAAGGAAATACAAGTTACTGGTAAGTACGCTTCGAATTACTTTTCAGGGTCAGTGCTGGGCTAAAAGATGCAGCACTTGGTTGTCTCCTGATAACATGTGGGTAAATCGGAATTCGTAGTTCGGTGATTTTAGAGGAATGTTTTAAAGTTCCAAAACTCCACACTTAGAAGAATTTCCAAGTGAAACCAGTCAATGTTAGCCTATGGCAGGAAATACAAGTTACTGGTAAGTACGCTTAGAATGACTTTTCAGGGTCAGTGCTGGGCTAAAAGATGCAGCACTGGGTTCTCTCCTGATAACAGGTGAGTAAATCGGAATTCGTAGTTCGGCTGATGTTAGAGGAATATTTATAAGTTCCAAAACTCCACACTTAGAAACTTTTCTGCTGAAAACCACACAATGGATTCCTATGGAAGGAAATACAAGTTACTGGTAAGTACGCTTAGAATTACTTTTCATGGTCAGTGCTGGGCTAAAAGATGCAGCACTGGGATCTCTCCTGATAACAGGTGAGTAAATCAGAATTCGTAGTTCGGCTGATTTTAGAGGAATATTTGTAAGTTACAAAACTCCACACGTTGATACTTTTCTGCTGAAAGCCACACAATGGATTCCTATGGAAGGCAATACAAGTTACTGGTAAGTACGCTTAGAATTAATTTTCAGGGTCAGTGCTGGGCTAAAAGATGCAGCACTGAGTTCTCTCCTGATAACAGGTAAGTAAATCGGAGTTCGTAGTTCGGCTGATTTTAGAGGAATATTTTAAAGTTCCAAAACGCCACACTTAGAAACTTTTCTGCTGAAAACCACACAATGGATTCCTATGGAAGGAAATACAAGTTACTGGTAAGTACACTTTGAATTACTTTTCAGGGTCAGTGCTGGGCTAAAGGATGCAGCACTGGGTTCTCTCCTGATAACAGGTGAGTAAATCGGAATTCGTAGTTTGGCTGATTTTAGAGGAATATTTGTAAGTTCCAAAACTCCATACTTAGATACTTTTCTGCTGAAAACCACACAATGGATTCCTATGGAAGGAAATACAAGTTACTGGTAAGTACACTTAGAATTACTTTTCAGGGTCAGTGCTGGGCTAAAAGATGCAGCACTGGGTTGTCTCCTGATGACAGGTGAGTAAATTGGAATTCGTAGTTCGGCTGATTTTAGAGGAATATTTGTAAGTTCCAAAACTCCACACTTAGAAGAATTTCCAAGTGAAACCAGTCAATGTTATCCTATGGAAGGAAATTCAAGTTACTGGTAAGTACGGTTAGAATTACTTTTCAGGATCAGTACTGGCCTTAAAGATTCAGCACTGAGGTCTCTCCTGATAACAGGTGAGTAAATCGAAATTCGTAGTTCGGCTGATTTTAGAGGAATATTTTAAAGTTCCAAAACGCCACACTTGGAAGAATTTCCAAGTGAAACCAGTCAATGTTAGCCTATGGAAGGAAATACAAGTTACTGGTAAGTACGCTTAGAATGACTTTTCAGGGTCAGTGCTGGGCTAAATGATGCAGCACTGGGTTCTCTCCTGATAACAGGTGAGTAAATCGGAATTCGTAGTTCGGATGATTTTAGAGGAATATTTGTAAGTTCCAAAACTCCACACTTGGAAACTTTTCTGCTGAAAACCACACAATGGATTCCTATGGAAGGAAATACAAGTTACTGGTAAGTACGCTTAGAATTACTTTTCAGGGTCAGTGCTGGGCTAAAAGATGCAGCACTGGGTTGTCTCCTGATGACAGGTGAGTAAATTGGAATTCGTAGTTCGGCTGATTTTAGAGGAATATTTTAAAGTTCCAAAACGCCACACTTGGAAGAATTTCCAAGTGAAACCAGTCAATGTTAGCCTATGGAAGGAAATACAAGTTACTGGTAAGTACGCTTAGAATGACTTTTCAGGGTCAGTGCTGGGCTAAAAGATGCAGCACTGGGTTATCTCATGATAACAGGTGAGTAAATCGGAATTCGTAGTTCGGATGATTTTAGAGGAATATTTGTAAGTTCCAAAACTCCACACTTAGAAACTTTTCTGCTGAAAACCACAAAATGGATTCCTATGGAAGGAAATACAAGTTACTGGTAAGTACGCTTAGAATTACTTTTCATGGTCAGTGCTGGGCTAAAAGATGCAGCACTGGGATCTCTCCTGATAACAGGTGAGTAAATCAGAATTCGTAGTTCGGCTGATTTTAGAGGAATATTTGTAAGTTACAAAACTCCACACGTTGATACTTTTCTGCTGAAAACCACACAATGGATTCCTATGGAAGGCAATACAAGTTACTGGTAAGTATGCTTAGAATTAATTTTCAGGGTCAGTGCTGGGCTAAAAGATGCAGCACTGAGTTCTCTCCTGATAACATGTGATTAAATCGGAATTCGTAGTTCGGTGATTTTAGAGGAATATTTTAAAGTTCCAAAACTCCACACTTAGTAGAATTTCCAAGTGAAACCAGTAAATGTTAGCCTATGGCAGAAAATACAAGTTACTGGTAAGTACGCTTAGAATTACTTTTCAGGGTCAGTGCTGGGCTAAATGATGCAGCACTGGGTTGTCTCCTGATAACAGGTGATTAAATAGGAATTCGTAGTTCGGCTGATTTTAGAGGAATATTTGTAAGTTTCAAAACTCCACACTTAGAGGAATTTCCAAGTGAAACCAGTCAATGTTAGCCTATGGAAGGAAATTCAAGTTGCTGGTAAGAATGGTTAGAATTACTTTTCAGGATCAGTACTGGCCTTAAAGATTCAGCAGTGGGTTCTTCCCTGATAACAGGTGAGTAAATTGGAATTTGTAGTTCGGCTGATTTTAGAGGAATATTTGTAAGTTCCAAAACTCCACACTTAGAAACTTTTCTGCTGAAAACCACAGAATGGATTCCTATGGAAGGAAATACGAGTTACTGGTAAGTATGCTTAGAATTACTTTTCAGGGTCAGTACTGGGCTAAAAGATGTAGCACTGGGATCTCTCCTGATAACAGGTGAGTAAATCGGAATTCCTAGTTCGGCTTATTTTAGAGGAATATTTTAAAGTTCCAAAACGCCACACTTAGAAACTTTTCTGCTGAAAACCACACAATGGATTCCTATGGAAGGAAATACAAGTTACTGGTAAGTACACTTTGAATTACTTTTCAGGGTCAGTGCTGGGCTAAAGGATGCAGCACTGGGTTCTCTCCTGATAACAGGTGAGTAAATCGGAATTCGTAGTTTGGCTGATTTTAGAGGAATATTTGTAAGTTCCAAAACTCCATACTTAGATACTTTTCTGCTGAAAACCACACAATGGATTCCTATGGAAGGAAATACAAGTTACTGGTAAGTACACTTAGAATTACTTTTCAGGGTCAGTGCTGGGCTAAAAGATGCAGCACTGGGTTGTCTCCTGATGACAGGTGAGTAAATTGGAATTCGTAGTTCGGCTGATTTTAGAGGAATATTTGTAAGTTCCAAAACTCCACACTTAGAAGAATTTCCAAGTGAAACCAGTCAATGTTATCCTATGGAAGGAAATTCAAGTTACTGGTAAGTACGGTTAGAATTACTTTTCAGGATCAGTACTGGCCTTAAAGATTCAGCACTGAGGTCTCTCCTGATAACAGGTGAGTAAATCGAAATTCGTAGTTCGGCTGATTTTAGAGGAATATTTTAAAGTTCCAAAACGCCACACTTGGAAGAGTTTCCAAGTGAAACCAGTCAATGTTAGCCTATGGAAGGAAATACAAGTTACTGGTAAGTACGCTTAGAATGACTTTTCAGGGTCAGTGCTGGGCTAAAAGATGCAGCACTGGGTTCTCTCCTGATAACAGGTGAGTAAATCGGAATTCGTAGTTCGGATGATTTTAGAGGAATATTTGTAAGTTCCAAAACTCCACACTTGGAAACTTTTCTGCTGAAAACCACACAATGGATTCCTATGGAAGGAAATACAAGTTACTGGTAAGTACGCTTAGAATTACTTTTCAGGGTCAGTGCTGGGCTAAAAGATGCAGCACTGGGTTGTCTCCTGATGACAGGTGAGTAAATTGGAATTCGTAGTTCGGCTGATTTTAGAGGAATATTTTAAAGTTCCAAAACGCCACACTTGGAAGAATTTCCAAGTGAAACCAGTCAATGTTAGCCTATGGAAGGAAATACAAGTTACTGGTAAGTACGCTTAGAATGACTTTTCAGGGTCAGTGCTGGGCTAAAAGATGCAGCACTGGGTTATCTCATGATAACAGGTGAGTAAATCGGAATTCGTAGTTCGGATGATTTTAGAGGAATATTTGTAAGTTCCAAAACTCCACACTTAGAAACTTTTCTGCTGAAAACCACAAAATGGATTCCTATGGAAGGAAATACAAGTTACTGGTAAGTACGCTTAGAATTACTTTTCATGGTCAGTGCTGGGCTAAAAGATGCAGCACTGGGATCTCTCCTGATAACAGGTGAGTAAATCAGAATTCGTAGTTCGGCTGATTTTAGAGGAATATTTGTAAGTTACAAAACTCCACACGTTGATACTTTTCTGCTGAAAACCACACAATGGATTCCTATGGAAGGCAATACAAGTTACTGGTAAGTATGCTTAGAATTAATTTTCAGGGTCAGTGCTGGGCTAAAAGATGCAGCACTGAGTTCTCTCCTGATAACATGTGATTAAATCGGAATTCGTAGTTCGGTGATTTTAGAGGAATATTTGTAAGTTTCAAAACTCCACACTTAGAGGAATTTCCAAGTGAAACCAGTCAATGTTAGCCTATGGAAGGAAATTCAAGTTGCTGGTAAGAATGGTTAGAATTACTTTTCAGGATCAGTACTGGCCTTAAAGATTCAGCAGTGGGTTCTTCCCTGATAACAGGTGAGTAAATTGGAATTTGTAGTTCGGCTGATTTTAGAGGAATATTTGTAAGTTCCAAAACTCCACACTTAGAAACTTTTCTGCTGAAAACCACAGAATGGATTCCTATGGAAGGAAATACGAGTTACTGGTAAGTATGCTTAGAATTACTTTTCAGGGTCAGTACTGGGCTAAAAGATGTAGCACTGGGATCTCTCCTGATAACAGGTGAGTAAATCGGAATTCCTAGTTCGGCTTATTTTAGAGGAATATTTGTAAGTTCCAAAACTCCACACTTAGAAACTTTTCTGCTGAAAACCACACAATGGATTCCTATGGAAGGAAATACAAGTTACTGGTAAGTACACTTTGAATTACTTTTCAGGGTCAGTGCTGGGCTAAAGGATGCAGCACTGGGTTCTCTCCTGATAACAGGTGAGTAAATCGGAATTCGTAGTTTGGCTGATTTTAGAGGAATATTTGTAAGTTCCAAAACTCCATACTTAGATACTTTTCTGCTGAAAACCACACAATGGATTCCTATGGAAGGAAATACAAGTTACTGGTAAGTACACTTAGAATTACTTTTCAGGGTCAGTGCTGGGCTAAAAGATGCAGCACTGGGTTGTCTCCTGATGACAGGTGAGTAAATTGGAATTCGTAGTTCGGCTGATTTTAGAGGAATATTTGTAAGTTCCAAAACTCCACACTTAGAAGAATTTCCAAGTGAAACCAGTCAATGTTATCCTATGGAAGGAAATTCAAGTTACTGGTAAGTACGGTTAGAATTACTTTTCAGGATCAGTACTGGCCTTAAAGATTCAGCACTGAGGTCTCTCCTGATAACAGGTGAGTAAATCGAAATTCGTAGTTCGGCTGATTTTAGAGGAATATTTTAAAGTTCCAAAACGCCACACTTGGAAGAATTTCCAAGTGAAACCAGTCAATGTTAGCCTATGGAAGGAAATACAAGTTACTGGTAAGTACGCTTAGAATGACTTTTCAGGGTCAGTGCTGGGCTAAAAGATGCAGCACTGGGTTCTCTCCTGATAACAGGTGAGTAAATCGGAATTCGTAGTTCGGATGATTTTAGAGGAATATTTGTAAGTTCCAAAACTCCACACTTGGAAACTTTTCTGCTGAAAACCACACAATGGATTCCTATGGAAGGAAATACAAGTTACTGGTAAGTACGCTTAGAATTACTTTTCAGGGTCAGTGCTGGGCTAAAAGATGCAGCACTGGGTTGTCTCCTGATGACAGGTGAGTAAATTGGAATTCGTAGTTCGGCTGATTTTAGAGGAATATTTTAAAGTTCCAAAACGCCACACTTGGAAGAATTTCCAAGTGAAACCAGTCAATGTTAGCCTATGGAAGGAAATACAAGTTACTGGTAAGTACGCTTAGAATGACTTTTCAGGGTCAGTGCTGGGCTAAAAGATGCAGCACTGGGTTATCTCATGATAACAGGTGAGTAAATCGGAATTCGTAGTTCGGATGATTTTAGAGGAATATTTGTAAGTTCCAAAACTCCACACTTAGAAACTTTTCTGCTGAAAACCACAAAATGGATTCCTATGGAAGGAAATACAAGTTACTGGTAAGTACGCTTAGAATTACTTTTCATGGTCAGTGCTGGGCTAAAAGATGCAGCACTGGGATCTCTCCTGATAACAGGTGAGTAAATCAGAATTCGTAGTTCGGCTGATTTTAGAGGAATATTTGTAAGTTACAAAACTCCACACGTTGATACTTTTCTGCTGAAAACCACACAATGGATTCCTATGGAAGGCAATACAAGTTACTGGTAAGTATGCTTAGAATTAATTTTCAGGGTCAGTGCTGGGCTAAAAGATGCAGCACTGAGTTCTCTCCTGATAACATGTGATTAAATCGGAATTCGTAGTTCGGTGATTTTAGAGGAATATTTGTAAGTTTCAAAACTCCACACTTAGAGGAATTTCCAAGTGAAACCAGTCAATGTTAGCCTATGGAAGGAAATTCAAGTTGCTGGTAAGAATGGTTAGAATTACTTTTCAGGATCAGTACTGGCCTTAAAGATTCAGCAGTGGGTTCTTCCCTGATAACAGGTGAGTAAATTGGAATTTGTAGTTCGGCTGATTTTAGAGGAATATTTGTAAGTTCAAAACTCCACACTTAGAAACTTTTCTGCTGAAAACCACAGAATGGATTCCTATGGAAGGAAATACGAGTTACTGGTAAGTATGCTTAGAATTACTTTTCAGGGTCAGTACTGGGCTAAAAGATGTAGCACTGGGATCTCTCCTGATAACAGGTGAGTAAATCGGAATTCCTAGTTCGGCTTATTTTAGAGGAATATTTGTAAGTTCCAAAACTCCACACTTAGAAACTTTTCTGCTGAAAACCACACAATGGATTCCTATGGAAGGAAATACAAGTTACTGGTAAGTACGCTTCGAATTACTTTTCAGGGTCAGTGCTGGGCTAAAAGATGCAGCACTGGGTTCTCTCCTGATAACAGGTGAGTAAATCGGAATTCGTAGTTCAGCTGATTTTAGAGGAATATTTTAAAGTTCCAAAACTCCACACTTAGAAGAATTTACAAGGGAAACCAGTCAATGTTAGCCTATGGAAGGAAATAGAAGTTACTGATAAGTACGGTTAGAATTACTTTTCAAGATCAGTACTGGCCTTAAAGATTCAGCACTGAGGTCTCTCCTGATAACAGGTGAGTAAATCGGAATTCGTAGTTCGGCTGATTTTAGAGGAATATTTTAAAGTTCCAAATCTCCACACTTAGAAGAATTTTCAAGTGAAACCAGTCAATGTTAGCCTATGGAAGGAAATTCAAGTTACTGGCAAGTACGGTTAGAATTACTTTTCAGGATCAGTACTGGCCTTAAAGATTCAGCACTGGGTTCTCCCCTGATAACAGGTGAGTAAATCGGAATTCGTAGTTCGGCTGATTTTAGAGGAATATTTGTAAGTTCCAAAACTCCACACTTAGAAACTTTTCTGCTGAAAACCACACAATGGATTCCTATGGAAGGAAATACAAGTTACTGGTAAGTACGCTTCGAATTACTTTTCAGGGTCAGTGCTGGGCTAAAAGATGCAGCACTGGGTTCTCTCCTGATAACAGGTGAGTAAATCGGAATTCGTAGTTCAGCTGATTTTAGAGGAATATTTTAAAGTTCCAAAACTCCACACTTAGAAGAATTTACAAGGGAAACCAGTCAATGTTAGCCTATGGAAGGAAATAGAAGTTACTGATAAGTACGGTTAGAATTACTTTTCAAGATCAGTACTGGCCTTAAAGATTCAGCACTGAGGTCTCTCCTGATAACAGGTGAGTAAATCGGAATTCGTAGTTCGGCTGATTTTAGAGGAATATTTTAAAGTTCCAAATCTCCACACTTAGAAGAATTTTCAAGTGAAACCAGTCAATGTTAGCCTATGGAAGGAAATTCAAGTTACTGGCAAGTACGGTTAGAATTACTTTTCAGGATCAGTACTGGCCTTAAAGATTCAGCACTGGGTTCTCCCCTGATAACAGGTGAGTAAATCGGAATTCGTAGTTCGGCTGATTTTAGAGGAATATTTGTAAGTTCCAAAAAATCACACTTAGAAACTTTACTGCTGAAAACCTCAGAATGGATTCCTATGGAAGGAAACACAAGCTACTGGTAAGTACGCTTAGAATTACTTTTCAGGGTCAGTGCTGGGCTAAAAGATGCAGCACTGGGTTCTCTCCTGATAACAGGTGAGTAAATCAGAATTCGTAGTTTGGCTGATTTTAGAGGAATATTTGTAAGTTCCAAAACTCCACACTTAGATACTTTTCTGCTGAAAACCACACAATGGATTCCTATGGAAGGAAATACAAGTTACTGGTAAGTACGCTTCGAATTACTTTTCAGGGTCAGTGCTGGGCTAAAAGATGCAGCACTTGGTTGTCTCCTGATAACATGTGGGTAAATCGGAATTCGTAGTTCGGTGATTTTAGAGGAATGTTTTAAAGTTCCAAAACTCCACACTTAGAAGAATTTCCAAGTGAAACCAGTCAATGTTAGCCTATGGCAGGAAATACAAGTTACTGGTAAGTACGCTTAGAATGACTTTTCAGGGTCAGTGCTGGGCTAAAAGATGCAGCACTGGGTTCTCTCCTGATAACAGGTGAGTAAATCGGAATTCGTAGTTCGGCTGATGTTAGAGGAATATTTATAAGTGCCAAAACTCCACACTTAGAAACTTTTCTGCTGAAAACCACACAATGGATTCCTATGGAAGGAAATACAAGTTACTGGTAAGTACGCTTAGAATTACTTTTCATGGTCAGTGCTGGGCTAAAAGATGCAGCACTGGGATCTCTCCTGATAACAGGTGAGTAAATCAGAATTCGTAGTTCGGCTGATTTTAGAGGAATATTTGTAAGTTACAAAACTCCACACGTTGATACTTTTCTGCTGAAAGCCACACAATGGATTCCTATGGAAGGCAATACAAGTTACTGGTAAGTACGCTTAGAATTAATTTTCAGGGTCAGTGCTGGGCTAAAAGATGCAGCACTGAGTTCTCTCCTGATAACAGGTAAGTAAATCGGAGTTCGTAGTTCGGCTGATTTTAGAGGAATATTTTAAAGTTCCAAAACGCCACACTTAGAAACTTTTCTGCTGAAAACCACACAATGGATTCCTATGGAAGGAAATACAAGTTACTGGTAAGTACACTTTGAATTACTTTTCAGGGTCAGTGCTGGGCTAAAGGATGCAGCACTGGGTTCTCTCCTGATAACAGGTGAGTAAATCGGAATTCGTAGTTTGGCTGATTTTAGAGGAATATTTGTAAGTTCCAAAACTCCATACTTAGATACTTTTCTGCTGAAAACCACACAATGGATTCCTATGGAAGGAAATACAAGTTACTGGTAAGTACACTTAGAATTACTTTTCAGGGTCAGTGCTGGGCTAAAAGATGCAGCACTGGGTTGTCTCCTGATGACAGGTGAGTAAATTGGAATTCGTAGTTCGGCTGATTTTAGAGGAATATTTGTAAGTTCCAAAACTCCACACTTAGAAGAATTTCCAAGTGAAACCAGTCAATGTTATCCTATGGAAGGAAATTCAAGTTACTGGTAAGTACGGTTAGAATTACTTTTCAGGATCAGTACTGGCCTTAAAGATTCAGCACTGAGGTCTCTCCTGATAACAGGTGAGTAAATCGAAATTCGTAGTTCGGCTGATTTTAGAGGAATATTTTAAAGTTCCAAAACGCCACACTTGGAAGAATTTCCAAGTGAAACCAGTCAATGTTAGCCTATGGAAGGAAATACAAGTTACTGGTAAGTACGCTTAGAATGACTTTTCAGGGTCAGTGCTGGGCTAAATCTTGCAGCACTGGGTTCTCTCCTGATAACAGGTGAGTAAATCGGAATTCGTAGTTCGGATGATTTTAGAGGAATATTTGTAAGTTCCAAAACTCCACACTTGGAAACTTTTCTGCTGAAAACCACACAATGGATTCCTATGGAAGGAAATACAAGTTACTGGTAAGTACGCTTAGAATTACTTTTCAGGGTCAGTGCTGGGCTAAAAGATGCAGCACTGGGTTGTCTCCTGATGACAGGTGAGTAAATTGGAATTCGTAGTTCGGCTGATTTTAGAGGAATATTTTAAAGTTCCAAAACGCCACACTTGGAAGAATTTCCAAGTGAAACCAGTCAATGTTAGCCTATGGAAGGAAATACAAGTTACTGGTAAGTACGCTTAGAATGACTTTTCAGGGTCAGTGCTGGGCTAAAAGATGCAGCACTGGGTTATCTCATGATAACAGGTGAGTAAATCGGAATTCGTAGTTCGGATGATTTTAGAGGAATATTTGTAAGTTCCAAAACTCCACACTTAGAAACTTTTCTGCTGAAAACCACAAAATGGATTCCTATGGAAGGAAATACAAGTTACTGGTAAGTACGCTTAGAATTACTTTTCATGGTCAGTGCTGGGCTAAAAGATGCAGCACTGGGATCTCTCCTGATAACAGGTGAGTAAATCAGAATTCGTAGTTCGGCTGATTTTAGAGGAATATTTGTAAGTTACAAAACTCCACACGTTGATACTTTTCTGCTGAAAACCACACAATGGATTCCTATGGAAGGCAATACAAGTTACTGGTAAGTATGCTTAGAATTAATTTTCAGGGTCAGTGCTGGGCTAAAAGATGCAGCACTGAGTTCTCTCCTGATAACATGTGATTAAATCGGAATTCGTAGTTCGGTGATTTTAGAGGAATATTTTAAAGTTCCAAAACTCCACACTTAGTAGAATTTCCAAGTGAAACCAGTAAATGTTAGCCTATGGCAGAAAATACAAGTTACTGGTAAGTACGCTTAGAATTACTTTTCAGGGTCAGTGCTGGGCTAAATGATGCAGCACTGGGTTGTCTCCTGATAACAGGTGATTAAATAGGAATTCGTAGTTCGGCTGATTTTAGAGGAATATTTGTAAGTTTCAAAACTCCACACTTAGAGGAATTTCCAAGTGAAACCAGTCAATGTTAGCCTATGGAAGGAATTTCAAGTTGCTGGTAAGAATGGTTAGAATTACTTTTCAGGATCAGTACTGGCCTTAAAGATTCAGCAGTGGGTTCTTCCCTGATAACAGGTGAGTAAATTGGAATTTGTAGTTCGGCTGATTTTAGAGGAATATTTGTAAGTTCCAAAACTCCACACTTAGAAACTTTTCTGCTGAAAACCACAGAATGGATTCCTATGGAAGGAAATACGAGTTACTGGTAAGTATGCTTAGAATTACTTTTCAGGGTCAGTACTGGGCTAAAAGATGTAGCACTGGGATCTCTCCTGATAACAGGTGAGTAAATCGGAATTCCTAGTTCGGCTTATTTTAGAGGAATATTTTAAAGTTCCAAAACGCCACACTTAGAAACTTTTCTGCTGAAAACCACACAATGGATTCCTATGGAAGGAAATACAAGTTACTGGTAAGTACACTTTGAATTACTTTTCAGGGTCAGTGCTGGGCTAAAGGATGCAGCACTGGGTTCTCTCCTGATAACAGGTGAGTAAATCGGAATTCGTAGTTTGGCTGATTTTAGAGGAATATTTGTAAGTTCCAAAACTCCATACTTAGATACTTTTCTGCTGAAAACCACACAATGGATTCCTATGGAAGGAAATACAAGTTACTGGTAAGTACACTTAGAATTACTTTTCAGGGTCAGTGCTGGGCTAAAAGATGCAGCACTGGGTTGTCTCCTGATGACAGGTGAGTAAATTGGAATTCGTAGTTCGGCTGATTTTAGAGGAATATTTGTAAGTTCCAAAACTCCACACTTAGAAGAATTTCCAAGTGAAACCAGTCAATGTTATCCTATGGAAGGAAATTCAAGTTACTGGTAAGTACGGTTAGAATTACTTTTCAGGATCAGTACTGGCCTTAAAGATTCAGCACTGAGGTCTCTCCTGATAACAGGTGAGTAAATCGAAATTCGTAGTTCGGCTGATTTTAGAGGAATATTTTAAAGTTCCAAAACGCCACACTTGGAAGAATTTCCAAGTGAAACCAGTCAATGTTAGCCTATGGAAGGAAATACAAGTTACTGGTAAGTACGCTTAGAATGACTTTTCAGGGTCAGTGCTGGGCTAAAAGATGCAGCACTGGGTTCTCTCCTGATAACAGGTGAGTAAATCGGAATTCGTAGTTCGGATGATTTTAGAGGAATATTTGTAAGTTCCAAAACTCCACACTTGGAAACTTTTCTGCTGAAAACCACACAATGGATTCCTATGGAAGGAAATACAAGTTACTGGTAAGTACGCTTAGAATTACTTTTCAGGGTCAGTGCTGGGCTAAAAGATGCAGCACTGGGTTGTCTCCTGATGACAGGTGAGTAAATTGGAATTCGTAGTTCGGCTGATTTTAGAGGAATATTTTAAAGTTCCAAAACGCCACACTTGGAAGAATTTCCAAGTGAAACCAGTCAATGTTAGCCTATGGAAGGAAATACAAGTTACTGGTAAGTACGCTTAGAATGACTTTTCAGGGTCAGTGCTGGGCTAAAAGATGCAGCACTGGGTTATCTCATGATAACAGGTGAGTAAATCGGAATTCGTAGTTCGGATGATTTTAGAGGAATATTTGTAAGTTCCAAAACTCCACACTTAGAAACTTTTCTGCTGAAAACCACAAAATGGATTCCTATGGAAGGAAATACAAGTTACTGGTAAGTACGCTTAGAATTACTTTTCATGGTCAGTGCTGGGCTAAAAGATGCAGCACTGGGATCTCTCCTGATAACAGGTGAGTAAATCAGAATTCGTAGTTCGGCTGATTTTAGAGGAATATTTGTAAGTTACAAAACTCCACACGTTGATACTTTTCTGCTGAAAACCACACAATGGATTCCTATGGAAGGCAATACAAGTTACTGGTAAGTATGCTTAGAATTAATTTTCAGGGTCAGTGCTGGGCTAAAAGATGCAGCACTGAGTTCTCTCCTGATAACATGTGATTAAATCGGAATTCGTAGTTCGGTGATTTTAGAGGAATATTTTAAAGTTCCAAAACTCCACACTTAGTAGAATTTCCAAGTGAAACCAGTAAATGTTAGCCTATGGCAGAAAATACAAGTTACTGGTAAGTACGCTTAGAATTACTTTTCAGGGTCAGTGCTGGGCTAAATGATGCAGCACTGGGTTGTCTCCTGATAACAGGTGATTAAATAGGAATTCGTAGTTCGGCTGATTTTAGAGGAATATTTGTAAGTTTCAAAACTCCACACTTAGAGGAATTTCCAAGTGAAACCAGTCAATGTTAGCCTATGGAAGGAAATTCAAGTTGCTGGTAAGAATGGTTAGAATTACTTTTCAGGATCAGTACTGGCCTTAAAGATTCAGCAGTGGGTTCTTCCCTGATAACAGGTGAGTAAATTGGAATTTGTAGTTCGGCTGATTTTAGAGGAATATTTGTAAGTTCCAAAACTCCACACTTAGAAACTTTTCTGCTGAAAACCACAGAATGGATTCCTATGGAAGGAAATACGAGTTACTGGTAAGTATGCTTAGAATTACTTTTCAGGGTCAGTACTGGGCTAAAAGATGTAGCACTGGGATCTCTCCTGATAACAGGTGAGTAAATCGGAATTCCTAGTTCGGCTTATTTTAGAGGAATATTTTAAAGTTCCAAAACGCCACACTTAGAAACTTTTCTGCTGAAAACCACACAATGGATTCCTATGGAAGGAAATACAAGTTACTGGTAAGTACACTTTGAATTACTTTTCAGGGTCAGTGCTGGGCTAAAGGATGCAGCACTGGGTTCTCTCCTGATAACAGGTGAGTAAATCGGAATTCGTAGTTTGGCTGATTTTAGAGGAATATTTGTAAGTTCCAAAACTCCATACTTAGATACTTTTCTGCTGAAAACCACACAATGGATTCCTATGGAAGGAAATACAAGTTACTGGTAAGTACACTTAGAATTACTTTTCAGGGTCAGTGCTGGGCTAAAAGATGCAGCACTGGGTTGTCTCCTGATGACAGGTGAGTAAATTGGAATTCGTAGTTCGGCTGATTTTAGAGGAATATTTGTAAGTTCCAAAACTCCACACTTAGAAGAATTTCCAAGTGAAACCAGTCAATGTTATCCTATGGAAGGAAATTCAAGTTACTGGTAAGTACGGTTAGAATTACTTTTCAGGATCAGTACTGGCCTTAAAGATTCAGCACTGAGGTCTCTCCTGATAACAGGTGAGTAAATCGAAATTCGTAGTTCGGCTGATTTTAGAGGAATATTTTAAAGTTCCAAAACGCCACACTTGGAAGAATTTCCAAGTGAAACCAGTCAATGTTAGCCTATGGAAGGAAATACAAGTTACTGGTAAGTACGCTTAGAATGACTTTTCAGGGTCAGTGCTGGGCTAAAAGATGCAGCACTGGGTTCTCTCCTGATAACAGGTGAGTAAATCGGAATTCGTAGTTCGGATGATTTTAGAGGAATATTTGTAAGTTCCAAAACTCCACACTTGGAAACTTTTCTGCTGAAAACCACACAATGGATTCCTATGGAAGGAAATACAAGTTACTGGTAAGTACGCTTAGAATTACTTTTCAGGGTCAGTGCTGGGCTAAAAGATGCAGCACTGGGTTGTCTCCTGATGACAGGTGAGTAAATTGGAATTCGTAGTTCGGCTGATTTTAGAGGAATATTTTAAAGTTCCAAAACGCCACACTTGGAAGAATTTCCAAGTGAAACCAGTCAATGTTAGCCTATGGAAGGAAATACAAGTTACTGGTAAGTACGCTTAGAATGACTTTTCAGGGTCAGTGCTGGGCTAAAAGATGCAGCACTGGGTTATCTCATGATAACAGGTGAGTAAATCGGAATTCGTAGTTCGGATGATTTTAGAGGAATATTTGTAAGTTCCAAAACTCCACACTTAGAAACTTTTCTGCTGAAAACCACAAAATGGATTCCTATGGAAGGAAATACAAGTTACTGGTAAGTACGCTTAGAATTACTTTTCATGGTCAGTGCTGGGCTAAAAGATGCAGCACTGGGATCTCTCCTGATAACAGGTGAGTAAATCAGAATTCGTAGTTCGGCTGATTTTAGAGGAATATTTGTAAGTTACAAAACTCCACACGTTGATACTTTTCTGCTGAAAACCACACAATGGATTCCTATGGAAGGCAATACAAGTTACTGGTAAGTATGCTTAGAATTAATTTTCAGGGTCAGTGCTGGGCTAAAAGATGCAGCACTGAGTTCTCTCCTGATAACATGTGATTAAATCGGAATTCGTAGTTCGGTGATTTTAGAGGAATATTTGTAAGTTTCAAAACTCCACACTTAGAGGAATTTCCAAGTGAAACCAGTCAATGTTAGCCTATGGAAGGAAATTCAAGTTGCTGGTAAGAATGGTTAGAATTACTTTTCAGGATCAGTACTGGCCTTAAAGATTCAGCAGTGGGTTCTTCCCTGATAACAGGTGAGTAAATTGGAATTTGTAGTTCGGCTGATTTTAGAGGAATATTTGTAAGTTCCAAAACTCCACACTTAGAAACTTTTCTGCTGAAAACCACAGAATGGATTCCTATGGAAGGAAATACGAGTTACTGGTAAGTATGCTTAGAATTACTTTTCAGGGTCAGTACTGGGCTAAAAGATGTAGCACTGGGATCTCTCCTGATAACAGGTGAGTAAATCGGAATTCCTAGTTCGGCTTATTTTAGAGGAATATTTGTAAGTTCCAAAACTCCACACTTAGAAACTTTTCTGCTGAAAACCACACAATGGATTCCTATGGAAGGAAATACAAGTTACTGGTAAGTACGCTTCGAATTACTTTTCAGGGTCAGTGCTGGGCTAAAAGATGCAGCACTGGGTTCTCTCCTGATAACAGGTGAGTAAATCGGAATTCGTAGTTCAGCTGATTTTAGAGGAATATTTTAAAGTTCCAAAACTCCACACTTAGAAGAATTTACAAGGGAAACCAGTCAATGTTAGCCTATGGAAGGAAATAGAAGTTACTGATAAGTACGGTTAGAATTACTTTTCAAGATCAGTACTGGCCTTAAAGATTCAGCACTGAGGTCTCTCCTGATAACAGGTGAGTAAATCGGAATTCGTAGTTCGGCTGATTTTAGAGGAATATTTTAAAGTTCCAAATCTCCACACTTAGAAGAATTTTCAAGTGAAACCAGTCAATGTTAGCCTATGGAAGGAAATTCAAGTTACTGGCAAGTACGGTTAGAATTACTTTTCAGGATCAGTACTGGCCTTAAAGATTCAGCACTGGGTTCTCCCCTGATAACAGGTGAGTAAATCGGAATTCGTAGTTCGGCTGATTTTAGAGGAATATTTGTAAGTTCCAAAACTCCACACTTAGAAACTTTTCTGCTGAAAACCACACAATGGATTCCTATGGAAGGAAATACAAGTTACTGGTAAGTACGCTTCGAATTACTTTTCAGGGTCAGTGCTGGGCTAAAAGATGCAGCACTGGGTTCTCTCCTGATAACAGGTGAGTAAATCGGAATTCGTAGTTCAGCTGATTTTAGAGGAATATTTTAAAGTTCCAAAACTCCACACTTAGAAGAATTTACAAGGGAAACCAGTCAATGTTAGCCTATGGAAGGAAATAGAAGTTACTGATAAGTACGGTTAGAATTACTTTTCAAGATCAGTACTGGCCTTAAAGATTCAGCACTGAGGTCTCTCCTGATAACAGGTGAGTAAATCGGAATTCGTAGTTCGGCTGATTTTAGAGGAATATTTTAAAGTTCCAAATCTCCACACTTAGAAGCATTTTCAAGTGAAACCAGTCAATGTTAGCCTATGGAAGGAAATTCAAGTTACTGGCAAGTACGGTTAGAATTACTTTTCAGGATCAGTACTGGCCTTAAAGATTCAGCACTGGGTTCTCCCCTGATAACAGGTGAGTAAATCGGAATTCGTAGTTCGGCTGATTTTAGAGGAATATTTGTAAGTTCCAAAAAATCACACTTAGAAACTTTACTGCTGAAAACCTCAGAATGGATTCCTATGGAAGGAAACACAAGCTACTGGTAAGTACGCTTAGAATTACTTTTCAGGGTCAGTGCTGGGCTAAAAGATGCAGCACTGGGTTCTCTCCTGATAACAGGTGAGTAAATCAGAATTCGTAGTTTGGCTGATTTTAGAGGAATATTTGTAAGTTCCAAAACTCCACACTTAGATACTTTTCTGCTGAAAACCACACAATGGATTCCTATGGAAGGAAATACAAGTTACTGGTAAGTACGCTTCGAATTACTTTTCAGGGTCAGTGCTGGGCTAAAAGATGCAGCACTTGGTTGTCTCCTGATAACATGTGGGTAAATCGGAATTCGTAGTTCGGTGATTTTAGAGGAATGTTTTAAAGTTCCAAAACTCCACACTTAGAAGAATTTCCAAGTGAAACCAGTCAATGTTAGCCTATGGCAGGAAATACAAGTTACTGGTAAGTACGCTTAGAATGACTTTTCAGGGTCAGTGCTGGGCTAAAAGATGCAGCACTGGGTTCTCTCCTGATAACAGGTGAGTAAATCGGAATTCGTAGTTCGGCTGATGTTAGAGGAATATTTATAAGTTCCAAAACTCCACACTTAGAAACTTTTCTGCTGAAAACCACACAATGGATTCCTATAGAAGGAAATACAAGTTACTGGTAAGTACGCTTAGAATTACTTTTCATGGTCAGTGCTGGGCTAAAAGATGCAGCACTGGGATCTCTCCTGATAACAGGTGAGTAAATCAGAATTCGTAGTTCGGCTGATTTTAGAGGAATATTTGTAAGTTACAAAACTCCACACGTTGATACTTTTCTGCTGAAAGCCACACAATGGATTCCTATGGAAGGCAATACAAGTTACTGGTAAGTACGCTTAGAATTAATTTTCAGGGTCAGTGCTGGGCTAAAAGATGCAGCACTGAGTTCTCTCCTGATAACAGGTAAGTAAATCGGAGTTCGTAGTTCGGCTGATTTTAGAGGAATATTTTAAAGTTCCAAAACGCCACACTTAGAAACTTTTCTGCTGAAAACCACACAATGGATTCCTATGGAAGGAAATACAAGTTACTGGTAAGTACACTTTGAATTACTTTTCAGGGTCAGTGCTGGGCTAAAGGATGCAGCACTGGGTTCTCTCCTGATAACAGGTGAGTAAATCGGAATTCGTAGTTTGGCTGATTTTAGAGGAATATTTGTAAGTTCCAAAACTCCATACTTAGATACTTTTCTGCTGAAAACCACACAATGGATTCCTATGGAAGGAAATACAAGTTACTGGTAAGTACACTTAGAATTACTTTTCAGGGTCAGTGCTGGGCTAAAAGATGCAGCACTGGGTTGTCTCCTGATGACAGGTGAGTAAATTGGAATTCGTAGTTCGGCTGATTTTAGAGGAATATTTGTAAGTTCCAAAACTCCACACTTAGAAGAATTTCCAAGTGAAACCAGTCAATGTTATCCTATGGAAGGAAATTCAAGTTACTGGTAAGTACGGTTAGAATTACTTTTCAGGATCAGTACTGGCCTTAAAGATTCAGCACTGAGGTCTCTCCTGATAACAGGTGAGTAAATCGAAATTCGTAGTTCGGCTGATTTTAGAGGAATATTTTAAAGTTCCAAAACGCCACACTTGGAAGAATTTCCAAGTGAAACCAGTCAATGTTAGCCTATGGAAGGAAATACAAGTTACTGGTAAGTACGCTTAGAATGACTTTTCAGGGTCAGTGCTGGGCTAAATGATGCAGCACTGGGTTCTCTCCTGATAACAGGTGAGTAAATCGGAATTCGTAGTTCGGATGATTTTAGAGGAATATTTGTAAGTTCCAAAACTCCACACTTGGAAACTTTTCTGCTGAAAACCACACAATGGATTCCTATGGAAGGAAATACAAGTTACTGGTAAGTACGCTTAGAATTACTTTTCAGGGTCAGTGCTGGGCTAAAAGATGCAGCACTGGGTTGTCTCCTGATGACAGGTGAGTAAATTGGAATTCGTAGTTCGGCTGATTTTAGAGGAATATTTTAAAGTTCCAAAACGCCACACTTGGAAGAATTTCCAAGTGAAACCAGTCAATGTTAGCCTATGGAAGGAAATACAAGTTACTGGTAAGTACGCTTAGAATGACTTTTCAGGGTCAGTGCTGGGCTAAAAGATGCAGCACTGGGTTATCTCATGATAACAGGTGAGTAAATCGGAATTCGTAGTTCGGATGATTTTAGAGGAATATTTGTAAGTTCCAAAACTCCACACTTAGAAACTTTTCTGCTGAAAACCACAAAATGGATTCCTATGGAAGGAAATACAAGTTACTGGTAAGTACGCTTAGAATTACTTTTCATGGTCAGTGCTGGGCTAAAAGATGCAGCACTGGGATCTCTCCTGATAACAGGTGAGTAAATCAGAATTCGTAGTTCGGCTGATTTTAGAGGAATATTTGTAAGTTACAAAACTCCACACGTTGATACTTTTCTGCTGAAAACCACACAATGGATTCCTATGGAAGGCAATACAAGTTACTGGTAAGTATGCTTAGAATTAATTTTCAGGGTCAGTGCTGGGCTAAAAGATGCAGCACTGAGTTCTCTCCTGATAACATGTGATTAAATCGGAATTCGTAGTTCGGTGATTTTAGAGGAATATTTTAAAGTTCCAAAACTCCACACTTAGTAGAATTTCCAAGTGAAACCAGTAAATGTTAGCCTATGGCAGAAAATACAAGTTACTGGTAAGTACGCTTAGAATTACTTTTCAGGGTCAGTGCTGGGCTAAATGATGCAGCACTGGGTTGTCTCCTGATAACAGGTGATTAAATAGGAATTCGTAGTTCGGCTGATTTTAGAGGAATATTTGTAAGTTTCAAAACTCCACACTTAGAGGAATTTCCAAGTGAAACCAGTCAATGTTAGCCTATGGAAGGAAATTCAAGTTGCTGGTAAGAATGGTTAGAATTACTTTTCAGGATCAGTACTGGCCTTAAAGATTCAGCAGTGGGTTCTTCCCTGATAACAGGTAAGTAAATTGGAATTTGTAGTTCGGCTGATTTTAGAGGAATATTTGTAAGTTCCAAAACTCCACACTTAGAAACTTTTCTGCTGAAAACCACAGAATGGATTCCTATGGAAGGAAATACGAGTTACTGGTAAGTATGCTTAGAATTACTTTTCAGGGTCAGTACTGGGCTAAAAGATGTAGCACTGCGATCTCTCCTGATAACAGGTGAGTAAATCGGAATTCCTAGTTCGGCTTATTTTAGAGGAATATTTTAAAGTTCCAAAACGCCACACTTAGAAACTTTTCTGCTGAAAACCACACAATGGATTCCTATGGAAGGAAATACAAGTTACTGGTAAGTACACTTTGAATTACTTTTCAGGGTCAGTGCTGGGCTAAAGGATGCAGCACTGGGTTCTCTCCTGATAACAGGTGAGTAAATCGGAATTCGTAGTTTGGCTGATTTTAGAGGAATATTTGTAAGTTCCAAAACTCCATACTTAGATACTTTTCTGCTGAAAACCACACAATGGATTCCTATGGAAGGAAATACAAGTTACTGGTACGTACACTTAGAATTACTTTTCAGGGTCAGTGCTGGGCTAAAAGATGCAGCACTGGGTTGTCTCCTGATGACAGGTGAGTAAATTGGAATTCGTAGTTCGGCTGATTTTAGAGGAATATTTGTAAGTTCCAAAACTCCACACTTAGAAGAATTTCCAAGTGAAACCAGTCAATGTTATCCTATGGAAGGAAATTCAAGTTACTGGTAAGTACGGTTAGAATTACTTTTCAGGATCAGTACTGGCCTTAAAGATTCAGCACTGAGGTCTCTCCTGATAACAGGTGAGTAAATCGAAATTCGTAGTTCGGCTGATTTTAGAGGAATATTTTAAAGTTCCAAAACGCCACACTTGGAAGAATTTCCAAGTGAAACCAGTCAATGTTAGCCTATGGAAGGAAATACAAGTTACTGGTAAGTACGCTTAGAATGACTTTTCAGGGTCAGTGCTGGGCTAAAAGATGCAGCACTGGGTTCTCTCCTGATAACAGGTGAGTAAATCGGAATTCGTAGTTCGGATGATTTTAGAGGAATATTTGTAAGTTCCAAAACTCCACACTTGGAAACTTTTCTGCTGAAAACCACACAATGGATTCCTATGGAAGGAAATACAAGTTACTGGTAAGTACGCTTAGAATTACTTTTCAGGGTCAGTGCTGGGCTAAAAGATGCAGCACTGGGTTGTCTCCTGATGACAGGTGAGTAAATTGGAATTCGTAGTTCGGCTGATTTTAGAGGAATATTTTAAAGTTCCAAAACGCCACACTTGGAAGAATTTCCAAGTGAAACCAGTCAATGTTAGCCTATGGAAGGAAATACAAGTTACTGGTAAGTACGCTTAGAATGACTTTTCAGGGTCAGTGCTGGGCTAAAAGATGCAGCACTGGGTTATCTCATGATAACAGGTGAGTAAATCGGAATTCGTAGTTCGGATGATTTTAGAGGAATATTTGTAAGTTCCAAAACTCCACACTTAGAAACTTTTCTGCTGAAAACCACAAAATGGATTCCTATGGAAGGAAATACAAGTTACTGGTAAGTACGCTTAGAATTACTTTTCATGGTCAGTGCTGGGCTAAAAGATGCAGCACTGGGATCT
This sequence comes from Triturus cristatus, assembly GCF_964204655.1. Classification (NCBI taxonomy): domain Eukaryota; kingdom Metazoa; phylum Chordata; class Amphibia; order Caudata; family Salamandridae; genus Triturus; species Triturus cristatus. The sequence goes on along the minus strand of NC_140579.1, from coordinate 376,723,065 downwards.
CTCCTGATAACAGGTGAGTAAATCAGAATTCGTAGTTCGGCTGATTTTAGAGGAATATTTGTAAGTTACAAAACTCCACACGTTGATACTTTTCTGCTGAAAACCACACAATGGATTCCTATGGAAGGCAATACAAGTTACTGGTAAGTATGCTTAGAATTAATTTTCAGGGTCAGTGCTGGGCTAAAAGATGCAGCACTGAGTTCTCTCCTGATAACATGTGATTAAATCGGAATTCGTAGTTCGGTGATTTTAGAGGAATATTTGTAAGTTTCAAAACTCCACACTTAGAGGAATTTCCAAGTGAAACCAGTCAATGTTAGCCTATGGAAGGAAATTCAAGTTGCTGGTAAGAATGGTTAGAATTACTTTTCAGGATCAGTACTGGCCTTAAAGATTCAGCAGTGGGTTCTTCCCTGATAACAGGTGAGTAAATTGGAATTTGTAGTTCGGCTGATTTTAGAGGAATATTTGTAAGTTCCAAAACTCCACACTTAGAAACTTTTCTGCTGAAAACCACAGAATGGATTCCTATGGAAGGAAATACGAGTTACTGGTAAGTATGCTTAGAATTACTTTTCAGGGTCAGTACTGGGCTAAAAGATGTAGCACTGGGATCTCTCCTGATAACAGGTGAGTAAATCGGAATTCCTAGTTCGGCTTATTTTAGAGGAATATTTGTAAGTTCCAAAACTCCACACTTAGAAACTTTTCTGCTGAAAACCACACAATGGATTCCTATGGAAGGAAATACAAGTTACTGGTAAGTACACTTTGAATTACTTTTCAGGGTCAGTGCTGGGCTAAAGGATGCAGCACTGGGTTCTCTCCTGATAACAGGTGAGTAAATCGGAATTCGTAGTTTGGCTGATTTTAGAGGAATATTTGTAAGTTCCAAAACTCCATACTTAGATACTTTTCTGCTGAAAACCACACAATGGATTCCTATGGAAGGAAATACAAGTTACTGGTAAGTACACTTAGAATTACTTTTCAGGGTCAGTGCTGGGCTAAAAGATGCAGCACTGGGTTGTCTCCTGATGACAGGTGAGTAAATTGGAATTCGTAGTTCGGCTGATTTTAGAGGAATATTTGTAAGTTCCAAAACTCCACACTTAGAAGAATTTCCAAGTGAAACCAGTCAATGTTATCCTATGGAAGGAAATTCAAGTTACTGGTAAGTACGGTTAGAATTACTTTTCAGGATCAGTACTGGCCTTAAAGATTCAGCACTGAGGTCTCTCCTGATAACAGGTGAGTAAATCGAAATTCGTAGTTCGGCTGATTTTAGAGGAATATTTTAAAGTTCCAAAACGCCACACTTGGAAGAATTTCCAAGTGAAACCAGTCAATGTTAGCCTATGGAAGGAAATACAAGTTACTGGTAAGTACGCTTAGAATGACTTTTCAGGGTCAGTGCTGGGCTAAAAGATGCAGCACTGGGTTCTCTCCTGATAACAGGTGAGTAAATCGGAATTCGTAGTTCGGATGATTTTAGAGGAATATTTGTAAGTTCCAAAACTCCACACTTGGAAACTTTTCTGCTGAAAACCACACAATGGATTCCTATGGAAGGAAATACAAGTTACTGGTAAGTACGCTTAGAATTACTTTTCAGGGTCAGTGCTGGGCTAAAAGATGCAGCACTGGGTTGTCTCCTGATGACAGGTGAGTAAATTGGAATTCGTAGTTCGGCTGATTTTAGAGGAATATTTTAAAGTTCCAAAACGCCACACTTGGAAGAATTTCCAAGTGAAACCAGTCAATGTTAGCCTATGGAAGGAAATACAAGTTACTGGTAAGTACGCTTAGAATGACTTTTCAGGGTCAGTGCTGGGCTAAAAGATGCAGCACTGGGTTATCTCATGATAACAGGTGAGTAAATCGGAATTCGTAGTTCGGATGATTTTAGAGGAATATTTGTAAGTTCCAAAACTCAACACTTAGAAACTTTTCTGCTGAAAACCACAAAATGGATTCCTATGGAAGGAAATACAAGTTACTGGTAAGTACGCTTAGAATTACTTTTCATGGTCAGTGCTGGGCTAAAAGATGCAGCACTGGGATCTCTCCTGATAACAGGTGAGTAAATCAGAATTCGTAGTTCGGCTGATTTTAGAGGAATATTTGTAAGTTACAAAACTCCACACGTTGATACTTTTCTGCTGAAAACCACACAATGGATTCCTATGGAAGGCAATACAAGTTACTGGTAAGTATGCTTAGAATTAATTTTCAGGGTCAGTGCTGGGCTAAAAGATGCAGCACTGAGTTCTCTCCTGATAACATGTGATTAAATCGGAATTCGTAGTTCGGTGATTTTAGAGGAATATTTGTAAGTTTCAAAACTCCACACTTAGAGGAATTTCCAAGTGAAACCAGTCAATGTTAGCCTATGGAAGGAAATTCAAGTTGCTGGTAAGAATGGTTAGAATTACTTTTCAGGATCAGTACTGGCCTTAAAGATTCAGCAGTGGGTTCTTCCCTGATAACAGGTGAGTAAATTGGAATTTGTAGTTCGGCTGATTTTAGAGGAATATTTGTAAGTTCCAAAACTCCACACTTAGAAACTTTTCTGCTGAAAACCACAGAATGGATTCCTATGGAAGGAAATACGAGTTACTGGTAAGTATGCTTAGAATTACTTTTCAGGGTCAGTACTGGGCTAAAAGATGTAGCACTGGGATCTCTCCTGATAACAGGTGAGTAAATCGGAATTCCTAGTTCGGCTTATTTTAGAGGAATATTTGTAAGTTCCAAAACTCCACACTTAGAAACTTTTCTGCTGAAAATCACACAATGGATTCCTATGGAAGGAAATACAAGTTACTGGTAAGTACGCTTCGAATTACTTTTCAGGGTCAGTGCTGGGCTAAAAGATGCAGCACTGGGTTCTCTCCTGATAACAGGTGAGTAAATCGGAATTCGTAGTTCAGCTGATTTTAGAGGAATATTTTAAAGTTCCAAATCTCCACACTTAGAAGAATTTTCAAGTGAAACCAGTCAATGTTAGCCTATAGAAGGAAATTCAAGTTACTGGCAAGTACGGTTAGAATTACTTTTCAGGATCAGTACTGGCCTTAAAGATTCAGCACTGGGTTCTCCCCTGATAACAGGTGAGTAAATCGGAATTCGTAGTTCGGCTGATTTTAGAGGAATACTTGTAAGTTCCAAAACTCCACACTTAGAAACTTTTCTGCTGAAAACCACACAATGGATTCCTATGGAAGGAAATACAAGTTACTGGTAAGTACGCTTCGAATTACTTTTCAGGGTCAGTGCTGGGCTAAAAGATGCAGCACTGGGTTCTCTCCTGATAACAGGTGAGTAAATCGGAATTCGTAGTTCAGCTGATTTTAGAGGAATATTTTAAAGTTCCAAAACTCCACACTTAGAAGAATTTACAAGGGAAACCAGTCAATGTTAGCCTATGGAAGGAAATAGAAGTTACTGATAAGTACGGTTAGAATTACTTTTCAAGATCAGTACTGGCCTTAAAGATTCAGCACTGAGGTCTCTCCTGATAACAGGTGAGTAAATCGGAATTCGTAGTTCGGCTGATTTTAGAGGAATATTTTAAAGTTCCAAATCTCCACACTTAGAAGAATTTTCAAGTGAAACCAGTCAATGTTAGCCTATGGAAGGAAATTCAAGTTACTGGCAAGTACGGTTAGAATTACTTTTCAGGATCAGTACTGGCCTTAAAGATTCAGCACTGGGTTCTCCCCTGATAACAGGTGAGTAAATCGGAATTCGTAGTTCGGCTGATTTTAGAGGAATATTTGTAAGTTCCAAAAAATCACACTTAGAAACTTTACTGCTGAAAACCTCAGAATGGATTCCTATGGAAGGAAACACAAGCTACTGGTAAGTACGCTTAGAATTACTTTTCAGGGTCAGTGCTGGGCTAAAAGATGCAGCACTGGGTTCTCTCCTGATAACAGGTGAGTAAATCAGAATTCGTAGTTTGGCTGATTTTAGAGGAATATTTGTAAGTTCCAAAACTCCACACTTAGATACTTTTCTGCTGAAAACCACACAATGGATTCCTATGGAAGGAAATACAAGTTACTGGTAAGTACGCTTCGAATTACTTTTCAGGGTCAGTGCTGGGCTAAAAGATGCAGCACTTGGTTGTCTCCTTATAACATGTGGGTAAATCGGAATTCGTAGTTCGGTGATTTTAGAGGAATGTTTTAAAGTTCCAAAACTCCACACTTAGAAGAATTTCCAAGTGAAACCAGTCAATGTTAGCCTATGGCAGGAAATACAAGTTACTGGTAAGTACGCTTAGAATGACTTTTCAGGGTCAGTGCTGGGCTAAAAGATGCAGCACTGGGTTCTCTCCTGATAACAGGTGAGTAAATCGGAATTCGTAGTTCGGCTGATGTTAGAGCAATATTTATAAGTTCCAAAACTCCACACTTAGAAACTTTTCTGCTGAAAACCACACAATGGATTCCTATGGAAGGAAATACAAGTTACTGGTAAGTACGCTTAGAATTACTTTTCATGGTCAGTGCTGGGCTAAAAGATGCAGCACTGGGATCTCTCCTGATAACAGGTGAGTAAATCAGAATTCGTAGTTCGGCTGATTTTAGAGGAATATTTGTAAGTTACAAAACTCCACACGTTGATACTTTTCTGCTGAAAACCACACAATGGATTCCTATGGAAGGCAATACAAGTTACTGGTAAGTACGCTTAGAATTAATTTTCAGGGTCAGTGCTGGGCTAAAAGATGCAGCACTGAGTTCTCTCCTGATAACAGGTAAGTAAACCGGAGTTCGTAGTTCGGCTGATTTTAGAGGAATATTTTAAAGTTCCAAAACGCCACACTTAGAAACTTTTCTGCTGAAAACCACACAATGGATTCCTATGGAAGGAAATACAAGTTACTGGTAAGTACACTTTGAATTACTTTTCAGGGTCAGTGCTGGGCTAAAGGATGCAGCACTGGGTTCTCTCCTGATAACAGGTGAGTAAATCGGAATTCGTAGTTTGGCTGATTTTAGAGGAATATTTGTAAGTTCCAAAACTCCATACTTAGATACTTTTCTGCTGAAAACCACACAATGGATTCCTATGGAAGGAAATACAAGTTACTGGTAAGTACACTTAGAATTACTTTTCAGGGTCAGTGCTGGGCTAAAAGATGCAGCACTGGGTTGTCTCCTGATGACAGGTGAGTAAATTGGAATTCGTAGTTCGGCTGATTTTAGAGGAATATTTGTAAGTTCCAAAACTCCACACTTAGAAGAATTTCCAAGTGAAACCAGTCAATGTTATCCTATGGAAGGAAATTCAAGTTACTGGTAAGTACGGTTAGAATTACTTTTCAGGATCAGTACTGGCCTTAAAGATTCAGCACTGGGTTGTCTCCTGATGACAGGTGAGTAAATTGGAATTCGTAGTTCGGCTGATTTTAGAGGAATATTTTAAAGTTCCAAAACGCCACACTTGGAAGAATTTCCAAGTGAAACCAGTCAATGTTAGCCTATGGAAGGAAATACAAGTTACTGGTAAGTACGCTTAGAATGACTTTTCAGGGTCAGTGCTGGGCTAAAAGATGCAGCACTGGGTTCTCTCCTGATAACAGGTGAGTAAATCGGAATTCGTAGTTCGGATGATTTTAGAGGAATATTTGTAAGTTCCAAAACTCCACACTTGGAAATTTTTCTGCTGAAAACCACACAATGGATTCCTATGGAAGGAAATACAAGTTACTGGTAAGTACGCTTAGAATTACTTTTCAGGGTCAGTGCTGGGCTAAAAGATGCAGCACTGGGTTGTCTCCTGATGACAGGTGAGTAAATTGGAATTCGTAGTTCGGCTGATTTTAGAGGAATATTTTAAAGTTCCAAAACGCCACACTTGAAAGAATTTCCAAGTGAAACCAGTCAATGTTAGCCTATGGAAGGAAATACAAGTTACTGGTAAGTACGCTTAGAATGACTTTTCAGGGTCAGTGCTGGGCTAAAAGATGCAGCACTGGGTTATCTCATGATAACAGGTGAGTAAATCGGAATTCGTAGTTCGGATGATTTTAGAGGAATATTTGTAAGTTCCAAAACTCCACACTTAGAAACTTTTCTGCTGAAAACCACAAAATGGATTCCTATGGAAGGAAATACAAGTTACTGGTAAGTACGCTTAGAATTACTTTTCATGGTCAGTGCTGGGCTAAAAGATGCAGCACTGGGATCTCTCCTGATAACAGGTGAGTAAATCAGAATTCGTAGTTCGGCTGATTTTAGAGGAATATTTGTAAGTTACAAAACTCCACACGTTGATACTTTTCTGCTGAAAACCACACAATGGATTCCTATGGAAGGCAATACAAGTTACTGGTAAGTATGCTTAGAATTAATTTTCAGGGTCAGTGCTGGGCTAAAAGATGCAGCACTGAGTTCTCTCCTGATAACATGTGATTAAATCGGAATTCGTAGTTCGGTGATTTTAGAGGAATATTTTAAAGTTCCAAAACTCCACACTTAGAAGAATTTCCAAGTGAAACCAGTAAATGTTAGCCTATGGCAGAAAATACAAGTTACTGGTAAGTACGCTTAGAATTACTTTTCAGGGTCAGTGCTGGGCTAAATGATGCAGCACTGGGTTGTCTCCTGATAACAGGTGATTAAATAGGAATTCGTAGTTCGGCTGATTTTAGAGGAATATTTGTAAGTTTCAAAACTCCACACTTAGAGGAATTTCCAAGTGAAACCAGTCAATGTTAGCCTATGGAAGGAAATTCAAGTTGCTGGTAAGAATGGTTAGAATTACTTTTCAGGATCAGTACTGGCCTTAAAGATTCAGCAGTGGGTTCTTCCCTGATAACAGGTGAGTAAATTGGAATTTGTAGTTCGGCTGATTTTAGAGGAATATTTGTAAGTTCCAAAACTCCACACTTAGAAACTTTTCTGCTGAAAACCACAGAATGGATTCCTATGGAAGGAAATACGAGTTACTGGTAAGTATGCTTAGAATTACTTTTCAGGGTCAGTACTGGGCTAAAAGATTTAGCACTGGGATCTCTCCTGATAACAGGTGAGTAAATTGGAATTCCTAGTTCGGCTTATTTTAGAGGAATATTTTAAAGTTCCAAAACGCCACACTTAGAAACTTTTCTGCTGAAAACCACACAATGGATTCCTATGGAAGGAAATACAAGTTACTGGTAAGTACACTTTGAATTACTTTTCAGGGTCAGTGCTGGGCTAAAGGATGCAGCACTGGGTTCTCTCCTGATAACAGGTGAGTAAATCGGAATTCGTAGTTTGGCTGATTTTAGAGGAATATTTGTAAGTTCCAAAACTCCATACTTAGATACTTTTCTGCTGAAAACCACACAATGGATTCCTATGGAAGGAAATACAAGTTACTGGTAAGTACACTTAGAATTACTTTTCAGGGTCAGTGCTGGGCTAAAAGATGCAGCACTGGGTTGTCTCCTGATGACAGGTGAGTAAATTGGAATTCGTAGTTCGGCTGATTTTAGAGGAATATTTGTAAGTTCCAAAACTCCACACTTAGAAGAATTTCCAAGTGAAACCAGTCAATGTTATCCTATGGAAGGAAATTCAAGTTACTGGTAAGTACGGTTAGAATTACTTTTCAGGATCAGTACTGGCCTTAAAGATTCAGCACTGAGGTCTCTCCTGATAACAGGTGAGTAAATCGAAATTCGTAGTTCGGCTGATTTTAGAGGAATATTTTAAAGTTCCAAAACGCCACACTTGGAAGAATTTCCAAGTGAAACCAGTCAATGTTAGCCTATGGAAGGAAATACAAGTTACTGGTAAGTACGCTTAGAATGACTTTTCAGGGTCAGTGCTGGGCTAAAAGATGCAGCACTGGGTTCTCTCCTGATAACAGGTGAGTAAATCGGAATTCGTAGTTCGGATGATTTTAGAGGAATATTTGTAAGTTCCAAAACTCCACACTTGGAAACTTTTCTGCTGAAAACCACACAATGGATTCCTATGGAAGGAAATACAAGTTACTGGTAAGTACGCTTAGAATTACTTTTCAGGGTCAGTGCTGGGCTAAAAGATGCAGCACTGGGTTGTCTCCTGATGACAGGTGAGTAAATTGGAATTCGTAGTTCGGCTGATTTTAGAGGAATATTTTAAAGTTCCAAAACGCCACACTTGGAAGAATTTCCAAGTGAAACCAGTCAATGTTAGCCTATGGAAGGAAATACAAGTTACTGGTAAGTACGCTTAGAATGACTTTTCAGGGTCAGTGCTGGGCTAAAAGATGCAGCACTGGGTTATCTCATGATAACATGTGAGTTAATCGGAATTCGTATTTCGGATGATTTTAGAGGAATATTTGTAAGTTCCAAAACTCCACACTTAGAAACTTTTCTGCTGAAAACCACAAAATGGATTCCTATGGAAGGAAATACAAGTTACTGGTAAGTACGCTTAGAATTACTTTTCATGGTCAGTGCTGGGCTAAAAGATGCAGCACTGGGATCTCTCCTGATAACAGGTGAGTAAATCAGAATTCGTAGTTCGGCTGATTTTAGAGGAATATTTGTAAGTTACAAAACTCCACACGTTGATACTTTTCTGCTGAAAACCACACAATGGATTCCTATGGAAGGCAATACAAGTTACTGCTAAGTATGCTTAGAATTAATTTTCAGGGTCAGTGCTGGGCTAAAAGATGCAGCACTGTGTTCTCTCCTGATAACATGTGATTAAATCGGAATTCGTAGTTCGGTGATTTTAGAGGAATATTTTAAAGTTCCAAAACTCCACACTTAGAAGAATTTCCAAGTGAAACCAGTAAATGTTAGCCTATGGCAGAAAATACAAGTTACTGGTAAGTACGCTTAGAATTACTTTTCAGGGTCAGTGCTGGGCTAAATGATGCAGCACTGGGTTGTCTCCTGATAACAGGTGATTAAATAGGAATTCGTAGTTCGGCTGATTTTAGAGGAATATTTGTAAGTTTCAAAACTCCACACTTAGAGGAATTTCCAAGTGAAACCAGTCAATGTTAGCCTATGGAAGGAAATTCAAGTTGCTGGTAAGAATGGTTAGAATTACTTTTCAGGATCAGTACTGGCCTTAAAGATTCAGCAGTGGGTTCTTCCCTGATAACAGGTGAGTAAATTGGAATTTGTAGTTCGGCTGATTTTAGAGGAATATTTGTAAGTTCCAAAACTCCACACTTAGAAACTTTTCTGCTGAAAACCACAGAATGGATTCCTATGGAAGGAAATACGAGTTACTGGTAAGTATGCTTAGAATTACTTTTCAGGGTCAGTACTGGGCTAAAAGATGTAGCACTGGGATCTCTCCTGATAACAGGTGAGTAAATCGGAATTCCTAGTTCGGCTTATTTTAGAGGAATATTTGTAAGTTACAAAACTCCACACTAAGAAACTTTTCTGCTGAAAACCACACAATGGATTCCTATGGAAGGAAATACAAGTTACTGGTAAGTACGCTTCGAATTACTTTTCAGGGTCAGTGCTGGGCTAAAAGATGCAGCACTGGGTTCTCTCCTGATAACAGGTGAGTAAATCGGAATTCGTAGTTTGGCTGATTTTAGAGGAATATTTGTAAGTTCCAAAACTCCACACTTAGATACTTTTCTGCTGAAAACCACACAATGGATTCCTATGGAAGGAAATACACGTTACTGGTAAGTACGCGTAGAATTGTTTTTCAGGGTCAGTGCTGGGCTAAAAGATGTAGCACTGGGATCTCTCCTGATAACAGGTGAGTAAATCAGAATTTGTAGTTCGGCTGATTTTAGATGAATATTTATAAGTTCCAAAACTCCACACTTAGAAACTTTTCTGCTGAAAACCACACAATGGATTCCTATGGAAGGAAATACAAGTTACTGGTAAGTACGCTTAGAATTACTTTTCAGGGTCAGTGCTGGGCTAAAAGATGCAGCACTGAGTTCTCTCCTGATGACATGTGAGTAAATTGGAATTCGTAGTTTGGCTTATTTTAGAGGAATATTTGTAAGTACCAAAACTCCACACTTCAAAACTACTCTGCTGAAAACCACACAATGGATTCCTATGTAAGGAAATACACGTTACTGGTAAGTACGCGTAGAATTGTTTTTCAGGGTCAGTGCTGGGCTAAAAGATGTAGCACTGGGATCTCTCCTGATAACAGGTGAGTAAATCGGAATTCGTAGTTCAGCTGATTTTAGAGGAATATTTGTAAGTTCCAAAAAATCACACTTAGAAACTTTACTGCTGAAAACCTCAGAATGGATTCCTATGGAAGGAAACACAAGCTACTGGTAAGTACGCTTAGAATTACTTTTCAGGGTCAGTACTGGGCTAAAAGATGCAGCACTGGGTTCTCTCCTGATAACAGGTGAGTAAATCGGAATTCGTAGTTTGGCTGATTTTAGAGGAATATTTGTAAGTTCCAAAACTCCACACTTAGATACTTTTCTGCTGAAAACCACACAATGGATTCCTATGGAAGGAAATACAAGTTACTGGTAAGTACGCTTCAAATTACTTTTCAGGGTCAGTGCTGGGCTAAAAGATGCAGCACGTGGTTGTCTCCTGATAACATGTGAGTAAATCGGAATTCGTAGTTCGGTGATTTTAGAGGAATGTTTTAAAGTTCCAAAACTCCACACTTAGAAGAATTTCCAAGTGAAACCAGTCAATGTTAGCCTATGGCAGGAAATACAAGTTACTGGTAAGTACGCTTAGAATGACTTTTCAGGGTCAGTGCTGGGCTAAAGATGCAGCACTGGGTTCTCTCCTGATAACAGGTGAGTAAATCAGAATTCGTAGTTCGGCTGATTTTAGATGAATATTTATAAGTTCCAAAACTCCACACTTAGAAACTTTTCTGCTGAAAACCACACAATGGATTCCTATGGAAGGAAATACAAGTTACTGGTAAGTACGCTTAGAATTACTTTTCAGGGTCAGTGCTGGGCTAAAAGATGCAGCACTGAGTTCTCTCCTGATGACATGTGAGTAAATTGGAATTCGTAGTTTGGCTTATTTTAGAGGAATATTTGTAAGTACCAAAACTCCACACTTCAAAACTACTCTGCTGAAAACCACACAATGGATTCCTATGTAAGGAAATACACGTTACTGGTAAGTACGCGTAGAATTGTTTTTCAGGGTCAGTGCTGGGCTAAAAGATGTAGCACTGGGATCTCTCCTGATAACAGGTGAATAAATTGGAATTCGTAGTTCAGCTGATTTTAAAGGAATATTTGTAAATTCCAAAACTCCACACTTTGATACTTTTCTGCTGAAAACCACACAATGGATCCCTATGGAAGGAAATACAAGTTACTGGTAAGTACGCTTAGAATTACTTTTCAGGGTCAGTTCTGGGCTAAAAGATGCAGCACTGTGTTCTCTCCTGATAACAGGTGAGTATATTGGAATTCGTCGTTCGGCTGATTTTAGAGGAGTATTTGTAAGTTCCAAAACACCACACTTAGAAACTTTTCTGCTGAAAACCACATAATGGATTCCTATGGAAGGAAATACAAGTTACTGGTAAGTATGCTTAGAATTACTTTTCAGGGTCAGTGCTGGGCTAAAAGATGCAGCACTGGGGTCTTTCCTGATAACAGGTGAGTAAATCGGAATTCGTAGTTTGGCTGATTTTAGAGGAATATTTGTAAGTTCCAAAACTCCACACTTAGAAACTTTTCTGCTGAAAACCACAGAATGGATTCCTATGGAAGGAAATACAAGTTACTGGTAAGTACGCTTAGAATTACTTTTCAGGGTCAGTACTGGGCTAAAAGATGCAGCACTGGGGTCTCTCCTGATAACAGGTGACTAAATCGGAATTCGTAGTTTGGCTGATTTTAGAGGAATATTTGTAAGTTCCAAAACTCCACACTTAGATACTTTTCTGCTGAAAACCACACAATGGATTCCTATGGAAGGAAATACAAGTTACTGGTAAGTACGCTTCGAATTCCTTTTCAGGGTCAGTGCTGGGCTAAAAGATGCAGCACTTGGTTGTTTCCTGATAACAGGTGAGTAAATCGGAATTCGTAGTTCGGCTGATTTTAGAGGAATATTTGTAAGTTCCAAAACTCCACACTTAGAAACTTTTCTGCTGATAACCACACAATGGATTCCTATGGAAGGAAATACAAGTTACTGGCAAGTACGCTTAGAATTACTTTTCAGGGTCAGTGCTGGGCTAAAAGATGCAGCACTGAGTTCTCTCCTGATAACATGTGAGTAAATCGGAATTCGTAGTTCGGTGATTTTAGAGGAATATTTTAAAGTTCCAAAACTCCACACTTAGAAGAATTTCCAAGTGAAACCAGTCAATGTTAGCCTATGGCAGGAAATACAAGTTACTGGTAAGTACGCTTAGAATTACTTTTCAGGGTCAGTGCTGGGCTAAAAGATGCAGCACTGGGTTCTCTCCTGATAACAGGAGAGTAAATCGGAATTCGTAATTCAGCTGATTTTAGAGGAATATTTGTAAGTTGCAAAACTCCACACTTAGAAACTTTTCTGCTGAAAACCACACAATGGATTCCTATGGAAGGAAATACAAGTTACTGGTAAGTACGCTTAGAATTACTTTTCATGGTCAGTGCTGGGCTAAAAGATGCAGCACTGGGATCTCTCCTGATAACAGGTGAGTAAATCAGAATTCGTAGTTCAGCTGATTTTAGAGGAATATTTGTAAGTTACAAAACTCCACACGTTGATACTTTTCTGCTGAAAACCACACAATGAATTCCTATGGAAGGCAATACAAGTTACTGGTAAGTGCGCTTAGAATTAATTTTCAGGGTCAGTGCTGGGCTAAAAGATGCAGCACTGAGTTCTCTCCTGATAACAGGTGAGTAAATCGGAATTCGTAGTTCGGCTGGTTTATAGGAATATTTGTAAGTTCCAAAACTCCACACTTAGAAACTTTTCTGCTGAAAACCACACAATGGATTCCTATGGAAGGAAATGCAAGTTACTGGTAAGTACGCTTCAAATTACTTTTCAGGGTCAGTGCTGGGCTAAAAGATGCAGCACTGGGTTCTCTCCTGATAACAGGTGAGTAAATCGGAATTCGTAGTTTGGCTGATTTTAGAGGAATATTTGTAAGTTTCAAAACTCCACACTTAGATACTTTTCTGCTGAAAACCACACAATGGATCCCATGGAAGGAAATACAAGTTACTGGTAAGTACACTTAGAATTACTTTTCAGGGTCAGTGCTGGGCTAAAAGATGCAGCACTGGGTTGTCTCCTGATAACAGGTGAGTAAATAGGAATTCGTAGTTCGGCTGATTTTAGAGGAATATTTGTAAGTTCCAAAACTCCACACTTAGAAACTTTTCTGCTGAAAACCACACAATGGATTCCTATGGAAGGAAATACAAGTTACTGGTAAGTACGCTTAGAATTACTTTTCATGGTCAGTGCTGGGCTAAAAGATGCAGCACTGGGATCTCTCCTGATAACAGGTGAGTAAATCAGAATTCGTAGTTCGGCTGATTTTAGAGGAATATTTGTAAGTTACAAAACTCCACACGTTGATACTTTTCTGCTGAAAACCACACAATGGATTCCTATGGAAGGCAATACAAGTTACTGGTAAGTACGCTTAGAATTAATTTTCAGGGTCAGTGCTGGGCTAAAAGATGCAGCACTGAGTTCTCTCCTGATAACAGGTAAGTAAACCGGAGTTCGTAGTTCGGCTGATTTTAGAGGAATATTTTAAAGTTCCAAAACGCCACACTTAGAAACTTTTCTGATGAAAACCACACAATGGATTCCTATGGAAGGAAATACAAGTTACTGGTAAGTACACTTTGAATTACATTTCAGGGTCAGTGCTGGGCTAAAGGATGCAGCACTGGGTTCTCTCCTGATAACAGGTGAGTAAATCGGAATTCAAAGTTTGGCTGATTTTAGAGGAATATTTGTAAGTTCCAAAACTCCATACTTAGATACTTTTCTGCTGAAAACCACACAATGGATTCCTATGGAAGGAAATACAAGTTACTGGTAAGTACACTTAGAATTACTTTTCAGGGTCAGTGCTGGGCTAAAAGATGCAGCACTGGGTTGTCTCCTGATGACAGGTGAGTAAATTGGAATTCGTAGTTCGGCTGATTTTAGAGGAATATTTGTAAGTTCCAAAACTCCACACTTAGAAGAATTTCCAAGTGAAACCAGTCAATGTTATCCTATGGAAGGAAATTCAAGTTACTGGTAAGTACGGTTAGAATTACTTTTCAGGATCAGTACTGGCCTTAAAGATTCAGCACTGAGGTCTCTCCTGATAACAGGTGAGTAAATCGAAATTCGTAGTTCGGCTGATTTTAGAGGAATATTTTAAAGTTCCAAAACGCCACACTTGGAAGAATTTCCAAGTGAAACCAGTCAATGTTAGCCTATGGAAGGAAATACAAGTTACTGGTAAGTACGCTTAGAATGACTTTTCAGGGTCAGTGCTGGGCTAAAAGATGCAGCACTGGGTTCTCTCCTGATAACAGGTGAGTAAATCGGAATTCGTAGTTCGGATGATTTTAGAGGAATATTTGTAAGTTCCAAAACTCCACACTTGGAAACTTTTCTGCTGAAAACCACACAATGGATTCCTATGGAAGGAAATACAAGTTACTGGTAAGTACGCTTAGAATTACTTTTCAGGGTCAGTGCTGGGCTAAAAGATGCAGCACGTGGTTGTCTCCTGATAACATGTGAGTAAATCGGAATTCGTAGTTCGGTGATTTTAGAGGAATGTTTTAAAGTTCCAAAACTCCACACTTAGAAGAATTTCCAAGTGAAACCAGTCAATGTTAGCCTATGGCAGGAAATACAAGTTACTGGTAAGTACGCTTAGAATGACTTTTCAGGGTCAGTGCTGGGCTAAAGATGCAGCACTGGGTTCTCTCCTGATAACAGGTGAGTAAATCAGAATTCGTAGTTCGGCTGATTTTAGATGAATATTTATAAGTTCCAAAACTCCACACTTAGAAACTTTTCTGCTGAAAACCACACAATGGATTCCTATGGAAGGAAATACAAGTTACTGGTAAGTACGCTTAGAATTACTTTTCAGGGTCAGTGCTGGGCTAAAAGATGCAGCACTGAGTTCTCTCCTGATGACATGTGAGTAAATTGGAATTCGTAGTTTGGCTTATTTTAGAGGAATATTTGTAAGTACCAAAACTCCACACTTCAAAACTACTCTGCTGAAAACCACACAATGGATTCCTATGTAAGGAAATACACGTTACTGGTAAGTACGCGTAGAATTGTTTTTCAGGGTCAGTGCTGGGCTAAAAGATGTAGCACTGGGATCTCTCCTGATAACAGGTGAATAAATTGGAATTCGTAGTTCAGCTGATTTTAAAGGAATATTTGTAAATTCCAAAACTCCACACTTTGATACTTTTCTGCTGAAAACCACACAATGGATCCCTATGGAAGGAAATACAAGTTACTGGTAAGTACGCTTAGAATTACTTTTCAGGGTCAGTTCTGGGCTAAAAGATGCAGCACTGTGTTCTCTCCTGATAACAGGTGAGTATATTGGAATTCGTCGTTCGGCTGATTTTAGAGGAGTATTTGTAAGTTCCAAAACACCACACTTAGAAACTTTTCTGCTGAAAACCACATAATGGATTCCTATGGAAGGAAATACAAGTTACTGGTAAGTATGCTTAGAATTACTTTTCAGGGTCAGTGCTGGGCTAAAAGATGCAGCACTGGGGTCTTTCCTGATAACAGGTGAGTAAATCGGAATTCGTAGTTTGGCTGATTTTAGAGGAATATTTGTAAGTTCCAAAACTCCACACTTAGAAACTTTTCTGCTGAAAACCACAGAATGGATTCCTACGGAAGGAAATACAAGTTACTGGTAAGTACGCTTAGAATTACTTTTCAGGGTCAGTACTGGGCTAAAAGATGCAGCACTGGGGTCTCTCCTGATAACAGGTGACTAAATCGGAATTCGTAGTTTGGCTGATTTTAGAGGAATATTTGTAAGTTCCAAAACTCCACACTTAGATACTTTTCTGCTGAAAACCACACAATGGATTCCTATGGAAGGAAATACAAGTTACTGGTAAGTACGCTTCGAATTCCTTTTCAGGGTCAGTGCTGGGCTAAAAGATGCAGCACTTGGTTGTTTCCTGATAACAGGTGAGTAAATCGGAATTCGTAGTTCGGCTGATTTTAGAGGAATATTTGTAAGTTCCAAAACTCCACACTTAGAAACTTTTCTGCTGATAACCACACAATGGATTCCTATGGAAGGAAATACAAGTTACTGGCAAGTACGCTTAGAATTACTTTTCAGGGTCAGTGCTGGGCTAAAAGATGCAGCACTGAGTTCTCTCCTGATAACATGTGAGTAAATCGGAATTCGTAGTTCGGTGATTTTAGAGGAATATTTTAAAGTTCCAAAACTCCACACTTAGAAGAATTTCCAAGTGAAACCAGTCAATGTTAGCCTATGGCAGGAAATACAAGTTACTGGTAAGTACGCTTAGAATTACTTTTCAGGGTCAGTGCTGGGCTAAAAGATGCAGCACTGGGTTCTCTCCTGATAACAGGAGAGTAAATCGGAATTCGTAATTCAGCTGATTTTAGAGGAATATTTGTAAGTTGCAAAACTCCACACTTAGAAACTTTTCTGCTGAAAACCACACAATGGATTCCTATGGAAGGAAATACAAGTTACTGGTAAGTACGCTTAGAATTACTTTTCATGGTCAGTGCTGGGCTAAAAGATGCAGCACTGGGATCTCTCCTGATAACAGGTGAGTAAATCAGAATTCGTAGTTCAGCTGATTTTAGAGGAATATTTGTAAGTTACAAAACTCCACACGTTGATACTTTTCTGCTGAAAACCACACAATGAATTCCTATGGAAGGCAATACAAGTTACTGGTAAGTGCGCTTAGAATTAATTTTCAGGGTCAGTGCTGGGCTAAAAGATGCAGCACTGAGTTCTCTCCTGATAACAGGTGAGTAAATCGGAATTCGTAGTTCGGCTGGTTTATAGGAATATTTGTAAGTTCCAAAACTCCACACTTAGAAACTTTTCTGCTGAAAACCACACAATGGATTCCTATGGAAGGAAATGCAAGTTACTGGTAAGTACGCTTCAAATTACTTTTCAGGGTCAGTGCTGGGCTAAAAGATGCAGCACTGGGTTCTCTCCTGATAACAGGTGAGTAAATCGGAATTCGTAGTTTGGCTGATTTTAGAGGAATATTTGTAAGTTTCAAAACTCCACACTTAGATACTTTTCTGCTGAAAACCACACAATGGATCCCATGGAAGGAAATACAAGTTACTGGTAAGTACACTTAGAATTACTTTTCAGGGTCAGTGCTGGGCTAAAAGATGCAGCACTGGGTTGTCTCCTGATAACAGGTGAGTAAATAGGAATTCGTAGTTCGGCTGATTTTAGAGGAATATTTGTAAGTTCCAAAACTCCACACTTAGAAACTTTTCTGCTGAAAACCACACAATGGATTCCTATGGAAGGAAATACAAGTTACTGGTAAGTACGCTTAGAATTACTTTTCATGGTCAGTGCTGGGCTAAAAGATGCAGCACTGGGATCTCTCCTGATAACAGGTGAGTAAATCAGAATTCGTAGTTCGGCTGATTTTAGAGGAATATTTGTAAGTTACAAAACTCCACACGTTGATACTTTTCTGCTGAAAACCACACAATGGATTCCTATGGAAGGCAATACAAGTTACTGGTAAGTACGCTTAGAATTAATTTTCAGGGTCAGTGCTGGGCTAAAAGATGCAGCACTGAGTTCTCTCCTGATAACAGGTAAGTAAACCGGAGTTCGTAGTTCGGCTGATTTTAGAGGAATATTTTAAAGTTCCAAAACGCCACACTTAGAAACTTTTCTGATGAAAACCACACAATGGATTCCTATGGAAGGAAATACAAGTTACTGGTAAGTACACTTTGAATTACATTTCAGGGTCAGTGCTGGGCTAAAGGATGCAGCACTGGGTTCTCTCCTGATAACAGGTGAGTAAATCGGAATTCAAAGTTTGGCTGATTTTAGAGGAATATTTGTAAGTTCCAAAACTCCATACTTAGATACTTTTCTGCTGAAAACCACACAATGGATTCCTATGGAAGGAAATACAAGTTACTGGTAAGTACACTTAGAATTACTTTTCAGGGTCAGTGCTGGGCTAAAAGATGCAGCACTGGGTTGTCTCCTGATGACAGGTGAGTAA
Organism: Triturus cristatus; assembly: GCF_964204655.1. Lineage (NCBI taxonomy): Eukaryota > Metazoa > Chordata > Amphibia > Caudata > Salamandridae > Triturus > Triturus cristatus. The sequence goes on along the minus strand of NC_140579.1, from coordinate 376,704,843 downwards.
ATTGGAATTCGTAGTTCGGCTGATTTTAGAGGAATATTTGTAAGTTCCAAAACTCCACACTTAGAAGAATTTCCAAGTGAAACCAGTCAATGTTATCCTATGGAAGGAAATTCAAGTTACTGGTAAGTACGGTTAGAATTACTTTTCAGGATCAGTACTGGCCTTAAAGATTCAGCACTGAGGTCTCTCCTGATAACAGGTGAGTAAATCGAAATTCGTAGTTCGGCTGATTTTAGAGGAATATTTTAAAGTTCCAAAACGCCACACTTGGAAGAATTTCCAAGTGAAACCAGTCAATGTTAGCCTATGGAAGGAAATACAAGTTACTGGTAAGTACGCTTAGAATGACTTTTCAGGGTCAGTGCTGGGCTAAAAGATGCAGCACTGGGTTCTCTCCTGATAACAGGTGAGTAAATCGGAATTCGTAGTTCGGATGATTTTAGAGGAATATTTGTAAGTTCCAAAACTCCACACTTGGAAACTTTTCTGCTGAAAACCACACAATGGATTCCTATGGAAGGAAATACAAGTTACTGGTAAGTACGCTTAGAATTACTTTTCAGGGTCAGTGCTGGGCTAAAAGATGCAGCACGTGGTTGTCTCCTGATAACATGTGAGTAAATCGGAATTCGTAGTTCGGTGATTTTAGAGGAATGTTTTAAAGTTCCAAAACTCCACACTTAGAAGAATTTCCAAGTGAAACCAGTCAATGTTAGCCTATGGCAGGAAATACAAGTTACTGGTAAGTACGCTTAGAATGACTTTTCAGGGTCAGTGCTGGGCTAAAGATGCAGCACTGGGTTCTCTCCTGATAACAGGTGAGTAAATCAGAATTCGTAGTTCGGCTGATTTTAGATGAATATTTATAAGTTCCAAAACTCCACACTTAGAAACTTTTCTGCTGAAAACCACACAATGGATTCCTATGGAAGGAAATACAAGTTACTGGTAAGTACGCTTAGAATTACTTTTCAGGGTCAGTGCTGGGCTAAAAGATGCAGCACTGAGTTCTCTCCTGATGACATGTGAGTAAATTGGAATTCGTAGTTTGGCTTATTTTAGAGGAATATTTGTAAGTACCAAAACTCCACACTTCAAAACTACTCTGCTGAAAACCACACAATGGATTCCTATGTAAGGAAATACACGTTACTGGTAAGTACGCGTAGAATTGTTTTTCAGGGTCAGTGCTGGGCTAAAAGATGTAGCACTGGGATCTCTCCTGATAACAGGTGAATAAATTGGAATTCGTAGTTCAGCTGATTTTAAAGGAATATTTGTAAATTCCAAAACTCCACACTTTGATACTTTTCTGCTGAAAACCACACAATGGATCCCTATGGAAGGAAATACAAGTTACTGGTAAGTACGCTTAGAATTACTTTTCAGGGTCAGTTCTGGGCTAAAAGATGCAGCACTGTGTTCTCTCCTGATAACAGGTGAGTATATTGGAATTCGTCGTTCGGCTGATTTTAGAGGAGTATTTGTAAGTTCCAAAACACCACACTTAGAAACTTTTCTGCTGAAAACCACATAATGGATTCCTATGGAAGGAAATACAAGTTACTGGTAAGTATGCTTAGAATTACTTTTCAGGGTCAGTGCTGGGCTAAAAGATGCAGCACTGGGGTCTTTCCTGATAACAGGTGAGTAAATCGGAATTCGTAGTTTGGCTGATTTTAGAGGAATATTTGTAAGTTCCAAAACTCCACACTTAGAAACTTTTCTGCTGAAAACCACAGAATGGATTCCTACGGAAGGAAATACAAGTTACTGGTAAGTACGCTTAGAATTACTTTTCAGGGTCAGTACTGGGCTAAAAGATGCAGCACTGGGGTCTCTCCTGATAACAGGTGACTAAATCGGAATTCGTAGTTTGGCTGATTTTAGAGGAATATTTGTAAGTTCCAAAACTCCACACTTAGATACTTTTCTGCTGAAAACCACACAATGGATTCCTATGGAAGGAAATACAAGTTACTGGTAAGTACGCTTCGAATTCCTTTTCAGGGTCAGTGCTGGGCTAAAAGATGCAGCACTTGGTTGTTTCCTGATAACAGGTGAGTAAATCGGAATTCGTAGTTCGGCTGATTTTAGAGGAATATTTGTAAGTTCCAAAACTCCACACTTAGAAACTTTTCTGCTGATAACCACACAATGGATTCCTATGGAAGGAAATACAAGTTACTGGCAAGTACGCTTAGAATTACTTTTCAGGGTCAGTGCTGGGCTAAAAGATGCAGCACTGAGTTCTCTCCTGATAACATGTGAGTAAATCGGAATTCGTAGTTCGGTGATTTTAGAGGAATATTTTAAAGTTCCAAAACTCCACACTTAGAAGAATTTCCAAGTGAAACCAGTCAATGTTAGCCTATGGCAGGAAATACAAGTTACTGGTAAGTACGCTTAGAATTACTTTTCAGGGTCAGTGCTGGGCTAAAAGATGCAGCACTGGGTTCTCTCCTGATAACAGGAGAGTAAATCGGAATTCGTAATTCAGCTGATTTTAGAGGAATATTTGTAAGTTGCAAAACTCCACACTTAGAAACTTTTCTGCTGAAAACCACACAATGGATTCCTATGGAAGGAAATACAAGTTACTGGTAAGTACGCTTAGAATTACTTTTCATGGTCAGTGCTGGGCTAAAAGATGCAGCACTGGGATCTCTCCTGATAACAGGTGAGTAAATCAGAATTCGTAGTTCAGCTGATTTTAGAGGAATATTTGTAAGTTACAAAACTCCACACGTTGATACTTTTCTGCTGAAAACCACACAATGAATTCCTATGGAAGGCAATACAAGTTACTGGTAAGTGCGCTTAGAATTAATTTTCAGGGTCAGTGCTGGGCTAAAAGATGCAGCACTGAGTTCTCTCCTGATAACAGGTGAGTAAATCGGAATTCGTAGTTCGGCTGGTTTATAGGAATATTTGTAAGTTCCAAAACTCCACACTTAGAAACTTTTCTGCTGAAAACCACACAATGGATTCCTATGGAAGGAAATGCAAGTTACTGGTAAGTACGCTTCAAATTACTTTTCAGGGTCAGTGCTGGGCTAAAAGATGCAGCACTGGGTTCTCTCCTGATAACAGGTGAGTAAATCGGAATTCGTAGTTTGGCTGATTTTAGAGGAATATTTGTAAGTTTCAAAACTCCACACTTAGATACTTTTCTGCTGAAAACCACACAATGGATCCCATGGAAGGAAATACAAGTTACTGGTAAGTACACTTAGAATTACTTTTCAGGGTCAGTGCTGGGCTAAAAGATGCAGCACTGGGTTGTCTCCTGATAACAGGTGAGTAAATAGGAATTCGTAGTTCGGCTGATTTTAGAGGAATATTTGTAAGTTCCAAAACTCCACACTTAGAAACTTTTCTGCTGAAAACCACACAATGGATTCCTATGGAAGGAAATACAAGTTACTGGTAAGTACGCTTAGAATTACTTTTCATGGTCAGTGCTGGGCTAAAAGATGCAGCACTGGGATCTCTCCTGATAACAGGTGAGTAAATCAGAATTCGTAGTTCGGCTGATTTTAGAGGAATATTTGTAAGTTACAAAACTCCACACGTTGATACTTTTCTGCTGAAAACCACACAATGGATTCCTATGGAAGGCAATACAAGTTACTGGTAAGTACGCTTAGAATTAATTTTCAGGGTCAGTGCTGGGCTAAAAGATGCAGCACTGAGTTCTCTCCTGATAACAGGTAAGTAAACCGGAGTTCGTAGTTCGGCTGATTTTAGAGGAATATTTTAAAGTTCCAAAACGCCACACTTAGAAACTTTTCTGATGAAAACCACACAATGGATTCCTATGGAAGGAAATACAAGTTACTGGTAAGTACACTTTGAATTACTTTTCAGGGTCAGTGCTGGGCTAAAGGATGCAGCACTGGGTTCTCTCCTGATAACAGGTGAGTAAATCGGAATTCGTAGTTTGGCTGATTTTAGAGGAATATTTGTAAGTTCCAAAACTCCATACTTAGATACTTTTCTGCTGAAAACCACACAATGGATTCCTATGGAAGGAAATACAAGTTACTGGTAAGTACACTTAGAATTACTTTTCAGGGTCAGTGCTGGGCTAAAAGATGCAGCACTGGGTTGTCTCCTGATGACAGGTGAGTAAATTGGAATTCGTAGTTCGGCTGATTTTAGAGGAATATTTGTAAGTTCCAAAACTCCACACTTAGAAGAATTTCCAAGTGAAACCAGTCAATGTTATCCTATGGAAGGAAATTCAAGTTACTGGTAAGTACGGTTAGAATTACTTTTCAGGATCAGTACTGGCCTTAAAGATTCAGCACTGGGTTGTCTCCTGATGACAGGTGAGTAAATTGGAATTCGTAGTTCGGCTGATTTTAGAGGAATATTTTAAAGTTCCAAAACGCCACACTTGGAAGAATTTCCAAGTGAAACCAGTCAATGTTAGCCTATGGAAGGAAATACAAGTTACTGGTAAGTACGCTTAGAATGACTTTTCAGGGTCAGTGCTGGGCTAAAAGATGCAGCACTGGGTTCTCTCCTGATAACAGGTGAGTAAATCGGAATTCGTAGTTCGGATGATTTTAGAGGAATATTTGTAAGTTCCAAAACTCCACACTTGGAAATTTTTCTGCTGAAAACCACACAATGGATTCCTATGGAAGGAAATACAAGTTACTGGTAAGTACGCTTAGAATTACTTTTCAGGGTCAGTGCTGGGCTAAAAGATGCAGCACTGGGTTGTCTCCTGATGACAGGTGAGTAAATTGGAATTCGTAGTTCGGCTGATTTTAGAGGAATATTTTAAAGTTCCAAAACGCCACACTTGGAAGAATTTCCAAGTGAAACCAGTCAATGTTAGCCTATGGAAGGAAATACAAGTTACTGGTAAGTACGCTTAGAATGACTTTTCAGGGTCAGTGCTGGGCTAAAAGATGCAGCACTGGGTTATCTCATGATAACAGGTGAGTAAATCGGAATTCGTAGTTCGGATGATTTTAGAGGAATATTTGTAAGTTCCAAAACTCCACACTTAGAAACTTTTCTGCTGAAAACCACAAAATGGATTCCTATGGAAGGAAATACAAGTTACTGGTAAGTACGCTTAGAATTACTTTTCATGGTCAGTGCTGGGCTAAAAGATGCAGCACTGGGATCTCTCCTGATAACAGGTGAGTAAATCAGAATTCGTAGTTCGGCTGATTTTAGAGGAATATTTGTAAGTTACAAAACTCCACACGTTGATACTTTTCTGCTGAAAACCACACAATGGATTCCTATGGAAGGCAATACAAGTTACTGGTAAGTATGCTTAGAATTAATTTTCAGGGTCAGTGCTGGGCTAAAAGATGCAGCACTGAGTTCTCTCCTGATAACATGTGATTAAATCGGAATTCGTAGTTCGGTGATTTTAGAGGAATATTTTAAAGTTCCAAAACTCCACACTTAGAAGAATTTCCAAGTGAAACCAGTAAATGTTAGCCTATGGCAGAAAATACAAGTTACTGGTAAGTACGCTTAGAATTACTTTTCAGGGTCAGTGCTGGGCTAAATGATGCAGCACTGGGTTGTCTCCTGATAACAGGTGATTAAATAGGAATTCGTAGTTCGGCTGATTTTAGAGGAATATTTGTAAGTTTCAAAACTCCACACTTAGAGGAATTTCCAAGTGAAACCAGTCAATGTTAGCCTATGGAAGGAAATTCAAGTTGCTGGTAAGAATGGTTAGAATTACTTTTCAGGATCAGTACTGGCCTTAAAGATTCAGCAGTGGGTTCTTCCCTGATAACAGGTGAGTAAATTGGAATTTGTAGTTCGGCTGATTTTAGAGGAATATTTGTAAGTTCCAAAACTCCACACTTAGAAACTTTTCTGCTGAAAACCACAGAATGGATTCCTATGGAAGGAAATACGAGTTACTGGTAAGTATGCTTAGAATTACTTTTCAGGGTCAGTACTGGGCTAAAAGATTTAGCACTGGGATCTCTCCTGATAACAGGTGAGTAAATCGGAATTCCTAGTTCGGCTTATTTTAGAGGAATATTTTAAAAGTTCCAAAACGCCACACTTAGAAACTTTTCTGCTGAAAACCACACAATGGATTCCTATGGAAGGAAATACAAGTTACTGGTAAGTACACTTTGAATTACTTTTCAGGGTCAGTGCTGGGCTAAAGGATGCAGCACTGGGTTCTCTCCTGATAACAGGTGAGTAAATCGGAATTCGTAGTTTGGCTGATTTTAGAGGAATATTTGTAAGTTCCAAAACTCCATACTTAGATACTTTTCTGCTGAAAACCACACAATGGATTCCTATGGAAGGAAATACAAGTTACTGGTAAGTACACTTAGAATTACTTTTCAGGGTCAGTGCTGGGCTAAAAGATGCAGCACTGGGTTGTCTCCTGATGACAGGTGAGTAAATTGGAATTCGTAGTTCGGCTGATTTTAGAGGAATATTTGTAAGTTCCAAAACTCCACACTTAGAAGAATTTCCAAGTGAAACCAGTCAATGTTATCCTATGGAAGGAAATTCAAGTTACTGGTAAGTACGGTTAGAATTACTTTTCAGGATCAGTACTGGCCTTAAAGATTCAGCACTGAGGTCTCTCCTGATAACAGGTGAGTAAATCGAAATTCGTAGTTCGGCTGATTTTAGAGGAATATTTTAAAGTTCCAAAACGCCACACTTGGAAGAATTTCCAAGTGAAACCAGTCAATGTTAGCCTATGGAAGGAAATACAAGTTACTGGTAAGTACGCTTAGAATGACTTTTCAGGGTCAGTGCTGGGCTAAAAGATGCAGCACTGGGTTCTCTCCTGATAACAGGTGAGTAAATCGGAATTCGTAGTTCGGATGATTTTAGAGGAATATTTGTAAGTTCCAAAACTCCACACTTGGAAACTTTTCTGCTGAAAACCACACAATGGATTCCTATGGAAGGAAATACAAGTTACTGGTAAGTACGCTTAGAATTACTTTTCAGGGTCAGTGCTGGGCTAAAAGATGCAGCACTGGGTTGTCTCCTGATGACAGGTGAGTAAATTGGAATTCGTAGTTCGGCTGATTTTAGAGGAATATTTTAAAGTTCCAAAACGCCACACTTGGAAGAATTTCCAAGTGAAACCAGTCAATGTTAGCCTATGGAAGGAAATACAAGTTACTGGTAAGTACGCTTAGAATGACTTTTCAGGGTCAGTGCTGGGCTAAAAGATGCAGCACTGGGTTATCTCATGATAACATGTGAGTTAATCGGAATTCGTATTTCGGATGATTTTAGAGGAATATTTGTAAGTTCCAAAACTCCACACTTAGAAACTTTTCTGCTGAAAACCACAAAATGGATTCCTATGGAAGGAAATACAAGTTACTGGTAAGTACGCTTAGAATTACTTTTCATGGTCAGTGCTGGGCTAAAAGATGCAGCACTGGGATCTCTCCTGATAACAGGTGAGTAAATCAGAATTCGTAGTTCGGCTGATTTTAGAGGAATATTTGTAAGTTACAAAACTCCACACGTTGATACTTTTCTGCTGAAAACCACACAATGGATTCCTATGGAAGGCAATACAAGTTACTGGTAAGTATGCTTAGAATTAATTTTCAGGGTCAGTGCTGGGCTAAAAGATGCAGCACTGTGTTCTCTCCTGATAACATGTGATTAAATCGGAATTCGTAGTTCGGTGATTTTAGAGGAATATTTTAAAGTTCCAAAACTCCACACTTAGAAGAATTTCCAAGTGAAACCAGTAAATGTTAGCCTATGGCAGAAAATACAAGTTACTGGTAAGTACGCTTAGAATTACTTTTCAGGGTCAGTGCTGGGCTAAATGATGCAGCACTGGGTTGTCTCCTGATAACAGGTGATTAAATAGGAATTCGTAGTTCGGCTGATTTTAGAGGAATATTTGTAAGTTTCAAAACTCCACACTTAGAGGAATTTCCAAGTGAAACCAGTCAATGTTAGCCTATGGAAGGAAATTCAAGTTGCTGGTAAGAATGGTTAGAATTACTTTTCAGGATCAGTACTGGCCTTAAAGATTCAGCAGTGGGTTCTTCCCTGATAACAGGTGAGTAAATTGGAATTTGTAGTTCGGCTGATTTTAGAGGAATATTTGTAAGTTCCAAAACTCCACACTTAGAAACTTTTCTGCTGAAAACCACAGAATGGATTCCTATGGAAGGAAATACGAGTTACTGGTAAGTATGCTTAGAATTACTTTTCAGGGTCAGTACTGGGCTAAAAGATGTAGCACTGGGATCTCTCCTGATAACAGGTGAGTAAATCGGAATTCCTAGTTCGGCTTATTTTAGAGGAATATTTGGAAGTTACAAAACTCCACACTAAGAAACTTTTCTGCTGAAAACCACACAATGGATTCCTATGGAAGGAAATACAAGTTACTGGTAAGTACGCTTCGAATTACTTTTCAGGGTCAGTGCTGGGCTAAAAGATGCAGCACTGGGTTCTCTCCTGATAACAGGTGAGTAAATCGGAATTCGTAGTTTGGCTGATTTTAGAGGAATATTTGTAAGTTCCAAAACTCCACACTTAGATACTTTTCTGCTGAAAACCACACAATGGATTCCTATGGAAGGAAATACACGTTACTGGTAAGTACGCGTAGAATTGTTTTTCAGGGTCAGTGCTGGGCTAAAAGATGTAGCACTGGGATCTCTCCTGATAACAGGTGAGTAAATCAGAATTCGTAGTTCGGCTGATTTTAGATGAATATTTATAAGTTCCAAAACTCCACACTTAGAAACTTTTCTGCTGAAAACCACACAATGGATTCCTATGGAAGGAAATACAAGTTACTGGTAAGTACGCTTAGAATTACTTTTCAGGGTCAGTGCTGGGCTAAAAGATGCAGCACTGAGTTCTCTCCTGATGACATGTGAGTAAATTGGAATTCGTAGTTTGGCTTATTTTAGAGGAATATTTGTAAGTACCAAAACTCCACACTTCAAAACTACTCTGCTGAAAACCACACAATGGATTCCTATGTAAGGAAATACACGTTACTGGTAAGTACGCGTAGAATTGTTTTTCAGGGTCAGTGCTGGGCTAAAAGATGTAGCACTGGGATCTCTCCTGATAACAGGTGAGTAAATCGGAATTCGTAGTTCAGCTGATTTTAGAGGAATATTTGTAAGTTCCAAAAAATCACACTTAGAAACTTTACTGCTGAAAACCTCAGAATGGATTCCTATGGAAGGAAACACAAGCTACTGGTAAGTACGCTTAGAATTACTTTTCAGGGTCAGTGCTGGGCTAAAAGATGCAGCACTGGGTTCTCTCCTGATAACAGGTGAGTAAATCGGAATTCGTAGTTTGGCTGATTTTAGAGGAATATTTGTAAGTTCCAAAACTCCACACTTAGATACTTTTCTGCTGAAAACCACACAATGGATTCCTATGGAAGGAAATACAAGTTACTGGTAAGTACGCTTCAAATTACTTTTCAGGGTCAGTGCTGGGCTAAAAGATGCAGCACGTGGTTGTCTCCTGATAACATGTGAGTAAATCGGAATTCGTAGTTCGGTGATTTTAGAGGAATGTTTTAAAGTTCCAAAACTCCACACTTAGAAGAATTTCCAAGTGAAACCAGTCAATGTTAGCCTATGGCAGGAAATACAAGTTACTGGTAAGTACGCTTAGAATGACTTTTCAGGGTCAGTGCTGGGCTAAAGATGCAGCACTGGGTTCTCTCCTGATAACAGGTGAGTAAATCAGAATTCGTAGTTCGGCTGATTTTAGATGAATATTTATAAGTTCCAAAACTCCACACTTAGAAACTTTTCTGCTGAAAACCACACAATGGATTCCTATGGAAGGAAATACAAGTTACTGGTAAGTACGCTTAGAATTACTTTTCAGGGTCAGTGCTGGGCTAAAAGATGCAGCACTGAGTTCTCTCCTGATGACATGTGAGTAAATTGGAATTCGTAGTTTGGCTTATTTTAGAGGAATATTTGTAAGTACCAAAACTCCACACTTCAAAACTACTCTGCTGAAAACCACACAATGGATTCCTATGTAAGGAAATACACGTTACTGGTAAGTACGCGTAGAATTGTTTTTCAGGGTCAGTGCTGGGCTAAAAGATGTAGCACTGGGATCTCTCCTGATAACAGGTGAATAAATTGGAATTCGTAGTTCAGCTGATTTTAAAGGAATATTTGTAAATTCCAAAACTCCACACTTTGATACTTTTCTGCTGAAAACCACACAATGGATCCCTATGGAAGGAAATACAAGTTACTGGTAAGTACGCTTAGAATTACTTTTCAGGGTCAGTTCTGGGCTAAAAGATGCAGCACTGTGTTCTCTCCTGATAACAGGTGAGTATATTGGAATTCGTCGTTCGGCTGATTTTAGAGGAGTATTTGTAAGTTCCAAAACACCACACTTAGAAACTTTTCTGCTGAAAACCACATAATGGATTCCTATGGAAGGAAATACAAGTTACTGGTAAGTATGCTTAGAATTACTTTTCAGGGTCAGTGCTGGGCTAAAAGATGCAGCACTGGGGTCTTTCCTGATAACAGGTGAGTAAATCGGAATTCGTAGTTTGGCTGATTTTAGAGGAATATTTGTAAGTTCCAAAACTCCACACTTAGAAACTTTTCTGCTGAAAACCACAGAATGGATTCCTATGGAAGGAAATACAAGTTACTGGTAAGTACGCTTAGAATTACTTTTCAGGGTCAGTACTGGGCTAAAAGATGCAGCACTGGGGTCTCTCCTGATAACAGGTGACTAAATCGGAATTCGTAGTTTGGCTGATTTTAGAGGAATATTTGTAAGTTCCAAAACTCCACACTTAGATACTTTTCTGCTGAAAACCACACAATGGATTCCTATGGAAGGAAATACAAGTTACTGGTAAGTACGCTTCGAATTCCTTTTCAGGGTCAGTGCTGGGCTAAAAGATGCAGCACTTGGTTGTTTCCTGATAACAGGTGAGTAAATCGGAATTCGTAGTTCGGCTGATTTTAGAGGAATATTTGTAAGTTCCAAAACTCCACACTTAGAAACTTTTCTGCTGATAACCACACAATGGATTCCTATGGAAGGAAATACAAGTTACTGGCAAGTACGCTTAGAATTACTTTTCAGGGTCAGTGCTGGGCTAAAAGATGCAGCACTGAGTTCTCTCCTGATAACATGTGAGTAAATCGGAATTCGTAGTTCGGTGATTTTAGAGGAATATTTTAAAGTTCCAAAACTCCACACTTAGAAGAATTTCCAAGTGAAACCAGTCAATGTTAGCCTATGGCAGGAAATACAAGTTACTGGTAAGTACGCTTAGAATTACTTTTCAGGGTCAGTGCTGGGCTAAAAGATGCAGCACTGGGTTCTCTCCTGATAACAGGAGAGTAAATCGGAATTCGTAATTCAGCTGATTTTAGAGGAATATTTGTAAGTTGCAAAACTCCACACTTAGAAACTTTTCTGCTGAAAACCACACAATGGATTCCTATGGAAGGAAATACAAGTTACTGGTAAGTACGCTTAGAATTACTTTTCATGGTCAGTGCTGGGCTAAAAGATGCAGCACTGGGATCTCTCCTGATAACAGGTGAGTAAATCAGAATTCGTAGTTCAGCTGATTTTAGAGGAATATTTGTAAGTTACAAAACTCCACACGTTGATACTTTTCTGCTGAAAACCACACAATGAATTCCTATGGAAGGCAATACAAGTTACTGGTAAGTGCGCTTAGAATTAATTTTCAGGGTCAGTGCTGGGCTAAAAGATGCAGCACTGAGTTCTCTCCTGATAACAGGTGAGTAAATCGGAATTCGTAGTTCGGCTGGTTTATAGGAATATTTGTAAGTTCCAAAACTCCACACTTAGAAACTTTTCTGCTGAAAACCACACAATGGATTCCTATGGAAGGAAATGCAAGTTACTGGTAAGTACGCTTCAAATTACTTTTCAGGGTCAGTGCTGGGCTAAAAGATGCAGCACTGGGTTCTCTCCTGATAACAGGTGAGTAAATCGGAATTCGTAGTTTGGCTGATTTTAGAGGAATATTTGTAAGTTTCAAAACTCCACACTTAGATACTTTTCTGCTGAAAACCACACAATGGATCCCATGGAAGGAAATACAAGTTACTGGTAAGTACACTTAGAATTACTTTTCAGGGTCAGTGCTGGGCTAAAAGATGCAGCACTGGGTTGTCTCCTGATAACAGGTGAGTAAATAGGAATTCGTAGTTCGGCTGATTTTAGAGGAATATTTGTAAGTTTCAAAACTCCACACGTAGAAGAATTTCCAAGTGAAACCAGTCAATGTTAGCCTATGGAAGGAAATTCAAGTTACTGGTAAGAACGGTTAGAATTACTTTTCAGGATCAGTACTGGCCTTAAAGATTCAGCAGTGGGTTCTCCCCTGTTAACAGGTGAGTAAATTGGAATTTGTAGTTCGGCTCATTTTAGACGAATATTTGTAAGTTCCAAAACTCCACACTTAGAAGAATTTCCAAGTGAAACCAGTCAATGTTAGCCTATGGAAGGAAATTCAAGTTACTGGTAAGTACGCTTAGAATTACCTTTCAGGGTCAGTGCTGGGCTAAAAGATGCAGCACTGTGTTCTCTCCTGATAACAGGTGAGTATATTGGAATTCGTCGTTCGGCTGATTTTAGAGGAGTATTTGTAAGATCCAAAACACCACACTTAGAAACTTTTCTGCTGAAAACCACATAATGGATCCCTATGGAAGGAAATACAAGTTACTGGTAAGTACGCTTAGAATTACTTTTCAGGGTCAGTTCTGGGCTAAAAGATGCAGCACTGTGTTCTCTCCTGATAACAGGTGAGTATATTGGAATTCGTCGTTTGGCTGATTTTAGAGGAGTATTTGTAAGTTCCAAAACACCACACTTAGAAACTTTTCTGCTGAAAACCACATAATGGATTCCTATGGAAGGAAATACAAGTTACTGGTAAGTATGCTTAGAATTACTTTTCAGGGTCAGTGCTGGGCTAAAAGATGCAGCACTGGGGTCTTTCCTGATAACAGGTGAGTAAATCGGAATTCGTAGTTCGGCTGATTTTAGAGGAATATTTGTAAGTTCCAAAACTCCACACTTAGAAACTTTTCTGCTGAAAACCACAGAATGGATTCCTATGGAAGGAAATACAAGGTACTGGTAAGTACGCTTAGAATTACTTTTCAGGGTCAGTGCTGGGCTAAAAGATGCAGCACTGGGGTCTCTCCTGATAATAGGTGACTAAATCGGAATTCGTAGTTTGGCTGATTTTAGAGGAATATTTGTAAGTTCCAAAACTCCACACTTAGAAACTTTTCTGCTGAAAACCACACAATGGATTCCTATGGAAGGAAATACAAGTTACTGGTAAGTACGCTTAGAATTACTTTTCATGGTCAGTGCTGGGCTAAAAGATGCAGCACTGGGATCTCTCCTGATAACAGGTGAGTAAATCAGAATTCGTAGTTCGGCTGATTTTAGAGGAATATTTGTAAGTTACAAAACTCCACACGTTGATACTTTTCTGCTGAAAACCACACAATGGATTCCTATGGAAGGCAATACAAGTTACTGGTAAGTACGCTTAGAATTAATTTTCAGGGTCAGTGCTGGGCTAAAAGATGCAGCACTGAGTTCTCTCCTGATAACAGGTAAGTAAACCGGAGTTCGTAGTTCGGCTGATTTTAGAGGAATATTTTAAAGTTCCAAAACGCCACACTTAGAAACTTTTCTGATGAAAACCACACAATGGATTCCTATGGAAGGAAATACAAGTTACTGGTAAGTACACTTTGAATTACTTTTCAGGGTCAGTGCTGGGCTAAAGGATGCAGCACTGGGTTCTCTCCTGATAACAGGTGAGTAAATCGGAATTCGTAGTTTGGCTGATTTTAGAGGAATATTTGTAAGTTCCAAAACTCCATACTTAGATACTTTTCTGCTGAAAACCACACAATGGATTCCTATGGAAGGAAATACAAGTTACTGGTAAGTACACTTAGAATTACTTTTCAGGGTCAGTGCTGGGCTAAAAGATGCAGCACTGGGTTGTCTCCTGATGACAGGTGAGTAAATTGGAATTCGTAGTTCGGCTGATTTTAGAGGAATATTTGTAAGTTCCAAAACTCCACACTTAGAAGAATTTCCAAGTGAAACCAGTCAATGTTATCCTATGGAAGGAAATTCAAGTTACTGGTAAGTACGGTTAGAATTACTTTTCAGGATCAGTACTGGCCTTAAAGATTCAGCACTGGGTTGTCTCCTGATGACAGGTGAGTAAATTGGAATTCGTAGTTCGGCTGATTTTAGAGGAATATTTTAAAGTTCCAAAACGCCACACTTGGAAGAATTTCCAAGTGAAACCAGTCAATGTTAGCCTATGGAAGGAAATACAAGTTACTGGTAAGTACGCTTAGAATGACTTTTCAGGGTCAGTGCTGGGCTAAAAGATGCAGCACTGGGTTCTCTCCTGATAACAGGTGAGTAAATCGGAATTCGTAGTTCGGATGATTTTAGAGGAATATTTGTAAGTTCCAAAACTCCACACTTGGAAATTTTTCTGCTGAAAACGACACAATGGATTCCTATGGAAGGAAATACAAGTTACTGGTAAGTACGCTTAGAATTACTTTTCAGGGTCAGTGCTGGGCTAAAAGATGCAGCACTGGGTTGTCTCCTGATGACAGGTGAGTAAATTGGAATTCGTAGTTCGGCTGATTTTAGAGGAATATTTTAAAGTTCCAAAACGCCACACTTGGAAGAATTTCCAAGTGAAACCAGTCAATGTTAGCCTATGGAAGGAAATACAAGTTACTGGTAAGTACGCTTAGAATGACTTTTCAGGGTCAGTGCTGGGCTAAAAGATGCAGCACTGGGTTATCTCATGATAACAGGTGAGTAAATCGGAATTCGTAGTTCGGATGATTTTAGAGGAATATTTGTAAGTTCCAAAACTCCACACTTAGAAACTTTTCTGCTGAAAACCACAAAATGGATTCCTATGGAAGGAAATACAAGTTACTGGTAAGTACGCTTAGAATTACTTTTCATGGTCAGTGCTGGGCTAAAAGATGCAGCACTGGGATCTCTCCTGATAACAGGTGAGTAAATCAGAATTCGTAGTTCGGCTGATTTTAGAGGAATATTTGTAAGTTACAAAACTCCACACGTTGATACTTTTCTGCTGAAAACCACACAATGGATTCCTATGGAAGGCAATACAAGTTACTGGTAAGTATGCTTAGAATTAATTTTCAGGGTCAGTGCTGGGCTAAAAGATGCAGCACTGAGTTCTCTCCTGATAACATGTGATTAAATCGGAATTCGTAGTTCGGTGATTTTAGAGGAATATTTTAAAGTTCCAAAACTCCACACTTAGAAGAATTTCCAAGTGAAACCAGTAAATGTTAGCCTATGGCTGAAAATACAAGTTACTGGTAAGTACGCTTAGAATTACTTTTCAGGGTCAGTGCTGGGCTAAATGATGCAGCACTGGGTTGTCTCCTGATAACAGGTGATTAAATAGGAATTCGTAGTTCGGCTGATTTTAGAGGAATATTTGTAAGTTTCAAAACTCCACACTTAGAGGAATTTCCAAGTGAAACCAGTCAATGTTAGCCTATGGAAGGAAATTCAAGTTGCTGGTAAGAATGGTTAGAATTACTTTTCAGGATCAGTACTGGCCTTAAAGATTCAGCAGTGGGTTCTTCCCTGATAACAGGTGAGTAAATTGGAATTTGTAGTTCGGCTGATTTTAGAGGAATATTTGTAAGTTCCAAAACTCCACACTTAGAAACTTTTCTGCTGAAAACCACAGAATGGATTCCTATGGAAGGAAATACGAGTTACTGGTAAGTATGCTTAGAATTACTTTTCAGGGTCAGTACTGGGCTAAAAGATTTAGCACTGGGATCTCTCCTGATAACAGGTGAGTAAATCGGAATTCCTAGTTCGGCTTATTTTAGAGGAATATTTTAAAGTTCCAAAACGCCACACTTAGAAACTTTTCTGCTGAAAACCACACAATGGATTCCTATGGAAGGAAATACAAGTTACTGGTAAGTACACTTTGAATTACTTTTCAGGGTCAGTGCTGGGCTAAAGGATGCAGCACTGGGTTCTCTCCTGATAACAGGTGAGTAAATCGGAATTCGTAGTTTGGCTGATTTTAGAGGAATATTTGTAAGTTCCAAAACTCCATACTTAGATACTTTTCTGCTGAAAACCACACAATGGATTCCTATGGAAGGAAATACAAGTTACTGGTAAGTACACTTAGAATTACTTTTCAGGGTCAGTGCTGGGCTAAAAGATGCAGCACTGGGTTGTCTCCTGATGACAGGTGAGTAAATTGGAATTCGTAGTTCGGCTGATTTTAGAGGAATATTTGTAAGTTCCAAAACTCCACACTTAGAAGAATTTCCAAGTGAAACCAGTCAATGTTATCCTATGGAAGGAAATTCAAGTTACTGGTAAGTACGGTTAGAATTACTTTTCAGGATCAGTACTGGCCTTAAAGATTCAGCACTGAGGTCTCTCCTGATAACAGGTGAGTAAATCGAAATTCGTAGTTCGGCTGATTTTAGAGGAATATTTTAAAGTTCCAAAACGCCACACTTGGAAGAATTTCCAAGTGAAACCAGTCAATGTTAGCCTATGGAAGGAAATACAAGTTACTGGTAAGTACGCTTAGAATGACTTTTCAGGGTCAGTGCTGGGCTAAAAGATGCAGCACTGGGTTCTCTCCTGATAACAGGTGAGTAAATCGGAATTCGTAGTTCGGATGATTTTAGAGGAATATTTGTAAGTTCCAAAACTCCACACTTGGAAACTTTTCTGCTGAAAACCACACAATGGATTCCTATGGAAGGAAATACAAGTTACTGGTAAGTACGCTTAGAATTACTTTTCAGGGTTAGTGCTGGGCTAAAAGATGCAGCACTGGGTTGTCTCCTGATGACAGGTGAGTAAATTGGAATTCGTAGTTCGGCTGATTTTAGAGGAATATTTTAAAGTTCCAAAACGCCACACTTGGAAGAATTTCCAAGTGAAACCAGTCAATGTTAGCCTATGGAAGGAAATACAAGTTACTGGTAAGTACGCTTAGAATGACTTTTCAGGGTCAGTGCTGGGCTAAAAGATGCAGCACTGGGTTATCTCATGATAACATGTGAGTTAATCGGAATTCGTATTTCGGATGATTTTAGAGGAATATTTGTAAGTTCCAAAACTCCACACTTAGAAACTTTTCTGCTGAAAACCACAAAATGGATTCCTATGGAAGGAAATACAAGTTACTGGTAAGTACGCTTAGAATTACTTTTCATGGTCAGTGCTGGGCTAAAAGATGCAGCACTGGGATCTCTCCTGATAACAGGTGAGTAAATCAGAATTCGTAGTTCGGCTGATTTTAGAGGAATATTTGTAAGTTACAAAACTCCACACGTTGATACTTTTCTGCTGAAAACCACACAATGGATTCCTATGGAAGGCAATACAAGTTACTGGTAAGTATGCTTAGAATTAATTTTCAGGGTCAGTGCTGGGCTAAAAGATGCAGCACTGTGTTCTCTCCTGATAACATGTGATTAAATCGGAATTCGTAGTTCGGTGATTTTAGAGGAATATTTTAAAGTTCCAAAACTCCACACTTAGAAGAATTTCCAAGTGAAACCAGTAAATGTTAGCCTATGGCAGAAAATACAAGTTACTGGTAAGTACGCTTAGAATTACTTTTCAGGGTCAGTGCTGGGCTAAATGATGCAGCACTGGGTTGTCTCCTGATAACAGGTGATTAAATAGGAATTCGTAGTTCGGCTGATTTTAGAGGAATATTTGTAAGTTTCAAAACTCCACACTTAGAGGAATTTCCAAGTGAAACCAGTCAATGTTAGCCTATGGAAGGAAATTCAAGTTGCTGGTAAGAATGGTTAGAATTACTTTTCAGGATCAGTACTGGCCTTAAAGATTCAGCAGTGGGTTCTTCCCTGATAACAGGTGAGTAAATTGGAATTTGTAGTTCGGCTGATTTTAGAGGAATATTTGTAAGTTCCAAAACTCCACACTTAGAAACTTTTCTGCTGAAAACCACAGAATGGATTCCTATGGAAGGAAATACGAGTTACTGGTAAGTATGCTTAGAATTACTTTTCAGGGTCAGTACTGGGCTAAAAGATGTAGCACTGGGATCTCTCCTGATAACAGGTGAGTAAATCGGAATTCCTAGTTCGGCTTATTTTAGAGGAATATTTGTAAGTTACAAAACTCCACACTAAGAAACTTTTCTGCTGAAAACCACACAATGGATTCCTATGGAAGGAAATACAAGTTACTGGTAAGTACGCTTCGAATTACTTTTCAGGGTCAGTGCTGGGCTAAAAGATGCAGCACTGGGTTCTCTCCTGATAACAGGTGAGTAAATCGGAATTCGTAGTTTGGCTGATTTTAGAGGAATATTTGTAAGTTCCAAAACTCCACACTTAGATACTTTTCTGCTGAAAACCACACAATGGATTCCTATGGAAGGAAATACACGTTACTGGTAAGTACGCGTAGAATTGTTTTTCAGGGTCAGTGCTGGGCTAAAAGATGTAGCACTGGGATCTCTCCTGATAACAGGTGAGTAAATCAGAATTCGTAGTTCGGCTGATTTTAGATGAATATTTATAAGTTCCAAAACTCCACACTTAGAAACTTTTCTGCTGAAAACCACACAATGGATTCCTATGGAAGGAAATACAAGTTACTGGTAAGTACGCTTAGAATTACTTTTCAGGGTCAGTGCTGGGCTAAAAGATGCAGCACTGAGTTCTCTCCTGATGACATGTGAGTAAATTGGAATTCGTAGTTTGGCTTATTTTAGAGGAATATTTGTAAGTACCAAAACTCCACACTTCAAAACTACTCTGCTGAAAACCACACAAT
Organism: Triturus cristatus; assembly: GCF_964204655.1. NCBI lineage: Eukaryota > Metazoa > Chordata > Amphibia > Caudata > Salamandridae > Triturus > Triturus cristatus. The sequence goes on along the minus strand of NC_140579.1, from coordinate 376,685,928 downwards.
GGATTCCTATGTAAGGAAATACACGTTACTGGTAAGTACGCGTAGAATTGTTTTTCAGGGTCAGTGCTGGGCTAAAAGATGTAGCACTGGGATCTCTCCTGATAACAGGTGAGTAAATCGGAATTCGTAGTTCAGCTGATTTTAGAGGAATATTTGTAAGTTCCAAAAAATCACACTTAGAAACTTTACTGCTGAAAACCTCAGAATGGATTCCTATGGAAGGAAACACAAGCTACTGGTAAGTACGCTTAGAATTACTTTTCAGGGTCAGTGCTGGGCTAAAAGATGCAGCACTGGGTTCTCTCCTGATAACAGGTGAGTAAATCGGAATTCGTAGTTTGGCTGATTTTAGAGGAATATTTGTAAGTTCCAAAACTCCACACTTAGATACTTTTCTGCTGAAAACCACACAATGGATTCCTATGGAAGGAAATACAAGTTACTGGTAAGTACGCTTCAAATTACTTTTCAGGGTCAGTGCTGGGCTAAAAGATGCAGCACGTGGTTGTCTCCTGATAACATGTGAGTAAATCGGAATTCGTAGTTCGGTGATTTTAGAGGAATGTTTTAAAGTTCCAAAACTCCACACTTAGAAGAATTTCCAAGTGAAACCAGTCAATGTTAGCCTATGGCAGGAAATACAAGTTACTGGTAAGTACGCTTAGAATGACTTTTCAGGGTCAGTGCTGGGCTAAAGATGCAGCACTGGGTTCTCTCCTGATAACAGGTGAGTAAATCAGAATTCGTAGTTCGGCTGATTTTAGATGAATATTTATAAGTTCCAAAACTCCACACTTAGAAACTTTTCTGCTGAAAACCACACAATGGATTCCTATGGAAGGAAATACAAGTTACTGGTAAGTACGCTTAGAATTACTTTTCAGGGTCAGTGCTGGGCTAAAAGATGCAGCACTGAGTTCTCTCCTGATGACATGTGAGTAAATTGGAATTCGTAGTTTGGCTTATTTTAGAGGAATATTTGTAAGTACCAAAACTCCACACTTCAAAACTACTCTGCTGAAAACCACACAATGGATTCCTATGTAAGGAAATACACGTTACTGGTAAGTACGCGTAGAATTGTTTTTCAGGGTCAGTGCTGGGCTAAAAGATGTAGCACTGGGATCTCTCCTGATAACAGGTGAATAAATTGGAATTCGTAGTTCAGCTGATTTTAAAGGAATATTTGTAAATTCCAAAACTCCACACTTTGATACTTTTCTGCTGAAAACCACACAATGGATCCCTATGGAAGGAAATACAAGTTACTGGTAAGTACGCTTAGAATTACTTTTCAGGGTCAGTTCTGGGCTAAAAGATGCAGCACTGTGTTCTCTCCTGATAACAGGTGAGTATATTGGAATTCGTCGTTCGGCTGATTTTAGAGGAGTATTTGTAAGTTCCAAAACACCACACTTAGAAACTTTTCTGCTGAAAACCACATAATGGATTCCTATGGAAGGAAATACAAGTTACTGGTAAGTATGCTTAGAATTACTTTTCAGGGTCAGTGCTGGGCTAAAAGATGCAGCACTGGGGTCTTTCCTGATAACAGGTGAGTAAATCGGAATTCGTAGTTTGGCTGATTTTAGAGGAATATTTGTAAGTTCCAAAACTCCACACTTAGAAACTTTTCTGCTGAAAACCACAGAATGGATTCCTATGGAAGGAAATACAAGTTACTGGTAAGTACGCTTAGAATTACTTTTCAGGGTCAGTACTGGGCTAAAAGATGCAGCACTGGGGTCTCTCCTGATAACAGGTGACTAAATCGGAATTCGTAGTTTGGCTGATTTTAGAGGAATATTTGTAAGTTCCAAAACTCCACACTTAGATACTTTTCTGCTGAAAACCACACAATGGATTCCTATGGAAGGAAATACAAGTTACTGGTAAGTACGCTTCGAATTCCTTTTCAGGGTCAGTGCTGGGCTAAAAGATGCAGCACTTGGTTGTTTCCTGATAACAGGTGAGTAAATCGGAATTCGTAGTTCGGCTGATTTTAGAGGAATATTTGTAAGTTCCAAAACTCCACACTTAGAAACTTTTCTGCTGATAACCACACAATGGATTCCTATGGAAGGAAATACAAGTTACTGGCAAGTACGCTTAGAATTACTTTTCAGGGTCAGTGCTGGGCTAAAAGATGCAGCACTGAGTTCTCTCCTGATAACATGTGAGTAAATCGGAATTCGTAGTTCGGTGATTTTAGAGGAATATTTTAAAGTTCCAAAACTCCACACTTAGAAGAATTTCCAAGTGAAACCAGTCAATGTTAGCCTATGGCAGGAAATACAAGTTACTGGTAAGTACGCTTAGAATTACTTTTCAGGGTCAGTGCTGGGCTAAAAGATGCAGCACTGGGTTCTCTCCTGATAACAGGAGAGTAAATCGGAATTCGTAATTCAGCTGATTTTAGAGGAATATTTGTAAGTTGCAAAACTCCACACTTAGAAACTTTTCTGCTGAAAACCACACAATGGATTCCTATGGAAGGAAATACAAGTTACTGGTAAGTACGCTTAGAATTACTTTTCATTGTCAGTGCTGGGCTAAAAGATGCAGCACTGGGATCTCTCCTGATAACAGGTGAGTAAATCAGAATTCGTAGTTCAGCTGATTTTAGAGGAATATTTGTAAGTTACAAAACTCCACACGTTGATACTTTTCTGCTGAAAACCACACAATGAATTCCTATGGAAGGCAATACAAGTTACTGGTAAGTGCGCTTAGAATTAATTTTCAGGGTCAGTGCTGGGCTAAAAGATGCAGCACTGAGTTCTCTCCTGATAACAGGTGAGTAAATCGGAATTCGTAGTTCGGCTGGTTTATAGGAATATTTGTAAGTTCCAAAACTCCACACTTAGAAACTTTTCTGCTGAAAACCACACAATGGATTCCTATGGAAGGAAATGCAAGTTACTGGTAAGTACGCTTCAAATTACTTTTCAGGGTCAGTGCTGGGCTAAAAGATGCAGCACTGGGTTCTCTCCTGATAACAGGTGAGTAAATCGGAATTCGTAGTTTGGCTGATTTTAGAGGAATATTTGTAAGTTTCAAAACTCCACACTTAGATACTTTTCTGCTGAAAACCACACAATGGATCCCATGGAAGGAAATACAAGTTACTGGTAAGTACACTTAGAATTACTTTTCAGGGTCAGTGCTGGGCTAAAAGATGCAGCACTGGGTTGTCTCCTGATAACAGGTGAGTAAATAGGAATTCGTAGTTCGGCTGATTTTAGAGGAATATTTGTAAGTTTCAAAACTCCACACGTAGAAGAATTTCCAAGTGAAACCAGTCAATGTTAGCCTATGGAAGGAAATTCAAGTTACTGGTAAGAACGGTTAGAATTACTTTTCAGGATCAGTACTGGCCTTAAAGATTCAGCAGTGGGTTCTCCCCTGTTAACAGGTGAGTAAATTGGAATTTGTAGTTCGGCTCATTTTAGACGAATATTTGTAAGTTCCAAAACTCCACACTTAGAAGAATTTCCAAGTGAAACCAGTCAATGTTAGCCTATGGAAGGAAATTCAAGTTACTGGTAAGTACGCTTAGAATTACCTTTCAGGGTCAGTGCTGGGCTAAAAGATGCAGCACTGTGTTCTCTCCTGATAACAGGTGAGTATATTGGAATTCGTCGTTCGGCTGATTTTAGAGGAGTATTTGTAAGATCCAAAACACCACACTTAGAAACTTTTCTGCTGAAAACCACATAATGGATCCCTATGGAAGGAAATACAAGTTACTGGTAAGTACGCTTAGAATTACTTTTCAGGGTCAGTTCTGGGCTAAAAGATGCAGCACTGTGTTCTCTCCTGATAACAGGTGAGTATATTGGAATTCGTCGTTTGGCTGATTTTAGAGGAGTATTTGTAAGTTCCAAAACACCACACTTAGAAACTTTTCTGCTGAAAACCACATAATGGATTCCTATGGAAGGAAATACAAGTTACTGGTAAGTATGCTTAGAATTACTTTTCAGGGTCAGTGCTGGGCTAAAAGATGCAGCACTGGGGTCTTTCCTGATAACAGGTGAGTAAATCGGAATTCGTAGTTCGGATGATTTTAGAGGAATATTTGTAAGTTCCAAAACTCCACACTTAGAAACTTTTCTGCTGAAAACCACAGAATGGATTCCTATGGAAGGAAATACAAGGTACTGGTAAGTACGCTTAGAATTACTTTTCAGGGTCAGTGCTGGGCTAAAAGATGCAGCACTGGGGTCTCTCCTGATAATAGGTGACTAAATCGGAATTCGTAGTTTGGCTGATTTTAGAGGAATATTTGTAAGTTCCAAAACTCCACACTTAGATACTTTTCTGCTGAAAACCACACAATGGATTCCTATGGAAGGAAATACAAGTTACTGGTAAGTACGCTTCGAATTCCTTTTCAGGGTCAGTGCTGGGCTAAAAGATGCAGCACTTGGTTGTTTCCTGATAACAGGTGAGTAAATCGGAATTCGTAGTTCGGCTGATTTTAGAGGAATATTTGTAAGTTCCAAAACTCCACACTTAGAAACTTTTCTGCTGATAACCACACAATGGATTCCTATGGAAGGAAATACAAGTTACTGGCAAGTACGCTTAGAATTACTTTTCAGGGTCAGTGCTGGGCTAAAAGATGCAGCACTGAGTTCTCTCCTGATAACATGTGAGTAAATCGGAATTCGTAGTTCGGTGATTTTAGAGGAATATTTTAAAGTTCCAAAACTCCACACTTAGAAGAATTTCCAAGTGAAACCAGTCAATGTTAGCCTATGGCAGGAAATACAAGTTACTGGTAAGTACGCTTAGAATTACTTTTCAGGGTCAGTGCCTGGCTAAAAGATGCAGCACTGGGTTCTCTCCTGATAACAGGAGAGTTAATCGGAATTCGTAATTCAGCTGATTTTAGAGGAATATTTGTAAGTTGCAAAACTCCACACTTAGAAACTTTTCTGCTGAAAACCACACAATGGATTCCTATGGAAGGAAATACAAGTTACTGGTAAGTACGCTTAGAATTACTTTTCATGGTCAGTGCTGGGCTAAAAGATGCAGCACTGGGATCTCTCCTGATAACAGGTGAGTAAATCAGAATTTGTAGTTCAGCTGATTTTAGAGGAATATTTGTAAGTTACAAAACTCCACACGTTGATACTTTTCTGCTGAAAACCACACAATGAATTCCTATGGAAGGCAATACAAGTTACTGGTAAGTACGCTTAGAATTAATTTTCAGGGTCAGTGCTGGGCTAAAAGATGCAGCACTGAGTTCTCTCCTGATAACAGGTGAGTAAATCGGAATTCGTAGTTCGGCTGGTTTTAGAGGAATATTTGTAAGTTCCAAAACTCCACACTTAGAAACTTTTCTGCTGAAAACCACACAATGGATTCCTATGGAAGGAAATGCAAGTTACTGGTAAGTACGCTTCAAATTACTTTTCAGGGTCAGTGCTGGGCTAAAAGATGCAGCACTGGGTTCTCTCCTGATAACAGGTGAGTAAATCGGAATTCGTAGTTTGGCTGATTTTAGAGGAATATTTGTAAGTTTCAAAACTCCACACTTAGATACTTTTCTGCTGAAAACCACACAATGGATCCCATGGAAGGAAATACAAGTTACTGGTAAGTACACTTAGAATTACTTTTCAGGGTCAGTGCTGGGCTAAAAGATGCAGCACTGGGTTGTCTCCTGATAACAGGTGAGTAAATAGGAATTCGTAGTTCGGCTGATTTTAGAGGAATATTTGTAAGTTTCAAAACTCCACACGTAGAAGAATTTCCAAGTGAAACCAGTCAATGTTAGCCTATGGAAGGAAATTCAAGTTACTGGTAAGAACGGTTAGAATTACTTTTCAGGATCAGTACTGGCCTTAAAGATTCAGCAGCGGGTTCTCCCCTGTTAACAGGTGAGTAAATTGGAATTTGTAGTTCGGCTCATTTTTGAGGAATATTTGTAAGTTCCAAAACTCCACACTTAGAAGAATTTCCAAGTGAAACCAGTCAATGTTAGCCTATGGAAGGAAATTCAAGTTACTGGTAAGTACGCTTAGAATTACCTTTCAGGGTCAGTGCTGGGCTAAAAGATGCAGCACTGGGTTCTCTCCTGATAACAGGTGAGTAAAATGGAATTCGTAGTTCAGCTGATTTTAGAGGAATATTTGTAAGTTCCAAAACTCCACACTTAGAAACTTTTCTGCTGAAAACCACAGAATGGATTCCTATGGAAGGAAATACAAGTTACTGGTAAGTACGCTTAGAATTACTTTTCAGGGTCAGTGCTGGGCTAAAAGATGCAGCACTGGGGTCTCTCCTGATAACAGGTGAGTAAATCGGAATTCGTAGTTTGGCTGATTTTAGAGGAATATTTGTAAGTTCCAAAACTCCACACTTAGAAACTTTTCTGCTGAAAACCACACAATGGATTCCTATGGAAGGAAATACAAGTTGCTGGTAAGAATGGTTAGAATTACTTTTCAGGATCAGTACTGGCCTTAAAGATTCAGCAGTGGGTTCTCCCCTGATAACAGGTGAGTAAATTGGAATTTGTAGTTCGGCTGATTTTAGAGGAATATTTGTAAGTTCCAAAACACCACACTTAGAAACTTTTCTGCTGAAAACCACATAATGGATTCCTATGGAAGGAAATACAAGTTACTGGTAAGTATGCTTAGAATTACTTTTCTGGGTCAGTGCTGGGCTAAAAGATGCAGCACTGGGGTCTCTCCTGATAACAGGTGAGTAAATCGGAATTAGTAGTTCGGCTGATTTTAGAGGAATATTTGTAAGTTCCAAAACTCCACACTTAGAACCTTTTCTGCTGAAAACCACACAATGGATTCCTATGGAAGGAAATACAAGTTACTGGTAAGTACGCTTAGAATTACTTTTCATGGTCAGTGCTGGGCTAAAAGATGCAGCACTGGGATCTCTCCTGATAACAGGTGAGTAAATCAGAATTCGTAGTTCAGCTGATTTTAGAGGAATATTTGTAAGTTACAAAACTCCACACGTTGATACTTTTCTGCTGAAAACAACACAATGAATTCCTATGGAAGGCAATACAAGTTACTGGTAAGTACGCTTAGAATTAATTTTCAGGGTCAGTGCTGGGCTAAAAGATGCAGCACTGAGTTCTCTCCTGATAACAGGTGAGTAAATCGGAATTCGTAGTTCGGCTGATTTTAGAGGAATATTTGTAAGTTCCAAAACTCCACACTTAGAAACTTTTCTGCTGAAAACCACACAATGGATTCCTATGGAAGGAAATACAAGTTACTGGTAAGTACGCTTCAAATAACTTTTCAGGGTCAGTGCTGGGCTAAAAGATGCAGCACTGGGTTCTCTCCTGATAACAGGTGAGTAAATCGGAATTCGTAGTTTGGCTGATTTTAGAGGAATATTTGTAAGTTTCAAAACTCCACACTTAGATACTTTTCTGCTGAAAACCACACAATGGATCCCTATGGAAGGAAATACAAGTTACTGGTAAGTACACTTAGAATTACTTTTCAGGGTCAGTGCTGGGCTAAAAGATGCAGCACTGGGTTGTCTCCTGATAACAGGTGAGTAAATAGGAATTCGTAGTTCGGCTGATTTTAGAGGAATATTTGTAAGTTTCAAAACTCCACACGTAGAAGAATTTCCAAGTGAAACCAGTCAATGTTAGCCTATGGAAGGAAATTCAAGTTACTGGTAAGAACGGTTAGAATTACTTTTCAGGATCAGTACTGGCCTTAAAGATCCAGCAGTGGGTTCTCCCTGTTAACAGGTGAGTAAATTGGAATTTGTAGTTGGGCTCATTTTAGAGGAATATTTGTAAGTTCCAAAACTCCACACTTAGAAGAATTTCCAAGTGAAACCAGTCAATGTTAGCCTATGGAAGGAAATTCAAGTTACTGGTAAGTACGCTTAGAATTACCTTTCAGGGTCAGTGCTGGGCTAAAAGATGCAGCACTGGGTTCTCTCCTGATAACAGGTGAGTAAAATGGAATTCGTAGTTCAGCTGATTTTAGAGGAATATTTGTAAGTTCCAAAACTCCACACTTAGAAACTTTTCTGCTGAAAACCACAGAATGGATTCCTATGGAAGGAAATACAAGTTACTGGTAAGTACGCTTAGAATTACTTTTCAGGGTCAGTGCTGGGCTAAAAGATGCAGCACTGGGGTCTCTCCTGATAACAGGTGAGTAAATCGGAATTCGTAGTTTGGCTGATTTTAGAGGAATATTTGTAAGTTCCAAAACTCCACAATTAGATACTTTTCTGCTGAAAACCACACAATGGATACCTATGGAAGGAAATACAAGTTACTGGTAAGAACGGTGAGAATTACTTTTCAGGATCAGTACTGGCCTTAAAGATTCAGCAGTGGGTTCTCCCCTGTTAACAGGTGAGTAAATTGGAATTTGTAGTTCGGCTCATTTTAGAGGAATATTTGTAAGTTCCAAAACTCCACACTTAGAAGAATTTCCAAGTGAAACCAGTCAATGTTAGCCTATGGAAGGAAATTCAAGTTACTGGTAAGTACGCTTAGAATTACCTTTCAGGGTCAGTGCTGGGCTAAAAGATGCAGCACTGTGTTCTCTCCTGATAACAGGTGAGTATATTGGAATTCGTCGTTCGGCTGATTTTAGAGGAGTATTTGTAAGATCCAAAACACCACACTTAGAAACTTTTCTGCTGAAAACCACATAATGGATCCCTGTGGAAGGAAATACAAGTTACTGGTAAGTACGCTTAGAATTACTTTTCAGGGTCAGTTCTGGGCTAAAAGATGCAGCACTGTGTTCTCTCCTGATAACAGGTGAGTATATTGGAATTCGTCGTTCGGCTGATTTTAGAGGAGTATTTGTAAGTTCCAAAACACCACACTTAGAAACTTTTCTGCTGAAAACCACATAATGGATTCCTATGGAAGGAAATACAAGTTACTGGTAAGTATGCTTAAAATTACTTTTCAGGGTCAGTGCTGGGCTAAAAGATGCAGCACTGGGGTCTTTCCTGATAACAGGTGAGTAAATCGGAATTCGTAGTTCGGCTGATTTTAGAGGAATATTTGTAAGTTCCAAAACTCCACACTTAGAAACTTTTCTGCTGAAAACCACAGAATGGATTCCTATGGAAGGAAATACAAGTTACTGGTAAGTACGCTTAGAATTACTTTTCAGGGTCAGTGCTGGGCTAAAAGATGCAGCACTGGGTTCTCTCCTGATAACAGGAGAGTAAATCGGAATTCGTAATTCAGCTGATTTTAGAGGAATATTTGTAAGTTGCAAAACTCCACACTTAGAAACTTTTCTGCTGAAAACCACACAATGGATTCCTATGGAAGGAAATACAAGTTACTGGTAAGTACGCTTAGAATTACTTTTCATGGTCAGTGCTGGGCTAAAAGATGCAGCACTGGGATCTCTCCTGATAACAGGTGAGTAAATCAGAATTCGTAGTTCAGCTGATTTTAGAGGAATATTTGTAAGTTACAAAACTCCACACGTTGATACTTTTCTGCTGAAAACCACACAATGAATTCCTATGGAAGGCAATACAAGTTACTGGTAAGTGCGCTTAGAATTAATTTTCAGGGTCAGTGCTGGGCTAAAAGATGCAGCACTGAGTTCTCTCCTGATAACAGGTGAGTAAATCGGAATTCGTAGTTCGGCTGGTTTATAGGAATATTTGTAAGTTCCAAAACTCCACACTTAGAAACTTTTCTGCTGAAAACCACACAATGGATTCCTATGGAAGGAAATGCAAGTTACTGGTAAGTACGCTTCAAATTACTTTTCAGGGTCAGTGCTGGGCTAAAAGATGCAGCACTGGGTTCTCTCCTGATAACAGGTGAGTAAATCGGAATTCGTAGTTTGGCTGATTTTAGAGGAATATTTGTAAGTTTCAAAACTCCACACTTAGATACTTTTCTGCTGAAAACCACACAATGGATCCCATGGAAGGAAATACAAGTTACTGGTAAGTACACTTAGAATTACTTTTCAGGGTCAGTGCTGGGCTAAAAGATGCAGCACTGGGTTGTCTCCTGATAACAGGTGAGTAAATAGGAATTCGTAGTTCGGCTGATTTTAGAGGAATATTTGTAAGTTTCAAAACTCCACACGTAGAAGAATTTCCAAGTGAAACCAGTCAATGTTAGCCTATGGAAGGAAATTCAAGTTACTGGTAAGAACGGTTAGAATTACTTTTCAGGATCAGTACTGGCCTTAAAGATTCAGCAGTGGGTTCTCCCCTGTTAACAGGTGAGTAAATTGGAATTTGTAGTTCGGCTCATTTTAGACGAATATTTGTAAGTTCCAAAACTCCACACTTAGAAGAATTTCCAAGTGAAACCAGTCAATGTTAGCCTATGGAAGGAAATTCAAGTTACTGGTAAGTACGCTTAGAATTACCTTTCAGGGTCAGTGCTGGGCTAAAAGATGCAGCACTGTGTTCTCTCCTGATAACAGGTGAGTATATTGGAATTCGTCGTTCGGCTGATTTTAGAGGAGTATTTGTAAGATCCAAAACACCACACTTAGAAACTTTTCTGCTGAAAACCACATAATGGATCCCTATGGAAGGAAATACAAGTTACTGGTAAGTACGCTTAGAATTACTTTTCAGGGTCAGTTCTGGGCTAAAAGATGCAGCACTGTGTTCTCTCCTGATAACAGGTGAGTATATTTGAATTCGTCGTTTGGCTGATTTTAGAGGAGTATTTGTAAGTTCCAAAACACCACACTTAGAAACTTTTCTGCTGAAAACCACATAATGGATTCCTATGGAAGGAAATACAAGTTACTGGTAAGTATGCTTAGAATTACTTTTCAGGGTCAGTGCTGGGCTAAAAGATGCAGCACTGGGGTCTTTCCTGATAACAGGTGAGTAAATCGGAATTCGTAGTTCGGCTGATTTTAGAGGAATATTTGTAAGTTCCAAAACTCCACACTTAGAAACTTTTCTGCTGAAAACCACAGAATGGATTCCTATGGAAGGAAATACAAGGTACTGGTAAGTACGCTTAGAATTACTTTTCAGGGTCAGTGCTGGGCTAAAAGATGCAGCACTGGGGTCTCTCCTGATAATAGGTGACTGAATCGGAATTCGTAGTTTGGCTGATTTTAGAGGAATATTTGTAAGTTCCAAAACTCCACACTTAGATACTTTTCTGCTGAAAACCACACAATGGATTCCTATGGAAGGAAATACAAGTTACTGGTAAGTACGCTTCGAATTCCTTTTCAGGGTCAGTGCTGGGCTAAAAGATGCAGCACTTGGTTGTTTCCTGATAACAGGTGAGTAAATCGGAATTCGTAGTTCGGCTGATTTTAGAGGAATATTTGTAAGTTCCAAAACTCCACACTTAGAAACTTTTCTGCTGATAACCACACAATGGATTCCTATGGAAGGAAATACAAGTTACTGGCAAGTACGCTTAGAATTACTTTTCAGGGTCAGTGCTGGGCTAAAAGATGCAGCACTGAGTTCTCTCCTGATAACATGTGAGTAAATCGGAATTCGTAGTTCGGTGATTTTAGAGGAATATTTTAAAGTTCCGAACCTCCACACTTAGAAGAATTTCCAAGTGAAACCAGTCAATGTTAGCCTATGGCAGGAAATACAAGTTACTGGTAAGTACGCTTAGAATTACTTTTCAGGGTCAGTGCCTGGCTAAAAGATGCAGCACTGGGTTCTCTCCTGATAACAGGAGAGTAAATCGGAATTCGTAATTCAGCTGATTTTAGAGGAATATTTGTAAGTTGCAAAACTCCACACTTAGAAACTTTTCTGCTGAAAACCACACAATGGATTCCTATGGAAGGAAATACAAGTTACTGGTAAGTACGCTTAGAATTACTTTTCATGGTCAGTGCTGGGCTAAAAGATGCAGCACTGGGATCTCTCCTGATAACAGGTGAGTAAATCAGAATTCGTAGTTCAGCTGATTTTAGAGGAATATTTGTAAGTTACAAAACTCCACACGTTGATACTTTTCTGCTGAAAACCACACAATGAATTCCTATGGAAGGCAATACAAGTTACTGGTAAGTACGCTTAGAATTAATTTTCAGGGTCAGTGCTGGGCTAAAAGATGCAGCACTGAGTTCTCTCCTGATAACAGGTGAGTAAATCGGAATTCGTAGTTCGGCTGGTTTTAGAGGAATATTTGTAAGTTCCAAAACTCCACACTTAGAAACTTTTCTGCTGAAAACCACACAATGGATTCCTATGGAAGGAAATGCAAGTTACTGGTAAGTACGCTTCAAATTACTTTTCAGGGTCAGTGCTGGGCTAAAAGATGCAGCACTGGGTTCTCTCCTGATAACAGGTGAGTAAATCGGAATTCGTAGTTTGGCTGATTTTAGAGGAATATTTGTAAGTTTCAAAACTCCACACTTAGATACTTTTCTGCTGAAAACCACACAATGGATCCCATGGAAGGAAATACAAGTTACTGGTAAGTACACTTAGAATTACTTTTCAGGGTCAGTGCTGGGCTAAAAGATGCAGCACTGGGTTGTCTCCTGATAACAGGTGAGTAAATAGGAATTCGTAGTTCGGCTGATTTTAGAGGAATATTTGTAAGTTTCAAAACTCCACACGTAGAAGAATTTCCAAGTGAAACCAGTCAATGTTAGCCTATGGAAGGAAATTCAAGTTACTCGTAAGAACGGTTAGAATTACTTTTCAGGATCAGTACTGGCCTTAAAGATTCAGCAGTGGGTTCTCCCCTGTTAACAGGTGAGTAAATTGGAATTTGTAGTTCGGCTCATTTTTGAGGAATATTTGTAAGTTCCAAAACTCCACACTTAGAAGAATTTCCAAGTGAAACCAGTCAATGTTAGCCTATGGAAGGAAATTCAAGTTACTGGTAAGTACGCTTAGAATTACCTTTCAGGGTCAGTGCTGGGCTAAAAGATGCAGCACTGGGTTCTCTCCTGATAACAGGTGAGTAAAATGGAATTCGTAGTTCAGCTGATTTTAGAGGAATATTTGTAAGTTCCAAAACTCCACACTTAGAAACTTTTCTGCTGAAAACCACAGAATGGATTCCTATGGAAGGAAATACAAGTTACTGGTAAGTACGCTTAGAATTACTTTTCGGGGTCAGTGCTGGGCTAAAAGATGCAGCACTGGGGTCTCTCCTGATAACAGGTGAGTAAATCGGAATTCGTAGTTTGGCTGATTTTAGAGGAATATTTGTAAGTTCCAAAACTCCACACTTAGAAACTTTTCTGCTGAAAACCACACAATGGATTCCTATGGAAGGAAATACAAGTTACTGGTAAGTACGCTTCGAATTACTTTTCAGGGTCAGTGCTGGGCTAAAAGATGCAGCACTGGGTTCTCTCCTGATAACAGGTGAGTAAATCGGAATTCGTAGTTTTGCTGATTTTAGAGGAATATTTGTAAGTTCCAAAACTCCACACTTAGATACTTTTCTGCTGAAAACCACACAATGGATTCCTATGGAAGGAAATACAAGTTACTAGTAAGTACACTTAGAATTACTTTTCAGGGCCAGTGCTGGGCTAATAGATGCAGCACTGGGTTGTCTCCTGATAACAGGTGAGTAAATAGGAATTCGTAGTTCGGCTGATTTTAGAGGAATATTTGTAAGTTTCAAAACTCCACACTTAGAAGAATTTCCAAGTGAAACCAGTCAATGATAGCCTATGGAAGGAAATTCAAGTTGCTGGTAAGAATGGTTAGAATTACTTTTCAGGATCAGTACTGGCCTTAAAGATTCAGCAGTGGGTTCTCCCCTGATAACAGGTGAGTAAATTGGAATTTGTAGTTCGGCTGATTTTAGAGGAATATTTGTAAGTTCCAAAACACCACACTTAGAAACTTTTCTGCTGAAAACCACATAATGGATTCCTATGGAAGGAAATACAAGTTACTGGTAAGTATGCTTAGAATTACTTTTCAGGGTCAGTGCTGGGCTAAAAGATGCAGCACTGGGGTCTCTCCTGATAACAGGTGAGTAAATCGGAATTAGTAGTTCGGCTGATTTTAGAGGAATATTTGTAAGTTCCAAAACTCCACACTTAGAACCTTTTCTGCTGAAAACCACACAATGGATTCCTATGGAAGGAAATACAAGTTACTGGTAAGTACGCTTAGAATTACTTTTCATGGTCAGTGCTGGGCTAAAAGATGCAGCACTGGGATCTCTCCTGATAACAGGTGAGTAAATCAGAATTCGTAGTTCAGCTGATTTTAGAGGAATATTTGTAAGTTACAAAACTCCACACGTTGATACTTTTCTGCTGAAAACCACACAATGAATTCCTATGGAAGGCAATACAAGTTACTGGTAAGTACGCTTAGAATTAATTTTCAGGGTCAGTGCTGGGCTAAAAGATGCAGCACTGAGTTCTCTCCTGATAACAGGTGAGTAAATCGGAATTCGTAGTTCGGCTGGTTTTAGAGGAATATTTGTAAGTTCCAAAACTCCACACTTAGAAACTTTTCTGCTGAAAACCACACAATGGATTCCTATGGAAGGAAATGCAAGTTACTGGTAAGTACGCTTCAAATTACTTTTCAGGGTCAGTGCTGGGCTAAAAGATGCAGCACTGGGTTCTCTCCTGATAACAGGTGAGTAAATCGGAATTCGTAGTTTGGCTGATTTTAGAGGAATATTTGTAAGTTTCAAAACTCCACACTTAGATACTTTTCTGCTGAAAACCACACAATGGATCCCATGGAAGGAAATACAAGTTACTGGTAAGTACACTTAGAATTACTTTTCAGGGTCAGTGCTGGGCTAAAAGATGCAGCACTGGGTTGTCTCCTGATAACAGGTGAGTAAATAGGAATTCGTAGTTCGGCTGATTTTAGAGGAATATTTGTAAGTTTCAAAACTCCACACGTAGAAGAATTTCCAAGTGAAACCAGTCAATGTTAGCCTATGGAAGGAAATTCAAGTTACTGGTAAGAACGGTTAGAATTACTTTTCAGGATCAGTACTGGCCTTAAAGATTCAGCAGTGGGTTCTCCCCTGTTAACAGGTGAGTAAATTGGAATTTGTAGTTCGGCTCATTTTTGAGGAATATTTGTAAGTTCCAAAACTCCACACTTAGAAGAATTTCCAAGTGAAACCAGTCAATGTTAGCCTATGGAAGGAAATTCAAGTTACTGGTAAGTACGCTTAGAATTACCTTTCAGGGTCAGTGCTGGGCTAAAAGATGCAGCACTGGGTTCTCTCCTGATAACAGGTGAGTAAAATGGAATTCGTAGTTCAGCTGATTTTAGAGGAATATTTGTAAGTTCCAAAACTCCACACTTAGAAACTTTTCTGCTGAAAACCACAGAATGGATTCCTATGGAAGGAAATACAAGTTACTGGTAAGTACGCTTAGAATTACTTTTCGGGGTCAGTGCTGGGCTAAAAGATGCAGCACTGGGGTCTCTCCTGATAACAGGTGAGTAAATCGGAATTCGTAGTTTGGCTGATTTTAGAGGAATATTTGTAAGTTCCAAAACTCCACACTTAGAAACTTTTCTGCTGAAAACCACACAATGGATTCCTATGGAAGGAAATACAAGTTACTGGTAAGTACGCTTCGAATTACTTTTCAGGGTCAGTGATGGGCTAAAAGATGCAGCACTGGGTTCTCTCCTGATAACAGGTGAGTAAATCGGAATTCGTAGTTTGGCTGATTTTAGAGGAATATTTGTAAGTTCCAAAACTCCACACTTAGATACTTTTCTGCTGAAAACCACACAATGGATTCCTATGGAAGGAAATACAAGTTACTAGTAAGTACACTTAGAATTACTTTTCAGGGCCAGTGCTGGGCTAATAGATGCAGCACTGGGTTGTCTCCTGATAACAGGTGAGTAAATAGGAATTCGTAGTTCGGCTGATTTTAGAGGAATATTTGTAAGTTTCAAAACTCCACACTTAGAAGAATTTCCAAGTGAAACCAGTCAATGATAGCCTATGGAAGGAAATTCAAGTTGCTGGTAAGAATGGTTAGAATTACTTTTCAGGATCAGTACTGGCCTTAAAGATTCAGCAGTGGGTTCTCCCCTGATAACAGGTGAGTAAATTGGAATTTGTAGTTCGGCTGATTTTAGAGGAATATTTGTAAGTTCCAAAACACCACACTTAGAAACTTTTCTGCTGAAAACCACATAATGGATTCCTATGGAAGGAAATACAAGTTACTGGTAAGTATGCTTAGAATTACTTTTCAGGGTCAGTGCTGGGCTAAAAGATGCAGCACTGGGGTCTCTCCTGATAACAGGTGAGTAAATCGGAATTAGTAGTTCGGCTGATTTTAGAGGAATATTTGTAAGTTCCAAAACTCCACACTTAGAACCTTTTCTGCTGAAAACCACACAATGGATTCCTATGGAAGGAAATACAAGTTACTGGTAAGTACGCTTAGAATTACTTTTCATGGTCAGTGCTGGGCTAAAAGATGCAGCACTGGGATCTCTCCTGATAACAGGTGAGTAAATCAGAATTCGTAGTTCAGCTGATTTTAGAGGAATATTTGTAAGTTACAAAACTCCACACGTTGATACTTTTCTGCTGAAAACCACACAATGAATTCCTATGGAAGGCAATACAAGTTACTGGTAAGTACGCTTAGAATTAATTTTCAGGGTCAGTGCTGGGCTAAAAGATGCTGCACTGAGTTCTCTCCTGATAACAGGTGAGTAAATCGGAATTCGTAGTTCGGCTGATTTTAGAGGAATATTTGTAAGTTCCAAAACTCCACACTTAGAAACTTTTCTGCTGAAAACCACACAATGGATTCCTATGGAAGGAAATACAAGTTACTGGTAAGTACGCTTCAAATAACTTTTCAGGGTCAGTGCTGGGCTAAAAGATGCAGCACTGGGTTCTCTCCTGATAACAGGTGAGTAAATCGGAATTCGTAGTTTGGCTGATTTTAGAGGAATATTTGTAAGTTTCAAAACTCCACACTTAGATACTTTTCTGCTGAAAACCACACAATGGATCCCTATGGAAGGAAATACAAGTTACTGGTAAGTACACTTAGAATTACTTTTCAGGGTCAGTGCTGGGCTAAAAGATGCAGCACTGGGTTGTCTCCTGATAACAGGTGAGTAAATAGGAATTCGTAGTTCGGCTGATTTTAGAGGAATATTTGTAAGTTTCAAAACTCCACACGTAGAAGAATTTCCAAGTGAAACCAGTCAATGTTAGCCTATGGAAGGAAATTCAAGTTACTGGTAAGAACGGTTAGAATTACTTTTCAGGATCAGTACTGGCCTTAAAGATCCAGCAGTGGGTTCTCCCTGTTAACAGGTGAGTAAATTGGAATTTGTAGTTGGGCTCATTTTAGAGGAATATTTGTAAGTTCCAAAACTCCACACTTAGAAGAATTTCCAAGTGAAACCAGTCAATGTTAGCCTATGGAAGGAAATTCAAGTTACTGGTAAGTACGCTTAGAATTACCTTTCAGGGTCAGTGCTGGGCTAAAAGATGCAGCACTGGGTTCTCTCCTGATAACAGGTGAGTAAAATGGAATTCGTAGTTCAGCTGATTTTAGAGGAATATTTGTAAGTTCCAAAACTCCACACTTAGAAACTTTTCTGCTGAAAACAACAGAATGGATTCCTATGGAAGGAAATACAAGTTACTGGTAAGTACGCTTAGAATTACTTTTCAGGGTCAGTGCTGGGCTAAAAGATGCAGCACTGGGGTCTCTCCTGATAACAGGTGAGTAAATCGGAATTCGTAGTTTGGCTGATTTTAGAGGAATATTTGTAAGTTCCAAAACTCCACACTTAGATACTTTTCTGCTGAAAACCACACAATGGATACCTATGGAAGGAAATACAAGTTACTGGTAAGAACGGTGAGAATTACTTTTCAGGATCAGTACTGGCCTTAAAGATTCAGCAGTGGGTTCTCCCCTGTTAACAGGTGAGTAAATTGGAATTTGTAGTTCGGCTCATTTTAGAGGAATATTTGTAAGTTCCAAAACTCCACACTTAGAAGAATTTCCAAGTGAAACCAGTCAATGTTAGCCTATGGAAGGAAATTCAAGTTACTGGTAAGTACGCTTAGAATTACCTTTCAGGGTCAGTGCTGGGCTAAAAGATGCAGCACTGTGTTCTCTCCTGATAACAGGTGAGTATATTGGAATTCGTCGTTCGGCTGATTTTAGAGGAGTATTTGTAAGTTCCAAAACACCACACTTAGAAACTTTTCTGCTGAAAACCACATAATGGATTCCTATGGAAGGAAATACAAGTTACTGGTAAGTATGCTTAGAATTACTTTTCAGGGTCAGTGCTGGGCTAAAAGATGCAGCACTGGGGTCTTTCCTGATAACAGGTGAGTAAATCGGAATTCGTAGTTCGGCTGATTTTAGAGGAATATTTGTAAGTTCCAAAACTCCACACTTAGAAACTTTTCTGCTGAAAACCACAGAATGGATTCCTATGGAAGGAAATACAAGTTACTGGTAAGTACGCTTAGAATTACTTTTCAGGGTCAGTGCTGGGCTAAAAGATGCAGCACTGGGGTCTCTCCTGATAACAGGTGACTAAATCGGAATTCGTAGTTTGGCTGATTTTAGAGGAATATTTGTAAGTTCCAAAACTCCACACTTAGATACTTTTCTGCTGAAAACCACACAATGGATTCCTATGGAAGGAAATACAAGTTACTGGCAAGTACGCTTAGAATTACTTTTCAGGGTCAGTGCTGGGCTAAAAGATGCAGCACTGAGTTCTCTCCTGATAACATGTGAGTAAATCGGAATTCGTAGTTCGGTGATTTTAGAGGAATATTTTAAAGTTCCAAAACTCCACACTTAGAAGAATTTCCAAGTGAAACCAGTCAATGTTAGCCTATGGCAGGAAATACAAGTTACTGGTAAGTACGCTTAGAATTACTTTTCAGGGTCAGTGCCTGGCTAAAAGATGCAGCACTGGGTTCTCTCCTGATAACAGGAGAGTAAATCGGAATTCGTAATTCAGCTGATTTTAGAGGAATATTTGTAAGTTGCAAAACTCCACACTTAGAAACTTTTCTGCTGAAAACCACACAATGGATTCCTATGGAAGGAAATACAAGTTACTGGTAAGTACGCTTAGAATTACTTTTCATGGTCAGTGCTGGGCTAAAAGATGCAGCACTGGGATCTCTCCTGATAACAGGTGAGTAAATCAGAATTCGTAGTTTAGCTGATTTTAGAGGAATATTTGTAAGTTACAAAACTCCACACGTTGATACTTTTCTGCTGAAAACCACACAATGAATTCCTATGGAAGGCAATACAAGTTACTGGTAAGTACGCTTAGAATTAATTTTCAGGGTCAGTGCTGGGCTAAAAGATGCAGCACTGAGTTCTCTCCTGATAACAGGTGAGTAAATCGGAATTCGTAGTTCGGCTGGTTTTAGAGGAATATTTGTAAGTTCCAAAACTCCACACTTAGAAACTTTTCTGCTGAAAACCACACAATGGATTCCTATGGAAGGAAATGCAAGTTACTGGTAAGTACGCTTCAAATTACTTTTCAGGGTCAGTGCTGGGCTAAAAGATGCAGCACTGGGTTCTCTCCTGATAACAGGTGAGTAAATCGGAATTCGTAGTTTGGCTGATTTTAGAGGAATATTTGTAAGTTTCAAAACTCCACACTTAGATACTTTTCTGCTGAAAACCACACAATGGATCCCATGGAAGGAAATACAAGTTACTGGTAAGTACACTTAGAATTACTTTTCAGGGTCAGTGCTGGGCTAAAAGATGCAGCACTGGGTTGTCTCCTGATAACAGGTGAGTAAATAGGAATTCGTAGTTCGGCTGATTTTAGAGGAATATTTGTAAGTTTCAAAACTCCACACGTAGAAGAATTTCCAAGTGAAACCAGTCAATGTTAGACTATGGAAGGAAATTCAAGTTACTGGTAAGAACGGTTAGAATTACTTTTCAGGATCAGTACTGGCCTTAAAGATTCAGCAGTGGGTTCTCCCCTGTTAACAGGTGAGTAAATTGGAATTTGTAGTTCGGCTCATTTTAGAGGAATATTTGTAAGTTCCAAAACTCCACACTTAGAAGAATTTCCAAGTGAAACCAGTCAATGTTAGCCTATGGAAGGAAATTCAAGTTACTGGTAAGTACGCTTAGAATTACCTTTCAGGGTCAGTGCTGGGCTAAAAGATGCAGCACTGGGTTCTCTCCTGATAACAGGTGAGTAAAATGGAATTCGTAGTTCAGCTGATTTTAGAGGAATATTTGTAAGTTCCAAAACTCCACACTTAGAAACTTTTCTGCTGAAAACCACAGAATGGATTCCTATGGAAGGAAATACAAGTTACTGGTAAGTACGCTTAGAATTACTTTTCAGGGTCAGTGCTGGGCTAAAAGATGCAGCACTGGGTTCTCTCCTGATAACAGGTGAGTAAATCGGAATTCGTAGTTTGGCTGATTTTAGAGGAATATTTGTAAGTTCCAAAACTCCACACTTAGATACTTTTCTGCTGAAAACCACACAATGGATTCCTATGGAAGGAAATACAAGTTACTAGTTAGTACACTTAGAATTACTTTTCAGGGCCAGTGCTGGGCTAAAAGATGCAGCACTGGGTTGTCTCCTGATAACAGGTGAGTAAATAGGAATTCGTAGTTCGGCTGATTTTAGAGGAATATTTGTAAGTTTCAAAACTCCACACTTAGAAGAATTTCCAAGTGAAACCAGTCAATGATAGCCTATGGAAGGAAATTCAAGTTGCTGGTAAGAATGGTTAGAATTACTTTTCAGGATCAGTACTGGCCTTAAAGATTCAGCAGTGGGTTCTCCCCTGATAACAGGTGAGTAAATTGGAATTTGTAGTTCGGCTGATTTTAGAGGAATATTTGTAAGTTCTAAAACACCACACTTAGAAACTTTTCTGCTGAAAACCACATAATGGATTCCTATGGAAGGAAATACAAGTTACTGGTAAGTATGCTTAGAATTACTTTTCAGGGTCAGTGCTGGGCTAAAAGATGCAGCACTGGGGTCTCTCCTGATAACAGGTGAGTAAATCGGAATTCGTAGTTCGGCTGATTTTAGAGGAATATTTGTAAGTTCCAAAATTCCACACTTAGAACCTTTTCTGCTGAAAACCACACAATGGATTCCTATGGAAGGAAATACAAGTTACTGGTAAGTACGCTTAGAATTACTTTTCATGGTCAGTGCTGGGCTAAAAGATGCAGCACTGGGATCTCTCCTGATAACAGGTGTGTAAATCAGAATTCGTAGTTCAGCTGATTTTAGAGGAATATTTGTAAGTTATAAAACTCCACACTTAGAAACTTTTCTGCTGAAAACCACACAATGGATTCCTATGGAAGGAAATACAAGTTACTGGTAAGTACGCTTCAAATAACTTTTCAGGGTCAGTGCTGGGCTAAAAGATGCAGCACTGGGTTCTCTCCTGATAACAGGTGAGTAAATCGGAATTCGTAGTTTGGCTGATTTTAGAGGAATATTTGTAAGTTTCAAAACTCCACACTTAGATACTTTTCTGCTGAAAACCACACAATGGATCCCTATGGAAGGAAATACAAGTTACTGGTAAGTACACTTAGAATTACTTTTCAGGGTCAGTGCTGGGCTAAAAGATGCAGCACTGGGTTGTCTCCTGATAACAGGTGAGTAAATAGGAATTCGTAGTTCGGCTGATTTTAGAGGAATATTTGTAAGTTTCAAAACTCCACACTTAGAAGAATTTCCAAGTGAAACCAGTCAATGATAGCCTATGGAAGGAAATTCAAGTTGCTGGTAAGAATGGTTAGAATTACTTTTCAGGATCAGTACTGGCCTTAAAGATTCAGCAGTGGGTTCTCCCCTGATAACAGGTGAGTAAATTGGAATTTGTAGTTCGGCTGATTTTAGAGGAATATTTGTAAGTTCCAAAACACCACACTTAGAAACTTTTCTGCTGAAAACCACATAATGGATTCCTATGGAAGGAAATACAAGTTACTGGTAAGTATGCTTAGAATTACTTTTCAGGGTCAGTGCTGGGCTAAAAGATGCAGCACTGGGGTCTCTCCTGATAACAGGTGAGTAAATCGGAATTCGTAGTTCGGCTGATTTTAGAGGAATATTTGTAAGTTCCAAAACTCCACACTTAGAACCTTTTCTGCTGAAAACCACACAATGGATTCCTATGGAAGGAAATACAAGTTACTGGTAAGTACGCTTAGAATTACTTTTCATGGTCAGTGCTGGGCTAAAAGATGCAGCACTGGGATCTCTCCTGATAACAGGTGTGTAAATCAGAATTCGTAGTTCAGCTGATTTTAGAGGAATATTTGTAAGTTACAAAACTCCACACTTAGAAACTTTTCTGCTGAAAACCACACAATGGATTCCTATGGAAGGAAATACAAGTTACTGGTAAGTACACTTAGAATTACTTTTCAGGGTCAGTGCTGGGCTAAAAGATGCAGCACTGGGTTGTCTCCTGATAACAGGTGAGTAAATAGGAATTTGTAGTTCGGCTGATTTTAGATGAATATTTGTAAGTTTCAAAACTCCACACTTAGAAGAATTTCCAAGTGAAACCAGTCAATGTTAGCCTATGGAAGGAAATTCAAGTTGCTGGTAAGAACGGTTAGAATTACTTTTCAGGATCAGTACTGGCCTTAAAGATTCAGCAGTGGGTTCTCCCCTGATAACAGGTGAGTAAATTGGAATTCGTAGTTCGGCTGATTTTAGAGGAATATTTGTAAGTTCCAAAACTCCACACTTAGAAACTTTTCTGCTGAAAACCACACAAAGGCTTCCTATGGAAGGAAATACAAGTTACTGGTAAGTACGCTTAGAATTACTTTTCAGGGTCAGTACTGGGCTAAAAGATGTAGCACTGGGATCTCTCCTGATAACAGGTGAGTAAATCGGAATTCGTAGTTCGGCTGATTTTAGAGGAATATTTGTAAGTTCCAAAACTCCACACTTTGATACTTTTCAGCTGAAAACCACACAATGGATTCCTATGGAAGGAAATACAAGTTACTGGTAAGTACGCTTAGAATTAATTTTCAGGGTCAGTGCTGGGCTAAAAGATGCAGCACTGAGTTCTCTCCTGATAACAGGTGAGTAAATCGGAATTCCTAGTTCGGCTTATTTTAGAGGAATATTTGTAAGTTCCAAAACTCCTCACTTAGAAACTTTTCTGCTGAAAACCACACAATGGATTCCTATAGAAGGAAATACAAGTTACTGGTAAGTACGCTTCGAATTACTTTTCAGGGTCAGTGCTGGGCTAAAAGATGCAGCACTGGGTTCTCTCCTGATAACAGGTGAGTAAATCGGAATTCGTAGTTCGGCTGATTTTAGAGGAATATTTGTAAGTTCCAAAACTCCACACTTAGATACTTTTCTACTGAAAACCACACAGTGGATTCTTATGGAAGGAAATACAAGTTACTGGTAAGTATGCTTAGAATTAAATCGGAATTCATAGTTTGGCTGATTTTAGAGGAATATTTGTAAGTTTCAAAACTCCACACTTAGATACTTTTCTGCTGAAAACCACACAATGGATCCCTATGGAAGGAAATACAAGTTACTGGTAAGTACACTTAGACCTACTTTTCAGGGTCAGTGCTGGGCTAAAAGATGCAGCACTGGGTTGTCTCCTGATAACAGGTGTGTAAATCGGAATTCGTATTTCGGCTGATTTTAGAGGAATATTTGTAAATTTCAAAACTCCACACGTAGAAGAATCTCCAAGTGAAACCAGTCAATGTTAGCCTATGGAAGGAAATTCAAGTTACTGGTAAGAACGGTTAGAATTACTTTTCAGGATCAGTACTGGCCTTAAAGATTCAGCAGTGGGTTCTCCCCTGATAACAGGTGAGTAAATTGGAATTTGTAGTTCGGCTTATTTTAGAGGAATATTTGTAAGTTCCAAAACTCCACACTTAGAAGAATTTCCAAGTGAAACCAGTCAATGTTAGCCTATGGAAGGAAATTCAAGTTACTGGTAAGTACGGTTAGAATTACTTTTCAGGATCAGTACTGGCCTTAAAGATTCAGCACTGAGTTCTCTCCTGATAACAGGTGAGTAAATCGGAATTCGTAGTTCGGCTGATTTAAGAGGAATATTAGTAAGTTCCAAAACCCCACACTTAGAAACTTTTCTGCAGAAAACCACTCCATGGATTCCTATGGAAGGAAATACAAGTTACTGGTAAGTACGCTTAGAATTACCTTTCAGGGTCAGTGCTGGGCTAAAAGATGCAGCACTGGGTTCTCTCCTGATAACAGGTGAGCAAAACGGAATTCGTAGTTCGGCTGATTTTAGAGGAATATTTGTAAGTTCCAAAACTCCACACTTAGAAACTTTTCTGCTGAAAACCACAGAATGGATTCCTATGGAAGTAAATACAAGTTACTGGTAAGTACGCTTAGAATTACTTTTCATGGTCAGTGCTTGGCTAAAAGATGCAGCACTGGGGTCTCTCCTGATAACAGGTGAGTAAATCGGAATTCGTAGATTGGCTGATTTTAGAGGAATATTTGTAAGTTCCAAAACTCCACACTTAGATACTTTTCTGCTGAAAACCACACAATGGATTCCTATGGAAGGAAATACAAGTTACTGGTAAGTACGCTTCAAATTACTTTTCAGGGTCAGTGCTGGGCTAAAAGATGCAGCACTTGGTTGTTTCCTGATAACAGGTGAGTAAATCAGAATTCGTAGTTCGGCTGATTTTATAGGAATATTTGTAAGTTCCAAAACTCCACACTTAGAAACTTTTCTGCTGAAAACCACACAATGGATTCCTATGGAAGGAAATACAAGTTACTGGTAAGTACGCTTAGAATTACTTTTCAGGGTCAGTGCTGGGCTAAAAGATGCAGCACTGAGTTCTCTCCTGATGACATGTGAGTAAATTGGAATTCGTAGTTTGGCTTATTTTAGAGGAATATTTGTAAGTACCAAAACTCCACACTTCGAAACTACTCTGCTGAAAACCACACAATGGATTCCTATGTAAGAAAATACACGTTACTGGTAAGTACACGTAGAATTGTTTTTCAGGGTCAGTGCTGGGCTAAAAGATGTAGCACTGGGATCTCTCCTGATAACAGGTGAATAAATTGGAATTCGTAGTTCAGCTGATTTTAGAGGAATATTTGTAAATTCCAAAACTCCACACTTTGATACTTTCCTGCTGAAAACCACACAATGGATCCCTATGGAAGGAAATACAAGTTACTGGTAAGTACGCTTAGAATTACTTTTCAGGGTCATTTCTGGGCTAAAAGATGCAGCACTGTGTTCTCTCCTGATAACAGGTGAGTATATTGGAATTCGTCGTTCGGCTGATTTTAGAGGAGTATTTGTAAGTTCCAAAACACCACACTTAGAAACTTTTCTGCTGAAAACCACAGAATGGATTCCTATGGAAGGAAATACAAGTTACTGGTAAGTACGCTTAGAATTACTTTTCAGGGTCAGTTCTGGGCTAAAAGATGCAGCACTGGGGTCTCTCCTGATAACAGGTGAGTAAATCGGAATTCGTAGTTTGGCTGATTTTAGAGGAATATTTGTAAGTTCCAAAACTCCACACTTAGAAACTTTTCTGCTGAAAACCACACAATGGATTCCTATGGAAGGAAATACAAGTTACTGGTAAGTACGCTTAGAATTACTTTTCAGGGTCAGTGCTGGGCTAAAAGATGCAGCACTGGGGTCTCTCCTGATAACAGGTGAGTAAATCGAAATTCGTAGTTTGGCTGATTTTAGAGGAATATTTGTAAGTTCCAAAACTCCACACTTAGAAACTTTTCTGCTGAAAACCACACAATGGATTCCTATGGAAGGAAATACAAGTTACTGGTAAGTACGCTTCGAATTACTTTTCAGGGTCAGTGCTGGGCTATAAGATGCAGCACTGGGTTCTCTCCTGATAACAGGTGAGTAAATCGGAATTCGTAGTTTGGCTGATTTTAGAGGAATATTTGTAAGTTCCTAAACTCCACACTTAGAAACTTTTCTGCTGATAACCACACAATGGATTCCTATGGAAGGAAATACAAGTTACTGGCAAGTACGCTTAGAATTACTTTTCAGGGTCAGTGCTGGGCTAAAAGATGCAGCACTGAGTTCTCTCCTGATAACATGTGAGTAAATCGGAATTCGTAGTTCGGTGATTTTAGAGGAATATTTTAAAGTTCCAAAACTCCACACTTAGAAGAATTTCCAAGTGAAACCAGTCAATGTTAGCCTATGGCAGGAAATACAAGTTACTGGTAAGTACGCTTAGAATTACTTTTCAGGGTCAGTGCTGGGCTAAAAGATGCAGCACTGAGTTCTCTCCTGATGACATGTGAGTAAATTGGAATTCGTAGTTTGGCTTATTTTAGAGGAATATTTGTAAGTACCAAAACAACACACTTCGAAACTACTCTGCTGAAAACCACACAATGGATTCCTATGTAAGGAAATACAAGTTACTGGTAAGTACGCATAGAATTGTTTTTCAGGGTCAGTGCTGGGCTAAAAGATGTAGCACTGGGAACTCTCCTGATAACAGGTGAATAAATCAGAATTCGTAGTTCAGCTGATTTTAAAGGAATATTTGTAAGTTCCAAAACTCCACACTTTGATACTTTTCTGCTGAAAACCACACAATGGATTCCTATGGAAGGAAATACAAGTTACTGGTAAGTACGCTTCAAATTACTTTTCAGGGTCAGTGCTGGGCTAAAAGATGCAGCACTGGGTTCTCTCCTGATAACAGGTGAGTAAATCGGAATTCGTAGTTTGGCTGATTTTTAGAGGAATATTTGTAAGTTTCAAAACTCCACACTTAGATACTTTTCTGCTGAAAACCACACAATGGATCCCTATGGAAGGAAATACAAGTTACTGGTAAGTACACTTAGAATTACTTTTCAGGGTCAGTGCTTGGCTAAAAGATGCAGCACTGGGTTGTCTCCTGATAACAGGTGAGTAAATAGGAATTCGTAGTTCGGCTGATTTTAGAGGAATATTTGTAAGTTTCAAAACTCCACACGTAGAAGAATTTCCAAGTGAAACCAGTCAATGTTAGCCTATGGAAGGAAATTCAAGTTACTGGTAAGAACGGTTAGAATTACTTTTCAGGATCAGTACTGGCCTTAAAGATTCAGCAGTGGGTTCTCCCCTGTTAACAGGTGAGTAAATTGGAATTTGTAGTTCGGCTCATTTTAGAGGAATATTTGTAAGTTCCAAAACTCCACACTTAGAAGAATTTCCAAGCGAAACCAGTCAATGTTAGCCTATGGAAGGAAATTCAAGTTACTGGTAAGTACGCTTAGAATTACCTTTCAGGGTCAGTGCTGGGCTAAAAGATGCAGCACTGGGTTCTCTCCTGATAACAGGTGAGTAAAATGGAGTTCGTAGTTCAGCTGATTTTAGAGGAATATTTGTAAGTTCCAAAACTCCACACTTAGAAACTTTTCTGCTGAAAACCACACAATGGATTCCTATGGAAGGAAATACAAGTTACTGGTAAGTACGCTTCGAATTACTTTTCAGGGTCAGTGCTGGGCTAAAAGATGCAGCACTGGGGTCTCTCCTGATAACAGGTGAGTAAATCGGAATTCGTAGTTTGGCTGATTTTAGAGGAATATTTGTAAGTTCCAAAACTCCACACTTAGAAACTTTTCTGCTGAAAACCACACAATGGATTCCTATGGAAGGAAATACAAGTTACTGGTAAGTACGCTTCGAATTACTTTTCAGGGTCAGTGCTGGGCTATAAGATGCAGCACTGGGTTCTCTCCTGATAACAGGTGAGTAAATCGGAATTCGTAGTTTGGCTGATTTTAGAGGAATATTTGTAAGTTCCAAAACTCCACACTTAGATACTTTTCTGCTGAAAACCACACAATGGATTCCTATGGAAGGAAATACAAGTTACTAGTTAGTACACTTAGAATTACTTTTCAGGGCCAGTGCTGGGCTAAAAGATGCAGCACTGGGTTGTCTCCTGATAACAGGTGAGTAAATAGGAATTCGTAGTTCGGCTGATTTTAGAGGAATATTTGTAAGTTTCAAAACTCCACACTTAGAAGAATTTCCAAGTGAAACCAGTCAATGTTAGCCTATGGAAGGAAATTCAAGTTGCTGGTAAGAATGGTTAGAATTACTTTTCAGGATCAGTACTGGCCTTAAAGATTCAGCAGTGGGTTCTCCCCTGATAACAGGTGAGTAAATTGGAATTTGTAGTTCGGCTGATTTTAGAGGAATATTTGTAAGTTCCAAAACACCACACTTAGAAACTTTTCTGCTGAAAACCACATAATGGATTCCTATGGAAGGAAATACAAGTTACTGGTAAGTACACTTAGAATTACTTTTCAGGGCCAGTGCTGGGCTAAAAGATGCAGCACTGGGTTGTCTCCTGATAACAGGTGAGTAAATAGGAATTCGTAGTTCGGCTGATTTTAGAGGAATATTTGTAAGTTTCAAAACTCCACATTTAGAAGAATTTCCAAGTGAAACCAGTCAATGTTAGCCTACGGCAGGAAATACAAGTTACTGGTAAGTACGCTTAGAATGACTTTTCAGTGTCAGTGCTGGGCTCAATGATGCAGCACTGGGTTCTCTCCTGATAACAGGTGAGTAAATCGGAATTCGTAGTTCGGCTGATTTTAGAGGAATATTTGTAAGTTCCAAAACTCCACACTTAGAAACTTTTCTGCTGAAAACCACACAATGGATTCCTATGGAAGGAAATACAAGTTACTGGTAAGTACGCTTAAAATTACTTTTCATGGTCAGTGCTGGGCTAAAAGATGCAGCACTGGGATCTCTCCTGATAACAGGTGAGTAAATCAGAATTCGTAGTTCGGCTGATTTTAGAGGAATATTTGTAAGTTACAAAACACCACACGTTGATACTTTTCTGCTGAAAACCACACAATGGATTCCTATGGAAGGCAATACAAGTTACTGGTAAGTACGCTTAGAATTAATTTTCAGGGTCAGTGCTGGGCTAAAAGATGCAGCACTGAGTTCTCTCCTGATAACAGGTGAGTAAATCGGAATTCGTAGTTCGGCTGATTTTAGAGGAATATTTGTAAGTTCCAAAACTCCACACTTAGAAACTTTTCTGCTGAAAACCACAGAATGGATTCCTATGGAAGGAAATACAAGTTACTGGTAAGTACGCTTAGAATTACTTTTCAGGGTCAGTGCTGGGCTAAAAGATGCAGCACTGGGTTGTCTCCTGATAACAGGTGAGTAAATAGGAATTTGTAGTTCGGCTGATTTTAGATGAATATTTGTAAGTTTCAAAACTCCACACTTAGAAGAATTTCCAAGTGAAACCAGTCAATGTTAGCCTATGGAAGGAAATTCAAGTTGCTGGTAAGAACGGTTAGAATTACTTTTCAGGATCAGTACTGGCCTTAAAGATTCAGCAGTGGGTTCTCCCCTGATAACAGTTGAGTAAATTGGAATTCGTAGTTCGGCTGATTTTAGAGGAATATTTGTAAGTTCCAAAACTCCACACTTAGAAACTTTTCTGCTGAAAACCACACAATGGATTCCTATGGAAGGAAATACAAGTTACTGGTAAGTACGCTTCGAATTACTTTTCAGGGTCAGTGCTGGGCTAAAAGATGCAGCACTGGGTTCTCTCCTGATAACAGGTGAGTAAATCGGAATTCGTAGTTTGGCTGATTTTAGAGGAATATTTGTAAGTTCCAAAACTCCACACTTAGATACTTTTCTGCTGAAAACCACACAATGGATTCCTATGGAAGGAAATACAAGTTACTAGTTAGTACACTTAGAATTACTTTTCAGGGCCAGTGCTGGGCTAAAAGATGCAGCACTGGGTTGTCTCCTGATAACAGGTGAGTAAATAGGAATTCGTAGTTCGGCTGATTTTAGAGGAATATTTGTAAGTTTCAAAACTCCACACTTAGAAGAATTTCCAAGTGAAACCAGTCAATGATAGCCTATGGAAGGAAATTCAAGTTGCTGGTAAGAATGGTTAGAATTACTTTTCAGGATCAGTACTGGCCTTAAAGATTCAGCAGTGGGTTCTCCCCTGATAACAGGTGAGTAAATTGGAATTTGTAGTTCGGCTGATTTTAGAGGAATATTTGTAAGTTCCAAAACACCACACTTAGAAACTTTTCTGCTGAAAACCACATAATGGATTCCTATGGAAGGAAATACAAGTTACTGGTAAGTATGCTTAGAATTACTTTTCAGGGTCAGTGCTGGGCTAAAAGATGCAGCACTGGGGTCTCTCCTGATAACAGGTGAGTAAATCGGAATTCGTAGTTCGGCTGATTTTAGAGGAATATTTGTAAGTTCCAAAACTCCACACTTAGAACCTTTTCTGCTGAAAACCACACAATGGATTCCTATGGAAGGAAATACAAGTTACTGGTAAGTACGCTTAGAATTACTTTTCATGGTCAGTGCTGGGCTAAAAGATGCAGCACTGGGATCTCTCCTGATAACAGGTGTGTAAATCAGAATTCGTAGTTCAGCTGATTTTAGAGGAATATTTGTAAGTTACAAAACTCCACACTTAGAAACTTTTCTGCTGAAAACCACACAATGGATTCCTATGGAAGGAAATACAAGTTACTGGTAAGTACGCTTCAAATAACTTTTCAGGGTCAGTGCTGGGCTAAAAGATGCAGCACTGGGTTCTCTCCTGATAACAGGTGAGTAAATCGGAATTCGTAGTTTGGCTGATTTTAGAGGAATATTTGTAAGTTTCAAAACTCCACACTTAGATACTTTTGTGCTGAAAACCACACAATGGATCCCTATGGAAGGAAATACAAGTTACTGGTAAGTACACTTAGAATTACTTTTCAGGGTCAGTGCTGGGCTAAAAGATGCAGCACTGGGTTGTCTCCTGATAACAGGTGAGTAAATAGGAATTCGTAGTTCGGCTGATTTTAGAGGAATATTTGTAAGTTTCAAAACTCCACACGTAGAAGAATTTCCAAGTGAAACCAGTCAATGTTAGCCTATGGAAGGAAATTCAAGTTACTGGTAAGAACGGTTAGAATTACTTTTCAGGATCAGTACTGGCCTTAAAGATCCAGCAGTGGGTTCTCCCTGTTAACAGGTGAGTAAATTGGAATTTGTAGTTGGGCTCATTTTAGAGGAATATTTGTAAGTTCCAAAACTCCACACTTAGAAGAATTTCCAAGTGAAACCAGTCAATGTTAGCCTATGGAAGGAAATTCAAGTTACTGGTAAGTACGCTTAGAATTACCTTTCAGGGTCAGTGCTGGGCTAAAAGATGCAGCACTGGGTTCTCTCCTGATAACAGGTGAGTAAAATGGAATTCGTAGTTCAGCTGATTTTAGAGGAATATTTGTAAGTTCCAAAACTCCACACTTAGAAACTTTTCTGCTGAAAACCACAGAATGGATTCCTATGGAAGGAAATACAAGTTACTGGTAAGTACGCTTAGAATTACTTTTCAGGGTCAGTGCTGGGCTAAAAGATGCAGCACTGGGGTCTCTCCTGATAACAGGTGAGTAAATCGGTATTCGTAGTTTGGCTGATTTTAGAGGAATATTTGTAAGTTCCAAAACTCCACACTTAGAAACTTTTCTGCTGAAAACCACACAATGGATTCCTATGGAAGGAAATACAAGTTACTGGTAAGTACGCTTCAAATTACTTTTCAGGGTCAGTGCTGGGCTAAAAGATGCAGCACTGGGTTCTCTCCTGATAACAGGTGAGTAAATCGGAATTCGTAGTTTGGCTGATTTTAGAGGAATATTTGTAAGTTCCAAAACTCCACACTTAGATACTTTTCTGCTGAAAACCACACAATGGATTCCTATGGAAGGAAATACAAGTTACTAGTTAGTACACTTAGAATTACTTTTCAGGGCAAGTGCTGGGCTAAAAGATGCAGCACTGGGTTGTCTCCTGATAACAGGTGAGTAAATAGGAATTCGTAGTTCGGCTGATTTTAGAGGAATATTTGTAAGTTTCAAAACTCCACATTTAGAAGAATTTCCAAGTGAAACCAGTCAATGTTAGCCTATGGCAGGAAATACAAGTTACTGGTAAGTACGCTTAGAATGACTTTTCAGTGTCAGTGCTGGGCTCAAAGATGCAGCACTGGGTTCTCTCCTGATAACAGGTGAGTAAATCGGAATTCGTAGTTCGGCTGATTTTAGAGGAATATTTGTAAGTTCCAAAACTCCACACTTAGAAACTTTTCTGCTGAAAACCACACAATGGATTCCTATGGAAGGAAATACAAGTTACTGGTAAGTACGCTTAAAATTACTTTTCATGGTCAGTGCTGGGCTAAAAGATGCAGCACTGGGATCTCTCCTGATAACAGGTGAGTAAATCAGAATTCGTAGTTCGGCTGATTTTAGAGGAATATTTGTAAGTTACAAAACTCCACACGTTGATACTTTTCTGCTGAAAACCACACAATGGATTCCTATGGAAGGCAATACAAGTTACTGGTAAGTACGCTTAGAATTAATTTTCAGGGTCAGTGCTGGGCTAAAAGATGCAGCACTGAGTTCTCTCCTGATAACAGGTGAGTAAATCGGAATTCGTAGTTCGGCTGATTTTAGAGGAATATTTGTAAGTTCCAAAACTCCACACTTAGAAACTTTTCTGCTGAAAACCACACAATGGATTCCTATGGAAGGAAATACAAGTTACTGGTAAGTACGCTTAGAATTACTTTTCAGGGTCAGTGCTGGGCTAAAAGATGCAGCACTGAGTTCTCTCCTGATAACATGTGAGTAAATCGGAATTCGTAGTTCTGTGATTTTAGAGGAATATTTTGAAGTTCCAAAACTCCACACTTAGAAGAATTTCCAAGTGAAACCAGTCAATGTTAGCCTATGGCAGGAAATTCAAGTTACTGGTAAGTACGCTTAGAATTACTTTTCAGGGTCAGTGCTGGGCTAAAAGATGCAGCACTGAGTTCTCTCCTGATGACATGTGAGTAAATTGGAATTCGTAGTTTGGCTTATTTTAGAGGAATATTTGTAAGTACCAAAACACCACACTTCGAAACTACTCTGCTGAAAACCACACAATGGATTCCTATGTAAGGAAATACAAGTTACTGGTAAGTAGGCATAGAATTGTTTTTCAGGGTCAGTGCTGGGCTAAAAGATGTAGCACTGGGAACTCTCCTGATAACAGGTGAATAAATCAGAATTCGTAGTTCAGCTGATTTTAAAGGAATATTTGTAAGTTCCAAAACTCCACACTTTGATACTTTTCTGCTGAAAACCACACAATGGATTCCTATGGAAGGAAATACAAGTTACTGGTAAGTACGCTTCAAATTACTTTTCAGGGTCAGTGCTGAGCTAAAAGATGCAGCACTGGGTTCTCTCCTGATGACAGGTGAGTAAATCGGAATTCGTAGTTTGGCTGATTTTTAGAGGAATATTTGTAAGTTTCAAAACTCCACACTTAGATACTTTTCTGCTGAAAACCACACAATGGATCCCTATGGAAGGAAATACAAGTTACTGGTAAGTACACTTAGAATTACTTTTCAGGGTCAGTGCTGGGCTAAAAGATGCAGCACTGGGTTGTCTCCTGATAACAGGTGAGTAAATAGTAATTCGTAGTTCCGCTGATTTTAGAGGAATATTTGTAAGTTTCAAAACTCCACACGTAGAAGAATTTCCAAGTGAAACCAGTCAATGTTAGCCTATGGAAGGAAATTCAAGTTACTGGTAAGAACGGTTAGAATTACTTTTCAGGATCAGTACTGGCCTTAAAGATTCAGCAGTGGGTTCTCCCCTGTTAACAGGTGAGTAAATTGGAATTTGTAGTTCGGCTCATTTTAGAGGAATATTTGTAAGTTCCAAAACTCCACACTTAGAAGAATTTCCAAGCGAAACCAGTCAATGTTAGCCTATGGAAGGAAATTCAAGTTACTGGTAAGTACGCTTAGAATTACCTTTCAGGGTCAGTGCTGGGCTAAAAGATGCAGCACTGGGTTCTCTCCTGATAACAGGTGAGTAAAATGGAATTCGTAGTTCAGCTGATTTTAGAGGAATATTTGTAAGTTCCAAAACTCCACACTTAGAAACTTTTCTGCTGAAAACCACACAATGGATTCCTATGGAAGGAAATACAAGTTACTGGTAAGTACGCTTCGAATTACTTTTCAGGGTCAGTGCTGGGCTAAAAGATGCAGCACTGGGGTCTCTCCTGATAACAGGTGAGTAAATCGGAATTCGTAGTTTGGCTGATTTTAGAGGAATATTTGTAAGTTCCAAAACTCCACACTTAGATACTTTTCTGCTGAAAACCACACAATGGATTCCTATGGAAGGAAATACAAGTTACTAGTTAGTACACTTAGAATTACTTTTCAGGGCCAGTGCTGGGCTCAAAGATGCAGCACTGGGTTGTCTCCTGATAACAGGTGAGTAAATAGGAATTCGTAGTTCGGCTGATTTTAGAGGAATATTTGTAAGTTTCAAAACTCCACACTTAGAAGAATTTCCAAGTGAAACCAGTCAATGTTAGCCTATGGAAGGACATTCAAGTTGCTGGTAAGAATGGTTAGAATTACTTTTCAGGATCAGTACTGGCCTTAAAGATTCAGCAGTGGGTTCTCCCCTGATAACAGGTGAGTAAATTGGAATTTGTAGTTCGGCTGATTTTAGAGGAATATTTGTAAGTTCCAAAACACCACACTTAGAAACTTTTCTGCTGAAAACCACATAATGGATTCCTATGGAAGGAAATACAAGTTACTGGTAAGTACACTTAGAAGTACTTTTCAGGGCCAGTGCTGGGCTAAAAGATGCAGCACTGGGTTGTCTCCTGATAACAGGTGAGTAAATAGGAATTCGTAGTTCGGCTGATTTTAGAGGAATATTTGTAAGTTTCAAAACTCCACATTTAGAAGAATTTCCAAGTGAAACCAGTCAATGTTAGCCTACGGCAGGAAATACAAGTTACTGGTAAGTACGCTTAGAATGACTTTTCAGTGTCAGTGCTGGGCTCAATGATGCAGCACTGGGTTCTCTCCTGATAACAGGTGAGTAAATCGGAATTCGTAGTTCGGCTGATTTTAGAGGAATATTTGTAAGTTCCAAAACTCCACACTTAGAAACTTTTCTGCTGAAAACCACACAATGGATTCCTATGGAAGGAAATACAAGTTACTGGTAAGTACGCTTAAAATTACTTTTCATGGTCAGTGCTGGGCTAAAAGATGCAGCACTGGGATCTCTCCTGATAACAGGTGAGTAAATCAGAATTCGTAGTTCGGCTGATTTTAGAGGAATATTTGTAAGTTACAAAACTCCACACGTTGATACTTTTCTGCTGAAAACCACACAATGGATTCCTATGGAAGGCAATACAAGTTACTGGTAAGTACGCTTAGAATTAATTTTCAGGGTCAGTGCTGGGCTAAAAGATGCAGCACTGAGTTCTCTCCTGATAACAGGTGAGTAAATCGGAATTCGTAGTTCGGCTGATTTTAGAGGAATATTTGTAAGTTCCAAAACTCCACACTTAGAAGAATTTCCAAGTGAAACCAGTCAATGTTAGCCTATGGAAGGAAATTCAAGTTGCTGGTAAGAACGGTTAGAATTACTTTTCAGGATCAGTACTGGCCTTAAAGATTCAGCAGTGGGTTCTCCCCTGATAACAGTTGAGTAAATTGGAATTCGTAGTTCGGCTGATTTTAGAGGAATATTTGTAAGTTCCAAAACTCCACACTTAGAAACTTTTCTGCTGAAAACCACACAATGGATTCCTATGGAAGGAAATACAAGTTACTGGTAAGTACGCTTCGAATTACTTTTCAGGGTCAGTGCTGGGCTAAAAGATGCAGCACTGGGTTCTCTCCTGATAACAGGTGAGTAAATCGGAATTCGTAGTTTGGCTGATTTTAGAGGAATATTTGTAAGTTCCAAAACTCCACACTTAGATACTTTTCTGCTGAAAACCACACAATGGATTCCTATGGAAGGAAATACAAGTTACTAGTTAGTACACTTAGAATTACTTTTCAGGGCCAGTGCTGGGCTAAAAGATGCAGCACTGGGTTGTCTCCTGATAACAGGTGAGTAAATAGGAATTCGTAGTTCGGCTGATTTTAGAGGAATATTTGTAAGTTTCAAAACTCCACACTTAGAAGAATTTCCAAGTGAAACCAGTCAATGATAGCCTATGGAAGGAAATTCAAGTTGCTGGTAAGAATGGTTAGAATTACTTTTCAGGATCAGTACTGGCCTTAAAGATTCAGCAGTGGGTTCTCCCCTGATAACAGGTGAGTAAATTGGAATTTGTAGTTCGGCTGATTTTAGAGAAATATTTGTAAGTTCCAAAACACCACACTTAGAAACTTTTCTGCTGAAAACCACATAATGGATTCCTATGGAAGGAAATACAAGTTACTGGTAAGTATGCTTAGAATTACTTTTCAGGGTCAGTGCTGGGCTAAAAGATGAAGCACTGGGGTCTCTCCTGATAACAGGTGAGTAAATCGGAATTCATAGTTCGGCTGATTTTAGAGGAATATTTGTAAGTTCCAAAACTCCACACTTAGAACCTTTTCTGCTGAAAACCACACAATGGATTCCTATGGAAGGAAATACAAGTTACTGGTAAGTACGCTTAGAATTACTTTTCATGGTCAGTGCTGGGGTAAAAGATGCAGCACTGGGATCTCTCCTGATAACAGGTGTGTAAATCAGAATTCGTAGTTCAGCTGATTTTAGAGGAATATTTGTAAGTTACAAAACTCCACACTTAGAAACTTTTCTGCTGAAAACCACACAATGGATTCCTATGGAAGGAAATACAAGTTACTGGTAAGTACACTTCAAATAGCTTTTCAGGGTCAGTGCTGGGCTAAAAGATGCAGCACTGGGTTCTCTCCTGATAACAGGTGAGTAAATCGGAATTCGTAGTTTGGCTGATTTTAGAGGAATATTTGTAAGTTTCAAAACTCCACACTTAGATACTTTTCTGCTGAAAACCACACAATGGATCCCTATGGAAGGAAATACAAGTTACTGGTAAGTACACTTAGAATTACTTTTCAGGGTCAGTGCTGGGCTAAAAGATGCAGCACTGGGTTGTCTCCTGATAACAGGTGAGTAAATAGGAATTCGTAGTTCGGCTGATTTTAGAGGAATATTTGTAAGTTTCAAAACTCCACACGTAGAAGAATTTCCAAGTGAAACCAGTCAATGTTAGCCTATGGAAGGAAATTCAAGTTACTGGTAAGAACGGTTAGAATTACTTTTCAGGATCAGTACTGGCCTTAAAGATCCAGCAGTGGGTTCTCCCTGTTAACAGGTGAGTAAATTGGAATTTGTAGTTGGGCTCATTTTAGAGGAATATTTGTAAGTTCCAAAACTCCACACTTAGAAGAATTTCCAAGTGAAACCAGTCAATGTTAGCCTATGGAAGGAAATTCAAGTTACTGGTAAGTACGCTTAGAATTACCTTTCAGGGTCAGTGCTGGGCTAAAAGATGCAGCACTGGGTTCTCTCCTGATAACAGGTGAGTAAAATGGAATTCGTAGTTCAGCTGATTTTAGAGGAATATTTGTAAGTTCCAAAACTCCACACTTAGAAACTTTTCTGCTGAAAACCACAGAATGGATTCCTATGGAAGGAAATACAAGTTACTGGTAAGTACGCTTAGAATTACTTTTCAGGGTCAGTGCTGGGCTAAAAGATGCAGCACTGGGGTCTCTCCTGATAACAGGTGAGTAAATCGGTATTCGTAGTTTGGCTGATTTTAGAGGAATATTTGTAAGTTCCAAAACTCCACACTTAGAAACTTTTCTGCTGAAAACCACACAATGGATTCCTATGGAAGGAAATACAAGTTACTGGTAAGTACGCTTCAAATTACTTTTCAGGGTCAGTGCTGGGCTAAAAGATGCAGCACTGGGTTCTCTCCTGATAACAGGTGAGTAAATCGGAATTCGTAGTTTGGCTGATTTTAGAGGAATATTTGTAAGTTCCAAAACTCCACACTTAGATACTTTTCTGCTGAAAACCACACAATGGATTCCTATGGAAGGAAATACAAGTTACTAGTTAGTACACTTAGAATTACTTTTCAGGGCCAGTGCTGGGCTAAAAGATGCAGCACTGGGTTGTCTCCTGATAACAGGTGAGTAAATAGGAATTCGTAGTTCGGCTGATTTTAGAGGAATATTTGTAAGTTTCAAAACTCCACATTTAGAAGAATTTCCAAGTGAAACCAGTCAATGTTAGCCTATGGCAGGAAATACAAGTTACTGGTAAGTACGCTTAGAATGACTTTTCAGTGTCAGTGCTGGGCTCAAAGATGCAGCACTGGGTTCTCTCCTGATAACAGGTGAGTAAATCGGAATTCGTAGTTCGGCTGATTTTAGAGGAATATTTGTAAGTTCCAAAACTCCACACTTAGAAACTTTTCTGCTGAAAACCACACAATGGATTCCTATGGAAGGAAATACAAGTTACTGGTAAGTACGCTTAAAATTACTTTTCATGGTCAGTGCTGGGCTAAAAGATGCAGCACTGGGATCTCTCCTGATAACAGGTGAGTAAATCAGAATTCGTAGTTCGGCTGATTTTAGAGGAATATTTGTAAGTTACAAAACTCCACACGTTGATACTTTTCTGCTGAAAACCACACAATGGATTCCTATGGAAGGCAATACAAGTTACTGGTAAGTACGCTTAGAATTAATTTTCAGGGTCAGTGCTGGGCTAAAAGATGCAGCACTGAGTTCTCTCCTGATAACAGGTGAGTAAATCGGAATTCGTAGTTCGGCTGATTTTAGAGGAATATTTGTAAGTTCCAAAACTCCACACTTAGAAACTTTTCTGCTGAAAACCACAGAATGGATTCCTATGGAAGGAAATACAAGTTACTGGTAAGTACGCTTAGAATTACTTTTCAGGGTCAGTGCTGGGCTAAAAGATGCAGCACTGGGTTGTCTCCTGATAACAGGTGAGTAAATAGGAATTTGTAGTTCGGCTGATTTTAGATGAATATTTGTAAGTTTCAAAACTCCACACTTAGAAGAATTTCCAAGTGAAACCAATCAATGTTAGCCTATGGAAGGAAATTCAAGTTGCTGGTAAGAACGGTTAGAATTACTTTTCAGGATCAGTACTGGCCTTAAAGATTCAGCAGTGGGTTCTCCCCTGATAACAGGTGAGTAAATTGGAATTCGTAGTTCGGCTGATTTTAGAGGAATATTTGTAAGTTCCAAAACTCCACACTTAGAAACTTTTCTGCTGAAAACCACACAATGGCTTCCTATGGAAGGAAATACAAGTTACTGGTAAGTACGCTTAGAATTACTTTTCATGGTCAGTACTGGGCTAAAAGATGTAGCACTGGGATCTCTCCTGATAACAGGTGAGTAAATCGGAATTCGTAGTTCGGCTGATTTTAGAGGAATATTTGTAAGTTCCAAAACTCCACACTTTGATACTTTGCAGCTGAAAACCACACAATGGATTCCTATGGAAGGAAATACAAGTTACTGGTAAGTACGCTTAGAATTAATTTTCAGGGTCAGTGCTGGGCTAAAAGATGCAGCACTGAGT
Organism: Triturus cristatus; assembly: GCF_964204655.1. Taxonomy (NCBI): domain Eukaryota; kingdom Metazoa; phylum Chordata; class Amphibia; order Caudata; family Salamandridae; genus Triturus; species Triturus cristatus. The sequence continues at coordinate 376,646,382 of NC_140579.1, read as the reverse complement.
TCTCTCCTGATAACAGGTGAGTAAATCGGAATTCCTAGTTCGGCTTATTTTAGAGGAATATTTGTAAGTTCCAAAACTCCTCACTTAGAAACTTTTCTGCTGAAAACCACACAATGGATTCCTATAGAAGGAAATACAAGTTACTGGTAAGTACGCTTCGAATTACTTTTCAGGGTCAGTGCTGGGCTAAAAGATGCAGCACTGGGTTCTCTCCTGATAACAGGTGAGTAAATCGGAATTCGTAGTTCGGCTGATTTTAGAGGAATATTTGTAAGTTCCAAAACTCCACACTTAGATACTTTTCTACTGAAAACCACACAGTGGATTCCTATGGAAGGAAATACAAGTTACTGGTAAGTATGCTTAGAATTAAATCGGAATTCGTAGTTTGGCTGATTTTAGAGGAATATTTGTAAGTTTCAAAACTCCACACTTAGATACTTTTCTGCTGAAAACCACACAATGGATCCCTATGGAAGGAAATACAAGTTACTGGTAAGTACACTTAGACCTACTTTTCAGGGTCAGTGCTGGGCTAAAGGATGCAGCACTGGGTTGTCTCCTGATAACAGGTGTGTAAATCGGAATTCGTATTTCGGCTGATTTTAGAGGAATATTTGTAAATTTCAAAACTCCACACGTAGAAGAATCTCCAAGTGAAACCAGTCAATGTTAGCCTATGGAAGGAAATTCAAGTTAATGGTAAGAACGGTTAGAATTACTTTTCAGGATCAGTACTGGCCTTAAAGATTCAGCAGTGGGTTCTCCCCTGATAACAGGTGAGTAAATTGGAATTTGTAGTTCGGCTTATTTTAGAGGAATATTTGTAAGTTCCAAAACTCCACACTTAGAAGAATTTCCAAGTGAAACCAGTCAATGTTAGCCTATGGAAGGAAATTCAAGTTACTGGTAAGTACGGTTAGAATTACTTTTCAGGATCAGTGCTGGGCTAAAAGATGCAGCACTGGGTTCTCTCCTGATAACAGGTGAGCAAAACGGAATTCGTAGTTCGGCTGATTTTAGAGGAATATTTGTAAGTTCCAAAACTCCACACTTAGAAACTTTTCTGCTGAAAACCACAGAATGGATTCCTATGGAAGTAAATACAAGTTACTGGTAAGTACGCTTAGAATTACTTTTCATGGTCAGTGCTTGGCTAAAAGATGCAGCACTGGGGTCTCTCCTGATAACAGGTGAGTAAATCGGAATTCGTAGATTGGCTGATTTTAGAGGAATATTTGTAAGTTCCAAAACTCCACACTTAGATACTTTTCTGCTGAAAACCACACAATGGATTCCTATGGAAGGAAATACAAGTTACTGGTAAGTACGCTTCAAATTACTTTTCAGGGTCAGTGCTGGGCTAAAAGATGCAGCACTTGGTTGTTTCCTGATAACAGGTGAGTAAATCAGAATTCGTAGTTCGGCTGATTTTATAGGAATATTTGTAAGTTCCAAAACTCCACACTTAGAAACTTTTCTGCTGAAAACCACACAATGGATTCCTATGGAAGGAAATACAAGTTACTGGTAAGTACGCTTAGAATTACTTTTCAGGGTCAGTGCTGGGCTAAAAGATGCAGCACTGAGTTCTCTCCTGATGACATGTGAGTAAATTGGAATTCGTAGTTTGGCTTATTTTAGAGGAATATTTGTAAGTACCAAAACTCCACACTTCGAAACTACTCTGCTGAAAACCACACAATGGATTCCTATGTAAGAAAATACACGTTACTGGTAAGTACGCGTAGAATTGTTTTTCAGGGTCAGTGCTGGGCTAAAAGATGTAGCACTGGGATCTCTCCTGATAACAGGTGAATAAATTGGAATTCGTAGTTCAGCTGATTTTAGAGGAATATTTGTAAATTCCAAAACTCCACACTTTGATACTTTCCTGCTGAAAACCACACAATGGATCCCTATGGAAGGAAATACAAGTTACTGGTAAGTACGCTTAGAATTACTTTTCAGGGTCAGTTCTGGGCTAAAAGATGCAGCACTGTGTTCTCTCCTGATAACAGGTGAGTATATTGGAATTCGTCGTTCGGCTGATTTTAGAGGAGTATTTGTAAGTTCCAAAACACCACACTTAGAAACTTTTCTGCTGAAAACCACATAATGGATTCCTATGGAAGGAAATACAAGTTACTGGTAAGTATGCTTAGAATTACTTTTCAGGGTCAGTGCTGGGCTAAAAGATGCAGCACTGGGGTCTTTCCTGATAACAGGTGAGTAAATCGGAATTCGTAGTTCGGCTGATTTTAGAGGAATATTTGTAAGTTCCAAAACTCCACACTTAGAAACTTTTCTGCTGAAAACCACAGAATGGATTCCTATGGAAGGAAATACAAGTTACTGGTAAGTACGCTTAGAATTACTTTTCAGGGTCAGTTCTGGGCTAAAAGATGCAGCACTGGGGTCTCTCCTGATAACAGGTGAGTAAATCGGAATTCGTAGTTTGGCTGATTTTAGAGGAATATTTGTAAGTTCCAAAACTCCACACTTAGAAACTTTTCTGCTGAAAACCACACAATGGATTCCTATGGAAGGAAATACAAGTTACTGGTAAGTACGCTTAGAATTACTTTTCAGGGTCAGTGCTGGGCTAAAAGATGCAGCCCTGGGGTCTCTCCTGATAACAGGTGAGTAAATCGGAATTCGTAGTTTGGCTGATTTTAGAGGAATATTTGTAAGTTCCAAAACTCCACACTTAGAAACTTTTCTGCTGAAAACCACACAATGGATTCCTATGGAAGGAAATACAAGTTACTGGTAAGTACGCTTCGAATTACTTTTCAGGGTCAGTGCTGGGCTATAAGATGCAGCACTGGGTTCTCTCCTGCTAACAGGTGAGTAAATCGGAATTCGTAGTTTGGCTGATTTTAGAGGAATATTTGTAAGTTCCAAAACTCCACACTTAGAAACTTTTCTGCTGATAACCACACAATGGATTCCTATGGAAGGAAATACAAGTTACTGGCAAGTAAGCTTAGAATTACTTTTCAGGGTCAGTGCTGGGCTAAAAGATGCAGCACTGAGTTCTCTCCTGATAACATGTGAGTAAATCGGAATTCGTAGTTCGGTGATTTTAAAGGAATATTTTAAAGTTCCAAAACTCCACACTTAGAAGAATTTCCAAGTGAAACCAGTCAATGTTAGCCTATGGCAGGAAATACAAGTTACTGGTAAGTACGCTTAGAATTACTTTTCAGGGTCAGTGCTGGGCTAAAAGATGCAGCACTGAGTTCTCTCCTGATGACATGTGAGTAAATTGGAATTCGTAGTTTGGCTTATTTTAGAGGAATATTTGTAAGTACCAAAACACCACACTTCGAAACTACTCTGCTGAAAACCACACAATGGATTCCTATGTAAGGAAATACAAGTTACTGGTAAGTACGCATAGAATTGTTTTTCAGGGTCAGTGCTGGGCTAAAAGATGTAGCACTGGGAACTCTCCTGATAACAGGTGAATAAATCAGAATTCGTAGTTCAGCTGATTTTAAAGGAATATTTGTAAGTTCCAAAACTCCACACTTTGATACTTTTCTGCTGAAAACCACACAATGGATTCCTATGGAAGGAAATACAAGTTACTGGTAAGTACGCTTCAAATTACTTTTCAGGGTCAGTGCTGGGCTAAAAGATGCAGCACTGGGTTCTCTCCTGATAACAGGTGAGTAAATCGGAATTCGTAGTTTGGCTGATTTTTAGAGGAATATTTGTAAGTTTCAAAACTCCACACTTAGATACTTTTCTGCTGAAAACCACACAATGGATCCCTATGGAAGGAAATACAAGTTACTGGTAAGTACACTTAGAATTACTTTTCAGGGTCAGTGCTGGGCTAAAAGATGCAGCACTGGGTTGTCTCCTGATAACAGGTGAGTAAATAGGAATTGGTAGTTCGGCTGATTTTAGAGGAATATTTGTAAGTTTCAAAACTCCACACGTAGAAGAATTTCCAAGTGAAACCAGTCAATGTTAGCCTATGGAAGGAAATTCAAGTTACTGGTAAGAACGGTTAGAATTACTTTTCAGGATCAGTACTGGCCTTAAAGATTCAGCAGTGGGTTCTCCCCTGTTAACAGGTGAGTAAATTGGAATTTGTAGTTCGGCTCATTTTAGAGGAATATTTGTAAGTTCCAAAACTCCACACTTAGAAGAATTTCCAAGTGAAACCAGTCAATGTTAGCCTATGGAAGGAAATTCAAGTTACTGGTAAGTACGCTTAGAATTACCTTTCAGGGTCAGTGCTGGGCTAAAAGGTGCAGCACTGGGTTCTCTCCTGATAACAGGTGAGTAAAATGGAATTCGTAGTTCAGCTGATTTTAGAGGAATATTTGTAAGTTCCAAAACTCCACACTTAGAAACTTTTCTGCTGAAAACCACACAATGGATTCCTATGGAAGGAAATACAAGTTACTGGTAAGTACACTTCGAATTACTTTTCAGGGTCAGTGCTGGGCTAAAAGATGCAGCACTGGGGTCTCTCCTGATAACAGGTGAGTAAATCGGAATTCGTAGTTTGGCTGATTTTAGAGGAATATTTGTAAGTTCCAAAACTCCACACTTAGAAACTTTTCTGCTGAAAACCACACAATGGATTCCTATGGAAGGAAATACAAGTTACTGGTAAGTACGCTTCGAATTACTTTTCAGGGTCAGTGCTGGGCTATAAGATGCAGCACTGGGTTCTCTCCTGATAACAGGTGAGTAAATCGGAATTCGTAGTTTGGCTGATTTTAGAGGAATATTTGTAAGTTCCAAAACTCCACACTTAGATACTTTTCTGCTGAAAACCACACAATGGATTCCTATGGAAGGAAATACAGGTTAATAGTTAGTACACTTAGAATTACTTTTCAGGGCCAGTGCTGGGCTAAAAGATGCAGCACTGGGTTGTCTCCTGATAACAGGTGAGTAAATAGGAATTCGTAGTTCGGCTGATTTTAGAGGAATATTTGTAAGTTTCAAAACTCCACACTTAGAAGAATTTCCAAGTGAAACCAGTCAATGTTAGCCTATGGAAGGAAATTCAAGTTGCTGGTAAGAATGGTTAGAATTACTTTTCAGGATCAGTACTGGCCTTAAAGATTCAGCAGTGGGTTCTCCCCTGATAACAGGTGAGTAAATTGGAATTTGTAGTTCGGCTGATTTTAGAGGAATATTTGTAAGTTCCAAAACACCACACTTAGAAACTTTTCTGCTGAAAACCACATAATGGATTCCTATGGAAGGAAATACAAGTTACTGGTAAGTACACTTAGAATTACTTTTCAGGGCCAGTGCTGGGCTAAAAGATGCAGCACTGGGTTGTCTCCTGATAACAGGTGAGTAAATAGGAATTCGTAGTTCGGCTGATTTTAGAGGAATATTTGTACGTTTCAAAACTCCACATTTAGAAGAATTTCCAAGTGAAACCAGTCAATGTTAGCCTACGGCAGGAAATACAAGTTACTGGTAAGTACGCTTAGAATGACTTTTCAGTGTTAGTGCTGGGCTCAATGATGCAGCACTGGGTTCTCTCCTGATAACAGGTGAGTAAATCGGAATTCGTAGTTCGGCTGATTTTAGAGGAATATTTGTAAGTTCCAAAACTCCACACTTAGAAACTTTTCTGCTGAAAACCACACAATGGATTCCTATGGAAGGAAATACAAGTTACTGGTAAGTACGCTTAAAATTACTTTTCATGGTCAGTGCTGGGCTAAAAGATGCAGCACTGGGATCTCTCCTGATAACAGGTGAGTAAATCAGAATTCGTAGTTTGGCTGATTTTAGAGGAATATTTGTAAGTTACAAAACTCCACACGTTGATACTTTTCTGCTGAAAACCACACAATGGATTCCTATGGAAGGCAATACAAGTTACTGGTAAGTACGCTTAGAATTAATTTTCAGGGTCAGTGCTGGGCTAAAAGATGCAGCACTGAGTTCTCTCCTGATAACAGGTGAGTAAATCGGAATTCGTAGTTCGGCTGATTTTAGAGGAATATTTGTAAGTTCCAAAACTCCACACTTAGAAACTTTTCTGCTGAAAACCACAGAATGGATTCCTATGGAAGGAAATACAAGTTACTGGTAAGTACGCTTAGAATTACTTTTCAGGGTCAGTGCTGGGCTAAAAGATGCAGCACTGGGTTGTCTCCTGATAACAGGTGAGTAAATAGGAATTTGTAGTTCGGCTGATTTTAGATGAATATTTGTAAGTTTCAAAACTCCACACTTAGAAGAATTTCCAAGTGAAACCAGTCAATGTTAGCCTATGGAAGGAAATTCAAGTTGCTGGTAAGAACGGTTAGAATTACTTTTCAGGATCAGTACTGGCCTTAAAGATTCAGCAGTGGGTTCTCCCCTGATAACAGTTGAGTAAATTGGAATTCGTAGTTCGGCTGATTTTAGAGGAATATTTGTAAGTTCCAAAACTCCACACTTAGAAACTTTTCTGCTGAAAACCACACAATGGATTCCTATAGAAGGAAATGCAAGTTACTGGTAAGTACGCTTCGAATTACTTTTCAGGGTCAGTGCTGGTCTAAAAGATGCAGCACTGGGTTCTCTCCTGATAACAGGTGAGTAAGTCGGAATTCGTAGTTCGGCTGATTTTAGAGGAATATTTGTAAGTTCTAAAACTCCACACTTAGATACTTTTCTACTGAAAACCACACAGTGGATTCCTATGGAAGGAAATACAAGTTACTGGTAAGTATGCTTAGAATTACTTTTCAGGGTCAGTGCTGGGCTAAAAGATGCAGCACTGGGTTGTCTCCTGATAACAGGTGTGTAAATCGGAATCCGTATTTCGGCTGATTTTAGAGGAATATTTGTAAGTTTCAAAACTCCACACGTAGAAGAATCTCCAAGTGAAACCAGTCAATGTTAGCCTATGGAAGGAAATTCAAGTTACTGGTAAGAACGGTGAGAATTACTTTTCAGGATCAGTACTGGCCTTAAAGATTCAGCAGTGGGTTCTCCCCTGATAACAGGTGAGTAAATTGGAATTTGTAGTTTGGCTAATTTTAGAGGAATATTTGTAAGTTCCAAAACTCCACACTTAGAAGAATTTCCAAGTGAAACCAGTCAATGTTAGCCTATGGAAGGAAATTCAAGTTACTGGTAAGTACGGTTAGAATTACTTTTCAGGATCAGTACTGGCCTAAAAGATTCAGCACTGAGTTCTCTCCTGATAACAGGTGAGTACATCGGAATTCGTAGTTCAGCTGATTTTAGAGGAATATTAGTAAGTTCCAAAACTCCACACTTAGAAACTTTTCTGCAGAAAACCACTCCATGGATTCCTATGGAAGGAAATACAAGTTACTGGTAAGTACGCTTAGAATTACCTTTCAGGGTCAGTGCTGGGCTAAAAGATGCAGCACTAGTTTCTCTCCTGATAACAGGTGAGTAAAATGGAATTCGTAGTTCGGCTGATTTTAGAGGAATATTTGTAAATTCCAAAACTCCACACTTAGAAACTTTTCTGCTGAAAACCACAGAATGGATTCCTATGGAAGGAAATACAAGTTACTGGTAAGTACGCTTAGAATTACTTTTCATGGTCAGTGCTGGGCTAAAAGATGCAGCACTGGGATCTCTCCTGATAACAGGTGAGTAAATCAGAATTCGTAGTTCAGCTGATTTTAGAGGAATATTTGTAAGTTACAAAACTCCACACGTTGATACTTTTCAGCTGAAAACCACACAATGGATTCCTATGGAAGGAAATACAAGCTACTGGTAAGTATGCTTAGAATTACTTTTCAGGGTCAGTACTGGGCTAAAAGATGTAGCACTGGGATCTCTCCTGATAACAGGTGAGTAAATCGGAATTCGTAGTTCGGCTGATTTTAGAGGAATATTTGTAAGTTCCAAAACTCCACACTTTGATACTTTTCAGCTGAAAACCACACAATGGATTCCTATGGAAGGAAATACAAGTTACTGGTAAGTACGCTTAGAATTAATTTTCAGGGTCAGTGCTGGGCTAAAAGATGCAGCACTGAGTTCTCTCCTGATAACAGGTGAGTAAATCGGAATTCCTAGTTCGGCTCATTTTAGAGGAATATTTGTAAGTTCCAAAACTCCTCACTTAGAAACTTTTCTGCTGAAAACCACACAATGGATTCCTATAGAAGGAAATACAAGTTACTGGTAAGTACGCTTCGAATTACTTTTCAGGGTCAGTGCTGGGCTAAAAGATGCAGCACTGGGTTCTCTCCTGATAACAGGTGAGTAAATCGGAATTCGTAGTTCGGCTGATTTTAGAGGAATATTTGTAAGTTCCAAAACTCCACACTTAGATACTTTTCTACTGAAAACCACACAGTGGATTCCTATGGAAGGAAATACAAGTTACTGGTAAGTATGCTTAGAATTAAATCGGAATTCGTAGTTTGGCTGATTTTAGAGGAATATTTGTAAGTTTCAAAACTCCACACTTAGATACTTTTCTGCTGAAAACCACACAATGGATCCCTATGGAAGGAAATACAAGTTACTGGTAAGTACACTTAGACCTACTTTTCAGGGTCAGTGCTGGGCTAAAAGATGCAGCACTGGGTTGTCTCCTGATAACAGGTGTGTAAATCGGAATTCGTATTTCGGCTGACTTTAGAGGAATATTTGTAAGTTTCAAAACTCCACACGTAGAAGAATCTCCAAGTGAAACCAGTCAATGTTAGCCTATGGAAGGAAATTCAAGTTACTGGTAAGAACGGTTAGAATTACTTTTCAGGATCAGTACTGGCCTTAAAGATTCAGCAGTGGGTTCTCCCCTGATAACAGGTGAGTAAATTGGAATTTGTAGTTCGGCTTATTTTAGAGGAATATTTGTAAGTTCCAAAACTCCACACTTAGAAGAATTTCCAAGTGAAACCAGTCAATGTTAGCCTATGGAAGGAAATTCAAGTTACTGGTAAGTACGGTTAGAATTACTTTTCAGGATCAGTACTGGCCTTAAAGATTCAGCACTGAGTTCTCTCCTGATAACAGGTGAGTAAATCGGAATTCGTAGTTCGGCTGATTTAAGAGGAATATTAGTAAGTTCCAAAACCCCACACTTAGAAACTTTTCTGCAGAAAACCACTCCATGGATTCCTATGGAAGGAAATACAAGTTACTGGTAAGTACGCTTAGAATTACCTTTCAGGGTCAGTGCTGGGCTAAAAGATGCAGCACTAGTTTCTCTCCTGATAACAGGTGAGTAAAATGGAATTCGTAGTTCGGCTGATTTTAGAGGAATATTTGTAAATTCCAAAACTCCACACTTAGAAACTTTTCTGCTGAAAACCACAGAATGGATTCCTATGGAAGGAAATACAAGTTACTGGTAAGTACGCTTAGAATTACTTTTCATGGTCAGTGCTGGGCTAAAAGATGCAGCACTGGGATCTCTCCTGATAACAGGTGAGTAAATCAGAATTCGTAGTTCAGCTGATTTTAGAGGAATATTTGTAAGTTACAAAACTCCACACGTTGATACTTTTCTGCTGAAAACCACACAATGAATTCCTATGGAAGGAAATACAAGTTACTGGTAAGTACGCTTAGAATTACTTTTCATGGTCAGTGCTGGGCTAAAAGATGCAGCACTGGGATCTCTCCTGATAACAGGTGAGTAAATCAGAATTTGTAGTTCAGCTGATTTTAGAGGAATATTCGTAAGTTACAAAACTCCACACGTTGATACTTTTCTGCTGAAAACCACACAATGAATTCCTATGGAAGGCAATACAAGTTACTGGTAAGTACGCTTAGAATTAATTTTCAGGGTCAGTGCTGGGCTAAAAGATGCAGCACTGAGTTCTCTCCTGATAACAGGTGAGTAAATCGGAATTCGTAGTTCGGCTGGTTTTAGAGGAATATTTGTAAGTTCCAAAACTCCACACTTAGAAACTTTTCTGCTGAAAACCACACAATGGATTCCTATGGAAGGAAATGCAAGTTACTGGTAAGTACGCTTCAAATTACTTTTCAGGGTCAGTGCTGGGCTAAAAGATGCAGCACTGGGTTCTCTCCTGATAACAGGTGAGTAAATCGGAATTCGTAGTTTGGCTGATTTTAGAGGAATATTTGTAAGTTTCAAAACTCCACACTTAGATACTTTTCTGCTGAAAACCACACAATGGATCCCATGGAAGGAAATACAAGTTACTGGTAAGTACACTTAGAATTACTTTTCAGGGTCAGTGCTGGGCTAAAAGATGCAGCACTGGGTTGTCTCCTGATAACAGGTGAGTAAATAGGAATTCGTAGTTCGGCTGATTTTAGAGGAATATTTGTAAGTTTCAAAACTCCACACGTAGAAGAATTTCCAAGTGAAACCAGTCAATGTTAGCCTATGGAAGGAAATTCAAGTTACTGGTAAGAACGGTTAGAATTACTTTTCAGGATCAGTACTGGCCTTAAAGATTCAGCAGTGGGTTCTCCCCTGTTAACAGGTGAGTAAATTGGAATTTGTAGTTCGGCTCATTTTAGAGGAATATTTGTAAGTTCCAAAACTCCACACTTAGAAGAATTTCCAAGTGAAACCAGTCAATGTTAGCCTATGGAAGGAAATTCAAGTTACTGGTAAGTACGCTTAGAATTACCTTTCAGGGTCAGTGCTGGGCTAAAAGATGCAGCACTGGGTTCTCTCCTGATAACAGGTGAGTAAAATGGAATTCGTAGTTCAGCTGATTTTAGAGGAATATTTGTAAGTTCCAAAACTCCACACTTAGAAACTTTTCTGCTGAAAACCACAGAATGGATTCCTATGGAAGGAAATACAAGTTACTGGTAAGTACGCTTAGAATTACTTTTCAGGGTCAGTGCTGGGCTAAAAGATGCAGCACTGGGGTCTCTCCTGATAACAGGTGAGTAAATCGGAATTCGTAGTTTGGCTGATTTTAGAGGAATATTTGTAAGTTCCAAAACTCCACACTTAGAAACTTTTCTGCTGAAAACCACACAATGGATTCCTATGGAAGGAAATACAAGTTACTGGTAAGTACGCTTCGAATTACTTTTCAGGGTCAGTGCTGGGCTAAAAGATGCAGCACTGGGTTCTCTCCTGATAACAGGTGAGTAAATCGGAATTCGTAGTTTGGCTGATTTTAGAGGAATATTTGTAAGTTCCAAAACTCCACACTTAGATACTTTTCTGCTGAAAACCACACAATGGATTCCTATGGAAGGAAATACAAGTTACTAGTTAGTACACTTAGAATTACTTTTCAGGGCCAGTGCTGGGCTAAAAGATGCAGCACTGGGTTGTCTCCTGATAACAGGTGAGTAAATAGGAATTCGTAGTTCGGCTGATTTTAGAGGAATATTTGTAAGTTTCAAAACTCCACACTTAGAAGAATTTCCAAGTGAAACCAGTCAATGATAGCCTATGGAAGGAAATTCAAGTTGCTGGTAAGAATGGTTAGAATTACTTTTCAGGATCAGTACTGGCCTTAAAGATTCAGCAGTGGGTTCTCCCCTGATAACAGGTGAGTAAATTGGAATTTGTAGTTCGGCTGATTTTAGAGGAATATTTGTAAGTTCCAAAACACCACACTTAGAAACTTTTCTGCTGAAAACCACATAATGGATTCCTATGGAAGGAAATACAAGTTACTGGTAAGTACACTTCGAATTACTTTTCAGGGTCAGTGCTGGGCTAAAAGATGCAGCACTGGGGTCTCTCCTGATAACAGGTGAGTAAATCGGAATTCGTAGTTTGGCTGATTTTAGAGGAATATTTGTAAGTTCCAAAACTCCACACTTAGAAACTTTTCTGCTGAAAACCACATAATGGATTCCTATGGAAGGAAATACAAGTTACTGGTAAGTATGCTTAGAATTACTTTTCAGGGTCAGTGCTGGGCTAAAAGATGCAGCACTGGGGTCTCTCCTGATAACAGGTGAGTAAATCGGAATTCGTAGTTCGGCTGATTTTAGAGGAATATTTGTAAGTTCCAAAACTCCACACTTAGAACCTTTTCTGCTGAAAACCACACAATGGATTCCTATGGAAGGAAATACAAGTTACTGGTAAGTACGCTTAGAATTACTTTTCATGGTCAGTGCTGGGCTAAAAGATGCAGCACTGGGATCTCTCCTGATAACAGGTGTGTAAATCAGAATTCGTAGTTCAGCTGGTTTTAGAGGAATATTTGTAAGTTACAAAACTCCACACTTAGAAACTTTTCTGCTGAAAACCACACAATGGATTCCTATGGAAGGAAATACAAGTTACTGGTAAGTACGCTTCAAATAACTTTTCAGGGTCAGTGCTGGGCTAAAAGATGCAGCACTGGGTTCTCTCCTGATAACAGGTGAGTAAATCGGAATTCGTAGTTTGGCTGATTTTAGAGGAATATTTGTAAGTTTCAAAACTCCACACTTAGATACTTTTCTGCTGAAAACCACACAATGGATCCCTATGGAAGGAAATACAAGTTACTGGTAAGTACACTTAGAATTACTTTTCAGGGTCAGTGCTGGGCTAAAAGATGCAGCACTGGGTTGTCTCCTGATAACAGGTGAGTAAATAGGAATTCGTAGTTCGGCTGATTTTAGAGGAATATTTGTAAGTTTCAAAACTCCACACGTAGAAGAATTTCCAAGTGAAACCAGTCAATGTTAGCCTATGGAAGGAAATTCAAGTTACTGGTAAGAACGGTTAGAATTACTTTTCAGGATCAGTACTGGCCTTAAAGATCCAGCAGTGGGTTCTCCCTGTTAACAGGTGAGTAAATTGGAATTTGTAGTTGGGCTCATTTTAGAGGAATATTTGTAAGTTCCAAAACTCCACACGTAGAAGAATTTCCAAGTGAAACCAGTCAATGTTAGCCTATGGAAGGAAATTCAAGTTACTGGTAAGTACGCTTAGAATTACCTTTCAGGGTCAGTGCTGGGCTAAAAGATGCAGCACTGGGTTCTCTCCTGATAACAGGTGAGTAAAATGGAATTCGTAGTTCAGCTGATTTTAGAGGAATATTTGTAAGTTCCAAAACTCCACACTTAGAAACTTTTCTGCTGAAAACCACAGAATGGATTCCTATGGAAGGAAATACAAGTTACTGGTAAGTACGCTTAGAATTACTTTTCAGGGTCAGTGCTGGGCTAAAAGATGCAGCACTGGGGTCTCTCCTGATAACAGGTGAGTAAATCGGAATTCGTAGTTTGGCTGATTTTAGAGGAATATTTGTAAGTTCCAAAACTCCACACTTAGAAACTTTTCTGCTGAAAACCACACAATGGATTCCTATGGAAGGAAATACAAGTTACTGGTAAGTACGCTTCGAATTACTTTTCAGGGTCAGTGCTGGGCTAAAAGATGCAGCACTGGGTTCTCTCCTGATAACAGGTGAGTAAATCGGAATTCGTAGTTTGGCTGATTTTAGAGGAATATTTGTAAGTTCCAAAACTCCACACTTAGATACTTTTCTGCTGAAAACCACACAATGGATTCCTATGGAAGGAAATACAAGTTACTAGTTAGTACACTTAGAATTACTTTTCAGGGCCAGTGCTGGGCTAAAAGATGCAGCACTGGGTTGTCTCCTGATAACAGGTGAGTAAATAGGAATTCGTAGTTCGGCTGATTTTAGAGGAATATTTGTAAGTTTCAAAACTCCACATTTAGAAGAATTTCCAAGTGAAACCAGTCAATGTTAGCCTATGGCAGGAAATACAAGTTACTGGTAAGTACGCTTAGAATGACTTTTCAGTGTCAGTGCTGGGCTCAAAGATGCAGCACTGGGTTCTCTCCTGATAACAGGTGAGTAAATCGGAATTCGTAGTTCGGCTGATTTTAGAGGAATATTTGTAAGTTCCAAAACTCCACACTTAGAAACTTTTCTGCTGAAAACCACACAATGGATTCCTATGGAAGGAAATACAAGTTACTGGTAAGTACGCTTAAAATTACTTTTCATGGTCAGTGCTGGGCTAAAAGATGCAGTACTGGGATCTCTCCTGATAACAGGTGAGTAAATCAGAATTCGTAGTTCGGCTGATTTTAGAGGAATATTTGTAAGTTACAAAACTCCACACGTTGATACTTTTCTGCTGAAAACCACACAATGGATTCCTATGGAAGGCAATACAAGTTACTGGTAAGTACGCTTAGAATTAATTTTCAGGGTCAGTGCTGGGCTAAAAGATGCAGCACTGAGTTCTCTCCTGATAACAGGTGAGTAAATCGGAATTCGTAGTTCGGCTGATTTTAGAGGAATATTTGTAAGTTCCAAAACTCCACACTTAGAAACTTTTCTGCTGAAAACCACAGAATGGATTCCTATGGAAGGAAATACAAGTTACTGGTAAGTACGCTTAGAATTACTTTTCAGGGTCAGTGCTGGGCTAAAAGATGCAGCACTGGGTTGTCTCCTGATAACAGGTGAGTAAATAGGAATTTGTAGTTCGGCTGATTTTAGATGAATATTTGTAAGTTTCAAAACTCCACACTTAGAAGAATTTCCAAGTGAAACCAGTCAATGTTAGCCTATGGAAGGAAAGTCAAGTTGCTGGTAAGAACGGTTAGAATTACTTTTCAGGATCAGTACTGGCCTTAAAGATTCAGCAGTGGGTTCTCCCCTGATAACAGGTGAGTAAATTGGAATTCGTAGTTCGGCTGATTTTAGAGGAATATTTGTAAGTTCCAAAACTCCACACTTAGAAACTTTTCTGCTGAAAACCACACAATGGCTTCCTATGGAAGGAAATACAAGTTACTGGTAAGTACGCTTAGAATTACTTTTCAGGGTCAGTACTGGGCTAAAAGATGTAGCACTGGGATCTCTCCTGATAACAGGTGAGTAAATCGGAATTCGTAGTTCGGCTGATTTTAGAGGAATATTTGTAAGTTCCAAAACTCCACACTTTGATACTTTTCAGCTGAAAACCACACAATGGATTCCTATGGAAGGAAATACAAGTTACTGGTAAGTACGCTTAGAATTAATTTTCAGGGTCAGTGCTGGGCTAAAAGATGCAGCACTGAGTTCTCTCCTGATAACAGGTGAGTAAATCGGAATTCCTAGTTCGGCTCATTTTAGAGGAATATTTGTAAGTTCCAAAACTCCTCACTTAGAAACTTTTCTGCTGAAAACCACACAATGGATTCCTATAGAAGGAAATACAAGTTACTGGTAAGTACGCTTCGAATTACTTTTCAGGGTCAGTGCTGGGCTAAAAGATGCAGCACTGGGTTCTCTCCTGATAACAGGTGAGTAAATCGGAATTCGTAGTTCGGCTGATTTTAGAGGAATATTTGTAAGTTCCAAAACTCCACACTTAGATACTTTTCTACTGAAAACCACACAGTGGATTCCTATGGAAGGAAATACAAGTTACTGGTAAGTATGCTTAGAATTAAATCGGAATTCGTAGTTTGGCTGATTTTAGAGGAATATTTGTAAGTTTCAAAACTCCACACTTAGATACTTTTCTGCTGAAAACCACACAATGGATCCCTATGGAAGGAAATACAAGTTACTGGTAAGTACACTTAGACCTACTTTTCAGGGTCAGTGCTGGGCTAAAATATGCAGCACTGGGTTGTCTCCTGATAACAGGTGTGTAAATCGGAATTCGTATTTCGGCTGACTTTAGAGGAATATTTGTAAGTTTCAAAACTCCACACGTAGAAGAATCTCCAAGTGAAACCAGTCAATGTTAGCCTATGGAAGGAAATTCAAGTTACTGGTAAGAACGGTTAGAATTACTTTTCAGGATCAGTACTGGCCTTAAAGATTCAGCAGTGGGTTCTCCCCTGATAACAGGTGAGTAAATTGGAATTTGTAGTTCGGCTTATTTTAGAGGAATATTTGTAAGTTCCAAAACTCCACACTTAGAAGAATTTCCAAGTGAAACCAGTCAATGTTAGCCTATGGAAGGAAATTCAAGTTACTGGTAAGTACGGTTAGAATTACTTTTCAGGATCAGTACTGGCCTTAAAGATTCAGCACTGAGTTCTCTCCTGATAACAGGTGAGTAAATCGGAATTCGTAGTTCGGCTGATTTAAGAGGAATATTAGTAAGTTCCAAAACCCCACACTTAGAAACTTTTCTGCAGAAAACCACTCCATGGATTCCTATGGAAGGAAATACAAGTTACTGGTAAGTACGCTTAGAATTACCTTTCAGGGTCAGTGCTGGGCTAAAAGATGCAGCACTGGGTTCTCTCCTGATAACAGGTGAGCAAAACGGAATTTGTAGTTCGGCTGATTTTAGAGGAATATTTGTAAGTTCCAAAACTCCACACTTAGAAACTTTTCTGCTGAAAACCACAGAATGGATTCCTATGGAAGTAAATACAAGTTACTGGTAAGTACGCTTAGAATTACTTTTCATGGTCAGTGCTTGGCTAAAAGATGCAGCACTGGGGTCTCTCCTGATAACAGGTGAGTAAATCGGAATTCGTAGATTGGCTGATTTTAGAGGAATATTTGTAAGTTCCAAAACTCCACACTTAGATACTTTTCTGCTGAAAACCACACAATGGATTCCTATGGAAGGAAATACAAGTTACTGGTAAGTACGCTTCAAATTACTTTTCAGGGTCAGTGCTGGGCTAAAAGATGCAGCACTTGGTTGTTTCCTGATAACAGGTGAGTAAATCAGAATTCGTAGTTCGGCTGATTTTATAGGAATATTTGTAAGTTCCAAAACTCCACACTTAGAAACTTTTCTGCTGAAAACCACACAATGGATTCCTATGGAAGGAAATACAAGTTACTGGTAAGTACGCTTAGAATTACTTTTCAGGGTCAGTGCTGGGCTAAAAGATGCAGCACTGAGTTTTCTCCTGATGACATGTGAGTAAATTGGAATTCGTAGTTTGGCTTATTTTAGAGGAATATTTGTAAGTACCAAAACTCCACACTTCGAAACTACTCTGCTGAAAACCACACAATGGATTCCTATGTAAGAAAATACACGTTACTGGTAAGTACGCGTAGAATTGTTTTTCAGGGTCAGTGCTGGGCTAAAAGATGTAGCACTGGGATCTCTCCTGATAACAGGTGAATAAATTGGAATTCGTAGTTCAGCTGATTTTAGAGGAATATTTGTAAATTCCAAAACTCCACACTTTGATACTTTCCTGCTGAAAACCACACAATGGATCCCTATGGAAGGAAATACAAGTTACTGGTAAGTACGCTTAGAATTACTTTTCAGGGTCAGTTCTGGGCTAAAAGATGCAGCACTGTGTTCTCTCCTGATAACAGGTGAGTATATTGGAATTCGTCGTTCGGCTGATTTTAGAGGAGTATTTGTAAGTTCCAAAACACCACACTTAGAAACTTTTCTGCTGAAAACCACATAATGGATTCCTATGGAAGGAAATACAAGTTACTGGTAAGTATGCTTAGAATTACTTTTCAGGGTCAGTGCTGGGCTAAAAGATGCAGCACTGGGGTCTTTCCTGATAACAGGTGAGTAAATCGGAATTCGTAGTTCGGCTGATTTTAGAGGAATATTTGTAAGTTCCAAAACTCCACACTTAGAAACTTTTCTGCTGAAAACCACAGAATGGATTCCTATGGAAGGAAATACAAGTTACTGGTAAGTACACTTAGAATTACTTTTCAGGGTCAGTTCTGGGCTAAAAGATGCAGCACTGGGGTCTCTCCTGATAACAGGTGAGTAAATCGGAATTCGTAGTTTGGCTGATTTTAGAGGAATATTTGTAAGTTCCAAAACTCCACACTTAGAAACTTTTCTGCTGAAAACCACACAATGGATTCCTATGGAAGGAAATACAAGTTACTGGTAAGTACGCTTAGAATTACTTTTCAGGGTCAGTGCTGGGCTAAAAGATGCAGCACTGGGGTCTCTCCTGATAACAGGTGAGTAAATCGGAATTCGTAGTTTGGCTGATTTTAGAGGAATATTTGTAAGTTCCAAAACTCCACACTTAGAAACTTTTCTGCTGAAAACCACACAATGGATTCCTATGGAAGGAAATACAAGTTACTGGTAAGTACGCTTCGAATTACTTTTCAGGGTCAGTGCTGGGCTATAAGATGCAGCACTGGGTTCTCTCCTGATAACAGGTGAGTAAATCGGAATTCGTAGTTTGGCTGATTTTAGAGGAATATTTGTAAGTTCCAAAACTCCACACTTAGAAACTTTTCTGCTGATAACCACACAATGGATTCCTATGGAAGGAAATACAAGTTACTGGCAAGTACGCTTAGAATTACTTTTCAGGGTCAGTGCTGGGCTAAAAGATGCAGCACTGAGTTCTCTCCTGATAACATGTGAGTAAATCGGAATTCGTAGTTCGGTGATTTTAGAGGAATATTTTAAAGTTCCAAAACACCACACTTAGAAGAATTTCCAAGTGAAACCAGTCAATGTTAGCCTATGGCAGGAAATACAAGTTACTGGTAAGTACGCTTAGAATTACTTTTCAGGGTCAGTGCTGGGCTAAAAGATGCAGCACTGTGTTCTCTCCTGATGACATGTGAGTAAATTGGAATTCGTAGTTTGGCTTATTTTAGAGGAATATTTGTAAGTACCAAAACACCACACTTCGAAACTACTCTGCTGAAAACCACACAATGGATTCCTATGTAAGGAAATACAAGTTACTGGTAAGTACGCATAGACTTGTTTTTCAGGGTCAGTGCTGGGCTAAAAGATGTAGCACTGGGAACTCTCCTGATAACAGGTGAATAAATCAGAATTCGTAGTTCAGCTGATTTTAAAGGAATATTTGTAAGTTCCAAAACTCCACACTTTGATACTTTTCTGCTGAAAACCACACAATGGATTCCTATGGAAGGAAATACAAGTTACTGGTAAGTACGCTTCAAATTACTTTTCAGGGTCAGTGCTGGGCTAAAAGATGCAGCACTGGGTTCTCTCCTGATAACAGGTGAGTAAATCGGAATTCGTAGTTTGGCTGATTTTTAGAGGAATATTTGTAAGTTTCAAAACTCCACACTTAGATACTTTTCTGCTGAAAACCACACAATGGATCCCTATGGAAGGAAATACAAGTTACTGGTAAGTACACTTAGAATTACTTTTCAGGGTCAGTGCTGGGCTAAAAGATGCAGCACTGGGTTGTCTCCTGATAACAGGTGAGTAAATAGGAATTCGTAGTTCGGCTGATTTTAGAGGAATATTTGTAAGTTTCAAAACTCCACACGTAGAAGAATTTCCAAGTGAAACCAGTCAATGTTAGCCTATGGAAGGAAATTCAAGTTACTGGTAAGAACGGTTAGAATTACTTTTCAGGATCAGTACTGGCCTTAAAGATTCAGCAGTGGGTTCTCCCCTGTTAACAGGTGAGTAAATCGGAATTTGTAGTTCGGCTCATTTTAGAGGAATATTTGTAAGTTCCAAAACTCCACACTTAGAAGAATTTCCAAGTGAAACCAGTCAATGTTAGCCTATGGAAGGAAATTCAAGTTACTGGTAAGTACGCTTAGAATTACCTTTCAGGGTCAGTGCTGGGCTAAAAGATGCAGCACTGGGTTCTCTCCTGATAACAGGTGAGTAAAATGGAATTCGTAGTTCAGCTGATTTTAGAGGAATATTTGTAAGTTCCAAAACTCCACACTTAGAAACTTTTCTGCTGAAAACCACACAATGGATTCATATGGAAGGAAATACAAGTTACTGGTAAGTACGCTTCGAATTACTTTTCAGGGTCAGTGCTGGGCTAAAAGATGCAGCACTGGGGTCTCTCCTGATAACAGGTGAGTAAATCGGAATTCGTAGTTTGGCTGATTTTAGAGGAATATTTGTAAGTTCCAAAACTCCACACTTAGAAACTTTTCTGCTGAAAACCACACAATGGATTCCTATGGAAGGAAATACAAGTTACTGGTATGTACGCTTCGAATTACTTTTCAGGGTCAGTGCTGGGCTATAAGATGCAGCACTGGGTTCTCTCCTGATAACAGGTGAGTAAATCGGAATTCGTAGTTTGGCTGATTTTAGAGGAATATTTGTAAGTTCCAAAACTCCACACTTAGATACTTTTCTGCTGAAAACCACACAATGGATTCCTATGGAAGGAAATACAAGTTACTAGTTAGTACACTTAGAATTACTTTTCAGGGCCAGTGCTGGGCTAAAAGATGCAGCACTGGGTTGTCTCCTGATAACAGGTGAGTAAATAGGAATTCGTAGTTCGGCTGATTTTAGAGGAATATTTGTAAGTTTCAAAACTCCACACTTAGAAGAATTTCCAAGTGAAACCAGTCAATGTTAGCCTATGGAAGGAAATTCAAGTTGCTGGTAAGAATGGTTAGAATTACTTTTCAGGATCAGTACTGGCCTTAAAGATTCAGCAGTGGGTTCTCCCCTGATAACAGGTGAGTAAATTGGAATTTGTAGTTCGGCTGATTTTAGAGGAATATTTGTAAGTTCCAAAACACCACACTTAGAAACTTTTCTGCTGAAAACCACATAATGGATTCCTATGGAAGGAAATACAAGTTACTGGCAAGTACGCTTAGAATTACTTTTCAGGGTCAGTGCTGGGCTAAAAGATGCAGCACTGAGTTCTCTCCTGATAACATGTGAGTAAATCGGAATTCGTAGTTCGGTGATTTTAGAGGAATATTTTAAAGTTCCAAAACTCCACACTTAGAAGAATTTCCAAGTGAAACCAGTCAATGTTAGCCTATGGCAGGAAATACAAGTTACTGGTAAGTACGCTTAGAATTACTTTTCAGGGTCAGTGCTGGGCTAAAAGATGCAGCACTGAGTTCTCTCCTGATGACATGTGAGTAAATTGGAATTCGTAGTTTGGCTTATTTTAGAGGAATATTTGTAAGTACCAAAACACCACACTTCGAAACTACTCTGCTGAAAACCACACAATGGATTCCTATGTAAGGAAATACAAGTTACTGGTAAGTACGCATAGACTTGTTTTTCAGGGTCAGTGCTGGGCTAAAAGATGTAGCACTGGGAACTCTCCTGATAACAGGTGAATAAATCAGAATTCGTAGTTCAGCTGATTTTAAAGGAATATTTGTAAGTTCCAAAACTCCACACTTTGATACTTTTCTGCTGAAAACCACACAATGGATTCCTATGGAAGGAAATACAAGTTACTGGTAAGTACGCTTCAAATTACTTTTCAGGGTCAGTGCTGGGCTAAAAGATGCAGCACTGGGTTCTCTCCTGATAACAGGTGAGTAAATCGGAATTCGTAGTTTGGCTGATTTTTAGAGGAATATTTGTAAGTTTCAAAACTCCACACTTAGATACTTTTCTGCTGAAAACCACACAATGGATCCCTATGGAAGGAAATACAAGTTACTGGTAAGTACACTTAGAATTACTTTTCAGGGTCAGTGCTGGGCTAAAAGATGCAGCACTGGGTTGTCTCCTGATAACAGGTGAGTAAATAGGAATTCGTAGTTCGGCTGATTTTAGAGGAATATTTGTAAGTTTCAAAACTCCACACGTAGAAGAATTTCCAAGTGAAACCAGTCAATGTTAGCCTATGGAAGGAAATTCAAGTTACTGGTAAGAACGGTTAGAATTACTTTTCAGGATCAGTACTGGCCTTAAAGATTCAGCAGTGGGTTCTCCCCTGTTAACAGGTGAGTAAATCGGAATTTGTAGTTCGGCTCATTTTAGAGGAATATTTGTAAGTTCCAAAACTCCACACTTAGAAGAATTTCCAAGTGAAACCAGTCAATGTTAGCCTATGGAAGGAAATTCAAGTTACTGGTAAGTACGCTTAGAATTACCTTTCAGGGTCAGTGCTGGGCTAAAAGATGCAGCACTGGGTTCTCTCCTGATAACAGGTGAGTAAAATGGAATTCGTAGTTCAGCTGATTTTAGAGGAATATTTGTAAGTTCCAAAACTCCACACTTAGAAACTTTTCTGCTGAAAACCACACAATGGATTCATATGGAAGGAAATACAAGTTACTGGTAAGTACGCTTCGAATTACTTTTCAGGGTCAGTGCTGGGCTAAAAGATGCAGCACTGGGGTCTCTCCTGATAACAGGTGAGTAAATCGGAATTCGTAGTTTGGCTGATTTTAGAGGAATATTTGTAAGTTCCAAAACTCCACACTTAGAAACTTTTCTGCTGAAAACCACACAATGGATTCCTATGGAAGGAAATACAAGTTACTGGTATGTACGCTTCGAATTACTTTTCAGGGTCAGTGCTGGGCTATAAGATGCAGCACTGGGTTCTCTCCTGATAACAGGTGAGTAAATCGGAATTCGTAGTTTGGCTGATTTTAGAGGAATATTTGTAAGTTCCAAAACTCCACACGTAGATACTTTTCTGCTGAAAACCACACAATGGATTCCTATGGAAGGAAATACAAGTTACTAGTTAGTACACTTAGAATTACTTTTCAGGGCCAGTGCTGGGCTAAAAGATGCAGCACTGGGTTGTCTCCTGATAACAGGTGAGTAAATAGGAATTCGTAGTTCGGCTGATTTTAGAGGAATATTTGTAAGTTTCAAAACTCCACACTTAGAAGAATTTCCAAGTGAAACCAGTCAATGTTAGCCTATGGAAGGAAATTCAAGTTGCTGGTAAGAATGGTTAGAATTACTTTTCAGGATCAGTACTGGCCTTAAAGATTCAGCAGTGGGTTCTCCCCTGATAACAGGTGGGTAAATTGGAATTTGTAGTTCGGCTGATTTTAGAGGAATATTTGTAAGTTCCAAAACACCACACTTAGAAACTTTTCTGCTGAAAACCACATAATGGATTCCTATGGAAGGAAATACAAGTTACTGGTAAGTACACTTAGAATTACTTTTCAGGGCCAGTGCTGGGCTAAAAGATGCAGCACTGGGTTGTCTCCTGATAACAGGTGAGTAAATAGGAATTCGTAGTTCAGCTGATTTTAGAGGAATATTTGTAAGTTTCAAAACTCCACATTTAGAAGAATTTCCAAGTGAAACCAGTCAATGTTAGCCTACGGCAGGAAATACAAGTTACTGGTAAGTACGCTTAGAATGACTTTTCAGTGTCAGTGCTGGGCTCAATGATGCAGCACTGGGTTCTCTCCTGATAACAGGTGAGTAAATCGGAATTCGTAGTTCGGCTGATTTTAGAGGAATATTTGTAAGTTCCAAAACTCCACACTTAGAAACTTTTCTGCTGAAAACCACACAATGGATTCCTATGGAAGGAAATACAAGTTACTGGTAAGTACGCTTAAAATTACTTTTCATGGTCAGTGCTGGGCTAAAAGATGCAGCACTGGGATCTCTCCTGATAACAGGTGAGTAAATCAGAATTCGTAGTTCGGCTGATTTTAGAGGAATATTTGTAAGTTACAAAACTCCACACGTTGATACTTTTCTGCTGAAAACCACACAATGGATTCCTATGGAAGGCAATACAAGTTACTGGTAAGTACGCTTAGAATTAATTTTCAGGGTCAGTGCTGGGCTAAAAGATGCAGCACTGAGTTCTCTCCTGATAACAGGTGAGTAAATCGGAATTCGTAGTTCGGCTGATTTTAGAGGAATATTTGTAAGTTCCAAAACTCCACACTTAGAAACTTTTCTGCTGAAAACCACAGAATGGATTCCTATGGAAGGAAATACAAGTTACTGGTAAGTACGCTTAGAATTACTTTTCAGGGTCAGTGCTGGGCTAAAAGATGCAGCACTGGGTTGTCTCCTGATAACAGGTGAGTAAATAGGAATTTGTAGTTCGGCTGATTTTAGATGAATATTTGTAAGTTTCAAAACTCCACATTTAGAAGAATTTCCAAGTGAAACCAGTCAATGTTAGCCTACGGCAGGAAATACAAGTTACTGGTAAGTACGCTTAGAATGACTTTTCAGTGTCAGTGCTGGGCTCAATGATGCAGCACTGGGTTCTCTCCTGATAACAGGTGAGTAAATCGGAATTCGTAGTTCGGCTGATTTTAGAGGAATATTTGTAAGTTCCAAAACTCCACACTTAGAAACTTTTCTGCTGAAAACCACACAATGGATTCCTATGGAAGGAAATACAAGTTACTAGTTAGTACGCTTAAAATTACTTTTCATGGTCAGTGCTGGGCTAAAAGATGCAGCACTGGGTTGTCTCCTGATAACAGGTGAGTAAATAGGAATTCGTAGTTCGGCTGATTTTAGAGGAATATTTGTAAGTTTCAAAACTCCACACTTAGAAGAATTTCCAAGTGAAACCAGTCAATGATAGCCTATGGAAGGAAATTCAAGTTGCTGGTAAGAATGGTTAGAATTACTTTTCAGGATCAGTACTGGCCTTAAAGATTCAGCAGTGGGTTCTCCCCTGATAACAGGTGAGTAAATTGGAATTTGTAGTTCGGCTGATTTTAGAGGAATATTTGTAAGTTCCAAAACACCACACTTAGAAACTTTTCTGCTGAAAACCACATAATGGATTCCTATGGAAGGAAATATAAGTTACTGGTAAGTACACTTCGAATTACTTTTCAGGGTCAGTGCTGGGCTAAAAGATGCAGCACTGGGGTCTCTCCTGATAACAGGTGAGTAAATCGGAATTCGTAGTTTGGCTGATTTTAGAGGAATATTTGTAAGTTCCAAAACTCCACACTTAGAAACTTTTCTGCTGAAAACCACATAATGGATTCCTATGGAAGGAAATACAAGTTACTGGTAAGTATGCTTAGAATTACTTTTCAGGGTCAGTGCTGGGCTAAAAGATGCAGCACTGGGGTCTCTCCTGATAACAGGTGAGTAAATCGGAATTCGTAGTTCGGCTGATTTTAGAGGAATATTTGTAAGTTCCAAAACTCCACACTTAGAACCTTTTCTGCTGAAAACCACACAATGGATTCCTATGGAAGGAAATACAAGTTACTGGTAAGTACGCTTAGAATTACTTTTCATGGTCAGTGCTGGGCTAAAAGATGCAGCACTGGGATCTCTCCTGATAACAGGTGTGTAAATCAGAATTCGTAGTTCAGCTGATTTTAGAGGAATATTTGTAAGTTACAAAACTCCACACTTAGAAACTTTTCTGCTGAAAACCACACAATGGATTCCTATGGAAGGAAATACAAGTTACTGGTAAGTACGCTTCAAATAACTTTTCAGGGTCAGTGCTGGGCTAAAAGATGCAGCACTGGGTTCTCTCCTGATAACAGGTGAGTAAATCGGAATTCGTAGTTTGGCTGATTTTAGAGGAATATTTGTAAGTTTCAAAACTCCACACTTAGATACTTTTCTGCTGAAAACCACACAATGGATCCCTATGGAAGGAAATACAAGTTACTGGTAAGTACACTTAGAATTACTTTTCAGGGTCAGTGCTGGGCTAAAAGATGCAGCACTGGGTTGTCTCCTGATAACAGGTGAGTAAATAGGAATTCGTAGTTCGGCTGATTTTAGAGGAATATTTGTAAGTTTCAAAACTCCACACGTAGAAGAATTTCCAAGTGAAACCAGTCAATGTTAGCCTATGGAAGGAAATTCAAGTTACTGGTAAGAACGGTTAGAATTACTTTTCAGGATCAGTACTGGCCTTAAAGATCCAGCAGTGGGTTCTCCCTGTTAACAGGTGAGTAAATTGGAATTTGTAGTTGGGCTCATTTTAGAGGAATATTTGTAAGTTCCAAAACTCCACACGTAGAAGAATTTCCAAGTGAAACCAGTCAATGTTAGCCTATGGAAGGAAATTCAAGTTACTGGTAAGTACGCTTAGAATTACCTTTCAGGGTCAGTGCTGGGCTAAAAGATGCAGCACTGGGTTCTCTCCTGATAACAGGTGAGTAAAATGGAATTCGTAGTTCAGCTGATTTTAGAGGAATATTTGTAAGTTCCAAAACTCCACACTTAGAAACTTTTCTGCTGAAAACCACAGAATGGATTCCTATGGAAGGAAATACAAGTTACTGGTAAGTACGCTTAGAATTACTTTTCAGGGTCAGTGCTGGGCTAAAAGATGCAGCACTGGGGTCTCTCCTGATAACAGGTGAGTAAATCGGAATTCGTAGTTTGGCTGATTTTAGAGGAATATTTGTAAGTTCCAAAACTCCACACTTAGAAACTTTTCTGCTGAAAACCACACAATGGATTCCTATGGAAGGAAATACAAGTTACTGGTAAGTACGCTTCGAATTACTTTTCAGGGTCAGTGCTGGGCTAAAAGATGCAGCACTGGGTTCTCTCCTGATAACAGGTGAGTAAATCGGAATTCGTAGTTTGGCTGATTTTAGAGGAATATTTGTAAGTTCCAAAACTCCACACTTAGATACTTTTCTGCTGAAAACCACACAATGGATTCCTATGGAAGGAAATACAAGTTACTAGTTAGTACACTTAGAATTACTTTTCAGGGCCAGTGCTGGGCTAAAAGATGCAGCACTGGGTTGTCTCCTGATAACAGGTGAGTAAATAGGAATTCGTAGTTCGGCTGATTTTAGAGGAATATTTGTAAGTTTCAAAACTCCACATTTAGAAGAATTTCCAAGTGAAACCAGTCAATGTTAGCCTATGGCAGGAAATACAAGTTACTGGTAAGTACGCTTAGAATGACTTTTCAGTGTCAGTGCTGGGCTCAAAGATGCAGCACTGGGTTCTCTCCTGATAACAGGTGAGTAAATCGGAATTCGTAGTTCGGCTGATTTTAGAGGAATATTTGTAAGTTCCAAAACTCCACACTTAGAAACTTTTCTGCTGAAAACCACACAATGGATTCCTATGGAAGGAAATACAAGTTACTGGTAAGTACGCTTAAAATTACTTTTCATGGTCAGTGCTGGGCTAAAAGATGCAGTACTGGGATCTCTCCTGATAACAGGTGAGTAAATCAGAATTCGTAGTTCGGCTGATTTTAGAGGAATATTTGTAAGTTACAAAACTCCACACGTTGATACTTTTCTGCTGAAAACCACACAATGGATTCCTATGGAAGGCAATACAAGTTACTGGTAAGTACGCTTAGAATTAATTTTCAGGGTCAGTGCTGGGCTAAAAGATGCAGCACTGAGTTCTCTCCTGATAACAGGTGAGTAAATCGGAATTCGTAGTTCGGCTGATTTTAGAGGAATATTTGTAAGTTCCAAAACTCCACACTTAGAAGAATTTCCAAGTGAAACCAGTCAATGTTAGCCTATGGAAGGAAATTCAAGTTGCTGGTAAGAATGGTTAGAATTACTTTTCAGGATCAGTACTGGCCTTAAAGATTCAGCAGTGGGTTCTCCCCTGATAACAGGTGAGTAAATTGGAATTTGTAGTTCGGCTGATTTTAGAGGAATATTTGTAAGTTCCAAAACACCACACTTAGAAACTTTTCTGCTGAAAACCACATAATGGATTCCTATGGAAGGAAATACAAGTTACTGGCAAGTACGCTTAGAATTACTTTTCAGGGTCAGTGCTGGGCTAAAAGATGCAGCACTGAGTTCTCTCCTGATAACAGGTGAGTAAATCGGAATTCGTAGTTCGGCTGATTTTAGAGGAATATTTGTAAGTTCCAAAACTCCACACTTAGAAGAATTTCCAAGTGAAACCAGTCAATGTTAGCCTATGGAAGGAAATTCAAGTTGCTGGTAAGAATGGTTAGAATTACTTTTCAGGATCAGTACTGGCCTTAAAGATTCAGCAGTGGGTTCTCCCCTGATAACAGGTGAGTAAATTGGAATTTGTAGTTCGGCTGATTTTAGAGGAATATTTGTAAGTTCCAAAACACCACACTTAGAAACTTTTCTGCTGAAAACCACACAATGGATTCCTATGGAAGGAAATACAAGTTACTGGTAAGTACGCTTAGAATTACTTTTCAGGGTCAGTGCTGGGCTAAAAGATGCAGCACTGGGGTCTCTCCTGATAACAGGTGAGTAAATCGGAATTCGTAGTTTGGCTGATTTTAGAGGAATATTTGTAAGTTCCAAAACTCCACACTTAGAAACTTTTCTGCTGAAAACCACACAATGGATTCCTATGGAAGGAAATACAAGTTACTGGTAAGTACGCTTCGAATTACTTTTCAGGGTCAGTGCTGGGCTATAAGATGCAGCACTGGGTTCTCTCCTGATAACAGGTGAGTAAATCGGAATTCGTAGTTTGGCTGATTTTAGAGGAATATTTGTAAGTTCCAAAACTCCACACTTAGAAACTTTTCTGCTGATAACCACACAATGGATTCCTATGGAAGGAAATACAAGTTACTGGCAAGTACGCTTAGAATTACTTTTCAGGGTCAGTGCTGGGCTAAAAGATGCAGCACTGAGTTCTCTCCTGATAACATGTGAGTAAATCGGAATTCGTAGTTCGGTGATTTTAGAGGAATATTTTAAAGTTCCAAAACTCCACACTTAGAAGAATTTCCAAGTGAAACCAGTCAATGTTAGCCTATGGCAGGAAATACAAGTTACTGGTAAGTACGCTTAGAATTACTTTTCAGGGTCAGTGCTGGGCTAAAAGATGCAGCACTGAGTTCTCTCCTGATGACATGTGAGTAAATTGGAATTCGTAGTTTGGCTTATTTTAGAGGAATATTTGTAAGTACCAAAACACCACACTTCGAAACTACTCTGCTGAAAACCACACAATGGATTCCTATGTAAGGAAATACAAGTTACTGGTAAGTACGCATAGACTTGTTTTTCAGGGTCAGTGCTGGGCTAAAAGATGTAGCACTGGGAACTCTCCTGATAACAGGTGAATAAATCAGAATTCGTAGTTCAGCTGATTTTAAAGGAATATTTGTAAGTTCCAAAACTCCACACTTTGATACTTTTCTGCTGAAAACCACACAATGGATTCCTATGGAAGGAAATACAAGTTACTGGTAAGTACGCTTCAAATTACTTTTCAGGGTCAGTGCTGGGCTAAAAGATGCAGCACTGGGTTCTCTCCTGATAACAGGTGAGTAAATCGGAATTCGTAGTTTGGCTGATTTTTAGAGGAATATTTGTAAGTTTCAAAACTCCACACTTAGATACTTTTCTGCTGAAAACCACACAATGGATCCCTATGGAAGGAAATACAAGTTACTGGTAAGTACACTTAGAATTACTTTTCAGGGTCAGTGCTGGGCTAAAAGATGCAGCACTGGGTTGTCTCCTGATAACAGGTGAGTAAATAGAAATTCGTAGTTCGGCTGATTTTAGAGGAATATTTGTAAGTTTCAAAACTCCACACGTAGAAGAATTTCCAAGTGAAACCAGTCAATGTTAGCCTATGGAAGGAAATTCAAGTTACTGGTAAGAACGGTTAGAATTACTTTTCAGGATCAGTACTGGCCTTAAAGATTCAGCAGTGGGTTCTCCCCTGTTAACAGGTGAGTAAATCGGAATTTGTAGTTCGGCTCATTTTAGAGGAATATTTGTAAGTTCCAAAACTCCACACTTAGAAGAATTTCCAAGTGAAACCAGTCAATGTTAGCCTATGGAAGGAAATTCAAGTTACTGGTAAGTACGCTTAGAATTACCTTTCAGGGTCAGTGCTGGGCTAAAAGATGCAGCACTGGGTTCTCTCCTGATAACAGGTGAGTAAAATGGAATTCGTAGTTCAGCTGATTTTAGAGGAATATTTGTAAGTTCCAAAACTCCACACTTAGAAACTTTTCTGCTGAAAACCACACAATGGATTCATATGGAAGGAAATACAAGTTACTGGTAAGTACGCTTCGAATTACTTTTCAGGGTCAGTGCTGGGCTAAAAGATGCAGCACTGGGGTCTCTCCTGATAACAGGTGAGTAAATCGGAATTCGTAGTTTGGCTGATTTTAGAGGAATATTTGTAAGTTCCAAAACTCCACACTTAGAAACTTTTCTGCTGAAAACCACACAATGGATTCCTATGGAAGGAAATACAAGTTACTGGTATGTACGCTTCGAATTACTTTTCAGGGTCAGTGCTGGGCTATAAGATGCAGCACTGGGTTCTCTCCTGATAACAGGTGAGTAAATCGGAATTCGTAGTTTGGCTGATTTTAGAGGAATATTTGTAAGTTCCAAAACTCCACACTTAGATACTTTTCTGCTGAAAACCACACAATGGATTCCTATGGAAGGAAATACAAGTTACTAGTTAGTACACTTAGAATTACTTTTCAGGGCCAGTGCTGGGCTAAAAGATGCAGCACTGGGTTGTCTCCTGATAACAGGTGAGTAAATAGGAATTCGTAGTTCGGCTGATTTTAGAGGAATATTTGTAAGTTTCAAAACTCCACACTTAGAAGAATTTCCAAGTGAAACCAGTCAATGTTAGCCTATGGAAGGAAATTCAAGTTGCTGGTAAGAATGGTTAGAATTACTTTTCAGGATCAGTACTGGCCTTAAAGATTCAGCAGTGGGTTCTCCC
Organism: Triturus cristatus; assembly: GCF_964204655.1. Lineage (NCBI taxonomy): Eukaryota > Metazoa > Chordata > Amphibia > Caudata > Salamandridae > Triturus > Triturus cristatus. Next base: position 376,616,145 of record NC_140579.1, on the reverse strand, counting down.
CTGATAACAGGTGAGTAAATTGGAATTTGTAGTTCGGCTGATTTTAGAGGAATATTTGTAAGTTCCAAAACACCACACTTAGAAACTTTTCTGCTGAAAACCACATAATGGATTCCTATGGAAGGAAATACAAGTTACTGGCAAGTACGCTTAGAATTACTTTTCAGGGTCAGTGCTGGGCTAAAAGATGCAGCACTGAGTTCTCTCCTGATAACATGTGAGTAAATCGGAATTCGTAGTTCGGTGATTTTAGAGGAATATTTTAAAGTTCCAAAACTCCACACTTAGAAGAATTTCCAAGTGAAACCAGTCAATGTTAGCCTATGGCAGGAAATACAAGTTACTGGTAAGTACGCTTAGAATTACTTTTCAGGGTCAGTGCTGGGCTAAAAGATGCAGCACTGAGTTCTCTCCTGATGACATGTGAGTAAATTGGAATTCGTAGTTTGGCTTATTTTAGAGGAATATTTGTAAGTACCAAAACACCACACTTCGAAACTACTCTGCTGAAAACCACACAATGGATTCCTATGTAAGGAAATACAAGTTACTGGTAAGTACGCATAGACTTGTTTTTCAGGGTCAGTGCTGGGCTAAAAGATGTAGCACTGGGAACTCTCCTGATAACAGGTGAATAAATCAGAATTCGTAGTTCAGCTGATTTTAAAGGAATATTTGTAAGTTCCAAAACTCCACACTTTGATACTTTTCTGCTGAAAACCACACAATGGATTCCTATGGAAGGAAATACAAGTTACTGGTAAGTACGCTTCAAATTACTTTTCAGGGTCAGTGCTGGGCTAAAAGATGCAGCACTGGGTTCTCTCCTGATAACAGGTGAGTAAATCGGAATTCGTAGTTTGGCTGATTTTTAGAGGAATATTTGTAAGTTTCAAAACTCCACACTTAGATACTTTTCTGCTGAAAACCACACAATGGATCCCTATGGAAGGAAATACAAGTTACTGGTAAGTACACTTAGAATTACTTTTCAGGGTCAGTGCTGGGCTAAAAGATGCAGCACTGGGTTGTCTCCTGATAACAGGTGAGTAAATAGGAATTGGTAGTTCGGCTGATTTTAGAGGAATATTTGTAAGTTTCAAAACTCCACACGTAGAAGAATTTCCAAGTGAAACCAGTCAATGTTAGCCTATGGAAGGAAATTCAAGTTACTGGTAAGAACGGTTAGAATTACTTTTCAGGATCAGTACTGGCCTTAAAGATTCAGCAGTGGGTTCTCCCCTGTTAACAGGTGAGTAAATCGGAATTTGTAGTTCGGCTCATTTTAGAGGAATATTTGTAAGTTCCAAAACTCCACACTTAGAAGAATTTCCAAGTGAAACCAGTCAATGTTAGCCTATGGAAGGAAATTCAAGTTACTGGTAAGTACGCTTAGAATTACCTTTCAGGGTCAGTGCTGGGCTAAAAGATGCAGCACTGGGTTCTCTCCTGATAACAGGTGAGTAAAATGGAATTCGTAGTTCAGCTGATTTTAGAGGAATATTTGTAAGTTCCAAAACTCCACACTTAGAAACTTTTCTGCTGAAAACCACACAATGGATTCATATGGAAGGAAATACAAGTTACTGGTAAGTACGCTTCGAATTACTTTTCAGGGTCAGTGCTGGGCTAAAAGATGCAGCACTGGGGTCTCTCCTGATAACAGGTGAGTAAATCGGAATTCGTAGTTTGGCTGATTTTAGAGGAATATTTGTAAGTTCCAAAACTCCACACTTAGAAACTTTTCTGCTGAAAACCACACAATGGATTCCTATGGAAGGAAATACAAGTTACTGGTATGTACGCTTCGAATTACTTTTCAGGGTCAGTGCTGGGCTATAAGATGCAGCACTGGGTTCTCTCCTGATAACAGGTGAGTAAATCGGAATTCGTAGTTTGGCTGATTTTAGAGGAATATTTGTAAGTTCCAAAACTCCACACTTAGATACTTTTCTGCTGAAAACCACACAATGGATTCCTATGGAAGGAAATACAAGTTACTAGTTAGTACACTTAGAATTACTTTTCAGGGCCAGTGCTGGGCTAAAAGATGCAGCACTGGGTTGTCTCCTGATAACAGGTGAGTAAATAGGAATTCGTAGTTCGGCTGATTTTAGAGGAATATTTGTAAGTTTCAAAACTCCACACTTAGAAGAATTTCCAAGTGAAACCAGTCAATGTTAGCCTATGGAAGGAAATTCAAGTTGCTGGTAAGAATGGTTAGAATTACTTTTCAGGATCAGTACTGGCCTTAAAGATTCAGCAGTGGGTTCTCCCCTGATAACAGGTGAGTAAATTGGAATTTGTAGTTCGGCTGATTTTAGAGGAATATTTGTAAGTTCCAAAACACCACACTTAGAAACTTTTCTGCTGAAAACCACATAATGGATTCCTATGGAAGGAAATACAAGTTACTGGTAAGTACACTTAGAATTACTTTTCAGGGCCAGTGCTGGGCTAAAAGATGCAGCACTGGGTTGTCTCCTGATAACAGGTGAGTAAATAGGAATTCGTAGTTCGGCTGATTTTAGAGGAATATTTGTAAGTTTCAAAACTCCACATTTAGAAGAATTTCCAAGTGAAACCAGTCAATGTTAGCCTACGGCAGGAAATACAAGTTACTGGTAAGTACGCTTAGAATGACTTTTCAGTGTCAGTGCTGGGCTCAATGATGCAGCACTGGGTTCTCTCCTGATAACAGGTGAGTAAATCGGAATTCGTAGTTCGGCTGATTTTAGAGGAATATTTGTAAGTTCCAAAACTCCACACTTAGAAACTTTTCTGCTGAAAACCACACAATGGATTCCTATGGAAGGAAATACAAGTTACTGGTAAGTACGCTTAAAATTACTTTTCATGGTCAGTGCTGGGCTAAAAGATGCAGCACTGGGATCTCTCCTGATAACAGGTGAGTAAATCAGAATTCGTAGTTCGGCTGATTTTAGAGGAATATTTGTAAGTTACAAAACTCCACACGTTGATACTTTTCTGCTGAAAACCACACAATGGATTCCTATGGAAGGCAATACAAGTTACTGGTAAGTACGCTTAGAATTAATTTTCAGGGTCAGTGCTGGGCTAAAAGATGCAGCACTGAGTTCTCTCCTGATAACAGGTGAGTAAATCGGAATTCGTAGTTCGGCTGATTTTAGAGGAATATTTGTAAGTTCCAAAACTCCACACTTAGAAACTTTTCTGCTGAAAACCACAGAATGGATTCCTATGGAAGGAAATACAAGTTACTGGTAAGTACGCTTAGAATTACTTTTCAGGGTCAGTGCTGGGCTAAAAGATGCAGCACTGGGTTGTCTCCTGATAACAGGTGAGTAAATAGGAATTTGTAGTTCGGCTGATTTTAGATGAATATTTGTACGTTTCAAAACTCCACATTTAGAAGAATTTCCAAGTGAAACCAGTCAATGTTAGCCTACGGCAGGAAATACAAGTTACTGGTAAGTACGCTTAGAATGACTTTTCAGTGTCAGTGCTGGGCTCAATGATGCAGCACTGGGTTCTCTCCTGATAACAGGTGAGTAAATCGGAATTCGTAGTTCGGCTGATTTTAGAGGAATATTTGTAAGTTCCAAAACTCCACACTTAGAAACTTTTCTGCTGAAAACCACACAATGGATTCCTATGGAAGGAAATACAAGTTACTAGTTAGTACGCTTAAAATTACTTTTCATGGTCAGTGCTGGGCTAAAAGATGCAGCACTGGGTTGTCTCCTGATAACAGGTGAGTAAATAGGAATTCGTAGTTCGGCTGATTTTAGAGGAATATTTGTAAGTTTCAAAACTCCACACTTAGAAGAATTTCCAAGTGAAACCAGTCAATGATAGCCTATGGAAGGAAATTCAAGTTGCTGGTAAGAATGGTTAGAATTACTTTTCAGGATCAGTACTGGCCTTAAAGATTCAGCAGTGGGTTCTCCCCTGATAACAGGTGAGTAAATTGGAATTTGTAGTTCGGCTGATTTTAGAGGAATATTTGTAAGTTCCAAAACACCACACTTAGAAACTTTTCTGCTGAAAACCACATAATGGATTCCTATGGAAGGAAATACAAGTTACTGGTAAGTACACTTCGAATTACTTTTCAGGGTCAGTGCTGGGCTAAAAGATGCAGCACTGGGGTCTCTCCTGATAACAGGTGAGTAAATCGGAATTCGTAGTTTGGCTGATTTTAGAGGAATATTTGTAAGTTCCAAAACTCCACACTTAGAAACTTTTCTGCTGAAAACCACATAATGGATTCCTATGGAAGGAAATACAAGTTACTGGTAAGTATGCTTAGAATTACTTTTCAGGGTCAGTGCTGGGCTAAAAGATGCAGCACTGGGGTCTCTCCTGATAACAGGTGAGTAAATCGGAATTCGTAGTTCGGCTGATTTTAGAGGAATATTTGTAAGTTCCAAAACTCCACACTTAGAACCTTTTCTGCTGAAAACCACACAATGGATTCCTATGGAAGGAAATACAAGTTACTGGTAAGTACGCTTAGAATTACTTTTCATGGTCAGTGCTGGGCTAAAAGATGCAGCACTGGGTTGTCTCCTGATAACAGGTGAGTAAATAGGAATTCGTAGTTCGGCTGATTTTAGAGGAATATTTGTAAGTTTCAAAACTCCACATTTAGAAGAATTTCCAAGTGAAACCAGTCAATGTTAGCCTATGGCAGGAAATACAAGTTACTGGTAAGTACGCTTAGAATGACTTTTCAGTGTCAGTGCTGGGCTCAAAGATGCAGCACTGGGTTCTCTCCTGATAACAGGTGAGTAAATCGGAATTCGTAGTTCGACTGATTTTAGAGGAATATTTGTAAGTTCCAAAACTCCACACTTAGAAACTTTTCTGCTGAAAACCACACAATGGATTCCTATGGAAGGAAATACAAGTTACTGGTAAGTACGCTTAAAATTACTTTTCATGGTCAGTGCTGGGCTAAAAGATGCAGTACTGGGATCTCTCCTGATAACAGGTGAGTAAATCAGAATTCGTAGTTCGGCTGATTTTAGAGGAATATTTGTAAGTTACAAAACTCCACACGTTGATACTTTTCTGCTGAAAACCACACAATGGATTCCTATGGAAGGCAATACAAGTTACTGGTAAGTACGCTTAGAATTAATTTTCAGGGTCAGTGCTGGGCTAAAAGATGCAGCACTGAGTTCTCTCCTGATAACAGGTGAGTAAATCGGAATTCGTAGTTCGGCTGATTTTAGAGGAATATTTGTAAGTTCCAAAACTCCACACTTAGAAGAATTTCCAAGTGAAACCAGTCAATGTTAGCCTATGGAAGGAAATTCAAGTTGCTGGTAAGAATGGTTAGAATTACTTTTCAGGATCAGTACTGGCCTTAAAGATTCAGCAGTGGGTTCTCCCCTGATAACAGGTGAGTAAATTGGAATTTGTAGTTCGGCTGATTTTAGAGGAATATTTGTAAGTTCCAAAACTCCACACGTAGAAGAATTTCCAAGTGAAACCAGTCAATGTTAGCCTATGGAAGGAAATTCAAGTTACTGGTAAGAACGGTTAGAATTACTTTTCAGGATCAGTACTGGCCTTAAAGATTCAGCAGTGGGTTCTCCCCTGTTAACAGGTGAGTAAATCGGAATTTGTAGTTCGGCTCATTTTAGAGGAATATTTGTAAGTTCCAAAACTCCACACTTAGAAACTTTTCTGCTGAAAACCACATAATGGATTCCTATGGAAGGAAATACAAGTTACTGGCAAGTACGCTTAGAATTACTTTTCAGGGTCAGTGCTGGGCTAAAAGATGCAGCACTGAGTTCTCTCCTGATAACATGTGAGTAAATCGGAATTCGTAGTTCGGTGATTTTAGAGGAATATTTTAAAGTTCCAAAACTCCACACTTAGAAGAATTTCCAAGTGAAACCAGTCAATGTTAGCCTATGGCAGGAAATACAAGTTACTGGTAAGTACGCTTAGAATTACTTTTCAGGGTCAGTGCTGGGCTAAAAGATGCAGCACTGAGTTCTCTCCTGATGACATGTGAGTAAATTGGAATTCGTAGTTTGGCTTATTTTAGAGGAATATTTGTAAGTACCAAAACACCACACTTCGAAACTACTCTGCTGAAAACCACACAATGGATTCCTATGTAAGGAAATACAAGTTACTGGTAAGTACGCATAGACTTGTTTTTCAGGGTCAGTGCTGGGCTAAAAGATGTAGCACTGGGAACTCTCCTGATAACAGGTGAATAAATCAGAATTCGTAGTTCAGCTGATTTTAAAGGAATATTTGTAAGTTCCAAAACTCCACACTTTGATACTTTTCTGCTGAAAACCACACAATGGATTCCTATGGAAGGAAATACAAGTTACTGGTAAGTACGCTTCAAATTACTTTTCAGGGTCAGTGCTGGGCTAAAAGATGCAGCACTGGGTTCTCTCCTGATAACAGGTGAGTAAATCGGAATTCGTAGTTTGGCTGATTTTTAGAGGAATATTTGTAAGTTTCAAAACTCCACACTTAGATACTTTTCTGCTGAAAACCACACAATGGATCCCTATGGAAGGAAATACAAGTTACTGGTAAGTACACTTAGAATTACTTTTCAGGGTCAGTGCTGGGCTAAAAGATGCAGCACTGGGTTGTCTCCTGATAACAGGTGAGTAAATAGGAATTCGTAGTTCGGCTGATTTTAGAGGAATATTTGTAAGTTTCAAAACTCCACACGTAGAAGAATTTCCAAGTGAAACCAGTCAATGTTAGCCTATGGAAGGAAATTCAAGTTACTGGTAAGAACGGTTAGAATTACTTTTCAGGATCAGTACTGGCCTTAAAGATTCAGCAGTGGGTTCTCCCCTGTTAACAGGTGAGTAAATCGGAATTTGTAGTTCGGCTCATTTTAGAGGAATATTTGTAAGTTCCAAAACTCCACACTTAGAAGAATTTCCAAGTGAAACCAGTCAATGTTAGCCTATGGAAGGAAATTCAAGTTACTGGTAAGTACGCTTAGAATTACCTTTCAGGGTCAGTGCTGGGCTAAAAGATGCAGCACTGGGTTCTCTCCTGATAACAGGTGAGTAAAATGGAATTCGTAGTTCAGCTGATTTTAGAGGAATATTTGTAAGTTCCAAAACTCCACACTTAGAAACTTTTCTGCTGAAAACCACACAATGGATTCATATGGAAGGAAATACAAGTTACTGGTAAGTACGCTTCGAATTACTTTTCAGGGTCAGTGCTGGGCTAAAAGATGCAGCACTGGGGTCTCTCCTGATAACAGGTGAGTAAATCGGAATTCGTAGTTTGGCTGATTTTAGAGGAATATTTGTAAGTTCCAAAACTCCACACTTAGAAACTTTTCTGCTGAAAACCACACAATGGATTCCTATGGAAGGAAATACAAGTTACTGGTATGTACGCTTCGAATTACTTTTCAGGGTCAGTGCTGGGCTATAAGATGCAGCACTGGGTTCTCTCCTGATAACAGGTGAGTAAATCGGAATTCGTAGTTTGGCTGATTTTAGAGGAATATTTGTAAGTTCCAAAACTCCACACTTAGATACTTTTCTGCTGAAAACCACACAATGGATTCCTATGGAAGGAAATACAAGTTACTAGTTAGTACACTTAGAATTACTTTTCAGGGCCAGTGCTGGGCTAAAAGATGCAGCACTGGGTTGTCTCCTGATAACAGGTGAGTAAATAGGAATTCGTAGTTCGGCTGATTTTAGAGGAATATTTGTAAGTTTCAAAACTCCACACTTAGAAGAATTTCCAAGTGAAACCAGTCAATGTTAGCCTATGGAAGGAAATTCAAGTTGCTGGTAAGAATGGTTAGAATTACTTTTCAGGATCAGTACTGGCCTTAAAGATTCAGCAGTGGGTTCTCCCCTGATAACAGGTGAGTAAATTGGAATTTGTAGTTCGGCTGATTTTAGAGGAATATTTGTAAGTTCCAAAACACCACACTTAGAAACTTTTCTGCTGAAAACCACATAATGGATTCCTATGGAAGGAAATACAAGTTACTGGTAAGTACACTTAGAATTACTTTTCAGGGCCAGTGCTGGGCTAAAAGATGCAGCACTGGGTTGTCTCCTGATAACAGGTGAGTAAATAGGAATTCGTAGTTCGGCTGATTTTAGAGGAATATTTGTAAGTTTCAAAACTCCACATTTAGAAGAATTTCCAAGTGAAACCAGTCAATGTTAGCCTACGGCAGGAAATACAAGTTACTGGTAAGTACGCTTAGAATGACTTTTCAGTGTCAGTGCTGGGCTCAATGATGCAGCACTGGGTTCTCTCCTGATAACAGGTGAGTAAATCAGAATTCGTAGTTCGGCTGATTTTAGAGGAATATTTGTAAGTTCCAAAACTCCACACTTAGAAACTTTTCTGCTGAAAACCACACAATGGATTCCTATGGAAGGAAATACAAGTTACTGGTAAGTACGCTTAAAATTACTTTTCATGGTCAGTGCTGGGCTAAAAGATGCAGCACTGGGATCTCTCCTGATAACAGGTGAGTAAATCAGAATTCGTAGTTCGGCTGATTTTAGAGGAATATTTGTAAGTTACAAAACTCCACACGTTGATACTTTTCTGCTGAAAACCACACAATGGATTCCTATGGAAGGCAATACAAGTTACTGGTAAGTACGCTTAGAATTAATTTTCAGGGTCAGTGCTGGGCTAAAAGATGCAGCACTGAGTTCTCTCCTGATAACAGGTGAGTAAATCGGAATTCGTAGTTCGGCTGATTTTAGAGGAATATTTGTAAGTTCCAAAACTCCACACTTAGAAACTTTTCTGCTGAAAACCACAGAATGGATTCCTATGGAAGGAAATACAAGTTACTGGTAAGTACGCTTAGAATTACTTTTCAGGGTCAGTGCTGGGCTAAAAGATTCAGCACTGGGTTGTCTCCTGATAACAGGTGAGTAAATAGGAATTTGTAGTTCGGCTGATTTTAGATGAATATTTGTAAGTTTCAAAACTCCACATTTAGAAGAATTTCCAAGTGAAACCAGTCAATGTTAGCCTACGGCAGGAAATACAAGTTACTGGTAAGTACGCTTAGAATGACTTTTCAGTGTCAGTGCTGGGCTCAATGATGCAGCACTGGGTTCTCTCCTGATAACAGGTGAGTAAATCGGAATTCGTAGTTCGGCTGATTTTAGAGGAATATTTGTAAGTTCCAAAACTCCACACTTAGAAACTTTTCTGCTGAAAACCACACAATGGATTCCTATGGAAGGAAATACAAGTTACTAGTTAGTACGCTTAAAATTACTTTTCATGGTCAGTGCTGGGCTAAAAGATGCAGCACTGGGTTGTCTCCTGATAACAGGTGAGTAAATAGGAATTCGTAGTTCGGCTGATTTTAGAGGAATATTTGTAAGTTTCAAAACTCCACACTTAGAAGAATTTCCAAGTGAAACCAGTCAATGATAGCCTATGGAAGGAAATTCAAGTTGCTGGTAAGAATGGTTAGAATTACTTTTCAGGATCAGTACTGGCCTTAAAGATTCAGCAGTGGGTTCTCCCCTGATAACAGGTGAGTAAATTGGAATTTGTAGTTCGGCTGATTTTAGAGGAATATTTGTAAGTTCCAAAACACCACACTTAGAAACTTTTCTGCTGAAAACCACATAATGGATTCCTATGGAAGGAAATACAAGTTACTGGTAAGTACACTTCGAATTACTTTTCAGGGTCAGTGCTGGGCTAAAAGATGCAGCACTGGGGTCTCTCCTGATAACAGGTGAGTAAATCGGAATTCGTAGTTTGGCTGATTTTAGAGGAATATTTGTAAGTTCCAAAACTCCACACTTAGAAACTTTTCTGCTGAAAACCACATAATGGATTCCTATGGAAGGAAATACAAGTTACTGGTAAGTATGCTTAGAATTACTTTTCAGGGTCAGTGCTGGGCTAAAAGATGCAGCACTGGGGTCTCTCCTGATAACAGGTGAGTAAATCGGAATTCGTAGTTCGGCTGATTTGAGAGGAATATTTGTAAGTTCCAAAACTCCACACTTAGAACCTTTTCTGCTGAAAACCACACAATGGATTCCTATGGAAGGAAATACAAGTTACTGGTAAGTACGCTTAGAATTACTTTTCATGGTCAGTGCTGGGCTAAAAGATGCAGCACTGGGATCTCTCCTGATAACAGGTGTGTAAATCAGAATTCGTAGTTCAGCTGATTTTAGAGGAATATTTGTAAGTTACAAAACTCCACACTTAGAAACTTTTCTGCTGAAAACCACACAATGGATTCCTATGGAAGGAAATACAAGTTACTGGTAAGTACGCTTCAAATAACTTTTCAGGGTCAGTGCTGGGCTAAAAGATGCAGCACTGGGTTCTCTCCTGATAACAGGTGAGTAAATCGGAATTCGTAGTTTGGCTGATTTTAGAGGAATATTTGTAAGTTTCAAAACTCCACACTTAGATACTTTTCTGCTGAAAACCACACAATGGATCCCTATGGAAGGAAATACAAGTTACTGGTAAGTACACTTAGAATTACTTTTCAGGGTCAGTGCTGGGCTAAAAGATGCAGCACTGGGTTGTCTCCTGATAACAGGTGAGTAAATAGGAATTCGTAGTTCGGCTGATTTTAGAGGAATATTTGTAAGTTTCAAAACTCCACACGTAGAAGAATTTCCAAGTGAAACCAGTCAATGTTAGCCTATGGAAGGAAATTCAAGTTACTGGTAAGAACGGTTAGAATTACTTTTCAGGATCAGTACTGGCCTTAAAGATCCAGCAGTGGGTTCTCCCTGTTAACAGGTGAGTAAATTGGAATTTGTAGTTGGGCTCATTTTAGAGGAATATTTGTAAGTTCCAAAACTCCACACGTAGAAGAATTTCCAAGTGAAACCAGTCAATGTTAGCCTATGGAAGGAAATTCAAGTTACTGGTAAGTACGCTTAGAATTACCTTTCAGGGTCAGTGCTGGGCTAAAAGATGCAGCACTGGGTTCTCTCCTGATAACAGGTGAGTAAAATGGAATTCGTAGTTCAGCTGATTTTAGAGGAATATTTGTAAGTTCCAAAACTCCACACTTAGAAACTTTTCTGCTGAAAACCACAGAATGGATTCCTATGGAAGGAAATACAAGTTACTGGTAAGTACGCTTAGAATTACTTTTCAGGGTCAGTGCTGGGCTAAAAGATGCAGCACTGGGGTCTCTCCTGATAACAGGTGAGTAAATCGGAATTCGTAGTTTGGCTGATTTTAGAGGAATATTTGTAAGTTCCAAAACTCCACACTTAGAAACTTTTCTGCTGAAAACCACACAATGGATTCCTATGGAAGGAAATACAAGTTACTGGTAAGAACGCTTCGAATTACTTTTCAGGGTCAGTGCTGGGCTAAAAGATGCAGCACTGGGTTCTCTCCTGATAACAGGTGAGTAAATCGGAATTCGTAGTTTGGCTGATTTTAGAGGAATATTTGTAAGTTCCAAAACTCCACACTTAGATACTTTTCTGCTGAAAACCACACAATGGATTCCTATGGAAGGAAATACAAGTTACTAGTTAGTACACTTAGAATTACTTTTCAGGGCCAGTGCTGGGCTAAAAGATGCAGCACTGGGTTGTCTCCTGATAACAGGTGAGTAAATAGGAATTCGTAGTTCGGCTGATTTTAGAGGAATATTTGTAAGTTTCAAAACTCCACATTTAGAAGAATTTCCAAGTGAAACCAGTCAATGTTAGCCTATGGCAGGAAATACAAGTTACTGGTAAGTACGCTTAGAATGACTTTTCAGTGTCAGTGCTGGGCTCAAAGATGCAGCACTGGGTTCTCTCCTGATAACAGGTGAGTAAATCGGAATTCGTAGTTCGGCTGATTTTAGAGGAATATTTGTAAGTTCCAAAACTCCACACTTAGAAACTTTTCTGCTGAAAACCACACAATGGATTCCTATGGAAGGAAATACAAGTTACTGGTAAGTACGCTTAAAATTACTTTTCATGGTCAGTGCTGGGCTAAAAGATGCAGTACTGGGATCTCTCCTGATAACAGGTGAGTAAATCAGAATTCGTAGTTCGGCTGATTTTAGAGGAATATTTGTAAGTTACAAAACTCCACACGTTGATACTTTTCTGCTGAAAACCACACAATGGATTCCTATGGAAGGCAATACAAGTTACTGGTAAGTACGCTTAGAATTAATTTTCAGGGTCAGTGCTGGGCTAAAAGATGCAGCACTGAGTTCTCTCCTGATAACAGGTGAGTAAATCGGAATTCGTAGTTCGGCTGATTTTAGAGGAATATTTGTAAGTTCCAAAACTCCACACTTAGAAACTTTTCTGCTGAAAACCACAGAATGGATTCCTATGGAAGGAAATACAAGTTACTGGTAAGTACGCTTAGAATTACTTTTCAGGGTCAGTGCTGGGCTAAAAGATGCAGCACTGGGTTGTCTCCTGATAACAGGTGAGTAAATAGGAATTTGTAGTTCGGCTGATTTTAGATGAATATTTGTAAGTTTCAAAACTCCACACTTAGAAGAATTTCCAAGTGAAACCAGTCAATGTTAGCCTATGGAAGGAAAGTCAAGTTGCTGGTAAGAACGGTTAGAATTACTTTTCAGGATCAGTACTGGCCTTAAAGATTCAGCAGTGGGTTCTCCCCTGATAACAGGTGAGTAAATTGGAATTCGTAGTTCGGCTGATTTTAGAGGAATATTTGTAAGTTCCAAAACTCCACACTTAGAAACTTTTCTGCTGAAAACCACACAATGGCTTCCTATGGAAGGAAATACAAGTTACTGGTAAGTACGCTTAGAATTACTTTTCAGGGTCAGTACTGGGCTAAAAGATGTAGCACTGGGATCTCTCCTGATAACAGGTGAGTAAATCGGAATTCGTAGTTCGGCTGATTTTAGAGGAATATTTGTAAGTTCCAAAACTCCACACTTTGATACTTTTCAGCTGAAAACCACACAATGGATTCCTATGGAAGGAAATACAAGTTACTGGTAAGTACGCTTAGAATCAATTTTCAGGGTCAGTGCTGGGCTAAAAGATGCAGCACTGAGTTCTCTCCTGATAACAGGTGAGTAAATCGGAATTCCTAGTTCGGCTCATTTTAGAGGAATATTTGTAAGTTCCAAAACTCCTCACTTAGAAACTTTTCTGCTGAAAACCACACAATGGATTCCTATAGAAGGAAATACAAGTTACTGGTAAGTACGCTTCGAATTACTTTTCAGGGTCAGTGCTGGGCTAAAAGATGCAGCACTGGGTTCTCTCCTGATAACAGGTGAGTAAATCGGAATTCGTAGTTCGGCTGATTTTAGAGGAATATTTGTAAGTTCCAAAACTCCACACTTAGATACTTTTCTACTGAAAACCACACAGTGGATTCCTATGGAAGGAAATACAAGTTACTGGTAAGTATGCTTAGAATTAAATCGGAATTCGTAGTTTGGCTGATTTTAGAGGAATATTTGTAAGTTTCAAAACTCCACACTTAGATACTTTTCTGCTGAAAACCACACAATGGATCCCTATGGAAGGAAATACAAGTTACTGGTAAGTACACTTAGACCTACTTTTCAGGGTCAGTGCTGGGCTAAAAGATGCAGCACTGGGTTGTCTCCTGATAACAGGTGTGTAAATCGGAATTCGTATTTCGGCTGATTTTAGAGGAATATTTGTAAGTTTCAAAACTCCACACGTAGAAGAATCTCCAAGTGAAACCAGTCAATGTTAGCCTATGGAAGGAAATTCAAGTTACTGGTAAGAACGGTTAGAATTACTTTTCAGGATCAGTACTGGCCTTAAAGATTCAGCAGTGGGTTCTCCCCTGATAACAGGTGAGTAAATTGGAATTTGTAGTTCGGCTTATTTTAGAGGAATATTTGTAAGTTCCAAAACTCCACACTTAGAAGAATTTCCAAGTGAAACCAGTCAATGTTAGCCTATGGAAGGAAATTCAAGTTACTGGTAAGTACGGTTAGAATTACTTTTCAGGATCAGTACTGGCCTTAAAGATTCAGCACTGAGTTTTCTCCTGATAACAGGTGAGTAAATCGGAATTCGTAGTTCGGCTGATTTAAGAGGAATATTAGTAAGTTCCAAAACCCCACACTTAGAAACTTTTCTGCAGAAAACCACTCCATGGATTCCTATGGAAGGAAATACAAGTTACTGGTAAGTACGCTTAGAATTACCTTTCAGGGTCAGTGCTGGGCTAAAAGATGCAGCACTGGGTTCTCTCCTGATAACAGGTGAGCAAAACGGAATTTGTAGTTCGGCTGATTTTAGAGGAATATTTGTAAGTTCCAAAACTCCACACTTAGAAACTTTTCTGCTGAAAACCACAGAATGGATTCCTATGGAAGTAAATACAAGTTACTGGTAAGTACGCTTAGAATTACTTTTCATGGTCAGTGCTTGGCTAAAAGATGCAGCACTGGGGTCTCTCCTGATAACAGGTGAGTAAATTGGAATTCGTAGATTGGCTGATTTTAGAGGAATATTTGTAAGTTCCAAAACTCCACACTTAGATACTTTTCTGCTGAAAACCACACAATGGATTCCTATGGAAGGAAATACAAGTTACTGGTAAGTACGCTTCAAATTACTTTTCAGGGTCAGTGCTGGGCTAAAAGATGCAGCACTTGGTTGTTTCCTGATAACAGGTGAGTAAATCAGAATTCGTAGTTCGGCTGATTTTATAGGAATATTTGTAAGTTCCAAAACTCCACACTTAGAAACTTTTCTGCTGAAAACCACACAATGGATTCCTATGGAAGGAAATACAAGTTACTGGTAAGTACGCTTAGAATTACTTTTCAGGGTCAGTGCTGGGCTAAAAGATGCAGCACTGAGTTTTCTCCTGATGACATGTGAGTAAATTGGAATTCGTAGTTTGGCTTATTTTAGAGGAATATTTGTAAGTACCAAAACTCCACACTTCGAAACTACTCTGCTGAAAACCACACAATGGATTCCTATGTAAGAAAATACACGTTACTGGTAAGTACGCGTAGAATTGTTTTTCAGGGTCAGTGCTGGGCTAAAAGATGTAGCACTGGGATCTCTCCTGATAACAGGTGAATAAATTGGAATTCGTAGTTCAGCTGATTTTAGAGGAATATTTGTAAATTCCAAAACTCCACACTTTGATACTTTCCTGCTGAAAACCACACAATGGATCCCTATGGAAGGAAATACAAGTTACTGGTAAGTACGCTTAGAATTACTTTTCAGGGTCAGTTCTGGGCTAAAAGATGCAGCACTGTGTTCTCTCCTGATAACAGGTGAGTATATTGGAATTCGTCGTTCGGCTGATTTTAGAGGAGTATTTGTAAGTTCCAAAACACCACACTTAGAAACTTTTCTGCTGAAAACCACATAATGGATTCCTATGGAAGGAAATACAAGTTACTGGTAAGTATGCTTAGAATTACTTTTCAGGGTCAGTGCTGGGCTAAAAGATGCAGCACTGGGGTCTTTCCTGATAACAGGTGAGTAAATCGGAATTCGTAGTTCGGCTGATTTTAGAGGAATATTTGTAAGTTCCAAAACTCCACACTTAGAAACTTTTCTGCTGAAAACCACAGAATGGATTCCTATGGAAGGAAATACAAGTTACTGGTAAGTACGCTTAGAATTACTTTTCAGGGTCAGTTCTGGGCTAAAAGATGCAGCACTGGGGTCTCTCCTGATAACAGGTGAGTAAATCGGAATTCGTAGTTTGGCTGATTTTAGAGGAATATTTGTAAGTTCCAAAACTCCACACTTAGAAACTTTTCTGCTGAAAACCACACAATGGATTCCTATGGAAGGAAATACAAGTTACTGGTAAGTACGCTTAGAATTACTTTTCAGGGTCAGTGCTGGGCTAAAAGATGCAGCACTGGGGTCTCTCCTGATAACAGGTGAGTAAATCGGAATTCGTAGTTTGGCTGATTTTAGAGGAATATTTGTAAGTTCCAAAACTCCACACTTAGAAACTTTTCTGCTGAAAACCACACAATGGATTCCTATGGAAGGAAATACAAGTTACTGGTAAGTACGCTTCGAATTACTTTTCAGGGTCAGTGCTGGGCTATAAGATGCAGCACTGGGTTCTCTCCTGATAACAGGTGAGTAAATCGGAATTCGTAGTTTGGCTGATTTTAGAGGAATATTTGTAAGTTCCAAAACTCCACACTTAGAAACTTTTCTGCTGATAACCACACAATGGATTCCTATGGAAGGAAATACAAGTTACTGGCAAGTACGCTTAGAATTACTTTTCAGGGTCAGTGCTGGGCTAAAAGATGCAGCACTGAGTTCTCTCCTGATAACATGTGAGTAAATCGGAATTCGTAGTTCGGTGATTTTAGAGGAATATTTTAAAGTTCCAAAACTCCACACTTAGAAGAATTTCCAAGTGAAACCAGTCAATGTTAGCCTATGGCAGGAAATACAAGTTACTGGTAAGTACGCTTAGAATTACTTTTCAGGGTCAGTGCTGGGCTAAAAGATGCAGCACTGAGTTCTCTCCTGATGACATGTGAGTAAATTGGAATTCGTAGTTTGGCTTATTTTAGAGGAATATTTGTAAGTACCAAAACACCACACTTCGAAACTACTCTGCTGAAAACCACACAATGGATTCCTATGTAAGGAAATACAAGTTACTGGTAAGTACGCATAGACTTGTTTTTCAGGGTCAGTGCTGGGCTAAAAGATGTAGCACTGGGAACTCTCCTGATAACAGGTGAATAAATCAGAATTCGTAGTTCAGCTGATTTTAAAGGAATATTTGTAAGTTCCAAAACTCCACACTTTGATACTTTTCTGCTGAAAACCACACAATGGATTCCTATGGAAGGAAATACAAGTTACTGGTAAGTACGCTTCAAATTACTTTTCAGGGTCAGTGCTGGGCTAAAAGATGCAGCACTGGGTTCTCTCCTGATAACAGGTGAGTAAATCGGAATTCGTAGTTTGGCTGATTTTTAGAGGAATATTTGTAAGTTTCAAAACTCCACACTTAGATACTTTTCTGCTGAAAACCACACAATGGATCCCTATGGAAGGAAATACAAGTTACTGGTAAGTACACTTAGAATTACTTTTCAGGGTCAGTGCTGGGCTAAAAGATGCAGCACTGGGTTGTCTCCTGATAACAGGTGAGTAAATAGGAATTCGTAGTTCGGCTGATTATAGAGGAATATTTGTAAGTTTCAAAACTCCACACGTAGAAGAATTTCCAAGTGAAACCAGTCAATGTTAGCCTATGGAAGGAAATTCAAGTTACTGGTAAGAACGGTTAGAATTACTTTTCAGGATCAGTACTGGCCTTAAAGATTCAGCAGTGGGTTCTCCCCTGTTAACAGGTGAGTAAATCGGAATTTGTAGTTCGGCTCATTTTAGAGGAATATTTGTAAGTTCCAAAACTCCACACTTAGAAGAATTTCCAAGTGAAACCAGTCAATGTTAGCCTATGGAAGGAAATTCAAGTTACTGGTAAGTACGCTTAGAATTACCTTTCAGGGTCAGTGCTGGGCTAAAAGATGCAGCACTGGGTTCTCTCCTGATAACAGGTGAGTAAAATGGAATTCGTAGTTCAGCTGATTTTAGAGGAATATTTGTAAGTTCCAAAACTCCACACTTAGAAACTTTTCTGCTGAAAACCACACAATGGATTCATATGGAAGGAAATACAAGTTACTGGTAAGTACGCTTCGAATTACTTTTCAGGGTCAGTGCTGGGCTAAAAGATGCAGCACTGGGGTCTCTCCTGATAACAGGTGAGTAAATCGGAATTCGTAGTTTGGCTGATTTTAGAGGAATATTTGTAAGTTCCAAAACTCCACACTTAGAAACTTTTCTGCTGAAAACCACACAATGGATTCCTATGGAAGGAAATACAAGTTACTGGTATGTACGCTTCGAATTACTTTTCAGGGTCAGTGCTGGGCTATAAGATGCAGCACTGGGTTCTCTCCTGATAACAGGTGAGTAAATCGGAATTCGTAGTTTGGCTGATTTTAGAGGAATATTTGTAAGTTCCAAAACTCCACACTTAGATACTTTTCTGCTGAAAACCACACAATGGATTCCTATGGAAGGAAATACAAGTTACTAGTTAGTACACTTAGAATTACTTTTCAGGGCCAGTGCTGGGCTAAAAGATGCAGCACTGGGTTGTCTCCTGATAACAGGTGAGTAAATAGGAATTCGTAGTTCGGCTGATTTTAGAGGAATATTTGTAAGTTTCAAAACTCCACACTTAGAAGAATTTCCAAGTGAAACCAGTCAATGTTAGCCTATGGAAGGAAATTCAAGTTGCTGGTAAGAATGGTTAGAATTACTTTTCAGGATCAGTACTGGCCTTAAAGATTCAGCAGTGGGTTCTCCCCTGATAACAGGTGAGTAAATTGGAATTTGTAGTTCGGCTGATTTTAGAGGAATATTTGTAAGTTCCAAAACACCACACTTAGAAACTTTTCTGCTGAAAACCACATAATGGATTCCTATGGAAGGAAATACAAGTTACTGGCAAGTACGCTTAGAATTACTTTTCAGGGTCAGTGCTGGGCTAAAAGATGCAGCACTGAGTTCTCTCCTGATAACATGTGAGTAAATCGGAATTCGTAGTTCGGTGATTTTAGAGGAATATTTTAAAGTTCCAAAACTCCACACTTAGAAGAATTTCCAAGTGAAACCAGTCAATGTTAGCCTATGGCAGGAAATACAAGTTACTGGTAAGTACGCTTAGAATTACTTTTCAGGGTCAGTGCTGGGCTAAAAGATACAGCACTGAGTTCTCTCCTGATGACATGTGGGTAAATTGGAATTCGTAGTTTGGCTTATTTTAGAGGAATATTTGTAAGTACCAAAACACCACACTTCGAAACTACTCTGCTGAAAACCACACAATGGATTCCTATGTAAGGAAATACAAGTTACTGGTAAGTACGCATAGACTTGTTTTTCAGGGTCAGTGCTGGGCTAAAAGATGTAGCACTGGGAACTCTCCTGATAACAGGTGAATAAATCAGAATTCGTAGTTCAGCTGATTTTAAAGGAATATTTGTAAGTTCCAAAACTCCACACTTTGATACTTTTCTGCTGAAAACCACACAATGGATTCCTATGGAAGGAAATACAAGTTACTGGTAAGTACGCTTCAAATTACTTTTCAGGGTCAGTGCTGGGCTAAAAGATGCAGCACTGGGTTCTCTCCTGATAACAGGTGAGTAAATCGGAATTCGTAGTTTGGCTGATTTTTAGAGGAATATTTGTAAGTTTCAAAACTCCACACTTAGATACTTTTCTGCTGAAAACCACACAATGGATCCCTATGGAAGGAAATACAAGTTACTGGTAAGTACACTTAGAATTACTTTTCAGGGTCAGTGCTGGGCTAAAAGATGCAGCACTGGGTTGTCTCCTGATAACAGGTGAGTAAATAGGAATTCGTAGTTCGGCTGATTTTAGAGGAATATTTGTAAGTTTCAAAACTCCACACGTAGAAGAATTTCCAAGTGAAACCAGTCAATGTTAGCCTATGGAAGGAAATTCAAGTTACTGGTAAGAACGGTTAGAATTACTTTTCAGGATCAGTACTGGCCTTAAAGATTCAGCAGTGGGTTCTCCCCTGTTAACAGGTGAGTAAATCGGAATTTGTAGTTCGGCTCATTTTAGAGGAATATTTGTAAGTTCCAAAACTCCACACTTAGAAGAATTTCCAAGTGAAACCAGTCAATGTTAGCCTATGGAAGGAAATTCAAGTTACTGGTAAGTACGCTTAGAATTACCTTTCAGGGTCAGTGCTGGGCTAAAAGATGCAGCACTGGGTTCTCTCCTGATAACAGGTGAGTAAAATGGAATTCGTTGTTCAGCTGATTTTAGAGGAATATTTGTAAGTTCCAAAACTCCACACTTAGAAACTTTTCTGCTGAAAACCACACAATGGATTCATTTGGAAGGAAATACAAGTTACTGGTAAGTACGCTTCGAATTACTTTTCAGGGTCAGTGCTGGGCTAAAAGATGCAGCACTGGGGTCTCTCCTGATAACAGGTGAGTAAATCGGAATTCGTAGTTTGGCTGATTTTAGAGGAATATTTGTAAGTTCCAAAACTCCACACTTAGAAACTTTTCTGCTGAAAACCACACAATGGATTCCTATGGAAGGAAATACAAGTTACTGGTATGTACGCTTCGAATTACTTTTCAGGGTCAGTGCTGGGCTATAAGATGCAGCACTGGGTTCTCTCCTGATAACAGGTGAGTAAATCGGAATTCGTAGTTTGGCTGATTTTAGAGGAATATTTGTAAGTTCCAAAACTCCACACTTAGATACTTTTCTGCTGAAAACCACACAATGGATTCCTATGGAAGGAAATACAAGTTACTAGTTAGTACACTTAGAATTACTT
Organism: Triturus cristatus; assembly: GCF_964204655.1. Taxonomy (NCBI): domain Eukaryota; kingdom Metazoa; phylum Chordata; class Amphibia; order Caudata; family Salamandridae; genus Triturus; species Triturus cristatus. The sequence goes on along the minus strand of NC_140579.1, from coordinate 376,595,763 downwards.
TTCAGGGCCAGTGCTGGGCTAAAAGATGCAGCACTGGGTTGTCTCCTGATAACAGGTGAGTAAATAGGAATTCGTAGTTCGGCTGATTTTAGAGGAATATTTGTAAGTTTCAAAACTCCACACTTAGAAGAATTTCCAAGTGAAACCAGTCAATGTTAGCCTATGGAAGGAAATTCAAGTTGCTGGTAAGAATGGTTAGAATTACTTTTCAGGATCAGTACTGGCCTTAAAGATTCAGCAGTGGGTTCTCCCCTGATAACAGGTGAGTAAATTGGAATTTGTAGTTCGGCTGATTTTAGAGGAATATTTGTAAGTTCCAAAACACCACACTTAGAAACTTTTCTGCTGAAAACCACATAATGGATTCCTATGGAAGGAAATACAAGTTACTGGTAAGTACACTTAGAATTACTTTTCAGGGCCAGTGCTGGGCTAAAAGATGCAGCACTGGGTTGTCTCCTGATAACAGGTGAGTAAATAGGAATTCGTAGTTCGGCTGATTTTAGAGGAATATTTGTAAGTTTCAAAACTCCACATTTAGAAGAATTTCCAAGTGAAACCAGTCAATGTTAGCCTACGGCAGGAAATACAAGTTACTGGTAAGTACGCTTAGAATGACTTTTCAGTGTCAGTGCTGGGCTCAATGATGCAGCACTGGGTTCTCTCCTGATAACAGGTGAGTAAATCGGAATTCGTAGTTCGGCTGATTTTAGAGGAATATTTGTACGTTCCAAAACTCCACACTTAGAAACTTTTCTGCTGAAAACCACACAATGGATTCCTATGGAAGGAAATACAAGTTACTGGTAAGTACGCTAAAAATTACTTTTCATGGTCAGTGCTGGGCTAAAAGATGCAGCACTGGGATCTCTCCTGATAACAGGTGAGTAAATCAGAATTCGTAGTTCGGCTGATTTTAGAGGAATATTTGTAAGTTACAAAACTCCACACGTTGATACTTTTCTGCTGAAAACCACACAATGGATTCCTATGGAAGGCAATACAAGTTACTGGTAAGTACGCTTAGAATTAATTTTCAGGGTCAGTGCTGGGCTAAAAGATGCAGCACTGAGTTCTCTCCTGATAACAGGTGAGTAAATCGGAATTCGTAGTTCGGCTGATTTTAGAGGAATATTTGTAAGTTCCAAAACTCCACACTTAGAAACTTTTCTGCTGAAAACCACAGAATGGATTCCTATGGAAGGAAATACAAGTTACTGGTAAGTACGCTTAGAATTACTTTTCAGGGTCAGTGCTGGGCTAAAAGATGCAGCACTGGGTTGTCTCCTGATAACAGGTGAGTAAATAGGAATTTGTAGTTCGGCTGATTTTAGATGAATATTTGTAAGTTTCAAAACTCCACATTTAGAAGAATTTCCAAGTGAAACCAGTCAATGTTAGCCTACGGCAGGAAATACAAGTTACTGGTAAGTACGCTTAGAATGACTTTTCAGTGTCAGTGCTGGGCTCAATGATGCAGCACTGGGTTCTCTCCTGATAACAGGTGAGTAAATCGGAATTCGTAGTTCGGCTGATTTTAGAGGAATATTTGTAAGTTCCAAAACTCCACACTTAGAAACTTTTCTGCTGAAAACCACACAATGGATTCCTATGGAAGGAAATACAAGTTACTGGTAAGTACGCTTAAAATTACTTTTCATGGTCAGTGCTGGGCTAAAAGATGCAGCACTGGGATCTCTCCTGATAACAGGTGAGTAAATCAGAATTCGTAGTTCGGCTGATTTTAGAGGAATATTTGTAAGTTACAAAACTCCACACGTTGATACTTTTCTGCTGAAAACCACACAATGGATTCCTATGGAAGGCAATACAAGTTACTGGTAAGTACGCTTAGAATTAATTTTCAGGGTCAGTGCTAAGCTAAAAGATGCAGCACTGAGTTCTCTCCTGATAACAGGTGAGTAAATCGGAATTCGTAGTTCGGCTGATTTTAGAGGAATATTTGTAAGTTCCAAAACTCCACACTTAGAAACTTTTCTGCTGAAAACCACAGAATGGATTCCTATGGAAGGAAATACAAGTTACTGGTAAGTACGCTTAGAATTACTTTTCAGGGTCAGTGCTGGGCTAAAAGATGCAGCACTGGGTTGTCTCCTGATAACAGGTGAGTAAATAGGAATTTGTAGTTCGGCTGATTTTAGATGAATATTTGTAAGTTTCAAAACTCCACACTTAGAAGAATTTCCAAGTGAAACCAGTCAATGTTAGCCTATGGAAGGAAATTCAAGTTGCTGGTAAGAACGGTTAGAATAACTTTTCAGGATCAGTACTGGCCTTAAAGATTCAGCAGTGGGTTCTCCCCTGATAACAGTTGAGTAAATTGGAATTCGTAGTTCGGCTGATTTTAGAGGAATATTTGTAAGTTCCAAAACTCCACACTTAGAAACTTTTCTGCTGAAAACCACACAATGGCTTCCTATGGAAGGAAATACAAGTTACTGGTAAGTACGCTTAGAATTACTTTTCAGGGTCAGTACTGGGCTAAAAGATGTAGCACTGGGATCTCTCCTGATAACAGGTGAGTAAATCGGAATTCGTAGTTCGGCTGATTTTAGAGGAATATTTGTAAGTTCCAAAACTCCACACTTTGATACTTTTCAGCTGAAAACCACACAATGGATTCCTATGGAAGGAAATACAAGTTACTGGTAAGTACGCTTAGAATTAATTTTCAGGGTCAGTGCTGGGCTATAAGATGCAGCACTGAGTTCTCTCCTGATAACAGGTGAGTAAATCGGAATTCCTAGTTCGGCTGATTTTAGAGGAATATTTGTAAGTTCCAAAACTCCACACTTAGAAACTTTTCTGCTGAAAACCACACAATGGATTCCTATGGAAGGAAATACAAGTTACTGGTAAGTACGCTTCGAATTACTTTTCAGGGTCAGTGCTGGGCTATAAGATGCAGCACTGGGTTCTCTCCTGATAACAGGTGAGTAAATCGGAATTCGTAGTTTGGCTGATTTTAGAGGAATATTTGTAAGTTCCAAAACTCCACACTTAGAAACTTTTCTGCTGATAACCACACAATGGATTCCTATGGAAGGAAATACAAGTTACTGGCAAGTACGCTTAGAATTACTTTTCAGGGTCAGTGCTGGGCTAAAAGATGCAGCACTGAGTTCTCTCCTGATAACATGTGAGTAAATCGGAATTCGTAGTTCGGTGATTTTAGAGGAATATTTTAAAGTTCCAAAACTCCACACTTAGAAGAATTTCCAAGTGAAACCAGTCAATGTTAGCCTATGGCAGGAAATACAAGTTACTGGTAAGTACGCTTAGAATTACTTTTCAGGGTCAGTGCTGGGCTAAAAGATGCAGCACTGAGTTCTCTCCTGATGACATGTGAGTAAATTGGAATTCGTAGTTTGGCTTATTTTAGAGGAATATTTGTAAGTACCAAAACACCACACTTCGAAACTACTCTGCTGAAAACCACACAATGGATTCCTATGTAAGGAAATACAAGTTACTGGTAAGTACGCATAGACTTGTTTTTCAGGGTCAGTGCTGGGCTAAAAGATGTAGCACTGGGAACTCTCCTGATAACAGGTGAATAAATCAGAATTCGTAGTTCAGCTGATTTTAAAGGAATATTTGTAAGTTTCAAAACTCCACACTTTGATACTTTTCTGCTGAAAACCACACAATGGATTCCTATGGAAGGAAATACAAGTTACTGGTAAGTACGCTTCAAATTACTTTTCAGTGTCAGTGCTGGGCTAAAAGATGCAGCACTGGGTTCTCTCCTGATAACAGGTGAGTAAATCGGAATTCGCAGTTTGGCTGATTTTTAGAGGAATATTTGTAAGTTTCAAAGCTCCACACTTAGATACTTTTCTGCTGAAAACCACACAATGGATCCCTATGGAAGGAAATACAAGTTACTGGTAAGTACACTTAGAATTACTTTTCAGGGTCAGTGCTGGGCTAAAAGATGCAGCACTGGGTTGTCTCCTGATAACAGGTGAGTAAATAGGAATTCGTAGTTCGGCTGATTTTAGAGGAATATTTGTAAGTTTCAAAACTCCACACGTAGAAGAATTTCCAAGTGAAACCAGTCAATGTTAGCCTATGGAAGGAAATTCAATTTACTGGTAAGAACGGTTAGAATTACTTTTCAGGATCAGTACTGGCCTTAAAGATTCAGCAGTGGGTTCTCCCCTGTTAACAGGTGAGTAAATCGGAATTTGTAGTTCGGCTCATTTTAGAGGAATATTTGTAAGTTCCAAAACTCCACACTTAGAAGAATTTCCAAGTGAAACCAGTCAATGTTAGCCTATGGAAGGAAATTCAAGTTACTGGTAAGTACGCTTAGAATTACCTTTCAGGGTCAGTGCTGGGCTAAAAGATGCAGCACTGGGTTCTCTCCTGATAACAGGTGAGTAAAATGGAATTCGTAGTTCAGCTGATTTTAGAGGAATATTTGTAAGTTCCAAAACTCCACACTTAGAAACTTTTCTGCTGAAAACCACACAATGGATTCATATGGAAGGAAATACAAGTTACTGGTAAGTACGCTTCGAATTACTTTTCAGGGTCAGTGCTGGGCTAAAAGATGCAGCACTGGGGTCTCTCCTGATAACAGGTGAGTAAATCGGAATTCGTAGTTTGGCTGATTTTAGAGGAATATTTGTAAGTTCCAAAACTCCACACTTAGAAACTTTTCTGCTGAAAACCACACAATGGATTCCTATGGAAGGAAATACAAGTTACTGGTATGTACGCTTCGAATTACTTTTCAGGGTCAGTGCTGGGCTATAAGATGCAGCACTGGGTTCTCTCCTGATAACAGGTGAGTAAATCGGAATTCGTAGTTTGGCTGATTTTAGAGGAATATTTGTAAGTTCCAAAACTCCACACTTAGATACTTTTCTGCTGAAAACCACACAATGGATTCCTATGGAAGGAAATACAAGTTACTAGTTAGTACACTTAGAATTACTTTTCAGGGCCAGTGCTGGGCTAAAAGATGCAGCACTGGGTTGTCTCCTGATAACAGGTGAGTAAATAGGAATTCGTAGTTCGGCTGATTTTAGAGGAATATTTGTAAGTTTCAAAACTCCACACTTAGAAGAATTTCCAAGTGAAACCAGTCAATGTTAGCCTATGGAAGGAAATTCAAGTTGCTGGTAAGAATGGTTAGAATTACTTTTCAGGATCAGTACTGGCCTTAAAGATTCAGCAGTGGGTTCTCCCCTGATAACAGGTGAGTAAATTGGAATTTGTAGTTCGGCTGATTTTAGAGGAATATTTGTAAGTTCCAAAACACCACACTTAGAAACTTTTCTGCTGAAAACCACATAATGCATTCCTATGGAAGGAAATACAAGTTACTGGTAAGTACACTTAGAATTACTTTTCAGGGCCAGTGCTGGGCTAAAAGATGCAGCACTGGGTTGTCTCCTGATAACAGGTGAGTAAATAGGAATTCGTAGTTCGGCTGATTTTAGAGGAATATTTGTAAGTTTCAAAACTCCACATTTAGAAGAATTTCCAAGTGAAACCAGTCAATGTTAGCCTACGGCAGGAAATACAAGTTACTGGTAAGTACGCTTAGAATGACTTTTCAGTGTCAGTGCTGGGCTCAATGATGCAGCACTGGGTTCTCTCCTGATAACAGGTGAGTAAATCGGAATTCGTAGTTCGGCTGATTTTAGAGGAATATTTGTAAGTTCCAAAACTCCACACTTAGAAACTTTTCTGCTGAAAACCACACAATGGATTCCTATGGAAGGAAATACAAGTTACTGGTAAGTACGCTTAAAATTACTTTTCATGGTCAGTGCTGGGCTAAAAGATGCAGCACTGGGATCTCTCCTGATAACAGGTGAGTAAATCAGAATTCGTAGTTCGGCTGATTTTAGAGGAATATTTGTAAGTTACAAAACTCCACACGTTGATACTTTTCTGCTGAAAACCACACAATGGATTCCTATGGAAGGCAATACAAGTTACTGGTAAGTACGCTTAGAATTAATTTTCAGGGTCAGTGCTGGGCTAAAAGATGCAGCACTGAGTTCTCTCCTGATAACAGGTGAGTAAATCGGAATTCGTAGTTCGGCTGATTTTAGAGGAATATTTGTAAGTTCCAAAACTCCACACTTAGAAACTTTTCTGCTGAAAACCACAGAATGGATTCCTATGGAAGGAAATACAAGTTACTGGTAAGTACGCTTAGAATTACTTTTCAGGGTCAGTGCTGGGCTAAAAGATGCAGCACTGGGTTGTCTCCTGATAACAGGTGAGTAAATAGGAATTTGTAGTTCGGCTGATTTTAGATGAATATTTGTAAGTTTCAAAACTCCACATTTAGAAGAATTTCCAAGTGAAACCAGTCAATGTTAGCCTACGGCAGGAAATACAAGTTACTGGTAAGTACGCTTAGAATGACTTTTCAGTGTCAGTGCTGGGCTCAATGATGCAGCACTGGGTTCTCTCCTGATAACAGGTGAGTAAATCGGAATTCGTAGTTCGGCTGATTTTAGAGGAATATTTGTAAGTTCCAAAACTCCACACTTAGAAACTTTTCTGCTGAAAACCACACAATGGATTCCTATGGAAGGAAATACAAGTTACTGGTAAGTACGCTTAAAATTACTTTTCATGGTCAGTGCTGGGCTAAAAGATGCAGCACTGGGATCTCTCCTGATAACAGGTGAGTAAATCAGAATTCGTAGTTCGGCTGATTTTAGAGGAATATTTGTAAGTTACAAAACTCCACACGTTGATACTTTTCTGCTGAAAACCACACAATGGATTCCTATGGAAGGCAATACAAGTTACTGGTAAGTACGCTTAGAATTAATTTTCAGGGTCAGTGCTGGGCTAAAAGATGCAGCACTGAGTTCTCTCCTGATAACAGGTGAGTAAATCGGAATTCGTAGTTCGGCTGATTTTAGAGGAATATTTGTAAGTTCCAAAACTCCACACTTAGAAACTTTTCTGCTGAAAACCACAGAATGGATTCCTATGGAAGGAAATACAAGTTACTGGTAAGTACGCTTAGAATTACTTTTCAGGGTCAGTGCTGGGCTAAAAGATGCAGCACTGGGTTGTCTCCTGATAACAGGTGAGTAAATAGGAATTTGTAGTTCGGCTGATTTTAGATGAATATTTGTAAGTTTCAAAACTCCACACTTAGAAGAATTTCCAAGTGAAACCAGTCAATGTTAGCCTATGGAAGGAAATTCAAGTTGCTGGTAAGAACGGTTAGAATAACTTTTCAGGATCAGTACTGGCCTTAAAGATTCAGCAGTGGGTTCTCCCCTGATAACAGTTGAGTAAATTGGAATTCGTAGTTCGGCTGATTTTAGAGGAATATTTGTAAGTTCCAAAACTCCACACTTAGAAACTTTTCTGCTGAAAACCACACAATGGCTTCCTATGGAAGGAAATACAAGTTACTGGTAAGTACGCTTAGAATTACTTTTCAGGGTCAGTACTGGGCTAAAAGATGTAGCACTGGGATCTCTCCTGATAACAGGTGAGTAAATCGGAATTCGTAGTTCGGCTGAGTTTAGAGGAATATTTGTAAGTTCCAAAACTCCACACTTTGATACTTTTCAGCTGAAAACCACACAATGGATTCCTATGGAAGGAAATACAAGTTACTGGTAAGTACGCTTAGAATTAATTTTCAGGGTCAGTGCTGGGCTATAAGATGCAGCACTGAGTTCTCTCCTGATAACAGGTGAGTAAATCGGAATTCCTAGTTCGGCTTATTTTAGAGGAATATTTGTAAGTTCCAAAACTCCACACTTAGAAACTTTTCTGCTGAAAACCACACAATGGATTCCTATAGAAGGAAATGCAAGTTACTGGTAAGTACGCTTCGAATTACTTTTCAGGGTCAGTGCTGGTCTAAAAGATGCAGCACTGGGTTCTCTCCTGATAACAGGTGAGTAAGTCGGAATTCGTAGTTCGGCTGATTTTAGAGGAATATTTGTAAGTTCTAAAACTCCACACTTAGATACTTTTCTACTGAAAACCACACAGTGGATTCCTATGGAAGGAAATACAAGTTACTGGTAAGTATGCTTAGAATTACTTTTCAGGGTCAGTGCTGGGCTAAAAGATGCAGCACTGGGTTGTCTCCTGATAACAGGTGTGTAAATCGGAATCCGTATTTCGGCTGATTTTAGAGGAATATTTGTAAGTTTCAAAACTCCACACGTAGAAGAATCTCCAAGTGAAACCAGTCAATGTTAGCCTATGGAAGGAAATTCAAGTTACTGGTAAGAACGGTTAGAATTACTTTTCAGGATCAGTACTGGCCTTAAAGATTCAGCAGTGGGTTCTCCCCTGATAACAGGTGAGTAAATTGGAATTTGTAGTTCGGCTAATTTTAGAGGAATATTTGTAAGTTCCAAAACTCCACACTTAGAAGAATTTCCAAGTGAAACCAGTCAATGTTAGCCTATGGAAGGAAATTCAAGTTACTGGTAAGTACGGTTAGAATTACTTTTCAGGATCAGTACTGGCCTAAAAGATTCAGCACTGAGTTCTCTCCTGATAACAGGTGAGTACATCGGAATTCGTAGTTCAGCTGATTTTAGAGGAATATTAGTAAGTTCCAAAACTCCACACTTAGAAACTTTTCTGCAGAAAACCACTCCATGGATTCCTATGGAAGGAAATACAAGTTACTGGTAAGTACGCTTAGAATTACCTTTCAGGGTCAGTGCTGGGCTAAAAGATGCAGCACTAGTTTCTCTCCTGATAACAGGTGAGTAAAATGGAATTCGTAGTTCGGCTGATTTTAGAGGAATATTTGTAAATTCCAAAACTCCACACTTAGAAGAATTTCCAAGTGAAACCAGTCAATGTTAGCCTATGGAAGGAAATTCAAGTTACTGGTAAGTACGGTTAGAATTACTTTTCAGGATCAGTACTGGCCTAAAAGATTCAGCACTGAGTTCTCTCCTGATAACAGGTGAGTACATCGGAATTCGTAGTTCAGCTGATTTTAGAGGAATATTAGTAAGTTCCAAAACTCCACACTTAGATACTTTTCTGCTGAAAACCACACAATGGATTCCTATGGAAGGAAATACAAGTTACTGGTAAGTACGCTTAGAATTACCTTTCAGGGTCAGTGCTGGGCTAAAAGATGCAGCACTAGTTTCTCTCCTGATAACAGGTGAGTAAAATGGAATTCGTAGTTCGGCTGATTTTAGAGGAATATTTGTAAATTCCAAAACTCCACACTTAGAAACTTTTCTGCTGAAAACCACAGAATGGATTCCTATGGAAGGAAATACAAGTTACTGGTAAGTACGCTTAGAATTACTTTTCATGGTCAGTGCTGGGCTAAAAGATGCAGCACTGGGGTCTCTCCTGATAACAGGAGAGTAAATCGGAATTCGTAGTTTGGCTGATTTTAGAGGAATGTTTGTAAGTTCCAAAACTCCACACTTAGATACTTTTCTGCTGAAAACCACACAATGGATCCCTAAGGAAGGAAATACAAGTTACTGGTAAGTACGCTTAGAATTACTTTACAGGGTCAGTGCTGGGCTAAAAGATGCAGCACTGGGATCTCTCCTGATAACAGGTGAGTAAATCGGAATTCGTAGTTCGGCTGATTTTAGAGGAATATTTGTAAGTTCCAAAACTCCATACTTAGATACTTTTCTGCTGAAAACCACACAATGGATTACTATGGAAGGAAATACAAGTTACTGGTAAGTACGCTTCAAATTACTTTTCAGGGTCAGTGCTGGGCTAAAAGATGCAGCACTGGGTTCTCTCCTGATAACAGGTGAGTAAATCGGAATTCGTAGTTCGGCTGATTTTAGAGGAATATTTGTAAGTTTCAAAACTCCACAATTAGAAGAATTTTTACAAGTGAAACCAGTCAATGTTAGCCTATGGAAGGAAATTCAAGTTGCGGGTAAGAACGGTTAGATTTACTTTTCAGGATCAGTACTGGCCTTAAAGATTCAGCAGTGGGTTCTCCCCTGATAACAGGTGAGTAAATTGGAATTCGTAGTTCGGCTGATTTTAGAGGAATATTTGTAAGTTCCAAAACTCCACACTTAGAAGAATTTCCAAGTGAAACCAGTCAATGTTAGCCTATGGAAGGAAATTCAAGTTACTGGTAAGTACGGTTAGAATTACTTTTCAGGATCAGTACTGGCCTTAAAGATTCAGCACTGAGGTCTCTCCTGATAACAGGTGAGTAAATCGAAATTCGTAGTTCGGCTGATTTTAGAGGAATATTTGTAAGTTCCAAAACTCCACACTTAGAAACTTTTCTGCTGAAAACCACACAATGAATTCCTATGGAAGGAAATACAAGTTACTGGTAAGTACGCTTAGAATTACCTTTCAGGGTCAGTGCTGGGCTAAAAGATTCAGCACTGGGTTCTCTCCTGATAACAGGTGAGTATATCGGAATTCGTAGTTTGGCTGATTTTAGAGGAATATTTGTATGTTCCAAAACTCCACACTTAGATACTTTTCTGCTGAAAACCACACAATGGATTCCTATGGAAGGAAATACAAGTTACTGGTAAGTACGCTTAGAATTACTTTTCTGGGTCAGTGCTGGGCTAAAAGATTCAGCACTGAGGTCTCTCCTGATAACAGGTGAGTAAATCGGAATTCGTAGTTCGGCTGATTTTAGAGGAATATTTGTAAGTTCCAAAACATCACACTTGGAAACTTTTCTGCTGAAAACCACAGAATGGATTCCTATGGAAGGAAATACAAGTTACTGGTAAATACGCTTAGAATTACTTTTCAGGGTCAGTACTGGGCTAAAAGATGTAGCACTGGGATCTCTCCTGATAACAGGTGAGTAAATCGGAATTCGTAGTTTGGCTGATTTTAGAGGAATATTTGTAAGTTCCAAAACTCCACACTTTGATACTTTTCAGCTGAAAACCACACAATGGATTCCTATGGAAGGAAATACAAGTTACTTGTAAGTACGCTTAGAATTAATTTTCAGGGTCAGTGCTGGGCTAAAAGATGCAGCACTGAGTTCTCTCCTGATAACAGGTGAGTAAATCGGAATTTCTAGTTCGGCTTATTTTAGAGGAATATTTGTAAGTTCCAAAACTCCACACTTAGAAACTTTTCTGCTGAAAACCACACAATAGATTCCTATGGAAGAAAATACAAGTTACTGGTAAGTACGCTTCGAATTACTTTTCAGGGTCAGTGCTGGGCTAAAAGATGCAGCACTGGGTTCTCTCCTGATAACAGGTGAGTAAATCGGAATTCGTAGTTCGGCTGATTTTAGAGGAATATTTGTAAGTTCCAAAACTCCACACTTAGATACTTTTCTACTGAAAACCACACAGTGGATTCCTATGGAAGGAAATACAAGTTACTGTTAAGTATGCTTAGAATTACTTTTCAGGGTCAGTGCTGGGCTAAAAGATGCAGCACTGGGTTGTCTCCTGATAACAGGTGTGTAAATCGGAATTCGTATTTTGGCTGATTTTAGAGGAATATTTGTAAGTTTCAAAACTCCACACTTAGAAGAATTTCCAAGTGAAACTAGTTAATGTTAGCCTATGGAAGGAAATTCAAGTTACTGGTAAGAACGGTTAGAATTACTTTTCAGGATCAGTACTGGCCTTAAAGATTCAGCAGTGGGTTCTCCCTTGATAACAGGTGAGTAAATTGGAATTTGTAGTTCGGCTAATTGTAGAGGAAGATTTGTAAGTTCCAAAACTCCACACTTAGAAGAATTTCCAAGTGAAACCAGTCAATGTTAGCCTATGGAAGGAAATTCAAGTTACTGGTAAGTACGGTTAGAATTACTTTTCAGGATCAGTACTGGCCTTAAAGATTCAGCACTGAGTTCTCTCCTGATAACAGGTGAGTAAATCGGAATTCGTAGTTCGGCTGATTTTAGAGGAATATTAGTAAGTTCCAAAACCCCACACTTAGAAACCTTTCTGCAGAAAACCACTCCATGGATTCCTATGGAAGGAAATACAAGTTACTGGTAAGTACACTTAGAATAACCTTTCAGGGTCAGTGCTGGGCTAAAAGATGCAGCACTGGGTTCTCTCCTGATAACAGGTGAGTAAAACGGAATTCGTAGTTCGGCTGATTTTAGAGGAATATTTGTAAGTTCCAAAACTCCACACTTAGAAACTTTTCTGCAGAAAACCACAGAATGGATTCCTATGGAAGTAAATACAAGTTACTGGTAAGTACGCTTAGAATTACTTTTCATGGTCAGTGCTGGGCTAAAAGATGCAGCACTGGGGTCTCTCCTGATAACAGGTGAGTAAATCGGAATTCGTAGTTTGGCTGATTTTAGAGGACTATTTGTAAGTTCCAAAACTCCACACTTAGATACTTTTCTGCTGAAAACCACACAATGGATTCCTATGGAAGGAAATACAAGTTACTGGTAAGTACGCTTAGAATTACTTTTCAGGGTCAGTGCTGGGCTAAAAGATGCAGCACTGAGTTTTCTCCTGATGACATGTGAGTAAATTTATATTCGTAGTTTGGCTTACTTCAGAGGAATATTTGTAAGTACCAAAACTCCACACTTCGAAACTACTCTGCTGAAAACCACACAATGGATTCCTATGTAAGGAAATACACGTTACTGGTAAGTACGCGTAGAATTGTTTTTCAGGGTCAGTGCTGGGCTAAAAGATGTAGCACTGGGATCTCTCCTGATAACATGTGATTAAATCGGAATTCGTAGTTCGGTGATTTTAGAGGAATATTTTAAAGTTTCAAAACTCCACACTTAGAAGAATTTCCAAGTGAAACCAGTTAATGTTAGCCTATGGCAGGAAATACAAGTTACTGGTAAGTACGCTTAGAATTACTTTTCAGGGTCAGTGCTGGGCTAAAAGATGCAGCACTGGGTTCTCTCCTGATAACAGGAGAGTAAATCGGAATTTGTAATTCGGCTGATTTTAGAGGAATATATGTAAGTTCCAAAACTCCACACTTAGAAACTTTTCTGCTGAAAACCACACAATGGATTCCTATGGAAGGAAATACAAGTTACTGGTAAGTACGCTTAGAATTACTTTTCAGGGTCAGTGCTGGGCTAAAAGATGCAGCACTGAGTTCTCTCCTGATGACATGTGAGGAAATTGGAATTCGTAGTTTGGCTTATTTTAGAGGAATATTTGTAAGTACCAAAACTCCACACTTCGAAACTACTCTGCTGAAAACCACACAATGGATTCCTATGTAAGGAAATACACGTTACTGGTAAGTACGCGTAGAATTGTTTTTCAGGGTCAGTGCTGGGCTAAAAGATGTAGCACTGGGATCTCTCCTGATAACAGGTGAATAAATTGGAATTCGTAGTTCAGCTGATTTTAGAGGAATATTTGTAAGTTCCAAAACTCCACACTTTGATACTTTTCTGCTGAAAACCACATAATGGATCCCTATGGAAGGAAATAGAAGTTACTGGTAAGTACGCTTAGAATTACTTTTCAGGGTCAGTTCTGGGCTAAAAGATGCAGCACTGTGTTCTCTCCTGATAACAGGTGAGTAAATTGGAATTCGTCGTTCGGCTGATTTTAGAGGAATATTTGTAAGTTCCAAAACACCACACTTAGAAACTTTTCTGCTGAAAACCACATAATGGATTCCTATGGAAGGAAATACAAGTTACTGGTAAGTATGCTTAGAATTACTTTTCAGGGTCAGTGCTGGGCTAAAAGATGCAGCACTGGGGTCTCTCCTGATAACAGGTGAGTAAATCGGAATTCGTAGTTCGGCTGATTTTAGAGGAATATTTGTAAGTTCCAAAACTCCACACTTAGAAACTTTTCTGCTGAAAACCACAGAATGGATTCCTATGGAAGGAAATACAAGTTACTGGTAAGTACGCTTAGAATTACTTTTCAGGGTCAGTGCTGGGCTAAAAGATGCAGCACTGGGTTGTCTCCTGATAACAGGTGAGTAAATAGGAATTTGTAGTTCGGCTGATTTTAGATGAATATTTGTAAGTTTCAAAACTCCACACTTAGAAGAATTTCCAAGTGAAACCAGTCAATGTTAGCCTATGGAAGGAAATTCAAGTTGCTGGTAAGAACGGTTAGAATTACTTTTCAGGATCAGTACTGGCCTTAAAGATTCAGCAGTGGGTTCTCCCCTGATAACAGTTGAGTAAATTGGAATTCGTAGTTCGGCTGATTTTAGAGGAATATTTGTAAGTTCCAAAACTCCACACTTAGAAACTTTTCTGCTGAAAACCACACAATGGCTTCCTATGGAAGGAAATACAAGTTACTGGTAAGTACGCTTAGAATTACTTTTCAGGGTCAGTACTGGGCTAAAAGATGTAGCACTGGGATCTCTCCTGATAACAGGTGAGTAAATCGGAATTCGTAGTTCGGCTGATTTTAGAGGAATATTTGTAAGTTCCAAAACTCCACACTTTGATACTTTTCAGCTGAAAACCACACAATGGATTCCTATGGAAGGAAATACAAGTTACTGGTAAGTACGCTTAGAATTAATTTTCGGGGTCAGTGCTGGGCTATAAGATGCAGCACTGAGTTCTCTCCTGATAACAGGTTAGTAAATCGGAATTCCTAGTTCGGCTTATTTTAGAGGAATATTTGTAAGTTCCAAAACTCCACACTTAGAAACTTTTCTGCTGAAAACCACACAATGGATTCCTATAGAAGGAAATGCAAGTTACTGGTAAGTACGCTTCGAATTACTTTTCAGGGTCAGTGCTGGTCTAAAAGATGCAGCACTGGGTTCTCTCCTGATAACAGGTGAGTAAGTCGGAATTCGTAGTTCGGCTGATTTTAGAGGAATATTTGTAAGTTCTAAAACTCCACACTTAGATACTTTTCTACTGAAAACCACACAGTGGATTCCTATGGAAGGAAATACAAGTTACTGGTAAGTATGCTTAGAATTACTTTTCAGGGTCAGTGCTGGGCTAAAAGATGCAGCACTGGGTTGTCTCCTGATAACAGGTGTGTAAATCGGAATCCGTATTTCGGCTGATTTTAGAGGAATATTTGTAAGTTTCAAAACTCCACACGTAGAAGAATCTCCAAGTGAAACCAGTCAATGTTAGCCTATGGAAGGAAATTCAAGTTACTGGTAAGAACGGTTAGAATTACTTTTCAGGATCAGTACTGGCCTTAAAGATTCAGCAGTGGGTTCTCCCCTGATAACAGGTGAGTAAATTGGAATTTGTAGTTCGGCTAATTTTAGAGGAATATTTGTAAGTTCCAAAACTCCACACTTAGAAGAATTTCCAAGTGAAACCAGTCAATGTTATCCTATGGAAGGAAATTCAAGTTACTGGTAAGTATGGTTAGAATTACTTTTCAGGATCAGTACTGGCCTAAAAGATTCAGCACTGAGTTCTCTCCTGATAACAGGTGAGTACATCGGAATTCGTAGTTCAGCTGATTTTAGAGGAATATTAGTAAGTTCCAAAACTCCACACTTAGAAACTTTTCTGCAGAAAACCACTCCATGGATTCCTATGGAAGGAAATACAAGTTACTGGTAAGTACGCTTAGAATTACCTTTCAGGGTCAGTGCTGGGCTAAAAGATGCAGCACTGGGTTCTCTCCTGATAACAGGTGAGCAAAACGGAATTCGTAGTTCGGCTGATTTTAGAGGAATATTTGTAAGTTCCAAAACTCCACACTTAGAAACTTTTCTGCTGAAAACCACAGAATGGATTCCTATGGAAGTAAATACAAGTTACTGGTAAGTACGCTTAGAATTACTTTTCATGGTCAGTGCTTGGCTAAAAGATGCAGCACTGGGGTCTCTCCTGATAACAGGTGAGTAAATCGGAATTCGTAGATTGGCTGATTTTAGAGGAATATTTGTAAGTTCCAAAACTCCACACTTAGATACTTTTCTGCTGAAAACCACACAATGGATTCCTATGGAAGGAAATACAAGTTACTGGTAAGTACGCTTCAAATTACTTTTCAGGGTCAGTGCTGGGCTAAAAGATGCAGCACTTGGTTGTTTCCTGATAACAGGTGAGTAAATCAGAATTCGTAGTTCGGCTGATTTTATAGGAATATTTGTAAGTTCCAAAACTCCACACTTAGAAACTTTTCTGCTGAAAACCACACAATGGATTCCTATGGAAGGAAATACAAGTTACTGGTAAGTACGCTTAGAATAACTTTTCAGGGTCAGTGCTGGGCTAAAAGATGCAGCACTGAGTTCTCTCCTGATGACATGTGAGTAAATTGGAATTCGTAGTTTGGCTTATTTTAGAGGAATATTTGTAAGTACCAAAACTCCACATTTCGAAACTACTCTGCTGAAAACCACACAATGGATTCCTATGTAAGAAAATACACGTTACTGGTAAGTACGCGTAGAATTGTTTTTCAGGGTCAGTGCTGGGCTAAAAGATGTAGCACTGGGATCTCTCCTGATAACAGGTGAATAAATTGGAATTCGTAGTTCAGCTGATTTTAGAGGAATATTTGTAAATTCCAAAACTCCACACTTTGATACTTTCCTGCTGAAAACCACACAATGGATCCCTATGGAAGGAAATACAAGTTACTGGTAAGTACGCTTAGAATTACTTTTCAGGGTCAGTTCTGGGCTAAAAGATGCAGCACTGTGTTCTCTCCTGATAACAGGTGAGTATATTGGAATTCGTCGTTCGGCTGATTTTAGAGGAGTATTTGTAAGTTCCAAAACACCACACTTAGAAACTTTTCTGCTGAAAACCACATAATGGATTCCTATGGAAGGAAATACAAGTTACTGGTAAGTATGCTTAGAATTACTTTTCAGGGTCAGTGCTGGGCTAAAAGATGCAGCACTGGGGTCTTTCCTGATAACAGGTGAGTAAATCGGAATTCGTAGTTTGGCTGATTTTAGAGGAATATTTGTAAGTTCCAAAACTCCACACTTAGAAACTTTTCTGCTGAAAACCACACAATGGATTCCTATGGAAGGAAATACAAGTTACTGGTAAGTACGCTTCAAATTACTTTTCAGGGTCAGTGCTGGGCTATAAGATGCAGCACTGGGTTCTCTCCTGATAACAGGTGAGTAAATCGGAATTCGTAGTTTGGCTGATTTTAGAGGAATATTTGTAAGTTCCAAAACTCCACACTTAGAAACTTTTCTGCTGATAACCACACAATGGATTCCTATGGAAGGAAATACAAGTTACTGGCAAGTACGCTTAGAATTACTTTTCAGGGTCAGTGCTGGGCTAAAAGATGCAGCACTGAGTTCTCTCCTGATAACATGTGAGTAAATCGGAATTCGTAGTTCGGTGATTTTAGAGGAATATTTTAAAGTTCCAAAACTCCACACTTAGAAGAATTTCCAAGTGAAACCAGTCAATGTTAGCCTATGGCAGGAAATACAAGTTACTGGTAAGTACGCTTAGAATTACTTTTCAGGGTCAGTGCTGGGCTAAAAGATGCAGCACTGAGTTCTCTCCTGATGACATGTGAGTAAATTGGAATTCGTAGTTTGGCTTATTTTAGAGGAATATTTGTAAGTACCAAAACACCACACTTCGAAACTACTCTGCTGAAAACCACACAATGGATTCCTATGGAAGGAAATACAAATTACTGGTAAGTACGCTTCAAATTACTTTTCAGGGTCAGTGCTGGGCTAAAAGATGCAGCACTGGGTTCTCTCCTGATAACAGGTGAGTAAATCGGAATTCGTAGTTTGGCTGATTTTTAGAGGAATATTTGTAAGTTTCAAAACTCCACACTTAGATACTTTTCTGCTGAAAACCACACAATGGATCCCTATGGAAGGAAATACAAGTTACTGGTAAGTACACTTAGAATTACTTTTCAGGGTCAGTGCTGGGCTAAAAGATGCAGCACTGGGTTGTCTCCTGATAACAGGTGAGTAAATAGGAATTCGTAGTTCGGCTGATTTTAAAGGAATATTTGTAAGTTTCAAAACTCCACACGTAGAAGAATTTCCAAGTGAAACCAGTCAATGTTAGCCTATGGAAGGAAATTCAAGTTACTGGTAAGAACGGTTAGAATTACTTTTCAGGATCAGTACTGGCCTTAAAGATTCAGCAGTGGGTTCTCCCCTGTTAACAGGTGAGTAAATCGGAATTTGTAGTTCGGCTCATTTTAGAGGAATATTTGTAAGTTCCAAAACTCCACACTTAGAAGAATTTCCAAGTGAAACCAGTCAATGTTAGCCTATGGAAGGAAATTCAAGTTACTGGTAAGTACGCTTAGAATTACCTTTCAGGGTCAGTGCTGGGCTAAAAGATGCAGCACTGGGTTCTCTCCTGATAACAGGTGAGTAAAATGGAATTCGTAGTTCAGCTGATTTTAGAGGAATATTTGTAAGTTCCAAAACTCCACACTTAGAAACTTTTCTGCTGAAAACCACACAATGGATTCCTATGGAAGGAAATACAAGTTACTGGTAAGTACGCTTCGAATTACTTTTCAGGGTCAGTGCTGGGCTAAAAGATGCAGCACTGGGGTCTCTCCTGATAACAGGTGAGTAAATCGGAATTCGTAGTTTGGCTGATTTTAGAGGAATATTTGTAAGTTCCAAAACTCCACACTTAGAAACTTTTCTGCTGAAAACCACACAATGGATTCCTATGGAAGGAAATACAAGTTACTGGTAAGTATGCTTCGAATTACTTTTCTGGGTCAGTGCTGGGCTATAAGATGCAGCACTGGGTTCTCTCCTGATAACAGGTGAGTAAATCGGAATTCGTAGTTTGGCTGATTTTAGAGGAATATTTGTAAGTTCCAAAACTCCACACTTAGATACTTTTCTGCTGAAAACCACACAATGGATTCCTATGGAAGGAAATACAAGTTACTAGTTAGTACACTTAGAATTACTTTTCAGGGCCAGTGCTGGGCTAAAAGATGCAGCACTGGGTTGTCTCCTGATAACAGGTGAGTAAATAGGAATTCGTAGTTCGGCTGATTTTAGAGGAATATTTGTAAGTTTCAAAACTCCACACTTAGAAGAATTTCCAAGTGAAACCAGTCAATGTTAGCCTATGGAAGGAAATTCAAGTTGCTGGTAAGAATGGTTAGAATTACTTTTCAGGATCAGTACTGGCCTTAAAGATTCAGCAGTGGGTTCTCCCCTGATAACAGGTGAGTAAATTGGAATTTGTAGTTCGGCTGATTTTAGAGGAATATTTGTAAGTTCCAAAACACCACACTTAGAAACTTTTCTGCTGAAAACCACATAATGGATTCCTATGGAAGGAAATACAAGTTACTGGTAAGTACACTTAGAATTACTTTTCAGGGCCAGTGCTGGGCTAAAAGATGCAGCACTGGGTTCTCTCCTGATAACAGGTGAGTAAGTCGGAATTCGTAGTTCGGCTGATTTTAGAGGAATATTTGTAAGTTCTAAAACTCCACACTTAGATACTTTTCTACTGAAAACCACACAGTGGATTCCTATGGAAGGAAATACAAGTTACTGGTAAGTATGCTTAGAATTACTTTTCAGGGTCAGTGCTGGGCTAAAAGATGCAGCACTGGGTTGTCTCCTGATAACAGGTGTGTAAATCGGAATCCGTATTTCGGCTGATTTTAGAGGAATATTTGTAAGTTTCAAAACTCCACACGTAGAAGAATCTCCAAGTGAAACCAGTCAATGTTAGCCTATGGAAGGAAATTCAAGTTACTGGTAAGAACGGTTAGAATTACTTTTCAGGATCAGTACTGGCCTTAAAGATTCAGCAGTGGGTTCTCCCCTGATAACAGGTGAGTAAATTGGAATTTGTAGTTCGGCTAATTTTAGAGGAATATTTGTAAGTTCCAAAACTCCACACTTAGAAGAATTTCCAAGTGAAACCAGTCAATGTTAGCCTATGGAAGGAAATTCAAGTTGCTGGTAAGTACGGTTAGAATTACTTTTCAGGATCAGTACTGGCCTAAAAGATTCAGCACTGAGTTCTCTCCTGATAACAGGTGAGTACATCGGAATTCGTAGTTCAGCTGATTTTAGAGGAATATTAGTAAGTTCCAAAACTCCACACTTAGAAACTTTTCTGCAGAAAACCACTCCATGGATTCCTATGGAAGGAAATACAAGTTACTGGTAAGTACGCTTAGAATTACCTTTCAGGGTCAGTGCTGGGCTAAAAGATGCAGCACTGGGTTCTCTCCTGATAACAGGTGAGCAAAACGGAATTCGTAGTTCGGCTGATTTTAGAGGAATATTTGTAAGTTCCAAAACTCCACACTTAGAAACTTTTCTGCTGAAAACCACAGAATGGATTCCTATGGAAGTAAATACAAGTTACTGGTAAGTACGCTTAGAATTACTTTTCATGGTCAGTGCTTGGCTAAAAGATGCAGCACTGGGGTCTCTCCTGATAACAGGTGAGTAAATCGGAATTCGTAGATTGGCTGATTTTAGAGGAATATTTGTAAGTTCCAAAACTCCACACTTAGATACTTTTCTGCTGAAAACCACACAATGGATTCCTATGGAAGGAAATACAAGTTACTGGTAAGTACGCTTCAAATTACTTTTCAGGGTCAGTGCTGGGCTAAAAGATGCAGCACTTGGTTGTTTCCTGATAACAGGTGAGTAAATCAGAATTCGTAGTTCGGCTGATTTTATAGGAATATTTGTAAGTTCCAAAACTCCACACTTAGAAACTTTTCTGCTGAAAACCACACAATGGATTCCTATGGAAGGAAATACAAGTTACTGGTAAGTACGCTTAGAATAACTTTTCAGGGTCAGTGCTGGGCTAAAAGATGCAGCACTGAGTTCTCTCCTGATGACATGTGAGTAAATTGGAATTCGTAGTTTGGCTTATTTTAGAGGAATATTTGTAAGTACCAAAACTCCACACTTCGAAACTACTCTGCTGAAAACCACACAATGGATTCCTATGTAAGAAAATACACGTTACTGGTAAGTACGCGTAGAATTGTTTTTCAGGGTCAGTGCTGGGCTAAAAGATGTAGCACTGGGATCTCTCCTGATAACAGGTGAATAAATTGGAATTCGTAGTTCAGCTGATTTTAGAGGAATATTTGTAAATTCCAAAACTCCACACTTTGATACTTTCCTGCTGAAAACCACACAATGGATCCCTATGGAAGGAAATACAAGTTACTGGTAAGTACGCTTAGAATTACTTTTCAGGGTCAGTTCTGGGCTAAAAGATGCAGCACTGTGTTCTCTCCTGATAACAGGTGAGTATATTGGAATTCGTCGTTCGGCTGATTTTAGAGGAGTATTTGTAAGTTCCAAAACACCACACTTAGAAACTTTTCTGATGAAAACCACATAATGGATTCCTATGGAAGGAAATACAAGTTACTGGTAAGTATGCTTAGAATTACTTTTCAGGGTCAGTGCTGGGCTAAAAGATGCAGCACTGGGGTCTTTCCTGATAACAGGTGAGTAAATCGGAATTCGTAGTTCGGCTGATTTTAGAGGAATATTTGTAAGTTCCAAAACTCCACACTTAGAAACTTTTCTGCTGAAAACCACACAATGGATTCCTATGGAAGGAAATACAAGTTACTGGTAAGTACGCTTAGAATTACTTTTCAGGGTCAGTGCTGGGCTAAAAGATGCAGCACTGGGGTCTCTCCTGATAACAGGTGAGTAAATCGGAATTCGTAGTTTGGCTGATTTTAGAGGAATATTTGTAAGTTCCAAAACTCCACACTTAGAAACTTTTCTGCTGAAAACCACACAATGGATTCCTATGGAAGGAAATACAAGTTACTGGTAAGTACGCTTATAATTACTTTTCAGGGTCAGTGCTGGGCTAAAAGATGCAGCACTGGGGTCTCTCCTGATAACAGGTGAGTAAATCGGAATTCGTAGTTTGGCTGATTTTAGAGGAATATTTGTAAGTTCCAAAACTCCACACTTAGAAACTTTTCTGCTGAAAACCACACAATGGATTCCTATGGAAGGAAATACAAGTTACTGGTAAGTACGCTTCGAATTACTTTTCAGGGTCAGTGCTGGGCTATAAGATGCAGCACTGGGTTCTCTCCTGATAACAGGTGAGTAAATCGGAATTCGTAGTTTGGCTGATTTTAAAGGAATATTTGTAAGTTCCAAAACTCCACACTTAGAAACTTTTCTGCTCATAACCACACAATGGATTCCTATGGAAGGAAATACAAGTTACTGGCAAGTACGCTTAGAATTACTTTTCAGGGTCAGTGCTGGGCTAAAAGATGCAGCACTGAGTTCTCTCCTGATAACATGTGAGTAAATCGGAATTCGTAGTTCGGTGATTTTAGAGGAATATTTTAAAGTTCCAAAACTCCACACTTAGAAGAATTTCCAAGTGAAACCAGTCAATGTTAGCCTATGGCAGGAAATACAAGTTACTGGTAAGTACGCTTAGAATTACTTTTCAGGGTCAGTGCTGGGCTAAAAGATGCAGCACTGAGTTCTCTCCTGATGACATGTGAGTAAATTGGAATTCGTAGTTTGGCTTATTTTAGAGGAATATTTGTAAGTACCAAAACACCACACTTCGAAACTACTCTGCTGAAAACCACACAATGGATTCCTATGTAAGGAAATACAAGTTACTGGTAAGTACGCATAGAATTGTTTTTCAGGGTCAGTGCTGGGCTAAAAGATGTAGCACTGGGAACTCTCCTGATAACAGGTGAATAAATCAGAATTCGTAGTTCAGCTGATTTTAAAGGAATATTTGTAAGTTCCAAAACTCCACACTTTGATACTTTTCTGCTGAAAACCACACAATGGATTCCTATGGAAGGAAATACAAATTACTGGTAAGTACGCTTCAAATTACTTTTCAGGGTCAGTGCTGGGCTAAAAGATGCAGCACTGGGTTCTCTCCTGATAACAGGTGAGTAAATCGGAATTCGTAGTTTGGCTGATTTTTAGAGGAATATTTGTAAGTTTCAAAACTCCACACTTAGATACTTTTCTGCTGAAAACCACACAATGGATCCCTATGGAAGGAAATACAAGTTACTGGTAAGTACACTTAGAATTACTTTTCAGGGTCAGTGCTGGGCTAAAAGATGCAGCACTGGGTTGTCTCCTGATAACAGGTGAGTAAATAGGAATTCGTAGTTCGGCTGATTTTAGAGGAATATTTGTAAGTTTCAAAACTCCACACGTAGAAGAATTTCCAAGTGAAACCAGTCAATGTTAGCCTATGGAAGGAAATTCAAGTTACTGGTAAGAACGGTTAGAATTACTTTTCAGGATCAGTACTGGCCTTAAAGATTCAGCAGTGGGTTCTCCCCTGTTAACAGGTGAGTAAATCGGAATTTGTAGTTCGGCTCATTTTAGAGGAATATTTGTAAGTTCCAAAACTCCACACTTAGAAGAATTTCCAAGTGAAACCAGTCAATGTTAGCCTATGGAAGGAAATTCAAGTTACTGGTAAGTACGCTTAGAATTACCTTTCAGGGTCAGTGCTGGGCTAAAAGATGCAGCACTGGGTTCTCTCCTGATAACAGGTGAGTAAAATGGAATTCGTAGTTCAGCTGATTTTAGAGGAATATTTGTAAGTTCCAAAACTCCACACTTAGAAACTTTTCTGCTGAAAACCACACAATGGATTCCTATGGAAGGAAATACAAGTTACTGGTAAGTACGCTTCGAATTACTTTTCAGGGTCAGTGCTGGGCTAAAAGATGCAGCACTGGGGTCTCTCCTGATAACAGGTGAGTAAATCGGAATTCGTAGTTTGGCTGATTTTAGAGGAATGTTTGTAAGTTCCAAAACTCCACACTTAGAAACTTTTCTGCTGAAAACCACACAATGGATTCCTATGGAAGGAAATACAAGTTACTGGTAAGTACGCTTCGAATTACTTTTCTGGGTCAGTGCTGGGCTATAAGATGCAGCACTGGGTTCTCTCCTGATAACAGGTGAGTAAATCGGAATTCGTAGTTTGGCTGATTTTAGAGGAATATTTGTAAGTTCCAAAACTCCACACTTAGATTTTTTTCTGCTGAAAACCACACAATGGATTCCTATGGAAGGAAATACAAGTTACTAGTTAGTACACTTAGAATTACTTTTCAGGGCCAGTGCTGGGCTAAAAGATGCAGCACTGGGTTGTCTCCTGATAACAGGTGAGTAAATAGGAATTCGTAGTTCGGCTGATTTTAGAGGAATATTTGTAAGTTTCAAAACTCCACACTTAGAAGAATTTCCAAGTGAAACCAGTCAATGTTAGCCTATGGAAGGAAATTCAAGTTGCTGGTAAGAATGGTTAGAATTACTTTTCAGGATCAGTACTGGCCTTAAAGATTCAGCAGTGGGTTCTCCCCTGATAACAGGTGAGTAAATTGGAATTTGTAGTTCGGCTGATTTTAGAGGAATATTTGTAAGTTCCAAAACACCACACTTAGAAACTTTTCTGCTGAAAACCACATAATGGATTCCTATGGAAGGAAATACAAGTTACTGGTAAGTACACTTAGAATTACTTTTCAGGGCCAGTGCTGGGCTAAAAGATGCAGCACTGGGTTCTCTCCTGATAACAGGTGAGTAAGTCGGAATTCGTAGTTCGGCTGATTTTAGAGGAATATTTGTAAGTTCTAAAACTCCACACTTAGATACTTTTCTACTGAAAACCACACAGTGGATTCCTATGGAAGGAAATACAAGTTACTGGTAAGTATGCTTAGAATTACTTTTCAGGGTCAGTGCTGGGCTAAAAGATGCAGCACTGGGTTGTCTCCTGATAACAGGTGTGTAAATCGGAATCCGTATTTCGGCTGATTTTAGAGGAATATTTGTAAGTTTCAAAACTCCACACGTAGAAGAATCTCCAAGTGAAACCAGTCAATGTTAGCCTATGGAAGGAAATTCAAGTTACTGGTAAGAACGGTTAGAATTACTTTTCAGGATCAGTACTGGCCTTAAAGATTCAGCAGTGGGTTCTCCCCTGATAACAGGTGAGTAAATTGGAATTTGTAGTTCGGCTAATTTTAGAGGAATATTTGTAAGTTCCAAAACTCCACACTTAGAAGAATTTCCAAGTGAAACCAGTCAATGTTAGCCTATGGAAGGAAATTCAAGTTGCTGGTAAGTACGGTTAGAATTACTTTTCAGGATCAGTACTGGCCTAAAAGATTCAGCACTGAGTTCTCTCCTGATAACAGGTGAGTACATCGGAATTCGTAGTTCAGCTGATTTTAGAGGAATATTAGTAAGTTCCAAAACTCCACACTTAGAAACTTTTCTGCAGAAAACCACTCCATGGATTCCTATGGAAGGAAATACAAGTTACTGGTAAGTACGCTTAGAATTACCTTTCAGGGTCAGTGCTGGGCTAAAAGATGCAGCACTGGGTTCTCTCCTGATAACAGGTGAGCAAAACGGAATTCGTAGTTCGGCTGATTTTAGAGGAATATTTGTAAGTTCATAAACTCCACACTTAGAAACTTTTCTGCTGAAAACCACAGAATGGATTCCTATGGAAGTAAATACAAGTTACTGGTAAGTACGCTTAGAATTACTTTTCATGGTCAGTGCTTGGCTAAAAGATGCAGCACTGGGGTCTCTCCTGATAACAGGTGAGTAAATCGGAATTCGTAGATTGGCTGATTTTAGAGGAATATTTGTAAGTTCCAAAACTCCACACTTAGATACTTTTCTGCTGAAAACCACACAATGGATTCCTATGGAAGGAAATACAAGTTACTGGTAAGTGCGCTTCAAATTACTTTTCAGGGTCAGTGCTGGGCTAAAAGATGCAGCACTTGGTTGTTTCCTGATAACAGGTGAGTAAATCAGAATTCGTAGTTCGGCTGATTTTATAGGAATATTTGTAAGTTCCAAAACTCCACACTTAGAAACTTTTCTGCTGAAAACCACACAATGGATTCCTATGGAAGGAAATACAAGTTACTGGTAAGTACGCTTAGAATAACTTTTCAGGGTCAGTGCTGGGCTAAAAGATTCAGCACTGAGTTCTCTCCTGATGACATGTAAGTAAATTGGAATTCGTAGTTTGGCTTATTTTAGAGGAATATTTGTAAGTACCAAAACTCCACACTTCGAAACTACTCTGCTGAAAACCACACAATGGATTCCTATGTAAGAAAATACACGTTACTGGTAAGTACGCGTAGAATTGTTTTTCAGGGTCAGTGCTGGGCTAAAAGATGTAGCACTGGGATCTCTCCTGATAACAGGTGAATAAATTGGAATTCGTAGTTCAGCTGATTTTAGAGGAATATTTGTAAATTCCAAAACTCCACACTTTGATACTTTCCTGCTGAAAACCACACAATGGATCCCTATGGAAGGAAATACAAGTTACTGGTAAGTACGCTTAGAATTACTTTTCAGGGTCAGTTCTGGGCTAAAAGATGCAGCACTGTGTTCTCTCCTGATAACAGGTGAGTATATTGGAATTCGTCGTTCGGCTGATTTTAGAGGAGTATTTGTAAGTTCCAAAACACCACACTTAGAAACTTTTCTGCTGAAAACCACATAATGGATTCCTATGGAAGGAAATACAAGTTACTGGTAAGTATGCTTAGAATTACTTTTCAGGGTCAGTGCTGGGCTAAAAGATGCAGCACTGGGGTCTTTCCTGATAACAGGTGAGTAAATCGGAATTCGTAGTTCGGCTGATTTTAGAGGAATATTTGTAAGTTCCAAAACTCCACACTTAGAAACTTTTCTGCTGAAAACCACACAATGGATTCCTATGGAAGGAAATACAAGTTACTGGTAAGTACGCTTAGAATTACTTTTCAGGGTCAGTGCTGGGCTAAAAGATGCAGCACTGGGGTCTCTCCTGATAACAGGTGAGTAAATCGGAATTCGTAGTTTGGCTGATTTTAGAGGAATATTTGTAAGTTCCAAAACTCCACACTTAGAAACTTTTCTGCTGAAAACCACACAATGGATTCCTATGGAAGGAAATACAAGTTACTGGTAAGTACGCTTATAATTACTTTTCAGGGTCAGTGCTGGGCTAAAAGATGCAGCACTGGGGTCTCTCCTGATAACAGGTGAGTAAATCGGAATTCGTAGTTTGGCTGATTTTAGAGGAATATTTGTAAGTTCCAAAACTCCACACTTAGAAACTTTTCTGCTGAAAACCACACAATGGATTCCTATGGAAGGAAATACAAGTTACTGGTAAGTACGCTTCGAATTACTTTTCAGGGTCAGTGCTGGGCTATAAGATGCAGCACTGGGTTCTCTCCTGATAACAGGTGAGTAAATCGGAATTCGTAGTTTGGCTGATTTTAAAGGAATATTTGTAAGTTCCAAAACTCCACACTTAGAAACTTTTCTGCTCATAACCACACAATGGATTCCTATGGAAGGAAATACAAGTTACTGGCAAGTACGCTTAGAATTACTTTTCAGGGTCAGTGCTGGGCTAAAAGATGCAGCACTGAGTTCTCTCCTGATAACATGTGAGTAAATCGGAATTCGTAGTTCGGTGATTTTAGAGGAATATTTTAAAGTTCCAAAACTCCACACTTAGAAGAATTTCCAAGTGAAACCAGTCAATGTTAGCCTATGGCAGGAAATACAAGTTACTGGTAAGTACGCTTAGAATTACTTTTCAGGGTCAGTGCTGGGCTAAAAGATGCAGCACTGAGTTCTCTCCTGATGACATGTGAGTAAATTGGAATTCGTAGTTTGGCTTATTTTAGAGGAATATTTGTAAGTACCAAAACACCACACTTCGAAACTACTCTGCTGAAAACCACACAATGGATTCCTATGTAAGGAAATACAAGTTACTGGTAAGTACGCATAGAATTGTTTTTCAGGGTCAGTGCTGGGCTAAAAGATGTAGCACTGGGAACTCTCCTGATAACAGGTGAATAAATCAGAATTCGTAGTTCAGCTGATTTTAAAGGAATATTTGTAAGTTCCAAAACTCCACACTTTGATACTTTTCTGCTGAAAACCACACAATGGATTCCTATGGAAGGAAATACAAATTACTGGTAAGTACGCTTCAAATTACTTTTCAGGGTCAGTGCTGGGCTAAAAGATGCAGCACTGGGTTCTCTCCTGATAACAGGTGAGTAAATCGGAATTCGTAGTTTGGCTGATTTTTAGAGGAATATTTGTAAGTTTCAAAACTCCACACTTAGATACTTTTCTGCTGAAAACCACACAATGGATCCCTATGGAAGGAAATACAAGTTACTGGTAAGTACACTTAGAATTACTTTTCAGGGTCAGTGCTGGGCTAAAAGATGCAGCACTGGGTTGTCTCCTGATAACAGGTGAGTAAATAGGAATTCGTAGTTCGGCTGATTTTAGAGGAATATTTGTAAGTTTCAAAACTCCACACGTAGAAGAATTTCCAAGTGAAACCAGTCAATGTTAGCCTATGGAAGGAAATTCAAGTTACTGGTAAGAACGGTTAGAATTACTTTTCAGGATCAGTACTGGCCTTAAAGATTCAGCAGTGGGTTCTCCCCTGTTAACAGGTGCGTAAATCGGAATTTGTAGTTCGGCTCATTTTAGAGGAATATTTGTAAGTTCCAAAACTCCACACTTAGAAGAATTTCCAAGTGAAACCAGTCAATGTTAGCCTATGGAAGGAAATTCAAGTTACTGGTAAGTACGCTTAGAATTACCTTTCAGGGTCAGTGCTGGGCTAAAAGATGCAGCACTGGGTTCTCTCCTGATAACAGGTGAGTAAAATGGAATTCGTAGTTCAGCTGATTTTAGAGGAATATTTGTAAGTTCCAAAACTCCACACTTAGAAACTTTTCTGCTGAAAACCACACAATGGATTCCTATGGAAGGAAATACAAGTTACTGGTAAGTACGCTTCGAATTACTTTTCAGGGTCAGTGCTGGGCTAAAAGATGCAGCACTGGGGTCTCTCCTGATAACAGGTGAGTAAATCGGAATTCGTAGTTTGGCTGATTTTAGAGGAATATTTGTAAGTTCCAAAACTCCACACTTAGAAACTTTTCTGCTGAAAACCACACAATGGATTCCTATGGAAGGAAATACAAGTTACTGGTAAGTACGCTTCGAATTACTTTTCAGGGTCAGTGCTGGGCTATAAGATGCAGCACTGGGTTCTCTCCTGATAACAGGTGAGTAAATCGGAATTCGTAGTTTGGCTGATTTTAGAGGAATATTTGTAAGTTCCAAAACTCCACACTTAGATACTTTTCTGCTGAAAACCACACAATGGATTCCTATGGAAGGAAATACAAGTTACTAGTTAGTACACTTAGAATTACTTTTCAGGGCCAGTGCTGGGCTAAAAGATGCAGCACTGGGTTGTCTCCTGATAACAGGTGAGTAAATAGGAATTCGTAGTTCGGCTGATTTTAGAGGAATATTTGTAAGTTTCAAAACTCCACACTTAGAAGAATTTCCAAGTGAAACCAGTCAATGTTAGCCTATGGAAGGAAATTCAAGTTGCTGGTAAGAATGGTTAGAATTACTTTTCAGGATCAGTACTGGCCTTAAAGATTCAGCAGTGGGTTCTCCCCTGATAACAGGTGAGTAAATTGGAATTTGTAGTTCGGCTGATTTTAGAGGAATATTTGTAAGTTCCAAAACACCACACTTAGAAACTTTTCTGCTGAAAACCACATAATGGATTCCTATGGAAGGAAATACAAGTTACTGGTAAGTACACTTAGAATTACTTTTCAGGGCCAGTGCTGGGCTAAAAGATGCAGCACTGGGTTGTCTCCTGATAACAGGTGAGTAAATAGGAATTCGTAGTTCGGCTGATTTTAGAGGAATATTTGTAAGTTTCAAAACTCCACATTTAGAAGAATTTCCAAGTGAAACCAGTCAATGTTAGCCTACGGCAGGAAATACAAGTTACTGGTAAGTACGCTTAGAATGACTTTTCAGTGTCAGTGCTGGGCTCAATGATGCAGCACTGGGTTCTCTCCTGATAACAGGTGAGTAAATCGGAATTCGTAGTTCGGCTGATTTTAGAGGAATATTTGTAAGTTCCAAAACTCCACACTTAGAAACTTTTCTGCTGAAAACCACACAATGGATTCCTATGGAAGGAAATACAAGTTACTGGTAAGTACGCTTAAAATTACTTTTCATGGTCAGTGCTGGGCTAAAAGATGCAGCACTGGGATCTCTCCTGATAACAGGTGAGTAAATCAGAATTCGTAGTTCGGCTGATTTTAGAGGAATATTTGTAAGTTACAAAACTCCACACGTTGATACTTTTCTGCTGAAAACCACACAATGGATTCCTATGGAAGGCAATACAAGTTACTGGTAAGTACGCTTAGAATTAATTTTCAGGGTCAGTGCTGGGCTAAAAGATGCAGCACTGAGTTCTCTCCTGATAACAGGTGAGTAAATCGGAATTCGTAGTTCGGCTGATTTTAGAGGAATATTTGTAAGTTCCAAAACTCCACACTTAGAAACTTTTCTGCTGAAAACCACAGAATGGATTCCTATGGAAGGAAATACAAGTTACTGGTAAGTACGCTTAGAATTACTTTTCAGGGTCAGTGCTGGGCTAAAAGATGCAGCACTGGGTTGTCTCCTGATAACAGGTGAGTAAATAGGAATTTGTAGTTCGGCTGATTTTAGATGAATATTTGTAAGTTTCAAAACTCCACATTTAGAAGAATTTCCAAGTGAAACCAGTCAATGTTAGCCTACGGCAGGAAATACAAGTTACTGGTAAGTACGCTTAGAATGACTTTTCAGTGTCAGTGCTGGGCTCAATGATGCAGCACTGGGTTCTCTCCTGATAACAGGTGAGTAAATCGGAATTCGTAGTTCGGCTGATTTTAGAGGAATATTTGTAAGTTCCAAAACTCCACACTTAGAAACTTTTCTGCTGAAAACCACACAATGGATTCCTATAGAAGGAAATGCAAGTTACTGGTAAGTACGCTTCGAATTACTTTTCAGGGTCAGTGCTGGTCTAAAAGATGCAGCACTGGGTTCTCTCCTGATAACAGGTGAGTAAGTCGGAATTCGTAGTTCGGCTGATTTTAGAGGAATATTTGTAAGTTCTAAAACTCCACACTTAGATACTTTTCTACTGAAAACCACACAGTGGATTCCTATGGAAGGAAATAGAAGTTACTGGTAAGTATGCTTAGAATTACTTTTCAGGGTCAGTGCTGGGCTAAAAGATGCAGCACTGGGTTGTCTCCTGATAACAGGTGTGTAAATCGGAATCCGTATTTCGGCTGATTTTAGAGGAATATTTGTAAGTTTCAAAACTCCACACGTAGAAGAATCTCCAAGTGAAACCAGTCAATGTTAGCCTATGGAAGGAAATTCAAGTTACTGGTAAGAACGGTTAGAATTACTTTTCAGGATCAGTACTGGCCTTAAAGATTCAGCAGTGGGTTCTCCCCTGATAACAGGTGAGTAAATTGGAATTTGTAGTTCGGCTAATTTTAGAGGAATATTTGTAAGTTCCAAAACTCCACACTTAGAAGAATTTCCAAGTGAAACCAGTCAATGTTAGCCTATGGAAGGAAATTCAAGTTACTGGTAAGTACGGTTAGAATTACTTTTCAGGATCAGTACTGGCCTAAAAGATTCAGCACTGAGTTCTCTCCTGATAACAGGTGAGTACATCGGAATTCGTAGTTTGGCTGATTTTAGAGGAATGTTTGTAAGTTCCAAAACTCCATACTTAGATACTTTTCTGCTGAAAACCACACAATTGATCCCTAAGGAAGGAAATACAAGTTACTGGTAAGTACGCTTAGAATTACTTTACAGGGTCAGTGCTGGGCTAAAAGATGCAGCACTGGGATCTCTCCTGATAACAGGTGAGTAAATCGGAATTCGTAGTTCGGCTGATTTTAGAGGAATATTTGTAAGTTCCAAAACTCCACACTTAGATACTTTTCTGCTGAAAACCACACAATGGATTACTATGGAAGGAAATACAAGTTACTGGTAAGTACGCTTCGAATTACTTTTCAGGGTCAGTGCTGGGCTAAAAGATGCAGCACTGGGTTCTCTCCTGATAACAGGTGAGTAAATCGGAATTCGTAGTTCGGCTGATTTTAGAGGAATATTTGTAAGTTTCAAAACTCCACAATTAGAAGAATTTTTACAAGTGAAACCAGTCAATGTTAGCCTATGGAAGGAAATTCAAGTTGCGGGTAAGAACGGTTAGATTTACTTTTCAGGATCAGTACTGGCCTTAAAGATTCAGCAGTGGGTTCTCCCCTGATAACAGGTGAGTAAATTGGAATTCGTAGTTCGGCTGATTTTAGAGGAATATTTGTAAGTTCCAAAACTCCACACTTAGAAGAATTTCCAAGTGAAACCAGTCAATGTTAGCCTATGGAAGGAAATTCAAGTTACTGGTAAGTACGGTTAGAATTACTTTTCAGGATCAGTACTGGTCTTAAAGATTCAGCACTGAGGTCTCTCCTGATAACAGGTGAGTAAATTGAAATTCGTAGTTCGGCTGATTTTAGAGGAATATTTGTAAGTTCCAAAACTCCACACTTAGAAACTTTTCTGCTGAAAACCACACAATGGATTCCTATGGAAGGAAATACAAGTTACTGGTAAGTACGCTTAGAATTACCTTTCAGGGTCAGTGCTGGGCTAAAAGATGCAGCACTGGGTTCTCTCCTGATAACAGGTGAGTATATCGGAATTCGTAGTTTGGCTGATTTTAGAGGAATATTTGTATGTTCCAAAACTCCACACTTAGATACTTTTCTGCTGAAAACCACACAATGGATTCCTATGGAAGGAAATACAAGTTACTGGTAAGTACGCTTAGAATTACTTTTCTGGGTCAGTGCTGGGCTAAAAGATTCAGCACTGAGGTCTCTCCTGATAACAGGTGAGTAAATCGGAATTCGTAGTTCGGCTGATTTTAGAGGAATATTTGTAAGTTCCAAAACATCACACTTGAAAACTTTTCTGCTGAAAACCACAGAATGGATTCCTATGGAAGGAAATACAAGTTACTGGTAAATACGCTTAGAATTACTTTTCAGGGTCAGTACTGGGCTAAAAGATGTAGCACTGGGATCTCTCCTGATAACAGGTGAGTAAATCGGAATTCGTAGTTTGGCTGATTTTAGAGGAATATTTGTAAGTTCCAAAACTCCACACTTTGATACTTTTCAGCTGAAAACCACACAATGGATTCCTATGGAAGGAAATACAAGTTACTTGTAAGTACGCTTAGAATTAATTTTCAGGGTCAGTGCTGGGCTAAAAGATGCAGCACTGAGTTCTCTCCTGATAACAGGTGAGTAAATCGGAATTTCTAGTTCGGCTTATTTTAGAGGAATATTTGTAAGTTCCAAAACTCCACACTTAGAAACTTTTCTGCTGAAAACCACACAATAGATTCCTATGGAAGAAAATACAAGTTACTGGTAAGTACGCTTCGAATTACTTTTCAGGGTCAGTGCTGGGCTAAAAGATGCAGCACTGGGTTCTCTCCTGATAACAGGTGAGTAAATCGGAATTCGTAGTTCGGCTGATTTTAGAGGAATATTTGTAAGTTCCAAAACTCCACACTTAGATACTTTTCTACTGAAAACCACACAGTGGATTCCTATGGAAGGAAATACAAGTTACTATTAAGTATGCTTAGAATTACTTTTCAGGGTCAGTGCTGGGCTAAAAGATGCAGCACTGGGTTGTCTCCTGATAACAGGTGTGTAAATCGGAATTCGTATTTCGGCTGATTTTAGAGGAATATTTGTAAGTTTCAAAACTCCACACGTAGAAGAATTTCCAAGTGAAACCAGTTAATGTTAGCCTATGGAAGGAAATTCAAGTTACTGGTAAGAACGGTTAGAATTACTTTTCAGGATCAGTACTGGCCTTAAAGATTCAGCAGTGGGTTCTCCCTTGATAACAGGTGAGTAAATTGGAATTTGTAGTTCGGCTAATTGTAGAGGAAGATTTGTAAGTTCCAAAACTCCACACTTAGAAGAATTTCCAAGTGAAACCAGTCAATGTTAGTCTATGGAAGGAAATTCAAGTTACTGGCAAGTACGGTTAGAATTACTTTTCAGGATCAGTACTGGCCTTAAAGATTCAGCACTGAGTTCTCTCCTGATAACAGGTGAGTAAATCGGAATTCGTAGTTCGGCTGATTTTAGAGGAATATTAGTAAGTTCCAAAACCCCACACTTAGAAACCTTTCTGCAGAAAACCACTCCATGGATTCCTATGGAAGGAAATACAAGTTACTGGTAAGTACACTTAGAATAACCTTTCAGGGTCAGTGCTGGGCTAAAAGATGCAGCACTGGGTTCTCTCCTGATAACAGGTGAGTAAAACGGAATTCGTAGTTCGGCTTATTTTAGAGGAATATTTGTAAGTTCCAAAACTCCACACTTAGAAACTTTTCTGCAGAAAACCACAGAATGGATTCCTATGGAAGTAAATACAAGTTACTGGTAAGTACGCTTAGAATTACTTTTCATGGTCAGTGCTGGGCTAAAAGATGCAGCACTGGGGTCTCTCCTGATAACAGGTGAGTAAATCGGAATTCGTAGTTTGGCTGATTTTAGAGGACTATTTGTAAGTTCCAAAACTCCACACTTAGATACTTTTCTGCTGAAAACCACACAATGGATTCCTATGGAAGGAAATACAAGTTACTGGTAAGTACGCTTAGAATTACTTTTCAGGGTCAGTGCTGGGCTAAAAGATGCAGCACTGAGTTTTCTCCTGATGACATGTGAGTAAATTTATATTCGTAGTTTGGCTTACTTCAGAGGAATATTTGTAAGTACCAAAACTCCACACTTCGAAACTACTCTGCTGAAAACCACACAATGGATTCCTATGTAAGGAAATACACGTTACTGGTAAGTACGCGT
Source organism: Triturus cristatus (assembly GCF_964204655.1). Classification (NCBI taxonomy): domain Eukaryota; kingdom Metazoa; phylum Chordata; class Amphibia; order Caudata; family Salamandridae; genus Triturus; species Triturus cristatus. The sequence continues at coordinate 376,560,994 of NC_140579.1, read as the reverse complement.
AGAATTGTTTTTCAGGGTCAGTGCGGGGCTAAAAGATGTAGCACTGGGATCTCTCCTGATAACATGTGATTAAATCGGAATTCGTAGTTCGGTGATTTTAGAGGAATATTTTAAAGTTTCAAAACTCCACACTTAGAAGAATTTCCAAGTGAAACCAGTTAATGTTAGCCTATGGCAGGAAATACAAGTTACTGGTAAGTACGCTTAGAATTACTTTTCAGGGTCAGTGCTGGGCTAAAAGATGCAGCACTGGGTTCTCTCCTGATAACAGGAGAGTAAATCGGAATTTGTAATTCGGCTGATTTTAGAGGAATATATGTAAGTTCCAAAACTCCACACTTAGAAACTTTTCTGCTGAAAACCACACAATGGATTCCTATGGAAGGAAATACAAGTTACTGGTAAGTACGCTTAGAATTACTTTTCAGGGTCAGTGCTGGGCTAAAAGATGCAGCACTGAGATCTCTCCTGATGACATGTGAGGAAATTGGAATTCGTAGTTTGGCTTATTTTAGAGGAATATTTGTAAGTACCAAAACTCCACACTTCGAAACTACTCTGCTGAAAACCACACAATGGATTCCTATGTAAGGAAATACACGTTACTGGTAAGTACGCGTAGAATTGTTTTTCAGGGTCAGTGCTGGGCTAAAAGATGTAGCACTGGGATCTCTCCTGATAACAGGTGAATAAATTGGAATTCGTAGTTCAGCTGATTTTAGAGGAATATTTGTAAGTTCCAAAACTCCACACTTTGATACTTTTCTGCTGAAAACCACATAATGGATCCCTATGGAAGGAAATAGAAGTTACTGGTAAGTACGCTTAGAATGACTTTTCAGGGTCAGTTCTGGGCTAAAAGATGCAGCACTGTGTTCTCTCCTGATAACAGGTGAGTAAATTGGAATTCGTCGTTCGGCTGATTTTAGAGGAATATTTGTAAGTTCCAAAACACCACACTTAGAAACTTTTCTGCTGAAAACCACATAATGGATTCCTATGGAAGGAAATACAAGTTACTGGTAAGTATGCTTAGAATTACTTTTCAGGGTCAGTGCTGGGCTAAAAGATGCAGCACTGGGGTCTCTCCTGATAACAGGTGAGTAAATCGGAATTCGTAGTTCGGCTGATTTTAGAGGAATATTTGTAAGTTCCAAAACTCCACACTTAGAAACTTTTCTGCTGAAAACCACAGAATGGATTCCTATGGAAGGAAATACAAGTTACTGGTAAGTACGCTTAGAATTACTTTTCAGGGTCAGTGCTGGGCTAAAAGATGCAGCACTGGGTTGTCTCCTGATAACAGGTGAGTAAATAGGAATTTGTAGTTCGGCTGATTTTAGATGAATATTTGTAAGTTTCAAAACTCCACACTTAGAAGAATTTCCAAGTGAAACCAGTCAATGTTAGCCTATGGAAGGAAATTCAAGTTGCTGGTAAGAACGGTTAGAATTACTTTTCAGGATCAGTACTGGCCTTAAAGATTCAGCAGTGGGTTCTCCCCTGATAACAGTTGAGTAAATTGGAATTCGTAGTTCGGCTGATTTTAGAGGAATATTAGTAAGTTCCAAAACTCCACACTTAGAAACTTTTCTGCTGAAAACCACACAATGGCTTCCTATGGAAGGAAATACAAGTTACTGGTAAGTACGCTTAGAATTACTTTTCAGGGTCAGTACTGGGCTAAAAGATGTAGCACTGGGATCTCTCCTGATAACAGGTGAGTAAATCGGAATTCGTAGTTCGGCTGATTTTAGAGGAATATTTGTAAGTTCCAAAACTCCACACTTTGATACTTTTCTGCAGAAAACCACAGAATGGATTCCTATGGAAGTAAATACAAGTTACTGGTAAGTATGCTTAGAATTAATTTTCGGGGTCAGTGCTGGGCTATAAGATGCAGCACTGAGTTCTCTCCTGATAACAGGTGAGTAAATCGGAATTCCTAGTTCGGCTTATTTTAGAGGACTATTTGTAAGTTCCAAAACTCCACACTTAGATACTTTTCTGCTGAAAACCACACAATGGATTCCTATGGAAGGAAATACAAGTTACTGGTAAGTACGCTTAGAATTACTTTTCAGGGTCAGTGCTGGGCTAAAAGATGCAGCACTGAGTTTTCTCCTGATGACATGTGAGTAAATTTATATTCGTAGTTTGGCTTACTTCAGAGGAATATTTGTAAGTACCAAAACTCCACACTTCGAAACTACTCTGCTGAAAACCACACAATGGATTCCTATGTAAGGAAATACACGTTACTGGTAAGTACGCGTAGAATTGTTTTTCAGGGTCAGTGCTGGGCTAAAAGATGTAGCACTGGGATCTCTCCTGATAACATGTGATTAAATCGGAATTCGTAGTTCGGTGATTTTAGAGGAATATTTTAAAGTTCCAAAACTCCACACTTAGAAGAATTTCCAAGTGAAACCAGTTAATGTTAGCCTATGGCAGGAAATACAAGTTACTGGTAAGTACGCTTAGAATTACTTTTCAGGGTCAGTGCTGGGCTAAAAGATGCAGCACTGGGTTCTCTCCTGATAACAGGAGAGTAAATCGGAATTTGTAATTCGGCTGATTTTAGAGGAATATATGTAAGTTCCAAAACTCCACACTTAGAAACTTTTCTGCTGAAAACCACACAATGGATTCCTATGGAAGGAAATACAAGTTACTGGTAAGTACGCTTAGAATTACCTTTCAGGGTCAGTGCTGGGCTAAAAGATGCAGCACTGAGTTCTCTCCTGATAACAGGTGAGTAAATCGGAATTCCTAGTTCGGCTGATTTTAGAGGAATATTTGTAAGTTCCAAAACTCCACACTTAGAAACTTTTCTGCTGAAAACCACACAATGGATTCCTATAGAAGGAAATGCAAGTTACTGGTAAGTACGCTTCGAATTACTTTTCAGGGTCAGTGCTGGTCTAAAAGATGCAGCACTGGGTTCTCTCCTGATAACAGGTGAGTAAGTCGGAATTCGTAGTTCGGCTGATTTTAGAGGAATATTTGTAAGTTCTAAAACTCCACACTTAGATACTTTTCTACTGAAAACCACACAGTGGATTCCTATGGAAGGAAATAGAAGTTACTGGTAAGTATGCTTAGAATTACTTTTCAGGGTCAGTGCTGGGCTAAAAGATGCAGCACTGGGTTGTCTCCTGATAACAGGTGTGTAAATCGGAATCCGTATTTCGGCTGATTTTAGAGGAATATTTGTAAGTTTCAAAACTCCACACGTAGAAGAATCTCCAAGTGAAACCAGTCAATGTTAGCCTATGGAAGGAAATTCAAGTTACTGGTAAGAACGGTTAGAATTACTTTTCAGGATCAGTACTGGCCTTAAAGATTCAGCAGTGGGTTCTCCCCTGATAACAGGTGAGTAAATTGGAATTTGTAGTTCGGCTAATTTTAGAGGAATATTTGTAAGTTCCAAAACTCCACACTTAGAAGAATTTCCAAGTGAAACCAGTCAATGTTAGCCTATGGAAGGAAATTCAAGTTACTGGTAAGTACGGTTAGAATTACTTTTCAGGATCAGTACTGGCCTAAAAGATTCAGCACTGAGTTCTCTCCTGATAACAGGTGAGTACATCGGAATTCGTAGTTCAGCTGATTTTAGAGGAATATTAGTAAGTTCCAAAACTCCACACTTAGAAACTTTTCTGCAGAAAACCACTCCATGGATTCCTATGGAAGGAAATACAAGTTACTGGTAAGTACGCTTAGAATTACCTTTCAGGGTCAGTGCTGGGCTAAAAGATGCAGCACTAGTTTCTCTCCTGATAACAGGTGAGTAAAATGGAATTCGTAGTTCGGCTGATTTTAGAGGAATATTTGTAAATTCCAAAACTCCACACTTAGAAACTTTTCTGCTGAAAACCACAGAATGGATTCCTATGGAAGGAAATACAAGTTACTGGTAAGTACGCTTAGAATTACTTTTCATGGTCAGTGCTGGGCTAAAAGATGCAGCACTGGGGTCTCTCCTGATAACAGGAGAGTAAATCGGAATTCGTAGTTTGGCTGATTTTAGAGGAATGTTTGTAAGTTCCAAAACTCCATACTTAGATACTTTTCTGCTGAAAACCACACAATGGATCCCTAAGGAAGGAAATACAAGTTACTGGTAAGTACGCTTAGAATTACTTTACAGGGTCAGTGCTGGGCTAAAAGATGCAGCACTGGGATCTCTCCTGATAACAGGTGAGTAAATCGGAATTCGTAGTTCGGCTGATTTTAGAGGAATATTTGTAAGTTCCAAAACTCCACACTTAGATACTTTTCTGCTGAAAACCACACAATGGATTACTATGGAAGGAAATACAAGTTACTGGTAAGTACGCTTCGAATTACTTTTCAGGGTCAGTGCTGGGCTAAAAGATGCAGCACTGGGTTCTCTCCTGATAACAGGTGAGTAAATCGGAATTCGTAGTTCGGCTGATTTTAGAGGAATATTTGTAAGTTTCAAAACTCCACAATTAGAAGAATTTTTACAAGTGAAACCAGTCAATGTTAGCCTATGGAAGGAAATTCAAGTTGCGGGTAAGAACGGTTAGATTTACTTTTCAGGATCAGTACTGGCCTTAAAGATTCAGCAGTGGGTTCTCCCCTGATAACAGGTGAGTAAATTGGAATTCGTAGTTCGGCTGATTTTAGAGGAATATTTGTAAGTTCCAAAACTCCACACTTAGAAGAATTTCCAAGTGAAACCAGTCAATGTTAGCCTATGGAAGGAAATTCAAGTTACTGGTAAGTACGGTTAGAATTACTTTTCAGGATCAGTACTGGTCTTAAAGATTCAGCACTGAGGTCTCTCCTGATAACAGGTGAGTAAATTGAAATTCGTAGTTCGGCTGATTTTAGAGGAATATTTGTAAGTTCCAAAACTCCACACTTAGAAACTTTTCTGCTGAAAACCACACAATGGATTCCTATGGAAGGAAATACAAGTTACTGGTAAGTACGCTTAGAATTACCTTTCAGGGTCAGTGCTGGGCTAAAAGATGCAGCACTGGGTTCTCTCCTGATAACAGGTGAGTATATCGGAATTCGTAGTTTGGCTGTTTTTAGAGGAATATTTGTATGTTCCAAAACTCCACACTTAGATACTTTTCTGCTGAAAACCACACAATGGATTCCTATGGAAGGAAATACAAGTTACTGGTAAGTACGCTTAGAATTACTTTTCTGGGTCAGTGCTGGGCTAAAAGATTCAGCACTGAGGTCTCTCCTGATAACAGGTGAGTAAATCGGAATTCGTAGTTCGGCTGATTTTAGAGGAATATTTGTAAGTTCCAAAACATCACACTTGAAAACTTTTCTGCTGAAAACCACAGAATGGATTCCTATGGAAGGAAATACAAGTTACTGGTAAATACGCTTAGAATTACTTTTCAGGGTCAGTACTGGGCTAAAAGATGTAGCACTGGGATCTCTCCTGATAACAGGTGAGTAAATCGGAATTCGTAGTTTGGCTGATTTTAGAGGAATATTTGTAAGTTCCAAAACTCCACACTTTGATACTTTTCAGCTGAAAACCACACAATGGATTCCTATGGAAGGAAATACAAGTTACTTGTAAGTACGCTTAGAATTAATTTTCAGGGTCAGTGCTGGGCTAAAAGATGCAGCACTGAGTTCTCTCCTGATAACAGGTGAGTAAATCGGAATTTCTAGTTCGGCTTATTTTAGAGGAATATTTGTAAGTTCCAAAACTCCACACTTAGAAACTTTTCTGCTGAAAACCACACAATAGATTCCTATGGAAGAAAATACAAGTTACTGGTAAGTACGCTTCGAATTACTTTTCAGGGTCAGTGCTGGGCTAAAAGATGCAGCACTGGGTTCTCTCCTGATAACAGGTGAGTAAATCGGAATTCGTAGTTCGGCTGATTTTAGAGGAATATTTGTAAGTTCCAAAACTCCACACTTAGATACTTTTCTACTGAAAACCACACAGTGGATTCCTATGGAAGGAAATACAAGTTACTATTAAGTATGCTTAGAATTACTTTTCAGGGTCAGTGCTGGGCTAAAAGATGTAGCACTGGGATCTCTCCTGATAACAGGTGAGTAAATTGGAATTCGTCGTTCGGCTGATTTTAGAGGAATATTTGTAAGTTCCAAAACACCACACTTAGAAACTTTTCTGCTGAAAACCACATAATGGATTCCTATGGAAGGAAATACAAGTTACTGGTAAGTATGCTTAGAATTACTTTTCAGGGTCAGTGCTGGGCTAAAAGATGCAGCACTGGGGTCTCTCCTGATAACAGGTGAGTAAATCGGAATTCGTAGTTCGGCTGATTTTAGAGGAATATTTGTAAGTTCCAAAACTCCACACTTAGAAACTTTTCTGCTGAAAACCACAGAATGGATTCCTATGGAAGGAAATACAAGTTACTGGTAAGTACGCTTAGAATTACTTTTCAGGGTCAGTGCTGGGCTAAAAGATGCAGCACTGGGTTGTCTCCTGATAACAGGTGAGTAAATAGGAATTTGTAGTTCGGCTGATTTTAGATGAATATTTGTAAGTTTCAAAACTCCACACTTAGAAGAATTTCCAAGTGAAACCAGTCAATGTTAGCCTATGGAAGGAAATTCAAGTTGCTGGTAAGAACGGTTAGAATTACTTTTCAGGATCAGTACTGGCCTTAAAGATTCAGCAGTGGGTTCTCCCCTGATAACAGTTGAGTAAATTGGAATTCGTAGTTCGGCTGATTTTAGAGGAATATTAGTAAGTTCCAAAACTCCACACTTAGAAACTTTTCTGCTGAAAACCACACAATGGCTTCCTATGGAAGGAAATACAAGTTACTGGTAAGTACGCTTAGAATTACTTTTCAGGGTCAGTACTGGGCTAAAAGATGTAGCACTGGGATCTCTCCTGATAACAGGTGAGTAAATCGGAATTCGTAGTTCGGCTGATTTTAGAGGAATATTTGTAAGTTCCAAAACTCCACACTTTGATACTTTTCTGCAGAAAACCACAGAATGGATTCCTATGGAAGTAAATACAAGTTACTGGTAAGTATGCTTAGAATTAATTTTCGGGGTCAGTGCTGGGCTATAAGATGCAGCACTGAGTTCTCTCCTGATAACAGGTGAGTAAATCGGAATTCCTAGTTCGGCTTATTTTAGAGGACTATTTGTAAGTTCCAAAACTCCACACTTAGATACTTTTCTGCTGAAAACCACACAATGGATTCCTATGGAAGGAAATACAAGTTACTGGTAAGTACGCTTAGAATTACTTTTCAGGGTCAGTGCTGGGCTAAAAGATGCAGCACTGAGTTTTCTCCTGATGACATGTGAGTAAATTTATATTCGTAGTTTGGCTTACTTCAGAGGAATATTTGTAAGTACCAAAACTCCACACTTCGAAACTACTCTGCTGAAAACCACACAATGGATTCCTATGTAAGGAAATACACGTTACTGGTAAGTACGCGTAGAATTGTTTTTCAGGGTCAGTGCTGGGCTAAAAGATGTAGCACTGGGATCTCTCCTGATAACATGTGATTAAATCGGAATTCGTAGTTCGGTGATTTTAGAGGAATATTTTAAAGTTCCAAAACTCCACACTTAGAAGAATTTCCAAGTGAAACCAGTTAATGTTAGCCTATGGCAGGAAATACAAGTTACTGGTAAGTACGCTTAGAATTACTTTTCAGGGTCAGTGCTGGGCTAAAAGATGCAGCACTGGGTTCTCTCCTGATAACAGGAGAGTAAATCGGAATTTGTAATTCGGCTGATTTTAGAGGAATATATGTAAGTTCCAAAACTCCACACTTAGAAACTTTTCTGCTGAAAACCACACAATGGATTCCTATGGAAGGAAATACAAGTTACTGGTAAGTACGCTTAGAATTACTTTTCAGGGTCAGTGCTGGGCTAAAAGATGTAGCACTGGGATCTCTCCTGATAACAGGTGAATAAATTGGAATTCGTAGTTCAGCTGATTTTAGAGGAATATTTGTAAGTTCCAAAACTCCACACTTTGATACTTTTCTGCTGAAAACCACATAATGGATCCCTATGGAAGGAAATACAAGTTACTGGTAAGTACGCTTAGAATTACTTTTCAGGGTCAGTTCTGGGCTAAAAGATGCAGCACTGTGTTCTCTCCTGATAACAGGTGAGTAAATTGGAATTCGTCGTTCGGCTGATTTTAGAGGAATATTTGTAAGTTCCAAAACACCACACTTAGAAACTTTTCTGCTGAAAACGACATAATGGATTCCTATGGAAGGAAATACAAGTTACTGGTAAGTATGCTTAGAATTACTTTTCAGGGTCAGTGCTGGGCTAAAAGATGCAGCACTGGGGTCTCTCCTGATAACAGGTGAGTAAATCGGAATTCGTAGTTCGGCTGATTTTAGAGGAATATTTGTAAGTTCCAAAACTCCACACTTAGATACTTTTCTGCTGAAAACCACACAATGGATTCCTATGGAAGGAAATACAAGTTACTGGTAAGTACACTTCGAATTACTTTTCAGGGTCAGTGCTGGGCTAAAAGATGCAGCACTTGGTTGTCTCCTGATAACATGTGAGTAAATCGGAATTCGTAGTTCGGTGATTTTAGAGGAATATTTTAAAGTTCCAAAACTCCACACTTAGAAGAATTTCCAAGTGAAACCAGTCAATGTTAGCCTGTGGTAGGAAATACAAGTTACTGGTAAGTACGCTTAGAATGACTTTTCAGGGTCAGTGCTGGGCTAAAAGATGCAGCACTGGGTTCTCTCCTGATAACAGGTGAGGAAATCGGAAGTCGTAGTTCGGCTGATTTTAGAGGAATATTTGTAAGTTCCAAAACTCCACACTTAGAAACTTTTCTGCTGAAAACCACACAATAGATTCCTATGGAAGGAAATACAAGTTACTGGTAAGTACGCTTAGAATTACTTTTCATGGTCAGTGCTGGGCTAAAAGATGCAGCACTGGGATCTCTCCTGATAACAGGTGAGTAAATCAGAATTCGTAGTTCGGCTGATATTAGAGGAATATTTGTAAGTTACAAAACTCCACACGTTGATACTTTTCTGCTGAAAACCACACAATGGATTCCTATGGAAGGCAATACAAGTTACTGGTAAGTACGCTTAGAATTAATTTTCAGGGTCAGTGCTGGGCTAAAAGATGCAGCACTGAGTTCTCTCCTGATAACAGGTGAGTAAATCGGAATTCGTAGTTTGGGCTGATTTTAGAGGAATATTTGTAAGTTCCAAAACTCCACACTTAGAAACTTTTCTGCTGAAAACCACAGAATGGATTCCTATGGAAGGAAATACAAGTTACTGGTAAGTACGCTTAGAATTACTTTTCAGGGTCAGTGCTGGGCTAAAAGATGCATCACTGTGGTCTCTCCTGATAACAGGTAAGTAAATTGGAATTCGTAGTTTGGCTGATTTTAGAGGAATATTTGTAAGTTCCAAAACTCCACACTTAGATACTTTTCTGCTGAAAACCACACAATGGATTCCTATGGAAGGAAATACAAGTTACTGGTAAGTACACTTAGAATTACTTTTCAGGGTCAGTGCTGGGCTAAAAGATGCAGCACTGGGTTGTCTCCTGATAACAGGTGAGTAAATAGGAATTCGTAGTTCGGCTGATTTTAGAGGAATATTTGTAAGTTTCAAAACTCCACACTTAGAAGAATTTCCAAGTGAAACCAGTCAATGTTAGCCTATGGAAGGAAATTCAAGTTGCTTGTAAGAACGGTTAGAATTACTTTTCAGGATCAGTACTTGCCTTAAAGATTCAGTAGTGGGTTCTCCCCTGATAACAGGTGAGTAAATTGGAATTCGTAGTTCGGCTGATTTTAGAGGAATATTAGTAAGTTCCAAAACTCCACACTTAGAAACTTTTCTGCAGAAAACCACTCCATGGATTCCTATGGAAGGAAATACAAGTTACTGGTAAGTACGCTTAGAATTACCTTTCAGGGTCAGTGCTGGCCTAAAAGATGCAGCACTGGGTTCTCTCCTGATAACAGGTGAGTAAAACGGAATTCGTAGTTCGGCTGATTTTAGAGGAATATTTGTAAGTTCCAAAACTCCACACTTAGAAACTTTTCTGCTGAAAACCACAGAATGGATTCCTATGGAAGGAAATACAAGTTACTGGTAAGTACGCTTAGAATTACTTTTCAGGGTCAGTACTGGGCTAAAAGATGTAGCACTGGGATCTCTCCTGATAACAGGTGAGTAAATCGGAATTCGTAGTTCGGCTGATTTTAGAGGAATATTTGTAAGTTCCAAAACTCCACACTTTGATACTTTTCAGCTGAAAACCACACAATGGATTCCTAAAGAAGGAAATACAAGTTACTGATAAGTACGCTTAGAATTAATTTTCAGGGTCAGTGCTGGGCTAAAAGATGCAGCACTGAGTTCTCTCCTGATAACAGGTGAGTAAATCGGAATTCCTAGTTCGGCTTATTTTAGAGGAATATTTGTAAGTTCCAAAACTCCACACTTAGAAACTTTTCTGCTGAAAACCACACAATGGATTCCTATAGAAGGAAATACAAGTTACTGGTAAGTACGCTTCGAATTACTTTTCAGGGTCAGTGCTGGGCTAAAAGATGCAGCACTGGGTTCTCTCCTGATAACAGGTGAGTAAATCGGAATTCGTAGTTCGGCTGATTTTAGAGGAATATTTGTAAGTTCCAAAACTCCACACTTAGATACTTTTCCACTGAAAACCACACAGTGGATTCCTATGGAAGGAAATACAAGTTACTGGTAAGTATGCTTAGAATTACTTTTCAGGGTCAGTGCTGAGCTAAACGATGCAGCACTGGGTTGTCTCCTGATAACAGGTGTGTAAATCGGAATTCGTATTTCGGCTGATTTTAGAGGAATATTTGTAAGTTTCAAAACTCCACACGTAGAAGAATCTCCAAGTGAAACCAGTCAATGTTAGCCTATGGAAGGAAAGTCAAGTTACTGGTAAGAACGGTTAGAATTACTTTTCAGGATCAGTACTGGCCTTAAAGATTCAGCAGTGGGTTCTCCCCTGATAACAGGTGAGTAAATTGGAATTTGTAGTTCGACTAATTTTAGAGGAATATTTGTAAGTTCCAAAACTCCACACTTAGAAGAATTTCCAAGTGAAACCAGTCAATGTTAGCCTATGGAAGGAAATTCAAGTTACTGGTAAGTACGGTTAGAATTACTTTTCAGGATCAGTACTGGCCTTAAAGATTCAGCACTGAGTTCTCTCCTGATAACAGGTGAGTAAATCGGAATTCGTAGTTCAGCTGATTTTAGAGGAATATTAGTAAGTTCCAAAACTCCACACTTAGAAACTTTTCTGCAGAAAACCACTCCATGGATTCCTATGGAAGGAAATACAAGTTACTGGTAAGTACGCTTAGAATTACCTTTCAGGGTCAGTGCTGGGCTAAAAGATGCAGCACTGGTTTCTCTCCTGATAACAGGTGAGTAAATCGGAATTCGTAGTTCGGCTGATTTTAGAGGAATATTAGTAAGTTCCAAAACCCCACACTTAGAAACCTTTCTGCAGAAAACCACTCCATGGATTCCTATGGAAGGAAATACAAGTTACTGGTAAGTACACTTAGAATAACCTTTCAGGGTCAGTGCTGGGCTAAAAGATGCAGCACTGGGTTCTCTCCTGATAACAGGTGAGTAAAACGGAATTCGTAGTTCGGCTTATTTTAGAGGAATATTTGTAAGTTCCAAAACTCCACACTTAGAAACTTTTCTGCAGAAAACCACAGAATGGATTCCTATGGAAGTAAATACAAGTTACTGGTAAGTACGCTTAGAATTACTTTTCATGGTCAGTGCTGGGCTAAAAGATGCAGCACTGGGGTCTCTCCTGATAACAGGTGAGTAAATCGGAATTCGTAGTTTGGCTGATTTTAGAGGACTATTTGTAAGTTCCAAAACTCCACACTTAGATACTTTTCTGCTGAAAACCACACAATGGATTCCTATGGAAGGAAATACAAGTTACTGGTAAGTACGCTTAGAATTACTTTTCAGGGTCAGTGCTGGGCTAAAAGATGCAGCACTGAGTTTTCTCCTGATGACATGTGAGTAAATTTATATTCGTAGTTTGGCTTACTTCAGAGGAATATTTGTAAGTACCAAAACTCCACACTTCGAAACTACTCTGCTGAAAACCACACAATGGATTCCTATGTAAGGAAATACACGTTACTGGTAAGTACGCGTAGAATTGTTTTTCAGGGTCAGTGCTGGGCTAAAAGATGTAGCACTGGGATCTCTCCTGATAACATGTGATTAAATCGGAATTCGTAGTTCGGTGATTTTAGAGGAATATTTTAAAGTTTCAAAACTCCACACTTAGAAGAATTTCCAAGTGAAACCAGTTAATGTTAGCCTATGGCAGGAAATACAAGTTACTGGTAAGTACGCTTAGAATTACTTTTCAGGGTCAGTGCTGGGCTAAAAGATGCAGCACTGGGTTCTCTCCTGATAACAGGAGAGTAAATCGGAATTTGTAATTCGGCTGATTTTAGAGGAATATATGTAAGTTCCAAAACTCCACACTTAGAAACTTTTCTGCTGAAAACCACACAATGGATTCCTATGGAAGGAAATACAAGTTACTGGTAAGTACGCTTAGAATTACTTTTCAGGGTCAGTGCTGGGCTAAAAGATGCAGCACTGAGATCTCTCCTGATGACATGTGAGGAAATTGGAATTCGTAGTTTGGCTTATTTTAGAGGAATATTTGTAAGTACCAAAACTCCACACTTCGAAACTACTCTGCTGAAAACCACACAATGGATTCCTATGTAAGGAAATACACGTTACTGGTAAGTACGCGTAGAATTGTTTTTCAGGGTCAGTGCTGGGCTAAAAGATGTAGCACTGGGATCTCTCCTGATAACAGGTGAATAAATTGGAATTCGTAGTTCAGCTGATTTTAGAGGAATATTTGTAAGTTCCAAAACTCCACACTTTGATACTTTTCTGCTGAAAACCACATAATGGATCCCTATGGAAGGAAATAGAAGTTACTGGTAAGTACGCTTAGAATGACTTTTCAGGGTCAGTTCTGGGCTAAAAGATGCAGCACTGTGTTCTCTCCTGATAACAGGTGAGTAAATTGGAATTCGTCGTTCGGCTGATTTTAGAGGAATATTTGTAAGTTCCAAAACACCACACTTAGAAACTTTTCTGCTGAAAACCACATAATGGATTCCTATGGAAGGAAATACAAGTTACTGGTAAGTATGCTTAGAATTACTTTTCAGGGTCAGTGCTGGGCTAAAAGATGCAGCACTGGGGTCTCTCCTGATAACAGGTGAGTAAATCGGAATTCGTAGTTCGGCTGATTTTAGAGGAATATTTGTAAGTTCCAAAACTCCACACTTAGAAACTTTTCTGCTGAAAACCACAGAATGGATTCCTATGGAAGGAAATACAAGTTACTGGTAAGTACGCTTAGAATTACTTTTCAGGGTCAGTGCTGGGCTAAAAGATGCAGCACTGGGTTGTCTCCTGATAACAGGTGAGTAAATAGGAATTTGTAGTTCGGCTGATTTTAGATGAATATTTGTAAGTTTCAAAACTCCACACTTAGAAGAATTTCCAAGTGAAACCAGTCAATGTTAGCCTATGGAAGGAAATTCAAGTTGCTGGTAAGAACGGTTAGAATTACTTTTCAGGATCAGTACTGGCCTTAAAGATTCAGCAGTGGGTTCTCCCCTGATAACAGTTGAGTAAATTGGAATTCGTAGTTCGGCTGATTTTAGAGGAATATTAGTAAGTTCCAAAACTCCACACTTAGAAACTTTTCTGCTGAAAACCACACAATGGCTTCCTATGGAAGGAAATACAAGTTACTGGTAAGTACGCTTAGAATTACTTTTCAGGGTCAGTACTGGGCTAAAAGATGTAGCACTGGGATCTCTCCTGATAACAGGTGAGTAAATCGGAATTCGTAGTTCGGCTGATTTTAGAGGAATATTTGTAAGTTCCAAAACTCCACACTTTGATACTTTTCTGCAGAAAACCACAGAATGGATTCCTATGGAAGTAAATACAAGTTACTGGTAAGTATGCTTAGAATTAATTTTCGGGGTCAGTGCTGGGCTATAAGATGCAGCACTGAGTTCTCTCCTGATAACAGGTGAGTAAATCGGAATTCCTAGTTCGGCTTATTTTAGAGGACTATTTGTAAGTTCCAAAACTCCACACTTAGATACTTTTCTGCTGAAAACCACACAATGGATTCCTATGGAAGGAAATACAAGTTACTGGTAAGTACGCTTAGAATTACTTTTCAGGGTCAGTGCTGGGCTAAAAGATGCAGCACTGAGTTTTCTCCTGATGACATGTGAGTAAATTTATATTCGTAGTTTGGCTTACTTCAGAGGAATATTTGTAAGTACCAAAACTCCACACTTCGAAACTACTCTGCTGAAAACCACACAATGGATTCCTATGTAAGGAAATACACGTTACTGGTAAGTACGCGTAGAATTGTTTTTCAGGGTCAGTGCTGGGCTAAAAGATGTAGCACTGGGATCTCTCCTGATAACATGTGATTAAATCGGAATTCGTAGTTCGGTGATTTTAGAGGAATATTTTAAAGTTCCAAAACTCCACACTTAGAAGAATTTCCAAGTGAAACCAGTTAATGTTAGCCTATGGCAGGAAATACAAGTTACTGGTAAGTACGCTTAGAATTACTTTTCAGGGTCAGTGCTGGGCTAAAAGATGCAGCACTGGGTTCTCTCCTGATAACAGGAGAGTAAATCGGAATTTGTAATTCGGCTGATTTTAGAGGAATATATGTAAGTTCCAAAACTCCACACTTAGAAACTTTTCTGCTGAAAACCACACAATGGATTCCTATGGAAGGAAATACAAGTTACTGGTAAGTACGCTTAGAATTACTTTTCAGGGTCAGTGCTGGGCTAAAAGATGTAGCACTGGGATCTCTCCTGATAACAGGTGAATAAATTGGAATTCGTAGTTCAGCTGATTTTAGAGGAATATTTGTAAGTTCCAAAACTCCACACTTTGATACTTTTCTGCTGAAAACCACATAATGGATCCCTATGGAAGGAAATACAAGTTACTGGTAAGTACGCTTAGAATTACTTTTCAGGGTCAGTTCTGGGCTAAAAGATGCAGCACTGTGTTCTCTCCTGATAACAGGTGAGTAAATTGGAATTCGTCGTTCGGCTGATTTTAGAGGAATATTTGTAAGTTCCAAAACACCACACTTAGAAACTTTTCTGCTGAAAACGACATAATGGATTCCTATGGAAGGAAATACAAGTTACTGGTAAGTATGCTTAGAATTACTTTTCAGGGTCAGTGCTGGGCTAAAAGATGCAGCACTGGGGTCTCTCCTGATAACAGGTGAGTAAATCGGAATTCGTAGTTCGGCTGATTTTAGAGGAATATTTGTAAGTTCCAAAACTCCACACTTAGATACTTTTCTGCTGAAAACCACACAATGGATTCCTATGGAAGGAAATACAAGTTACTGGTAAGTACACTTCGAATTACTTTTCAGGGTCAGTGCTGGGCTAAAAGATGCAGCACTTGGTTGTCTCCTGATAACATGTGAGTAAATCGGAATTCGTAGTTCGGTGATTTTAGAGGAATATTTTAAAGTTCCAAAACTCCACACTTAGAAGAATTTCCAAGTGAAACCAGTCAATGTTAGCCTGTGGTAGGAAATACAAGTTACTGGTAAGTACGCTTAGAATGACTTTTCAGGGTCAGTGCTGGGCTAAAAGATGCAGCACTGGGTTCTCTCCTGATAACAGGTGAGGAAATCGGAAGTCGTAGTTCGGCTGATTTTAGAGGAATATTTGTAAGTTCCAAAACTCCACACTTAGAAACTTTTCTGCTGAAAACCACACAATAGATTCCTATGGAAGGAAATACAAGTTACTGGTAAGTACGCTTAGAATTACTTTTCATGGTCAGTGCTGGGCTAAAAGATGCAGCACTGGGATCTCTCCTGATAACAGGTGAGTAAATCAGAATTCGTAGTTCGGCTGATATTAGAGGAATATTTGTAAGTTACAAAACTCCACACGTTGATACTTTTCTGCTGAAAACCACACAATGGATTCCTATGGAAGGCAATACAAGTTACTGGTAAGTACGCTTAGAATTAATTTTCAGGGTCAGTGCTGGGCTAAAAGATGCAGCACTGAGTTCTCTCCTGATAACAGGTGAGTAAATCGGAATTCGTAGTTTGGGCTGATTTTAGAGGAATATTTGTAAGTTCCAAAACTCCACACTTAGAAACTTTTCTGCTGAAAACCACAGAATGGATTCCTATGGAAGGAAATACAAGTTACTGGTAAGTACGCTTAGAATTACTTTTCAGGGTCAGTGCTGGGCTAAAAGATGCATCACTGTGGTCTCTCCTGATAACAGGTAAGTAAATTGGAATTCGTAGTTTGGCTGATTTTAGAGGAATATTTGTAAGTTCCAAAACTCCACACTTAGATACTTTTCTGCTGAAAACCACACAATGGATTCCTATGGAAGGAAATACAAGTTACTGGTAAGTACACTTAGAATTACTTTTCAGGGTCAGTGCTGGGCTAAAAGATGCAGCACTGGGTTGTCTCCTGATAACAGGTGAGTAAATAGGAATTCGTAGTTCGGCTGATTTTAGAGGAATATTTGTAAGTTTCAAAACTCCACACTTAGAAGAATTTCCAAGTGAAACCAGTCAATGTTAGCCTATGGAAGGAAATTCAAGTTGCTTGTAAGAACGGTTAGAATTACTTTTCAGGATCAGTACTTGCCTTAAAGATTCAGTAGTGGGTTCTCCCCTGATAACAGGTGAGTAAATTGGAATTCGTAGTTCGGCTGATTTTAGAGGAATATTAGTAAGTTCCAAAACTCCACACTTAGAAACTTTTCTGCAGAAAACCACTCCATGGATTCCTATGGAAGGAAATACAAGTTACTGGTAAGTACGCTTAGAATTACCTTTCAGGGTCAGTGCTGGCCTAAAAGATGCAGCACTGGGTTCTCTCCTGATAACAGGTGAGTAAAACGGAATTCGTAGTTCGGCTGATTTTAGAGGAATATTTGTAAGTTCCAAAACTCCACACTTAGAAACTTTTCTGCTGAAAACCACAGAATGGATTCCTATGGAAGGAAATACAAGTTACTGGTAAGTACGCTTAGAATTACTTTTCAGGGTCAGTACTGGGCTAAAAGATGTAGCACTGGGATCTCTCCTGATAACAGGTGAGTAAATCGGAATTCGTAGTTCGGCTGATTTTAGAGGAATATTTGTAAGTTCCAAAACTCCACACTTTGATACTTTTCAGCTGAAAACCACTCAATGGATTCCTAAAGAAGGAAATACAAGTTACTGATAAGTACGCTTAGAATTAATTTTCAGGGTCAGTGCTGGGCTAAAAGATGCAGCACTGAGTTCTCTCCTGATAACAGGTGAGTAAATCGGAATTCCTAGTTCGGCTTATTTTAGAGGAATATTTGTAAGTTCCAAAACTCCACACTTAGAAACTTTTCTGCTGAAAACCACACAATGGATTCCTATAGAAGGAAATACAAGTTACTGGTAAGTACGCTTCGAATTACTTTTCAGGGTCAGTGCTGGGCTAAAAGATGCAGCACTGGGTTCTCTCCTGATAACAGGTGAGTAAATCGGAATTCGTAGTTCGGCTGATTTTAGAGGAATATTTGTAAGTTCCAAAACTCCACACTTACTTTTCCACTGAAAACCACACAGTGGATTCCTATGGAAGGAAATACAAGTTACTGGTAAGTATGCTTAGAATTACTTTTCAGGGTCAGTGCTGAGCTAAACGATGCAGCACTGGGTTGTCTCCTGATAACAGGTGTGTAAATCGGAATTCGTATTTCGGCTGATTTTAGAGGAATATTTGTAAGTTTCAAAACTCCACACGTAGAAGAATCTCCAAGTGAAACCAGTCAATGTTAGCCTATGGAAGGAAAGTCAAGTTACTGGTAAGAACGGTTAGAATTACTTTTCAGGATCAGTACTGGCCTTAAAGATTCAGCAGTGGGTTCTCCCCTGATAACAGGTGAGTAAATTGGAATTTGTAGTTCGACTAATTTTAGAGGAATATTTGTAAGTTCCAAAACTCCACACTTAGAAGAATTTCCAAGTGAAACCAGTCAATGTTAGCCTATGGAAGGAAATTCAAGTTACTGGTAAGTACGGTTAGAATTACTTTTCAGGATCAGTACTGGCCTTAAAGATTCAGCACTGAGTTCTCTCCTGATAACAGGTGAGTAAATCGGAATTCGTAGTTCAGCTGATTTTAGAGGAATATTAGTAAGTTCCAAAACTCCACACTTAGAAACTTTTCTGCAGAAAACCACTCCATGGATTCCTATGGAAGGAAATACAAGTTACTGGTAAGTACGCTTAGAATTACCTTTCAGGGTCAGTGCTGGGCTAAAAGATGCAGCACTGGTTTCTCTCCTGATAACAGGTGAGGAAATCGGAAGTCGTAGTTCGGCTGATTTTAGAGGAATATTTGTAAGTTCCAAAACTCCACACTTAGAAACTTTTCTGCTGAAAACCACACAATAGATTCCTATGGAAGGAAATACAAGTTACTGGTAAGTACGCTTAGAATTACTTTTCATGGTCAGTGCTGGGCTAAAAGATGCAGCACTGGGATCTCTCCTGATAACAGGTGAGTAAATCAGAATTCGTAGTTCGGCTGATATTAGAGGAATATTTGTAAGTTACAAAACTCCACACGTTGATACTTTTCTGCTGAAAACCACACAATGGATTCCTATGGAAGGCAATCCAAGTTACTGGTAAGTACGCTTAGAATTAATTTTCAGGGTCAGTGCTGGGCTAAAAGATGCAGCACTGAGTTCTCTCCTGATAACAGGTGAGTAAATCGGAATTCGTAGTTTGGGCTGATTTTAGAGGAATATTTGTAAGTTCCAAAACTCCACACTTAGAAACTTTTCTGCTGAAAACCACAGAATGGATTCCTATGGAAGGAAATACAAGTTACTGGTAAGTACGCTTAGAATTACTTTTCAGGGTCAGTGCTGGGCTAAAAGATGCATCACTGTGGTCTCTCCTGATAACAGGTAAGTAAATTGGAATTCGTAGTTTGGCTGATTTTAGAGGAATATTTGTAAGTTCCAAAACTCCACACTTAGATACTTTTCTGCTGAAAACCACACAATGGATTCCTATGGAAGGAAATACAAGTTACTGGTAAGTACACTTAGAATTACTTTTCAGGGTCAGTGCTGGGCTAAAAGATGCAGCACTGGGTTGTCTCCTGATAACAGGTGAGTAAATAGGAATTCGTAGTTCGGCTGATTTTAGAGGAATATTTGTAAGTTTCAAAACTCCACACTTAGAAGAATTTCCAAGTGAAACCAGTCAATGTTAGCCTATGGAAGGAAATTCAAGTTGCTTGTAAGAACGGTTAGAATTACTTTTCAGGATCAGTACTTGCCTTAAAGATTCAGTAGTGGGTTCTCCCCTGATAACAGGTGAGTAAATTGGAATTCGTAGTTCGGCTGATTTTAGAGGAATATTAGTAAGTTCCAAAACTCCACACTTAGAAACTTTTCTGCAGAAAACCACTCCATGGATTCCTATGGAAGGAAATACAAGTTACTGGTAAGTACGCTTAGAATTACCTTTCAGGGTCAGTGCTGGCCTAAAAGATGCAGCACTGGGTTCTCTCCTGATAACAGGTGAGTAAAACGGAATTCGTAGTTCGGCTGATTTTAGAGGAATATTTGTAAGTTCCAAAACTCCACACTTAGAAACTTTTCTGCTGAAAACCACAGAATGGATTCCTATGGAAGGAAATACAAGTTACTGGTAAGTACGCTTAGAATTACTTTTCAGGGTCAGTACTGGGCTAAAAGATGTAGCACTGGGATCTCTCCTGATAACAGGTGAGTAAATCGGAATTCGTAGTTCGGCTGATTTTAGAGGAATATTTGTAAGTTCCAAAACTCCACACTTTGATACTTTTCAGCTGAAAACCACACAATGGATTCCTAAAGAAGGAAATACAAGTTACTGATAAGTACGCTTAGAATTAATTTTCAGGGTCAGTGCTGGGCTAAAAGATGCAGCACTGAGTTCTCTCCTGATAACAGGTGAGTAAATCGGAATTCCTAGTTCGGCTTATTTTAGAGGAATATTTGTAAGTTCCAAAACTCCACACTTAGAAACTTTTCTGCTGAAAACCACACAATGGATTCCTATAGAAGGAAATACAAGTTACTGGTAAGTACGCTTCGAATTACTTTTCAGGGTCAGTGCTGGGCTAAAAGATGCAGCACTGGGTTCTCTCCTGATAACAGGTGAGTAAATCGGAATTCGTAGTTCGGCTGATTTTAGAGGAATATTTGTAAGTTCCAAAACTCCACACTTAGATACTTTTCCACTGAAAACCACACAGTGGATTCCTATGGAAGGAAATACAAGTTACTGGTAAGTATGCTTAGAATTACTTTTCAGGGTCAGTGCTGAGCTAAACGATGCAGCACTGGGTTGTCTCCTGATAACAGGTGTGTAAATCGGAATTCGTATTTCGGCTGATTTTAGAGGAATATTTGTAAGTTTCAAAACTCCACACGTAGAAGAATCTCCAAGTGAAACCAGTCAATGTTAGCCTATGGAAGGAAAGTCAAGTTACTGGTAAGAACGGTTAGAATTACTTTTCAGGATCAGTACTGGCCTTAAAGATTCAGCAGTGGGTTCTCCCCTGATAACAGGTGAGTAAATTGGAATTTGTAGTTCGACTAATTTTAGAGGAATATTTGTAAGTTCCAAAACTCCACACTTAGAAGAATTTCCAAGTGAAACCAGTCAATGTTAGCCTATGGAAGGAAATTCAAGTTACTGGTAAGTACGGTTAGAATTACTTTTCAGGATCAGTACTGGCCTTAAAGATTCAGCACTGAGTTCTCTCCTGATAACAGGTGAGTAAATCGGAATTCGTAGTTCAGCTGATTTTAGAGGAATATTAGTAAGTTCCAAAACTCCACACTTAGAAACTTTTCTGCAGAAAACCACTCCATGGATTCCTATGGAAGGAAATACAAGTTACTGGTAAGTACGCTTAGAATTACCTTTCAGGGTCAGTGCTGGGCTAAAAGATGCAGCACTGGTTTCTCTCCTGATAACAGGTGAGTAAAATGGAATTCGTAGTTCGGCTGATTTTAGAGGAATATTTGTAAATTCCAAAACTCCACACTTAGAAACTTTTCTGCTGAAAACCACAGAATGGATTCCTATGGAAGGAAATACAAGTTACTGGTAAGTACGCTTAGAATTACTTTTCATGGTCAGTGCTGGGCTAAAAGATGCAGCACTGGGGTCTCTCCTGATAACAGGAGAGTAAATCGGAATTCGTAGTTTGGCTGATTTTAGAGGAATGTTTGTAAGTTCCAAAACTCCACACTTAGATACTTTTCTGCTGAAAACCACACAATGGATCCCTAAGGAAGGAAATACAAGTTACTGGTAAGTACGCTTAGAATTACTTTACAGGTCAGTGCTGGGCTAAAAGATGCAGCACTGGGATCTCTCCTGATAACAGGTGAGTAAATCGGAATTCGTAGTTCGGCTGATTTTAGAGGAATATTTGTAAGTTCCAAAACTCCACACTTAGATGCTTTTCTGCTGAAAACCACACAATGGATTCCTATGGAAGGAAATACAAGTTACTGGTAAGTACGCTTCGAATTACTTTTCAGGGTCAGTGCTGGGCTATAAGATGCAGCACTGGGTTCTCTCCTGATAACAGGTGATTAAATCGGAATTCGTAGTTTGGCTGATTTTAGAGGAATATTTTGTAAGTTCCAAATCTCCATACTTAGATACTTTTCTGCTGAAAACCACACAATGGATTCCTATGGAAGGAAAAACAAGTTACTGGTAAGTACACTTAGAATTAGTTTTCAGGGTCAGTGCTGGGCTAAAAGATGCAGCACTGGGTTGTCTCCTGATAACAGGTGAGTAAATAGGAATTCGTAGTTCGGCTGATTTTAGAGGAATATTTGTAAGTTTCAAAACTCCACAATTAGAAGAATTTTTACAAGTGAAACCAGTCAATGTTAGCCTATGGAAGGAAATTCAAGTTACTGGTAAGTACGGTTAGAATTACTTTTCAGGATCAGTACTGGCCTTAAAGATTCAGCACTGAGGTCACTCCTGATAACAGGTGAGTAAATCGAAATTCGTAGTTCGGCTGATTTTAGAGGAATACTTGTAAGTTCCAAAACTCCACACTTAGAAACTTTTCTGCTGAAAACCACACAATGGATTCCTATGGAAGGAAATACAAGTTACTGGTAAGTACGCTTAGAATTACCTTTCAGGGTCAGTGCTGGGCTAAAAGATGCAGCACTGAGTTCTCTCCTGATAACAGGTGAGTAAATCGGAATTCCTAGTTCGGCTTATTTTAGAGGAATATTTGTAAGTTCCAAAACTCCACACTTAGAAACTTTTCTGCTGAAAACCACACAATGGATTCCTATGGAAGGAAATACAAGTTACTGGTAAGTACGCTTCGAATTACTTTTCAGGGTCAGTGCTGGGCTAAAAGATGCAGCACTGGGTTCTCTCCTGATAACAGGTGAGTATATCGGAATTCGTAGTTTGGCTGATTTTAGAGGAATATTTGTATGTTCCAAAACTCCACACTTAGATACTTTTCTGCTGAAAACCCCACAATGGATTCCTATGGAAGGAAATACAAGTTACTGGTAAGTACGCTTAGAATTACTTTTCAGGATCAGTACTGGCCTTAAAGATTCAGCAGTGGGTTCTCCCCTGATAACAGGTGAGTAAATTGGAATTTGTAGTTCGACTAATTTTAGAGGAATATTTGTAAGTTCCAAAACTCCACACTTAGAAGAATTTTCAAGTGAAACCAGTCAATGTTAGCCTATGGAAGGAAATTCAAGTTACTGGTAAGTACGGTTAGAATTACTTTTCAGGATCAGTACTGGCCTTAAAGATTCAGCACTGAGTTCTCTCCTGATAACAGGTGAGTAAATCGGAATTCGTAGTTCAGCTGATTTTAGAGGAATATTAGTAAGTTCCAAAACTCCACACTTAGAAACTTTTCTGCAGAAAACCACTCCATGGATTCCTATGGAAGGAAATACAAGTTACTGGTAAGTACGCTTAGAATTACCTTTCAGGGTCAGTGCTGGGCTAAAAGATGCAGCACTGGTTTCTCTCCTGATAACAGGTGAGTAAAATGGAATTCGTAGTTCGGCTGATTTTAGAGGAATATTTGTAAATTCCAAAACTCCACACTTAGAAACTTTTCTGCTGAAAACCACAGAATGGATTCCTATGGAAGGAAATACAAGTTACTGGTAAGTACGCTTAGAATTACTTTTCATGGTCAGTGCTGGGCTAAAAGATGCAGCACTGGGGTCTCTCCTGATAACAGGAGAGTAAATCGGAATTCGTAGTTTGGCTGATTTTAGAGGAATGTTTGTAAGTTCCAAAACTCCACACTTAGATACTTTTCTGCTGAAAACCACACAATGGATCCCTAAGGAAGGAAATACAAGTTACTGGTAAGTACGCTTAGAATTACTTTACAGGTCAGTGCTGGGCTAAAAGATGCAGCACTGGGATCTCTCCTGATAACAGGTGAGTAAATCGGAATTCGTAGTTCGGCTGATTTTAGAGGAATATTTGTAAGTTCCAAAACTCCACACTTAGATACTTTTCTGCTGAAAACCACACAATGGATTCCTATGGAAGGAAATACAAGTTACTGGTAAGTACGCTTCGAATTACTTTTCAGGGTCAGTGCTGGGCTATAAGATGCAGCACTGGGTTCTCTCCTGATAACAGGTGATTAAATCGGAATTCGTAGTTTGGCTGATTTTAGAGGAATATTTTGTAAGTTCCAAATCTCCATACTTAGATACTTTTCTGCTGAAAACCACACAATGGATTCCTATGGAAGGAAAAACAAGTTACTGGTAAGTACACTTAGAATTAGTTTTCAGGGTCAGTGCTGGGCTAAAAGATGCAGCACTGGGTTGTCTCCTGATAACAGGTGAGTAAATAGGAATTCGTAGTTCGGCTGATTTTAGAGGAATATTTGTAAGTTTCAAAACTCCACAATTAGAAGAATTTTTACAAGTGAAACCAGTCAATGTTAGCCTATGGAAGGAAATTCAATTTGCGGGTAAGAACGGTTAGATTTACTTTTCAGGATCAGTACTGGCCTTAAAGATTCAGCAGTGGGTTCTCCCCTGATAACAGGTGAGTAAATTGGAATTCGTAGTTCGGCTGATTTTAGAGGAATATTTGTAAGTTCCAAAACTCCACACTTAAAAGAATTTCCAAGTGAAACCAGTCAATGTTAGCCTATGGAAGGAAATTCAAGTTACTGGTAAGTACGGTTAGAATTACTTTTCAGGATCAGTACTGGCCTTAAAGATTCAGCACTGAGGTCTCTCCTGATAACAGGTGAGTAAATCGAAATTCGTAGTTCGGCTGATTTTAGAGGAATACTTGTAAGTTCCAAAACTCCACACTTAGAAACTTTTCTGCTGAAAACCACACAATGGATTCCTATGGAAGGAAATACAAGTTACTGGTAAGTACGCTTAGAATTACTTTTCAGGGTCAGTGCTGGGCTAAAAGATGCAGCACTGAGTTCTCTCCTGATAACAGGTGAGTAAATCGGAATTCCTAGTTCGGCTTATTTTAGAGGAATATTTGTAAGTTCCAAAACTCCACACTTAGAAACTTTTCTGCTGAAAACCACACAATGGATTCCTATGGAAGGAAATACAAGTTACTGGTAAGTACGCTTCGAATTACTTTTCAGGGTCAGTGCTGGGCTAAAAGATGCAGCACTGGGTTCTCTCCTGATAACAGGTGAGTATATCGGAATTCGTAGTTTGGCTGATTTTAGAGGAATATTTGTATGTTCCAAAACTCCACACTTAGATACTTTTCTGCTGAAAACCCCACAATGGATTCCTATGGAAGGAAATACAAGTTACTGGTAAGTACGCTTAGAATTACTTTTCTGGGTCAGTGCTGGGCTAAAAGATGCAGCACTGAGTTCTCTCCTGATAACATGTGAGTAAAGCGGAATTCGTAGTTCGGCTGATTTTAGAGGAATATTTTAAAGTTCCAAAACGCCACACTTAGAAGAATTTCCAAGTGAAACCAGTCAATGTTAGCCTATGGAAGGAAATACAAGTTACTGGTAAGTACGGTTCGAATTACTTTTCAGGATCGGTACTGGCCTTAAAGATTCAGCACTGAGGTCTCTCCTGATAACAGGTGAGTAAATCGGAATTCGTAGTTCGGCTGATTTTAGAGGAATATTTGTAAGTTCCAAAACATCACACTTGGAAACTTTTCTGCTGAAAACCACAGAATGGATTCCTATGGAAGGAAATACAAGTTACTGGTAAATACGCTTAGAATTACTTTTCAGGGTCAGTACTGGGCTAAAAGATGTAGCACTGGGATCTCTCCTGATAACAGGTGAGTAAATCGGAATTCGTAGTTCGGCTGATTTTAGAGGAATATTTGTAAGTTCCAAAACTCCACACTTTGATACTTTTCAGCTGAAAACCACACAATGGATTCCTATGGAAGGAAATACAAGTTACTTGTAAGTACGCTTAGAATTAATTTTCAGGGTCAGTGCTGGGCTAAAAGATGCAGCACTGAGTTCTCTCCTGATAACAGGTGAGTAAATCGGAATTTCTAGTTCGGCTTATTTTAGAGGAATATTTGTAAGTTCCAAAACTCCACACTTAGAAACTTTTCTGCTGAAAACCACACAATAGATTCCTATGGAAGAAAATACAAGTTACTGGTAAGTACGCTTCGAATTACTTTTCAGGGTCAGTGCTGGGCTAAAAGATGCAGCACTGGGTTCTCTCCTGATAACAGGTGAGTAAATCGGAATTCGTAGTTCGGCTGATTTTAGAGGAATATTTGTAAGTTCCAAAACTCCACACTTAGATACTTTTTCTTCTGAAAACCACACAGTGGATTCCTATGGAAGGAAATACAAGTTACTGGTAAGTATGCTTAGAATTACTTTTCAGGGTCAGTGCTGGGCTAAAAGATGCAGCACTGGGTTGTCTCCTGATAACAGGTGTGTAAATCGGAATTCGTATTTCGGCTGATTTTAGAGGAATATTTGTCAGTTTCAAAACTCCACACGTAGAAGAATTTCCAAGTGAAACCAGTTAATGTTAGCCTATGGAAGGAAATTCAAGTTACTGGTAAGAACGGTTAGAATTACTTTTCAGGATCAGTACTGGCCTTAAAGATTCAGCAGTGGGTTCTCCCTTGATAACAGGTGAGTAAATTGGAATTTGTAGTTCGGCTAATTTTAGAGGAATATTTGTAAGTTCCAAAACTCCACACTTAGAAGAATTTCCAAGTGAAACCAGTCAATGTTAGCCTATGGAAGGAAATTCAAGTTACCGGTAAGTACGGTTAGAATTACTTTTCAGGATCAGTACTGGCCTTAAAGATTCAGCACTGAGTTCTCTCCTGATAACAGGTGAGTAAATCGGAATTCGTAGTTCGGCTGATTTTAGAGGAATATTAGTAAGTTCCAAAACCCCACACTTAGAAACTTTTCTGCAGAAAACCACTCCATGGATTCCTATGGAAGGAAATACAAGTTACTGGTAAGTACGCTTAGAATAACCTTTCAGGGTCAGTGCTGGGCTAAAAGATGCAGCACTGGGTTCTCTCCTGATAACAGGTGAGTAAAACGGAATTCGTAGTTCGGCTGATTTTAGAGGAATATTTGTAAGTTCCAAAACTCCACACTTAGAAACTTTTCTGCAGAAAACCAGAGAATGGATTCCTATGGAAGTAAATACAAGTTACTGGTAAGTACGCTTAGAATTACTTTTCATGGTCAGTGCTGGGCTAAAAGATGCAGCACTGGGGTCTCTCCTGATAACAGGTGAGTAAATCGGAATTCGTAGTTTGGCTGATTTTAGAGGACTATTTGTAAGTTCCAAAACTCCACACTTAGATACTTTTCTGCTGAAAACCACACAATGGATTCCTATGGAAGGAAATACAAGTTACTGGTAAGTACGCTTAGAATTACTTTTCAGGGTCAGTGCTGGGCTAAAAGATGCAGCACTGAGTTCTCTCCTGATAACAGGTGAGTAAATCGGAATTCCTAGTTCGGCTTATTTTAGAGGAATATTTGTAAGTTCCAAAACTCCACACTTAGAAACTTTTCTGCTGAAAACCACACAATGGATTCCTATGGAAGGAAATACAAGTTACTGGTAAGTACGCTTCGAATTACTTTTCAGGGTCAGTGCTGGGCTAAAAGATGCAGCACTGGGTTCTCTCCTGATAACAGGTGAGTATATCGGAATTCGTAGTTTGGCTGATTTTAGAGGAATATTTGTATGTTCCAAAACTCCACACTTAGATACTTTTCTGCTGAAAACCCCACAATGGATTCCTATGGAAGGAAATACAAGTTACTGGTAAGTACGCTTAGAATTACTTTTCTGGGTCAGTGCTGGGCTAAAAGATGCAGCACTGAGTTCTCTCCTGATAACATGTGAGTAAAGCGGAATTCGTAGTTCGGCTGATTTTAGAGGAATATTTTAAAGTTCCAAAACGCCACACTTAGAAGAATTTCCAAGTGAAACCAGTCAATGTTAGCCTATGGAAGGAAATACAAGTTACTGGTAAGTACGGTTCGAATTACTTTTCAGGATCGGTACTGGCCTTAAAGATTCAGCACTGAGGTCTCTCCTGATAACAGGTGAGTAAATCGGAATTCGTAGTTCGGCTGATTTTAGAGGAATATTTGTAAGTTCCAAAACATCACACTTGGAAACTTTTCTGCTGAAAACCACAGAATGGATTCCTATGGAAGGAAATACAAGTTACTGGTAAATACGCTTAGAATTACTTTTCAGGGTCAGTACTGGGCTAAAAGATGTAGCACTGGGATCTCTCCTGATAACAGGTGAGTAAATCGGAATTCGTAGTTCGGCTGATTTTAGAGGAATATTTGTAAGTTCCAAAACTCCACACTTTGATACTTTTCAGCTGAAAACCACACAATGGATTCCTATGGAAGGAAATACAAGTTACTTGTAAGTACGCTTAGAATTAATTTTCAGGGTCAGTGCTGGGCTAAAAGATGCAGCACTGGGGTCTCTCCTGATAACAGGTGAGTAAATTGGAATTCGTAGTTTGGCTTATTTCAGAGGAATATTTGTAAGTACCAAAACTCCACACTTCGAAACTACTCTGCTGAAAACCACACAATGGATTCCTATGTAAGGAAATACACGTTACTGGTAAGTACGCGTAGAATTGTTTTTCAGGGTCAGTGCTGGGCTAAAAGATGTAGCACTGGGATCTCTCCTGATAACATGTGATTAAATCGGAATTCGTAGTTCGGTGATTTTAGAGGAATATTTTAAAGTTCCAAAACTCCACACTTATAAGAATTTCCAAGTGAAACCAGTTAATGTTAGCCTATGGCAGGAAAAACAAGTTACTGGTAAGTACGCTTAGAATTACTTTTCAGGGTCAGCGCTGGGCTAAAAGATGCAGCACTGGGTTCTCTCCTGATAACAGGAGAGTAAATCGGAATTCGTAATTCGGCTGATTTTAGAGGAATATATGTAAGTTCCAAAACTCCACACTTAGAAACTTTTCTGCTGAAAACCACACAATGGATTCCTATGGAAGGAAATACAAGTTACTGGTAAGTACGCTTAGAATTACTTTTCAGGGTCAGTGCTGGGCTAAAAGATGCAGCACTGAGTTCTCTCCTGATGACATGTGAGTAAATTGGAATTCGTAGTTTGGCTTATTTTAGAGGAATATTTGTAAGTACCAAAACTCCACACTTCGAAACTACTCTGCTGAAAACCACACAATGGATTCCTATGTAAGGAAATACACGTTACTGGTAAGTACGCGTAGAATTGTTTTTCAGGGTCAGTGCTGGGCTAAAAGATGTAGCACTGGGATCTCTCCTGATAACAGGTGAATACATTGGAATTCGTAGTTCAGCTGATTTTAGAGGAATATTTGTAAATTCCAAAACTCCACACTTTGATACTTTTCTGCTGAAAACCACACAATGGATCCCTATGGAAGGAAATACAAGTTACTGGTAAGTACGCTTAGAATTACTTTTCAGGGTCAGTTCTGGGCTAAAAGATGCAGCACTGTGTTCTCTCCTGATAACAGGTGAGTAAATTGGAATTCGTCGTTCGGCTGATTTTAGAGGAATATTTGTAAGTTCCAAAACACCACACTTAGAAACTTTTCTGCTGAAAACCACATAATGGATTCCTATGGAAGGAAATACAAGTTACTGGTAAGTATGCTTAGAATTACTTTTCAGGGTCAGTGCTGGGCTAAAAGATGCAGCACTGGGGTCTCTCCTGATAACAGGTGAGTAAATCGGAATTCGTAGTTCGGCTGATTTTAGAGGAATATTTGTAAGTTCCAAAACTCCACACTTAGATACTTTTCTGCTGAAAACCACACAATGGATTCCTATGGAAGGAAATACAAGTTACTGGTAAGTACACTTCGAATTACTTTTCAGGGTCA
Source organism: Triturus cristatus (assembly GCF_964204655.1). Classification (NCBI taxonomy): domain Eukaryota; kingdom Metazoa; phylum Chordata; class Amphibia; order Caudata; family Salamandridae; genus Triturus; species Triturus cristatus. Next base: position 376,531,375 of record NC_140579.1, on the reverse strand, counting down.
GTGCTGGGCTAAAAGATACAGCACTTGGTTGTCTCCTGATAACATGTGAGTAAATCGGAATTCGTAGTTCGGTGATTTTAGAGGAATATTTTAAAGTTCCAAAACTCCACACTTAGAAGAATTTCCAAGTGAAACCAGTCAATGTTAGCCTATGGTAGGAAATACAAGTTACTGGTAAGTACGCTTAGAATGACTTTTCAGGGTCAGTGCTGGGCTAAAAGATGCAGCACTGGGTTCTCTCCTGATAACAGTGAGGAAATCGGAAGTCGTAGTTCGGCTGATTTTAGAGGAATATTTGTAAGTTCCAAAACTCCACACTTAGAAACTTTTCTGCTGAAAACCACACAATGGATTCCTATGGAAGGAAATACAAGTTACTGGTAAGTACGCTTAGAATTACTTTTCATGGTCAGTGCTGGGCTAAAAGATGCAGCACTGGGATCTCTCCTGATAACAGGTGAGTAAATCAGAATTCGTAGTTCGGCTGATATTAGAGGAATATTAGTAAGTTCCAAAACTCCACACGTTGATACTTTTCTGCTGAAAACCACACAATGGATTCCTATGGAAGGCAATACAAGTTACTGGTAAGTACGCTTAGAATTACTTTACAGGGTCAGTGCTGGGCTAAAAGATGCAGCACTGGGATCTCTCCTGATAACAGGTGAGTAAATCGGAATTCGTAGTTCGGCTGATTTTAGAGGAATATTTGTAAGTTCCAAAACTCCACACTTAGATACTTTTCTGCTGAAAACCACACAATGGATTCCTATGGAAGGAAATACAAGTTACTGGTAAGTACGCTTCGAATTACTTTTCAGGGTCAGTGCTGGGCTATAAGATGCAGCACTGGGTTCTCTCCTGATAACAGGTGAGTAAATCGGAATTCGTAGTTTGGCTGATTTTAGAGGAATATTTTGTAAGTTCCAAATCTCCATACTGAGATACTTTTCTGCTGAAAACCACACAATGGATTCCTATGGAAGGAAAAACAAGTTACTGGTAAGTACACTTAGAATTAGTTTTCAGGGTCAGTGCTGGGCTAAAAGATGCAGCACTGGGTTGTCTCCTGATAACAGGTGAGTAAATGGGAATTCGTAGTTCGGCTGATTTTAGAGGAATATTTGTAAGTTTCAAAACTCCACAATTAGAAGAATTTTTACAAGTGAAACCAGTCAATGTTAGCCTATGGAAGGAAATTCAATTTGCGGGTAAGAACGGTTAGATTTACTTTTCAGGATCAGTACTGGACTTAAAGATTCAGCAGTGGGTTCTCCCCTGATAACAGGTGAGTAAATTGGAATTCGTAGTTCGGCTGATTTTAGAGGAATATTTGTAAGTTCCAAAACTCCACACTTAAAAGAATTTCCAAGTGAAACCAGTCAATGTTAGCCTATGGAAGGAAATTCAAGTTACTGGTAAGTACGGTTAGAATTACTTTTCAGGATCAGTACTGGCCTTAAAGATTCAGCACTGAGGTCTCTCCTGATAACAGGTGAGTAAATCGAAATTCGTAGTTCGGCTGATTTTAGAGGAATATTTGTAAGTTACAAAACTCCACACTTAGAAACTTTTCTGCTGAAAACCACACAATGGATTCCTATGGAAGGAAATACAAGTTACTGGTAAGTACGCTTAGAATTACCTTTCAGGGTCAGTGCTGGGCTAAAAGATGCAGCACTGAGTTCTCTCCTGATAACAGGTGAGTAAATCGGAATTCCTAGTTCGGCTTATTTTAGAGGAATATTTGTAAGTTCCAAAACTCCACACTTAGAAACTTTTCTGCTGAAAACCACACAATGGATTCCTATGGAAGGAAATACAAGTTACTGGTAAGTACGCTTCGAATTACTTTTCAGGGTCAGTGCTGGGCTAAAAGATGCAGCACTGGGTTCTCTCCTGATAACAGGTGAGTATATCGGAATTCATAGTTTGGCTGATTTTAGAGGAATATTTGTATGTTTCAAAACTCCACACTTAGATACTTTTCTGCTGAAAACCACACAATGGATTCCTATGGAAGGAAATACAAGTTACTGGTAAGTACGCTTAGAATTACTTTTCTGGGTCAGTGCTGGGCTAAAAGATGCAGCACTGAGTTCTCTCCTGATAACATGTGAGTAAAGCGGAATTCGTAGTTCGGCTGATTTTAGAGGAATATTTTAAAGTTCCAAAACGCCACACTTAGAAGAATTTCCAAGTGAAACCAGTCAATGTTAGCCTATGGAAGGAAATACAAGTTACTGGTAAGTACGGTTCGAATTACTTTTCAGGATCGGTACTGGCCTTAAAGATTCAGCACTGAGGTCTCTCCTGATAACAGGTGAGTAAATCGGAATTCGTAGTTCGGCTGATTTCAGAGGAATATTTGTAAGTTCCAAAACATCACACTTTGATACTTTTCAGCTGAAAACCACACAATGGATTCCTATGGAAGGAAATACAAGTTACTTGTAAGTACGCTTAGAATTAATTTTCAGGGTCAGTGCTGGGCTAAAAGATGCAGCACTGAGTTCTCTCCTGATAACAGGTGAGTAAATCGGAATTTCTAGTTCGGCTTATTTTAGAGGAATATTTGTAAGTTCCAAAACTCCACACTTAGAAACTTTTCTGCTGAAAACCACACAATAGATTCATATGGAAGAAAATACAAGTTACTGGTAAGTACGCTTCGAATTACTTTTCAGGGTCAGTGCTGGGCTAAAAGATGCAGCACTGGGTTCTCTCCTGATAACAGGTGAGTAAATCGGAATTCGTAGTTCGGCTGATTTTAGAGGAATATTTGTAAGTTCCAAAACTCCACACTTAGATACTTTTCTACTGAAAACCACACAGTGGATTCCTATGGAAGGAAATACAAGTTACTGGTAAGTATGCTTAGAATTACTTTTCAGGGTCAGTGCTGGGCTAAAAGATGCAGCACTGGGTTGTCTCCTGATAACAGGTGTGTAAATCGGAATTCGTATTTCGGCTGATTTTAGAGGAATATTTGTCAGTTTCAAAACTCCACACATAGAAGAATTTCCAAGTGAAACCAGTTAATGTTAGCCTATGGAAGGAAATTCAAGTTACTGGTAAGAACGGTTAGAATTACTTTTCAGGATCAGTACTGGCCTTAAAGATTCAGCAGTGGGTTCTCCCTTGATAACAGGTGAGTAAATTGGAATTTGTAGTTCGGCTAATTTTAGAGGAATATTTGTAAGTTCCAAAACTCCACACTTAGAAGAATTTCCGAGTGAAACCAGTCAATGTTAGCCTATGGAAGGAAATTCAAGTTACCGGTAAGTACGGTTAGAATTACTTTTCAGGATCAGTACTGGCCTTAAAGATTCAGCACTGAGTTCTCTCCTGATAACAGGTGAGTAAATCGGAATTCGTAGTTCGGCTGATTTTAGAGGAGTATTAGTAAGTTCCAAAACCCCACACTTAGAAACTTTTCTGCAGAAAACCACTCCATGGATTCCTATGGAAGGAAATACAAGTTACTGGTAAGTACGCTTAGAATAACCTTTCAGGGTCAGTGCTGGGCTAAAAGATGCAGCACTGGGTTCTCTCCTGATAACAGGTGAGTAAAACGGAATTCGTAGTTCGGCTGATTTTAGAGGAATATTTGTAAGTTCCAAAACTCCACACTTAGAAACTTTTCTGCAGAAAACCACAGAATGGATTCCTATGGAAGTAAATACAAGTTACTGGTAAGTACGCTTAGAATTACTTTTCATGGTCAGTGCTGGGCTAAAAGATGCAGCACTGGGGTCTCTCCTGATGACATGTGAGTAAATCGGAATTCGTAGTTTGGCTTATTTCAGAGGAATATTTGTAAGTACCAAAACTCCACACTTCGAAACTACTCTGCTGAAAACCACACAATGGATTCCTATGTAAGGAAATACACGTTACTGGTAAGTACGCGTAGAATTGTTTTTCAGGGTCAGTGCTGGGCTAAAAGATGTAGCACTGGGATCTCTCCTGATAACATGTGATTAAATCGGAATTCGTAGTTCGGTGATTTTAGAGGAATATTTTAAAGTTCCAAAACTCCACACTTAGAAGAATTTCCAAGTGAAACCAGTTAATGTTAGCCTATGGCAGGAAATACAAGTTACTGGTAAGTACGCTTAGAATTACTTTTCAGGGTCAGTGCTGGGCTAAAAGATGCAGCACTGAGTTCTCTCCTGATAACAGGTGAGTAAATCGGAATTTCTAGTTCGGCTTATTTTAGAGGAATATTTGTAAGTTCCAAAACTCCACACTTAGAAACTTTTCTGCTGAAAACCACACAATAGATTCCTATGGAAGAAAATACAAGTTACTGGTAAGTACGCTTCGAATTACTTTTCAGGGTCAGTGCTGGGCTAAAAGATGCAGCACTGGGTTCTCTCCTGATAACAGGTGAGTAAATCGGAATTCGTAGTTCGGCTTATTTTAGAGGAATATTTGTAAGTTCCAAAACTCCACACTTAGATACTTTTCTACTGAAAACCACACAGTGGATTCCTATGGAAGGAAATACAAGTTACTGGTAAGTATGCTTAGAATTACTTTTCAGGGTCAGTGCTGGGCTAAAAGATGCAGCACTGGGTTGTCTCCTGGTAACAGGTGTGTAAATCGGAATTCGTATTTCGGCTGATTTTAGAGGAATATTTGTCAGTTTCAAAACTCCACACGTAGAAGAATTTCCAAGTGAAACCAGTTAATGTTAGCCTATGGAAGGAAATTCAAGTTACTGGTAAGAACGTTTAGAATTACTTTTCAGGATCAGTACTGGCCTTAAAGATTCAGCTGTGGGTTCTCCCTTGATAACAGGTGAGTAAATTGGAATTTGTAGTTCGGCTAATTTTAGAGGAATATTTGTAAGTTCCAAAACTCCACACTTAGAAGAATTTCCAAGTGAAACCAGTCAATGTTAGCCTATGGAAGGAAATTCAAGTTACTGGTAAGTACAGTTAGAATTACTTTTCAGGATCAGTACTGGCCTTAAAGATTCAGCACTGAGTACTCTCCTGATAACAGGTGAGTAAATCGGAATTCGTAGTTCGGCTGATTTTAGAGGAATATTAGTAAGTTCCAAAACCCCACACTTAGAAACTTTTCTGCAGAAAACCACTCCATGGATTCCTATGGAAGGAAATACAAGTTACTGGTAAGTACGCTTAGAATAACCTTTCAGGGTCAGTGCTGGGCTAAAAGATGCAGCACTGGGTTCTCTCCTGATAACAGGTGAGTAAAACGGAATTCGTAGTTCGGCTGATTTTAGAGGAATATTTGTAAGTTCCAAAACTCCACACTTAGAAACTTTTCTGCAGAAAACCACAGAATGGATTCCTATGGAAGTAAATACAAGTTACTGGTAAGTACGCTTAGAATTACTTTTCATGGTCAGTGCTGGGCTAAAAGATGCAGCACTGGGGTCTCTCCTGATAACAGGTGAGTAAATCGGAATTCGTAGTTTGGCTGATTTTAGAGGAATATTTGTAAGTTCCAAAACTCCACACTTAGATACTTTTCTGCTGAAAACCACACAATGGATTCCTATGGAAGGAAATACAAGTTACTGGTAAGTACGCTTAGAATTACTTTTCAGGGTCAGTGCTGGGCTAAAAGATGCAGCACTGAGTTTTCTCCTGATGACATGTGAGTAAATTGGAATTCGTAGTTTGGCTTATTTCAGAGGAATATTTGTAAGTACCAAAACTCCACACTTCGAAACTACTCTGCTGAAAACCACACAATGGATTCCTATGTAAGGAAATACACGTTACTGGTAAGTACGCGTAGAATTGTTTTTCAGGGTCAGTGCTGGGCTAAAAGATGTAGCACTGGGATCTCTCCTGATAACATGTGATTAAATCGGAATTCGTAGTTCGGTGATTTTAGAGGAATATTTTAAAGTTCCAAAACTCCACACTTAGAAGAATTTCCAAGTGAAACCAGTTAATGTTAGCCTATGGCAGGAAATACAAGTTACTGGTAAGTACGCTTAGAATTACTTTTCAGGGTCAGTGCTGGGCTAATAGATGCAGCACTGGGTTCTCTCCTGATAACAGGAGAGTAAATCGGAATTCGTAATTCGGCTGATTTTAGAGGAATATATGTAAGTTCCAAAACTCCACACTTAGAAACTTTTCTGCTGAAAACCACACAATGGATTCCTATGGAAGGTAATACAAGTTACTGGTAAGTACGCTTAGAATTACTTTTCAGGGTCAGTGCTGGGCTAAAAGATGCAGCACTGAGTTCTCTCCTGATGACATGTGAGTAAATTGGAATTCGTAGTTTGGCTTATTTTAGAGGAATATTTGTAAGTACCAAAACTCCACACTTCGAAACTACTCTGCTGAAAACCACACAATGGATTCCTATGTAAGGAAATACACGTTACTGGTAAGTACGCGTAGAATTGTTTTTCAGGGTCAGTGCTGGGCTAAAAGATGTAGCACTGGGATCTCTCCTGATAACAGGTGAATAAATTGGAATTCGTAGTTCAGCTGATTTTAGAAGAATATTTGTAAGTTCCAAAACTCCACACTTTGATACTTTTCAGCTGAAAACCACACAATGGATCCCTATGGAAGGAAATACAAGTTACTGGTAAGTACGCTTAGAATTACTTTTCAGGGTCAGTTCTGGGCTAAAAGATGCAGCACTGTGTTCTCTCCTGATAACAGGTGAGTAAATTGGAATTCGTCGTTCGGCTGATTTTAGAGGAATATTTGTAAGTTCCAAAACACCACACTTAGAAACTTTTCTGCTGAAAACCACATAATGGATTCCTATGGAAGGAAATACAAGTTACTGGTAAGTATGCTTAGAATTACTTTTCAGGGTCAGTGCTGGGCTAAAAGATGCAGCACTGGGGTCTCTCCTGATAACAGGTGAGTAAATCGGAATTCGTAGTTCGGCTGATTTTAGAGGAATAATTGTAAGTTCCAAAACTCCACACTTAGATACTTTTCTGCTGAAAACCACACAATGGATTCCTATGGAAGGAAATACAAGTTACTGGTAAGTACACTTCGAATTACTTTTCAGGGTCAGTGCTGGGCTAAAAGATGCAGCACTTGGTTGTCTCCTGATAACATGTGAGTAAATCGGAATTCGTAGTTCGGTGATTTTAGAGGAATATTTTAAAGTTCAAAACTCCACACTTAGAAGAATTTCCAAGTGAAACCAGTCAATGTTAGCCTATGGCAGGAAATACAAGTTACTGGTAAGTACGCTTAGAATGACTTTTCAGGGTCAGTGCTGGGCTAAAAGATGCAGCACTGGGTTCTCTCCTGATAACAGGTGAGGAAATCGGAAGTTGTAGTTCGGCTGATTTTAGAGGAATATTTGTAAGTTCCAAAACTCCACACTTAGAAACTTTTCTGCTGAAAACCACACAATGGATTCCTATGGAAGGAAATACAAGTTACTGGTAAGTACGCTTAGAATTACTTTTCATGGTCAGTGCTGGGCTAAAAGATGCAGCACTGGGATCTCTCCTGATAACAGGTGAGTAAATCAGAATTCGTAGTTCGGCTGATATTAGAGGAATATTTGTAAGTTACAAAACTCCACACGTTGATACTTTTCTGCTGAAAACCACACAATGGATTGCTATGGAAGGCAATACAAGTTACTGGTAAGTACGCTTAGAATTAATTTTCAGGGTCAGTGCTGGGCTAAAAGATGCAGCACTGAGTTCTCTCCTGATAACAGGTGAGTAAATCAGAATTCGTAGTTCGGCTGATTTTAGAGGAATATTTGTAAGTTCCAAAACTCCACACTTAGAAACTTTTCTGCTGAAAACCACAGAATGGATTCCTATGGAAGGAAATACAAGTTACTGGTAAGTACACTTAGAATTACTTTTCAGGGTCAGTGCTGGGCTAAAAGATGCAGCACTGGGTTGTCTCCTGATAACAGGTGAGTAAATAGGAATTCGTAGTTCGGCTGATTTTAGAGGAATATTTGTAAGTTTCAAAACTCCACACTTAGAAGAATTTCCAAGTGAAACCAGTCAATGTTAGCCTATGGAAGGAAATTCAAGTTGCTTGTAAGAACGGTTAGAATTACTTTTCAGGATCAGTTCTTGCCTTAAAGATTCAGTAGTGGGTTCTCCCCTGATAACAGGTGAGTAAATTGGAATTCGTAGTTCGGCTGATTTTAGAGGAATATTTGTAAGTTCCAAAACTCCACACTTAGAAGAATTTCCAAGTGAAACCAGTCAATGTTAGCCTATGGAAGGAAATTCAAGTTGCTTGTAAGAACGGTTAGAATTACTTTTCAGGATCAGTACTTGCCTTAAAGATTCAGTAGTGGGTTCTCCCCTGATAACAGGTGAGTAAATCGGAATTCGTAGTTCGGCTGATTTTAGAGGAATATTTGTAAGTTCCAAAACTCCACACTTAGAAACTTTTCTGCAGAAAACCACTCCATGGATTCCTATGGAAGGAAATACAAGTTACTGGTAAGTACGCTTAGAATTACCTTTCAGGGTCAGTGCTGGGCTAAAAGATGCAGCACTGGGTTCTCTCCTGATAACAGGTGAGTAAAACGGAATTCGTAGTTCGGCTGATTTTAGAGGAATATTTGTAAGTTCCAAAACTCCACACTTATAAACTTTTCTGCTGAAAACCACAGAATGGATTCCTATGGAAGGAAATACAAGTTACTGGTAAGTACGCTTAGAATTACTTTTCAGGGTCAGTGCTGGGCTAAAAGATGCAGCACTGGGGTCTCTCCTGATAACAGGTAAGTAAATCGGAATTCGTAGTTTGGCTGATTTTAGAGGAATATTTGTAAGTTCCAAAACTCCACACTTAGATACTTTTCTGCTGAAAACCACACAATGGATTCCTATGGAAGAAAATACAAGTTACTGGTAAGTACACTTAGAATTACTTTTCAGGGTCAGTGCTGGGCTAAAGGATGCAGCACTGGGTTGTCTCCTGATAACAGGTGAGTAAATAGGAATTCGTAGTTCGGCTGATTTTAGAGGAATATTTGTAAGTTTCAAAACTCCACACTTAGAAGAATTTCCAAGTGAAACCAGTCAATGTTAGCCTATGGAAGGAAATTCAAGTTGCTTGTAAGAACGGTTAGAATTACTTTTCAGGATCAGTACTTGCCTTAAAGATTCAGTAGTGGGTTCTCCCCTGATAACAGGTGAGTATATTGGAATTCGTAGTTCGGCTGATTTTAGAGGAATATTTGTAAGTTCCAAAACTCCACACTTAGAAGAATTTCCAAGTGAAACCAGTCAATGTTAGCCTATGGAAGGAAATTCAAGTTGCTTGTAAGAACGGTTAGAATTACTTTTCAGGATCAGTACTTGCCTTAAAGATTCAGTAGTGGGTTCTCCCCTGATAACAGGTGAGTAAATCGGAATTCGTAGTTCGGCTGATTTTAGAGGAATATTTGTAAGTTCCAAAACTCCACACTTAGAAACTTTTCTGCAGAAAACCACTCCATGGATTCCTATGGAAGGAAATACAAGTTACTGGTAAGTACGCTTAGAATTACCTTTCAGGGTCAGTGCTGGGCTAAAAGATGCAGCACTGGGTTCTCTCCTGATAACAGGTGAGTAAAACGGAATTCGTAGTTCGGCTGATTTTAGAGGAATATTAGTAAGTTCCAAAACTCCACACTTAGAAACTTTTCTGCTGAAAACCACACAATGGATTCCTATAGAAGGAAATACAAGTTACTGGTAAGTACGCTTAGAATTACTTTTCAGGGTCAGTGCTGGGCTAAAAGATGCAGCACTGAGTTCTCTCCTGATGACATGTGAGTAAATTGGAATTCGTAGTTTGGCTTATTTTAGAGGAATATTTGTAAGTACCAAAACACCACACTTCGAAACTACTCTGCTGAAAACCACACAATGGATTCCTATGTAAGGAAATACAAGTTACTGGTAAGTACGCGTAGAATTGTTTTTCAGGGTCAGTGCTGGGCTAAAAGATGTAGCACTGGGAACTCTCCTGATAACAGGTGAATAAATCAGAATTCGTAGTTCAGCTGATTTTAAAGGAATATTTGTAAGTTCCAAAACTCCACACTTAGAAACTTTTCTGCTGAAAACCACACAATGGATTCCTATGGAAGGTAATACAAGTTACTGGTAAGTACGCTTAGAATTACTTTTCATGGTCAGTGCTGGGCTAAAAGATGCAGCACTGGGATCTCTCCTGATAACAGGTGAGTAAATCAGAATTCGTAGTTCAGCTGATTTTAGAGGAATATTTGTAAGTTACAAAACTCCACACTTAGATACTTTTCTGCTGAAAACCACACAATGGATCCCTATGGAAGGAAATACAAGTAACTGGTAAGTACACTTAGAATTACTTTTCAGGGTCAGTGCTGGGCTAAAAGATGCAGCACTGGGTTGTCTCCTGATAACAGGTGAGTAAATAGGAATTGGTAGTTCGGCTGATTTTAGAGGAATATTTGTAAGTTTCAAAACTCCACACATAGAAGAATTTCCAAGTGAAACCAGTCAATGTTAGCCTATGGAAGGAAATTCAAGTTACTGGTAAGAACGGTTAGAATTACTTTTCAGGATCAGTACTGGCCTTAAAGATTCAGCAGTGGGTTCTCCCCTGATAACAGGTGAGTAAATTGGAATTTGTAGTTCGGCTAATTTTAGAGGAATATTTGTACGTTCCAAAACTCCACACTTAGAAGAATTTCCAAGTGAAACCAGTCAATGTTAGCCTATGGAAGGAAATTCAAGTTACTGGTAAGTACGCTTAGAATTACCTTTCAGGGTCAGTGCTGGGCTAAAAGATGCAGCACTGGGTTCTCTCCTGATAACAGGTGAGTAAAATGGAATTCGTAGTTCGGCTGATTTTAGAAGAATATTTGTAAGTTCCAAAACTCCACACTTAGAAACTTTTCTGCTGAAAACCACAGAATGGATTCCTATAGAAGGAAATATAAGTTACTGGTAAGTACGCTTAGAATTACTTTTCAGGGTCAGTGCTGGGCTAAAAGATGCAGCACTGGGGTCTCTCCTGATAACAGGTGAGTAAATCGGAATTCGTAGTTTGGCTGATTTTAGAGGAATATTTGTAAGTTCCAAAACTCCACACTTAGAAACTTTTCTGCTGAAAACCACACAATGGATTCCTATGGAAGGAAATACAAGTTACTGGTAAGTACGCTTCGAATTACTTTTCAGGGTCAGTGCTGGGCTAAAAGATGCAGCACTGGGTTCTCTCCTGATAACAGGTGAGTAAATCGGAATTCGTAGTTTGGCTGAATTTAAAGGAATATTTGTAAGTTCCAAAACTCCACACTTAGATACTTTTCTGCTGAAAACCACACAATGGATTCCTATGGAAGGAAATACAAGTTACTGGTAAGTACACTTAGAATTACTTTTCAGGGTCTGTGCTGGGCTAAAAGATGCAGCACTGGGTTGTCTCCTGATAACAGGTGAGTAAATAGGAATTCGTAGTTCGGCTGATTTTAGAGGAATATTTGTAAGTTTCAAAACTCCACACTTAGAAGAATTTCCAAGTGAAACCAGTCAATGTTAGCCTATGGAAGGAAATTCAAGTTGCTGGTAACAACGGTTAGAATTACTTTTCAGGATCAGTACTGGCCTTAAAGATTCAGCAGTGGGTTCTCCCCTGATAACAGGTGAGTAAATTGGAATTTGTAGTTCGGCTGATTTTAGAGGAATATTTGTAAGTTCCAAAACACCACACTTAGAAACTTTTCTGCTGAAAACCACATAACGGATTCCTATGGAAGGAAATACAAGTTACTGGTAAGTATGCTTAGAATTACTTTTCAGGGTCAGTGCTGGGCTAAAAGATGCAGCACTGGGGTCTCTCCTGATAACAGGTGAGTAAATCGGAATTCGTAGTTCGGCTGATTTTAGAGGAATATTTGTAAGTTCCAAAACTCCACACTTAGATACTTTTCTGCTGAAAACCACACAATGGATTCCTATGGAAGGAAATACAAGTTACTGGTAAGTACGCTTCGAATTACTTTTCAAGGTCAGTGCTGGGCTAAAAGATGCAGCACTTGGTTGTCTCCTGATAACATGTGAGTAAATCAGAATTCGTAGTTCGGTGATTTTAGAGGAATATTTTAAAGTTCCAAAACTCCACATTTAGAAGAATTTCCAAGTGAAACCAGTCAATGTTAGCCTATGGCAGGAAATACAAGTTACTGGTAAGTACGCTTAGAATTACTTTTCAGGGTCAGTACTGGGCTAAAAGATGTAGCACTGGGATCTCTCCTGATAACAGGTGAGTAAATCGGAATTTGTAGTTCGGCTGATTTTAGAGGAATATTTGTAAGTTCCAAAACTCCACACTTTGATACTTTTCAGCTGAAAACCACACAATGGATTCCTATGGAAGGAAATACAAGTTTCTGGTAAGTACGCTTAGAATTAATTTTCAGGGTCAGTGCTGGGCTAAAAGATGCAGCACTGAGTTCTCTCCTGATAACAGGTGAGTAAATCGGAATTCCTAGTTCGGCTTATTTTAGAGGAATATTTGTAAGTTCCAAAACTCCACACTTAGAAACTTTTCTGCTGAAAACCACACAATGGATTCCTATGGAAGGAAATACAAGTTACTGGTAAGTACGCTTCGAATTACTTTTCAGGGTCAGTGCTGGGCTAAAAGATGCAGCACTGGGTTCTCTCCTGATAACAGGTGAGTAAATCGGAATTCGTAGTTCGGCTGATTTTAGAGGAATATTTGTAAGTTCCAAAACTCCACACTTAGATACTTTTCTACTGAAAACCACACAGTGGATTCCTATGGAAGGAAATACAAGTTACTGGTAAGTACGCTTCGAATTACTTTTCAGGGTCAGTGCTGGGCTAAAAGATGCAGCACTGGGTTCTCTCCTGATAACAGGTGAGTAAATCGGAATTCGTAGTTCGGCTGATTTTAGAGGAATATTTGTAAGTTCCAAAACTCCACACTTAGAAACTTTTCTGCTGAAAACCACACAATGGATTCCTATGGAAGGAAATACAAGTTACTGGTAAGTACGCTTCGAATTACTTTTCAGGGTCAGTGCTGGGCTAAAAGATGCAGCACTGGGTTGTCTCCTGATAACAGGTGTGTAAATCGGAATTCGTATTTCGGCTGATTTTAGAGGAATATTTGTAAGTTTCAAAACTCCACACGTAGAAGAATTTCCAAGTGAAACCAGTCAATGTTAGCCTATGGAAGGAAATTCAAGTTACTGGTAAGAACGGTTAGAATTACTTTTCAGGATCAGTACTGGCCTTAAAGATTCAGCAGTGGGTTCTCCCCTGATAACAGGTGAGTAAATTGGAATTTGTAGTTCGGCTAATTTTAGAGGAATATTTGTAAGTTCCAAAACTCTACACTTAGAAGAATTTCCAAGTGAAACCAGTCAATGTTAGCCTATGGAAGGAAATTCAAGTTACTGGTAAGAACGGTTAGAATTACTTTTCAGGATCAGTACTGGCCTTAAAGATTCAGCAGTGGGTTCTCCCTTGATAACAGGTGAGTAAATTGGAATTTGTAGTTCGGCTAATTTTAGAGGAATATTTGTAAGTTCCAAAACTCCACACTTAGAAGAATTTCCGAGTGAAACCAGTCAATGTTAGCCTATGGAAGGAAATTCAAGTTACCGGTAAGTACGGTTAGAATTACTTTTCAGGATCAGTACTGGCCTTAAAGATTCAGCACTGAGTTCTCTCCTGATAACAGGTGAGTAAATCGGAATTCGTAGTTCGGCTGATTTTAGAGGAGTATTAGTAAGTTCCAAAACCCCACACTTAGAAACTTTTCTGCAGAAAACCACTCCATGGATTCCTATGGAAGGAAATACAAGTTACTGGTAAGTACGCTTAGAATAACCTTTCAGGGTCAGTGCTGGGCTAAAAGATGCAGCACTGGGTTCTCTCCTGATAACAGGTGAGTAAAACGGAATTCGTAGTTCGGCTGATTTTAGAGGAATATTTGTAAGTTCCAAAACTCCACACTTAGAAACTTTTCTGCAGAAAACCACAGAATGGATTCCTATGGAAGTAAATACAAGTTACTGGTAAGTACGCTTAGAATTACTTTTCATGGTCAGTGCTGGGCTAAAAGATGCAGCACTGGGGTCTCTCCTGATGACATGTGAGTAAATCGGAATTCGTAGTTTGGCTTATTTCAGAGGAATATTTGTAAGTACCAAAACTCCACACTTCGAAACTACTCTGCTGAAAACCACACAATGTATTCCTATGTAAGGAAATACACGTTACTGGTAAGTACGCGTAGAATTGTTTTTCAGGGTCAGTGCTTGGCTAAAAGATGTAGCACTGGGATCTCTCCTGATAACATGTGATTAAATCGGAATTCGTAGTTCGGTGATTTTAGAGGAATATTTTAAAGTTCCAAAACTCCACACTTAGAAGAATTTCCAAGTGAAACCAGTTAATGTTAGCCTATGGCAGGAAATACAAGTTACTGGTAAGTACGCTTAGAATTACTTTTCAGGGTCAGTGCTGGGCTAAAAGATGCAGCACTGATTTCTCTCCTGATAACAGGTGAGTAAATCGGAATTTCTAGTTCGGCTTATTTTAGAGGAATATTTGTAAGTTCCAAAACTCCACACTTAGAAACTTTTCTGCTGAAAACCACACAATAGATTCCTATGGAAGAAAATACAAGTTACTGGTAAGTACGCTTCGAATTACTTTTCAGGGTCAGTGCTGGGCTAAAAGATGCAGCACTGGGTTCTCTCCTGATAACAGGTGAGTAAATCGGAATTCGTAGTTCGGCTTATTTTAGAGGAATATTTGTATGTTCCAAAACTCCACACTTAGATACTTTTCTACTGAAAACCACACAGTGGATTCCTATGGAAGGAAATACAAGTTACTGGTAAGTATGCTTAGAATTACTTTTCAGGGTCAGTGCTGGGCTAAAAGATGCAGCACTGGGTTGTCTCCTGATAACAGGTGTGTAAATCGGAATTCGTATTTCGGCTGATTTTAGAGGAATATTTGTCAGTTTCAAAACTCCACACGTAGAAGAATTTCCAAGTGAAACCAGTTAATGTTAGCCTATGGAAGGAAATTCAAGTTACTGGTAAGAACGTTTAGAATTACTTTTCAGGATCAGTACTGGCCTTAAAGATTCAGCAGTGGGTTCTCCCTTGATAACAGGTGAGTAAATTGGAATTTGTAGTTCGGCTAATTTTAGAGGAATATTTGTAAGTTCCAAAACTCCACACTTAGAAGAATTTCCAAGTGAAACCAGTCAATGTTAGCCTATGGAAGGAAATTCAAGTTACTGGTAAGTACGGTTAGAATTACTTTTCAGGATCAGTACTGGCCTTAAAGATTCAGCACTGAGTACTCTCCTGATAACAGGTGAGTAAATCGGAATTCGTAGTTCGGCTGATTTTAGAGGAATATTAGTAAGTTCCAAAACCCCACACTTAGAAACTTTTCTGCAGAAAACCACTCCATGGATTCCTATGGAAGGAAATACAAGTTACTGGTAAGTACGCTTAGAATAACCTTTCAGGGTCAGTGCTGGGCTAAAAGATGCAGCACTGGGTTCTCTCCTGATAACAGGTGAGTAAAACGGAATTCGTAGTTCGGCTGATTTTAGAGGAATATTTGTAAGTTCCAAAACTCCACACTTAGAAACTTTTCTGCAGAAAACCACAGAATGGATTCCTATGGAAGTAAATACAAGTTACTGGTAAGTACGCTTAGAATTACTTTTCAGGGTCAGTGCTGGGCTAAAAGATGCAGCACTGAGTTTTCTCCTTATGACATGTGAGTAAATTGGAATTCGTAGTTTGGCTGATTTTAGAGGAATATTTGTAAGTTCCAAAACTCCACACTTAGATACTTTTCTGCTGAAAACCACACAATGGATTCCTATGGAAGGAAATACAAGTTACTGGTAAGTACGCTTAGAATTACTTTTCAGGGTCAGTGCTGGGCTAAAAGATGCAGCACTGAGTTTTCTCCTGATGACATGTGAGTAAATTGGAATTCGTAGTTTGGCTTATTTCAGAGGAATATTTGTAAGTACCAAAACTCCACACTTCGAAACTACTCTGCTGAAAACCACACAATGGATTCCTATGTAAGGAAATACACGTTACTGGTAAGTATGCGTAGAATTGTTTTTCAGGGTCAGTGCTGGGCTAAAAGATGTAGCACTGGGATCTCTCCTGATAACATGTGATTAAATCGGAATTCGTAGTTCGGTGATTTTAGAGGAATATTTTAAAGTTCCAAAACTCCACACTTAGAAGAATTTCCAAGTGAAACCAGTTAATGTTAGCCTATGGCAGGAAATACAAGTTACTGGTAAGTACGCTTAGAATTACTTTTCAGGGTCAGTGCTGGGCTAAAAGATGCAGCACTGGGTTCTCTCCTGATAACAGGAGAGTAAATCGGAATTCGTAATTCGGCTGATTTTAGAGGAATATATGTAAGTTCCAAAACTCCACACTTAGAAACTTTTCTGCTGAAAACCACACAATGGATTCCTATGGAAGGTAATACAAGTTACTGGTAAGTACGCTTAGAATTACTTTTCAGGGTCAGTGCTGGGCTAAAAGATGCAGCACTGAGTTCTCTCCTGATGACATGTGAGTAAATTGGAATTCGTAGTTTGGCTTATTTTAGAGGAATATTTGTAAGTACCAAAACTCCACACTTCGAAACTACTCTGCTGAAAACCACACAATGGATTCCTATGTAAGGAAATACACGTTACTGGTAAGTACGCGTAGAATTGTTTTTCAGGGTCAGTGCTGGGCTAAAAGATGTAGGAATGGGATCTCTCCTGATAACAGGTGAATACATTGGAATTCGTAGTTCAGCTGATTTTAGAAGAATATTTGTAAGTTCCAAAACTCCACACTTTGATACTTTTCAGCTGAAAACCACACAATGGATCCCTATGGAAGGAAATACAAGTTACTGGTAAGTACGCTTAGAATTACTCTTCAGGGTCAGTTCTGGGCTAAAAGATGCAGCACTGTGTTCTCTCCTGATAACAGGTGAGTAAATTGGAATTCGTCGTTCGGCTGATTTTAGAGGAATATTTGTAAGTTCCAAAACACCACACTTAGAAACTTTTCTGCTGAAAACCACATAATGGATTCCTATGGAAGGAAATACAAGTTACTGGTAAGTATGCTTAGAATTACTTTTCAGGGTCAGTGCTGGGCTAAAAGATGCAGCACTGGGGTCTCTCCTGATAACAGGTGAGTAAATCGGAATTCGTAGTTCGGCTGATTTTAGAGGAATAATTGTAAGTTCCAAAACTCCACACTTAGATACTTTTCTGCTGAAAACCACACAATGGATTCCTATGGAAGGAAATACAAGTTACTGGTAAGTACACTTCGAATTACTTTTCAGGGTCAGTGCTGGGCTAAAAGATGCAGCACTTGGTTGTCTCCTGATAACATGTGAGTAAATCGGAATTCGTAGTTCGGTGATTTTAGAGGAATATTTTAAAGTTCCAAAACTCCACACTTAGAAGAATTTCCAAGTGAAACCAGTCAATGTTAGCCTATGGCAGGAAATACAAGTTACTGGTAAGTACGCTTAGAATGACTTTTCAGGGTCAGTGCTGGGCTAAAAGATGCAGCACTGGGTTCTCTCCTGATAACAGGTGAGGAAATCGGAAGTTGTAGTTCGGCTGATTTTAGAGGAATATTTGTAAGTTCCAAAACTCCACACTTAGAAACTTTTCTGCTGAAAACCACACAATGGATTCCTATGGAAGGAAATACAAGTTACTGGTAAGTACGCTTAGAATTACTTTTCATGGTCAGTGCTGGGCTAAAAGATGCAGCACTGGGATCTCTCCTGATAACAGGTGAGTAAATCAGAATTCGTAGTTCGGCTGATATTAGAGGAATATTTGTAAGTTACAAAACTCCACACGTTGATACTTTTCTGCTGAAAACCACACAATGGATTGCTATGGAAGGCAATACAAGTTACTGGTAAGTACGCTTAGAATTAATTTTCAGGGTCAGTGCTGGGCTAAAAGATGCAGCACTGAGTTCTCTCCTGATAACAGGTGAGTAAATCGGAATTCGTAGTTCGGCTGATTTTAGAGGAATATTTGTAAGTTCCAAAACTCCACACTTAGAAACTTTTCTGCTGAAAACCACAGAATGGATTCCTATGGAAGGAAATACAAGTTACTGGTAAGTACGCTTAGAATTACTTTTCAGGGTCAGTGCTGGGCTAAAAGATGCAGCACTGGGGTCTCTCCTGATAACAGGTAAGTAAATCGGAATTCGTAGTTTGGCTGATTTTAGAGGAATATTTGTAAGTTCCAAAACTCCACACTTAGATACTTTTCTGCTGAAAACCACACAATGGATTCCTATGGAAGAAAATACAAGTTACTGGTAAGTACACTTAGAATTACTTTTCAGGGTCAGTGCTGGGCTAAAAGATGCAGCACTGGGTTGTCTCCTGATAACAGGTGAGTAAATAGGAATTCGTAGTTCGGCTGATTTTAGAGGAATATTTGTAAGTTTCAAAACTCCACACTTAGAAGAATTTCCAAGTGAAACCAGTCAATGTTAGCCTATGGAAGGAAATTCAAGTTGCTTGTAAGAACGGTTAGAATCACTTTTCACGATCAGTTCTTGCCTTAAAGATTCAGTAGTGGGTTCTCCCCTGATAACAGGTGAGTAAATCGGAATTCGTAGTTCGGCTGATTTTAGAGGAATATTTGTAAGTTCCAAAACTCCACACTTAGAAACTTTTCTGCAGAAAACCACTCCATGGATTCCTATGGAAGGAAATACAAGTTACTGGTAAGTACGCTTAGAATTACCTTTCAGGGTCAGTGCTGGGCTAAAAGATGCAGCACTGGGTTCTCTCCTGATAACAGGTGAGTAAAACGGAATTCGTAGTTCGGCTGATTTTAGAGGAATATTTGTAAGTTCCAAAACTCCACACTTATAAACTTTTCTGCTGAAAACCACAGAATGGATTCCTATGGAAGGAAATACAAGTTACTGGTAAGTACGCTTAGAATTACTTTTCAGGGTCAGTGCTGGGCTAAAAGATGCAGCACTGGGGTCTCTCCTGATAACAGGTAAGTAAATCGGAATTCGTAGTTTGGCTGATTTTAGAGGAATATTTGTAAGTTCCAAAACTCCACACTTAGATACTTTTCTGCTGAAAACCACACAATGGATTCCTAGGGAAGAAAATACAAGTTACTGGTAAGTACACTTAGAATTACTTTTCAGGGTCAGTGCTGGGCTAAAAGATGCAGCACTGGGTTGTCTCCTGATAACAGGTGAGTAAATAGGAATTCGTAGTTCGGCTGATTTTAGAGGAATATTTGTAAGTTTCAAAACTCCACACTTAGAAGAATTTCCAAGTGAAACCAGTCAATGTTAGCCTATGGAAGGAAATTCAAGTTGCTTGTAAGAACGGTTAGAATTACTTTTCAGGATCAGTACTTGCCTTAAAGATTCAGTAGTGGGTTCTCCCCTGATAACAGGTGAGTATATTGGAATTCGTAGTTCGGCTGATTTTAGAGGAATATTTGTAAGTTCCAAAACTCCACACTTAGAAGAATTTCCAAGTGAAACCAGTCAATGTTAGCCTATGGAAGGAAATTCAAGTTGCTTGTAAGAACGGTTAGAATTACTTTTCAGGATCAGTACTTGCCTTAAAGATTCAGTAGTGGGTTCTCCCCTGATAACAGGTGAGTAAATCGGAATTCGTAGTTCGGCTGATTTTAGAGGAATATTTGTAAGTTCCAAAACTCCACACTTAGAAACTTTTCTGCAGAAAACCACTCCATGGATTCCTATGGAAGGAAATACAAGTTACTGGTAAGTACGCTTAGAATTACCTTTCAGGGTCAGTGCTGGGCTAAAAGATGCAGCACTGGGTTCTCTCCTGATAACAGGTGAGTAAAACGGAATTCGTAGTTCGGCTGATTTTAGAGGAATATTAGTAAGTTCCAAAACTCCACACTTAGAAACTTTTCTGCTGAAAACCACACAATGGATTCCTATAGAAGGAAATACAAGTTACTGGTAAGTACGCTTAGAATTACTTTTCAGGGTCAGTGCTGGGCTAAAAGATGCAGCACTGAGTTCTCTCCTGATGACATGTGAGTAAATTGGAATTCGTAGTTTGGCTTATTTTAGAGGAATATTTGTAAGTACCAAAACACCACACTTCGAAACTTTTCTGCTGAAAACCACACAATGGATTCCTATGGAAGGTAATACAAGTTACTGGTAAGTACGCTTAGAATTACTTTTCATGGTCAGTGCTGGGCTAAAAGATGCAGCACTGGGATCTCTCCTGATAACAGGTGAGTAAATCAGAATTCGTAGTTCAGCTGATTTTAGAGGAATATTTGTAAGTTACAAAACTCCACACTTAGATACTTTTCTGCTGAAAACCACACAATGGATCCCTATGGAAGGAAATACAAGTAACTGGTAAGTACACTTAGCATTACTTTTCAGGGTCAGTGCTGGGCTAAAAGATGCAGCACTGGGTTGTCTCCTGATAACAGGTGAGTAAATAGGAATTGGTAGTTCGGCTGATTTTAGAGGAATATTTGTAAGTTTCAAAACTCCACACATAGAAGAATTTCCAAGTGAAAGCAGTCAATGTTAGCCTATGGAAGGAAATTCAAGTTACTGGTAAGAACGGTTAGAATTACTTTTCAGGATCAGTACTGGCCTTAAAGATTCAGCAGTGGATTCTCCCCTGATAACAGGTGAGTAAATTAGAATTTGTAGTTCGGCTAATTTTAGAGGAATATTTGTAAGTTCCAAAACTCCACACTTAGAAGAATTTCCAAGTGAAACCAGTCAATGTTAGCCTATGGAAGGAAATTCAAGTTACTGGTAAGTACGCTTAGAATTACCTTTCAGGGTCAGTGCTGGGCTAAAAGATGCAGCACTGGGTTCTCTCCTGATAACAGGTGAGTAAAATGGAATTCGTAGTTCGGCTGATTTTAGAAGAATATTTGTAAGTTCCAAAACTCCACACTTAGAAACTTTTCTGCTGAAAACCACAGAATGGATTCCTATGGAAGGAAATATAAGTTACTGGTAAGTACGCTTAGAATTACTTTTCAGGGTCAGTGCTGGGCTAAAAGATGCAGCACTGGGGTCTCTCCTGATAACAGGTGAGTAAATCGGAATTCGTAGTTTGGCTGATTTTAGAGGAATATTTGTAAGTTCCAAAACTCCACACTTAGAAACTTTTCTGCTGAAAACCACACAATGGATTCCTATGGAAGGAAATACAAGTTACTGGTAAGTACGCTTCGAATTACTTTTCAGGGTCAGTGCTGGGCTAAAAGATGCAGCACTGGGTTCTCTCCTGATAACAGGTGAGTAAATCGGAATTCGTAGTTTGGCTGAATTTAGAGGAATATTTGTAAGTTCCAAAACTCCACACTTAGATACTTTTCTGCTGAAAACCACACAATGGATTCCTATGGAAGGAAATACAAGTTACTGGTAAGTACACTTAGAATTACTTTTCATGGTCTGTGCTGGGCTAAAAGATGCAGCACTGGGTTGTCTCCTGATAACAGGTGAGTAAATAGGAATTTGTAGTTCGGCTGATTTTAGAGGAATATTTGTAAGTTTCAAAACTCCACACTTAGAAGAATTTCCAAGTGAAACCAGTCAATGTTAGCCTATGGAAGGAAATTCAAGTTGCTGGTAACAACGGTTAGAATTACTTTTCAGGATCAGTACTGGCCTTAAAGATTCAGCAGTGGGTTCTCCCCTGATAACAGGTGAGTAAATTGGAATTTGTAGTTCGGCTGATTTTAGAGGAATATTTGTAAGTTCCAAAACACCACACTTAGAAACTTTTCTGCTGAAAACCACATAACGGATTCCTATGGAAGGAAATACAAGTTACTGGTAAGTATGCTTAGAATTACTTTTCAGGGTCAGTGCTGGGCTAAAAGATGCAGCACTGGGGTCTCTCCTGATAACAGGTGAGTAAATCGGAATTCGTAGTTCGGCTGATTTTAGAGGAATATTTGTAAGTTCCAAAACTCCACACTTAGATACTTTTCTGCTGAAAACCACACAATGGATTCCTATGGAAGGAAATACAAGTTACTGGTAAGTACGCTTCGAATTACTTTTCAAGGTCAGTGCTGGGCTAAAAGATGCAGCACTTGGTTGTCTCCTGATAACATGTGAGTAAATCGGAATTCGTAGTTCGGTGATTTTAGAGGAATATTTTAAAGTTCCAAAACTCCACATTTAGAAGAATTTCCAAGTGAAACCAGTCAATGTTAGCCTATGGCAGGAAATACAAGTTACTGGTAAGTACGCTTAGAATTACTTTTCAGGGTCAGTACTGGGCTAAAAGATGTAGCACTGGGATCTCTCCTGATAACAGGTGAGTAAATCGGAATTCGTAGTTCGGCTGATTTTAGAGGAATATTTGTAAGTTCCAAAACTCCACACTTTGATACTTTTCAGCTGAAAACCACACAATGGATTCCTATGGAAGGAAATACAAGTTACTGGTAAGTACGCTTAGAATTAATTTTCAGGGTCAGTGCTGTGCTAAAAGATGCAGCACTGAGTTCTCTCCTGATAACAGGTGAGTAAATCGGAATTCCTAGTTCGGCTTATTTTAGAGGAATATTTGTAAGTTCCAAAACTCCACACTTAGAAACTTTTCTGCTGAAAACCACACAATGGATTCCTATGGAAGGAAATACAAGTTACTGGTAAGTACGCTTCGAATTACTTTTCAGGGTCAGTGCTGGGCTAAAAGATGCAGCACTGGGTTCTCTCCTGATAACAGGTGAGTAAATCGGAATTCGTAGTTCGGCTGATTTTAGAGGAATATTTGTAAGTTCCAAAACTCCACACTTAGAAACTTTTCTGCTGAAAACCACACAATGGATTCCTATGGAAGGAAATACAAGTTACTGGTAAGTACGCTTCGAATTACTTTTCAGGGTCAGTGCTGGGCTAAAAGATGCAGCACTGGGTTGTCTCCTGATAACAGGTGTGTAAATCGGAATTCGTATTTCGGCTGATTTTAGAGGAATATTTGTAAGTTTCAAAACTCCACACGTAGAAGAATTTCCAAGTGAAACCAGTCAATGTTAGCCTATGGAAGGAAATTCAAGTTACTGGTAAGAACGGTTAGAATTACTTTTCAGGATCAGTACTGGCCTTAAAGATTCAGCAGTGGGTTCTCCCCTGATAACAGGTGAGTAAATTGGAATTTGTAGTTCGGCTAATTTTAGAGGAATATTTGTAAGTTCCAAAACTCCACACTTAGAAGAATTTCCAAGTGAAACCAGTCAATGTTAGCCTATGGAAGGAAATTCAAGTTACTGGTAAGTACGGTTAGAATTACTTTTCAGGATCAGTACTGGCCTTAAAGATTCAGCACTGAGTTCTCTCCTGATAACAGGTGAGTAAATCGGAATTCGTAGTTCGGCTTATTTTAGAGGAATATTTGTAAGTTCCAAAACTCCACACTTAGAAACTTTTCTGCTGAAAACCACTAAATGGATTCCTATGGAAGGAAATACAAGTTACTGGTAAGTACGCTTAGAATTACCTTTCAGGGTCAGTGTTGGGCTAAAAGATGCAGCACTGGTTTCTCTCCTGATAACAGGTGAGTAAAACGGAATTCGTAGTTCGGCTGATTTTAGAGGAATCTTTGTAAGTTCCAAAACTCCACACTTAGAAACTTTTCTGCTGAAAACCACTGAATGGATTCCTATGGAAGGAAATACAAGTTACTGGTAAGTACGCTTAGAATTACTTTTCAGGGTCAGTGCTGGGCTAAAAGATGCAGCACTGGGGTCTCTCCTGATAACAGGTGAGTAAATCGGAATTCGTAGTTTGGCTGATTTTAGAGGAATATTTGTAAGTTCCAAAACTCCACACTTAGATACTTTTCTGCTGAAAACCACACAATGGATTCCTATGGAAGGAAATACAAGTTACTGGTAAGTACACTTCGAATTCATTTTCAGGGTCAGTGCTGGGCTAAAAGATGCAGCACTTGGTTGTTTCCTGATAACAGGTGAGTAAATCGGAATTCGTAGTTCGGCTGATTTTAGAGGAATATATGTAAGTTCCAAAACTCCACACTTAGAAACTTTTCTGCTGATAACCACACAAAGGATTCCTATGGAAGGAAATACAAGTTACTGGCAAGTACGCTTAGAATTACTTTTCAGGGTCAGTGCTGGGCTAAAAGATGCAGCACTGGGTTCTCTCCTGATAACAGGTGAGTAAATAGGAATTCGTAGTTCGGCTGATTTTAGAGGAATATTTGTAAGTTTCAAAACTCCACACTTAGAAGAATTACCAAGTGAAACCAGTCAATCTTAGCCTATGGAAGGAAATTCAAGTTGCTGGTAAGAACGGTTAGAATTACTTTTCAGGATCAGTACTGGCCTTAAAGATTCAGCAGTGGGTTCTCCCCTGATAACAGGTGAGCAAATTGGAATTCGTAGTTCGGCTGATTTTAGAGGAATATTTGTAAGTTCCAAAACTCCACACTTAGATACTTTTCTGCTGAAAACCACACAATGGATCCCTAAGGAAGGAAATACAAGTTACTGGTAAGTACGCTTCAAATTACTTTTCAGGGTCAGTGCTGGGCTAAAAGATGCAGCACTGGGTTCTCTCCTGATAACAGGTGAGTAAATCGGAATTCGTAGTTTGGCTGATTTTAGAGGAATATGTTGTAAGTTCCAAATCTCCACACTTAGATACTTTTCTGCTGAAAACCACACAATGGATTCCTATGGAAGGAAATACAAGTTACTGGTAAGTACACTTAGAATTACTTTTCAGGATCAGTGCTGGGCTAAAAGATGCAGCACTGGGTTGTCTCCTGATAACAGGTGAGTAAATAGGAATTCGTAGTTCGGCTGATTTTAGAGGAATATTTGTAAGTTTCTAAACTCCACAATTAGAAGAATTTTTACAAGTGAAACCAGTCAATGTTAGCCTATGGAAGGAAATTAAAGTTGCTGGTAAGAACGGTTAGATTTACTTTTCAGGATCAGTACTGGCCTTAAAGATTCAGCAGTGGGTTCTCCCCTGATAACAGGTGAGTAAATTGGAATTCGTAGTTCGGCTGATTTTAGAGGAATATTTGTAAGTTCCAAAACTCCACACTTAGAAACTTTTCTGCTGAAAACCACACAATGGATTCCTATGGAAGGAAATACAAGTTACTGGTAAGTACGCTTAGAATTACCTTTCAGGGTCAGTGCTGGGCTAAAAGATGCAGCACTGAGTTCTCTCCTGATAACAGGTGAGTAAATCGGAATTCCTAGTTCGGCTTATTTTAGAGGAATATTTGTAAGTTCCAAAATTCCACACTTAGAAACTTTTCTGCTGAAAACCACACAATGGATTCCTATGGAAGGAAATTCAAGTTGCTGGTAAGAACGGTTAGATTTACTTTTCAGGATCAGTACTGGCCTTAAAGATTCAGCAGTGGGTTCTCCCCTGATAACAGGTGAGTAAATTGGAATTCGTAGTTCGGCTGATTTTAGAGGAATATTTGTAAGTTCCAAAACTCCACACTTAGAAACTTTTCTGCTGATAACCACACAATGGATTCCTATGGAAGGAAATACAAGTTACGGCAAGTACGCTTAGAATTACTTTTCAGGGTCAGTGCTGGGCTAAAAGATGCAGCACTGAGTTCTCTCCTGAGTTCGGTGATTTTAGAGGAATATTTGAAAGTTCCAAAACTCCACACTTAGAAGAATTTCCAAGTGAAACCAGTCAATGTTAGCCTATGGAAGGAAATTCAAATTACTGGTAAGAACGGTTAGAATTACTTTTCAGGATCAGTACTGGCCTTAAAGATTCAGCAGTGGGTTCTCCCCTGATAACAGGTGAGTAAATTGGAATTTGTAGTTCGGCTAATTTTAGAGGAATATTTGTAAGTTCCAAAACTCCACACTTAGAAGAATTTCCAAGTGAAACCAGTCAATGTTAGCCTATGGAAGGAAATTCAAGTTACTGGTAAGTACGGTTAGAATAACTTTTCAAGATCAGTACTGGCCTTAAAGATTCAGCACTGCGTTCTCTCCTGATAACAGGTGAGTAAATCGGAATTCGTAGTTCGGCTGATTTTAGAGGAATATTCGTAAGTTCCAAAACTCCACACTTAGAAACTTTTCTGCAGAAAACCACTCCATGGATTCCTATGGAAGGAAATACAAGTTACTGGTAAGTACGCTTAGAATTACCTTTCAGGGTCAGTGCTGGGCTAAAAGATGCAGCACTGGGTTCTCTCCTGATAACAGGTGAGTAAAACGGAATTCGTAGTTCGGCTGATTTTAGAGGAATATTTGTAAGTTCCAAAACTCCACACTTAGAAACTTTTCTGCTGAAAACCACAGAATGGATTCCTATGGAAGGAAATACAAGTTACTGGTAAGTCCGCTTAGAATTACTTTTCAGGGTCAGTGCTGGGCTAAAAGATGCAACACTGGGGTCTCTCCTGATAACAGGTGAGTAAATCAGAATTCGTAGTTCGGCTGATTTTAGAGGAATATTTGTAAGCTCCAAAACATCACACTTAGAAACTTTACTGCTGAAAACCACAGAATGGATTCCTATGGAAGGAAACACAAGCTACTGGTAAGTACGCTTAGAATTACTTTTCAGGGTCAGTGCTGGGCTAAAAGATGCAGCACTGGGTTCTCTCCTGATAAGAGGTGAGTAAATTGGAATTCGTCGTTCCCGCTGATTTTAGAGGAATATTTGTAAGTTCCAAAACACCACACTTAGAAACTTTTCTGCTGAAAACCACATAATGGATTCCTATGGAAGGAAATACAAGTTACTGGTAAGTTTGCTTAGAATTACTTTTCAGGGTCAGTGCTGGGCTAAAAGATGCAGCACTGGGGTCTCTCCTGATAACAGGTGAGTAAATCGGAATTCGTAGTTCAGCTGATTTTAGAGGAATATTTGTAAGTTCCAAAACTCCACACTTAGATACTTTTCTGCTGAAAACCACACAATGGATTCCTATGGAAGGAAATACAAGTTACTGGTAAGTACGCTTCGAATTACTTTTCAGGGTCAGTGCTGGGCTAAAAGATGCAGCACATGGAATCTCTCATGATAACAGGTGAGTAAATCAGAATTCGTAGTTCGGCTGATTTTAGAGGAATATTTGTAAGTTACAAAACTCCACACGTTGATACTTTTCTGCTGAAAACCACACAATGGATTCCTATGGAAGGAAATACAAGTTACTGGTAAGTACACTTAGAATTACTTTTCAGGGTCAGTGCTGGGCTAAAAGATGCAGCACTGGGTTGTCTCCTGATAACAGGTGAGTAAATAGGAATTCGTAGTTCGGCTGATTTTAGAGGAATATTTGTAAGTTTCAAAACTCCACACTTAGAAGAATTTCCAAGTGAAACCAGTCAATGTTAGCCTATGGAAGGAAATTCAAGTTGCTGGTAAGAACGGTTAGAATTACTTTTCAGGATCAGTACTGGCCTTAAAGATTCAGCAGTGGGTTCCCCCCTGATAACAGGTGAGTAAATTGGAATTCGTAGTTCGTCTGATTTTAGAGGAATATTTGTAAGTTCTAAAACTCCACACTTAGAATTTCCAAGTGAAACCAGTCAATGTTAGCCTATGGAAGGAAATTCAAGTTACTGGTAAGTACGGTTAGAATTACTTTTCAGGATCAGTACTGGCCTTAAAGATTCAGCACTGAGGTCTCTCCTGATAACAGGTGAGTAAATCGAAATTCGTAGTTCGGCTGATTTTAGAGGAATATTTGTAAGTTCCAAAACTCCACACTTAGAAACTTTTCTGCTGAAAACCACACAATGGATTCCTATGGAAGGAAATACAAGTTACTGGTAAGTACGCTTAGAATTACCTTTCAGGGTCAGTGCTGGGCTAAAAGATGCAGCACTGGGTTCTCTCCTGATAACATGTGAGTAAATCGGAATTCGTAGTTCAGCTGATTTTAGAGGAATATTTTAAAGTTCCAAAACTCCACACTTAGAAGAATTTCCAAGGGAAACCAGTCAATGTTAGCCTATGGAAGGAAATACAAGTTACTGGTAAGTACGGTTAGAATTACTTTTCAAGATCAATACTGGACTTAAAGATTCAGCACTGAGGTCTCTCCTGATAACAGGTGAGTAAATCGGTATTCGTAGTTCGGCTGATTTTAGAGGAATATTTTAAAGTTCCAAAACTCCACACTTAGAAGAATTTCCAAGTGAAACCAGTCAATGTTAGCCTATGGAAGGAAATTCAAGTTACTGGTAAGTACGGTTAGAATTACTTTTCAGGATCAGTACTGGCCTTAAAGATTCAGCACTGAGGTCTCTCCTGATAACAGGTGAGTAAATCGAAATTCGTAGTTCGGCTGATTTTAGAGGAATATTTGTAAGTTCCAAAACTCCACACTTAGATACTTTTCTGCTGAAAACCACACAATGGATTCCTATGGAAGGAAATACAAATTACTGGTAAGTACGCTTAGAATTACCTTTCAGGGTCAGTGCTGGGCTAAAAGATGCAGCACTGGGTTCTCTCCTGATAACAGGTGAGTAAATCGGAATTCGTAGTTCGGCTGATTTTAGAGGAATATTTGTAAGTTCCAAAACTCCACACTCAGATACTTTTCTACTGAAAACCACACAATGGGTTCCTATGGAAGGAAATACAAGTTACTGGTAAGTATGCTTCGAATTACTTTTCAGGGTCAGTGCTGGGCTAAAAAAAGCAGCACTGGGTTCTCTCCTGATAACAGGTGAGTAAATTGGAATTTGTAGTTCGGCTAATTTTAGAGGAATATTTGTAAGTTCCAAAACTCCACACTTAGAAGAATTTCCAAGTGAAACCAGTCAATGTTATCCTATGGAAGGAAATTCAAGTTACTGGTAAGTACGGTTAGAATTACTTTTCAGGATCAGTACTGGCCCTAAAGATTCAGCACTGAGTTCTCTCCTGATAACAGGTGAGTAAATCGGAATTCGTAGTTCGGCTGATTTTAGAGGAATATTAGTAAGTTCCAAAACTCCACACTTAGAAACTTTTCTGCAGAAAACCACTCCATGGATTCCTATGGAAGGAAATACAAGTTACTGGTAAGTACGCTTAGAATTACCTTTCAGGGGCAGTGCTGGGCTAAAAGATGCAGCACTGGGTTCTCTCCTGATAACAGGTGAGTAAAACGGTATTCGTAGTTCGGCTGATTTTAGAGGAATATTTGTAAGTTCCAAAACTCCACACTTAGAAACTTTTCTGCTGAAAACCACAGAATGGATTCCTATGGAAGGAAATACAAGTTACTGGTAAGTACGCTTAGAATTACTTTTCAGGGTCAGTGCTGGGCTAAAAGATGCAGCACTGGGGTCTCTCCTGATAACAGGTGAGTGAATCGGAATTCGTAGTTTGGCTGATTTTAGAGGAATATTTGTAAGTTCCGAAACTCCACACTTAGATACTTTTCTGCTGAAAACCACACAATGGATTCCTATGGAAGGAAATACAAGTTACTGGTAAGTATGCTTCGAATTACTTTTCAGGGTCAGTGCTGGGCTAAAAGATGCAGCACTTGGTTGTTTCCTGATAACAGGTGAGTGAATCGGAATTCGTAGTTTGGCTGATTTTAGAGGAATATTTGTAAGTTCCAAAACTCCACACTTAGAAACTTTTCTGCTGATAACCACACAATGGATTCCTATGGAAGGAAATACAAGTTACTGGCAAGTACGCTTAGAATTACTTTTCAGGGTCAGTGCTGGGCTAAAAGATGCAGCACTGAGTTCTCTCCTGATAACATGTGAGTAAATCGGAATTCGTAGTTCGGTGATTTTAGAGGAATATTTTAAAGTTCCAAAACTCCACACTTAGAAGAATTTCCAAGTGAAACCAGTCAATGTTAGCCTATGGCAGGAAATACAAGTTACTGGTAAGTACGCTTAGAATTACTTTTCAGGGTCAGTGCTGGGCTAAAAGATGCAGCACTGGGTTCTCTCCTGATAACAGGCGAGTAAATCGGAATTCGTAATTCGGCTGATTTTAGAGGAATATATGTAAGTTCCAAAATTCCACACTTAGAAACTTTTCTGCTGAAAACCACACAATGGATTCCTATGGAAGGAAATACAAGTTACTGGTAAGTACGCTTAGAATTACTTTTCAGGATCAGTGCTGGGCTAAAAGATGCAGCACTGGGTTCTCTCCTGATAACAGGTAAGTAAATCGGAATTCGTAGTTTGGCTGATTTTAGAGGAATATTTGTAAGTTCCAAAACTCCACACTTAGATACTTTTCTGCTGAAAACCACACAATGGATTCCTATGGAAGAAAATACAAGTTACTGGTAAGTACACTTAGAATTACTTTTCAGGGTCAGTGCTGGGCTAAAAGATGCAGCACTGGGTTGTCTCCTGATAACAGGTGAGTAAATAGGAATTCGTAGTTCGGCTGATTTTAGAGGAATATTTGTAAGTTTCAAAACTCCACACTTAGAAGAATTTCCAAGTGAAACCAGTCAATGTTAGCCTATGGAAGGAAATTCAAGTTGCTTGTAAGAACGGTTAGAATCACTTTTCAGGATCAGTTCTTGCCTTAAAGATTCAGTAGTGGGTTCTCCCCTGATAACAGGTGAGTAAATCGGAATTCGTAGTTCGGCTGATTTTAGAGGAATATTTGTAAGTTCCAAAACTCCACACTTAGAAACTTTTCTGCAGAAAACCACTCCATGGATTCCTATGGAAGGAAATACAAGTTACTGGTAAGTACGCTTAGAATTACCTTTCAGGGTCAGTGCTGGGCTAAAAGATGCAGCACTGGGTTCTCTCCTGATAACAGGTGAGTAAAACGGAATTCGTAGTTCGTCTGATTTTAGAGGAATATTTGTAAGTTCCAAAACTCCACACTTATAAACTTTTCTGCTGAAAACCACAGAATGGATTCCTATGGAAGGAAATACAAGTTACTGGTAAGTACGCTTAGAATTACTTTTCAGGGTCAGTGCTGGGCTAAAAGATGCAGCACTGGGGTCTCTCCTGATAACAGGTAAGTAAATCGGAATTCGTAGTTTGGCTGATTTTAGAGGAATATTTGTAAGTTCCAAAACTCCACACTTAGATACTTTTCTGCTGAAAACCACACAATGGATTCCTAGGGAAGAAAATACAAGTTACTGGTAAGTACACTTAGAATTACTTTTCAGGGTCAGTGCTGGGCTAAAAGATGCAGCACTGGGTTGTCTCCTGATAACAGGTGAGTAAATAGGAATTCGTAGTTCGGCTGATTTTAGAGGAATATTTGTAAGTTTCAAAACTCCACACTTAGAAGAATTTCCAAGTGAAACCAGTCAATGTTAGCCTATGGAAGGAAATTCAAGTTGCTTGTAAGAACGGTTAGAATTACTTTTCAGGATCAGTACTTGCCTTAAAGATTCAGTAGTGGGTTCTCCCCTGATAACAGGTGAGTATATTGGAATTCGTAGTTCGGCTGATTTTAGAGGAATATTTGTAAGTTCCAAAACTCCACACTTAGAAGAATTTCCAAGTGAAACCAGTCAATGTTAGCCTATGGAAGGAAATTCAAGTTGCTTGTAAGAACGGTTAGAATTACTTTTCAGGATCAGTACTTGCCTTAAAGATTCAGTAGTGGGTTCTCCCCTGATAACAGGTGAGTAAATCGGAATTCGTAGTTCGGCTGATTTTAGAGGAATATTTGTAAGTTCCAAAACTCCACACTTAGAAACTTTTCTGCAGAAAACCACTCCATGGATTCCTATGGAAGGAAATACAAGTTACTGGTAAGTACGCTTAGAATTACCTTTCAGGGTCAGTGCTGGGCTAAAAGATGCAGCACCGGGTTCTCTCCTGATAACAGGTGAGTAAAACGGAATTCGTAGTTCGGCTGATTTTAGAGGAATATTAGTAAGTTCCAAAACTCCACACTTAGAAACTTTTCTGCTGAAAACCACACAATGGATTCCTATAGAAGGAAATACAAGTTACTGGTAAGTACGCTTAGAATTACTTTTCAGGGTCAGTGCTGGGCTAAAAGATGCAGCACTGAGTTCTCTCCTGATGACATGTGAGTAAATTGGAATTCGTAGTTTGGCTTATTTTAGAGGAATATTTGTAAGTACCAAAACACCACACTTCGAAACTTTTCTGCTGAAAACCACACAATGGATTCCTATGGAAGGTAATACAAGTTACTGGTAAGTACGCTTAGAATTACTTTTCATGGTCAGTGCTGGGCTAAAAGATGCAGCACTGGGATCTCTCCTGATAACAGGTGAGTAAATCAGAATTCGTAGTTCAGCTGATTTTAGAGGAATATTTGTAAGTTACAAAACTCCACACTTAGATACTTTTCTGCTGAAAACCACACAATGGATCCCTATGGAAGGAAATACAAGTAACTGGTAAGTACACTTAGCATTACTTTTCAGGGTCAGTGCTGGGCTAAAAGATGCAGCACTGGGTTGTCTCCTGATAACAGGTGAGTAAATAGGAATTGGTAGTTCGGCTGATTTTAGAGGAATATTTGTAAGTTTCAAAACTCCACACATAGAAGAATTTCCAAGTGAAAGCAGTCAATGTTAGCCTATGGAAGGAAATTCAAGTTACTGGTAAGAACGGTTAGAATTACTTTTCAGGATCAGTACTGGCCTTAAAGATTCAGCAGTGGATTCTCCCCTGATAACAGGTGAGTAAATTGGAATTTGTAGTTCGGCTAATTTTAGAGGAATATTTGTAAGTTCCAAAACTCCACACTTAGAAGAATTTCCAAGTGAAACCAGTCAATGTTAGCCTATGGAAGGAAATTCAAGTTACTGGTAAGTACGCTTAGAATTACCTTTCAGGGTCAGTGCTGGGCTAAAAGATGCAGCACTGGGTTCTCTCCTGATAACAGGTGAGTAAAATGGAATTCGTAGTTCGGCTGATTTTAGAAGAATATTTGTAAGTTCCAAAACTCCACACTTAGAAACTTTTCTGCTGAAAACCACAGAATGGATTCCTATGGAAGGAAATATAAGTTACTGGTAAGTACGCTTAGAATTACTTTTCAGGGTCAGTGCTGGGCTAAAAGATGCAGCACTGGGGTCTCTCCTGATAACAGGTGAGTAAATCGGAATTCGTAGTTTGGCTGATTTTAGAGGAATATTTGTAAGTTCCAAAACTCCACACTTAGAAACTTTTCTGCTGAAAACCACACAATGGATTCCTATGGAAGGAAATACAAGTTACTGGTAAGTACGCTTCGAATTACTTTTCAGGGTCAGTGCTGGGCTAAAAGATGCAGCACTGGGTTCTCTCCTGATAACAGGTGAGTAAATCGGAATTCGTAGTTTGGCTGAATTTAGAGGAATATTTGTAAGTTCCAAAACTCCACACTTAGATACTTTTCTGCTGAAAACCACTCAATGGATTCCTATGGAAGGAAATACAAGTTACTGGTAAGTACACTTAGAATTACTTTTCAGGGTCTGTGCTGGGCTAAAAGATGCAGCACTGGGTTGTCTCCTGATAACAGGTGAGTAAATAGGAATTCGTAGTTCGGCTGATTTTAGAGGAATATTTGTAAGTTTCAAAACTCCACACTTAGAAGAATTTCCAAGTGAAACCAGTCAATGTTAGCCTATGGAAGGAAATTCAAGTTGCTGGTAACAACGGTTAGAATTACTTTTCAGGATCAGTACTGGCCTTAAAGATTCAGCAGTGGGTTCTCCCCTGATAACAGGTGAGTAAATTGGAATTTGTAGTTCGGCTGATTTTAGAGGAATATTTGTAAGTTCCAAAACACCACACTTAGAAACTTTTCTGCTGAAAACCACATAACGGATTCCTATGGAAGGAAATACAAGTTACTGGTAAGTATGCTTAGAATTACTTTTCAGGGTCAGTGCTGGGCTAAAAGATGCAGCACTGGGGTCTCTCCTGATAACAGGTGAGTAAATCGGAATTCGTAGTTCGGCTGATTTTAGAGGAATATTTGTAAGTTCCAAAACTCCACACTTAGATACTTTTCTGCTGAAAACCACACAATGGATTCCTATGGAAGGAAATACAAGTTACTGGTAAGTACGCTTCGAATTACTTTTCAAGGTCAGTGCTGGGCTAAAAGATGCAGCACTTGGTTGTCTCCTGATAACATGTGAGTAAATCGGAATTCGTAGTTCGGTGATTTTAGAGGAATATTTTAAAGTTCCAAAACTCCACATTTAGAAGAATTTCCAAGTGAAACCAGTCAATGTTAGCCTATGGCAGGAAATACAAGTTACTGGTAAGTACGCTTAGAATTACTTTTCAGGGTCAGTACTGGGCTAAAAGATGTAGCACTGGGATCTCTCCTGATAACAGGTGAGTAAATCGGAATTCGTAGTTCGGCTGATTTTAGAGGAATATTTGTAAGTTCCAAAACTCCACACTTTGATACTTTTCAGCTGAAAACCACACAATGGATTCCTATGGAAGGAAATACAAGTTACTAGTAAGTACGCTTAGAATTAATTTTCAGGGTCAGTGCTGGGCTAAAAGATGCAGCACTGAGTTCTCTCCTGATAACAGGTGAGTAAATCGGAATTCCTAGTTCGGCTTATTTTAGAGGAATATTTGTAAGTTCCAAAACTCCACACTTAGAAACTTTTCTGCTGAAAACCACACAATGGATTCCTATGGAAGGAAATACAAGTTACTGGTAAGTACGCTTCGAATTACTTTTCAGGGTCAGTGCTGGGCTAAAAGATGCAGCACTGGGTTCTCTCCTGATAACAGGTGAGTAAATCGGAATTCGTAGTTCGGCTGATTTTAGAGGAATATTTGTAAGTTCCAAAACTCCACACTTAGAAACTTTTCTGCTGAAAACCACACAATGGATTCCTATGGAAGGAAATACAAGTTACTGGTAAGTACGCTTCGAATTACTTTTCAGGGTCAGTGCTGGGCTAAAAGATGCAGCACTGGGTTGTCTCCTGATAACAGGTGTGTAAATCGGAATTCGTATTTCGGCTGATTTTAGAGGAATATTTGTAAGTTTCAAAACTCCACACGTAGAAGAATTTCCAAGTGAAACCAGTCAATGTTAGCCTATGGAAGGAAATTCAAGTTACTGGTAAGAACGGTTAGAATTACTTTTCAGGATCAGTACTGGCCTTAAAGATTCAGCAGTGGGTTCTCCCCTGATAACAGGTGAGTAAATTGGAATTTGTAGTTCGGCTAATTTTAGAGGAATATTTGTAAGTTCCAAAACTCCACACTTAGAAGAATTTCCAAGTGAAACCAGTCAATGTTAGCCTATGGAAGGAAATTCAAGTTACTGGTAAGTACGGTTAGAATTACTTTTCAGGATCAGTACTGGCCTTAAAGATTCAGCACTGAGTTCTCTCCTGATAACAGGTGAGTAAATCGGAATTCGTAGTTCAGCTTATTTTAGAGGAATATTTGTAAGTTCCAAAACTCCACACTTAGAAACTTTTCTGCTGAAAACCACTGAATGGATTCCTATGGAAGGAAATACAAGTTACTGGTAAGTACGCTTAGAATTACCTTTCAGGGTCAGTGTTGGGCTAAAAGATGCAGCACTGGTTTCTCTCCTGATAACAGGTGAGTAAAACGGAATTCGTAGTTCGGCTGATTTTAGAGGAATCTTTGTAAGTTCCAAAACTCCACACTTAGAAACTTTTCTGCTGAAAACCACTGAATGGATTCCTATGGAAGGAAATACAAGTTACTGGTAAGTACGCTTAGAATTACTTTTCAGGGTCAGTGCTGGGCTAAAAGATGCAGCACTGGGGTCTCTCCTGATAACAGGTGAGTAAATCGGAATTCGTAGTTTGGCTGATTTTAGAGGAATATTTGTAAGTTCCAAAACTCCACACTTAGATACTTTTCTGCTGAAAACCACACAATGGATTCCTATGGAAGGAAATACAAGTTACTGGTAAGTACACTTCGAATTCATTTTCAGGGTCAGTGCTGGGCTAAAAGATGCAGCACTTGGTTGTTTCCTGATAACAGGTGAGTAAATCGGAATTCGTAGTTCGGCTGATTTTAGAGGAATATATGTAAGTTCCAAAACTCCACACTTAGAAACTTTTCTGCTGATAACCACACAAAGGATTCCTATGGAAGGAAATACAAGTTACTGGCAAGTACGCTTAGAATTACTTTTCAGGGTCAGTGCTGGGCTAAAAGATGCAGCACTGGGTTCTCTCCTGATAACAGGTGAGTAAATAGGAATTCGTAGTTCGGCTGATTTTAGAGGAATATTTGTAAGTTTCAAAACTCCACACTTAGAAGAATTACCAAGTGAAACCAGTCAATCTTAGCCTATGGAAGGAAATTCAAGTTGCTGGTAAGAACGGTTAGAATTACTTTTCAGGATCAGTACTGGCCTTAAAGATTCAGCAGTGGGTTCTCCCCTGATAACAGGTGAGCAAATTGGAATTCGTAGTTCGGCTGATTTTAGAGGAATATTTGTAAGTTCCAAAACTCCACACTTAGAAACTTTTCTGCTGAAAACCACAAAATGGATTCCTATGGAAGGAAATACAAGTTACTGGTAAGTACGCTTCGAATTACTTTTCAGGGTCAGTGCTGGGCTAAAAGATGCAGCACTGGGTTCTCTCCTGATAACAGGTGAGTAAATCGGAATTCGTAGTTTGGCTGATTTTAGAGGAATATTTGTAAGATCCAAAACTCCACACTTTGATACTTTTCTGCTGAAAACCACACAATGGATCCCTATGGAAGGAAATACAAGTTACTGGTAAGTATACTTAGAATTACTTTTCAGGGTCAGTGCTGGGCTAAAAGATGCAGCACTGGGTTGTCTCCTGATAACAGGTGAGTAAATAGGAATTCGTAGTTCGGCTGATTTTAGAGGAATATTTGTAAGTTTCAAAACTCCACACTTAGAAGAATTACCAAGAGAAACCAGTCAATCTTAGCCTATGGAAGGAAATTCAAGTTGCTGGTAAGAACGGTTAGAATTACTTTTCAGGATCAGTACTGGCCTTAAAG
The DNA here is from genome assembly GCF_964204655.1 of Triturus cristatus. Taxonomy (NCBI): domain Eukaryota; kingdom Metazoa; phylum Chordata; class Amphibia; order Caudata; family Salamandridae; genus Triturus; species Triturus cristatus. Next base: position 376,494,344 of record NC_140579.1, on the reverse strand, counting down.
ATTCAGCAGTGGGTTCTCCCCTGATAACAGGTGAGTAAATTGGAATTCGTAGTTCGGCTGATTTTAGAGGAATATTTGTAAGTTCCAAAACTCCACACTTAGAAACGTTTCTGCTGAAAACCACACAATGGATTCCTATGGAAGGAAATACAAGTTACTGGTAAGTACGCTTAGAATTACTTTTCAGGGTCAGTGCTGGGCTAAAAGATGCAGCACTGAGTTCTCTCCTGATGACATGTGAGTAAATTGGAATTCATAGTTTGGCTTATTTTAGAGGAATATTTGTAAGTACCAAAACTCCACACTTCGAAACTACTCTGCTGAAAACCACACAATGAATTCCTATGTAAGGAAATACAAGTTACTGGTAAGTAGGCGTAGAATTGTTTTTCAGGGTCAGTGCTGGGCTAAAAGATGTAGCACTGGGATCTCTCCTGATAACAGGTTAATAAATCGGAATTCGTAGTTCAGCTGATTTTAGAGGAATATTTGTAAGTTCCAAAACTCCACACGTTGATACTTTTCTGCTGAAAACCACACAATGAATTCCTATGGAAGGCAATACAAGTTACTGGTAAGTACGCTTAGAATTAATTTTCAGGGTCAGTGCTGGGCTAAAAGATGCAGCACTGAGTTCTCTCCTGATAACAGGTGAGTAAATCGGAATTCGTAGTTCGGCTGATTTTAGAGGAATATTTGTAAGTTCCAAAACTCCACACTTAGAACTTTTTCTGCTGAAAACCACAAAATGGATTCCTATGGAAGGACATACAAGTTACTGGTAAGTACGCTTCGAATTACTTTTCAGGGTCAGTGCTGGGCTAAAAGATGCAGCACTGGGTTCTCTCCTGATAACAGGTGAGTAAATCGGAATTCGTAGTTTGGCTGATTTTAGAGGAATATTTGTAAGTTCCAAAACTCCACACTTAGATACTTTTCTGCTGAAAACCACACAATGGATCCCTATGGAAGGAAATACAAGTTACTGGTAAGTACACTTAGCATTACTTTTCAGGGTCAGTGCTGGGCTAAAAGATGCAGCAGTGGGTTGTCTCCTGATAACAGGTGAGTAAATAGGAATTCGTAGTTCAGCTGATTTTAGAGGAATATTTGTAAGTTTCAAAACTCCACACTTAGAAGAATTACCAAGTGAAACCAGTCAATCTTAGCCTATGGAAGGAAATTCAAGTTGCTGGTAAGAACGGTTAGAATTACTTTTCAGGATCAGTACTGGCCTTAAAGATTCAGCAGTGGGTTCTCCCCTGATAACAGGTGAGTAAATATGAATTCGTAGTTCGGCTGATTTTAGAGGAATATTTGTAAGTTCCAAAACTCCACACTTAGATACTTTTCTGCTGAAAACCACACAATGGATCCCTAAGGAAGGAAATACAAGTTACTGGTAAGTACGCTTAGAATTACTTTACAGGGTCAGTGCTGGGCTAAAAGATGCAGCACTGGGATCTCTCCTGATAACAGGTGAGTAAATCGGAATTCGTAGTTCAGCTGATTTTAGAGGAATATTTGTAAGTTCCAAAACTACACACTTAGATACTTTTCTGCTGAAAACCACACAATGGATTCCAATGGAAGGAAATATAAGTTACTGGTAAGTATGCTTCGAACTACTTTTCAGGGTCAGTGCAGTGCTAAAAGATGCAGCACTGGGTTCTCTCTCGATAACAGGTGAGTAAATCGGAATTCGTAGTTCGGCTGATTTTAGAGGAATATTTGTAAATTTCAAAACTCCACACTTAGAAACTTTTCTGCTGAAAACCACACAATGGATTCCTATAGAAGGAAATACAAGTTACTGGTAAGTATGCTTAGAATTACTTTTCAAGGTCAGTACTGGCCTTAAAGATTCAGCACTGGGTTCTCTCCTAATAACAGGAGAGTAAAGAGGAATTCGTAGTTTGGCTGATTTTAGAGGAATATTTGTAAGTTCCAAAACTCCACACTTAGAAAATTTTCTGCTGAAAACCACACAATGGATTTCTATGGAAGGAAATACAAGTTACTGGTAAGTACGTGTAGAATTACTTTTCAGGGTCAGTGCTGGGCTAAAAGATGCAGCACTGAGTTCTCTCCTGATAACATGTGAGTAAATCGGAATTTGTAGTTCAGCTGATTTTAGAGGAATATTTTAAAGTTCCAAAACTCCACACTTAGAAGAATTTCCAAGGGAAACCAGTCAATGTTAGCCTATGGAAGGAAATACAAGTTACTGGTAAGTACGGTTAGAATTACTTTTCAAGATCAGTACTGGCCTTAAAGATTCAGCACTGAGGTCTCTCCTGATAACAGGTGAGTAAATCGGAATTCGTAGTAAGGCTGATTTTAGAGGAATATTTTAAAGTTCCAAAACTCCACACTTAGATACTTTACTGCTGAAAACCACAGAATGGATTCCTATGGAAGGAAACACAAGCTACTGGTAAGTACGCTTAGAATTACTTTTCAGGGTCAGTGCTGGGCTAAAAGATGCAGCACTGGGTTCTCTCCTGATAACAGGTGAGTAAATTGGAGTTCGTCGTTCTCGCTGATTTTAGAGGAATATTTGTAAGTTCCAAAACACCACACTTAGAAACTTTTCTGCTGAAAACCACATAATGGATTCCTATGGAAGGAAATACAAGTTACTGGTAAGTATGCTTAGAATTACTTTTCAGGGTCAGTGCTGGGCTAAAAGATGCAGCACTGGGGTCTCTCCTGATAACAGGTGAGTAAATCGGAATTCGTAGTTCAGCTGATTTTAGAGGAATATGTGTAAGTTCCAAAACTCCACACTTAGATACTTTTCTGCTGAAAACCACACAATGGATTCCTATGGAAGGAAATACAAGTTACTGGTAAGTACGCTTCAAATTACTTTTCAGGGTCAGTGCTGGGCTAAAAGATGCAGCACTTGGTTGTCTCCTGATAACATGTGAGTAAATCGGAATTCGTAGTTCAGTGATTTTAGAGGAATATTTTAAAGTTCCAAAACTCCACACTTAGAAGAATTTCCAAGTGAAACCAGTCAATGTTAGCCTATGGCAGGAAATACAAGTTACTGGTAAGTACGCTTAGAATGACTTTTCAGGGTCAGTGCTGGGCTAAAAGATGCAGCACTGGGTTCTCTCCTGATAACAGGTGAGTAAATCGGAATTCGTAGTTCGGTTGATTTTAGAGGAATATTTGTAAGTTCCAAAACTCCACACTTAGAAACTTTTCTGCTGAAAACCACACAATGGATTCCTATGGAAGGAAACACAAGTTACTGGTAAGTACGCTTGGAATTACTTTTCATGGTCAGTGCTGGGCTAAAAGATGCAGCACATGGAATCTCTCATGATAACAGGTGAGTAAATCAGAATTCGTAGTTCGGCTGATTTTAGAGGAATATTTGTAAGTTACAAAACTCCACACGTTGATACTTTTCTGCTGAAAACCACACAATGAATTCCTATGGAAGGCAATACAAGTTACTGGTAAGTACGCTTAGAATTAATTTTCAGGGTCAGTGCTGGGCTAAAAGATGCAGCACTGAGTTCTCTCCTGATAACAGGTGAGTAAATCGGAATTCGTAGTTCGGCTGATTTTAGAGGAATATTTGTAAGTTCCAAAACTCCGCACTTAGAAACTTTTCTGCTGAAAACCACAAAATGGATTCCTATGGAAGGAAATACAAGTTACTGGTAAGTATGCTTCGAATTACTTTTCAGGGTCAGTGCTGGGCTAAAAGATGCAGCACTGGGTTCTCTCCTGATAACAGGTGAGTAAATCGGAATTCGTAGTTTGGCTGATTTTAGAGGAATATTTGTAAGTTCCAAAACTCCACACTTAGATACTTTTCTGCTCAAAACCACACAATGGATTCCTATGGAAGGAAATACAAGTTACTGGTAAGTACGGTTCGAATTACTTTTTATGGTAAGTGCTGGGCTAAAAGATGCAGCACTGGGTTCTCTCCTGATAACAGGTGAGTAAATAGGAATTCGTAGTTCGGCTGATTTTAGAGAAATATTTGTAAGTTTCAAAACTCCACACTTAGAAGAATTTCCAAGTGAAACCAGTCAATGTTAGCCTATGGAAGGAAATTCAAGTTGCTGGTGAGAACGGTTAGGATTACTTTTCAGGATCAGTACTGGCCTTAAAGATTCAGCAGTGGGTTCTCCCCTGATAACAGGTGAGTAAATTGGAATTCGTAGTTCGTCTGATTTTAGAGGAATATTTGTAAGTTCCAAAACTCCACACTTAGAAGAATTTCCAAGTGAAACCAGTCAATGTTAGCCTACGGAAGGAAATTCAAGTTACTGGTAAGTACGGTTAGAATTACTTTTCAGGACCAGTACTGGCCTTAAAGATTCAGCACTGAGGTCTCTCCTGATAACAGGTGAGTAAATCGAAATTCGTAGTTCGGCTGATTTTAGAGGAATATTTGTAAGTTCCAAAACTCCACACTTATAAACTTTTCTGCTGAACACCACACAATGGATTCCTATGGAAGGAAATACAAATTACTGGTAAGTACGCTTAGAATTACCTTTCATGGTCAGTGCTGGGCTAAAAGATGCAGCACTGAGTTCTCTCCTGATAACATGTGAGTAAAGCGGAATTCGTAGTTCGGCTGATTTTAGAGGAATATTTTAAAGTTCCAAAACGCCACACTTAGAAGAATTTCCAAGTGAAACCAGTCAATGTTAGCCTATGGAAGGAAATACAAGTTACTGGTAAGTACGGTAAGAATTACTTTTCAGGGTCGGTACTGGCCTTAAAGATTCAGCACTGAGGTCTCTCCTGATAACAGGTGAGTAAATCGGAATTCGTAGTTCGGCTGATTTTAGAGGAATATTTGTAAGTTCCAAAACATCACACTTAGAATCTTTTCTGCTGAAAACCACAGAAGGGATTCCTATGGAAGGAAATACAAGTTACTGGTAAGTACGCTTAGAATTACCTTTCAGGGTCAGTGCTGGGCTAAAAGATGCAGCACTGGGTTCTCTCCTGATAACAGGTGAGTAAAACGGAATTCGTAGTTCGGCTGATTTTAGAGGAATATTTGTAAGTTCCAAAACTCCACACTTAGAAACTTTTCTGCTGAAAACCACAGAATGGATTCCTATGGAAGGAAATACAAGTTACTGGTAAGTACGCTTAGAATTAATTTTCAGGGTCAGTGCTGGGCTAAAAGATGCAGCACTGGGGTCTCTCCTGATAACAGGTGAGTAAATTGGAATTCGTAGTTCCCGCTGATTTTAGAGGAATATTTGTAAGTTCCAAAACACCACACTTAGAAACTTTTCTGCTGAAAACCACATAATGGATTCCTATGGAAGGAAATACAAGCTACTGGTAAGTACGCTTAGAATTACTTTTCAGGGTCAGTGCTGGGCTAAAAGATGCAGCACTGGGTTCTCTCCTGATAACAGGAGAGTAAATCGGAATTCGTAATTCAGCTGATTTTAGAGGAATATTTGTAAGTTCCAAAACTCCACACTTTCATACTTTTCTGCTGAAAACCACACAATGGATTCCTATGGAAGGAAATACAAGTTAGTGGTAAGTACGCTCCGAATTACTTTTCAGGGTCAGTGCTGGGCTAAAAGATGCAGCACTTGGTTGTTTCCTGATAACAGGTGAGTAAATCGGAATTCGTAGTTCGGCTGATTTTAGAGGAATATTTGTAAGTTCCAAAACTCCACACTTAGATACTTTTCTGCTGAAAACCACACAATGGATTCCTATGGAAGGAAATACAAGTTAGTGGTAAGTACGCTCCGAATTACTTTTCAGGGTCAGTGCTGGGCTAAAAAATGCAGCACTTGGTTGTCTCCTGAGAACATGTGAGTAAATCGGAATTCGTAGTTCGGTGATTTTAGAGGAATATTTTAAAGTTCCAAAACTCCACACTTAGAAACTTTTCTGCTGAAAACCACAGAATGGATTCCTATGGAAGGAAATACAAGTTACTGGTAAGTACGCTTAGAATTACCTTTCAGGGTCAGTGCTGGGCTAAAAGATGCAGCACTGGGTTCTCTCCTGATAACAGGTGAGTAAAATGGAATTCGTAGTTCGGCTGATTTTAAAGGAATATTTGTAAGTTCCAAAACATCACACTTAGAAACTTTTCTGCTGAAAACCACAGAATGGATTCCTATGGAAGGAAATACAAGTTACTGGTAAGTACGCTTAGAATTACGTTTCAGGGTCAGTACTGGGCTAAAAGATGTAGCACTGAGTTCTCTCCTGATAACAGGTGAGTAAATCGGAATTCCTAGTTCGGCTTATTTTAGAGGAATATTTGTAAGTTCAAAAAATCCACACTTAGAAACTTTTCTGCTGAAAACCACACAATGGATTCCTATGGAAGGAAATACAAGTTACTGGTAAGTACGCTTCGAATTACTTTTCAGGGTCAGTGCTGGGCTAAAAGATGCAGCACTTGGTTGTTTCCTGATAACAGATGAGTAAATCGGAATTCGTAGTTCGGCTGATTTTAGAGGAATATTTGTATGTTCCAAAACTACACACTTAGATACTTTTCTACTGAAAACCACACAGTGGATTCCTATGGAAGGAAATACAAGTTACTGGTAAGTATGCTTAGAATTACTTTACAGGGTCAGTGCTGGGCTAAAAGATGCAGCACTGGGTTGTCTCCTGATAACAGGTGTGTAAATCGGAATTCGTATTTCGGCTGATTTTAGAGGAATATTTGTAAGTTTCAAAACTCCACACGTAGAAGAATTTCCAAGTGAAACCAGTCAATGTTAGCCTATGGAAGGAAATTCAAGTTACTGGTAAGAACGGTTAGAATTACTTTTCAGGATCAGTACTGGTCTTAAAGATTCAGCAGTGGGTTCTCCCCTGATAACAGGTGAGTAAATTGGAATTTGGAGTTCGGCTAATTTTAGAGGAATATTTGTAAGTTCCAAAACTCCACACTAAGAAGAATTTCCAAGTGAAACCAGTCAATGTTAGCCTATGGAAGGAAATTCAAGTTACTGGTAAGTACGGTTAGAATTACTTTTCAGGATCAGTATTGGCCTTAAAGATTCAGCACTGAGTTCTCTCCTGATAACAGGTGAGTAAATCGGAATTCGTAGTTCGGCTGATTTTAGAGGAATATTAGTAAGTTCCAAAACTCCACACTTAGAAACTTTTCTGCTGAAAACCACAGAATGGATTCCTATGGAAGGAAATACAAGTTACTGGTAAGTACGCTTAGAATTACTTTTCAGGGTCAGTGCTGGGCTAAAAGATGCAGCACTGGGGTCTCTCCTGATAACAGGTGAGTAAATCAGAATTCGTAGTTCGGCTGATTTTAGAGGAATATTTGTAAGTTACAAAACTCCACACGTTGATACTTTTCTACTGTAAACCACACAGTGGATTTCTATGAAAGGAAATACAAGTTATTGGTAAGTATGCTTAGAATTACTTTTCTGGGTCAGTGCTGGGCTAAAAGATGCAGCACTGGGTTGTCTCCTGATAACAGGTGTGTAAATTGGAATTCGTATTTCGGCTGATTTTAGAGGAATATTTGTAAGTTTCAAAACTCCACACGTAGAAGAATTTCCAAGTGAAACCAGTCAATGTTAGCCTATGGAAGGAAATACAAGTTACTGGTAAGTAGGCTTAGAATTACCTTTCAGGGTCAGTGCTGGGCTAAAAGATGCAGCACTGGGTTCTCTCCTGATAACAGGTGAGTAAAATGGAATTCGTAGTTCGGCTGATTTTAGAGGAATATTTGTAAGTTCCAAAACTCCACACTTAGAAGAATTTCCAAGTGAAACCAGTCAATGTTAGCCTATGGCAGGAAATACAAGTTACTGGTAAGTACGCTTAGAATGACTTTTCAGGGTCAGTGCTGGGCTAAAAGATGCAGCACTGGGTTCTCTCCTGATAATAGGTGAGTAAATCGGAATTCGTAGTTCGGCTGATTTTAGAGGAATATTTGTAAGTTCCAAAACTCCACACTTAGAAACTTTTCTGCTGAAAACCACACAATGGATTCCTATGGAAGGAAATACAAGTCACTGGTAAGTACCCTTAGAATTACTTTTCATGGTCAGTGCTGGGCTAAAAGATGCAGCACTGAGTTCTCTCCTGATAACAGGTGAGTAAATCGGAATTCGTAGTTCGGCTGATTTTAGAGGAATATTAGTAAGTTCCAAAACTCCACACTTAGAAACTTTTCTGCTGAAAACCACAGAATGGATTCCTATGGAAGGAAATACAAGTTACTGGTAAGTACGCTTAGAATTACCTTTTAGGGTCAGTGCTGGGCTAAAAGATGCAGCACTGGGTTCTCTCCTGATAACAGGTGAGTAAAATGGAATTCGTAGTTCGGCTGATTTTAAAGGAATATTTGTAAGTTCCAAAACATCACACTTAGAAACTTTTCTGCTGAAAACCACAGAATGGATTCCTATGGAAGGAAATACAAGTTACTGGTAAGTACGCTTAGAATTACGTTTCAGGGTCAGTACTGGGCTAAAAGATGTAGCACTGAGTTCTCTCCTGATAACAGGTGAGTAAATCGGAATTCCTAGTTCGGCTTATTTTAGAGGAATATTTGTAAGTTCAAAAAATCCACACTTAGAAACTTTTCTGCTGAAAACCACACAATGGATTCCTATGGAAGGAAATACAAGTTACTGGTAAGTACGCTTCGAATTACTTTTCAGGGTCAGTGCTGGGCTAAAAGATGCAGCACTTGGTTGTTTCCTGATAACAGATGAGTAAATCGGAATTCGTAGTTCGGCTGATTTTAGAGGAATATTTGTATGTTCCAAAACTACACACTTAGATACTTTTCTACTGAAAACCACACAGTGGATTCCTATGGAAGGAAATACAAGTTACTGGTAAGTATGCTTAGAATTACTTTACAGGGTCAGTGCTGGGCTAAAAGATGCAGCACTGGGTTGTCTCCTGATAACAGGTGTGTAAATCGGAATTCGTATTTCGGCTGATTTTAGAGGAATATTTGTAAGTTTCAAAACTCCACACGTAGAAGAATTTCCAAGTGAAACCAGTCAATGTTAGCCTATGGAAGGAAATTCAAGTTACTGGTAAGAACGGTTAGAATTACTTTTCAGGATCAGTACTGGTCTTAAAGATTCAGCAGTGGGTTCTCCCCTGATAACAGGTGAGTAAATTGGAATTTGGAGTTCGGCTAATTTTAGAGGAATATTTGTAATTTCCAAAACTCCACACTTAGAAGAATTTCCAAGTGAAACCAGTCAATGTTAGCCTATGGAAGGAAATTCAAGTTACTGGTAAGTACGGTTAGAATTACTTTTCAGGATCAGTATTGGCCTTAAACATTCAGCACTGAGTTCTCTCCTGATAACAGGTGAGTAAATCGGAATTCGTAGTTCGGCTGATTTTAGAGGAATATTAGTAAGTTCCAAAACTCCACACTTAGAAACTTTTCTGCTGAAAACCACAGAATGGATTCCTATGGAAGGAAATACAAGTTACTGGTAAGTACGCTTAGAATAACTTTTCAGGGTCAGTGCTGGGCTAAAAGATGCAGCACTGGGGTCTCTCCTGATAACAGGTGAGTAAATCAGAATTCGTAGTTCGGCTGATTTTAGAGGAATATTTGTAAGTTACAAAACTCCACACGTTGATATTTTTCTACTGTAAACCACACAGTGGATTTCTATGAAAGGAAATACAAGTTATTGGTAAGTATGCTTAGAATTACTTTTCTGGGTCAGTGCTGGGCTAAAAGATGCAGCACTGGGTTGTCTCCTGATAACAGGTGTGTAAATTGGAATTCGTATTTCGGCTGATTTTAGAGGAATATTTGTAAGTTTCAAAACTCCACACGTAGAAGAATTTCCAAGTGAAACCAGTCAATGTTAGCCTATGGAAGGAAATACAAGTTACTGGTAAGTAGGCTTAGAATTACCTTTCAGGGTCAGTGCTGGGCTAAAAGATGCAGCACTGGGTTCTCTCCTGATAACAGGTGAGTAAAATGGAATTCGTAGTTCGGCTGATTTTAGAGGAATATTTGTAAGTTCCAAAACTCCACACTTAGAAACTTTTCTGCTGAAAACCACAGAATGGATTCCTATGGAAGGAAATACAAGTTACTGGTAAGTACGCTTAGAATTACTTTTCAGGGTCAGTGCTGGGCTAAAAGATGCAGCACTGGGGTCTCTCCTGATAACAGGTGAGTCAATCGGAATTCGTAGTTCGGCTGATTTTAGAGGAATATTTGTAAGTTCCAAAACTCCACACTTAGATACTTTTCTACTGTAAACCACACAGTGGATTTCTATGAAAGGAAATACAAGTTATTGGTAAGTATGCTTAGAATTACTTTTCTGGGTCAGTGCTGGGCTAAAAGATGCAGCACTGGGTTGTCTCCTGATAACAGGTGTGTAAATTGGAATTCGTATTTCGGCTGATTTTAGAGGAATATTTGTAAGTTTCAAAACTCCACACGTAGAAGAATTTCCAAGTGAAACCAGTCAATGTTAGCCTATGGAAGGAAATTCAAGTTACTGTTAAGAACGGTTAGAATTACTTTATAGGATCAGTACTGGCCTTAAAGATTCAGCAGTGGGTTCTCCCCTGATAACAGGTGAGTACATTGGAATTCGTAGTTCGTCTGATTTTAGAGGAATATTTGTAAATTCCAAAACTCCACACTTAGAAGAATTTCCAAGTGAAACCAGTCAATGTTAGCCTATGGAAGGAAATTCAAGTTACTGGTAAGTACGGTTAGAATTACTTTTCAGGATCAGTACTGGCCTTAAAGATTCAGCACTGAGGTCTCTCCTGATAACAGGTGAGTAAATCGAAATTCGTAGTTCGGCTGATTTTAGAGGAATATTTGTAAGTTCCAAAACTCCACACTTTGATACTTTTCAGCTAAAAACCACAGAATGGATTCCTATGGAAGGAAATACAAGTTACTGGTAAGTACGCTTAGAATTACTTTTCAGGGTCAGTACTGGGCTAAAAGATGTAGCACTGGGATCTCTCCTGATAACAGGTGAGTAAATCGGAATTCGTAGTTTGGCTGATTTTAGAGGAATATTTGTAAGTTCCAAAACTCCACACTTTGATACTTTTCAGCTGAAAACCACACAATGGATTCCTATGGAAGGAAATACAAGTTACTGGTAAGTACGCTTAAAATTAATTTTCAGGGTCAGTGCTGGGCTAAAAGATGCAGCACTGAGTTCTCTCCTGATAACAGGTGAGTAAATCAGAATTCCTAGTTCGGCTTATTTTAGAGGAATATTTGTAAGTTCGAAAAATCCAGACTTAGAAACTTTTCTGCTGAAAACCACACAATGGATTCCTATGGAAGGAAATACAAGTTACTGGTAAGTACGCTTCGAATTACTTTTCAGGGTCAGTGCTGGGCTAAAAGATGCAGCACTGGGTTCTCTCCTGATAACAGGTGGGTAAATCGGAATTCGTAGTTCGGCTGATTTTAGAGGAATATTAGTAAGTTCCAAAACTCCACACTTAGAAACTTTTCTGCAGAAAACCACTCCATGGATTCCTATGGAAGGAAATACAAGTTACTGGTAAGTACGCTTAGAATTACCTTTCAGGGTCAGTGCTGGGCTAAAAGATGCAGCACTGGGTTCTCTCCTGATAACAGGTGAGTAAAACGGAATTCGTAGTTCGGCTGATTTTAGAGGAATATTTGTATGTTCCAAAACTCCACACTTAGAAACTTTTCTGCTGAAAACCACAGAATGGATTCCTATGGAAGGAAATACAAGTTACTGGTAAGTACGCTTAGAATTAATTTTCAGGGTCAGTGCTGGGCTAAAAGATGCAGCACTGGGGTCTCTCCTGATAACAGGTGAGTAAATCGGAATTCGTAGTTCAGCTGATTTTAGAGGAATATTTGTAAGTTCCAAAACTCCACACTTAGATACTTTTCTGCTGAAAACCACACAATGGATTCCTATGGAAGGAAATACAAGTTACTGGTAAGTACGCTTCGAATTACTTTTCAGGGTCAGTGCTGGGCTAAAAGATGCAGCACTTGGTTGTCTCCTGATAACATGTGAGTAAATCGGAATTCGTAGTTCGGTGATTTTAGAGGAATATTTTAAAGTTCCAAAACTCCACACTTAGAAGAATTTCCAAGTGAAACCACTCAATGTTAGCCTATGGAAGGAAATTCAAGTTGCTGGTAAGAATGGTTAGAATTACTTTATAGAATCAGTACTGGCCTTAAAGATTCAGCAGTGGGTTCTCCCCTGATAACAGGTGAGTACATTGGAATTCGTAGTTCGTCTGATTTTAGAGGAATATTTGTAAATTCCAAAACTCCACACTTAGAAGAATTTCCAAGTGAAACCAGTCAATGTTAGCCTATGGAAGGAAATTCAAGTTACTGGTAAGTACGGTTAGAATTACTTTTCAGGATCAGTACTGGCCTTAAAGATTCAGCACTGAGGTCTCTCCTGATAACAGGTGAGTAAATCGAAATTCGTAGTTCGGCTGATTTTAGAGGAATATTTGTAAGTTCCAAAACTCCACACTTTGATACTTTTCAGCTGAAAACCACAGAATGGATTCCTATGGAAGGAAATACAAGTTACTGGTAAGTACGCTTAGAATTACTTTTCAGGGTCAGTACTGGGCTAAAAGATGTAGCACTGGGATCTCTCCTGATAACAGGTGAGTAAATCGGAATTCGTAGTTTGGCTGATTTTAGAGGAATATTTGTAAGTTCCAAAACTCCACACTTTGATACTTTTCAGCTGAAAACCACACAATGGATTCCTATGGAAGGAAATACAAGTTACTGGTAAGTACGCTAAAAATTAATTTTCAGGGTCAGTGCTGGGCTAAAAGATGCAGCACTGAGTTCTCTCCTGATAACAGGTGAGTAAATCGGAATTCCTAGTTCGGCTTATTTTAGAGGAATATTTGTAAGTTCAAAAAATCCAGACTTAGAAACTTTTCTGCTGAAAACCACACAATGGATTCCTATGGAAGGAAATACAAGTTACTGGTAAGTACGCTTCGAATTACTTTTCAGGGTCAGTGCTGGGCTAAAAGATGCAGCACTGGGTTCTCTCCTGATAACAGGTGGGTAAATCGGAATTCGTAGTTCGGCTGATTTTAGAGGAATATTAGTAAGTTCCAAAACTCCACACTTAGAAACTTTTCTGCAGAAAACCACTCCATGGATTCCTATGGAAGGAAATACAAGTTACTGGTAAGTACGCTTAGAATTACCTTTCAGGGTCAGTGCTGGGCTAAAAGATGCAGCACTGGGTTCCCTCCTGATAACAGGTGAGTAAAACGGATTTCGTAGTTCGGCTGATTTTAGAGGAATATTTGTATGTTCCAAAACTCCACACTTAGAAACTTTTCTGCTGAAAACCACAGAATGGATTCCTATGGAAGGAAATACAAGTTACTGGTAAGTACGCTTAGAATTAATTTTCAGGGTCAGTGCTGGGCTAAAAGATGCAGCACTGGGGTCTCTCCTGATAACAGGTGAGTAAATCGGAATTCGTAGTTTGGCTGATTTTAGAGGAATATTTGTAAGTTCCAAAACTCCACACTTAGATACTTGTCTGCTGAAAACCACACAATGGATTCCTATGGAAGGAAATACAAGTTACTGGTAAGTACGCTTCGAATTACTTTTCAGGGTCAGTGCTGGGCTAAAAGATGCAGCACTTGGTTGTTTCCTGATAACAGGTGAGTAAATCGGAATTCGTAGTTCTGCTGATTTTAGAGGAATATTTGTAAGTTCCAAAACTCCACACTTAGAAACTTTTCTGCTGATAACCACACAATGGATTCCTATGGAAGGAAATACAAGTTACTGGCAAGTACGCTTAGAAATACTTTTCAGGGTCAGTGCTGGGCTAAAAGATGCAGCACTGAGTTCTCTGCTGATAACATGTGAGTAAATCGGAAATTCGTAGTTCGGTGATTTTAGAGGAATATTTTAAAGTTCCAAAACTCCACACTTAGAAGAATTTCCAAGTGAAACCAGTCAATGTAAGCCTATGGCAGGAAATACAAGTTACTTGTAAGTACGCTTAGAATTACTTTTCAGGGTCAGTGCTGGGCTAAAAGATGCAGCACTGGGTTCTCTCCTGATAACAGGTGAGTAAATCGGAATTCGTAGTTCGGCTGATTTTAGAGGAATATTTGTAAGTTCCAAAACTCCACACTTAGATACTTTTCTGCTGAAAACCACACAATGGATTCCTATGGAAGGAAATACAAGTTACTGGTAAGTACGCTTCGAATTACTTTTCAGGGTCAGTGCTGGGCTAAAAGATGCAGCACTTGGTTGTCTCCTGATAACATGTGAGTAAATCGGAATTCGTAGTTCGGTGATTTTAGAGGAATATTTTAAAGTTCCAAAACTCCACACTTAGAAGAATTTCCAAGTGAAACCACTCAATGTTAGCCTATGGAAGGAAATTCAAGTTGCTGGTAAGAATGGTTAGAATTACTTTATAGAATCAGTACTGGCCTTAAAGATTCAGCAGTGGGTTCTCCCCTGATAACAGGTGAGTACATTGGAATTCGTAGTTCGTCTGATTTTAGAGGAATATTTGTAAATTCCAAAACTCCACACTTAGAAGAATTTCCAAGTGAAACCAGTCAATGTTAGCCTATGGAAGGAAATTCAAGTTACTGGTAAGTACGGTTAGAATTACTTTTCAGGATCAGTACTGGCCTTAAAGATTCAGCACTGAGGTCTCTCCTGATAACAGGTGAGTAAATCGAAATTCGTAGTTCGGCTGATTTTAGAGGAATATTTGTAACTTCCAAAACTCCACACTTAGATACTTTTCTGCTGAAAACCACACAATGGATTCCTATGGAAGGAAATACAAGTTACTGGTAAGTACGCTTCGAATTACTTTTCAGGGTCAGTGCTGGGCTAAAAGATGCAGCACTTGGTTGTTTCCTGATAACAGGTGAGTAAATCGGAATTCAAAGTTCGGCTGATTTTAGAGGAATATTTGTAAGTTCCAAAACTCCACACTTAGAAACTTATCTGCTGATAACCACAAAATGGATTCCTATGGAAGGAAATACAAGTTACTGGCAAGTACGCTTAGAATTACTTTTCAGGGTCAGTGCTGGGCTAAAGGATGCAGCACTGAGTTCTCTCCTGATAACATGTGAGTAAATCGGAAATTCTTAGTTCGGTGATTTTAGAGGAATATTTTAAAGTTCCAAAACTCCACACTCAGAAGAATTTCCAAGGGAAACCAGTCAATGTTAGCCTATGGAAGGAAATACAAGTTACTGGTAAGTACGGTTAGAATTACATTTCAAGATCAGTACTGGCCTTAAAGATTCAGCACTGAGGTCTCTCCTGATAACAGGTGAGTAAATCGGAATTCGTAGTTCGGCTGATTTTAGAGGAATATTTTAAAGTTCCAAAACTCCACACTTAGAAGAATTTCCAAGTGAAACCAGTCAATGTTAGCCTATGGAAGGAAATTCAAGTTACTGGCAAGTACGGTTAGAATTACTTTTCAGGATCAGTACTGGCCTTAAAGATTCAGCAATGGGTTCTCCCCTGATAACAGGTGAGTAAATCGGAATTCGTAGTTCGGCTGATTTTAGAGGAATATTTGTAAGCTCCTAAACATCACACTTAGAAACTTTACTGCTGAAAACCACAGAATGGATTCCTATGGAAGGAAACACAAGCTACTGGTAAGTACGCTTAGAATTACTTTTCAGGGTCAGTGCTGGGCTAAAAGATGCAGCACTGGGTTCTCTCCTGATAACAGGTGAGTAAATTGGAATTCGTCGTTCCCGCTGATTTTAGAGGAATATTTGTAAGTTCCAAAACACCACACTTAGAAACTTTTCTGCTGAAAACCACATAATGGATTCCTATGGAAGGAAATACAAGTTACTGGTAAGTATGCTTAGAATTACTTTTCAGGGTCAATGCTGGGCTAAAAGATGCAGCACTGGGGTCTCTCCTGATAACAGGTGAGTAAATCGGAATTCGTAGTTCAGCTGATTTTAGAGGAATATTTGTAAGTTCCAAAACTCCACACTTAGATACTTTTCTGCTAAAAACCACACAATGGATTCCTATGGAAGGAAATACAAGTTACTGGTAAGTACGCTTCGAATTACTTTTCAGGGTCAGTGCTGGGCTAAAAGATGCAGCACTTGGTTGTCTCCTGATAACATGTGAGTAAATCGGAATTCGTAGTTCGGTGATTTTAGAGGAATATTTTAAAGTTCCAAAACTCCACACTTAGAAGAATTTCCAAGTGAAACCACTCAATGTTAGCCTATGGAAGGAAATTCAAGTTGCTGGTAAGAATGGTTAGAATTACTTTATAGAATCAGTACTGGCCTTAAAGATTCAGCAGTGGGTTCTCCCCTGATAACAGGTGAGTACATTGGAATTCGTAGTTCGTCTGATTTTAGAGGAATATTTGTAAATTCCAAAACTCCACACTTAGAAGAATTTCCAAGTGAAACCAGTCAATGTTAGCCTATGGAAGGAAATTCAAGTTACTGGTAAGTACGGTTAGAATTACTTTTCAGGATCAGTACTGGCCTTAAAGATTCAGCACTGAGGTCTCTCCTGATAACAGGTGAGTAAATCGAAATTCGTAGTTCGGCTGATTTTAGAGGAATATTTGTAAGTTCCAAAACTCCACACTTTGATACTTTTCAGCTGAAAACCACAGAATGGATTCCTATGGAAGGAAATACAAGTTACTGGTAAGTACGCTTAGAATTACTTTTCAGGGTCAGTACTGGGCTAAAAGATGTAGCACTGGGATCTCTCCTGATAACAGGTGAGTAAATCGGAATTCGTAGTTTGGCTGATTTTAGAGGAATATTTGTAAGTTCCAAAACTCCACACTTTGATACTTTTCAGCTGAAAACCACACAATGGATTCCTATGGAAGGAAATACAAGTTACTGGTAAGTACGCTTAAAATTAATTTTCAGGGTCAGTGCTGGGCTAAAAGATGCAGCACTGAGTTCTCTCCTGATAACAGGTGAGTAAATCGGAATTCCTAGTTCGGCTTATTTTAGAGGAATATTTGTAAGTTCAAAAAATCCAGACTTAGAAACTTTTCTGCTGAAAACCACACAATGGATTCCTATGGAAGGAAATACAAGTTACTGGTAAGTACGCTTCGAATTACTTTTCAGGGTCAGTGCTGGGCTAAAAGATGCAGCACTGGGTTCTCTCCTGATAACAGGTGGGTAAATCGGAATTCGTAGTTCGGCTGATTTTAGAGGAATATTAGTAAGTTCCAAAACTCCACACTTAGAAACTTTTCTGCAGAAAACCACTCCATGGATTCCTATGGAAGGAAACACAAGTTACTGGTAAGTACGCTTAGAATTACCTTTCAGGGTCAGTGCTGGGCTAAAAGATGCAGCACTGGGTTCTCTCCTGATAACAGGTGAGTAAAACGGAATTCGTAGTTCGGCTGATTTTAGAGGAATATTTGTATGTTCCAAAACTCCACACTTAGAAACTTTTCTGCTGAAAACCACAGAATGGATTCCTATGGAAGGAAATACAAGTTACTGGTAAGTACGCTTAGAATTAATTTTTAGGGTCAGTGCTGGGCTAAAAGATGCAGCACTGGGGTCTCTCCTGATAACAGGTGAGTAAATCGGAATTCGTAGTTTGGCTGATTTTAGAGGAATATTTGTAAGTTCCAAAACTCCACACTTAGATACTTGTCTGCTGAAAACCACACAATGGATTCCTATGGAAGGAAATACAAGTTACTGGTAAGTACGCTTCGAATTACTTTTCAGGGTCAGTGCTGGGCTAAAAGATGCAGCACTTGGTTGTTTCCTGATAACAGGTGAGTAAATCGGAATTCGTAGTTCTGCTGATTTTAGAGGAATATTTGTAAGTTCCAAAACTCCACACTTAGAAACTTTTCTGCTAATAACCACACAATGGATTCCTGTGGAAGGAAATACAAGTTACTGGCAAGTACGCTTAGAAATACTTTTCAGGGTCAGTGCTGGGCTAAAAGATGCAGCACTGAGTTCTCTGCTGATAACATGTGAGTAAATCGGAAATTCGTAGTTCGGTGATTTTAGAGGAATATTTTAAAGTTCCAAAACTCCACACTTAGAAGAATTTCCAAGTGAAACCAGTCAATGTAAGCCTATGGCAGGAAATACAAGTTAATTGTAAGTACGCTTAGAATTACTTTTCAGGGTCAGTGCTGGGCTAAAAGATGCAGCACTGGGTTCTCTCCTGATAACAGGTGAGTAAATCGGAATTCGTAGTTCGGCTGATTTTAGAGGAATATTTGTAAGTTCCAAAACTCCACACTTAGATACTTTTCTGCTGAAAACCACACAATGGATTCCTATGGAAGGAAATACAAGTTAGTGGTAAGTACGCTCCAAATTACTTTTCAGGGTCAGTGCTGGGCTAAAAGATGCAGCACTGAGTTCTCTCCTGATAACAGGTGAGTAAAATGGAATTCGTAGTTCGGCTGATTTTAAAGGAATATTTGTAAGTTCCAAAACATCACACTTAGAAACTTTTCTGCTGAAAACCACAGAATGGATTCCTATGGAAGGAAATACAAGTTACTGGTAAGTACGCTTAGAATTAAGTTTCAGGGTCAGTACTGGGCTAAAAGATGTAGCACTGAGTTCTCTCCTGATAACAGGTGAGTAAATCGGAATTCCTAGTTCGGCTTATTTTAGAGGAATATTTGTAAGTTCAAAAAATCCACACTTAGAAACTTTTCTGCTGAAAACCACACAATGGATTCCTATGGAAGGAAATACAAGTTACTGGTAAGTACGCTTCGAATTACTTTTCAGGGTCAGTGCTGGGCTAAAAGATGCAGCACTTGGTTGTTTCCTGATAACAGATGAGTAAATCGGAATTCGTAGTTCGGCTGATTTTAGAGGAATATTTGTATGTTCCAAAACTACACACTTAGATACTTTTCTACTGAAAACCACACAGTGGATTCCTATGGAAGGAAATACAAGTTACTGGTAAGTATGCTTAGAATTACTTTACAGGGTCAGTGCTGGGCTAAAAGATGCAGCACTGGGTTGTCTCCTGATAACAGGTGTGTAAATCGGAATTCGTATTTCGGCTGATTTTAGAGGAATATTTGTAAGTTTCAAAACTCCACACGTAGAAGAATTTCCAAGTGAAACCAGTCAATGTTAGCCTATGGAAGGAAATTCAAGTTACTGGTAAGAACGGTTAGAATTACTTTTCAGGATCAGTACTGGTCTTAAAGATTCAGCAGTGGGTTCTCCCCTGATAACAGGTGAGTAAATTGGAATTTGGAGTTCGGCTAATTTTAGAGGAATATTTGTAAGTTCCAAAACTCCACACTTAGAAGAATTTCCAAGTGAAACCAGTCAATGTTAGCCTATGGAAGGAAATTCAAGTTACTGGTAAGTACGGTTAGAATTACTTTTCAGGATCAGAATTGGCCTTAAAGATTCAGCACTGAGTTCTCTCCTGATAACAGGTGAGTAAATCGGAATTCGTAGTTCGGCTGATTTTAGAGGAATATTAGTAAGTTCCAAAACTCCACACTTAGATACTTTTCTACTGAAAACCACAGAATGGATTCCTATGGAAGGAAATACAAGTTACTGGTAAGTATGCTTAGAATTACTTTTCAGGGTCAGTGCTGGGCTAAAAGATGCAGCACTGGGGTCTCTCCTGATAACAGGTGAGTAAATCAGAATTCGTAGTTCGGCTGATTTTAGAGGAATATTTGTAAGTTACAAAACTCCACACGTTGATACTTTTCTACTGTAAACCACACAGTGGATTTCTATGAAAGGAAATACAAGTTATTGGTAAGTATGCTTAGAATTACTTTTCTGGGTCAGTGCTGGGCTAAAAGATGCAGCACTGGGTTGTCTCCTGATAACAGGTGTGTAAATTGGAATTCGTATTTCGGCTGATTTTAGAGGAATATTTGTAAGTTTCAAAACTCCACACGTAGAAGAATTTCCAAGTGAAACCAGTCAATGTTAGCCTATGGAAGGAAATACAAGTTACTGGTAAGTAGGCTTAGAATTACCTTTCAGGGTCAGTGCTGGGCTAAAAGATGCAGCACTGGGTTCTCTCCTGATAACAGGTGAGTAAAATGGAATTCGTAGTTCGGCTGATTTTAGAGGAATATTTGTAAGTTCCAAAACTCCACACTTAGAAACTTTTCTGCTGAAAACCACAGAATGGATTCCTATGGAAGGAAATACAAGTTACTGGTAAGTACGCTTAGAATTACTTTTCAGGGTCAGTGCTGGGCTAAAAGATGCAGCACTTGGTTGTTTCCTGATAACAGATGAGTAAATCGGAATTCGTAGTTCGGCTGATTTTAGAGGAATATTTGTATGTTCCAAAACTACACACTTAGATACTTTTCTACTGAAAACCACACAGTGGATTCCTATGGAAGGAAATACAAGTTACTGGTAAGTATGCTTAGAATTACTTTACAGGGTCAGTGCTGGGCTAAAAGATGCAGCACTGGGTTGTCTCCTGATAACAGGTGTGTAAATCGGAATTCGTATTTCGGCTGATTTTAGAGGAATATTTGTAAGTTTCAAAACTCCACACGTAGAAGAATTTCCAAGTGAAACCAGTCAATGTTAGCCTATGGAAGGAAATTCAAGTTACTGGTAAGAACGGTTAGAATTACTTTTCAGGATCAGTACTGGTCTTAAAGATTCAGCAGTGGGTTCTCCCCTGATAACAGGTGAGTAAATTGGAATTTGGAGTTCGGCTAATTTTAGAGGAATATTTGTAAGTTCCAAAACTCCACACTTAGAAGAATTTCCAAGTGAAACCAGTCAATGTTAGCCTATGGAAGGAAATTCAAGTTACTGGTAAGTACGGTTAGAATTACTTTTCAGGATCAGAATTGGCCTTAAAGATTCAGCACTGAGTTCTCTCCTGATAACAGGTGAGTAAATCGGAATTCGTAGTTCGGCTGATTTTAGAGGAATATTAGTAAGTTCCAAAACTCCACACTTAGATACTTTTCTACTGAAAACCACAGAATGGATTCCTATGGAAGGAAATACAAGTTACTGGTAAGTATGCTTAGAATTACTTTTCAGGGTCAGTGCTGGGCTAAAAGATGCAGCACTGGGGTCTCTCCTGATAACAGGTGAGTAAATCAGAATTCGTAGTTCGGCTGATTTTAGAGGAATATTTGTAAGTTACAAAACTCCACACGTTGATACTTTTCTACTGTAAACCACACAGTGGATTTCTATGAAAGGAAATACAAGTTATTGGTAAGTATGCTTAGAATTACTTTTCTGGGTCAGTGCTGGGCTAAAAGATGCAGCACTGGGTTGTCTCCTGATAACAGGTGTGTAAATTGGAATTCGTATTTCGGCTGATTTTAGAGGAATATTTGTAAGTTTCAAAACTCCACACGTAGAAGAATTTCCAAGTGAAACCAGTCAATGTTAGCCTATGGAAGGAAATACAAGTTACTGGTAAGTAGGCTTAGAATTACCTTTCAGGGTCAGTGCTGGGCTAAAAGATGCAGCACTGGGTTCTCTCCTGATAACAGGTGAGTAAAATGGAATTCGTAGTTCGGCTGATTTTAGAGGAATATTTGTAAGTTCCAAAACTCCACACTTAGAAACTTTTCTGCTGAAAACCACAGAATGGATTCCTATGGAAGGAAATACAAGTTACTGGTAAGTACGCTTAGAATTACTTTTCAGGGTCAGTGCTGGGCTAAAAGATACAGCACTGGGGTCTCTCCTGATAACAGGTGAGTCAATCGGAATTCGTAGTTCGGCTGATTTTAGAGGAATATTTGTAAGTTCCAAAACTCCACACTTAGATACTTTTCTACTGTAAACCACACAGTGGATTTCTATGAAAGGAAATACAAGTTATTGGTAAGTATGCTTAGAATTACTTTTCTGGGTCAGTGCTGGGCTAAAAGATGCAGCACTGGGTTGTCTCCTGATAACAGGTGTGTAAATTGGAATTCGTATTTCGGCTGATTTTAGAGGAATATTTGTAAGTTTCAAAACTCCACACGTAGAAGAATTTCCAAGTGAAACCAGTCAATGTTAGCCTATGGAAGGAAATTCAAGTTACTGTTAAGAACGGTTAGAATTACTTTATAGGATCAGTACTGGCCTTAAAGATTCAGCAGTGGGTTCTCCCCTGATAACAGGTGAGTACATTGGAATTCGTAGTTCGTCTGATTTTAGAGGAATATTTGTAAATTCCAAAACTCCACACTTAGAAGAATTTCCAAGTGAAACCAGTCAATGTTAGCCTATGGAAGGAAATTCAAGTTACTGGTAAGTACGGTTAGAATTACTTTTCAGGATCAGTACTGGCCTTAAAGATTCAGCACTGAGGTCTCTCCTGATAACAGGTGAGTAAATCGAAATTCGTAGTTCGGCTGATTTTAGAGGAATATTTGTAAGTTCCAAAACTCCACACTTTGATACTTTTCAGCTGAAAACCACAGAATGGATTCCTATGGAAGGAAATACAAGTTACTGGTAAGTACGCTTAGAATTACTTTTCAGGGTCAGTACTGGGCTAAAAGATGTAGCACTGGGATCTCTCCTGATAACAGGTGAGTAAATCGGAATTCGTAGTTTGGCTGATTTTAGAGGAATATTTGTAAGTTCCAAAACTCCACACTTTGATACTTTTCAGCTGAAAACCACACAATGGATTCCTATGGAAGGAAATACAAGTTACTGGTAAGTACGCTTAAAATTAATTTTCAGGGTCAGTGCTGGGCTAAAAGATGCAGCACTGAGTTCTCTCCTGATAACAGGTGAGTAAATCGGAATTCCTAGTTCGGCTTATTTTAGAGGAATATTTGTAAGTTCAAAAAATCCAGACTTAGAAACTTTTCTGCTGAAAACCACACAATGGATTCCTATGGAAGGAAATACAAGTTACTGGTAAGTACGCTTCGAATTACTTTTCAGGGTCAGTGCTGGGCTAAAAGATGCAGCACTCGGTTCTCTCCTGATAACAGGTGGGTAAATCGGAATTCGTAGTTCGGCTGATTTTAGAGGAATATTAGTAAGTTCCAAAACTCCACACTTAGAAACTTTTCTGCAGAAAACCACTCCATGGATTCCTATGGAAGGAAATACAAGTTACTGGTAAGTACGCTTAGAATTACCTTTCAGGGTCAGTGCTGGGCTAAAAGATGCAGCACTGGGTTCTCTCCTGATAACAGGTGAGTAAAACGGAATTCGTAGTTCGGCTGATTTTAGAGGAATATTTGTATGTTCCGAAACTCCACACTTAGAAACTTTTCTGCTGAAAACCACAGAATGGATTCCTATGGAAGGAAATACAAGTTACTGGTAAGTACGCTTAGAATTAATTTTCAGGGTCAGTGCTGGGCTAAAAGATGCAGCACTGGGGTCTCTCCTGATAACAGGTGAGTAAATCGGAATTCGTAGTTTGGCTGATTTTAGAGGAATATTTGTAAGTTCCAAAACTCCACACTTAGATACTTGTCTGCTGAAAACCACACAATGGATTCCTATGGAAGGAAATACAAGTTACTGGTAAGTACGCTTCGAATTACTTTTCAGGGTCAGTGCTGGGCTAAAAGATGCAGCACTTGGTTGTTTCCTGATAACAGGTGAGTAAATCGGAATTCGTAGTTCTGCTGATTTTAGAGGAATATTTGTAAGTTCCAAAACTCCACACTTAGAAACTTTTCTGCTGATAACCACACAATGGATTCCTATGGAAGGAAATACAAGTTACTGGCAAGTACGCTTAGAAATACTTTTCAGGGTCAGTGCTGGGCTAAAAGATGCAGCACTGAGTTCTCTGCTGATAACATGTGAGTAAATCGGAAATTCGTAGTTCGGTGATTTTAGAGGAATATTTTAAAGTTCCAAAACTCCACACTTAGAAGAATTTCCAAGTGAAACCAGTCAATGTAAGCCTATGGCAGGAAATACAAGTTACTTGTAAGTACGCTTAGAATTACTTTTCAGGGTCAGTGCTGGGCTAAAAGATGCAGCACTGGGTTCTCTCCTGATAACAGGTGAGTAAATCGGAATTCGTAGTTCGGCTGATTTTAGAGGAATATTTGTAAGTTCCAAAACTCCACACTTAGATACTTTTCTGCTGAAAACCACACAATGGATTCCTATGGAAGGAAATACAAGTTACTGGTAAGTACGCTTCGAATTACTTTTCAGGGTCAGTGCTGGGCTAAAAGATGCAGCACTTGGTTGTCTCCTGATAACATGTGAGTAAATCGGAATTCGTAGTTCGGTGATTTTAGAGGAATATTTTAAAGTTCCAAAACTCCACACTTAGAAGAATTTCCAAGTGAAACCACTCAATGTTAGCCTATGGAAGGAAATTCAAGTTGCTGGTAAGAATGGTTAGAATTACTTTATAGAATCAGTACTGGCCTTAAAGATTCAGCAGTGGGTTCTCCACTGATAACAGGTGAGTACATTGGAATTCGTAGTTCGTCTGATTTTAGAGGAATATATGTAAATTCCAAAACTCCACACTTAGAAGAATTTACAAGTGAAACCAGTCAATGTTAGCCTATGGAAGGAAATTCAAGTTACTGGTAAGTACGGTTAGAATTACTTTTCAGGATCAGTACTGGCCTTAAAGATTCAGCACTGAGGTCTCTCCTGATAACAGGTGAGTAAATCGAAATTCGTAGTTCGGCTGATTTTAGAGGAATATTTGTAACTTCCAAAACTCCACACTTAGATACTTTTCTGCTGAAAACCACACAATGGATTCCTATGGAAGGAAATACAAGTTACTGGTAAGCACGCTTCGAATTACTTTTCAGGGTCAGTGCTGGGCTAAAAGATGCAGCACTTGGTTGTTTCCTGATAACAGGTGAGTAAATCGGAATTCGAAGTTCGGCTGATTTTAGAGGAATATTTGTAAGTTCCAAAACTCCACACTTAGAAACTTATCTGCTGATAACCACACAATGGATTCCTATGGAAGGAAATACAAGTTACTGGCAAGTACGCTTAGAATTACTTTTCAGGGTCAGTGCTGGGCTAAAGGATGCAGCACTGAGTTCTCTCCTGATAACATGTGAGTAAATCGGAAATTCTTAGTTCGGTGATTTTAGAGGAATATTTTAAAGTTCCAAAACTCCACACTCAGAAGAATTTCCAAGGGAAACCAGTCAATGTTAGCCTATGGAAGGAAATACAAGTTACTGGTAAGTACGGTTAGAATTACATTTCAAGATCAGTACTGGCCTTAAAGATTCAGCACTGAGGTCTCTCCTGATAACAGGTGAGTAAATCGGAATTCATAGTTCGGCTGATTTTAGAGGAATATTTTAAAGTTCCAAAACTCCACACTTAGAAGAATTTCCAAGTGAAACCAGTCAATGTTAGCCTATGGAAGGAAATTCAAGTTACTGGCAAGTACGGTTAGAATTACTTTTCAGGATCAGTACTGGCCTTAAAGATTCAGCAATGGGTTCTCCCCTGATAACAGGTGAGTAAATCGGAATTCGTAGTTCGGCTGATTTTAGAGGAATATTTGTAAGCTCCTAAACATCACACTTAGAAACTTTACTGCTGAAAACCACAGAATGGATTCCTATGGAAGGAAACACAAGCTACTGGTAAGTACGCTTAGAATTACTTTTCAGGGTCAGTGCTGGGCTAAAAGATGCAGCACTGGGTTCTCTCCTGATAACAGGTGAGTAAATTGGAATTCGTCGTTCCCGCTGATTTTAGAGGAATATTTGTAAGTTCCAAAACACCACACTTAGAAACTTTTCTGCTGAAAACCACATAATGGATTCCTATGGAAGGAAATACAAGTTACTGGTAAGTATGCTTAGAATTACTTTTCAGGGTCAATGCTGGGCTAAAAGATGCAGCACTGGGGTCTCTCCTGATAACAGGTGAGTAAATCGGAATTCGTAGTTCAGCTGATTTTAGAGGAATATTTGTAAGTTCCAAAACTCCACACTTAGATACTTTTCTGCTAAAAACCACACAATGGATTCCTATGGAAGGAAATACAAGTTACTGGTAAGTACGCTTCGAATTACTTTTCAGGGTCAGTGCTGGGCTAAAAGATGCAGCACTTGGTTGTCTCCTGATAACATGTGAGTAAATCGGAATTCGTAGTTCGGTGATTTTAGAGGAATATTTTAAAGTTCCAAAACTCCACACTTAGAAGAATTTCCAAGTGAAACCACTCAATGTTAGCCTGTGGAAGGAAATTCAAGTTGCTGGTAAGAATGGTTAGAATTACTTTATAGAATCAGTACTGGCCTTAAAGATTCAGCAGTGGGTTCTCCCCTGATAACAGGTGAGTACATTGGAATTCGTAGTTCGTCTGATTTTAGAGGAATATTTGTAAATTCCAAAACTCCACACTTAGAAGAATTTCCAAGTGAAACCAGTCAATGTTAGCCTATGGAAGGAAATTCAAGTTACTGGTAAGTACGGTTAGAATTACTTTTCAGGATCAGTACTGGCCTTAAAGATTCAGCACTGAGGTCTCTCCTGATAACAGGTGAGTAAATCGAAATTCGTAGTTCGGCTGATTTTAGAGGAATATTTGTAAGTTCCAAAACTCCACACTTTGATACTTTTCAGCTGAAAACCACACAATGGATTCCTATGGAAGGAAATACAAGTTACTGGTAAGTACGCTTAAAATTAATTTTCAGGGTCAGTGCTGGGCTAAAAGATGCAGCACTGAGTTCTCTCCTGATAACAGGTGAGTAAATCGGAATTCCTAGTTCGGCTTATTTTAGAGGAATATTTGTAAGTTCAAAAAATCCAGACTTAGAAACTTTTCTGCTGAAAACCACACAATGGATTCCTATGGAAGGAAATACAAGTTACTGGTAAGTACGCTTCGAATTACTTTTCAGGGTCAGTGCTGGGCTAAAAGATGCAGCACTGGGTTCTCTCCTGATAACAGGTGGGTAAATCGGAATTCGTAGTTCGGCTGATTTTAGAGGAATATTAGTAAGTTCCAAAACTCCACACTTAGAAACTTTTCTGCAGAAAACCACTCCATGGATTCCTATGGAAGGAAACACAAGTTACTGGTAAGTACGCTTAGAATTACCTTTCAGGGTCAGTGCTGGGCTAAAAGATGCAGCACTGGGTTCTCTCCTGATAACAGGTGAGTAAAACGGAATTCGTAGTTCGGCTGATTTTAGAGGAATATTTGTATGTTCCAAAACTCCACACTTAGAAACTTTTCTGCTGAAAACCACAGAATGGATTCCTATGGAAGGAAATACAAGTTACTGGTAAGTATGCTTAGAATTAATTTTTAGGGTCAGTGCTGGGCTAAAAGATGCAGCACTGGGGTCTCTCCTGATAACAGGTGAGTAAATCGGAATTCGTAGTTTGGCTGATTTTAGAGGAATATTTGTAAGTTCCAAAACTCCACACTTAGATACTTGTCTGCTGAAAACCACACAATGGATTCCTATGGAAGGAAATACAAGTTACTGGTAAGTACGCTTCGAATTACTTTTCAGGGTCAGTGCTGGGCTAAAAGATGCAGCACTTGGTTGTTTCCTGATAACAGGTGAGTAAATCGGAATTCGTAGTTCTGCTGATTTTAGAGGAATATTTGTAAGTTCCAAAACTCCACACTTAGAAACTTTTCTGCTAATAACCACACAATGGATTCCTGTGGAAGGAAATACAAGTTACTGGCAAGTACGCTTAGAAATACTTTTCAGGGTCAGTGCTGGGCTAAAAGATGCAGCACTGAGTTCTCTGCTGATAACATGTGAGTAAATCGGAAATTCGTAGTTCGGTGATTTTAGAGGAATATTTTAAAGTTCCAAAACTCCACACTTAGAAGAATTTCCAAGTGAAACCAGTCAATGTAAGCCTATGGCAGGAAATACAAGTTAATTGTAAGTACGCTTAGAATTACTTTTCAGGGTCAGTGCTGGGCTAAAAGATGCAGCACTGGGTTCTCTCCTGATAACAGGTGAGTAAATCGGAATTCGTAGTTCGGCTGATTTTAGAGGAATATTTGTAAGTTCCAAAACTCCACACTTAGATACTTTTCTGCTGAAAACCACACAATGGATTCCTATGGAAGGAAATACAAGTTAGTGGTAAGTACGCTCCAAATTACTTTTCAGGGTCAGTGCTGGGCTAAAAAATGCAGCACTTGGTTGTCTCCTGAGAACATGTGAGTAAATCGGAATTCGTAGTTCGGTGATTTTAGAGGAATATTTTAAAGTTCCAAAACTCCACACTTAGAAGAATTTCCAAGTGAAACCAGTCAATGTTAGCCTATGGCAGGAAATACAAGTTACTGGTAAGTACGCTTAGAATGACTTTTCAGGGTCAGTGCTGGGCTAAAAGATGCAGCACTGGGTTCTCTCCTGATAACAGGTGAGTAAATCGGAATTCGTAGTTCGGCTGATTTTAGAGGAATATTTGTAAGTTC
This sequence comes from Triturus cristatus, assembly GCF_964204655.1. NCBI lineage: Eukaryota > Metazoa > Chordata > Amphibia > Caudata > Salamandridae > Triturus > Triturus cristatus. The sequence continues at coordinate 376,465,903 of NC_140579.1, read as the reverse complement.
CAAAACTCCACACTTAGAAACTTTTCTGCTGAAAACCACACAATGGATTCCTATGGAAGGAAATACAAGTCACTGGTAAGTACCCTTAGAATTACTTTTCATGGTCAGTGCTGGGCTAAAAGATGCAGCACTGAGTTCTCTCCTGATAACAGGTGAGTAAAATGGAATTCGTAGTTCGGCTGATTTTAAAGGAATATTTGTAAGTTCCAAAACATCACACTTAGAAACTTTTCTGCTGAAAACCACAGAATGGATTCCTATGGAAGGAAATACAAGTTACTGGTAAGTACGCTTAGAATTAAGTTTCAGGGTCAGTACTGGGCTAAAAGATGTAGCACTGAGTTCTCTCCTGATAACAGGTGAGTAAATCGGAATTCCTAGTTCGGCTTATTTTAGAGGAATATTTGTAAGTTCAAAAAATCCACACTTAGAAACTTTTCTGCTGAAAACCACACAATGGATTCCTATGGAAGGAAATACAAGTTACTGGTAAGTACGCTTCGAATTACTTTTCAGGGTCAGTGCTGGGCTAAAAGATGCAGCACTTGGTTGTTTCCTGATAACAGATGAGTAAATCGGAATTCGTAGTTCGGCTGATTTTAGAGGAATATTTGTATGTTCCAAAACTACACACTTAGATACTTTTCTACTGAAAACCACACAGTGGATTCCTATGGAAGGAAATACAAGTTACTGGTAAGTATGCTTAGAATTACTTTACAGGGTCAGTGCTGGGCTAAAAGATGCAGCACTGGGTTGTCTCCTGATAACAGGTGTGTAAATCGGAATTCGTATTTCGGCTGATTTTAGAGGAATATTTGTAAGTTTCAAAACTCCACACGTAGAAGAATTTCCAAGTGAAACCAGTCAATGTTAGCCTATGGAAGGAAATTCAAGTTACTGGTAAGAACGGTTAGAATTACTTTTCAGGATCAGTACTGGTCTTAAAGATTCAGCAGTGGGTTCTCCCCTGATAACAGGTGAGTAAATTGGAATTTGGAGTTCGGCTAATTTTAGAGGAATATTTGTAAGTTCCAAAACTCCACACTTAGAAGAATTTCCAAGTGAAACCAGTCAATGTTAGCCTATGGAAGGAAATTCAAGTTACTGGTAAGTACGGTTAGAATTACTTTTCAGGATCAGTATTGGCCTTAAAGATTCAGCACTGAGTTCTCTCCTGATAACAGGTGAGTAAATCGGAATTCGTAGTTCGGCTGATTTTAGAGGAATATTAGTAAGTTCCAAAACTCCACACTTAGAAACTTTTCTGCTGAAAACCACAGAATGGATTCCTATGGAAGGAAATACAAGTTACTGGTAAGTACGCTTAGAATTACTTTTCAGGGTCAGTGCTGGGCTAAAAGATGCAGCACTGGGGTCTCTCCTGATAACAGGTGAGTAAATCAGAATTCGTAGTTCGGCTGATTTTAGAGGAATATTTGTAAGTTACAAAACTCCACACGTTGATACTTTTCTACTGTAAACCACACAGTGGATTTCTATGAAAGGAAATACAAGTTATTGGTAAGTATGCTTAGAATTACTTTTCTGGGTCAGTGCTGGGCTAAAAGATGCAGCACTGGGTTGTCTCCTGATAACAGGTGTGTAAATTGGAATTCGTATTTCGGCTGATTTTAGAGGAATATTTGTAAGTTTCAAAACTCCACACGTAGAAGAATTTCCAAGTGAAACCAGTCAATGTTAGCCTATGGAAGGAAATACAAGTTACTGGTAAGTAGGCTTAGAATTACCTTTCAGGGTCAGTGCTGGGCTAAAAGATGCAGCACTGGGTTCTCTCCTGATAACAGGTGAGTAAAATGGAATTCGTAGTTCGGCTGATTTTAGAGGAATATTTGTAAGTTCCAAAACTCCACACTTAGAAACTTTTCTGCTGAAAACCACAGAATGGATTCCTATGGAAGGAAATACAAGTTACTGGTAAGTACGCTTAGAATTACTTTTCAGGGTCAGTGCTGGGCTAAAAGATACAGCACTGGGGTCTCTCCTGATAACAGGTGAGTCAATCGGAATTCGTAGTTCGGCTGATTTTAGAGGAATATTTGTAAGTTCCAAAACTCCACACTTAGATACTTTTCTACTGTAAACCACACAGTGGATTTCTATGAAAGGAAATACAAGTTATTGGTAAGTATGCTTAGAATTACTTTTCAGGGTCAGTGCTGGGCTAAAAGATACAGCACTGGGGTCTCTCCTGATAACAGGTGAGTCAATCGGAATTCGTAGTTCGGCTGATTTTAGAGGAATATTTGTAAGTTCCAAAACTCCACACTTTGATACTTTTCAGCTGAAAACCACAGAATGGATTCCTATGGAAGGAAATACAAGTTACTGGTAAGTACGCTTAGAATTACTTTTCTGGGTCAGTGCTGGGCTAAAAGATGCAGCACTGGGATCTCTCCTGATAACAGGTGAGTAAATCGGAATTCGTAGTTTGGCTGATTTTAGAGGAATATTTGTAAGTTCCAAAACTCCACACTTTGATACTTTTCAGCTGAAAACCACACAATGGATTCCTATGGAAGGAAATACAAGTTACTGGTAAGTACGCTTAAAATTAATTTTCAGGGTCAGTGCTGGGCTAAAAGATGCAGCACTGAGTTCTCTCCTGATAACAGGTGAGTAAATCGGAATTCCTAGTTTGGCTTATTTTAGAGGAATATTTGTAAGTTCAAAAAATCCAGACTTAGAAACTTTTCTGCTGAAAACCACACAATGGATTCCTATGGAAGGAAATACAAGTTACTGGTAAGTACGCTTCGAATTACTTTTCAGGGTCAGTGCTGGGCTAAAAGATGCAGCACTGGGATCTCTCCTGATAACAGGTGGGTAAATCGGAATTCGTAGTTCGGCTGATTTTAGAGGAATATTAGTAAGTTCCAAAACTCCACACTTAGAAACTTTTCTGCAGAAAACCACTCCATGGATTCCTTTGGAAGGAAATACAAGTTACTGGTAAGTACGCTTAGAATTACCTTTCAGGGTCAGTGCTGGGCTAAAAGATGCAGCACTGGGTTCTCTCCTGATAACAGGTGAGTAAAACGGAATTCGTAGTTCGGCTGATTTTAGAGGAATATTTGTATGTTCCAAAACTCCACACTTAGAAACTTTTCTGCTGAAAACCACAGAATGGATTCCTATGGAAGGAAATACAAGTTACTGGTAAGTACGCTTAGAATTAATTTTCAGGGTCAGTGCTGGGCTAAAAGATGCAGCACTGGGGTCTCTCCTGATAACAGGTGAGTAAATCGGAATTCGTAGTTTGGCTGATTTTAGAGGAATATTTGTAAGTTCCAAAACACCACACTTAGATACTTGTCTGCTGAAAACCACACAATGGATTCCTATGGAAGGAAATACAAGTTACTGGTAAGTACGCTTCGAATTACTTTTCAGGGTCAGTGCTGGGCTAAAAGATGCAGCACTTGGTTGTTTCCTGATAACAGGTGAGTAAATCGGAATTCGTAGTTCTGCTGATTTTAGAGGAATATTTGTAAGTTCCAAAACTCCACACTTAGAAACTTTTCTGCTGATAACCACACAATGGATTCCTATGGAAGGAAATACAAGTTACTGGCAAGTACGCTTAGAAATACTTTTCAGGGTCAGTGCTGGGCTAAAAGATGCAGCACTGAGTTCTCTGCTGATAACATGTGAGTAAATCGGAAATTCGTAGTTCGGTGATTTTAGAGGAATATTTTAAAGTTCCAAAACTCCACACTTAGAAGAATTTCCAAGTGAAACCAGTCAATGTAAGCCTATGGCAGGAAATACAAGTTACTTGTAAGTACGCTTAGAATTACTTTTCAGGGTCAGTGCTGGGCTAAAAGATGCAGCACTGGGTTCTCTCCTGATAACAGGTGAGTAAATCGGAATTCGTAGTTCGGCTGATTTTAGAGGAATATTTGTAAGTTCCAAAACTCCACACTTAGATACTTTTCTGCTGAAAACCACACAATGGATTCCTATGGAAGGAAATACAAGTTACTGGTAAGTACGCTTCGAATTACTTTTCAGGGTCAGTGCTGGGCTAAAAGATGCAGCACTTGGTTGTCTCCTGATAACATGTGAGTAAATCGGAATTCGTAGTTCGGTGATTTTAGAGGAATATTTTAAAGTTCCAAAACTCCACACTTAGAAGAATTTCCAAGTGAAACCACTCAATGTTAGCCTATGGAAGGAAATTCAAGTTGCTGGTAAGAATGGTTAGAATTACTTTATAGAATCAGTACTGGCCTTAAAGATTCAGCAGTGGGTTCTCCACTGATAACAGGTGAGTACATTGGAATTCGTAGTTCATCTGATTTTAGAGGAATATTTGTAAATTCCAAAACTCCACACTTAGAAGAATTTCCAAGTGAAACCAGTCAATGTTAGCCTATGGAAGGAAATTCAAGTTACTGGTAAGTACAGTTAGAATTACTTTTCAGGATCAGTACTGGCCTTAAAGATTCAGCACTGAGGTCTCTCCTGATAACAGGTGAGTAAATCGAAATTCGTAGTTCGGCTGATTTTAGAGGAATATTTGTAACTTCCAAAACTCCACACTTAGATACTTTTCTGCTGAAAACCACACAATGGATTCCTATGGAAGGAAATACAAGTTACTGGTAAGTACGCTTCGAATTACTTTTCAGGGTCAGTGCTGGGCTAAAAGATGCAGCACTTGGTTGTTTCCTGATAACAGGTGAGTAAATCGGAATTCGAAGTTCGGCTGATTTTAGAGGAATATTTGTAAGTTCCAAAACTCCACACTTAGAAACTTATCTGCTGATAACCACACAATGGATTCCTATGGAAGGAAATACAAGTTACTGGCAAGTACGCTTAGAATTACTTTTCAGGGTCAGTGCTGGGCTAAAGGATGCAGCACTGAGTTCTCTCCTGATAACATGTGAGTAAATCGGAAATTCTTAGTTCGGTGATTTTAGAGGAATATTTTAAAGTTCCAAAACTCCACACTCAGAAGAATTTCCAAGGGAAACCAGTCAATGTTAGCCTATGGAAGGAAATACAAGTTACTGGTAAGTACGGTTAGAATTACATTTCAAGATCAGTACTGGCCTTAAAGATTCAGCACTGAGGTCTCTCCTGATAACAGGTGAGTAAATCGGAATTCGTAGTTCGGCTGATTTTAGAGGAATATTTTAAAGTTCCAAAACTCCACACTTAGAAGAATTTCCAAGTGAAACCAGTCAATGTTAGCCTATGGAAGGAAATTCAAGTTACTGGCAAGTACGGTTAGAATTACTTTTCAGGATCAGTACTGGCCTTAAAGATTCAGCAATGGGTTCTCCCCTGATAACAGGTGAGTAAATCGGAATTCGTAGTTCGGCTGATTTTAGAGGAATATTTGTAAGCTCCTAAACATCACACTTAGAAACTTTACTGCTGAAAACCACAGAATGGATTCCTATGGAAGGAAACACAAGCTACTGGTAAGTACGCTTAGAATTACTTTTCAGGGTCAGTGCTGGGCTAAAAGATGCAGCACTGGGTTCTCTCCTGATAACAGGTGAGTAAATTGGAATTCGTCGTTCCCGCTGATTTTAGAGGAATATTTGTAAGTTCCAAAACACCACACTTAGAAACTTTTCTGCTGAAAACCACATAATGGATTCCTATGGAAGGAAATACAAGTTACTGGTAAGTATGCTTAGAATTACTTTTCAGGGTCAATGCTGGGCTAAAAGATGCAGCACTGGGGTCTCTCCTGATAACAGGTGAGTAAATCGGAATTCGTAGTTCAGCTGATTTTAGAGGAATATTTGTAAGTTCCAAAACTCCACACTTAGATACTTTTCTGCTGAAAACCACACAATGGATTCCTATGGAAGGAAATACAAGTTACTGGTAAGTACGCTTCGAATTACTTTTCAGGGTCAGTGCTGGGCTAAAAGATGCAGCACTTGGTTGTCTCCTGATAACATGTGAGTAAATCGGAATTCGTAGTTCGGTGATTTTAGAGGAATATTTTAAAGTTCCAAAACTCCACACTTAGAAGAATTTCCAAGTGAAACCACTCAATGTTAGCCTATGGAAGGAAATTCAAGTTGCTGGTAAGAATGGTTAGAATTACTTTATAGAATCAGTACTGGCCTTAAAGATTCAGCAGTGGGTTCTCCCCTGATAACAGGTGAGTACATTGGAATTCGTAGTTCGTCTGATTTTAGAGGAATATTTGTAAATTCCAAAACTCCACACTTAGAAGAATTTCCAAGTGAAACCAGTCAATGTTAGCCTATGGAAGGAAATTCAAGTTACTGGTAAGTACGGTTAGAATTACTTTTCAGGATCAGTACTGGCCTTAAAGATTCAGCACTGAGGTCTCTCCTGATAACAGGTGAGTAAATCGAAATTCGTAGTTCGGCTGATTTTAGAGGAATATTTGTAAGTTCCAAAACTCCACACTTTGATACTTTTCAGCTGAAAACCACAGAATGGATTCCTATGGAAGGAAATACAAGTTACTGGTAAGTACGCTTAGAATTACTTTTCAGGGTCAGTACTGGGCTAAAAGATGTAGCACTGGGATCTCTCCTGATAACAGGTGAGTAAATCGGAATTCGTAGTTTGGCTGATTTTAGAGGAATATTTGTAAGTTCCAAAACTCCACACTTTGATACTTTTCAGCTGAAAACCACACAATGGATTCCTATGGAAGGAAATACAAGTTACTGGTAAGTACGCTTAAAATTAATTTTCAGGGTCAGTGCTGGGCTAAAAGATGCAGCACTGAGTTCTCTCCTGATAACAGGTGAGTAAATCGGAATTCCTAGTTCGGCTTATTTTAGAGGAATATTTGTAAGTTCAAAAAATCCAGACTTAGAAACTTTTCTGCTGAAAACCACACAATGGATTCCTATGGAAGGAAATACAAGTTACTGGTAAGTACGCTTCGAATTACTTTTCAGGGTCAGTGCTGGGCTAAAAGATGCAGCACTGGGTTCTCTCCTGATAACAGGTGGGTAAATCGGAATTCGTAGTTCGGCTGATTTTAGAGGAATATTAGTAAGTTCCAAAACTCCACACTTAGAAACTTTTCTGCAGAAAACCACTCCATGGATTCCTATGGAAGGAAATACAAGTTACTGGTAAGTACGCTTAGAATTACCTTTCAGGGTCAGTGCTGGGCTAAAAGATGCAGCACTGGGTTCTCTCCTGATAACAGGTGAGTAAAACGGAATTCGTAGTTCGGCTGATTTTAGAGGAATATTTGTATGTTCCAAAACTCCACACTTAGAAACTTTTCTGCTGAAAACCACAGAATGGATTCCTATGGAAGGAAATACAAGTTACTGGTAAGTACGCTTAGAATTAATTTTCAGGGTCAGTGCTGGGCTAAAAGATGCAGCACTGGGGTCTCTCCTGATAACAGGTGAGTAAATCGGAATTCGTAGTTTGGCTGATTTTAGAGGAATATTTGTAAGTTCCAAAACTCCACACTTAGATACTTGTCTGCTGAAAACCACACAATGGATTCCTATGGAAGGAAATACAAGTTACTGGTAAGTACGCTTCGAATTACTTTTCAGGGTCAGTGCTGGGCTAAAAGATGCAGCACTTGGTTGTTTCCTGATAACAGGTGAGTAAATCGGAATTCGTAGTTCTGCTGATTTTAGAGGAATATTTGTAAGTTCCAAAACTCCACACTTAGAAACTTTTCTGCTGATAACCACACAATGGATTCCTGTGGAAGGAAATACAAGTTACTGGCAAGTACGCTTAGAAATACTTTTCAGGGTCAGTGCTGGGCTAAAAGATGCAGCACTGAGTTCTCTGCTGATAACATGTGAGTAAATCGGAAATTCGTAGTTCGGTGATTTTAGAGGAATATTTTAAAGTTCCAAAACTCCACACTTAGAAGAATTTCCAAGTGAAACCAGTCAATGTAAGCCTATGGCAGGAAATACAAGTTAATTGTAAGTACGCTTAGAATTACTTTTCAGGGTCAGTGCTGGGCTAAAAGATGCAGCACTGGGTTCTCTCCTGATAACAGGTGAGTAAATCGGAATTCGTAGTTCGGCTGATTTTAGAGGAATATTTGTAAGTTCCAAAACTCCACACTTAGATACTTTTCTGCTGAAAACCACACAATGGATTCCTATGGAAGGAAATACAAGTTAGTGGTAAGTACGCTCCGAATTACTTTTCAGGGTCAGTGCTGGGCTAAAAAATGCAGCACTTGGTTGTCTCCTGAGAACATGTGAGTAAATCGGAATTCGTAGTTCGGTGATTTTAGAGGAATATTTTAAAGTTCCAAAACTCCACACTTAGAAGAATTTCCAAGTGAAACCAGTCAATGTTAGCCTATGGCAGGAAATACAAGTTACTGGTAAGTACGCTTAGAATGACTTTTCAGGGTCAGTGCTGGGCTAAAAGATGCAGCACTGGGTTCTCTCCTGATAACAGGTGAGTAAATCGGAATTCGTAGTTCGGCTGATTTTAGAGGAATATTTGTAAGTTCCAAAACTCCACACTTAGAAACTTTTCTGCTGAAAACCACACAATGGATTCCTATGGAAGGAAATACAAGTCACTGGTAAGTACCCTTAGAATTACTTTTCATGGTCAGTGCTGGGCTAAAAGATGCAGCACTGAGTTCTCTCCTGATAACAGGTGAGTAAATCGGAATTCGTAGTTCGGCTGATTTTAGAGGAATATTAGTAAGTTCCAAAACTCCACACTTAGAAACTTTTCTGCTGAAAACCACAGAATGGATTCCTATGGAAGGAAATACAAGTTACTGGTAAGTACGCTTAGAATTACCTTTCAGGGTCAGTGCTGGGCTAAAAGATGCAGCACTGGGTTCTCTCCTGATAACAGGTGAGTAAAATGGAATTCGTAGTTCGGCTGATTTTAAAGGAATATTTGTAAGTTCCAAAACATCACACTTAGAAACTTTTCTGCTGAAAACCACAGAATGGATTCCTATGGAAGGAAATACAAGTTACTGGTAAGTACGCTTAGAATTACGTTTCAGGGTCAGTACTGGGCTAAAAGATGTAGCACTGAGTTCTCTCCTGATAACAGGTGAGTAAATCGGAATTCCTAGTTCGGCTTATTTTAGAGGAATATTTGTAAGTTCAAAAAATCCACACTTAGAAACTTTTCTGCTGAAAACCACACAATGGATTCCTATGGAAGGAAATACAAGTTACTGGTAAGTACGCTTCAAATTACTTTTCAGGGTCAGTGCTGGGCTAAAAGATGCAGCACTTGGTTGTTTCCTGATAACAGATGAGTAAATCGGAATTCGTAGTTCGGCTGATTTTAGAGGAATATTTGTATGTTCCAAAACTACACACTTAGATACTTTTCTACTGAAAACCACACAGTGGATTCCTATGGAAGGAAATACAAGTTACTGGTAAGTATGCTTAGAATTACTTTACAGGGTCAGTGCTGGGCTAAAAGATGCAGCACTGGGTTGTCTCCTGATAACAGGTGTGTAAATCGGAATTCGTATTTCGGCTGATTTTAGAGGAATATTTGTAAGTTTCAAAACTCCACACGTAGAAGAATTTCCAAGTGAAACCAGTCAATGTTAGCCTATGGAAGGAAATTCAAGTTACTGGTAAGAACGGTTAGAATTACTTTTCAGGATCAGTACTGGTCTTAAAGATTCAGCAGTGGGTTCTCCCCTGATAACAGGTGAGTAAATTGGAATTTGGAGTTCGGCTAATTTTAGAGGAATATTTGTAAGTTCCAAAACTCCACACTTAGAAGAATTTCCAAGTGAAACCAGTCAATGTTAGCCTATGGAAGGAAATTCAAGTTACTGGTAAGTACGGTTAGAATTACTTTTCAGGATCAGTATTGGCCTTAAAGATTCAGCACTGAGTTCTCTCCTGATAACAGGTGAGTAAATCGGAATTCGTAGTTCGGCTGATTTTAGAGGAATATTAGTAAGTTCCAAAACTCCACACTTAGAAACTTTTCTGCTGAAAACCACAGAATGGATTCCTATGGAAGGAAATACAAGTTATTGGTAAGTATGCTTAGAATTACTTTGCTGGGTCAGTGCTGGGCTAAAAGATGCAGCACTGGGTTGTCTCCTGATAACAGGTGTGTAAATTGGAATTCGTATTTCGGCTGATTTTAGAGGAATATTTGTAAGTTTCAAAACTCCACACGTAGAAGAATTTCCAAGTGAAACCAGTCAATGTTAGCCTATGGAAGGAAATACAAGTTACTGGTAAGTAGGCTTAGAATTACCTTTCAGGGTCAGTGCTGGGCTAAAAGATGCAGCACTGGGTTCTCTCCTGATAACAGGTGAGTAAAATGGAATTCGTAGTTCGGCTGATTTTAGAGGAATATTTGTAAGTTCCAAAACTCCACACTTAGAAACTTTTCTGCTGAAAACCACAGAATGGATTCCTATGGAAGGAAATACAAGTTACTGGTAAGTACGCTTAGAATTACTTTTCAGGGTCAGTGCTGGGCTAAAAGATGCAGCACTTGGTTGTCTCCTGATAACATGTGAGTAAATCGGAATTCGTAGTTCGGTGATTTTAGAGGAATATTTTAAAGTTCCAAAACTCCACACTTAGAAGAATTTCCAAGTGAAACCACTCAATGTTAGCCTATGGAAGGAAATTCAAGTTGCTGGTAAGAATGGTTAGAATTACTTTATAGAATCAGTACTGGCCTTAAAGATTCAGCAGTGGGTTCTCCACTGATAACAGGTGAGTACATTGGAATTCGTAGTTCGTCTGATTTTAGAGGAATATTTGTAAATTCCAAAACTCCACACTTAGAAGAATTTCCAAGTGAAACCAGTCAATGTTAGCCTATGGAAGGAAATTCAAGTTACTGGTAAGTACGGTTAGAATTACTTTTCAGGATCAGTACTGGCCTTAAAGATTCAGCACTGAGGTCTCTCCTGATAACAGGTGAGTAAATCGAAATTCGTAGTTCGGCTGATTTTAGAGGAATATTTGTAACTTCCAAAACTCCACACTTAGATACTTTTCTGCTGAAAACCACACAATGGATTCCTATGGAAGGAAATACAAGTTACTGGTAAGTACGCTTCGAATTACTTTTCAGGGTCAGTGCTGGGCTAAAAGATGCAGCACTTGGTTGTTTCCTGATAACAGGTGAGTAAATCGGAATTCGAAGTTCGGCTGATTTTAGAGGAATATTTGTAAGTTCCAAAACTCCACACTTAGAAACTTATCTGCTGATAACCACACAATGGATTCCTATGGAAGGAAATACAAGTTACTGGCAAGTACGCTTAGAATTACTTTTCAGGGTCAGTGCTGGGCTAAAGGATGCAGCACTGAGTTCTCTCCTGATAACATGTGAGTAAATCGGAAATTCTTAGTTCGGTGATTTTAGAGGAATATTTTAAAGTTCCAAAACTCCACACTCAGAAGAATTTCCAAGGGAAACCAGTCAATGTTAGCCTATGGAAGGAAATACAAGTTACTGGTAAGTACGGTTAGAATTACATTTCAAGATCAGTGCTGGCCTTAAAGATTCAGCACTGAGGTCTCTCCTGATAACAGGTGAGTAAATCGGAATTCGTAGTTCGGCTGATTTTAGAGGAATATTTTAATGTTCCAAAACTCCACACTTAGAAGAATTTCCAAGTGAAACCAGTCAATGTTAGCCTATGGAAGGAAATTCAAGTTACTGGCAAGTACGGTTAGAATTACTTTTCAGGATCAGTACTGGCCTTAAAGATTCAGCAATGGGTTCTCCCCTGATAACAGGTGAGTAAATCGGAATTCGTAGTTCGGCTGATTTTAGAGGAATATTTGTAAGCTCCTAAACATCACACTTAGAAACTTTACTGCTGAAAACCACAGAATGGATTCCTATGGAAGGAAACACAAGCTACTGGTAAGTACGCTTAGAATTACTTTTCAGGGTCAGTGCTGGGCTAAAAGATGCAGCACTGGGTTCTCTCCTGATAACAGGTGAGTAAATTGGAATTCGTCGTTCCCGCTGATTTTAGAGGAATATTTGTAAGTTCCAAAACACCACACTTAGAAACTTTTCTGCTGAAAACCACATAATGGATTCCTATGGAAGGAAATACAAGTTACTGGTAAGTATGCTTAGAATTACTTTTCAGGGTCAATGCTGGGCTAAAAGATGCAGCACTGGGGTCTCTCCTGATAACAGGTGAGTAAATCGGAATTCGTAGTTCAGCTAATTTTAGAGAAATATTTGTAAGTTCCAAAACTCCACACTTAGATACTTTTCTGCTGAAAACCACACAATGGATTCCTATGGAAGGAAATACAAGTTACTGGTAAGTACGCTTCGAATTACTTTTCAGGGTCAGTGCTGGGCTAAAAGATGCAGCACTTGGTTGTCTCCTGATAACATGTGAGTAAATCGGAATTCGTAGTTCGGTGATTTTAGAGGAATATTTTAAAGTTCCAAAACTCCACACTTAGAAGAATTTCCAAGTGAAACCACTCAATGTTAGCCTATGGAAGGAAATTCAAGTTGCTGGTAAGAATGGTTAGAATTACTTTATAGAATCAGTACTGGCCTTAAAGATTCAGCAGTGGGTTCTCCCCTGATAACAGGTGAGTACATTGGAAATCGTAGTTCGTCTGATTTTAGAGGAATATTTGTAAATACCAAAACTCCACACTTAGAAGAATTTCCAAGTGAAACCAGTCAATGTTAGCCTATGGAAGGAAATTCAAGTTACTGGTAAGTACGGTTAGAATTACTTTTCAGGATCAGTACTGGCCTTAAAGATTCAGCACTGAGGTCTCTCCTGATAACAGGTGAGTAAATCGAAATTCGTAGTTCGGCTGATTTTAGAGGAATATTTGTAAGTTCCAAAACTCCACACTTTGATACTTTTCAGCTGAAAACCACAGAATGGATTCCTATGGAAGGAAATACAAGTTACTGGTAAGTACGCTTAGAATTACTTTTCAGGGTCAGTACTGGGCTAAAAGATGTAGCACTGGGATCTCTCCTGATAACAGGTGAGTAAATCGGAATTCGTAGTTTGGCTGATTTTAGAGGAATATTTGTAAGTTCCAAAACTCCACACTTTGATACTTTTCAGCTGAAAACCACACAATGGATTCCTATGGAAGGAAATACAAGTTACTGGTAAGTACGCTTAAAATTAATTTTCAGGGTCAGTGCTGGGCTAAAAGATGCAGCACTGAGTTCTCTCCTGATAACAGGTGAGTAAATCGGAATTCCTAGTTCGGCTTATTTTAGAGGAATATTTGTAAGTTCAAAAAATCCAGACTTAGAAACTTTTCTGCTGAAAACCACACAATGGATTCCTATGGAAGGAAATACAAGTTACTGGTAAGTACGCTTCGAATTACTTTTCAGGGTCAGTGCTGGGCTAAAAGATGCAGCACTGGGTTCTCTCCTGATAACAGGTGGGTAAATCGGAATTCGTAGTTTGGCTGATTTTAGAGGAATATTAGTAAGTTCCAAAACTCCACACTTAGAAACTTTTCTGCAGAAAACCACTCCATGGATTCCTATGGAAGGAAATACAAGTTACTGGTAAGTATGCTTAGAATTACCTTTCAGGGTCAGTGCTGGGCTAAAAGATGCAGCACTGGGTTCTCTCCTGATAACAGGTGAGTAAAACGGAATTCGTAGTTCGGCTGATTTTAGAGGAATATTTGTATGTTCCAAAACTCCACACTTAGAAACTTTTCTGCTGAAAACCACAGAATGGATTCCTATGGAAGGAAATACAAGTTACTGGTAAGTACGCTTAGAATTAATTTTCAGGGTCAGTGCTGGGCTAAAAGATGCAGCACTGGGGTCTCTCCTGATAACAGGTGAGTAAATCGGAATTCGTAGTTTGGCTGATTTTAGAGGAATATTTGTAAGTTCCAAAACTCCACACTTAGATACTTGTCTGCTGAAAACCACACAATGGATTCCTATGGAAGGAAATACAAGTTACTGGTAAGTACGCTTCGAATTACTTTTCAGGGTCAGTGCTGGGCTAAAAGATGCAGCACTTGGTTGTTTCCTGATAACAGGTGAGTAAATCGGAATTCGTAGTTCTGCTGATTTTAGAGGAATATTTGTAAGTTCCAAAACTCCACACTTAGAAACTTTTCTGCTGATAACCACACAATGGATTCCTGTGGAAGGAAATACAAGTTACTGGCAAGTACGCTTAGAAATACTTTTCAGGGTCAGTGCTGGGCTAAAAGATGCAGCACTGAGTTCTCTGCTGATAACATGTGAGTAAATCGGAAATTCGTAGTTCGGTGATTTTAGAGGAATATTTTAAAGTTCCAAAACTCCACACTTAGAAGAATTTCCAAGTGAAACCAGTCAATGTAAGCCTATGGCAGGAAATACAAGTTAATTGTAAGTACGCTTAGAATGACTTTTCAGGGTCAGTGCTGGGCTAAAAGATGCAGCACTGGGTTCTCTCCTGATAACAGGTGAGTAAATCGGAATTCGTAGTTCGGCTGATTTTAGAGGAATATTTGTAAGTTCCAAAACTCCACACTTAGATACTTTTCTGCTGAAAACCACACAATGGATTCCTATGGAAGGAAATACAAGTTAGTGGTAAGTACGCTCCGAATTACTTTTCAGGGTCAGTGCTGGGCTAAAAAATGCAGCACTTGGTTGTCTCCTGAGAACATGTGAGTAAATCGGAATTCGTAGTTCGGTGATTTTAGAGGAATATTTTAAAGTTCCAAAACTCCACACTTAGAAGAATTTCCAAGTGAAACCAGTCAATGTTAGCCTATGGCAGGAAATACAAGTTACTGGTAAGTACGCTTAGAATGACTTTTCAGGGTCAGTGCTGGGCTAAAAGATGCAGCACTGGGTTCTCTCCTGATAACAGGTGAGTAAATCGGAATTCGTAGTTCGGCTGATTTTAGAGGAATATTTGTAAGTTCCAAAACTCCACACTTAGAAACTTTTCTGCTGAAAACCACACAATGGATTCCTATGGAAGGAAATACAAGTCACTGGTAAGTACCCTTAGAATTACTTTTCATGGTCAGTGCTGGGCTAAAAGATGCAGCACTGAGTTCTCTCCTGATAACAGGTGAGTAAATCGGAATTCGTAGTTCGGCTGATTTTAGAGGAATATTAGTAAGTTCCAAAACTCCACACTTAGAAACTTTTCTGCTGAAAACCACAGAATGGATTCCTATGGAAGGAAATACAAGTTACTGGTAAGTACGCTTAGAATTACCTTTCAGGGTCAGTGCTGGGCTAAAAGATGCAGCACTGGGTTCTCTGCTGATAACAGGTGAGTAAAATGGAATTCGTAGTTCGGCTGATTTTAAAGGAATATTTGTAAGTTCCAAAACATCACACTTAGAAACTTTTCTGCTGAAAACCACAGAATGGATTCCTATGGAAGGAAATACAAGTTACTGGTAAGTACGCTTAGAATTACGTTTCAGGGTCAGTACTGGGCTAAAAGATGTAGCACTGAGTTCTCTCCTGATAACAGGTGAGTAAATCGGAATTCCTAGTTCGGCTTATTTTAGAGGAATATTTGTAAGTTCAAAAAATCCACACTTAGAAACTTTTCTGCTGAAAACCACACAATGGATTCCTATGGAAGGAAATACAAGTTACTGGTAAGTACGCTTCAAATTACTTTTCAGGGTCAGTGCTGGGCTAAAAGATGCAGCACTTGGTTGTTTCCTGATAACAGATGAGTAAATCGGAATTCGTAGTTCGGCTGATTTTAGAGGAATATTTGTATGTTCCAAAACTACACACTTAGATACTTTTCTACTGAAAACCACACAGTGGATTCCTATGGAAGGAAATACAAGTTACTGGTAAGTATGCTTAGAATTACTTTACAGGGTCAGTGCTGGGCTAAAAGATGCAGCACTGGGTTGTCTCCTGATAACAGGTGTGTAAATCGGAATTCGTATTTCGGCTGATTTTAGAGGAATATTTGTAAGTTTCAAAACTCCACACGTAGAAGAATTTCCAAGTGAAACCAGTCAATGTTAGCCTATGGAAGGAAATTCAAGTTACTGGTAAGAACGGTTAGAATTACTTTTCAGGATCAGTACTGGTCTTAAAGATTCAGCAGTGGGTTCTCCCCTGATAACAGGTGAGTAAATTGGAATTTGGAGTTCGGCTAATTTTAGAGGAATATTTGTAAGTTCCAAAACTCCACACTTAGAAGAATTTCCAAGTGAAACCAGTCAATGTTAGCCTATGGAAGGAAATTCAAGTTACTGGTAAGTACGGTTAGAATTACTTTTCAGGATCAGTATTGGCCTTAAAGATTCAGCACTGAGTTCTCTCCTGATAACAGGTGAGTAAATCGGAATTCGTAGTTCGGCTGATTTTAGAGGAATATTAGTAAGTTCCAAAACTCCACACTTAGAAACTTTTCTGCTGAAAACCACAGAATGGATTCCTATGGAAGGAAATACAAGTTACTGGTAAGTACGCTTAGAATTACTTTTCAGGGTCAGTGCTGGGCTAAAAGATGCAGCACTGGGGTCTCTCCTGATAACAGGTGAGTAAATCAGAATTCGTAGTTCGGCTGATTTTAGAGGAATATTTGTAAGTTACAAAACTCCACACGTTGATACTTTTCTACTGTAAACCACACAGTGGATTTCTATGAAAGGAAATACAAGTTATTGGTAAGTATGCTTAGAATTACTTTTCTGGGTCAGTGCTGGGCTAAAAGATGCAGCACTGGGTTGTCTCCTGATAACAGGTGTGTAAATTGGAATTCGTATTTCGGCTGATTTTAGAGGAATATTTGTAAGTTTCAAAACTCCACACGTAGAAGAATTTCCAAGTGAAACCAGTCAATGTTAGCCTATGGAAGGAAATACAAGTTACTGGTAAGTAGGCTTAGAATTACCTTTCAGGGTCAGTGCTGGGCTAAAAGATGCAGCACTGGGTTCTCTCCTGATAACAGGTGAGTAAAATGGAATTCGTAGTTCGGCTGATTTTAGAGGAATATTTGTAAGTTCCAAAACTCCACACTTAGAAACTTTTCTGCTGAAAACCACAGAATGGATTCCTATGGAAGGAAATACAAGTTACTGGTAAGTACGCTTAGAATTACTTTTCAGGGTCAGTGCTGGGCTAAAAGATGCAGCACTGGGGTCTCTCCTGATAACAGGTGAGTCAATCGGAATTCGTAGTTCGGCTGATTTTAGAGGAATATTTGTAAGTTCCAAAACTCCACACTTAGATACTTTTCTACTGTAAACCACACAGTGGATTTCTATGAAAGGAAATACAAGTTATTGGTAAGTATGCTTAGAATTACTTTTCTGGGTCAGTGCTGGGCTAAAAGATGCAGCACTGGGTTGTCTCCTGATAACAGGTGTGTAAATTGGAATTCGTATTTCGGCTGATTTTAGAGGAATATTTGTAAGTTTCAAAACTCCACACGTAGAAGAATTTCCAAGTGAAACCAGTCAATGTTAGCCTATGGAAGGAAATTCAAGTTACTGTTAAGAATGGTTAGAATTACTTTATAGGATCAGTACTGGCCTTAAAGATTCAGCAGTGGGTTCTCCCCTGATAACAGGTGAGTACATTGGAATTCGTAGTTCGTCTGATTTTAGAGGAATATTTGTAAATTCCAAAACTCCACACTTAGAAGAATTTCCAAGTGAAACCAGTCAATGTTAGCCTATGGAAGGAAATTCAAGTTACTGGTAAGTACGGTTAGAATTACTTTTCAGGATCAGTACTGGCCTTAAAGATTCAGCACTGAGGTCTCTCCTGATAACAGGTGAGTAAATCGAAATTCGTAGTTCGGCTGATTTTAGAGGAATATTTGTAAGTTCCAAAACTCCACACTTTGATACTTTTCAGCTGAAAACCACAGAATGGATTCCTATGGAAGGAAATACAAGTTACTGGTAAGTACGCTTAGAATTACTTTTCAGGGTCAGTACTGGGCTAAAAGATGTAGCACTGGGATCTCTCCTGATAACAGGTGAGTAAATCGGAATTTGTAGTTTGGCTGATTTTAGAGGAATATTTGTAAGTTCCAAAACTCCACACTTTGATACTTTTCAGCTGAAAACCACACAATGGATTCCTATGGAAGGAAATACAAGTTACTGGTAAGTACGCTTAAAATTAATTTTCAGGGTCAGTGCTGGGCTAAAAGATGCAGCACTGAGTTCTCTCCTGATAACAGGTGAGTAAATCGGAATTCCTAGTTCGGCTTATTTTAGAGGAATATTTGTAAGTTCAAAAAATCCAGACTTAGAAACTTTTCTGCTGAAAACCACACAATGGATTCCTATGGAAGGAAATACAAGTTACTGGTAAGTACGCTTCGAATTACTTTTCAGGGTCAGTGCTGGGCTAAAAGATGCAGCACTGGGTTCTCTCCTGATAACAGGTGGGTAAATCGGAATTCGTAGTTCGGCTGATTTTAGAGGAATATTAGTAAGTTCCAAAACTCCACACTTAGAAACTTTTCTGCAGAAAACCACTCCATGGATTCCTATGGAAGGAAATACAAGTTACTGGTAAGTACGCTTAGAATTACCTTTCAGGGTCAGTGTTGGGCTAAAAGATGCAGCACTGGGTTCTCTCCTGATAACAGGTGAGTAAAACGGAATTCGTAGTTCGGCTGATTTTAGAGGAATATTTGTATGTTCCAAAACTCCACACTTAGAAACTTTTCTGCTGAAAACCACAGAATGGATTCCTATGGAAGGAAATACAAGTTACTGGTAAGTACGCTTAGAATTAATTTTCAGGGTCAGTGCTGGGCTAAAAGATGCAGCACTGGGGTCTCTCCTGATAACAGGTGAGTAAATCGGAATTCGTAGTTTGGCTGATTTTAGAGGAATATTTGTAAGTTCCAAAACTCCACACTTAGATACTTGTCTGCTGAAAACCACACAATGGATTCCTATGGAAGGAAATACAAGTTACTGGTAAGTACACTTCGAATTACTTTTCAGGGTCAGTGCTGGGCTAAAAGATGCAGCACTGGGGTCTCTCCTGATAACAGGTGAGTCAATCGGAATTCGTAGTTCGGCTGATTTTAGAGGAATATTTGTAAGTTCCAAAACTCCACACTTAGATACTTTTCTACTGTAAACCACACAGTGGATTTCTATGAAAGGAAATACAAGTTATTGGTAAGTATGCTTAGAATTACTTTTCTGGGTCAGTGCTGGGCTAAAAGATGCAGCACTGGGTTGTCTCCTGATAACAGGTGTGTAAATTGGAATTCGTATTTCGGCTGATTTTAGAGGAATATTTGTAAGTTTCAAAACTCCACACGTAGAAGAATTTCCAAGTGAAACCAGTCAATGTTAGCCTATGGAAGGAAATTCAAGTTACTGTTAAGAATGGTTAGAATTACTTTATAGGATCAGTACTGGCCTTAAAGATTCAGCAGTGGGTTCTCCCCTGATAACAGGTGGGTACATTGGAATTCGTAGTTCGTCTGATTTTAGAGGAATATTTGTAAATTCCAAAACTCCACACTTAGAAGAATTTCCAAGTGAAACCAGTCAATGTTAGCCTATGGAAGGAAATTCAAGTTACTGGTAAGTACGGTTAGAATTACTTTTCAGGATCAGTACTGGCCTTAAAGATTCAGCACTGAGGTCTCTCCTGATAACAGGTGAGTAAATCGAAATTCGTAGTTCGGCTGATTTTAGAGGAATATTTGTAAGTTCCAAAACTCCACACTTTGATACTTTTCAGCTGAAAACCACAGAATGGATTCCTATGGAAGGAAATACAAGTTACTGGTAAGTACGCTTAGAATTACTTTTCAGGGTCAGTACTGGGCTAAAAGATGTAGCACTGGGATCTCTCCTGATAACAGGTGAGTAAATCGGAATTTGTAGTTTGGCTGATTTTAGAGGAATATTTGTAAGTTCCAAAACTCCACACTTTGATACTTTTCAGCTGAAAACCACACAATGGATTCCTATGGAAGGAAATACAAGTTACTGGTAAGTACGCTTAAAATTAATTTTCAGGGTCAGTGCTGGGCTAAAAGATGCAGCACTGAGTTCTCTCCTGATAACAGGTGAGTAAATCGGAATTCCTAGTTCGGCTTATTTTAGAGGAATATTTGTAAGTTCAAAAAATCCAGACTTAGAAACTTTTCTGCTGAAAACCACACAATGGATTCCTATGGAAGGAAATACAAGTTACTGGTAAGTACGCTTCGAATTACTTTTCAGGGTCAGTGCTGGGCTAAAAGATGCAGCACTGGGTTCTCTCCTGATAACAGGTGGGTAAATCGGAATTCGTAGTTCGGCTGATTTTAGAGGAATATTAGTAAGTTCCAAAACTCCACACTTAGAAACTTTTCTGCAGAAAACCACTCCATGGATTCCTATGGAAGGAAATACAAGTTACTGGTAAGTACGCTTAGAATTACCTTTCAGGGTCAGTGCTGGGCTAAAAGATGCAGCACTGGGTTCTCTCCTGATAACAGGTGAATAAAACGGAATTCGTAGTTCGGCTGATTTTAGAGGAATATTTGTATGTTCCAAAACTCCACACTTAGAAACTTTTCTGCTGAAAACCACAGAATGGATTCCTATGGAAGGAAATACAAGTTACTGGTAAGTACGCTTAGAATTAATTTTCAGGGTCAGTGCTGGGCTAAAAGATGCAGCACTGGGGTCTCTCCTGATAACAGGTGAGTAAATCGGAATTCGTAGTTTGGCTGATTTTAGAGGAATATTTGTAAGTTCCAAAACTCCACACTTAGATACTTGTCTGCTGAAAACCACACAATGGATTCCTATGGAAGGAAATACAAGTTACTGGTAAGTACACTTCGAATTACTTTTCAGGGTCAGTGCTGGGCTAAAAGATGCAGCACTTGGTTGTTTCCTGATAACAGGTGAGTAAATCGGAATTCGTAGTTCTGCTGATTTTAGAGGAATATTTGTAAGTTCCAAAACTCCACACTTAGAAACTTTTCTGCTGATAACCACACAATGGATTCCTATGGAAGGAAATACAAGTTACTGGCAAGTACGCTTAGAAATACTTTTCAGGGTCAGTGCTGGGCTAAAAGATGCAGCACTGAGTTCTCTGCTGATAACATGTGAGTAAATCGGAAATTCGTAGTTCGGTGATTTTAGAGGAATATTTTAAAGTTCCAAAACTCCACACTTAGAAGAATTTCCAAGTGAAACCAGTCAATGTAAGCCTATGGCAGGAAATACAAGTTACTTGTAAGTACGCTTAGAATTACTTTTCAGGGTCAGTGCTGGGCTAAAAGATGCAGCACTGGGTTCTCCCCTGATAACAGGTGAGGAAATCGGAATTCGTAGTTCGGCTGATTTTAGAGGAATATTTGTAAGTTCCAAAACTCCACACTTAGATACTTTTCTGCTGAAAACCACACAATGGATTCCTATGGAAGGAAATACAAGTTAGTGGTAAGTACGCTTCGAATTACTTTTCAGGGTCAGTGCTGGGCTAAAAAATGCAGCACTTGGTTGTCTCCTGAGAACATGTGAGTAAATCGGAATTCGTAGTTCGGTGATTTTAGAGGAATATTTTAAAGTTCCAAAACTCCACACTTAGAAGAATTTCCAAGTGAAACCAGTCAATGTTAGCCTACGGAAGGAAATACAAGTTACTGGTAAGTACGCTTAGAATGACTTTTCAGGGTCAGTGCTGGGCTAAAAGATGCAGCACTGGGTTCTCTCCTGATAACAGGTGAGTAAATCGGAATTCGTAGTTCGGCTGATTTTAGAGGAATATTTGTAAGTTCCAAAACTCCACACTTAGAAACTTTTCTGCTGAAAACCACACAATGGATTCCTATGGAAGGAAATACAAGTTACTGGCAAGTACGCTTAGAATTACTTTTCAGGGTCAGTGCTGGGCTAAAAGATGCAGCACTGAGTTCTCTCCTGATAACATGTGAGTAAATCGGAATTCGTAGTTCGGTGATTTTAGAGGAATATTTTAAAGTTCCAAAACTCCACACTTAGAAGAATTTCCAAGTGAAACCAGTCAATGTTAGCCTATGGCAGGAAATACAAGTTACTGGTAAGTACGCTTAGAATTACTTTTCAGGGTCAGTGCTGGGCTAAAAGATGCAGCACTGGGTTCTCTCCTGATAACAGGAGAGTAAATCGGAATTCGTAATTCGGCTGATTTTAGAGGAATATATATAAGTTCCAAAACTCCACACTTAGAAACTTTTCTGCTGAAAACCACACAATGGATTGCTATGGAAGGAAATACAAGTTACTGGTAAATACGCTTAGAATTACTTTTCAGGGTCAGTGCTGGGCTAAAAGATGCAGCACTGGGGTCTCTCCTGATAACAGGTGAGTAAATCGGAATTCGTAGTTTGGCTGATTTTAGAGCAATATTTGTAACTTCCAAAACTCCACACTTAGATACTTTTCTGCTGAAAACCACACAATGGATTCCTATGGAAGGAAATACAAGTTACTGGTAAGTACGCTTCGAATTACTTTTCAGGGTCAGTGCTGGGCTAAAAGATGCAGCACTTGGTTGTTTCCTGATAACAGGTGAGTAAATCGGAATTCGTAGTTCGGCTGATTTTAGAGGAATATTTGTAAGTTCCAAAACTCCACACTTAGAAACTTATCTGCTGATAACCACACAATGGATTCCTATGGAAGGAAATACAAGTTACTGGCAAGTACGCTTAGAATTACTTTTCAGGGTCAGTGCTGGGCTAAAGGATGCAGCACTGAGTTCTCTCCTGATAACATGTGAGTAAATCGGAAATTCTTATTTCGGTACTTTTAGAGGAATATTTTAAAGTTCCAAAACTCCACACTCAGAAGAATTTCCAAGGGAAACCAGTCAATGTTAGCCTATGGAAGGAAATACAAGTTACTGGTAAGTACGGTTAGAATTACATTTCAAGATCAGTACTGGCCTTAAAGATTCAGCACTGAGGTCTCTCCTGATAACAGGTGAGTAAATCGGAATTCGTAGTTCGGCTGATTTTAGAGGAATATTTTAAAGTTCCAAAACTCCACACTTAGAAGAATTTCCAAGTGAAACCAGTCAATGTTAGCCTATGGAAGGAAATTCAAGTTACTGGCAAGTACGGTTAGAATTACTTTTCAGGATCAGTACTGGCCTTAAAGATTCAGCACTGGGTTCTCCCCTGATAACAGGTGAGTAAATCGGAATTCATAGTTCGGCTGATTTTAGAGGAATATTTGTAAGCTCCTAAACATCACACTTAAAAACTTTACTGCTGAAAACCACAGAATGGATTCCTATGGAAGGAAACACAAGCTACTGGTAAGTACGCTTAGAATTACTTTTCAGGGTCAGTGCTGGGCTAAAAGATGCAGCACTGGGTTCTCTCCTGATAACAGGTGAGTAAATTGGAATTCGTCGTTCCCGCTGATTTTAGAGGAATATTTGTAAGTTCCAAAACTCCACACTTAGATACTTTTCTGCTGAAAACCACACAATGGATTCCTATGGAAGGAAATACAAGTTACTTGTAAGTACGCTTAGAATTACTTTTCAGGGTCAGTGCTGGGCTAAAAGATGCAGCACTGGGTTCTCTCCTGATAACAGGTGAGTAAATCGGAATTCGTAGTTCGGCTGATTTTAGAGGAATTTTTGTAAGTTCCAAAACTCCACACTTAGATACTTTTCTGCTGAAAACCACACAATGGATTCCTATGGAAGGAAATACAAGTTAGTGGTAAGTACGCTTCGAATTACTTTTCAGGGTCAGTGCTGGGCTAAAAAATGCAGCACTTGGTTGTCTCCTGAGAACATGTGAGTAAATCGGAATTCGTAGTTCGGTGATTTTAGAGGAATATTTTAAAGTTCCAAAACTCCACACTTAGAAGAATTTCCAAGTGAAACCACTCAATGTTAGCCTATGGAAGGAAATTCAAGTTGCTGGTAAGAATGGTTAGAATTACTTTATAGAATCAGTACTGGCCTTAAAGATTCAGCAGTGGGTTCTCCCCTGATAACAGGTAAGTACATTGGAATTCGTAGTTCGTCTGATTTTAGAGGAATATTTGTAAATTCCAAAACTCCACACTTAGAAGAATTTCCAAGTGAAACCAGTCAATGTTAGCCTATTGAAGGAAATTCAAGTTACTGGTAAGTACGGTTAGAATTACTTTTCAGGATCAGTACTGGCCTTAAAGATTCAGCAGTGAGGTCTCTCCTGATAACAGGTGAGTAAATCGAAATTCGTAGTTCGGCTGATTTTAGAGGAATATTTGTAAGTTCCAAAACTCCACACTTTGATACTTTTCAGCTGAAAACCACAGAATGGATTCCTATGGAAGGAAATACAAGTTACTGGTAAGTACGCTTAGAATTACTTTTCAGGGTCAGTACTGGGCTAAAAGATGTAGCACTGGGATCTCTCCTGATAACAGGTGAGTAAATCGGAATTCGTAGTTTGGCTGATTTTAGAGGAATATTTGTAAGTTCCAAAACTCCACACTTTGATACTTTTCAGCTGAAAACCACACAATGGATTCCTATGGAAGGAAATACAAGTTACTGGTAAGTACGCTTAAAATTAATTTTCAGGGTCAGTGCTGGGCTAAAAGATGCAGCACTGAGTTTTCTCCTGATAACAGGTCAGTAAATCGGAATTCCTAGTTCGGCTTATTTTAGAGGAATATTTGTAAGTTCAAAAAATCCACACTTAGAATCTTTTCTGCTGAAAACCACACAATGGATTCCTATGGAAGGAAATACAAGTTACTGGTAAGTACGCTTCGAATTACTTTTCAGGGTCAGTGCTGGGCTAAAAAATGCAGCACTTGGTTGTCTCCTGAGAACATGTGAGTAAATCGGAATTCGTAGTTCGGTGATTTTAGAGGAATATTTTAAAGTTCCAAAACTCCACACTTAGAAGAATTTCCAAGTGAAACCAGTCAATGTTAGCCTATGGAAGGAAATACAAGTTACTGGTAAGTACGCTTAGAATGACTTTTCAGGGTCAGTGCTGGGCTAAAAGATGCAGCACTGGGTTCTCTCCTGATAACAGGTGAGTAAATCGGAATTCGTAATTCGGCTGATTTTAGAGGAATATTAGTAAGTTCCAAAACTCCACACTTAGAAACTTTTCTGCAGAAAACCACTCCATGGATTCCTATGGAAGGAAATACAAGTTACTGGTAAGTACGCTTAGAATTACCTTTCAGGGTCAGTGCTGGGCTAAAAGATGCAGCACTGGGTTCTCTCCTGATAACAGGTGAGTAAAACGGAATTCGTAGTTCGGCTGATTTTAGAGGAATATTTGTATGTTCCAAAACTCCACACTTAGAAACTTTTCTGCTGAAAACCACAGAATGGATTCCTATGGAAGGAAATACAAGTTACTGGTAAGTACGCTTAGAATTAATTTTCAGGGTCAGTGCTGGGCTAAAAGATGCAGCACTGGGGTCTCTCCTGATAACAGGTGAGTAAATCGGAATTCGTAGTTTGGCTGATTTTAGAGGAATATTTGTAAGTTCCAAAACTCCAAACTTAGATACTTGTCTGCTGAAAACCACACAATGGATTCCTATGGAAGGAAATACAAGTTACTGGTAAGTACGCTTCGAATTACTTTTCAGGGTCAGTGCTGGGCTAAAAGATGCAGCACTTGGTTGTTTCCTGATAACAGGTGAGTAAATCGGAATTCGTAGTTTTGCTGATTTTAGAGGAATATTTGTAAGTTCCAAAACTCCACACTTAGAAACTTTTCTGCTGATAACCACACAATGGATTCCTATGGAAGGAAATACAAGTTACTGGCAAGTACGCTTAGAAATACTTTTCAGGTCAGTGCTGGGCTAAAAGATGCAGCACTGAGTTCTCTGCTGATAACATGTGAGTAAATCGGAAATTCGTAGTTCGGTGATTTTAGAGGAATATTTTAAAGTTCCAAAACTCCACACTTAGAAGAATTTCCAAGTGAAACCAGTCAATGTAAGCCTATGGCAGGAAATACAAGTTACTTGTAAGTACGCTTAGAATTACTTTTCAGGGTCAGTGCTGGGCTAAAAGATGCAGCACTGGGTTCTCTCCTGATAACAGGTGAGTAAATCGGAATTCGTAGTTCGGCTGATTTTAGAGGAATATTAGTAAGTTCCAAAACTCCACACTTAGAAACTTTTCTGCTGAAAACCACAGAATGGATCCCTATGGAAGGAAATACAAGTTACTGGTAAGTACGCTTAGAATTACCTTTCAGGGTCAGTGCTGGGCTAAAAGATGCAGCACTGGGTTCTCTCCTGATAACAGGTGAGTAAAATGGAATTCGTAGTTCGGCTGATTTTAAAGGAATATTTGTAAGTTCCAAAACATCACACTTAGAAACTTTTCTGCTGAAAACCACAGAATGGATTCCTATGGAAGGAAATACAAGTTACTGGTAAGTACGCTTAGAATTACGTTTCAGGGTCAGTACTGGGCTAAAAGATGTAGCACTGAGTTCTCTCCTGATAACAGGTGAGTAAATCGGAATTCCTAGTTCGGCTTATTTTAGAGGAATATTTGTAAGTTCAAAAAATCCACACTTAGAAACTTTTCTGCTGAAAACCACACAATGGATTCCTATGGAAGGAAATACAAGTTACTGGTAAGTACGCTTCAAATTACTTTTCAGGGTCAGTGCTGGGCTAAAAGATGCAGCACTTGGTTGTTTCCTGATAACAGATGAGTAAATCGGAATTCGTAGTTCGGCTGATTTTAGAGGAATATTTGTATGTTCCAAAACTACACACTTAGATACTTTTCTACTGAAAACCACACAGTGGATTCCTATGGAAGGAAATACAAGTTACTGGTAAGTATGCTTAGAATTACTTTACAGGGTCAGTGCTGGGCTAAAAGATGCAGCACTGGGTTGTCTCCTGATAACAGGTGTGTAAATCGGAATTCGTATTTCGGCTGATTTTAGAGGAATATTTGTAAGTTTCAAAACTCCACACGTAGAAGAATTTCCAAGTGAAACCAGTCAATGTTAGCCTATGGAAGGATATTCAAGTTACTGGTAAGAACGGTTAGAATTACTTTTCAGGATCAGTACTGGTCTTAAAGATTCAGCAGTGGGTTCTCCCCTGATAACAGGTGAGTAAATTGGAATTTGGAGTTCGGCTAATTTTAGAGGAATATTTGTAAGTTCCAAAACTCCACACTTAGAAGAATTTCCAAGTGAAACCAGTCAATGTTAGCCTATGGAAGGAAATTCAAGTTACTGGTAAGTACGGTTAGAATTACTTTTCAGGATCAGTATTGGCCTTAAAGATTCAGCACTGAGTTCTCTCCTGATAACAGGTGAGTAAATCGGAATTCGTAGTTCGGCTGATTTTAGAGGAATATTAGTAAGTTCCAAAACTCCACACTTAGAAACTTTTCTACTGTAAACCACACAGTGGATTTCTATGAAAGGAAATACAAGTTATTGGTAAGTATGCTTAGAATTACTTTTCTGGGTCAGTGCTGGGCTAAAAGATGCAGCACTGGGTTGTCTCCTGATAACAGGTGTGTAAATTGGAATTCGTATTTCGGCTGATTTTAGAGGAATATTTGTAAGTTTCAAATCTCCACACGTAGAAGAATTTCCAAGTGAAACCAGTCAATGTTAGCCTATGGAAGGAAATACAAGTTACTGGTAAGTAGGCTTAGAATTACCTTTCAGGGTCAGTGCTGGGCTAAAAGATGCAGCACTGGGTTCTCTCCTGATAACAGGTGAGTAAAATGGAATTCGTAGTTCGGCTGATTTTAGAGGAATATTTGTAAGTTCCAAAACTCCACACTTAGAAACTTTTCTGCTGAAAACCACAGAATGGATTCCTATGGAAGGAAATACAAGTTACTGGTAAGTACGCTTAGAATTACTTTTCAGGGTCAGTGCTGGGCTAAAAGATGCAGCACTGGGGTCTCTCCTGATAACAGGTGAGTCAATCGGAATTCGTAGTTCGGCTGATTTTAGAGGAATATTTGTAAGTTCCAAAACTCCACACTTAGATACTTTTCTACTGTAAACCACACAGTGGATTTCTATGAAAGGAAATACAAGTTATTGGTAAGTATGCTTAGAATTACTTTTCTGGGTCAGTGCTGGGCTAAAAGATGCAGCACTGGGTTGTCTCCTGATAACAGGTGTGTAAATTGGAATTCGTATTTTGGCTGATTTTAGAGGAATATTTGTAAGTTTCAAAACTCCACACGTAGAAGAATTTCCAAGTGAAACCAGTCAATGTTAGCCTATGGAAGGAAATTCAAGTTACTGTTAAGAACGGTTAGAATTACTTTATAGGATCAGTACTGGCCTTAAAGATTCAGCAGTGGGTTCTCCCCTGATAACAGGTGAGTACATTGGAATTCGTAGTTCGTCTGATTTTAGAGGAATATTTGTAAATTCCAAAACTCCACACTTAGAAGAATTTCCAAGTGAAACCAGTCAATGTTAGCCTATGGAAGGAAATTCAAGTTACTGGTAAGTACGGTTAGAATTACTTTTCAGGATCAGTACTGGCCTTAAAGATTCAGCACTGAGGTCTCTCCTGATAACAGGTGAGTAAATCGAAATTCGTAGTTCGGCTGATTTTAGAGGAATATTTGTAAGTTCCAAAACTCCACACTTTGATACTTTTCAGCTGAAAACCACAGAATGGATTCCTATGGAAGGAAATACAAGTTACTGGTAAGTACGCTTAGAATTACTTTTCAGGGTCAGTACTGGGCTAAAAGATGTAGCACTGGGATCTCTCCTGATAACAGGTGAGTAAATCGGAATTCGTAGTTTGGCTGATTTTAGAGGAATATTTGTAAGTTCCAAAACTCCACACTTTGATACTTTTCAGCTGAAAACCACACAATGGATTCCTATGGAAGGAAATACAAGTTACTGGTAAGTACGCTTAAAATTAATTTTCAGGGTCAGTGCTGGGCTAAAAGATGCAGCACTGAGTTCTCTCCTGATAACAGGTGAGTAAATCGGAATTCCTAGTTCGGCTTATTTTAGAGGAATATTTGTAAGTTCAAAAAATCCAGACTTAGAAACTTTTCTGCTGAAAACCACACAATGGATTCCTATGGAAGGAAATACAAGTTACTGGTAAGTACGCTTCGAATTACTTTTCAGGGTCAGTGCTGGGCTAAAAGATGCAGCACTGGGTTCTCTCCTGATAACAGGTGGGTAAATCGGAATTCGTAGTTCGGCTGATTTTAGAGGAATATTAGTAAGTTCCAAAACTCCACACTTAGAAACTTTTCTGCAGAAAACCACTCCATGGATTCCTATGGAAGGAAATACAAGTTACTGGTAAGTACGCTTAGAATTACCTTTCAGGGTCAGTGCTGGGCTAAAAGATGCAGCACTGGGTTCTCTCCTGATAACAGGTGAGTAAAACAGAATTCGTAGTTCGGCTGATTTTAGAGGAATATTTGTATGTTCCAAAACTCCACACTTAGAAACTTTTCTGCTGAAAACCACAGAATGGATTCCTATGGAAGGAAATACAAGTTACTGGTAAGTACGCTTAGAATTAATTTTCAGGGTCAGTGCTGGGCTAAAAGATGCAGCACTGGGGTCTCTCCTGATAACAGGTGAGTAAATCGGAATTCGTAGTTTGGCTGATTTTAGAGGAATATTTGTAAGTTCCAAAACTCCACACTTAGATACTTGTCTGCTGAAAACCACACAATGGATTCCTATGGAAGGAAATACAAGTTACTGGTAAGTACGCTTCGAATTACTTTTCAGGGTCAGTGCTGGGCTAAAAGATGCAGCACTTGGTTGTTTCCTGATAACAGGTGAGTAAATCGGAATTCGTAGTTCTGCTGATTTTAGAGGAATATTTGTAAGTTCCAAAACTCCACACTTAGAAACTTTTCTGCTGATAACCACACAATGGATTCCTATGGAAGGAAATACAAGTTACTGGCAAGTACGCTTAGAAATACTTTTCAGGGTCAGTGCTGGGCTAAAAGATGCAGCACTGAGTTCTCTGCTGATAACATGTGAGTAAATCGGAAATTCGTAGTTCGGTGATTTTAGAGGAATATTTTAAAGTTCCAAAACTCCACACTTAGAAGAATTTCCAAGTGAAACCAGTCAATGTAAGCCTATGGCAGGAAATACAAGTTACTTGTAAGTACGCTTAGAATTACTTTTCAGGGTCAGTGCTGGGCTAAAAGATGCAGCACTGGGTTCTCTCCTGATAACAGGTGAGTAAATCGGAATTCGTAGTTCGGCTGATTTTAGAGGAATATTTGTAAGTTCCAAAACTCCACACTTAGATACTTTTCTGCTGAAAACCACACAATGGATTCCTATGGAAGGAAATACAAGTTAGTGGTAAGTACGCTTCGAATTACTTTTCAGGGTCAGTGCTGGGCTAAAAAATGCAGCACTTGGTTGTCTCCTGAGAACATGTGAGTAAATCGGAATTCGTAGTTCGGTGATTTTAGAGGAATATTTTAAAGTTCCAAAACTCCACACTTAGAAGAATTTCCAAGTGAAACCAGTCAATGTTAGCCTATGGAAGGAAATACAAGTTACTGGTAGGTACGCTTAGAATGACTTTTCAGGGTCAGTGCTGGGCTAAACGATGCAGCACTGGGTTCTCTCCTGATAACAGGTGAGTAAATCGGAATTCGTAGTTCGGCTGATTTTAGAGGAATATTTGTAAGTTCCAAAACTCCACACTTAGAAACTTTTCTGCTGAAAACCACACAATGGATTCCTATGGAAGGAAATACAAGTTACTGGCAAGTACGCTTAGAATTACTTTTCAGGGTCAGTGCTGGGCTAAAAGATGCA
The DNA here is from genome assembly GCF_964204655.1 of Triturus cristatus. Taxonomy (NCBI): domain Eukaryota; kingdom Metazoa; phylum Chordata; class Amphibia; order Caudata; family Salamandridae; genus Triturus; species Triturus cristatus. The sequence continues at coordinate 376,435,149 of NC_140579.1, read as the reverse complement.
GCACTGAGTTCTCTCCTGATAACATGTGAGTAAATCGGAATTCGTAGTTCGGTGATTTTAGAGGAATATTTTAAAGTTCCAAAACTCCACACTTAGAAGAATTTCCAAGTGAAACCAGTCAATGTTAGCCTATGGCAGGAAATACAAGTTACTGGTAAGTACGCTTAGAATTACTTTTCAGGGTCAGTGCTGGGCTAAAAGATGCAGCACTGGGTTCTCTCCTGATAACAGGAGAGTAAATCGGAATTCGTAATTCGGCTGATTTTAGAGGAATATATATAAGTTCCAAAACTCCACACTTAGAAACTTTTCTGCTGAAAACCACACAATGGATTGCTATGGAAGGAAAAACAAGTTACTGGTAAATACGCTTAGAATTACTTTTCAGGGTCAGTGCTGGGCTAAAAGATGCAGCACTGGGGTCTCTCCTGATAACAGGTGAGTAAATCGGAATTCGTAGTGTGGCTGATTTTAGAGCAATATTTGTAACTTCCAAAACTCCACACTTAGATACTTTTCTGCTGAAAACCACACAATGGATTCCTATGGAAGGAAATACAAGTTACTGGTAAGTACGCTTCGAATTACTTTTCAGGGTCAGTGCTGGGCTAAAAGATGCAGCACTTGGTTGTTTCCTGATAACAGGTGAGTAAATCGGAATTCGTAGTTCGGCTGATTTTAGAGGAATATTTGTAAGTTCCAAAACTCCACACTTAGAAACTTATCTGCTGATAACCACACAATGGATTCCTATGGAAGGAAATACAAGTTACTGGCAAGTACGCTTAGAATTACTTTTCAGGGTCAGTGCTGGGCTAAAGGATGCAGCACTGAGTTCTCTCCTGATAACATGTGAGTAAATCGGAAATTCTTATTTCGGTGATTTTAGAGGAATATTTTAAAGTTCCAAAACTCCACACTCAGAAGAATTTGCAAGGGAAACCAGTCAATGTTAGCCTATGGAAGGAAATACAAGTTACTGGTAAGTACGGTTAGAATTACATTTCAAGATCAGTACTGGCCTTAAAGATTCAGCACTGAGGTCTCTCCTGATAACAGGTGAGTAAATCGGAATTCGTAGTTCGGCTGATTTTAGAGGAATATTTTAAAGTTCCAAAACTCCACACTTAGAAGAATTTCCAAGTGAAACCAGTCAATGTTAGCCTATGGAAGGAAATTCAAGTTACTGGCAAGTACGGTTAGAATTACTTTTCAGGATCAGTACTGGCCTTAAAGATTCAGCACTGGGTTCTCCCCTGATAACAGGTGAGTAAATCGGAATTCGTAGTTCGGCTGATTTTAGAGGAATATTTGTAAGCTCCTAAACATCACACTTAAAAACTTTACTGCTGAAAACCACAGAATGGATTCCTATGGAAGGAAACACAAGCTACTGGTAAGTACGCTTAGAATTACTTTTCAGGTTCAGTGCTGGGCTAAAAGATGCAGCACTGGGTTCTCTCCTGATAACAGGTGAGTAAATTGGAATTCGTCGTTCCCGCTGATTTTAGAGGAATATTTGTAAGTTCCAAAACTCCACACTTAGATACTTTTCTGCTGAAAACCACACAATGGATTCCTATGGAAGGAAATACAAGTTACTTGTAAGTACGCTTAGAATTACTTTTCAGGGTCAGTGCTGGGCTAAAAGATGCAGCACTGGGTTCTCTCCTGATAACAGGTGAGTAAATCGGAATTCGTAGTTCGGCTGATTTTAGAGGAATTTTTGTAAGTTCCAAAACTCCACACTTAGATACTTTTCTGCTGAAAACCACACAATGGATTCCTATGGAAGGAAATACAAGTTAGTGGTAAGTACGCTTCGAATTACTTTTCAGGGTCAGTGCTGGGCTAAAAAATGCAGCACTTGGTTGTCTCCTGAGAACATGTGAGTAAATCGGAATTCGTAGTTCGGTGATTTTAGAGGAATATTTTAAAGTTCCAAAACTCCACACTTAGAAGAATTTCCAAGTGAAACCACTCAATGTTAGCCTATGGAAGGAAATTCAAGTTGCTGGTAAGAATGGTTAGAATTACTTTATAGAATCAGTACTGGCCTTAAAGATTCAGCAGTGGGTTCTCCCCTGATAACAGGTGAGTACATTGGAATTCGTAGTTCGTCTGATTTTAGAGGAATATTTGTAAATTCCAAAACTCCACACTTAGAAGAATTTCCAAGTGAAACCAGTCAATGTTAGCCTATGGAAGGAAATTCAAGTTACTGGTAAGTACGGTTAGAATTACTTTTCAGGATCAGTACTGGCCTTAAAGATTCAGCAGTGAGGTCTCTCCTGATAACAGGTGAGTAAATCGAAATTCGTAGTTCGGCTGATTTTAGAGGAATATTTGTAAGTTCCAAAACTCCACACTTTGATACTTTTCAGCTGAAAACCACAGAATGGATTCCTATGGAAGGAAATACAAGTTACTGGTAAGTACGCTTAGAATTACTTTTCAGGGTCAGTACTGGGCTAAAAGATGTAGCACTGGGATCTCTCCTGATAACAGGTGAGTAAATCAGAATTCGTAGTTTGGCTGATTTTAGAGGAATATTTGTAAGTTCCAAAACTCCACACTTTGATACTTTTCAGCTGAAAACCACACAATGGATTCCTATGGAAGGAAATACAAGTTACTGGTAAGTACGCTTAAAATTAATTTTCAGGGTCAGTGCTGGGCTAAAAGATGCAGCACTGAGTTCTCTCCTGATAACAGGTCAGTAAATCGGAATTCCTAGTTCGGCTTATTTTAGAGGAATATTTGTAAGTTCAAAAAATCCACACTTAGAAACTTTTCTGCTGAAAACCACACAATGGATTCCTATGGAAGGAAATACAAGTTACTGGTAAGTACGCTTCGAATTACTTTTCAGGGTCAGTGCTGGGCTAAAAGATGCAGCACTGGGTTCTCTCCTGATAACAGGTGGGTAAATCGGAATTCGTAGTTCGGCTGATTTTAGAGGAATATTAGTAAGTTCCAAAACTCCACACTTAGAAACTTTTCTGCAGAAAACCACTCCATGGATTCCTATGGAAGGAAATACAAGTTACTGGTAAGTACGCTTAGAATTACCTTTCAGGGTCAGTGCTGGGCTAAAAGATGCAGCACTGGGTTCTCTCCTGATAACAGGTGAGTAAAACGGAATTCGTAGTTCGGCTGATTTTAGAGGAATATTTGTATGTTCCAAAACTCCACACTTAGAAACTTTTCTGCTGAAAACCACAGAATGGATTCCTATGGAAGGAAATACAAGTTACTGGTAAGTACGCTTAGAATTAATTTTCAGGGTCAGTGCTGGGCTAAAAGATGCAGCACTGGGGTCTCTCCTGATAACAGGTGAGTAAATCGGAATTCGTAGTTTGGCTGATTTTAGAGGAATATTTGTAAGTTCCAAAACTCCACACTTAGATACTTGTCTGCTGAAAACCACACAATGGATTCCTATGGAAGGAAATACAAGTTACTGGTAAGTACGCTTCGAATTACTTTTCAGGGTCAGTGCTGGGCTAAAAGATGCAGCACTTGGTTGTTTCCTGATAACAGGTGAGTAAATCGGAATTCGTAGTTTTGCTGATTTTAGAGGAATATTTGTAAGTTCCAAAACTCCACACTTAGAAACTTTTCTGCTGATAACCACACAATGGATTCCTATGGAAGGAAATACAAGTTACTGGCAAGTACGCTTAGAAATACTTTTCAGGTCAGTGCTGGGCTAAAAGATGCAGCACTGAGTTCTCTGCTGATAACATGTGAGGAAATCGGAAATTCGTAGTTCGGTGATTTTAGAGGAATATTTTAAAGTTCCAAAACTCCACACTTAGAAGAATTTCCAAGTGAAACCAGTCAATGTAAGCCTATGGCAGGAAATACAAGTTACTTGTAAGTACGCTTAGAATTACTTTTCAGGGTCAGTGCTGGGCTAAAAGATGCAGCACTGGGTTCTCTCCTGATAACAGGTGAGTAAATCGGAATTCGTAGTTCGGCTGATTTTAGAGGAATATTTGTAAGTTCCAAAACTCCACACTTAGATACTTTTCTGCTGAAAACCACACAATGGATTCCTATGGAAGGAAATACAAGTTAGTGGTAAGTACGCTTCGAATTACTTTTCAGGGTCAGTGCTGGGCTAAAAAATGCAGCACTTGGTTGTCTCCTGAGAACATGTGAGTAAATCGGAATTCGTAGTTCGGTGATTTTAGAGGAATATTTTAAAGTTCCAAAACTCCACACTTAGAAGAATTTCCAAGTGAAACCAGTCAATGTTAGCCTATGGAAGGAAATACAAGTTACTGGTAAGTACGCTTAGAATGACTTTTCAGGGTCAGTGCTGGGCTAAAAGATGCAGCACTGGGTTCTCTCCTGATAACAGGTGAGTAAATCGGAATTCGTAGTTCGGCTGATTTTAGAGGAATATTTGTAAGTTCCAAAACTCCACACTTAGAAACTTTTCTGCTGAAAACCACACAATGGATTCCTATGGAAGGAAATACAAGTTACTGGCAAGTACGCTTAGAATTACTTTTCAGGGTCAGTGCTGGGCTAAAAGATGCAGCACTGGGTTCTCTCCTGATAACAGGTGAGTAAATTGGAATTCGTCGTTCCCGCTGATTTTAGAGGAATATTTGTAAGTTCCAAAACTCCACACTTAGATACTTTTCTGCTGAAAACCACACAATGGATTCCTATGGAAGGAAATACAAGTTACTTGTAAGTACGCTTAGAATTACTTTTCAGGGTCAGTGCTGGGCTAAAAGATGCAGCACTGGGTTCTCTCCTGATAACAGGTGAGTAAATCGGAATTCGTAGTTCGGCTGATTTTAGAGGAATTTTTGTAAGTTCCAAAACTCCACACTTAGATACTTTTCTGCTGAAAACCACACAATGGATTCCTATGGAAGGAAATACAAGTTAGTGGTAAGTACGCTTCGAATTACTTTTCAGGGTCAGTGCTGGGCTAAAAAATGCAGCACTTGGTTGTCTCCTGAGAACATGTGAGTAAATCGGAATTCGTAGTTCGGTGATTTTAGAGGAATATTTTAAAGTTCCAAAACTCCACACTTAGAAGAATTTCCAAGTGAAACCAGTCAATGTTAGCCTATGGAAGGAAATACAAGTTACTGGTAAGTATGCTTAGAATGACTTTTCAGGGTCAGTGCTGGGCTAAAAGATGCAGCACTGGGTTCTCTCCTGATAACAGGTGAGTAAATCGGAATTCGTAGTTCGGCTGATTTTAGAGGAATATTTGTAAGTTCCAAAACTCCACACTTAGAAACTTTTCTGCTGAAAACCACACAATGGATTCCTATGGAAGGAAATACAAGTTACTGGCAAGTACGCTTAGAATTACTTTTCAGGGTCAGTGCTGGGCTAAAAGATGCAGCACTGAGTTCTCTCCTGATAACATGTGAGTAAATCGGTATTCGTAGTTCGGTGATTTTAGAGGAATATTTTAAAGTTCCAAAACTCCACACTTAGAAGAATTTCCAAGTGAAACCAGTCAATGTTAGCCTATGGCAGGAAATACAAGTTACTGGTAAGTACACTTAGAATTACTTTTCAGGGTCAGTGCTGGGCTAAAAGATGCAGCACTGGGTTCTCTCCTGATAACAGGTGAGTAAATCGGAATTCGTAATTCGGCTGATTTTAGAGGAATATATATAAGTTCCAAAACTCCACACTTAGAAACTTTTCTGCTGAAAACCACACAATGGATTGCTATGGAAGGAAATACAAGTTACTGGTAAATACGCTTAGAATTACTTTTCAGGGTCAGTGCTGGGCTAAAAGATGCAGCACTGGGGTCTCTCCTGATAACAGGTGAGTAAATCGGAATTCGTAGTTTGGCTGATTTTAGAGCAATATTTGTAACTTCCAAAACTCCACACTTAGATACTTTTCTGCTGAAAACCACACAATGGATTCCTATGGAAGGAAATACAAGTTACTGGTAAGTACGCTTCGAATTACTTTTCAGGGTCAGTGCTGGGCTAAAAGATGCAGCACTTGGTTGTTTCCTGATAACAGGTGAGTAAATCGGAATTCGTAGTTCGGCTGATTTTAGAGGAATATTTGTAAGTTCCAAAACTCCACACTTAGAAACTTATCTGCTGATAACCACACAATGGATTCCTATGGAAGGAAATACAAGTTACTGGCAAGTACGCTTAGAATTACTTTTCAGGGTCAGTGCTGGGCTAAAGGATGCAGCACTGAGTTCTCTCCTGATAACATGTGAGTAAATCGGAAATTCTTATTTCGGTGATTTTAGAGGAATATTTTAAAGTTCCAAAACTCCACACTCAGAAGAATTTCCAAGGGAAACCAGTCAATGTTAGCCTATGGAAGGAAATACAAGTTTCTGGTAAGTACGGTTAGAATTACATTTCAAGATCAGTACTGGCCTTAAAGATTCAGCACTGAGGTCTCTCCTGATAACAGGTGAGTAAATCGGAATTCGTAGTTCGGCTGATTTTAGAGGAATATTTTAAAGTTCCAAAACTCCACACTTAGAAGAATTTCCAAGTGAAACCAGTCAATGTTAGCCTATGGAAGGAAATTCAAGTTACTGGCAAGTACGGTTAGAATTACTTTTCAGGATCAGTACTGGCCTTAAAGATTCAGCACTGGGTTCTCCCCTGATAACAGGTGAGTAAATCGGAATTCGTAGTTCGGCTGATTTTAGAGGAATATTTGTAAGCTCCTAAACATCACACTTAAAAACTTTACTGCTGAAAACCACAGAATGGATTCCTATGGAAGGAAACACAAGCTACTGGTAAGTACGCTTAGAATTACTTTTCAGGGTCAGTGTTGGGCTAAAAGATGCAGCACTGGGTTCTCTCCTGATAACAGGTGAGTAAATTGGAATTCGTCGTTTCCGCTGATTTTAGAGGAATATTTGTAAGTTCCAAAACTCCACACTTAGATACTTTTCTGCTGAAAACCACACAATGGATTCCTATGGAAGGAAATACAAGTTACTTGTAAGTACGCTTAGAATTACTTTTCAGGGTCAGTGCTGGGCTAAAAGATGCAGCACTGGGTTCTCTCCTGATAACAGGTGAGTAAATCGGAATTCGTAGTTCGGCTGATTTTAGAGGAATTTTTGTAAGTTCCAAAACTCCACACTTAGATACTTTTCTGCTGAAAACCACACAATGGATTCCTATGGAAGGAAATACAAGTTAGTGGTAAGTACGCTTCGAATTACTTTTCAGGGTCAGTGCTGGGCTAAAAAATGCAGCACTTGGTTGTCTCCTGAGAACATGTGAGTAAATCGGAATTCGTAGTTCGGTGATTTTAGTGGAATATTTTAAAGTTCCAAAACTCCACACTTAGAAGAATTTCCAAGTGAAACCACTCAATGTTAGCCTATGGAAGGAAATTCAAGTTGCTGGTAAGAATGGTTAGAATTACTTTATAGAATCAGTACTGGCCTTAAAGATTCAGCACTGAGGTCTCTCCTGATAACAGGTGAGTAAATCGGAATTCGTAGTTCGGCTGATTTTAGAGGAATATTTTAAAGTTCCAAAACTCCACACTTAGAAGAATTTCCAAGTCAAACCAGTCAATGTTAGCCTATGGAAGGAAATTCAAGTTACTGGCAAGTACGGTTAGAATTACTTTTCAGGATCAGTACTGGCCTTAAAGATTCAGCACTGGGTTCTCCCCTGATAACAGGTGAGTAAATCGGAATTCGTAGTTCGGCTGATTTTAGAGGAATATTTGTAAGCTCCTAAACATCACACTTAAAAACTTTACTGCTGAAAACCACAGAATGGATTCCTATGGAAGGAAACACAAGCTACTGGTAAGTACGCTTAGAATTACTTTTCAGGGTCAGTGCTGGGCTAAAAGATGCAGCACTGGGTTCTCTCCTGATAACAGGTGAGTAAATTGGAATTCGTCGTTCCCGCTGATTTTAGAGGAATATTTGTAAGTTCCAAAACTCCACACTTAGATACTTTTCTGCTGAAAACCACACAATGGATTCCTATGGAAGGAAATACAAGTTACTTGTAAGTACGCTTAGAATTACTTTTCAGGGTCAGTGCTGGGCTAAAAGATGCAGCACTGGGTTCTCTCCTGATAACAGGTGAGTAAATCGGAATTCGTAGTTCGGCTGATTTTAGAGGAATTTTTGTAAGTTCCAAAACTCCACACTTAGATACTTTTCTGCTGAAAACCACACAATGGATTCCTATGGAAGGAAATACAAGTTAGTGGTAAGTACGCTTCGAATTACTTTTCAGGGTCAGTGCTGGGCTAAAAAATGCAGCACTTGGTTGTCTCCTGAGAACATGTGAGTAAATCGGAATTCGTAGTTCGGTGATTTTAGAGGAATATTTTAAAGTTCCAAAACTCCACACTTAGAAGAATTTCCAAGTGAAACCACTCAATGTTAGCCTATGGAAGGAAATTCAAGTTGCTGGTAAGAATGGTTAGAATTACTTTATAGAATCAGTACTGGCCTTAAAGATTCAGCAGTGGGTTCTCCCCTGATAACAGGTGAGTACATTGGAATTCGTAGTTCGTCTGATTTTAGAGGAATATTTGTAAATTCCAAAACTCCACACTTAGAAGAATTTCCAAGTGAAACCAGTCAATGTTAGCCCATGGAAGGAAATTCAAGTTACTGGTAAGTACGGTTAGAATTACTTTTCAGGATCAGTACTGGCCTTAAAGATTCAGCACTGAGGTCTCTCCTGATAACAGGTGAGTAAATCGAAATTCGTAGTTCGGCTGATTTTAGAGGAATATTTGTAAGTTCCAAAACTCCACACTTTGATACTTTTCAGCTGAAAACCACAGAATGGATTCCTATGGAAGGAAATACAAGTTACTGGTAAGTACGCTTAGAATTACTTTTCAGGGTCAGTACTGGGCTAAAAGATGTAGCACTGGGATCTCTCCTGATAACAGGTGAGTAAATCGGAATTCGAAGTTTGGCTGATTTTAGAGGAATATTTGTAAGTTCCAAAACTCCACACTTTGATACTTTTCAGCTGAAAACCACACAATGGATTCCTATGGAAGGAAATACAAGTTACTGGTAAGTACGCTTAAAATTAATTTTCAGGGTCAGTGCTGGGCTAAAAGATGCAGCACTGAATTCTCTCCTGATAACAGGTGAGTAAATCGGAATTCCTAGTTCGGCTTATTTTAGAGGAATATTTGTAAGTTCAAAAAATCCACACTTAGAAACTTTTCTGCTGAAAACCACACAATGGATTCCTATGGAAGGAAATACAAGTTACTGGTAAGTACGCTTCGAATTACTTTTCAGGGTCAGTGCTGGGCTAAAAGATGCAGCACTGGGTTCTCTCCTGATAACAGGTGGGTAAATCGGAATTCGTAGTTCGGCTGATTTTAGAGGAATATTAGTAAGTTCCAAAACTCCACACTTAGAAACTTTTCTGCAGAAAACCACTCCATGGATTCCTATGGAAGGAAATACAAGTTACTGGTAAGTACGCTTAGAATTACCTTTCAGGGTCAGTGCTGGGCTAAAAGATGCAGCACTGGGTTCTCTCCTGATAACAGGTGAGTAAAATGGAATTCGTAGTTCGGCTGATTTTAGAGGAATATTTGTATGTTCCAAAACTCCACACTTAGAAACTTTTCTGCTGAAAACCACAGAATGGATTCCTATGGAAGGAAATACAAGTTACTGGTAAGTACGCTTAGAATTAATTTTCAGGGTCAGTGCTGGGCTAAAAGATGCAGCACTGGGGTCTCTCCTGATAACAGGTGAGTAAATCGGAATTCGTAGTTTGGCTGATTTTAGAGGAATATTTGTAAGTTCCAAAACTCCACACTTAGATACTTGTCTGCTGAAAACCACACAATGGATTCCTATGGAAGGAAATACAAGTTACTGGTAAGTACGCTTCGAATTACTTTTCAGGGTCAGTGCTGGGCTAAAAGATGCAGCACTTGGTTGTTTCCTGATAACAGGTGAGTAAATCGGAATTCGTAGTTTTGCTGATTTTAGAGGAATATTTGTAAGTTCCAAAACTCCACACTTAGAAACTTTTCTGCTGATAACCACACAATGGATTCCTATGGAAGGAAATACAAGTTACTGGCAAGTACGCTTAGAAATACTTTTCAGGTCAGTGCTGGGCTAAAAGATGCAGCACTGAGTTCTCTGCTGATAACATGTGAGTAAATCGGAAATTCGTAGTTCGGTGATTTTAGAGGAATATTTTAAAGTTCCAAAACTCCACACTTAGAAGAATTTCCAAGTGAAACCAGTCAATGTAAGCCTATGGCAGGAAATACAAGTTACTTGTAAGTACGCTTAGAATTACTTTTCAGGGTCAGTGCTGGGCTAAAAGATGCAGCACTGGGTTCTCTCCTGATAACAGGTGAGTAAATCGGAATTCGTAGTTCGGCTGATTTTAGAGGAATATTTGTAAGTTCCAAAACTCCACACTTAGATACTTTTCTGCTGAAAACCACACAATGGATTCCTATGGAAGGAAATACAAGTTAGTGGTAAGTACGCTTCGAATTACTTTTCAGGGTCAGTGCTGGGCTAAAAAATGCAGCACTTGGTTGTCTCCTGAGAACATGTGAGTAAATCGGAATTCGTAGTTCGGTGATTTTAGAGGAATATTTTAAAGTTCCAAAACTCCACACTTAGAAGAATTTCCAAGTGAAACCAGTCAATGTTAGCCTATAGAAGGAAATACAAGTTACTGGTAAGTACGCTTAGAACGACTTTTCAGGGTCCGTGCTGGGCTAAAAGATGCAGCACTGGGTTCTCTCCTGATAACAGGTGAGTAAATCGGAATTCGTAGTTCGGCTGATTTTAGAGGAATATTTGTAAGTTCCAAAACTCCACACTTAGAAACTTTTCTGCTGAAAACCACACAATGGATTCCTATGGAAGGAAATACAAGTCACTGGTAAGTACCCTTAGAATTACTTTTCATGGTCAGTGCTGGGCTAAAAGATGCAGCACTGAGTTCTCTCCTGATAACAGGTGAGTAAATCGGAATTCGTAGTTTGGCTGATTTTAGAGGAATATTTGTAAGTTCCAAAACTCCACACTTTGATACTTTTCAGCTGAAAACCACACAATGGATTCCTATGGAAGGAAATACAAGTTACTGGTAAGTACGCTTAAAATTAATTTTCAGGGTCAGTGCTGGGCTAAAAGATGCAGCACTGAGTTCTCTCCTGATAACAGGTGAGTAAATCGTAATTCCTAGTTCGGCTTATTTTAGAGGAATATTTGTAAGTTCAAAAAATCCACACTTAGAAACTTTTCTGCTGAAAACCACACAATGGATTCCTATGGAAGGAAATACAAGTTACTGGTAAGTACGCTTCGAATTACTTTTCAGGGTCAGTGCTGGGCTAAAAGATGCAGCACTTGGTTGTTTCCTGATAACAGATGAGTAAATCGGAATTCGTAGTTCGGCTGATTTTAGAGGAATATTTGTAAGTTCCAAAACTCCACACTTAGATACTTTTCTACTGAAAACCACACAGTGGATTCCTATGGAAGGAAATACAAGTTACTGGTAAGTATGCTTAGAATTACTTTACAGGGTCAGTGCTGGGCTAAAAGATGCAGCACTGGGTTGTCTCCTGATAACAGGTGTGTAAATCGGAATTCGTATTTCGGCTGATTTTAGAGGAATATTTGTAAGTTTCAAAACTCCACACGTAGAAGAATTTCCAAGTGAAACCAGTCAATGTTAGCCTATGGAAGGAAATTCAAGTTACTGGTAAGAACGGTTAGAATTACTTTTCAGGATCAGTACTGGTCTTAAAGATTCAGCAGTGGGTTCTCCCCTGATAACAGGTGAGTAAATTGGAATTTGTAGTTCGGCTAATTTTAGAGGAATATTTGTAAGTTCCAAAACTCCACACTTAGAAGAATTTCCAAGTGAAACCAGTCAATGTTAGCCTATGGAAGGAAATTCAAGTTACTGGTAAGTACGGTTAGAATTACTTTTCAGGATCAGTATTGGCCTTAAAGATTCAGCACTGAGTTCTCTCCTGATAACAGGTGAGTAAATCGGAATTCGTAGTTCGGCTGATTTTAGAGGAATATTAGTAAGTTCCAAAACTCCACACTTAGAAACTTTTCTGCTGAAAACCACAGAATGGATTCCTATGGAAGGAAATACAAGTTACTGGTAAGTACGCTTAGAATTACTTTTCAGGGTCAGTGCTGGGCTAAAAGATGCAGCACTGGGGTCTCTCCTGATAACAGGTGAGTAAATCGGAATTCGTAGTTTGGCTGATTTTAGAGGAATATTTGTAAGTTCCAAAACTCCACACTTAGATACTTTTCTGCTGAAAACCACACAATGGATTCCTATGGAAGGAAATACAAGTTACTGGTAAGTAGGCTTAGAATTACCTTTCAGGGTCAGTGCTGGGCTAAAAGATGCAGCACTGGGTTCTCTCCTGATAACAGGTGAGTAAAATGGAATTCGTAGTTCGGCTGATTTTAGAGGAATATTTGTAAGTTCCAAAACTCCACACTTAGATACTTTTCTACTGTAAACCACACAGTGGATTTCTATGAAAGGAAATACAAGTTATTGGTAAGTATGCTTAGAATTACTTTTCTGGGTCAGTGCTGGGCTAAAAGATGCAGCACTGGGTTGTCTCCTGATAACAGGTGTGTAAATTGGAATTCGTATTTCGGCTGATTTTAGAGGAATATTTGTAAGTTTCAAAACTCCACACGTAGAAGAATTTGTAAGTGAAACCAGTCAATGTTAGCCTATGGAAGGAAATTCAAGTTACTGTTAAGAACGGTTAGAATTACTTTATAGGATCAGTACTGGCCTTAAAGATTCAGCAGTGGGTTCTCCCCTGATAACAGGTGAGTACATTGGAATTCGTAGTTCGTCTGATTTTAGAGGAATATTTGTAAATTCCAAAACTCCACACTTAGAAGAATTTCCAAGTAAAACCAGTCAATGTTAGCCTATGGAAGGAAATTCAAGTTACTGGTAAGTACGGTTAGAATTACTTTTCAGGATCAGTACTGGCCTTAAAGATTCAGCACTGAGGTCTCTCCTGATAACAGGTGAGTAAATCGAAATTCGTAGTTCGGCTGATTTTAGAGGAATATTTGTAAGTTCCAAAACTCCACACTTTGATACTTTTCTGCTGAAAACCACAGAATGGATTCCTATGGAAGGAAATACAAGTTACTGGTAAGTACGCTTAGAATTACTTTTCAGGGTCAGTGCTGGGCTAAAAGATGCAGCACTGGGGTCTCTCCTGATAACAGGTGATTAAATTTGGAATTCGTAGTTTGGCTGATTTTAGAGGAATATTTGTAAGTTCCAAAACTCCACACTTAGATACTTTTCTGCTGAAAACCACACAATGGATTCCTATGGAAGGAAATACAAGTTACTGGTAAGTACGCTTCGAATTACTTTTCAGGGTCAGTGCTGGGCTAAAAGATGCAGCACTTGGGTGTTTCCTGATAACAGGTGAGTAAATCGGAATTCGTAGTTCGGCTGATTTTAGAGGAATATTTGTAAGTTCCAAAACTCCACACTTAGAAACTTTTCTGCTGATAACCACACAATGGATTCCTATGGAAGGAAATACAAGTTACTGGCAAGTACGCTTAGAATTACTTTTCAGGGTCAGTGCTGGGCTAAAAGATGCAGCACTGAGTTCTCTCCTGATAACATGTGAGTAAATCGGAATTCGTAGTTCGGTGATTTTAGAGGAATATTTTAAAGATCCAAAACTCCACACTTAGAAGAATTTCCAAGTGAAACCAGTCAATGTTAGCCTATGGCAGGAAATACAAGTTACTGGTAAGTACGCTTAGAATTACTTTTCAGGGTCAGTGCTGGGCTAAAAGATGCAGCACTGGGTTCTCTCCTCATAACAGGAGAGTAAATCGGAATTCGTAATTCGGCTGATTTTAGAGGAATATATATAAGTTCCAAAACTCCACACTTAGAAACTTTTCTGCTGAAAACCACACAATGGATTGCTATGGAAGGAAATACAAGTTACTGGTAAATACGCTTAGAATTACTTTTCAGGGTCAGTGCTGGGCTAAAAGATGCAGCACTGGGATCTCTCCTGATAACAGGAGAGTAAATCGGAATTCGTAGTACGGCTGATTTTAGAGTAATATTTTAATGTTCCAAAACTCCACACTTAGAAGAATTTCCAAGTGAAACCAGTCAATGTTAGCCTATGGAAGGAAATACAAGTTACTGGTAAGTACGGTTAGAATTACTTTTCAGGATCAGCATTGGCTTTAAAGATTCAGCACTGAGGTCTCTCCTGATAACAGGTGAGTAAATCGGAATTCGTAGTTCGGCTGATTTTAGAGGAATATTTGTAAGTTCCAAAACTCCACACTTAGATACTTTTCTGCTGAAAACCACACAATGGATTCCTATGGAAGGAAATACAAGTTACTGGTAAGTACGCTTAGAATTACTTTTCAGGGTCAGTGCTGGCCTAAAAGATGCAGCACTGGGGTCTCTCCTGATAACAGGTGAGTAAATCGGAATTCGTAGTTTGGCGGATTTTAGAGGAATATTTGTAAGTTCCAAAACTCCACACTTAGATACTTTTCTGCTGAAAACCACACAATGGATTCCTATGGAAGGAAATAGAAGTAACTGGTAAGTATGCTTAGAATTACTTTTCAGGATCAGTGCTGGGCTAAAAGATGCAGCACTGGGTTGTCTCCTGATAACAGGTGTGGAAATCGGAATTCGTATTTCGGCTGATTTTAGAGGAATATTTGTAAGTTTCAAAACTCCACACGTAGAAGAATTTCCAAGTGAAACCAGTCAATGTTAGCCTATGGAAGGAAATTCAAGTTACTGGAAAGTACGGTTAGGATTACTTTTCAGGATCAGTACTGGCCTTAAATATTCATCACTGAGTTCTCTCCTGATAACAGGTGAGTAAATCAGAATTCGTAGTTCGACTGATTTTAGAGGAATATTAGTAAGTTCCAAAACTCCACACTTAGAAACTTTTCTGCTGAAAATCACAGAATGGATTACTATGGAAGGAAATACAAGTTACTGGTAAGTACGCTTAGAATTACTTTTCAGGGTCAGTGCTGGGCTAAAAGATGCAGCACTGGGGTCTCTCCTGATAACAGGTGAGTAAATCGGAATTCGTTGTTTGGCTGATTTTAGGGGAATATTTGTAAGTTCCAAAACTCCACACTTAGATACTTTTCTGCTGAAAACCACACAATGGATTCCTATGGAAGGAAATACAAGTTACTGGTAAATACGCTTAGAATTACCTTTCAGGGTCAGTGCTGGGCTAAAAGATGCAGCACTGGGTTCTCTCCTGATAACAGGTGAGTAAAACGGAATTCGTAGTTCGGCTGATTTTAGAGGAATATTTGTAAGTTCCAAAACTCCACACTTAGAAACTTTTCTGCTGAAAACCACAGAATGGATTCCTATGGAAGGAAATACAAGTTACTGGGAAGTACGCTTAGAATTACTTTTCAGGGTCAGTGCTGGGCTAAAAGATGCAGCACTGGGGTCTCTCCTGATAACAGGTGAGTAAATCGGAATTCGTAGTTTGGCTGATTTTAGAGGAATATTTGTAAGTTCCAAAACTCCACACTTAGATACTTTTCTGCTGAAAACCACACAATGGATTCCTATGGAAGGAAATACAAGTTACTGGTAAGTACGCTTCGAATTACTTTTCAGGGTCAGTGCTGGGCTAAAAGATGCAGCACTTGGTTGTTTCCTGATAACAGGTGAGTAAATCGGAATTCGTAGTTCGGCTGATTTTAGAGGAATATTTGTAAGTTCCAAAACTCCACACTTAGAAACTTTTCTGCTGATAACCACACAATGGATTCCTATGGAAGGAAATACATGTTACTGGCAAGTACGCTTAGAATTACTTTTCAGGGTCAGTGCTGGGCTAAAAGATGCAGCACTGAGTTCTCTCCTGATAACATGTGAGTAAATCGGAATTCGTAGTTCGGTGATTTTAGAGGAATATTTTAAAGTTCCAAAACTCCACACTTAGAAGAATTTCCAAGTGAAACCAGTCAATGTTAGCCTATGGCAGGAAATACAAGTTACTTGTAAGTACGCTTAGAATTACTTTTCAGGGTCAGTGCTGGGCTAAAAGATGCAGCACTGGGTTCTCTCCTGATAACAGGAGAGTAAATCGGAATTCGTAATTCGGCTGATTTTAGAGGAATATATGTAAGTTCCAAAACTCCACACTTAGAAACTTTTCTGCTGAAAACCACACAATGGATTCCTATGGAAGGAAATACAAGTTACTGGTAAGTACGCTTAGAATTACTTTTCAGGGTCATTGCTGGGCTAAAAGATGCAGCACTGAGTTCTCTCCTGATGACATGTGTGTAAATTGGAATTCGTAGTTTGCCTTATTTTAGAGGAATATTTGTAAGTACCAAAACTCCACACTTCGAAACTACTCTGCTGAAAACCACATAATGGATTCCTATGGAAGGAAATACAAATTACTGGTAAGTATGCTTAGAATTACTTTTCAGGGTCAGTGCTGGGCTAAAAGATGCAGCACTGGGGTCTCTCCTGATAACAGGTGAGTAAATCAGAATTCGTAGTTCGGCTGATTTTAGAGGAATATTTGTAAGTTCCAAAACACCACACTTAGAAACTTTTCTGCTGAAAACCACATAATGGATTCCTATGGAAGGAAATACAAGTTACTGGTAAGTATGCTTAGAATTACTTTTCAGGGTCAGTGCTGGGCTAAAAGATGCAGCACTGGGGTCTCTCCTGATAACAGGTGAGTAAATCGGAATTCGTAGTTCGGCTGATTTTAGAGGAATATTTGTAAGTTCCAAAACTCCACACTTAGATACTTTTCTGCTGATAACCACACAATGGATTCCTATGGAAGGAAATACAAGTTACTGGGAAGTACGCTTAGAATTACTTTTCAGGGTAAGTGCTGGGCTAAAAGATGCAGCACTGAGTTATCTCCTGATAACATGTGAGTAAATCGGAATTCGTAGTTTGGTGGTTTTAGAGGAATATTTTAAAGTTCCAAAACTCCACACTTAGAAGAATTTTCAAGTGAAACCAGTCAATGTTAGCCTATGGCAGGAAATACAAGTTACTGGTAAGTACGCTTAGAATGACTTTTCAGGATCAGTACTGGCCTTAAATATTCAGCACTGAGTTCTCTCCTGATAACAGGTGAGTAAATCGGAATTCGTAGTTCGGCTGATTTTAGAGGAATATTTGTAAGTTCCAAAATTCCACACTTGGATACTTTTCTGCTGAAAACCACACAATGGATTCCTATGGAAGGAAATACAAGTTACTGGTAAGTACGCTTCGAATTACTTTTCAGGGTCAGTGCTGGGCTAAAAGATGCAGCACTGGGATCTCTCCTGATAACAGGTGAGTAAATCGGAATTCTTAGTTTGGCTGATTTTAGAGGAATATTTGTAAGTTCCAAAACTCCACACTTAGATACTTTTCTGCTGAAAACCATACAATGGATTCCTATGGAAGGAAATACAAGTTACTGGTAAGTACACTTAGAATTACTTTTCAGGATCAGTGCTGGGCTAAAAGATGCAGCACTGGGTTGTCTCCTGATAACAGGTGAGTAAATCGGAATTCGTAGTTCGGCTGATTTTAGAGGAATATATGTAAGTTCCAAAACTCCACACTTAGAAACTTTTCTGCTGAAAACCACACAATGGATTCCTATGGAAGGAAATACAAGTTACTGGTAAGTACGCTTAGAATTACTTTTCAGGGTCAGTGCTGGGCTAAAAGATGCAGCACTGAGTTCTCTCCTGATGACATGTGTGTAAATTGGAATTCGTAGTTTGCCTTATTTTAGAGGAATATTTGTAAGTACCAAAACTCCACACTTCGAAACTACTCTGCTGAAAACCACATAATGGATTCCTATGGAAGGAAATACAAATTACTGGAAAGTATGCTTAGAATTACTTTTCAGGGTCAGTGCTGGGCTAAAAGATGCAGCACTGGGGTCTCTCCTGATAACAGGTGAGTAAATCAGAATTCGTAGTTCGGCTGATTTTAGAGGAATATTTGTAAGTTCCAAAACACCACACTTAGAAACTTTTCTGCTGAAAACCACATAATGGATTCCTATGGAAGGAAATACAAGTTACTGGTAAGTATGCTTAGAATTACTTTTCAGGGTCAGTGCTGGGCTAAAAGATGCAGCACTGGGGTCTCTCCTGATAACAGGTGAGTAAATCGGAATTCGTAGTTCGGCTGATTTTAGAGGAATATTTGTAAGTTCCAAAACTCCACACTTAGATACTTTTCTGCTGATAACCACACAATGGATTCCTATGGAAGGAAATACAAGTTACTGGGAAGTACGCTTAGAATTACTTTTCAGGGTAAGTGCTGGGCTAAAAGATGCAGCACTGAGTTATCTCCTGATAACATGTGAGTAAATCGGAATTCGTAGTTTGGTGGTTTTAGAGGAATATTTTAAAGTTCCAAAACTCCACACTTAGAAGAATTTTCAAGTGAAACCAGTCAATGTTAGCCTATGGCAGGAAATACAAGTTACTGGTAAGTACGCTTAGAATGACTTTTCAGGATCAGTACTGGCCTTAAATATTCAGCACTGAGTTCTCTCCTGATAACAGGTGAGTAAATCGGAATTCGTAGTTCGGCTGATTTTAGAGGAATATTTGTAAGTTCCAAAATTCCACACTTGGATACTTTTCTGCTGAAAACCACACAATGGATTCCTATGGAAGGAAATACAAGTTACTGGTAAGTACGCTTCGAATTACTTTTCAGGGTCAGTGCTGGGCTAAAAGATGCAGCACTGGGATCTCTCCTGATAACAGGTGAGTAAATCGGAATTCTTAGTTTGGCTGATTTTAGAGGAATATTTGTAAGTTCCAAAACTCCACACTTAGATACTTTTCTGCTGAAAACCATACAATGGATTCCTATGGAAGGAAATACAAGTTACTGGTAAGTACACTTAGAATTACTTTTCAGGGTCAGTGCTGGGCTAAAAGATGCAGCACTGGGTTGTCTCCTGATAACAGGTGAGTAAATCGGAATTCGTAGTTCGGCTGATTTTAGAGGAATATTTGTAAGTTCCAAAACTCCACACTTAGAAGAATTACCAAGTGAAACCAGTCAATCTTAGCCTATGGAAGGAAATTCAAGTTGCTAGTAATAACGGTTAGAATTACTTTTCAGGATCAGTACTGGCCTTATAGATTCAGCAGTGGGTTCTCCCCTGATAACAGGTGAGTAAATTGGAATTCGTAGTTCGGCTGATTTTAGAGGAATATTTGTAAGTTCCAAAACTCCACACTTAGATACTTTTCTGCTGAAAACCACAAAATGGATCCCTAAGGAAGGAAATACAAGTTACTGGTAAGTACGCTTAGAATTACTTGACAGGGTCAGTGCTGGGCTAAAGGATGCAGCACTGGGATCTCTCCTGATAACAGGTGAGTAAATCGGAATTCGTAGTTCGGCTGATTTTAGAGGAATATTTGTAAGTTCAAAAACTCCACACTTAGATACTTTTCTGCTGAAAACCACACAATGGATTCCAATGGAAGGAAATATAAGTTACTGGTAAGTATGCTTCGAACTACTTTTCAGGGTCAGTGCTGTGCTAAAAGATGCAGCACTGGGTTCTCTCTCGATAACAGGTGAGTAAATCGGAATTCGTAGTTCGGCTGATTTTAGAGGAATATTTGTAAGTTCCAAAACTCCACACTTCAAAACTTTTCTGCTGAAAACCACATAATGGATTCCTATGGAAGGAAATACAAGTTACTGGTAAGTATGCTTAGAATTACTTTTCAGGGTCAGTGCTGGGCTAAAAGATGCAGCACTGGGATCTCTCCTGATAACAGGTGAGTAAATCGGAATTCGTAGTTCGGCTAATTTTATAGGAGTATTTGTAAGTTCCAAAACTCCACACTTAGAAACTTTTCTGCTGAAAACCACACAATGGATTCCTATAGAAGGAAATACAAGTTACTGGTAAGTATGCTTAGAATTACTTTTCAGGGTCAGTACTGGGCTAAAAGATGCAGCACTGGGTTCTCTCCTAATAACAGGAGAGTAAATAGGAATTCATAGTTCGGCTGATTTTAGAGGAATATTTGTAAGTTCCAAAACTCCACACTTAGAAAATTTTCTGCTGAAAACCACACAATGGATTTCTATGGAAGGAAATACAAGTTACTGGTAAGTACGCGTAGAATTACTTTTCAGGGTCAGTGCTGGGCTAAAAGATGCAGCACTGTGTTCTCTCCTGATAACATGTGAGTAAATCGGAATTCGTAGTTCAGCTGATTTTAGAGGAATATTTTAAAGTTCCAAAACTCCACACTTAGAAGAATTTCCAAGGGAAACCAGTCAATGTTAGCCTATGGAAGGAAATACAAGTTACTGTTAAGTACGGTTAGAATTACTTTTCAAGATCAGTACTGGCCTTAAAGATTCAGCACTGAGGTCTCTCCTGATAACAGGTGAGTAAATCGGAATTCGTAGTTCGGCTGATTTTAGAGGAATATTTGTAAGTTCCAAAACATCACACTTAGAAACTTTACTGCTGAAAACCACAGAATGGATTCCTATGGAAGGAAACACAAGCTACTGGTAAGTACGCTTAGAATTACTTTTTAGGGTCAGTGCTGGGCTAAAAGATGCAGCACTGGGTTCTCTCCTGATAACAGGTGAGTAAATCGGAATTCGTAGTTCGGCTGATTTTAGAGGAATATTTGTAAGTTCCAAAACACCACACTTAGAAACTTTTCTGCTGAAAACCACATAATGGATTCCTATGGAAGGAAATACAAGTTACTGGTAAGTATGCTTAGAATTACTTTTCAGGGTCAGTGCTGGGCTAAAAGATGCAGCACTGGGGTCTCTCCTGATAACAGGTGAGTAAATCGGAATTCGTAGTTCGGCTGATTTTAGAGGAATATTTGTAAGTTCCAAAACTCCACACTTAGATACTTTTCTGCTGATAACCACACAATGGATTCCTATGGAACGAAATACAAGTTACTGGCAAGTACGCTTAGAATTACTTTTCAGGGTCAGTGCTGGGCTAAAAGATGCAGCACTGAGTTCTCTCCTGATAACATGTGAGTAAATCGGAATTCGTAGTTCGGTGGTTTTAGAGGAATATTTTAAAGTTCCAAAACTCCACACTTAGAAGAATTTCCAAGTGAAACCAATCAATGTTAGCCTATGGCAGGAAATACAAGTTACTGGTAAGTACGCTTAGAATGACTTTTCAGGGTCAGTGCTGGGCTAAAAGATGCAGCACTGGGTTCTCTCCTGATAACAGGTGAGTAAATTGGAATTCGTAGTTTGGCTGATTTTAGAGGAATATTTGTAAGTTCCAAAACTCCACACGTAGAAGAATTTCCAAGTGAAACCAGTCAATGTTAGCCTATGGAAGGAAATTCAAGTTACTGGTTAGTACGGTTAGAATTACTTTTCAGGATCAGTACTGGCCTTAAAGATTCAGCACTGAGTTCTCTCCTGATAACAGGTGAGTAAATCGGAATTCGTAGTTCGGCTGATTTTAGAGGAATATTAGTAAGTTCCAAAACTCCACACTTAGAAACTTTTCTGCTGAAAATCACAGAATGGATTCCTATGGAAGGAAATACAAGTTACTGGTAAGTACGCTTAGAATTACATTTCAGGGTCAGTGCTGGGCTAAAAGATGCAGCACTGGGGTCTCTCCTGATAACAGGTGAGTAAATCGGAATTCGTAGTTCGGCTGATTTTAGAGGAATATTAGTAAGTTCCAAAACTCCACACTTAGAAACTTTTCTGCTGAAAACCACACAATGGATTCCTATGGAAGGAAATACAAGTTACTGGTAAGTACGCTTAGAATTACTTTTCAGGGTCAGTGCTGGGCTAAAAGATGCAGCACTGAGTTCTCTCCTGATGACATGTGTGTAAATTGGAATTCGTAGTTTGGCTTATTTTAGAGGAATATTTGTAAGTACCAAAACTCCACACTTCGAAACTTCTCTGCTGAAAACCACACAATGGATTCCTATGTAAGGAAATACAAGTTACTGGTAAGTACACGTAGAATTGTTTTTCAGGGTCAGTGCTGGGCTAAAAGATGTAGCACTGGGATCTCTCCTGATAACAGGTGAATAAATCGGTATTCGTAGTTCAGCTGATTTTAGAGGAATATTTGTAAGTTCCAAAACTCCACACTTTGATACTTTTCTGCTGAAAACCACACAATGGATCCCTATGGAAGGAAATACAAGTTACTGGTAAGTACGCTTAGAATTACTTTTCATGGTCAGTTCTGGGCTAAAAGATGCAGCACTGTGTTCTCTCCTGATAACAGGTGAGTAAATCGGAATTCGTAGTTCGGCTGATTTTAGAGGAATATTTGTAAGTTCCAAAACTCCACACTTAGAAACTTTTCTGCTGAAAACCACACAATGGATTCCTATGGAAGGAAATACAAGTTACTGGTAAGTACGCTTAGAATTACTTTTCATGGTCATTGCTGGGCTAAAAGATGCAGCACTGGGATCTCTCCTGATAACAGGTGAGTAAATCAGAATTCGTAGTTTGGTTGATTTTAGAGGAATATTTGTAAGTTACAAAACTCCACACGTTGATACTTTTCTGCTGAAAACCACACAATGAATTCCTATGGAAGGCAATACAAGTTACTGGTAAGTACGCTTAGAATTAATTTTCAGGGTCAGTGCTGGGCTAAAAGATGCAGCACTGAGTTCTCTCCTGATAACAGGTGAGTAAATCGGAATTCGTAGTTCGGCTGATTTTAGAGGAATATTTGTAAGTTCCAAAACTCCACACTTAGAAGAATTACCAAGTGAAACCGGTCAATCTTAGCCTATGGAAGGAAATTCAAGTTACTGGCAAGTACGGTGAGAATTACTTTTCAGGATCAGTACTGGCCTTAAAGATTCAGCACTGGGTTCTCCCCTGATAACAGGTGAGTAAATCGGAATTCGTAGTTTGGCTGATTTTAGAGGAATATTTGTAAGTTCCAAAACACCACACTTAGAAACTTTTCTGCTGAAAACCACATAATGGATTCCTATGGAAGGAAATACAAGTTACTGGTAAGTATGTTTAGAATTACTTTTCAGGGTCAGTGCTGGGCTAAAAGATGCAGCACTGGGGTCTCTCCTGATAACAGGTGAGTAAATCGGAATTCGTAGTTCAGCTGATTTTAGAGGAATATTTGTAAGTTCCAAAACTCCACACTTTGATACTTTTCTGCTGAAAACCACACAATGGATCCCTATGGAAGGATATACAAGTTACTGGTAAGTACGCTTAGAATTACTTTTCAGGGTCAGTTCTGGGCTAAAAGATGAAGCACTGTGTTCTCTCCTGATAACAGGTGAGTAAATCGGAATTCGTAGTTCGGCTGATTTTAGAGGAATATTTGTAAGTTCCAAAACTCCACACTTAGATACTTTTCTGCTAAAAACCACACAATGGATATCAATGGAAGGAAATATAAGTTACTGGTAAGTACGCTTCGAACTACTTTTCAGGGTCAGTGCTGTGCTAAAAGATGCAGCACTGGGTTCTCTCCTGATAACAGGTGAGTAAATCGGAATTCGTAGTTCGGCTGATTTTAGAGGAATATTTGTAAGTTCCAAAACTCCACACTTAGATACTTTTCTGCTAAAAACCACACAATGGATATCAATGGAAGGAAATATAAGTTACTGGTAAGTACGCTTCGAACTACTTTTCAGGGTCAGTGCTGTGCTAAAAGATGCAGCACTGGGTTCTCTCTCGATAACAGGTGAGTAAATCGGAATTCGTAGTTCGGCTGATTTCAGAGGAATATTTGTAAGTTCCAAAACTCCACACTTAGAAAATTTTCTGCTGAAAACCACACAATGGATTTCTATGGAAGGAAATACACGTTACTGGTAAGTACCCGTATAATTACTTTTCAGGGTCAGTGCTGGGCTAAAAGATGCAGCACTGAGTTCTCTCCTGATAACATGTGAGTAAATCGGAATTCGTAGTTCAGCTGATTTTAGAGGAATATTTTAAAGTTCCAAAACTCCACACTTAGAAGAATTTCCAAGGGAAACCAGTCAATGTTAGCCTATGGAAGGAAATTCAAGTTACTGGCAAGTACGGTTAGAATTACTTTTCAGGATCAGTACTGGCCTTAAAGATTCAGCACTGGGTTCTCCCCTGATAACAGGTGAGTAAATCGGAATTCGTAGTTCGGCAGATTTTAGAGGAATATTTGTAAGTTCCAAAACATCACACTTAGAAACTTTACTGCTGAAAACCACAGAATGGATTCCTATGGAAGGAAACACAAGCTACTGGTAAGTACGCTTAGAATTACTTTTCAGGGTCAGTGCTGGGCTAAAAGATGCAGCACTGGGTTCTCTCCTGATAACAGGTGAGTAAATTGGAATTCGTTGTTCGGCTGATTTTAGAGGAATATTTGTAAGTTCCAAAACACCACACTTAGAAACTTTTCTGCTGAAAACCAAATAATGGATTCCTATGGAAGGAAATACAAGTTACTGGTAAGTATGCTTAGAATTACTTTTCAGGGTCAATGCTGGGCTAAAAAATGCAGCACTGGGGTCTCTCCTGATAACAGGTGAGTAAATCGGAATTCGTAGTTCGGCTGATTTTAAAGGAATATTTGTAAGTTCCAAAACTCCACACTTAGAAGAATTACCAAGTGAAACCAGTCAATCTTAGCCTATGGAAGGAAATTCAAGTTGCTAGTAAGAACGGTTAGAATTACTTTTCAGGATCAGTTCTGGCCTTATAGATTCAGCAGTGGGTTCTCCCCTGATAACAGGTGAGTAAATTGGAATTCGTAGTTCGGCTGATTTTAGAGGAATATTTGTAAGTTCCAAAACTCCACACTTAGATACTTTTCTGCTGAAAACCACACAATGGATCCCTAAGGAAGGAAATACAAGTTACTGGTAAGTACGCTTAGAATTACTTGACAGGGTCAGTGCTGGGCTAAAAGATGCAGCACTGGGATCTCTCCTGATAACAGGTGAGTAAATCGGAATTCGTAGTTCGGCTGATTTTAGAGGAATATTTGTAAGTTCCAAAACTCCACACTCAGAACATTTTCTGCTAATAACCACACAATGGATTCCTATGGCAGGAAATACAAGTTACTGGTAAGTACGCTTAGAATTACTTTTCAGGGCCAGTGCTGGGCTAAAAGATGCAGCACTGGGGTCTCTCCTAAAAACAGGAGAGTAAATAGGAATTCGTAGTTCGGCTGATTTTAGAGGAATATTTGTAAGTTCCAAAACTCCACACTCAGAACATTTTCTGCTAATAACCACACAATGGATTCCTATGGCAGGAAATACAAGTTACTGGTAAGTACGCTTAGAATTACTTTTCAGGGCCAGTGCTGGGCTAAAAGATGCAGCACTGGGATCTCTTCTGATAACAGGTGAGTAAATCGGAATTCGTAGTGCGGCTAATTCTATAGGAGTATTTGTAAGTTCCAAAACTCCACACTTAGAAACTTTTCTGCTGAAAACCACGCAATGGATTCCTATAGAAGGAAATACAAGTTACTGGTAAGTATGCTTAGAATTACTTTTCAGGGTCAGTACTGGGCTAAAAGATGCAGCACTGGGTTCTCTCCTAAAAACAGGAGAGTAAATAGGAATTCGTAGTTCGGCTGATTTTAGAGGAATATTTGTAAGTTCCAAAACTCCACACTTGGAAAATTTTCTGCTGAAAACCACACAATGGATTTCTATGGAAGGAAATACAAGTTACTGGTAAGTACGTGTAGAATTACTTTTCAGG